>NW_026622941.1:13145564-14374731 GCF_023065955.2 Ursus arctos
GAAATCCAAAATAGCATATAGTCCCCTCTTCCAGATGCTGACCACCTAGAGTGAGGTAGAATATAATTTTTAAAAGTATAACAGGGAATCAACAAGATCGAAAACATTCACAATAAATTTGAGAAATGTTAGGTACTCCTCTTAACATCCTTGGTTGAAAGGCATTCTACATTTATGACATGATTTTTTCACTCCCACTCCCAGTCCACTTGATGTGCTACTTCTATGCTTGTAGCAAACATAATTAGCAGACATTGATGATTTCATTCCACCAAATCTCCGTTCCTATTAGTCCTAATAATTTTAGCAAGTGAGCTTCAAAGAACATTGACCTTAATGGTTTAGACCTCACATATTTAAGAGATCCCCAGCTTACACAAGACAACCAGTATAATTTGCCTCACTAAAGTGGCACCAGCTTCTTTCCAAAAAAAATCATAGAATCTAATTATCCTGAAAATTACCTAAGCAGAATTCAATATTCATATTCTTCCAATGAAAAGACAGCCAAGAATTACTTCTTTCCTAGGAATGAGCCATCAGTGTTTGTAACACACTCTTAATAGAACAAGAAGTCACATGTATCCATCTCTCATTCCACATGTAAAACGAAAATTCTGTAAGTGAACAAGTCAGAATCTGGCTGTAGTTTTTGCTACTTTTTCTTTTTTAAAAAAGTCAGTGTCACCGATGTTCAAGAAAGAAAAATATGAAGAGGATGGGACAAAAGTTGGCGCTATAAAGCTGACATATTTGGAAATCTGGGTTTACAAGACCTTTCCTCCTTCTGAACAAAAGCTTGACATCATTACCAATCACACAGAGCTGTTAGGCTGACTGGCTGGAGAACAATGCAGTGTTTAAGATGCTCTGTCACTAGAGTTTTGTAAGGATTTTTTCCTTTCTCCAAAGGACTCATCTTCCTGCTCCTTTGTGACCTAAAAGATATGTAATTTTCAGCTTCTGTTTAGCATTGACAAGGTGGGTATTTTTTCTAGCCCTCTATTCCATAAACAAAATTTCTAAAACTCTAACTCAGAAATTAAATAGATTTCTAAAAATGAACCCTATATCACTCGAAGTCTGTCTCTCAGAAAGTAGGTGGGAATAAGATTCTCTCCTTCCTGTTGTCCCTCCCCCACCCATCACTGTTGATGGATAAGAGATGTCAGCTTGTCAAGTCTTATTGGGTGCTACCTGATGTAAGTCCACACTCAGGCAGTAAAAATCTGTTTGCAGTCAGCTCTTTTAATAACTCCCAGCAAACAGGGGAAAGCAGACCTATTCAGTAAGATGCTTCCTCTGATACGGTGGGAAAAAAATAGTCCATGACAGAGGTTTGATATGGAGAAGATTTTTAAACAAAGAACAGTTCTTTCTTTAGAGAAATTGGAGAGAAATAGTTTCTCTAGGGATTTGGGAATTCTAAGAAATATAATGTTTCTATGCTTATGATAGACTTGAAGCTCTTCGAAAGGAGGTCATACTTTCTCCATAAAATATCCCCATTCCACAGAGTCCTGCTGAGTCCTAAGCATTCTGTGGGTTCTGAACTTTGATGAATAGTATTGATGCTACCCCTTAATCTCAAGCCTAAGGGGAAACTCTGGGTGGGTGCCTAACCTTCCAACTACCCCAAAATGGATAAGAAAGACTAGAAGATCAAATGTTCTGGGAATATACTTTATGACATAAACACCTCTCTCTTTGGAGAACCAAATTAAAGAGTTTTCTCCAAGAGATTTCAGAATTCTAAGCAAATGTTTCTATGCCCTATAGCCACATAATTAAGATTAAATTAGGTGCCAAGTTCCTGAAGACAGTGGTCTAATCCTTTTGGTAAATATTCTCATTCATAGTGCCTAGAGCATTGCTGGTGTACTATGGGTCTTACGGTGCTAAATACTGGATGGTGGTGGAGCTGATGATGATAGTAATGAAGACAACGATGCTCACTAAAAACACTAGTAAGTCAAAAAAATTTTTTTAAATGACCAGAGTGAACTGAGAGTTATTCTGAGAATAAGTACTATGTATGTATTCATTCATTCACTTTTCTGAAGCCTCTCAGCTGTCATCCTCCAGGTAATACTCACTTCTCCTAGAATAATACAAATGTAGCAGAGAGTGAATTCCAAAAAGTTTAGCTAACAACATTCAAGTCAAACTTATTACATTATTTCACTAAGAAATATTTTTCTTTCTGGTTAGAATTAATAAAATGACTACTGACGTTCTTAATAATATTGGACTATTCAGAAATAGTCGTTCAGGGGCGCCTGGGTGGCACAGCGGTTAAGCGTCTGCCTTCGGCTCAGGGCGTGATCCCGGCGTTATGGGATCGAGCCCCACATCAGGCTCCTCTGCTAGGAGCCTGCTTCTTCCTCTCCCACTCCCCCTGCCTGTGTTCCCTCTCTCGCTGGCTGTCTCTATCTCTGTCAAATAAATAAATAAAATCTTAAAAAAAAATTATATGAGCTTCAGAAGCATATTGCAAAAATGACCCCCTGATGACAAAGCAATAACAAATTGGTCATAATGATGTCATAAGAGCAAGTTCTTTTTTTAAGATATTATAATTTTTCATGTCTATTTTAGCCAGAAGATTTGTGGAAGTAGAAGAATTTGATCCCAATGCAAAGGGGTGATGGAAATGTGTTTCTTCCAGTGTTTACTTACCTCCCCTACAATATCTATTCCCAAATCATTAACTGTCCATAATGATCTGAGTCCAAACTGACATAGTGAACAGCCATAAAATCCTCTCTGAAGGGTTAAAAACAAAAACAAAAACAAAACTACAACTAAGCTATCAATGGACTGCTGGTATCCTAAGCCACTGCCAGGTTGAAAACTCCCAGGAATACGAATATCTAATTTACTGCCATATCTACAGGAAACCTAAGATAAAGTTTTGAATGGAACAACCTCTTAATAAACATCCCTTGATTAAATGAAGACATGGGACTAGGGTGATGCAACAGGCAATAAATACTGTGTAAGTTTAGAGAAAGAGAGCACAGTGTGGGAAGGTGAAGTCGGAGTAGACTTCATGGAGGACATGGGACTTAAATAATATGTTTTCACTCATATGTGGAATTTAAGAAATAAAACAAATGAACAAAGAGGAAAAAAAAGAGACAAACCCCTCCCCTCCAAAAAAAATACTCTTAATTATAGAGAACTGACGGTTACCAGAAGGCTGGGGGGGGGTATGGGTCATATAGGTGATAGGGATTATGAGTACACTTATCTTGATGCACCCTGATATATGCAGTTGTTCAATCATGATATTGTACACCTGAAACTAATATAGCACTGTATGTTAACTACACTGGAATTTAAAAAATAATATATTGAAAGAAATGGTCATGCTATGAGCCAATACTAATCTAAGTGCCTAATATGAAAAAGTCCTAAGCTCTCAGGGTCCATAGCAATCACACAGCAGCATCTTACCCAAGGTTTTTCTAACGTTCAGTATTACTCTTCCAGAGGGACCATGGCTGAACAGGCCACATGCTTTATTGTCACAGGGGACGAAGGCAGATGAAACAGGACATGCTTTGGAAGACAATGCAGTGAGAAGCAACACCGCATAAGAGATCAATGCTGAAATTTCAAGGATGAAAGACAAGGGTACAGAATGAAGGTGGAAAAGAAAGGGAGAAAGGAAGAAATGCTTTCACTAAAAGAAACTCTCCGTTCTAACAGTTTCAGGTGAAGGATTCATCTGTCCTGTGGGAATGAATGCTGTATAATATTCTTCAAGACAACACAAAACAGAGGGGGATTTAGAACTGTTGAGTATCCCTATCATTCTATTCCTGTTCTGTCTACATGCAGTGGTGTTAGTTTTTCCATCTTTGGTCTTTATTACTGAGACAGTCTTTCCTATTCATCACCTTGGGGTACCCTCCCTACCCTAATGGGACTAATTAAACGCTAGGGGTTGGTTTTTTGATCACAAGAATAAAAAACTACAGAAAACTACTAAATTTCGTGCAATCCCAGCAAAGGGAGTAAATTCTCATCAGAAGGGGGAATGAGGGAAACAGGACTAGCGTTTCTTATCTAAGAAGTGTATTATGAATTATATTAGAACACATATAATACATATACACATAAAGGTAATAGATATATCTGTATATATGTACATATGGGCATAATAACTTAAACATCATAGAAGTCCTTAAAACAAGGAATTAATATCTCTTTTTTACAACTGCTAAAGCGGAGGTGCAGATAGTTTTATACATGTTAAATAGGTAGCAAGTAGATCTGGGATTCATAACAAGGTCTGGCTGACTCTAAAACATACTATAGCTCAGAAAACAGGCAGAACATGGCAATTCCTGGTAATAAGACAAATTTCTGATTTAAAATAAAAGCAAAGCAGAAAAGATCACTAGAATTAAACTCAGAAAGTCCTGCTTGGAATGCTATTGCCATCACTAGCCTTGGGCACATTACTTTGAGTCAGCCTCAATTTTCTCCTCCAGAAAATGGTAGAACGACTACCTGACAACATAGCACCACAAACTGAATCTGATATCTTGATAAATGTGCCTGACACTGTAGCTGGTACAGTAGTTCTCCTGGCACATCATCTGAACCCAGTAGGCATTCCATAAATATGTGTTGGATGATAATGAAGTGGAAGTGAGAAAACCCACAAGAACCACTCCTTTTTTTTTTTCAAAACTATGACAGATGGTCAACTTCTTCTTCAGGATTTCCGATCTCTCAGAAACCACTCTACCTATGCCTTCGCTGTCCTAAATCAAAAGTGAAAAAAAAAAAAAATACAAAAAGGATGGGAGGTGGAGGTGAAAGCATGGCCCGGCAGTGGGTAGGGGTCCAAAGTGGAAAATTAACCTGTCCTTTTTCTAAAAATAACAATCTCTTTGACCCTGGAGGTAGCTTCCTCGATGGCCAGTTTCCCTCAGAGTAAAAACACAGGTGGGCAAATCCCAGAGGGAGCCCAGGGACAGACACTGAGGCACAGTCCTTAACCAGGAAGGACACTCTTTGGGGCCCTTTCTTCCCACGTTTTCTGTCACATCTTTCCTCTTCTCTCTCCTCCATGACCTGCTTTGTCTCCTGAATCTGTAAAGATGATTTCCTGGTTCTCCTTATGGAAGGAAGTCTTTTGGCTCTCATGGGAAACCATTTTCTCTTCATGCTTGACATGCGCCCCCACCCCATGCATCTATCACACACACTCTTCTGTCCCCCCCCCCCGGGGGTGGGGATTCAGCTGTGGCAACTCCTGTGTACTTCTCTGTAGAATGGGGGTGGGGGGGAGATTCAGTTTCCAGAACAACACCTCTGTCACCTGCAGGCTACATAGGTTGCTCTTCCTCCTCCTTTTCACTCTTAAGGTGAGGAGACAAAGCCTCTCAGACTGCTCATTCAAGAAACTCAGTGAAGAGTATTTTTTTTAATTTGTCAGAGAGAGAGCACAAGCAGGGGGAGCAGTAGGCAGATGGAGAAGCAGGCTCCCTGCTGAGCAAGGAGCTCAATGCAGGACTCGATCCCTGGACCCTGGGATCATGACCCAAGCTGAAGGCAGACGCTTAACAGACTGAACCACCCAGGCATCCCTCAAAGAAAGGATATATTGAGGAGAGGACCACAGCTGTGAAAGTCCACACAAGCCTTCAAGTGCTAAGCAGGAAGCACCCAGGAAAAAGGGCAAACACCTGGACAGTTTCACAGATGAATGGGTGAGGCAGGTGGGGGGGGGGGGGGAGAAAACAGAGCTGTTGCTGGCTTATACCCAAGTGTAAATTGCTTGCTTTGCCCTACAGCATTTTATGTTGTTGGAAAGCTTCTCTAGGAATCTCCTATGGGACTAGAGATAGTAAAAAATGTAAAGAACAGAAACTATCATGCTGCCTTGAACAGCAGCTTCTAAAGAGGATGCGGAAGCCCCTTTAGTCAACCATGTGACACTTCTGGTAGTCACACACTGTCACATGAGGTTAAGTGTAGTAGAGAGGAGAAACGTAATGCAACACAAGGCTATCACTGATTTTGTGGCTTTGGTGTATTTAATTTTAAAAGGGGGTACACTCCCTGGTTCCCTTCATGCCGTAAGTGGAAACAGAGGAGAAAACAGGCTTCAGTGAGAACCCACCTCTCTCCAACTCAGACACATGCATAATGATGAAAGAAGCCCTTATCTACCAAGCCTCACACTCAACAATCTACAAGAGTACGGCCCTGCCTACTTGGCTCAAACACATGCTCAGGCTCAACTACTCACAGTGTTAGAGGCCACCATCCACCCACACACCTACTCTCACGTGCACGAATCCTCCCCAACTAGAAATCGCTGAAATCGCTTCCAGATGCACTATCACCCATCATCTCTCACCTTCTTCCATTTCCAGAGCCAGAAGCTGACCTACACCCACCATCCAACAGAGAAGGCTATCACTCCTGTGTTCAACCCGCCACTCCTATCTCTCCCCCACACACTGATCCACTTGCTTCCTGAATCAATCCCCTGTGTAAATACGTGCACAGGGCATCCTGTCACTCATACATGTTATTCATGTTTGCTTTTTCCCATTCGAATGAAGACTCAGGTGTAGACCTACTCCTTAATTCACTTGTCCATGCTAATCAGACAAGCATAAATAAATCACCTTGGTACTTTGCTGTAAATTCCAAAGCTTGGAAATAACTCCTTTTCAGGAAAGGTGTCCAAATTCTCCAATAAATTTTAACAGATATTTGTTTTCATATGGCTCCTAACAACCAAATGACAGTAACACCCTGGTTTACCACCATATTACTATAAGATGCAACAAAGAGTAAGACAAATGTCACATGATCTCACTCATATGTGGAATTTAAGGAACAAAACAAATGAGCAAAGGGGGAAAAAAAGAGACACACACCAAGAAACAGACTCTTAACTACAGAGAACAAACTCATGGTTATCAGAGGGAAGATGTGGGGGGGGGATAGGGAATGGGGATTAAAGAGTACGCTCATCATGATGAAAAAAATAAAATAGTGGGAAAAACAGGGACACAGTGGCTCTTTAATAGGAGACCATCACACTACCGAGTTCAGGGTTTCTGGCAAAGCCAAAGCCATGCCGGCCTTTCTGGTCATTATCTGAAGGCTACTGATGCAGGTATGCTGGTAGATTTGGTAGCATAAAAATGAAGACATTCCTGGAAAAAATAATTCCATTTTCTCAATGAAATTAGAAGGCAGATTTACCAGCAGAGAGTGCTAGTCAGAGGAGAGGAAGAGCCTTAGGTCTGAAGTGAGAAGAGAGAGTGTGAAGTTATTCTGGAGTGGGAGAAAGTGAACATAGTAGGAAATGTAGCAGGAGCTGGAAGGGACCAAGCCACAACTCGAGATCCACGGCTTTGTCCCCATGGTTGTGCTCCCGTGGGCTGGAGAGAAAGCCGAGTTGCGGGACTGCCTCAAGGTAGACATGAAGGAGGCAGCTCGGCATCGGCACCACTGGGTGCCCCCCTTCAGGTCCCCTCCCCTCCCCCCCTCCTCCAGTCATGCATGAGGGGACCGTGTGTGCTCAGGCTTCAGGCAGCTTCACGTGGCGCTGCCTCTCAGGCACAGCCCGTCCAGCTCTGGCTTCTTGCCCTGGGGCTTCCCTGCTGCCATGATGCCGCACTACATCAGAACTAGATGCAACCTACAAGTGTGGGAGGGTAAATGGGAGCAGAAAAATAAACGCTTCCCCCTGTCGTCTTTTCAGGACACAGTTCTAAGACACATTTTTACAGACTCCTTAGAGGATTCTGGCAGGATGAAGGATCACTTGCCCTCAGCAATGCTCAACCCAATAATGTATCCTTGTATCAATTTTCTCTCCTTCCCTGTCGCTTTCTTCTGGTCTCCAACTCCTGTTTCCTTTTGAATCATTTTCAAAAAAACCAAACCAAACCAAAAAAACCCCACCTACCTAGAAGTCTTTACCTAAGGCTCTGCCTTCCAGAGAACTCAGGTAAGATTATTCATTACAAGAGTGGCTACAGCTGGGACTGTGGCATTCAACAAAGACCCCACCCACTGCTGGGGGTGAGTGGGGTGGTGGAAACTCCTGGCATGTACCAGCACCACAAATACTAAGACTCTCACCTGCGGTGGCCTGGGGTGAGGTGGAGGCAGAGGGTGATGGATCAGGTTGTATGGTGGCTCTGTCAAATATTTGCAAGTCTTGGAAAAAGGAACTGGAAGGGTGAGGGCAGCCAACTATTAGCTCGAGGTATTCTGTGACACCCAGAAAGACTTCCAGGCCAATGTTTAAGGAGACTTGCATCTCCTGTGGCCACAGGGCAGACTGCGGAAAACCAGACCCAGGAACTAACTGGAACAGTGACAACGCTACAAAAGAGACTCAAGGCACAACACTGGAAGGTCTCCTACATGAAAATCTTAATAGGAAAAAAATGGGATCCTGAGACCCACAGGGGGACGTGTGGGTGCCTAGCAAGGGAAGATTTTTCCTAAATCCTTCAAGGTGGCAAGAGAAGTTCCTCCCCCATTGTCAGAGGAAACAAACCTGACCTTAGACAGTATGCAAAGACCTTATCCGAAGCAGGTGCCTTTCAATAGGACTCCTGTCCTTCCAGATATACTCCCCTGTCTCCCTTCATTCCCTCCAGGCCAATAACTAGAGTGAGGTCATGCACAAGTACAGCAGGAAAACACAGCTCCTAGCAGGAGGCAAACAGCTAGGAAGAAACAGCTTACATACTGAGGAACTGCAAGGGAAAGACCTGGCCTATACAGATCTACAGAAAGCAGGGAGCACGCGTGGAAGTGGATTTTGAGGGAGTGAGAGCGGGATATAGAATTTACTGGCAGGGGAGCACTTTCTTGTGAATTAAGGGTCAAAGGTCTGGCAAAGACTCCTAGAGGCACTCCTAACCTGCTAATGGGTTGGTGGCCTAGGGAATGACACAGTGGACAATGGAATGATTTTGGCAAAATATTGCGAAAGGGGCCCAAAGATTAGGGAGGTGGCAATGTTAGACCGGAAGGACTACGTGTGGCTGAGAACTGGTTACCTGACTGATCTGCTCTCTTAGAAAGGCCTGGTGGGATCAAGCACCAGCCACCCACAGGGCTACCAGCTCAATAAGTTGCCTTGCCTTGGCCTTCCCTTTTTCCCTGCCTCTATCCCCTCATTCCTAATTTTTGCTCCCAAAGGTTGTATCCCACAGAAACATCTTGCACCAAGGCTAAGACAAGCTATTTCTGAGGAACAGAAATTATAAGCAAGCTAAAGAATCCTGAGACTGCTCCTGGCCCTACCACCAACTCCAAAATCACTGCCTAAATTAATGCATTCTAGTATACTGTCTACATGGGTTCTCAAGAAATAGTAAGTTCCTCCTTTTGTCTTCTCCCTTCACCTGAATCAGTAAATTAAGATGGCAGTTAAGGGCCAACAACTCCTTGAGACAGAACACTAATGCAAATACAGCCACTGCAATCTCTTTTGCTCTCTGCCTACCAGAAGCCCCTCTGAGCACACCCTTCCCTGGGCATGACTGCTTCTCATTTCCCAGTACACTGTTCTCCTCCATTGTCACTGTCTAGCCTCAGGACAACAGTGTCCCCTGGAGGGATTGTATCCCTTTCTGGGGAAATCAAAGAGCAGATCAGGAATTAGTCACCAAACCGTGTCACTTTAAATACAAGGAAGAAAGGAAGGAGAGGAAAGGAGCTGGCGGGGGGCCACGGAAAGGAGGGTGGGCAGGTGGCAGAGAAGGGGAGGAGTAAGGCAGGAGGCGGGGCAGTGCTGTCATTGAGGGCTTCTGATTGTTTACTTTATTTAATCACACACTACATTTGCAAGTGTTCTCCTGTCACACAGATGAGGAAGCTAAGGCTTAGGGTCCCTGTTTTAAACAACCATTTCTGAAGCTGAACAGACAGCTAGGAGCTACAGGTTGTGCCCCAGCAGGAGCAAGAGACAGACCAATCAGATCAGATACACAGGCTTCTGCCTTCCAGTTGCTGGGATTTATTTCGACAGACCAGTCTATGGGGAAACGTCATAGAACTGGAATGCAGGCAACTAGAATATTTTCATTTCCCTCTATTTAACAAGTAATGGCCACCAAGGAACGGTATGTGAAGCAAGGTCCAGGTAACAGGACCCAAAGGCTTGAGGAGAAACTCCAACTTCACTGGACCCCGAGTTCTGACAGCACCAGGATGAAGGAGCCCTGAACCAAGATGGCCTTCGAGAATGGGAGAGGGCTGATAAGCAAGCCAGCTGCTGTTAACTACAAAACGGACTTCATGACACCCCAGACAACTGGACCAGGACTGAGTTCCTTGCAGATCTGCAATTGTTCTGCTTTGTGTCTGGAAGGCCCAAAGCATGACACCAGCTCGCTCTTCTTCCCTAAGATCTTTGACATAAATATCCACCTATGCAAATGAAATAGTGAATTTTTTATTAAACTCTATCCCTTTCTTGAGCTTCCTGCTGAAGTCATCGTAACGCTTTGCCATCTCAGCATTCCCCTTCTAAACGAGTCCTTTGTTAACTGTACATTCTTTCTCTACTCCCAGTATAACTAAGCTTCAAAGACCTAGAATACCGTGGAGCTGGAGGGACCAATTTTTTAATTCAAGAAACAATTACATAGCATTTACCCTAAGCCATACACTGTTTAATGACTTAAAATTATTAACTTCTGTAATACCCCTAACAATGCTCTAAGTTAGGTACAGTTATTATCCCCATTTTCTGGGAAGAGAAAATTGAGTCTTGAAAAAATGAAACAACTTGCTTCAGGTCACACAACTAGAAAGTGGCAGAGCCAGGATCTGAACTAGGCAACCCTAGCTCCAAAGTCTGTGCTCTTAACCTTGGGGATCATTTAACTCATTCTCTTCATTTTACAGTAGAGGAAACTAAGACACAAAGCAGCTAAGTGACTTGTGCCGGGAGAAGGCAGAGTGTGAGCTGGCATGGAGGTCTTCTGATTTCTAGCTTGATGTTTTTGTTTGCTATATCCCATGGCCACAGTTCCAGCAGTACGCACCGCTAGCCTACATTTCAATGGTGGTTCCCCATGAGTTCTTCAACTGATCTGAAGACTTACAATATGGAGCTTCATTTTACCAAGGTCATGTAGAAAAACATCTGGAATTGTGAGGATTTGCACAGGTCCTTTGGGGCCTAAGAACTGGGTGATCCAGGATCTAGAGCTTCCTTGTTAGCTGTGAGACCACAGCATGTCCCTTTACCTTTCTGGAAAGTCTAGCTGGTATATGGGAGGGTACACTAAAAACTGTAAGAAGCAAATAAATGCTGTTATGGCAATAATAATGGTGGTTAGTCTTGTTAAAAGCATAATGTTTTACCCATTATTTCTGCAGTGAGTGAAATGGTGACAAGGATACAGACTCAGATGGTCACTGTTTCTCAAGGAGGGAGGATCTAGAGCTGATATTACTACTAGGGATCGGGGAGGCTGTGGGTAAAAGCTAGGAAAGGCAAACCATGTTCCTATTAACAGCTCTGAATAATAGTATTGTGGGGGCAAAATGTAAAGCTGTTCATAAGGAAAAAACCAGGGGGTCCATAGAAACATACCTCTGCATGTTCCCCTTCCCCTGAGCATGGGGCAGCATGTCTTCACCTGCTCTTATGTGTCAGCCCTTACTGTCACATCACAGGCAAACCTCCTGTAAAATTGATGGCATTTGGCATTTCAACTGTTTTCTCAGCCATGTCTGTCACTGGAGATTGTAAGCCCTTCAAGGACAGAAACCCTTGTCTTTTATCTCTTCTACAAAGCTAGTAGCGTGGCTGGCATTCAGTAAACAGTGGTTGAATAGTGAATAAATGAATGACTTTTCCACCTGATTTAAATGCAATCATTTTGCTTCCATTCAACAACCCAGGACTCAGGTTGTTCTCTAAGAACAATATACTAAGTAGCGCCCCCCTTTCCCACCACCCTCCTACCCCTGCGGCCCAGGATTGTGTGTTAGGTAGGACTAATATTGGAGCATGAGAGTCAGTACACTTTTCAGGAAGAGTGGGAAGACATATTGAGGGCTGGGAACCTCTTCAGATCCAATTTTTGGGAACCACTGTCTGAGAGTTCTCCAATATTTCATCAATCAACCACCAAAGGGTGCCTGTAAGTCCCCATGCATCATAATGTTTCTTATACACATTAAAAAATAAAAACAAAATCAAACTTTTAAAAAATTTCAAGCCAGCATTTTGTCTTATTAGCACTTTAATCCCTAAGGAGACACTCAGAGCTTTATTTTTTGGGTTCAGAGATGATTTTAAGAAAGGAATTGTGGAGAAAAGTCCCAGAGAGGGAAGATGCCAATTCATACATTCTTTGCATGGTTGCTTCAACATTGAGAATATGGAGAATTCCTTAATGGCAGGAATCAAGTGTAAACTTGGTAGATCTCCCACAGCACCTAGGGCTGGCTATACATATAGCCAACGCTCAATAAAAATTGAATGGATGGATGTATAGATGGACAGAATATAATTTTCTATTGCTACCATTACCAACAGTCACCTGTAAACTAGCATAACTCTAGTCAGTATATCCAAATAACCTACCACTTTCTTACCCATCAATTCTTTTTCCAGACTTTTCTTTGCATAGAATGCATAGAAAATAGACAGCTATTTTCGGTTCTTTAGTCAAACATTCAGAAAAAAAAACAAAAAACAAAACAAAAAAAAAAAACACCACCTGTCTCCCTCATCATCCAACAGTAAAACCTCTACATATGTAAGTGTCTTCTCACATAAATCAAACAACATAATACAACGGTATTTTCATTGGGGTACCATTTGTCCATCGGAGTAAGAGGTGAAGTCAGTGATGTAGTTAAAGTCTAAGACTGATGTTTTGTTTTTTTTCTGTCATTTATTTGGTACTAGCTACCCTGTGCTTCAAAACAAGAAACCGAAACAGGCTAACAATAACCTAACATTCACTCCCTGCATGGGAGTGAGGGGTAATGTAAACTATTTCCAGTGAGTCACGTCATCTATCATAACTCTTCATCCCAAATAATTCACTGCCATCCCTACAGCTGCATCTGGCTGTTCAGGTCACCTTTACTCATGTCCAAACTCATTCTCAGAAGCCTTCATTCCTTCTGTCCCTCCCATTTCTGTGTGGTTCTCTGTCTGCCCTCACTTTTGAATGACAGAGATTTCTAAGGCCAGATCAATCTTGGGCTGGGACTAGCCAATTCATGGGGAGACAGTCTTGGAGGAGGAGGAAAGGAAGAGCTAACAGGGAAGACACTTGGGGAAGCCAGGGAGAGAGAACGATGCCAAATGAATTATTGGAGGAAAAAGAAACATGGAAGAAGTACAACAGAATATGTAGAAAGGACTATTTTTCCCAGATCTCTTGCCCATTCCAGAACTTTCAGATCATGAACAGCTGAAGATGGGGAGAATGGGTTTGGGGAAAGTAATCCTATCTTCTATGACAGGATTCATTTTGTTACTGAAGGGAAATAACCTATGAGAAGAGAGAGACAGAAAGAAACCAGGAGTAGGGTGGGCGAGACAAAGAGGAAGACATATGGGTAGGGGGGTGGGAGGAGGAGAGAACATGGTATGCAGTGGGAACACTGTTGGAAACATAAGAACCGCCCCCAGAAAGAAAATGCCAGCATTTCTGGGCAAAAATCTAAATTGTCAGCACATGCATCTTTGCTCTCAGAAATATACACTTTTTTTTTTCCTTTCAGGATGATTCCCCATTCCGACATCAGTAGAACACTTCACACAGAGAGACTAAGATCACTTCATTCCTCCCATCATGTAGCATTTCCAGGCCTGTTCCTCAGCATTCCTCCCAGATATGCTATCTCCATGCTTTAGACTAATCAATGCTGGGAACCCATGGCAAGGAAGATTCAGGAGCAAGTAGCTGTCCAGTTTTCATAGAGATTTTGGTCTTACAAAACTTGAGCGGAAGAAATCTGTCCCTCTTGGAAAAAAAAAATGAGGAAGAAAAACACAATCTTCAATGTGTACGCTTTATAAATACAGTTTTCCATTTCATTCTCTGTTGTTAATGTCAATTTGAGCAGGGATAGTCCAAAAAAACAAAAACAAAAGATAATTAACGAGTGCTTTCTTTGTATCAGGCCTCTGCTAAAAACCTTGCATTAATTCTCATTTGACCAGTATGAAAATAACAGGTAGCCTTTAGTGTTACCTTTGTTTATACAGCTGAAGATGCTCAGAGGGTTTAGGTAACTTGGCCAAAGGCACTAAGCAAACAAGTATAGGGGCCAGGATACCAAGAAACCCATCTGGCTTCTGATATCATGCAAAGGGCCCCAATTTTATTTTACTAACAGTGAGTATTAAGTGCCTTCCCCACCAACCTTTTCCTATACCTGGTAATAGAGGAGAATACTTAAATCCTTCCCTTCCATTTAATTCTTTCCCTACGCTATTTAAAAAATAATAAAATGATTTTAAAAATTAGGCAATGGACCTGAATAATCAAAAAAAATGAATCAATCGCCAATTAATGGCAGTTAATGGTATCAAAGAGGAAATAAAAGATATGTATAGTCCACAAATGTCTGCCCTCTCTACCACATTTGACACTACTGACCCCTTTTCTTTTCTTAAAAGTCATTTCTTTGGACTTCATAATCTGGCCCTTACGGAGCTGATCACAATCCTCCCTCCACCTCCACCAGGCCTGTGACCTTTGATGAATTTTCTGCATCCTCCTTCTCTCCCACTGTTCTGGGTGGCTCAGTAGGAATCCCACTTCACATTCTGTACATACTCCTCTCCTGAGAGAACTGATCTTCTCTCAACTGGCCACTGACAGTTGTACCAACACTATGCTGATGAATTTCAGATCTGTAACTTCACATTCCAGACTATATAGCTGTAGGCACTTCAAGATATCCTCACTAACATGTCCAGCCCTCAGCTCAGAATTTAACACATCTTCTGTGAAAACTAGGTTCCCACTTCAACTTCTCAATTTCCATTGATCCATTACCATCCTTTCAATTTCAAAACTGAAATTGATATTTTGTCTCCTGTATTATCTGTATATGATCTTTTGATATTTTGAGAACAGCTTTGATATTTTGTCTCCTGTATTATCTGTATATGGGATAATACCAGATCCTAAAGAAGTGAACTTCAAAATTCCTTTGCAATCCCTGAGACCACCAACATTCTGGCCCTTTCACCTTGCATTTGGAGTAGGTCTGACTTGTCTCCCCACCTTTGGGTCACCTTTCCCATTCCCTCATATACTCATACAAGATTAATCTTAAAATAACCACATAATCAAGTCTTTCCTATGGTTACCTGCCAGGATAAGGCTAAATGACAGTAATCTAACTTTCAGGGTTTTCCATTATTTACCAGTTAGTAGTGACACTCATTCAGCCCAAGCCAGGATTCAAGAACTAAACAGGCTGTTTCACAGAAGATTCTAAAGCACACAGATATGCCAGTGGTGTCTAATTCAAATCCTTTATAAAAACATAACAAAGAATAACTAAAAGTTGATGTAATCCTACCTTTTTCTGGTGCATGCTCTTTACCATACTATTTTTTTTGGAGGAGATGCAGACAGAGTAAATGACTTGATTAGGGTCACATAATGAGATGCAACTCCCAACATGGTACTTTATCCTACTATAGCATGCTATCTTTCAAAAAACCAACTCTGTCCCGCTGTTACCCCCACACTTGTTTCCTATTACTTGTCTATAATTCCATTCAGGTTAAGTTGATCCCAACATGCCCTCACATGAACATTCAGTATCAAGCATCAAGTCCAAATCTCTGTTCATGCTATCATTCCCAACTACAGAAATGTCACCTTGCTTGGACTTCTATGTTCCACATTCCTCAAAGGCTAAGTCAAGTTCCACTGCCTCCAAATCCTTCCACAATGCAACTTCACCCTACATAGACAGCATTCCTTGACTAGAGCATATCAACTGTACTATATTTGAGACATTTTGTCATATTCTGTTTTGTACTTTTACTCAACATTTTTGTGTGTGCAAGCTTTGCTTCAGCTAAACTCAAAATCTGAAAAGAATCAGAACATGTCTTTTCTGCTGTGTTGTCCTTCACACTGAGGACAGCTCTGCGCACAGAGTAGGTGCTGCACTATTTGTTGAAAATATAAGGAATATAAGAATAGATCCTGAATAAAGTCTTAAACAGATAACCCAAAGGCCCAGAGGAAATCAAGTCTATAGATAATCCAAAGCTTAATTTTACAATTAACTTAAGTGAATTTGCTCATTCAACGAATATTTAATGAGTGTCTGCTCTGAGCCAATTAAAGTGCTACGCATTAAATGCAATGGTGTGGGAGACCAATGCATTGCTGCCAACATGGAGCTAATAGTCTAGTCCGAGAAAGACACAAATATTAAAAAATTGTGTGTGTGTGTGTGTGTGTGTACGTGTGTGTGTGATTTAACTAGGACTTTAGGGGAAATGGGGGGAAAGTGGAGATATTTGAAATATATTTTACCACAGAACCAGTAAGATTAGAAAATGGATTAGATTAAGGGGGGAGGGAAAGGAAAGATGCAAAGATGACTTGCAAATTTCTAACACATGCAACTGGAAGAATGCACATGCCATTCCCCTGAGATGGAGAAAAGTGGTGGAGGGCAGAGTTTATGGGTTATACCACAAAAATGCAACCGTGGCATGGGAACAATTCCACTATCAAATAAGAAAAGCTGACAAGAAGCCCGTATCCTGACCTTGACCCCATTCATCGTCAGGTGAGTTTCTTAAAAAGTAAATGCTCTACCAAAAATTAGGTCTGAGAAGGGGAAGAGGCAGATTCAAAAAACTCAGACAGCCCAGAATTGGGTAACTAGACTGTGAATACCTGCAGGTTAGTGTTTGCTGAGGCAGGAAGAATAGAAAATAAATCTTTTCAATCAAAGAAAATCAAATCTGGCCCATTTATTTTTCTTTATCAAGTGAATCAAAAGCTTGGCTGAACAAAAAACTAAAACTAATCTGAAAAAGGACTGCTCCCAGTATTTTGTGGATCCATGCAAAAGGCAGGCTAACACAGAGGCCCTCACCCTCCATTCCCGTTCTGGTGCTAAGTCAGCTGGTGGAGAATAGTGTGCTGGGGATGAAGCCAAGGTTCTGGATTCAAAACATATTCAAGCTATTTCTTTGATTGTAAGGCCGGAAGGAAACACAGAAGTTTAATACCTCATAAAATCAAAGAATCAAAGGACTTGAGAATCACAAGGAACACAGACAGGCTCAACTCTTCCAAATTCTTTCCAAGCAAGCACCTCTCCTAAGACCTTATTTTACAAATGAGAAAACCATAGTCTGGAAAGGTAAAATGACTTGTAACACAGCTAATTAGTAGCAAAGCTGGGAACAGAACCATGTTCTCCTGCCTCCCAGCAGATTATCCCCTCCAGTATATGGCACGCATTGTCTGGATGGGAAAGAAGGGTTTGCTTAGAAAAGTCATCCCTTTTGGAAAGTTAATATGAGATCAGGTTTTGAGATCAGTAATTTGATATCCAGAGAGGATGACCGCCATGCTAAATTTCAATTTGGCTAAAAGAAGTCCCCACAGGTCCTTAATCACATGAGTAAAATGATCCAAATGATATTTGAAAATTGTAAATCTGATAGTGGTAAAATACTTTGTGTGATATTAAAGGGACATGGACCAGCTTGTTTTAAGAATCCAGGCACAAGCCAATGAGGACAGTGACTATGGAAGCAAAGAGGAAAGACTGATGTAACTTAGAGGCCATGCAGGAGTTACTGGGGTTTGACTGATGGTATATAGAAAAGGAGCAAAGGGCAGGGAGGAATCGTTTCCAAGTATGACACTGATTATAGAGCAAAAGATCACATGACCCCCCTCTGCACATAAAGCAAATGTTGAAACCTAGTTCAGAGCCCATGTTTTACTGCCAATGAATCAGAAAACTCACCTTCATACATGAAGGATAGCATACTTAATTTTTAAAACGAATAATGACTTTTTCATTCCCCATGCCCCGCCTTCCATCTTTATTGATTCATTGACATTTTCATTCAATAAAACATGTATGAGTCTTCTGTACAAGGAGTCCCACTTTTAAATTTGAACTGCTTTGCACATCTAAGTGTTATAATAGAGGTATGAACGCAGGGCTATTGGAGCACAAAGAAAGGAATGACGAATTCTGCCTAGAATTGTTAGAGAAGGCTTCATGATGAGGAGAGGACACCTGAGTCAGATCTTAAAGGACATTCATGTATTCACCAGGGGAACTCATAGAGGAGCATTAGTGAAAACAACCCATGCAGATATATGAAGTAGTAAAAAACTGGTCACATTTAGAGAATAGCTAGTCATGTGGTCCAGTCATTGGAGGTTGCTGGCTACCAAGCAGTGTATGTTGGGGCACAGCAGGGAGATGGGAGAGGGACGCAAATAAGCCCAATCATGAAAGTTGAGACCAGATATTCAATAGTCTTGTGGCTTGCTAAGGAATATATAGCTCATCCAATGTATAAAAAGGAGCCATCAGAGATTTATGGAAAAGTGAGCTTTCTGCTCTAGCTATCCAATTTTTCATTATTTACAGCATACTAAAAACTATGTAATTCTATAAGTCATGGGCTACAACTTCTTCCTCATCCCCATCTTGATTTGAGAAAGACTATGCTAGTCACTTTCAGATCTTCAACGACAATGTCTCCATCCAAAAAAACACAGATGCCCAGGTGGTGGGTTTCTCATCATCCAATGCAACTACCAGACATCCCCTTCCTGGAAGATGCTTGGTGGGGCTTTTGTCATGCTTTTGGAATTGATGTCTGATCAGGCCCTGGTTCTTCCTCCTTGGTAAAGGAAAGCACAACACACTGGAGAAATTGTGAGCACGCACCCCTCCTTAGCCCTGAATTAAATTCACAAAAGCAGGGTTTTCATTTCCTTATCAAGGCACAACGCTGCTATGTTGGGGCAGACTGCTCTTCTGTTGTAACACTGCTCCTCCCTCTGCAGCATCTTTACATCTTTACTGTATCAGGATGGACCCCCCCCCCCCCCGCCACCGAATGCTCTGGGGCTCTGACCAGGGGTCTGGCACCCAGGCATTCCAGGATCATGCCCTGCTCTTACTCATTTCTGAAGTGTTTCCTTCCCCTCAGATAGGTCCTGTTCCTTCTTTCTGTCTCTTGTCAATTTCTTTTTTTTATAGACACATTTCCCTGCTGCTTACTAATAACCAGAGTGACTGATTTGACAGCTGGTACAACCAAGTGTGGAGAAGTAGGATCCTTTCCCAGTGCTCAGAAGGAATGGAAGAGACAGGCATTTTTTTGGGGAAAAAAATAAGCTCACAATCTGAAGCACGTGTCACTGCCAGGGCTGACAGACTTAGCATGTGTGTCCTTTACACGGGACCCAAAAGATTTCAAAGGCTGAATCAAATGCTGTGCTTGCTTTCTCTTTTCCCACTTTCCAATTTTACCTTTGCAATAGAAAAAGAAATGTATCTCAGTCTTCCTGACAACACTGAGATATATGACCTACCATCTCCCACAGAAAAGGGGGGGAGGACCCCCACCAGGCGACCACTCAACTCTCGGCGCTCCCCTCAGCTCCTCCAGGAGACACGTGGATTTTCTAGGTCACCCCTTTGACTTAACACAGAAGCATGGTGGGCAGCACAGTGAGGTGCTCAGGGGAGATTAACCGTCGTGCCCCTTCTCCGCGCTGCCGGGTTCTTAAGACAATACCAAATAGCCGGGATGAAATGAAGTTGATGTCACTTGAGGCAAGATTAAAACAATGCCAGGAAGGGAAAGGACATCCCTATAAAGAGAAGGGACACTAAGAATGACCACGGCTCTCAGGCACTAAGATTCACAGCTCCAGAACCGTCTGAGGACTGCAGTGAAGTAGAACGAACTCCTTTCGTCCACCCTTCACCTCCAATGCAAAGCCCAGTATGGTCTCGTCTGCCTCTGATAGGAAATCTGGAAAAACCTCTGTATGCTTGGAAACAAACAACTAAACACATAATCCTACTTATAGCACCAGCCATTGGACATATGCAAAATAAAGATTTGACTGCCTGCATGAGACATTTTCAATTCAACCTTGAGGAGTCAGCTCAATATTCGAACATGCCTGGTTGAGCCCAAAAGAGGGAAAATGCATTGTGGAGCAATTAATAAATGTTTCTTAACAGTCTTTAGTTCCTCCCTCATATTATGCTATTGGTGAAGAGATGACAGAAAAATAGTTCAGATCTGGAATCTGGAGCTTAGGGAACTGTTTGGGACTCATTCCCTCCTGCTCATTCAAGGAAGCCCAAGTCTGATGGCCTTAAGGACAGGATGCAAAATGCCATCTGTTCAGCCAGGCACCTTCGTGATAAATGTGGGAGAGATGACTGAGTGGGTGGAAGCCAAGGGTTAAAGGCAATGAGAACAGTCACCTAATCATTGCCTACTTGGTAAGCGTGTCTGGAGACTCTGTCATGGTTCTCTCTTACAAATCACAAAGGGCTTTAACAACAACAGGCGTTATTTCTCTTCTTTTTCTTATTTCTTTGGACAAACGTGAAGTCTCTTATGCCATGCAGTCTTTAGTAAGATGGCATTGCTCTATTATACTAAATTACATCCCTCCTTAATATAATTCCAAAGCTATGCTGTGGCCTCCCTCTCTTGCTTGTTCACAGCAGTCAGAACCCCAATAATGCCACACATTATGAAACCACCTGCAACCCCCTGCCAGACCATTATCAAGCCCGATTCAATTGGTCCCCCTGAAGGAGGGCTCTCCCAGACTCCAGGGAAGGGTTGGGAGACTGGGGCAGCCCACCATTTCCTTTCTCACCTTGGCCCTCATTCTGTGTCTTCCTCATTCTAAACTGTTTTCCCTTTGATTTCATTCTGTGGCACTTTAGGGAGCAATTCCATTAAATGTAATAACAGCACAGTAATACAAAGAACATCATTTTCTAGTGCTAATAACTTTCATTTCAAAACCACTTGTACACTCCAAAATTTAGCAAAGCATAAATTTCTCAAGACCAGCAGACATCAAATTCGAAGCTTTAAAGTTCTATTTCTTTGGGGTTTGTAATCAATCTATGTACAGAAGAATTGGGACACCATTTAAAGTCAGATTTGTTTCGATGCTCATGCTGCTGGCTTTACTGACGGGAACTCACCTTTCTGCATAAAATGACACGTGGAGCATCAGCAAAAGAACCAAAAACCGTACCAGGAAATCATGACCACCTGCAAGAGGATCATCCCTGATGAGATGTCCACATCCTCTATCCTTTCCAAAACTTGAATTTCACAGCACTAATAGGGAATCCCAATTTTTAGACTGATCATCAGGAAAGAATCAAAGAAAGGATGCTTTCATTAGCACCAAGTTCAAATTTATGCAAAACTGTCATTGCCTTTCACCCCATTCTGGCATTGGGGCCACAAAAAGGACAGCAAAATTGAGAACAGCCATTCGTAACCCTAGCTGCCCTTCAGAATCAACTTAGGAGCTTTGACTAGATGTTTGTTCCCAGACCCCTACTCCCTTCCCATCCAAACTAAATCAGAATTTTGCAGGGTGGGGCCTTGAGAGCTCCCCAGGAAATTCTAACCACACGGCGAGGACTGAGATGCACTTACACAGGGAACTCAAAACACAGGGAACTGAAGACGGCATGGGAGCAAGTCAGCACATTAGCACTTCCCTGAGCTTGTTGAATCAGTGATAAATTTTAGAAGGCTCCTTTATCTGAAAAAGGAAAATGTTAACTTCTGATGTTCAGAGCAAATATACTTTGTTTGAATTACCTCACTTGTCATCACCACCTCTCCCACCCAGCTTCCCTGCTGCTGCTAAGGGTGTGTGGGACGCAGATCTTGGTTCTCCTACAAGATGGTGAACTACTGGACTGTACCCCACAGTTCTGAGCACACGGTAGGTGCCAAATGGTTTGCTACTCGTCGCCGGTAAGAATGATTCTGCAAAGAGCTGACCACAGGGAGGATGTTTCAGAACACACAAATGTTCAACTTGTCTAGTGTGGGTTAATTTGGGAACTGGGCTGAATGATGCCGGAAGGAAGCACTTCCCTGAGGATTGAGACGCTAGAGGCCGCTCTGAGCCAGATCCTTGCTAACCGATATTCTGAAAGCAAGCAAAGGGAGAGAAAGGCTGCTCAGCAGCACTGGGAGTCATGGCAACACTGGGGTTCCTATTTTTAAACTTGTAGGTGAGCAAGCACTCAAAGTGCGTGTGTGTACCTGTGGGGAAGGGGACTCTGGTATATTCCAAAAGATTCTTCTTTGGAAGTTCTGAGTTTGCAGACGGCTAATCATCTGTGACAATAAGAATTAAACTAGATCCACTCTATTAAAATGGTTCTTTTCTCCTCCCTAACTCCATTATCTGTTCTCTATCAGAAGGGATCCTTAGGGCGCCTGGGTGGCTCAGTCAGTTGGGTGTTTGCCTTCAGCTCAGGTCATGATCCCAGGGTCCTGGGATCGAGCCCTGCACCAGGCTCCTTGCTCACTGGGAAGTCAGCTCCCTCTGCTCCTCCCCCTGCTCATGCTTTCTCTCAAATAAATAATTTGAATAAATCTTATTTATTTTTTTATTTATTAAAATAAAATTTTTATTTATTAAAATAAAATCTTTTTTTATTAAAATAAAATTTTTATTTATTAAAATAAAATCTTAAATAAAATCTTAAGAAAAAAAGAAAGGGATCCTTTACGGCCTCGTGTCCAGAAGTACAGGGAAAATTCTGATACTTTTAACCATGATATTCTGAAATTCTGATCTTCGTTTCTTAGGCTTGTTCTGCTAGCTTATTAGGCAAATCATGTTGTGTTACAAGAAAAATAGGTCCTGGTCAGCTAATTAAAAGAACTTTCTCTGGACGTCCCACTCCTCATGAGGCCAACGAAATGGAAGATGTATATGGTCTGCATACCCACCATCTAGCACAGGATTCAGTATGTAAGAGGGAGTGAACACACCTCGTGAATGTGTCACTAAGTCAACTATCAGTGGATGTAATCGTGTGAGGCACAGACGAGGGGCCCCCACACATCACATTTCTTTTACTCCTGATAGCATCATTTGAACTTTATCCAACGCTGGCCAAGTTTCAGCCCTAAACAAATCCGAACTTATCCCACCTGTCAAAAATGAATAGTGGCCCTGGAGGACATTTGTAAATCATGACAGAGGCCAAGGTCTTGTTTTGTTTTATTACACGCCCTTGACAGGATTTCCAATGGGTCTGTCACCTCCAGGAGTTTCGGCTGATTTTAGAACAGAAAGCCTGCTCCCACTTTCGTTCCAAGGACTCTCAGGTCCACAAAGACTACAAGTTCTTGTTGTCCCAGATGTGGCCTAAATAGGACTTTGGAATATACAGGAATAAGAAAAAAAATCATCATCCTTTCCAATCAGAAAAGGCAGGGATGAGCAAGATCATAGCAAGGCCAGTAAACAGAGCTGCGACCCGCTTCGGGACAGGGAGAGGAATAAGGCTCAGACTGGGACGTCCCTAGTGTGTGTGCACCGGATGCTGTTCCCAGACTAATTCTGGATTTATCGTGGCGTCAGGACAGGAATTCCGCAGAGGCCAAGAATGGAAACATGTTACTACAAAACCACCCCGAGCCTCAGGTTAACGATGTGTTCATGTGTGTCCCAGTCCTGTCTAACTGATTCTGTCTGCTCAGCAGTGAGGTGGCCCTCAGAATGGACCCTCAGATGGACAACGTGGGACAAAGTACACCTGGAATCCATACAGCCTTGGGTTTGAAACCCAAGCAAAGTAAGCAAGTGACTTAACCTTTTGGGATCTCAGTTTCTTTCTCTGAAAAATGGAAGTAATAATGCCTCCATACAGTGCTTTTAAGATTCAGTGAGGCCTTCTAAAGCACTTGGCATATAGTATTCACTCAATAACCTTTTGTAAAGTAAATTTTCTAAATTGCTGAAGCTTAGTATTTTTAAGTACCAAGCTTTTTCTTGATTATAGGAAGCCTTTTAAATGGAAAATTTTAGAAAGGTATTATAGAGTTCTCTGACTTCTTAAACCAAAGATAATCAATATAATTTAAGCTCTTAATAATGACCTAACAATGACTATGCTATTCTTTATACAGGGATGTTTTAAAGGGGGTATGTGCTTCCTGGGGAGTATAGGGCAGTTTGCCCCAGATGGTCTTAGACAAGTGCTCCTTTCAAGGTCTTCTGCTGGGTTTTTCTAATACTTTAGGCACCTTACCATTCTGTTGGTTAGTTCTTAACGCTGTCAGCTGGCCTGCCTGATCCGCACCATGTTCATCATTTCTAAGCTGTCATCATCTGGTCTCTGACACTACAGGTCGCCTACCAAAGATGGGTCCTTGACCTTCTCCCTAGTTAACAGAACTTCAATTTTTAACTGGGCATCTTACTGCCCAGGTCAAAAACTAAACTTGTCTGCCTCCCTTGCAGCTAGCTGTGACCACTGACTGATATCTGACTGTGGGCTATAAGCAAAGGATTCAACTTCTGGGTGACCTCCTTGGAAGAGCTCAGCCTCCTTCCTAACTTTAATCTGCTGCTTGAAACTGGAGTTCGGCAGCCATACTGGGCATGGGGATGAAGTTCACATCCTATAAACAAAAAAATAGAAAGCCAGTAGGAATCTGGGTCTTGACAATCATGCAGCTACCATACCAGCTCCGGACAGGCTGCTTAATTGTGTTTATGCACCCTCTTTAAACTGGGGTACTGACACTTCAGGCCATTTCTAACACAATTGCCCCACAAGCTTCTTAGGGGCACATAACATTAGAGTAAATAAACTGTAAGTTAAAATAAACCACATTTACATTAGGACAACAATTTGTACCAGTGATTTTAGTCCAAAGCCCTTTTCTGCTTTCTTTGTGATTCTGGGTTATGCTCTAGATACATCAGGTTGTTGCATATATCACCTCTCCTCTCCCAGGTAACAGAGGTGAGTCTATGCATGAGCACACGTGCAGTGTGATAACAGAACAATGAGAATAATGACCCTGGGTAGCCTGTGGGATCACTATTTTAAGTCATAGTCTATCACACACACACACACACACACACACACACACACACACACACACACGGCTTTTTCTCTAGTCAATAATGAGAGAACTGTGGCAAATTAAAATCTATGTAATGATAAACTACTTATAACGACTTTCTGTTGTGTTATTTTTTGCCTAAAGTCACTATTCATAAGGAGGAGAAAAAAAACAGTGGGTGAAGAGTTTCTGGAAATGCCACTGGGAAAATGAAAAGTAAGTATCTGAGCTTTCTCCATTGATAACCACAGGTAATCTAAGCAGCGGATCCAAGAAACCCTCACGTGTCCGTAGTGATGATTCAGTGCGATGACATATATGAAAAGTCTCTGTATGAAAATGGTCATGTTTATTATCCTCATTATTAGCAGGATTATGAACTTGAGGTTTGTGGTCATCAGCCATTGTGTCAAACACTAAATGTATTTTGACACATATCCTCATCTGGACTCCTTCTGTGATCTCTTCCAGGGAACTGTGAAAAGCACTGTTTTGCATGAATATAATATTGTCACAGTGTGGCTTCCATGGCTTTTTCTGTTGCTTTGTCAGGAAAAATCTGTCCTTTGAAAGACGACATTTATGGGTTTCTTAAAAGTATTTAGAACTACTTGACTCCTGAGTCTGCCTCCTTTTCCCAAACAATGAATGTGCTAGGGATACTCAGCAACCATCCTTACACTCATCGTGACATTAAAAATGGAATTAAGACTGGAAGGAAATACCTAGTTGATATTCACAGAACTAACTCCAGGCAAGCCATGTGAAAGGAGTTCTCCCAACTTCTAGCCCACAGACAACCCTTCTCAGGTGATCAACTAAACAGTCTCAGTGGTAAGAGGAACTGGGGAATTTAATATGCAAAATTGTTTCTATCTAGCTTGTTTAACACATGACTCCACTGGACAGATGTAAATGTACACACAGAAATATGTGCTCTGTGGATGTGAAACACATACACGTGTGCTTGAATATATGCACGTGCATGCAAGAATTCTACGTATGGTCATCTGTGAACACTGGAAGCTAAAGGCAGGAAAGACATGAAGGCTTTTAAATGAAAGAGGGTGAGACGAGAGAGACGGCCAAAGATCAATGAACAGAACAATCCCATCGAGAAAGAGATGGAAAGGAGGAAAGAAAGAAAGGTGGGGGGTGGAGCGGAGCAGTGATGAATGAGGAGAAGAGAAAGCCCGAGCAGCGAGGGAGGCAGCAGGCAGCCCCCGGCCGGCTGCTGCTGCTGGAAGCCAGACAAGGGGGAACAGATTTCAGCAGCGGGGAGCTCTAATCTGTCAGCAGCAGCTCCTTCATGTGTGACCAGCCGGCCCAGCTTGGGGACTGGTGCCAGTCTGGGCATGCTAACCCCGCCAGGCCCTCCCGGAAGAGAAGGAGCCACTGGTAAAACCCTGAAAAAGTTGAGGGAAGGTTCCTCTGCCCCAGCACCTGCTGCCAGCCTACTCCCGGCTTCTCCACCTGGCCCTGTCTGCAGTGCGGGCTCAGACCCCTCCGTCTGCTGAAGGTCAGTCATGCTTCCAAATCCTTATCAGCCACATCAGGTCCTGGAGAACTCTTTCCAGGAGATGATCGCCTATGTATTCCTAACAGCTCCACTGGAGAGGAAACAAGAGAAAGGCTCAAACCATTATATGTTTGAGATGTGCGAGGTCTTATTAGATGCCAAAGCCACAGAACTCTCTCTGCTCTCAAGATGCTCATGTGAGGCTGACCTTGGCCGGCTACGGTCCAGCCTTCACTCAGGCTTCCAGCCCATGTCTGTAACCATAAATGACAGCACTCTAGCTTTCTGGCAACTCGCCTCCATCCTTACCTCCACCCAGCCAGCCTTTATTCTCTGGTGGGAAGAGAGAGCAGATGGAGAAATGACTCCCACTCAATCCCTAAATAACGCCAGCTTCAATTCCCATTAACTGTGAATTTGCACCCTTGTCTGGGTAAGAACCAAGGGAGCAAGAATCATGGGGCTAGAGCCAGACCAGGGCAAAGGTTAACACAACAGGCCTGGCTGCAGGCCAGCCCTTCTGAGGACACGGTCAAGCAGGGAACACACTCTCTGAAGAGTGCCGCTCCTGCCATCAGGACACCTGGATGCTGCCCCCACCCCCAACCTCTAACAGGTCAGTGACCGCCCTGAGACTCTGATCTCACGTTTGTAAAATCACTCATAATCCTACCATCTCTTCCTTGAGAGTACATGTATTGAAAGGGTTGGATAGACCCTTAGCCAAGGACTCTTCTGATTTTTATTTTCAGGGACAGGAGGGTTCTTTAAGTACGGTTAATGCACAGCAGAGTGAGGGCTGAGACCAGACGTCCGAGGCAGAGCCAGGCCAGACCCTGACATCACACTGCGGAAGCTGGGGGGCCCTGCACCGCAAGTCTCTTAAAAACATAAAATGGGGGCAGTGATTCCCATCTTCATTCGTGCTTTTATCTGCAAATATTTATCAAGTGCCTATAATGTATCAGGCACTGTGCCAGGAACACAGAGGTTAAAAAAAAAAAAAAAAGTCCTGCTCTCATGAAGTCTGAATTCAATTAAGAGGAGTAAGACAACAAAAATCCTAAAGAATAAAATGTATATGGTAGGTCAGGTAAGGGCTACCAAGAAAAATGAAGCAAGAGATGGGGGCAGCGAGCTCTTGGGAGGGAGAGGGTGGGCATACAACTTGTCCTGCTAATGGAGCGATCAGGAGCGTCTCCCAGAGACACGTGCATGGGTCAGGATTTTTGCAAAGATCATCTTGGGTGGGTGACCGCACGATGTCTGGTGTGCAGTACGTACTCAGAATGACAACCAATGCTGGACTTCCTAACCTCCACGGCCTGGCTGCTTCTCAGCATAGACTTTATGGCTCTCTTCTGAACGCTTACCATTACCACGGACCGTGTCCTTGCTGAGGCAGAATCTGCTGAACTCCACTGCGAGCCACGGCCATCCTCCGCTCTTGCTTCTGTCCTCTTTGAGACCATCTTGTTCCTTCCCACAGACAACGGACCACCTGTGTCTTTGCTCCCAGCACAGATGTGCACCCTTTCCCACCTCAAACTGGTCCCCCCATGAAATGGAAGTCTTCTCCCATTCACTCCTTTATCTCCTGCCTTCTCCTCGAACTGTAAACATTTTTTTTTTTAAAGATTTTATTTATTTATGTGACAGAAAGACAGCCAGCGAGAGAGGGAACACAAGCTGGGGGAGTGGGAGAGGAAGAAGCAGGCTCCCAGTGGAGGAGCCCGATGTGGGACTCGATCCCGGAACGCCGGGATCATGCCCTGAGCCGAAGGCAGACGCTTAAGGACTGCGCTACCCAGGCGCCCCTAAACATTTTTTTTTTTTTAAGAAGGAGGAAGAAGAAGTAGAAGAGCAGGGAGGAAGAGGAGGAGGAAGAAAACAGAAGAGACGAAAGAGGAAAGAAACACCAATGATGTCACAGGTGTGTTTGAATTTTTACAAGTCAGCCACAGAATTAGGTAGTGATTGTGGAAAGAATCACATAGCGGTCTCAGTGCTAAACATTTGCAAATGCTCTTCACAGGTTTGGATTTAAGAGAAGGAAGCTAAGTTCACTTACTGAAATGACTATACATGCGATAGGAGAATGTGGAAGAGGAGAAGAAAACAGAAGTGTCTGAATAACCCTTAGTTGAGTCATTTTTCCACGGACAGTGAAAGCACTGAAAGATCTTTCAGGACGGTTATTAAATTCCTGAGTTATTTTCCCCCCAATTTGTATGTCCTACACCACTGAGCAGATAACGTCCCTCTCTACACACACAGGTGTGTCTTGTTGTACTACGGATTTCATATGAAAATGCAGCTTTCCTTAGACTCCATGGATTTCTTTAGTCAGGTGAAGGTCCACTATGCCCAATAGCCCACTTATAACTAAGCTTTCACCAAACCTTTTGGCTATTCACATGTAAATTATGTTAAGTGAACCTATAATACATATTTGCCTTCCCAGAAATCTGCCTATGCGTGGCACCCCATGAACATTTAATAACGAAAAGATGGGTAATGACCAAGCAGCTCTTGCTCGTGGGGTCTAAAAATGAATGGACTCAAATTCTCGTTTATTTCTTAACCTCTCAGCACTTTTCAGGCCAGGAGAGTCAAGTGGGCATCCCGTGGGAATAATCCAGCTACTACAATGGGTCTGAGGCTAGGGAGTCTGCCTCAAGGTTAGAGGAGGATGGAGTTCATCACAGCTCTTCTAGGAGAAGCCTAACAGAGCACCTTTCTTCACATCAGCTATCCTCACCTCTCAAATGCCAGGCCAAGATGAGGATTCTGGCCTTTGAGACAGCAATTTTTATGAGGAAGGAAGCTGCAAAACAAATGTTGAGTAGGAACACTGAGGACACCAGGGGGAAATAACTAGGCAAGATTCATAAGAGGTTTGGCCTCTTGAGATGCAGCCATCTCAAAGAGCATCTGTTTTTTTCCCCAAAGTTGGGAGCACTGGGTTGGTGTTCACGACAGACAGCGAGCCTGGAGGTCAGTGGCCAGTGCGCCATCACCTGAGTGACAGAAACAGACTAGCAGAGTACTGGCGCACATTGAAAAGGAAAATAACCATTAACTACTCCCCTGGGGAAGTGATAAAGGAAAAATACAGACATGTGCCTACTAATAGCTAACAATTCTTCTCTAGCTCAGGGGAATAAAGACAGGTTGAGACGACTGTCCTAATCACTTTCTAAACACTTTCAGATCATCTGGTACCAAAACGTTAAGACTTTTCTCAGGAACTAAGAAGATCCTTCACTTAGAGAACACATGACAGAAGAAATTATTCAACTCTTTCAATCAAATAAAGTTCCCAGTTGGAATAAAACTCTATCTCAGCATGTCTCGGGCAACAGTATGGGGCACTGGACTACATTTACTAATAAGGCATAAATGAATGCTACAAAGTTCCAACAGAAAATTAATTCTTACTAGTGTACAAAATAGGGTTGTCACATTTAACAAAAACAAAACGGTTGCCCTGTTAAATCTGAATTTCAGATAAACAAGTTATCTTTTAATATCAGTATGTCCCATGCAATATTTGGGACAGATTGATGCTAAGAGAACTAGCTATTGTTTATCTGAAATTCCAATTTAACTAGGTTTTGTATTTTTCTTGCAACCTTGCCAGTTTTGTCCAGCAACCTAGAGCCTATCTGGAGATAGTCACTGAAATCATACCTGGCCGGCTAAGCTTCAAGGAACTAAGAAGTTATCAGTAAGGAATTTGGATTGATACCTGATAAATAATGTTTATTTCCAGGATCCTCTCTGAGAACGCTTATACGTCATTTAAAAACAACAACAACAACAACAACAACAAACTTCCTTTGGTAACTAATAACTGAATCCCTTCAAATGTGTGTCTCTCTTTGGGATTCAGTGATCACATAGAGTCCCCAATCCCTGTTCCCTAAGTCTAGACTTTGGAACCTCCCTCCCCAGAAACAAAGGCACAGTTTGGTCAGGTATAAATGGGAGGTTTACCTCCCCCTTAATGCTTCCGGAGAAGCCTGTTAAGGTTCCTGGGTTTCCAGAAGGCGAGAGAGAAAGAGCTTCCTGCCTCTACATTTCTGGTGTCACCTGGGGCTGGGTCAGTCCTGGATACCTCCTGAGAAGCCTTCCTGCTGCCACTGCAGAGACATGAGCAGCAGGCCAAAGAAAAAGTCATCCTCATAAAACAACCAACCGTTTTCAACAATTTTATTTGCAAAGATCTCCTGCTGTGGCTAAATGGTGTGGCTGCTTGGTTTGTTATTTAAAACAGTGACCCTAGTGAGACCAGAGCTCTTGAAGGGGGTGGGGGGGAGGCCGATTTCAGTCCAGGATAAGAGGAGCTGGGACTGAGTGTGCCTAATTGAATTCCGCGGATGATTCTGAGTGCTGTGCCACATGGTTAATAGCTCCGACTTCGAGGCTAGCTCCTTATAGTCCCTGTTAGTCAACCCCAATCCTTTCTGGGCCTTGATAGAAAAGGATATTAAAATATTCTCAAGAGAGGCTAGAGATTGGATTCAAGAGCCCTGAGTAGCTGCACTTGAGAGGAGGAAGAGATGGGGGCGCGTGAGGGATGCTGGTATACAGACAGCAGAGACAGCCAAGAGAAGAGGTCTCGCGGGCAGTTAGATACAGAACCCCCCAAAACAATATCAGAGAACTGGGGCAGAAGAGAAAGTTCACCGAGGAAAGCCCTTCATGGAAAAGTGCTTTGATAAGTATGAAAACACTTCTTGTGCACTACACATGGGGAATCAAGGTGGACTCTCCGCTCTACCCTGGTACTCAAGGAATCTATAAATCATCGGGACTGGGTAATCCCTGTTCTTTTTAGGACTGCTACACTGGCAAAGATGGCGCTGGGTATTCGTGGCCGTCTTGACAATAAGGTCTGAGAACAATCCCTTTCTGAGTGGCCACAAGACAGGGTCACAAAAGTTAGAACCAACTGCAGTTTTAAAGGTATAGTGGTCAGAGACCAGGCTTCAGGGAGAACGTGAGCATTCCATTGGAAAGTAAGCCAAATGGCAAATGAGAATATCTACAGATGACGGTTTACCTGGATAAAGTTTTAGGGTAAAAGTAGGCATTCCTGGACCAAAACTGATAGACTTTAACACTCATTTGATTTCCTCGCATTGTTTGGCAGACATTTTGGTTAGTCTTCGTTTTAATGAACCAGTATTTGGTAGAGTAATCTGCATCAGATTATAATTTAACACTAAAGACCACAGGAGAAAACCTGAAAGTACAGAACCAAATAAATAGTTAAGTTTTTCAAGGAAATCTCTATTATCTTGCGAAGAGGAACAGAACAAGAAAGCTCCTGCAGGGCAGGTAAATGCACTGGGCAGCTCAGCCTCTTGGAGGAGGTCATTCATTCACTCTGGGTGTCTGTCTTCCCTTTGCCACACAGAGCATTAAGAGGGAGGGACATGGAAATAAGTAGGACAGAGAGGTCACTGCTTTCCCAGAACTTACAGGGACAAGTGATAACAAAGCACAGTATTAGAACTGTCTCAAGAGTGGCTTTACTGGGAAAGCCTAAGATGCAGCGAAAGCACATAACAGGGTCCCATTAGTCAAGGGTCCAGGAAAGTTTTCTCAGTGGAAGTGAGGCCGGGACCGAAGCCTGAGGAATGGAAAGGAGGCAGGTGAAGGAGCATCTGCATTTACCTCCTGGTGGGAAGGGGCTCCTGGGAAATATATTCAAGGCAGAGAAAAGAGCTAGAAGAGAGAAAGAATAGGGTATTTTCAAAGAACTAAAGCAGGTTCAGCACTGCAAGAATACAGTGTTTGAGGGAGAGTGTGGCAGGAGACAGTTTTGGAAAGATGGGCGGGCCTAGGCAGTGGAAGACTTGATAAACCACATCAAGGAGATGGAACTTCATTACAAGAGCAATGAAAAGCCGCTGAAAGGCATTAAGTGCGAGAGTGATGAAATCACATTTTCATTTTAGATCACTCTGGCTGCAATGTAGATTGGAAGGAAGCAGTACGGGGAGCCAGAAGATATTTACAAGGCCCTGCAGCAATGCAGGTAAGAAGAGCTGACAAGGGACACAGCGCCCTGGGGATGGATGCAGCCAGTGGGCACACTCCAGAGGAAATCCGTGGGAAATGGCACTAGGAGAAGGTCAGCTAGGAGATGGCGGGGGTGTGAAAGCAAGGACACCCAGGCGATTTTTACTTGAGGCAATGGGTAATAGGATGTAGCCTTTACAGGTGGTACTGATTTGCCCGGAAGAGGGTGGGAGGGGAATGGGAGAGAAAGCAGTTCAGCTTCAGATATGGTGTGTTCTAAGGCCCTGTGGCATCCAAAGGAGCCTATCCAGTCACAGCTGGCGATACAGATTGGGGCTCCCAGGAAAGGTTTCAGCCAGAGGTCAATTTGGGGGAACTGACAGATGTCAGTTGTAGCCCTGGCAATGGAGGACAAAAGAGGGGGTCTAGGACAAAACCCTGAGAAGCATCAATATTTAAGAGAAGTCTAAAGGCAGACGAACATGCCAAGGACTTTGAGATAGAATGACTAGAGAGGGAGGAAGAAAACAAGACTGTACCAAACAAGCAGTGATAACTAGGCATGGCAGAAAGCAGAGTTCAAGGTGGAATAATATTAGGATTGGATCACAGATAGGGCTACATTAAAAGGAGCTTTAGGGGGCACCTGGGTAGCGTCCAACTCTTGATTTCAGCTCAGGTCATGATCTCAGGATCCCGGGATCGAGCCCCGCACAGGGCTCTGCACTTGGCAGGGAGTAGGCTTGAGGATTCTCTCTCTCTTTTCCTCTGCCCCTCCTCCACTCACACTCACTCATTCTCTCTAAAATAAATAAAACTTAAAAAAAAAAAAGTAGGTTTAGTTGCAACTCTGAATTAAGAGTTTAGCCGAGAGGCTTCAGTCCAACTTCCTTCCAGAGGGTAAACAAGTATAAGTAGGTACACCTTCAACCTCCACTAATTGTATTTCAACCTCCCCAGAGTACACTTTAATATTTTATTTAAGCTGGATGGTACTGGAGTATGTGCTTTCTGCATAGCTTTCTATTTGTCAGATAGAATTCATAATGAATTTAAAATGGAAGGCCCAAAACATATTGTCAAGTCAAAGAAAGTCAGGTTATTGAACAGCATGTATAGTTATGTTTCCATATATGTAAAAGTATAGATATATATGCATATAGGTATACACCCATTGGGAAATAGCTAGAAAGATGTTCACTAATTATTTCCACAATGACCATCTCTGGTTCCCTGGATTTAAGGCCATTTTTTTCTTTTCTTTCTGGTCTTCTGCATCGTCTGAATTTTTACAGTGTTCATATGCAGCAGTTTTCTACAAATCACAGAACCACAGAAGCCTCGTAGAGAATCTTCTGCCCTACACAGTCACATAACGCCCACGAGAGGATACGCTGGAGTCATGGCTGGATTATGAGGTTAGGTCAGGGGAGCAGAACTCCACCCATATCTTCTTCCTCCTGAAGAAATCAGACTAAGAGCAACTAGATAGGCTGTCTCTATGGCAGCACGCCATACTTAAAAGGCAGAGAGAGGCAAAGGAGACAAAAACCAAGGGAAGGACCCTCTTCATGTGCCTTCAGACCCATGTAACCTATTCTCCATTCCCTCCCTCTACAGCAGCGGTTCTAAGTAAAGGGACAGGTTAGGTCCTCCCTCATGTCTATGCCCATTGTGTCTTTTATGGTGGTCAAGTATGTGGGGCCCGCAGAGGCCTGGCCACAACTCCAGACTGAGCCTCTTCCTTGGATACTGACTCTGGACAGTTTATACCTACACACCTAATCTTCTTGAGATAAAATGGAAGCAACTCTGAACACCTGCCTAGTAGAGCATTGCTTTGAGGGTTACATGAGGTCAGACCTGCAAAATGCTTGAGTAGCACCTAGTGCATAGTAAGTGATCAGTAAGTGGGAGCTGTTGTGTAGTTCTTAGAACGGGAACCCAGCACAGCAAGCTTTGGATCTGAAATACTCCCACCATCACCAACAACTGCCATCCCAGCGGCCGGCCTTCAACCTGACATCTTGAACTGCTCTTCCCAGCCCTTCCAAACCTCCAACCCCAGTCCTGAAGGCCATCCCCTCACCTCTGCCATCAGTGTGCCCTCCGTCCCACACTCACCTGTTTAGCATGTTGGACTGGTAGATTCTCTTCTCATGGGTGTTGTAACAACTGCTCTTGGGCTCAGGGATGAAGCTGTGTTCGGACAGCATGTCGGAAGCAGCAGTGGTGATTATGGCAATTCCATCCCTCACTCTGGCAGGGAGGCCATAGTCCCATTCATCATAGGACACAGAGATGAGCCCGGTGGGGAACTCTGAGGGCACTGTGTCCGTATCCCCTGCCACCAGGCTAGGCACAATCCATGTGTAGCCGTAGCCAGTTAGCCCTACGGAGTTAGCGACTTCAAAGATGTAGGTGGCTTCTTCCTTAGTACAATAAAGAAGAATGATGGGGCTTTGAAGTTTCTTGAGCTGGTTCTGGATCTTAGAATCTCCATCATCCAGGGACATGTCCAGCAGGAGGACTTCCTCTAACTCCCAGCCCACGAAGCTGTTCTCGATGGTGCTGCGAATCTTGTTTACAAAGTCCTGGTAGCCAGGGAAGTAGGTGGTGACGATAGAAAAGATGTACCAGTCGTACTCTTCCATGATATTGAGCATTACAGAAGCTTGCTGTTCAATTGATGGGCCAAACTGGAAGAACATGGAGGATTCATCCTAGAATAGTAAAAAGGTAAAAAAAAAAAAAGAAAGAAAGAAAAGAAAAAAAACAAAGATGGTAAGGGAAAGTTTGAATCAATTGTATAGAAAGGATTGTGTTCATTATTTACTTTTTCACATGCCTTTTTAAATGGGATGTTTGAGTTGCAAGCATTTCTAATACCTTTCTTCCTAAAACTACCTCCTAGATTCTAGGGGGAAAAAAATCAACATAGATCTATATTCGCATTGTCTGAAATCTTTGGAGCACAGGGCAGATCCCTACAATCAAATATGTTAATATTTCTATTGTGAAACAGAAAGAGTTGCATTAAGGGGGATAAAGACTCTAAATGGCCTCACATCAGTTCAGGTCAGGTTTCACTGTCAAATGAGTTCCAGGGATACACAGGCTTTTTATTTTTTGAGCCTTCTGAACTTATCACAACTGTGGATATATATCACTCCGAGTGAATAAATGGAAATGCCACCCATCTAGCCTTAAACCTATGGACGGAGGTGGTATAAGCACACTGGCCTAGCAGGTGGGTGGTACTCAGGTATGGATATCAAGGAGAAGCACATGGGAGTAGGTCAGTCTATTTTCTATAAAGAGATAAATGTTGAATTAATAACACATTGAGTTTTTCGTCTTCCGCTGTGATAATGAGATATGCAAGTTAGAGTAAGGCGCAAACAAAAATTGTATCTAAGCTACAATCAGACGGACTTGGATTCAAGCTCATGTATGATTAAGGTTTATTTCAGAGCAGCACATAGATTATTCTTCCTCTTACCTGTCTAATGCCACAGGTCTCAGTCTGACCTGTGTATTATACACATAACCTCTGTCAATTCTGAGAATCTTGTTTTTCTCCCTCCTTTGAGGGAGAAGCCATTTTTAAATTTCTCCCATTTTAAGCTGTATTTCACCTGCTGTTCTGAGATGTCAAGCCCTGCATTTTATCTCTACCTTCCAGCTAGAAGAGTCTGAAACAGCGAGATGAAGACCCTCTCGGCCTTGTCCTTCGTTCTCAATCCATTTTCCCCTGACTTCCTCCTGGGTAATGGCATCTCTTTTCTTGTCAGTGCCCCTATCTTTTATCCAATGGCTTATCTCCATTTTAGAACAATCCAGGCGAACAAAACCGTGTCTTTCTAAAAGGGGCAGTTCTTTTCTATCCCCCAGACTAGAGCTTCAAAGTACAGTCATGAGAGACCAGGCTTTTAAACAAAATTATATAGTGATTTCTTAGTTCAGGAAGATATTCTTGTACATCTGAGAAATTGCTGAGTATTTGGGGGGCACCCACTATTGGAAAAAATACAGGTTGGGAAATATCCAGCTGGTATCCAGAGACCCTGATTCAGCAACAAAAGCTGCCAGCCCCTTGGCTCTGCCAGAGCGATGATTACTTCATATGGCTTGAACTTTTCACATTTCCCACAGGCAATCCAGAAGGAAACAGAAGATCCTTAGTCATTTGAGGGCAATTCTTCCTGCTAGGGGTAGAATGGTGCTTTTCATAGCTCCCTCCTCTGGCTTAAACATCCGGTCAGAGAGGAGCCTCATGGGGCCAGGGAATTCAGAGAAGTAGAGCGGGTAGGGCAGGAAGGATGGGTGGGGAGGAGTGGGAATTCATTCAGAATAAAATAAGGACTTCATGTGTGCTTATTCTGAACTGCGGCCAGCCCCTGCCCCCTGACCCACCTGCCCCTGGTCTCCTACTACAACGCAAGTGCATTTCTTCAGGTAATACTGGCTTTGTCCTTAGGTTATAGGATTATAGCGGGATTCCAGGACAACAAAGTTTAATTATTCCAAGACTTGTCAGAGGTCTACAGAGAACCACAGCAGGAAGGGAAAGCCAGCGACAGAAGCCCCCCCCACACCTCGCTGCCCAGAAAGGCTTTAGAGAAAAAGCTATTTATTTTCCTGTTACTTCCGAACATTTCATTTGAGGAGTCCCAAAATTCCCTTTTTCAACCTGAGTTTTCACAAAACCTAGTGGATATAACAAAGTGACAAAAGCTTCCAAATATACCTTAAAATGTACAGGCTACGGGTGAAAGGAATCCCAACTGTAAACAAAGGACTTCAACCCATTTTCTATAATAAGGGAACATATCTTATCACAAGGAGGTTCTTGAATATCCACAACTCTCCATCTATTGTGAGACCACAGCTGGTTCAAATACACAGGGAGAGATGGCCCTGAGAGATAAACCATGAGGGTCCATAGTAAATGAGCCCATGCTAATGAAAATTAATTTAAAAGAAAACCAACCTAGTATATACCAACCCTACCACCTTCTCTCTTAGTCTTCTCTTAAAACCCTCTCACAATTATAAATGGGCTCCTAAAGAAATCACCAGCTACTAAGTGAAGAAAACCAATAATATAAGGTAAAAGTAAGAAGAGAGAAAAATTAATATGGCTCCAGCTCACCCCCTCCATACCCTCCTCTAACTAATCCTATCATCCTCCACAATCATCCTTTCTGACTCCTCTCTCCCATTGATGCCCCATTCAACTTTTTATCTTGCCAATCCTTCATTAAATAAAGGATGCCTTACATGGCTATTTTATCTGTGGCACTAAGAAGAGGTTAATGAAGCCAAACAGAAATCAAGAGAGAGAGTTATGGCTTGGGCAAATGTTTTCTAGTATAATGAGTGGTCCAGTGTTATTAATTTAGTTGACACATCAATCTGCTGTACAGCAGTTGGGAATGGGACAGCTCTTTTTCAACAAAGCTTTGGGCTAACTATAAGTTGCAGGCAGTGACAGGCTTTGCAAATTATGGCCGAAGCCACAAATCAAAGAGCAATCTTCGTGTGTGCATGGAGTGGAAAGGACTGGTGGCCACGCATCCATCTTTGCAGGCACCCAGCTTGCATCGTGATCACCACAAGAAGTGTCATCTTCTAGGATGAAGGACAGGGGTATAATTCAGTTTGCAGCTTCCCCACTTACATTTTTATCTCCTGATGAAGATTTCCAGTCACACTTATTGCATGAATGTACTTCTTCACCTTGCCTTTTGAGCATCTTTAAAGCATTCGTGTACAAAGGGCCACCACGACCGAGATAATTAACACAGGGAAGATACAATTGTACAGTAGACCCCGTCAGTCTAGAACCATTACGTTGAACCCCTCATCACTTTGGTGTTTCATGGTATTTACTTTCTAATAAGAAGTGAAAACGAGTCCTTTTTCATTCTATTATTGGTCTCCAAAATAGAGTTAGCAGTATGTGAGGTTCCTCTTCTGCATCACCCAGAACCCCTACAGATCCACTTCAGAAATAAAAAATTAACTGCTGCAGCTGCTGATAATGCCCCTGGCAACAGATTTTAGCTGCCAGACCGCTCTGGGAATTGAATCTCTCCAGCTGATTGGCCAAAGTCATGCCCCCTTTCCAGGACAAACTGCCCTGAATGACTGCTTGTCATGCAGTATAAAGACCTTGTCCTCTTGCCTCGACTCCAGATACCTCTGAAGGGTCAGTCGATTTTCAGAACTTCCCACAGGGTTGGCTACAGCTTCCATTAACACTACATCACTTCTTTACTTCTCCCTCTGCCCACTTCTGCCTGATCTTTTCTTTTCATAGAGATGATCTCAAGAGCACTCCCTAATAAACCTCCTGTATGCTCACCTTGGTCTCAGGGTCTGCTTCCCAGGGAACCCAACATGAGACTATTCAGTTCCCTCTTTCAAAACGGAAAAGAGATGGCCTTAAAAGAAAACATAATATCTATTTTCAAACACAAGAAATGACCTAAAAGTCAGGAAGACAAGTCTCTTCCCATTAGTTCCAGAGGAGAAAACTGGGACTAATGAGTAGAAATATTAAACGTCCTTATTCGGTTCAACAGAAGAAACAGGTGTGCAACAATTATAGCTCTTTAGAATGGAATGAAACTCATAAAGTAGTGAGTTCTCTGTTGCTGTAAGCATTTGAACAGGAGCTGGATTATTATTTGATAAAGAGATTCTCCCCAGCACTCTGCCTGGAAAACATCACGCTCACCTTTATGGTCTAGTTCAAGTGTCAGGTTTTCATGCATATCATCTTTCCTAACTTCCCCAGGTAAGTTAGTTCTCTTTGCCCTGTACTTTTACAATACTTTGTATGTGCCTCTATCTTAATATTTATCACACAGGAAGCATATATGCCTCCCTCCTCCCACTAAAAAAACATGTTTCTCAAGAGCAGGAGCTGTGCCTTATTCATCTCTGGATCCCTAGGTGGCATATGAAAAAAAATGGCTTTGTATTAATATTAAAAAAGAAGGTTCCTTTATTGGGTGAGAGATTACTGAAATAACTGATGGTCTCATCTGGTTCAAATTTCATTCCCTTTTTTTTTTTTTTGTTCCAAATTTCTATGCTGATGGCACATACTGGCCTCACAGAAATCAGCTCTGCCTGAATAGAGATATAGATAGATATAGATATATAGATATAGATATAGATATATAGATATAGATATAGATATAGATATAGATATAGATATAGATATAGATAAATCACTCTTTTACAAAATGTGAGGGCATCCCCCTTGGAGCCAGGCAGAGAAGCAGAAAATACTAGTGGCCCCTTCCTTACTCCTCTGCCACAAATTTCTTGAAAACATCATCTATACTCACTTCCTCCAATTCCTCTTCTCCCATATGATACTAACTCCAACCAGACTTTTAACTTCACTAAAACTCCTCTTGTGAAAGGCAGAGGTGACCTTGATATTGTCAAGTCCAATGTCCATCTGCAATCATTGTTAGAGTCACTAACGTACCCTCCAGACTGAGAAGACACCTTAATGCCAAAACACAAAGCAAACCGTTCCATACCATTTACACAAGAGTTTTGTTTAGAGTAAGTTACTGAGAGGAATGGGCAGACGGATGATCCACAACTCTACACAGCTATTCACCACCCCTATCCAGACCTCAATTCCCAGCTTTCGTGGAGTGAGGAGCATGGTGGTGAGATCACAGGGTAGTCATCTAAAGTGACTCTATCTGAGCCACTTTAGATAGAGATCTAGAGGATCTCAACTAGTTATGTCAAGTGGTGCCACCTGTGCGTCAGAGGCGGGCGCAAGGCGTAGGGCCAAAAATGGAGTCGGTGTTGTCAGCACTCCTGCACTCATCCTTTACCTATGAGGAGCATTTGACATGGCTGATCACTTGGCTCCTAGCTAGGCTTTCTTTCCTTGGTTTCCAGGGCTTCACATTCTCTTGACCTTCCTCCTAGCTTACTGGCTACTATTCCTCTGTCTCCTTTGCTGGTTCTTTCTCTTCCCTCTGACCTTTTAAAGCTGAGTCTCCCAGGGTCAATCCTTGGTCCTCATGTTGTTTCTATCAACATTCACCTCCTCAGAGATCTCATCCCATCTCCTGATTTAAATCCTATTTATATGCCAATCTTTCTCACATTTCTTGCTCCAAAACCTCAAACTTATGTATCTAACTACCTATTCTGCATGTCCACTTGGATATCTTAGAAACATGGTCAGCATTTCCACAATTGGACTCAGCCATTCCCATTTCAGTTAAAGGCAAGTCAATCCCTCTGGTTCCAACTCCTCTCTTTCTCTTGACTGCTGACCTTCGAAATGTGTCTAGAACACCACCTAGTTTCACCAGCTCTGTCTGAGCCACCAACATCCCTCAGCCAGTCACTATAACAGCCTGCTAACTGATCTCCCTGCCTCTGCCCCCTTACCCCCTACAAACCATGCTCAAAAAAGGAGCAGGATGATCCTTTTAAAAATTAAATCATAAGATGTTTTTTCTGCCCCAAACCCTCGATGGCTTCCCAATCCACTAAAAAGAAAATGCCAACACTCTTGATTTGGACAGCCACTGCCCCACGGGTCCCATCCTCCCATCCTCTCACTCTGCCTAGGGACTCTGATCTCTCTTGAACATACACACTCCTGCTCCAGACCTTTATTCTAGCTATTTTCTCTGCCTGGAACCATCTTCTTCCAGCTACCCAGGTATCCACATGCACCTGTTTCAAGTCTTTGCTAAAACCTCAACTTCTCAACAAAGCCCAATCCTGGTCCTACAACAGAATACTAACGCCTGCCTGACCCCTTATCCTGCTCCATATTTTCTTGTTGCCTTAGCATTTATCACCATCTGACAGACTACATGAGTAGTTTGATATGTTTATTATGAACTTACTGCCTCTTCCCAACTAGAGTGTAAACACCAGGAGGGCAAGGATCATCACTGTTTGTTCACTGCCACAATTCAGTACCTGAAACAGGGCCTCAGTAGATGCTACTTGAATTTAAAAATGTAGTAACTGATGTTGCAACCAGATAATCCTCCATTCCAGTTTACCTTTGTTGGCTTTCCAATTGAGATTATGTTTTTCTAGTATCACAAAGTCTTTTACATTATTCAAATCTGAGCACTTCATAACATCATAGGGATTAGGATCCTGCTAGAACATTAACATAGAATCAGATTAAATAAATCTGATTTTCCTTCTAGTCCCTCCTCCTAGTATATGAGTATATGAGTTCTCCTTTCTAAATTAAGTTCTTTAGGAGGATCTGTGTTTGAGAAAAGGCTAGAAATGCTAGACTATCTGAAAACTTTCTCCACTACCACCAGATTTAGGAAATAAGTATGGAAGGTTGCCCATCTGCCCTAAGATGGGGTGAGAGGTGAGGGTTGCCCACCTGCCCACCTACTCCTAGCTATTTCTTCTTTTCTTCTTTCACACTAAGCAGAGTAGAAGCAGAATATGGAGGACAAAATCTCTTCTCTCCCAAATAGGGGAAGGATGTTCTCTCCCCACCTAACTCTAAGAAACTCCCTTCTTTGGGGACTAGAAATTCTGATTCCACACTATGGTTTTTCAGGTGACTAAGGCTGCCGGTGTTAGCTACTGCGGGTGGCTTTGAATAGTGTCAGAGTTTTGTGAGCAATGCCTTGCAAGATAGGGAAAATGCCTGATGTTCTCCAGCCTTGCCATTACTCAGAAATATCATGACTGAGACACATGACGGAAGCTCACTGGTGGAGAATCAGGATCTTTCCTGCCTGCTAAATGCCAGATCCATTCTTTTTTAAACCTTTGCACACAAAGGAGAACGCTCTGGGTTTTCAAAAGCCCAGGAGCAAAAATTCAAGCAGACTGAGGTAGTTTAAGAACAATTCTGTACACTAAACAACTCTTGCAGAAGCCAGCATTCTTTTTCTTACTTGCTTTTTCAGAAGATAATTTGGCTTTCTCCTTGAATTTTGCCCCATTTTGTTCCATGACTGAGTCTCCTTCTTGGATGTGCTTCAATTGCTAAGTGTAAGTCACAGATGAGAAGCAAACTAACGGTATTCACTTTGAGAATGCCTAGAAGGTTCTTCCCATTCCAGAACTCAGAGACAACATAATAGCAAGAAGAAAGCTTATTATAAGCCAGACAGAGGGGGAAATAAAAGGGGAAAAATAAAAAGGCAGAGTTCCTCTCACTAGTATACCCAAATGAATTACAGAATTAAGTAAGGGAGCAAAGGGCTTGGCTAGTACTAAGAGAACTTCTAGAATGTGTTCGTGCTCCCCTGTAAGGTATCAGGACTGCCAAAATCTTAACAAGGCTATTTCATTTCATCTTAAATTAAAATTCCTTTCTATGGCCTACTCCATTATGCACATCAAAACAACTCTCAGGTGGATTGGCTTGTATTTTTATTAAGAGGTTCTTTTCTATAAAAGAACAAGCTGACAAGTTCAGCAACAATCAAGTTCGGTGGTTGAATGCAAGGGAAGAAGGTGGGGGGAAGGAAAAGTTGGGGAAAAAATGAAATGGAGAGAGAAGAAAATAGTGTAAATATTAAACTAGCAGTATTTGTTAGGCAGTAAGATTATCAATATCAGACTGTATTTATTTAGGCGAATTTATAAAATCAAGTGTGGGGGGCACCTGGCTGGCTCAGGTGGCACATGTGACTCTTGATCTCAGGGTTGTGAGTTCAAGCCCCAGACTGGGTGTGGAGCCAACACTAATATCGATCTGGGCATTTAACAGGATAAAAAGAAAGGCAACATAAAACTAAACAATATAACCAAGGGAAAACAAAAAAAGTATTAGGTACGAAATAACTACCTCCCAAACTGCCTATGCCTTCAAAGTCTTTCCGCTTAACTTGAGCCAAGGGGGTAGAGTTTACAGAGAATTGTGATTATTAATGAAAGGACAGGGTTAAATACAAGCTGGTGATAGTACTTGACATACTAGCAGCATTTTTCAGAATAAAGATGTTGACATTTGTCTCAAATAAATTAACATTCCCATCTCTTCATACATATTTGATCAGAACATCACATTCACATACCAATGGGAGTACAGAAGTGGGAAGGTGCTCACAGGAGGGGAATGATAGAAAAGGCATTTTGTATTTGATCAAGTGATGAGTGTTAGCACCTCATTTGTTGCCGAAAATAACAAAAGCACTCGTTCTAGACATAGTGACTATGTCCATACACATGGGTCTTTTCAAGAGATCTCTGGAAAACAGGGAGTTATTGTGCTTCTGTCCCTTCTCCATATAGGAAGACAAAGCATCCCTGAATTTAGAATTTGGGCCAACCATGCTCATTTGGCACAGGTTAACAAGCCATTGTCTCCAATGGTAGAAAGAAGTTTTCTGAGAAGGCTTTTTGCACTAAACATCCAGTGATGGGTATTCCTAAGTCCCTGGATTGGAAAACTGATCACTGCTTCCTCACATCAGAAAAGTATGGCTATTCACAATCAACGCGGCTTTGAATTTATTCACATCTCCCAAACGAATTTGCTCCTCCATCTAAAAGAGGCAACACATTTCGAAGGGCTCTAGAAATGAAAATAAAATTGCATACAGGCATTTTAAATATATATATACATATCTTCAAGAGCTCGTCAGCACCTGACTATCTTGGCCTCTCTTAATTGTAGGACTTAGAACTTGAACCACCAGGCATGCCTTCCAATCTTTAAACTGGGACTGGCCAAGGACTCTCCTCACCTATAACATCTTCTAGAGCTGATGGGGCTCCTCTAAACCCAGAATTTGGTGCAACTGATGTGAGCCTGGCTGAGTACAGACATGTCCACCCAGAAGAAGCCTTCCTTCCTAACAGCCTCACCATGGGTCCAATCCAAAGGACTAAGTGTCTTCCTCATGGTCCTGAGTTTTATTCCATCACTTTTGGATGAGGTTCCCTACTCAGAACTTCCAACTCTTCTACACAGTCCCTGAAAAACTGCCAACATCCCTGATGCTGGCCCCTATTCCCTATTTCTGCAGATGCCAGCTGAGGTCTGACACCCCTTTCCTGACTTTAACAGTGAGATGATTAGCACATTAGTAGTGCCAACAGTTTGCTGCTTTGTACATTATTATATCAAATCCCTGTATAGCCACACCAATCTGAATCATACCAGGTCTCTCAGAGCTTGCTGGCCCCCATGCTGTGGTAGGCAGCCCCCTGGTGGGGTTTATCCCAGTCTTCCCAGCTCTCTGACCTTCCCTAGACTCACTGTTCAGATTCCAGTATGCACGGCCTCAACAGAGTGAACATGTCCAGTATTTGACTGGCTGCATCCAAGTTGACTTGAGATTGTCTTCAGTTTATACTGAAAATTGCTCTCCTTTTCCAGATTTATTCAACTCTTACTTTTGCTATGCTTCATTTATGCCTCCTGGTTATTAGCACTAAAAATGGACCCTTAAGAGTTCAGAGTTCCTAACTGCTTACTCTTCATTTTCTTTTCCTCATGCTCTGGATGGCATGGGGATATAAGTCTCACTGAGAGTACAACACAGTGAATTAGAACCAGTACCCAGCTCCTCAACTGCTACAGAGAGAAACACACTAAGACTATTTTTCTAGCCACCCAATCTTGTCTATGATTCCTTGAAAACAACCTGTGTGTTTTTTTTTTAACCCACACAAAGAAGGAATACTTGATTTAGAAGGTACAGAACACAGCAGATGCAGCTTCAAACTCACTCAAGTGTCACTCCCTCTGGCCCAGCCTGTGCCCTGTGACTCAGTGGTACCAACTGTGCCAACATTTCCAGAAACCACCTTGTCACTGCTATAGTCAACACTGCAGTCCTATCTGAAGATCTTTCCTTCTTTGCCTCCTTTTCCCACAGTCCTATAGTTCAATGGAAAAGGACCCCACTGGAATGTACCAAGTGGCCTACACCCTCAGCCCAACCAGTGTTTCCATTCTTCTCTCTGGGGTCTTGGGGAGGTGAAATGCTGTCAATATCTTATCTTCACTCTGGAAGATTGGCCAAGTGAGGACAAGCAGCAGCCTTCACTCAAGAGAGATATCAAAGTTGGCGAGATCCTTCCTGCAAATAAGAACTTGGCAAGTAAACAAATGGCCCATTCTTATTTTGAAGTTTGATTATTTGTTTTTAAACCACATTTAGTGGTCTCCAGCATTTCTACAGTGCACAGCATTTCACCTAAATACTTTTCCTCTGACAGGAGCATGCAAGCAGGAAAAAAAAAAAAAAAGCTCTTTAAAAGAAAATGGTTGGCATTTCAAACAGAAAGCAGCGCAGAGCTTTCTGGAAAAGAGTCACTGTTATAATCAGATGTAGCATTTATTAATCTCTAATCTGGATCCTTCACGGTGGGGCTTCTGCCTATGGATGAATCATCCCAGACAAGTATGAGTCTTATATACACAGTCTCATTATCTTTAGAACTGGCAGTAGAGAAATTCACCTGAAGCTATCAGGTTCACATTAGCTGGCTGCTGAATCCCGATCCATGCTAACAAAACGGGGGCATCCTTATGGCTCAGCAACGACATTTTGACATTAATTCAGTATTGCTAAAAGGTGCCAATATGCTAATCTTTTATAAGCACAGCTTATTTAACTCTCCATTAAATAATTCCAACCCAAGATCTCAAAGAACAGATATTAACCAGAGTGGCTTGAGAAGACACTAGTCCAGCTTAGACAGGTCTGTGATTAAACCAGTTTGGGAGAATGTGAGGTAGAACTAGGTTATTTTGCAAGTCTTCAAAGAGAATTCCACAGTTTTCCTCAGTTACTTAGACCAGTGGCAATCTTGACTTTCAGAAATTATTCCCTATGTCTATCTTGATTCCATCATGCCGCAGATTAAGCCCTTTGACTCTCATGCTTTCCTTGATGAAAGGCATGTATTAGGCCTTCAGAATTTTTATGGAACTAAATCAAACTGATTTCAAGATAGATGATGGCTTGCTTCATCTATTACAATACTTACTGGGTCACTTATAGTGTATTAGATACTATTCATGTATTAGGTCAATTAATTCTCACATCCCTGTGAAGTAAGCCCTGTTACCCTCCATTTCACCAATAGAAAAAGTGAGCTTTGGAGACATTAAGTAACTCACCCAAAGTTACTGTTGGTTTGAAAATCTGGCTAGGTGTGACTTCAGAATGCACACATTCAACCACTGCTCCATACATCTTCAAGCTTCCTTTAATCGTCTCTGTAAGCTACATCTGAACCATCTACACTTCCTATTTTGTAAATCACAGAATGAATGATCACAGTCATCTAGTTAAATTCTACCTTCTCCTAGTAATACAGATTATTTTCATGAGCTCCTTAAGCTTCACTCCTATGCATCCATTCACTGGCACATGGGTACTGTTAACAAGTGACAGATTTGATGCGTGTTATTATCCTACAGTATCCTTCTACTGGACATCATACAATCTGTTCTCTGTGATCTTATTAATTGTTCGTTAATCAATCAAACATATATTAAATACCTATCAGGTGCTATGGGAGGTAGAAATGAAGTGTAAGTCATCATCCTCATCCTTAGTGTGAGCTGACTGGAAGATAAGAACAAAATATACCAAATAATCGATGACCTTCCTAAGTTAAGTGATCACAGGAGTTTCAGAATACATCACGGAATGATGAGAACAGAGGGCAGTACGGCTAGACGGTTTTATTTCCTAAGCTCTTTTGTACTTATCTCTCTCCCTGCCAATTCTCCCACTAGCTCTGCGCAGTCAGCAAATTAAACACCCATGCATTTCAATCCAAATATGACTGTGGATAGAAATATAAGTAACACTGGCCTTGAACTCAGCCTTAGATTTGTCCTCAGGTGGATGATGAGCGTCTGATGTCCACTATCTCAGGCGGCATGCAGGGGTTGATGGACATACCGTACGGTATCATATCCACAGCACTCTACAGTCTAAATGAATTATATATAAATCTATCTGCTTGATCTATCCAGCCTTTCATTTTCATCTCAGAAGATTGGATTAGTATGACAGGACTTGTCCTTTATGAAGTCAGGCTATCCAGTTAAAAAACTTTCTTCTCTCCAAATAATTCCAAATTGATTTTGTTAAGATTTCTGTTCAGCGTTCCTCCAGAAAAGCCAGGGGAATGATAATTCCTAGTCTTTCCCTTCTCTCAGTGTATTTGTTTTCTTGACACTGATTTCTTCCCCCTTGCCTATCTAATAGTTTTCAGTAATTGTGCACATTGGTCAAGAGGTCAATCACTTTAGTGTTCCTTACGTAGAGATGACTTAGGATTGCAAATTTAAATCCAAGCAACTCACAAAAGCATCCTGATACCAAACTTTCTCGAGTTCAACTTGTTAGTTCCTGTGCCCTATTCACTTAAAAATACATAGATGACTACTAGATGCTATCAGTTCTCAAAACTGCCTCCAAGTCTATTAAGAAAGCATGATATTCTTTTTTTTTCTTACTTTCTTACTGATAAAGCAAATGTATATTCTAAGATCTCTTATTCTTGGCCTCATGAAATTGAATGGATATACAGCAGCAACGGCATTCCTGAGTAATATCACAGTAACACAGTTTCTCACCATTTTTCCCAAAAAAAAGAGGACACAATCTGACCCAGAGGTCCTTCCAAGTGTAAAAGGGGTGGGACACAATGTCCTCAAGAGCTCAGTGAGTGCAGAAGCTCAGTAAGGAACTTTGGTGATGAAAGGTAAATTCATCTCTCCTTAATTTTCTCAACTTCTTAATCCTGAGAGTAACTTGCAGGTTCTCTCTCTTCTCCTTCACATAAAGGCAAAGATCTCCCGCGTTGGTCATAGTAAAATTTTTCAGATACATAATTGGCTTTATTTATTAAATATATTCTAGAAGAGGGTTTCCATGTTGCTCAGTGAGTAACTTCTAGAGGCACAGTTAAGCCTCCTTCTTTGATATGTCATGGAGTATATCAATCACGCCTAATTTTTCTTTTAGATTAACCTCCCCTGCCCCCAGGCTCAGCTTCTCTTTGCACAGCACAAGTACTATTCACCAGGAGTGGATGCCTGTCCAGGAAGCAGCCTGTCCCTAAGCAGTCTGGGCCTGATCTGAAAAGAAAAGCCCAGCTCATCAGACTCTCTGTCTCTCTCAGGAATCTGAACCAAAACCCCGGAAAGCATGGGCGGGTCTTTTATGTATAACATGAACTAGATGAGGGTCCATGACAAAGCAAGGTCATGAGCACTGTGAAACAATGAGAAAACAGAAGCTATGGGATGGCAGAGGAAGCCTGAAGTAGAAGTCATGTGAGAATCAGAAAGACTTTAAAATACAGACCAGATGTCTTCAAGAGAGACCCAGCAGGTAACCAGCCTGGAGTGGTCTTAGTTCCTCACAGCTTTCCAGCTCTTTTCATGAACAGCTCCCAATAAATTCCCCTGTATTTTGTTTTTGTTTGGTTTGTGTGGTTTTTTCCTTCTTTCTGAAACAATTTAGTTGGTCTTTGCTCCTCCCAATCAAAAGAGCCTAACTAAAAATAAAAAAGCTGCCATGAGTTACTATGTTCTTGCTTTATATCTTTCGGGCTTAGAATTTATTCTACAGTTTTCCACTTTCATAGGGAAGATATCTTCCTAGATGACCTTTACCTTGGTGAGAAGCAGTGCCTAGCCTGAGACTACTGGAGCAGAAAAGGTGGCTGCACAGAGTTCCCTCTAGTAATCAAGGGATTCACATAAGACCCTGCCCCCAAGGCCCTTCTTATTGGTGTTAGTTCAGTACGTAAGACAGGGCTAACATAGAACTGGGCACAGCATGTCAGTACAACTCACTTGTAGATAAAGTCTAATGATTTACTTGATGGCTTGTAGTATCCTTGGAGATAAAGAATGTTTGCTCTAGCAAGCTATGTAAGATGCTTATTAACAAAACTATATCCCTTTCACACGCATTGAAAGGGTTAAGAAGTTGCTTGCAAATGTGCCCCCAAAATAAAGAAAAAAAGCTGGCGGATGATGTCAGGTACCACAGATTATATGCAGATTGTACACGTACGTTGAAAATGAGGAGCAGAGCCACATAACACAGTGATGAGGCAGCCACCTCCGTGTGCTCCAAGGCCACCAGGACCCACACACAGTCTACTGGGCTTTGGGGAAGGCTCTTCCTGCAACATCAGGCCAACTCGTAACAGTTCAGGAAAGGAGCTATTTATTTTATCTGAACTTCTATTTTGTTTGAATTTCTGTTGATCTGCATATGGATCCTGCTTTCTACAATATTAACTACATCTCATTCCCCACGGTTGCAAGAAATGAAATTATTCCCACCTTGCCCTTCTTTCTCCAGTACCATTTTCAGTACACCCTGAACAAAACTAAATTCATCACAATCTTCAACTTTTCCTCATTGTACCTACAGCTGCTCTGTACTCTGTTCAAATCAGTTCATTTCCCACTTCCTTTTGAGTTTAGGATGGAGGACCTGGCTCTAAGCGTCAAACTTAGTGCATTGTCTTCTGAACTCCCAGGCATCTTATATGGACCTGTCTGTCCATGATCACTTCAAAAGAACTGAATGTTCATTGACTTTGACCAAATTTGGCTCATTCTGAGGGTATCAGGAAATAACAAGGTAAAATATTAAGTTTACCCTCTGTGCAATGGTGGTTGAGTAATTGTCAGAAAGACTCGTTTCTGACATGTTTAATAGATTTCACTGAAATTTGTGGTGTATAAGAAGGTTACAGTGTTTTTTAGCACTGAGATTAAAGGTCAAGTAAACTTTAACTTAGCCTTTAGGATTACCATTTCAACACAAAGTTTGCAACCAGAGCTTTGTGCAAAGCTCCCAACTTCTCAGGCATATCCCTGAAAGGGCAAGAGTACACACTGACAGCATTCTCACATCTTCTTTCATCTATCCAGCCACTGGTGTTTGTTTAGTATGTAACAAATGCCTAACACAGAACTTGGCACAGCAAGTCGGTACAATTCACTTGGAGGGGAAGTCAAATAATTTACTTGATGGTTTAGAGTCTACTTGGAGATTAAAAACTATTCCCTTTGGCAAGATATGCAACAGATACGAACAAAAACATATCCCTTTCTTAGGCATAAACTTACAAGGTTTTAAAAGGAAGACTTACTGGGGCACCTGGGTGGCTCAGTCAGCTAAACGTCTACGTTTGGCTCAGGTCATGATCTTGGGGTCCTGCGATCAAGCCCTCACAGTGGGTTCCCTGCTCAGTGAGGAGTGTGCTTCTCCCTCTCCCTTTGCCCCTCCCCATCACTTGTGCTCTCTCACTCTCTCTCAAATAAATAAATAAAATCTTTTAAAAAATAAATAAATAAAAAGATTACTAGGAAGTCAAGGTTTAAAAAAAACAGAAAGTAAGAGAAGAAGCACATTTGGGCTATGGAAAAAGAACTGGATTTGGAATAAAAAAAATTCATGGATGGGACTGGAGGAGATAATGCTAAGCAAAATAAGTCAAGCAGAGAAAGACAATTATCGTATGGTTTCACTCATTTATGGAACATAAGAAGTAGGAAGATCGGTAGGAGAAGAAAGGGAAGAAGAAGAAAGGGGGGCGGGTAAACAGAAGGGGGAATGAACCATGAGAGACTATGGACTCTGGGAAACAAACTGAGGGCTTCAGAGGGGAGGGGGGTGGGGGAATGGGATAAGCTGGTGATGGGTATTAAGGAGGGCACGTATTGTATGGTGTACTGGGTGTTATATGCAAGTAATGAATCATGGAACTTTATATCAAAAACTAGGGATATACTGTATGGTGACTAACATAATATAATAAAAAATTATTATAAAAAATTCATATTCAAATCTAGATACTTCTTAGGTGTGTGATCTTAGAGAGTTACTTCATTTATCCAACCACTATTTCCTTCTAGAAAATAAAAGTGCTAATTCTCAATTTATAGCATTGTAAAGAGGATCAGATGAGGCAATACAAAGGACGCTGCCTAGCACAGTGCCTGACACACAGTCAATTTTCAGACACATGAAGCATGACTCTACTCCCCACACATGATGGCTAAAAATATAAGCAAGGAAAAGTTTTATTTTGTACATATTTACAGACTGGTTGACAAATTCATCATCCTTTTTATGGGCCTTATTGTCCAAGTATCTGTTCTATTTGATTAAATACAGCTTCCGAGTTTGACTGGACCCTCAGTACAACCCAGAACAGCATGCGTTCCTAAGTTGTCCCTTTCCAAATATGTAAGAACAATCTACACACAGAATACTTGAACTAAGAGTTAGAGGAGATAAGCAGAAATAGTAAGTTTATTCTAAATATCCAGATCATTTAAGACAGTACATTTCTATCACAGGCAGCACAACAGCCTTGCAACAGATTTGTTTTTTCTTTTACAAATCAACTAATTTCTAAATATCTTCACAGATCTACAAAAATAATCACGAACTCACCAACACTATTCCTCCTCATCAAAACCACCCCCGGCTCTGTACCTAATGTATTCTCATTTAGCAAAATCTCAAACTCTATTCTTACCAACCCTCAATGGTAAAATAAACAATCTCAGGTCCATTCTCTGGAAGGGACCCAGTGATGTCACTGATTACAGTTGTGAGGAAATTTCACGCTCGAAGACTAGAATAGTAGGAACCCTTGAACAGCTGGAGTCCAGTGGGGGTGCTGGGTTGGAATTGGATGGTTAGAACTGCAGAAGTGACCAGTGTTCCCACATACCCATCCACAGGCACAGACTCCCAACCACAAACTTCACAAATTCCTTCCCATTTAGCCATATAGAAACCACAAGGCTCTATGAAAGAGACAAAATTTTCTTTATTCAGAGGCCCGAATTTTCCTTGTTTTTCCCAAATTCAATTGTTACATTATCTGAAATAGCTAATGCTCTCAGTTGCGACTTTGTGTGTGCATACACCTGCACTGTGTGTACATGTGCAAAAAAAGGCAGAAGGGAGTCAACACAGAAAGATCTATACATAGAGAATACACATCTGTTAAATACATGAAGCAGGTCATGGTGACATAGAACGAACGTAACATTAGTAATAGTGGTTGGCTGCTTCTTCATCAAGGTGGACACAGAGAATCGCTTTGGAAAAAAAGTCTGCATCTTCCCACAAGCACCCAAAGACTAATAAACACATCCTCTCCTTGGGGAGAAGTAAAAGACTTTCAGAGCATAGCAAAAGTATCATTCTTGGTATGGACAACACTGATCTCTGGAGAAGAGGTGGGGGAAGTAATAAGGAGTCAAAGATCCTATTGGGAGTTCGAAGGTTCAAACTTCTTCAAAATTACTAGAAACTCTTCTGTAGATTGATATAGTTCAACTGAGACAACTGACAGAAAAGGAAAATGAGGGACTCCTCCATGAGATAATGGGGCATCTGCAATATGAACCCACCTCTATGTAAAGAATTAGAAGTTCACGAAGGAGGACCAGTTTCAACACAGTATAGGGCTGATTCTGGAAGTCCTTCCAGACATAAACATCCCAGAAGAGTGGACCTATCTTGGGATCAGTGAAGGAGAAAATGAATACAACCTGAAATATTGCAAGCCAAAGACAAACTAGGACAAAAAAAAAAAAAGTCAAGGTCTACCAGTAGATTGCTCAGAATGTGCAGTTCTCTTTCCATCTGAGGTCTAGAATCAGGCTGAACCATGGCCTAAGTAAACTCTTAGCGTTCTTGAGAAATCTGGCATGGATATTAGGGAGACCTTCAAAGGGTGAAATTGTTTTTCCTGTTAATTTAGGAGAGAGTTTTAACAGCAAATCAAAAACCAAAAGATGTGACCCTTCTTTTTACCCAAGCTGATGACTGGTACAAATGAGTAGCAAACCAGTTACGCACATTAGATAAAGACAGAACCACTTTGGGCCCAATTTAGTTAATTTTGCAAGTGATTTTTTATAAAAAAGTGAAAAAACAGAAGTGTAATGAGATGAAAGGTAAACATCCAGGTGGGTTAATTACGGCTCATTAGCTCAATGTGGGTTCAAGCCAACTTGATCAGAGAACACTCATACCTGGGATAGAAACTAGGAGTAATATGGATGAGAATAATGAAATTGTTGAGTCTAGAACAGGCATTTAGTCTGATCTTATAGGCCTTAATTGGAGGACGGGGGCCTAGCAGAAGGGATTAACACCCACTGGGTTACTAATCTTGCAAGGTCAAATGTACAAAGTAAGAGTACATATAATTTAGAAATTATAAATTTATACAATAGAGCTAATAAAGCAATGCTTTGCTAAAGTCTTTTTATCAAGAGCTCTAGTTGGGGAATGTATTTTATGAACAGTCTAACCTTAAATACTTACTTCTGAAGACATAACATGCATTTAGTTATTCCTGAACACACACTCCTTGGAAGACCCTTTCCTAAACACTAAGGAGGATGGAAAATGTATGGGAAGCTATCCCTTATGGAAAAGAGTCTGCAGTTCTGACACCTGGAACATGCAAACAACAATAATGCAAGTATAATGTCATTATCACAAAGCGAATGAAAATAAATGTCATGGTGCTTAGAAGTAAAAGCATCCCCTGTGAGCAGGAATCAGGAACATTTTCATGGAGGAGAGGTAAGATGATGGTGGTGGTGGTGGTGGTGGTGATTATTACCAGTTATTTGCAGGGTGAGAAGCCAATTCTTATAGTGGGAACAGCTGAAGTGTAAGTAAGTGGGGAGTTAGCTCTGAAGATAGTAAAGGTTCTATTAGGTTGTTCCTCCAGCAGATATTTATCAAGGACCTCATAAACACCAGACACTAGATGAGAGGCTGGGGACAGAGACAGGAGCTTCTTGCCTAAGCTTTCATGGTCTGGCAGAGGAGCAAAAAGTAAACAGTAAAATAATATAATAGGAAAGCCCTCCACTGCAGGAGCCCTGTGGTAAATTGTCTAGGTTGGAACAGAACTCTACCACCTACAGGCTATTTGTTACCTTACGCAAGTTACTAAGCCTCTCTTGCCATGGCTTCCTTACCTGCAAAATGGGTCAGCAGTGCACCTGACTCATAGGCTAAATCAGATGATACCTGTGAAGTACTTGTGTAGTAGTAGACACATTAAGTGCTTAGTAAACAGTACTGCGAGGGATATATTTGTTTCTGCTTCTCTGTCTGCATATCTGATGTCACAAAGCCAGTCTCTTAGAAGTAGAATTAGGAAAGAATCAGTCAGGGATATTAACTTCTTAAAAGTCATTAATACATTTTTACACATTGTTTTCCAAAAATGTCATATTGTTTCACACTCTTGTAAGCATGGTATGAAAGTGCTGATCTCACTATACTCCACAGTTAATACAGTCTTTAACATTTTTGCCAATTTGGTCAGTGAAAAATGATATGTCATTGTTGGTTTAATTTCCATATTTTTCATCAGAGGGAGGCTAAACATTTTTCACATTTATTAGTCACATATATTTTTCTTCACGTAAGTGGTATTCCCATTTTATAAGAAGGAAACTGGGAATTCTGCTTGTGGAGTTTGGACTTAGAGGTAGGAAATGTGGAGTCTGAAAATTAAACAGGAGAAGGTGCCACATGGTTCGGTGCCTTTCCATCACTGGCTCCTGGGGAAATTTCTCCTCCAAAGTCTTGTTCGCCTTTCTCCTTTGTTACCCTTCCTCAAAGAATGCTGATATTCAGAATACAGAATATATGCAACAGATATTTAAGGAGCTAAGTATGTGCTTGTAGCCCACATGTCAGGTGGTGCCTCCTACTCTTGGGCAGTCTTATTGACTTTGGTCCAAATATCAATTCTTAGACCAGAATAGTCGAAAAATCTTTCCTAACTTCTTACATCCAACCCCACTGGCGTATACTTTCTTCTCAGTCTCTCTCAAGTTGCTATGTCTGTCATGATTGTCTGCTACTGTTCCACCCAGCCGGTTAAATATCAAGTCCAGACTTAACTGGTTTCTGTATAAAGGGGGAAAAAATCTACCTCTTTCATCCATCCTGTGAGCCTAGTGCTTTCATGTAAGATTTGGACAGAACTAGGGACGGGCCGCATTGATTGCCAGAGGGGACTTCCACACTCTTGCTCTCCCGCCTCTTCCTCTATCACCCTCCTATGCTTGGAGATTTTTGGAGATGTTTTTATTTATACCTTGCTCATTAATCTCTTACTATATCAAGCAGAACCTTTTCTTCCACTCTGAAATCCCTGAAACTCAACTTCCACCCCAGATGGGTTTTTCAAGTTGTTTCTTCTGAAGAATATATTATTCTCTCTGAAAAATGTTCTGGAGAATACAGCTTCCTCTGATTGTATTACATGAGGGTGCAAACTATATGAAATTAGAGAAGTTACAGGTTATAGTTTTCCTGAAGCATGGATAATATTCAAAATATTTAACAATCGGTACCTTCACCAGCCAACCAGGACTAAAGGTGGCCCTAGGGACAGAGCAGGGTCTTGGGCCCTTGGTCTGTCAGGTATTAGCCCTTTATGCTGACTGTGGGAAAGCCTGGAGGAAGGACTGGTGTACTCACAGGCTTCAGAGCTGACTGTGGGAAAGCCTGGAGGAAGGACTGGTGTACTCACAGGCTTCAGAGCAACTACGCTCTGAACTACATCATCTATTACCAAATAGTATAAAAGAAGTTCCATAGTTTAAAGACTGTTCAGCCACACTGGTGCTCACTAGCTGAAACTGAGTCCAGCAGCTCATCAAGAATCATCTTACTCGATCCCATTTTATTTAACTGAAAATGTTGCTCCATCTCTCCCCAGTCTTCCTTGTCATAAAATCACCCCAAACCCATTATTTTAGGTTATCCTGCCCTTGACTTGCTCATTTACTTTGGTTTTATATATTTTGATCCAAGACAAGTGCTCTGAGATTTTCTGATTTCTAGGAAACCAATTCATTCTTGACCAAATAGTTTCTTTTAATTTCAGGGAGGAATAAACCCCTTCCCAGTTACCCACATTGACTCCGTATCCTTTTCAGTTTCCAGATATAATATATCCTCCCATCCTTACAGGACCCAATACAACTTACAAACTGCTCTGCTCTGTAACTTTCTTCATTCCTCGTTAACTTTATGGATATTACAACACTCAAGTCTGTGTATCTGTTTGTTGCTACATAGCAGTCCTTGAGCGCTAATTCTAGAATGGCACCATCCAACAGAAATATAACTTGAGCCACATATGTAGTTTTAAACTGCCGAATAAACACAATAAAATAAGTAACAAGAAGCAGGTAAACTTAGTTTTCATATTTTATTTAACTCAATACAGTCGAAACAATATTTTAATGCATAAGCAATATAAAAATTATTAGGATGGGGCGCCTGGGTGGCTCAGTCATTAAGCATCTGCCTTCGGCTCAGGGCATGATCCCAGAGTCCTGGGATCGAGCTTCGCATCGGGCTCCTCTGCTGGGAGCCTGCTTCTTCCTCTGCCACTCCCCTGCCTGTGTTCCCTCTTTTACTGGCTATCTCTCTCTCTCTGTCAAATAAATAAATAAAATCTTTTTTAAAAAATTATTGGGATGATTCACATCCTTTTGTTCATATAAAGCCTTCTGTCCCCAGTGTATCTTTTGTACACACAACACATCTCCATTCAGACTAGCCACATTTGAAGTGGTCAACTGATACATGTAGCCAGTGGGCTACTGTGGGACAGCACAGCTTTAGAGCCAGACTGCCTAACTCAGCTACTTAGAGCTCCGCCACTTCTGAGCTGCTTCATCTTGGGTAAATAACATCTCTGTGCCTCAATTTTCCTCCTGTCAAAAGGTGATAATAATAGTATACACCTCATAAGATTGTTATGAGAAATTCAGTGAGAAGGGACAATTCCTGGAATATAATAAGACTTCCATAAATGTCCGCTGCTGTTATCACCAGCATTACTTTGCTATTGCGTCTCCCAATATTACTATCCGTTTTCCAATTTTGTATTCAATATCCAAGAGAACTGATGTCACCACATCTAGGAACTTCTCTAAGAACTTGTTGCCCAGTCACTGCCTTTTTCCAGTTGGAGAAATAATGACTTAGAATGGTCCCATGTCCTTAACTGATTAAATGATGCCTATCCTGGCCTAACATACCAAAGGTAACGCAAAAGTGAATTTAGCCCAGTGCAGCCCAAGCACAGAAACAGTGAGAGGTACAATTTTTATTTATCTGGCGTCTGAATCCTTAATCACCACAGAGCTGCTTTTTAAATCAGTCTCCTCATTTATGTAAGCAGCTTCTATCTCTATGCCTGAATTCCAGCCAGTATTTCATGGCGGTTTAGCCAAAGAAAAGCATTTACCATGATTTACCCTCCCAAATATTACAGAATGTTATTTATGTGGCCTTTAAGCAGGTGCTGTATCCATCCAGTCATGGCTTCATTTCAACAATAAATGGCAGATGCACCAGGTTTCCCAAAACTCTTAAAAAAAAAAAATCCTGTATATGCCAGGAGAAATGGGAATATTAATGACTGGAAAGTTGGGATAGTACATAGAATGGAGGGAAGGAAAGCTAAAGAACTCAGTTTTATTAAGGGTGAAATTGTTAACAGAGAGCAAGAGTTTATAAAATTAGAGGGCAGGAAAATTTATAGAGGAGAAAGTCAAAAGCCAAGAGTCAGAACCAATCTAAGAGCAAGAATATTTGCAGATCTAGATTGTAGGATATGATTTGTAGAGAAAAATGGATTTTCTTCAAGGCTCAGAAAAGGTGTTGTAAGAGCAACTTTGCCGCAAAATATAAAAGATGTTTACATAGGTAAGTGGTATGGTTTATGAAATTCGCAAATGGAAGAAAAACCGTGGAAGCCACTTCACATAGTATGCACCTATACTTTATTTTTCCCAAGAAGAAATAGGTCCTGATCACAGATGTGGCTAAATATTTCAGCATGACACTCAATAATGGCCCTTATGAAATCCTGGTGAAAAGATGGAAAAATAGCTTAAAGGGGTATCTCTAGATAGGATAACCAAAGGATCCTTACTGAGTCTGGCGTTAGTTAGCATGCCGGGAGAAGAATGCTTCAACAAATTTATAAAATATGCACATGACAACAGAGGAAAGAATCAAACTTCAAAAATATATGGCAGGCTAAAAAGTTGAGATCAGCTTCAGCAAATGGTACTGAACTGGGTTACATTTAAAACCCAACTCCATGAAGAGCATGGGGAAGGCTTGGTTTACTTTGGATCTCAGATAATTATGAACTTGAGAAACCAGGCTGTTGAAGCAACTAATACAATCTTAAGCTACTTTAATAGAAGAACAGCATACCGAACAAGGGAGACGATCATTCTACTGGATTCGACAGTAAACAGAACACCGGGATGAACTGATCATTGGTACTTAGATCCAATGTCCAGCATGAAACATATGACAACAATTGAACTTGAGAACCAGGTGAAGAAATTGAGGCTTTTTAGTTTGAAGGAAAAAAAAACTCAGGGACTGCCTGAGAGTTATCATAACTTATCATACCCGAAGGCAGCCACATGGACAAAATAGTGAAAGTAACTCGAGAGGGGAGAACAGGACCCTCAAAATGGCAGTTATAGCACAGGAGATTCTGTCTCACTATAAAGAAAATCTTTCACATCTGAATGAAATGGATTCTCTTGGTCATCCAAGTAAGTTCCCCGCCGCCAAAAATGTTCCAACGTTTTCCAAACATAAAGAGCTCAGGGCCACCTGTCAGGGATTCCTGCGTTGAGTGAGATGTTGAACTGAATGACCTTTAAGTTTCCTTCAGAGACTCTATTAATATGGTATCTATGTAGTAAAATGTGAACAAACTGAGTCAGTTCGGTCTGACACTGTAACATAAATGTGAGGTAATTACACATACGTACCCCCATCATAGAGTATGTTATTACTAGAGTCACACCTGAGCTCTTCAGTGTCTGTGGATCAATTATGTCAACAGAGTTATGTGCTGGACTTTGAGCTAGTGAGGCTAAACGTAAAACAGGGTCAGAATTTGAGTTGATGAAATAGGCTTCACTTTTCCATAATTAGAAAGCATAGGCCAGTCAGCAGGTCTGTTGAGGGAAAGAAACAGGCTACAGAGAAAAATGAATCGTTTTTAGTTTTCCTACTTACGTTGGAGACACAGGGGAAAGGAAGCACAGGGGAAGCTTGAGGTACACACACACACACACACACACACACACACACACACACACACACTCACTCTCACTCACTCACTCTCCTGGTAGCAACCAGAGACTAGGCTTCCGTGACTGTCAACATTTCTAAGTAGTTTGCGAGAAAATGTTCCTCTTCTATATTCAGATGATCTTTGCCATTGAGATTATGAACAGAATTATGCTTTTCCTCCTCTCAAGGGATAAATTTGTCAGATTGTAAGATATCATTTTTGTCTTTGAGTTGAAGCTACAATAAAATACAAAAAGAATTCTAGATTATCTCTCAGTTCTTCCAACTTTAAAATAGATGATTCAATGTGGCTCCCTTTCTGACAATAATGTAATGAGACTCATTTCTTGAAGATTTGAGAAAAAAGTATCCTCACTACTTCATAGTTTCACTTTGTACATCACTCTTGAGCTATCTTTCACTTTGGTGAATCCAACTTCGGAGGCCCTTTGCTCTAGACCTGAGTCACCACCCACATGTTTTTATTCTCCCATCACACTCCTAGCCTCATAATATCTCCCCACTAAAGGTCAAAGCTGCAGCTCATCAGCAAGCCAGAAACTCTGAAGGTAGAGACATGGAAGGTGTCCATCCTTTAGTCTAAGGAGATGGAGAAAATGGATCTGTCCAGTACTCACAGGAAGGGATAGATAGATAGATATTGTGTGAGCACTCAGAGCTCTCCCACACTTAGAGAGTACCAATGACTTCACTCAAGGATCCTGTGATTCTCAAAAGCAGCCAAATTTTCCCAGGGACCAGGTGGGAAATTTTAAAAATACGATTAATATAACAAAACTATTATTTGTCTAATCAATGTCTAACTTAAATAATATAGAAATCATACAAGTTTATAATATGCCACCAAAAAACAGGAAGAACTGCACTTTACTCAATGCCTTTACTGAAAATTCATTCAGATCTCCCAGGTCAGCTCATCCTTCCTCCACTCCAGTAATCAAAAGGGCAGGATACAATAAAATCGAAGTCTCATCCACCAGGGATAAAGAAGAGAATAAGTTAGTGATTCCATGCACAACACCTACTCTCTGCTGATAGGCAAAAGGATTCCCTATGTAATGAGTTGCAGACATTCTACTGATCTCTAAAATATAGGACTAGAGGAATACCAACATGAATGGATTTTTAGAGAACCACAGATAGGCAGTAGGGTGAAATGCAGCCCTTTATTCCAAGCAACAGGCAGAATTAGGTGGTGTTAACACAGAAATATTCCCAAAGCTAAACCACCATCGTAATTAAGACACCATGATCTAGGAACACAAATCTGGGGCACATGGACAAAGGTAGTTGACTGAAGTCTGTGAATACCTGGAGAGACAGTGAAGGTCTTTGGGCTCTTCCATGAAACAAAATATGTTCCACTCTAATGAAGCAAATGATCAAAACAAAATGAAATAAAATTACTTTAAATAAACAAAGAAGCTCCCTCCAAGCAGCAAAACTCTAGAACCTGCTGGTAAGATTTGATGTAGATTAGCTCAAGAACTAGGAGAGGCTGAGCCTGAGGGGTCAATATCCTCAGAACTTGCACCTTAGCAGGTAAGGGGAAGGCAGGACTAAATGCATAACTAACAGAGAACATATATATCCCTTTGTGTCCTAACTGGGAACGTAGATGTCTGTCTCTCTGCTCAGTAGGAAACTTCCTGAAGGCAGGAAAGGTCTGGAGTAGTGACTAGTATATAGTAAGTGCTCAACAAACATTTGTGATGTGAACAAAATAGTTCAATTTGAGCTGTCCCCATGTGATAGACTGAATGTACCAATGGCTTGGATTGATGGCCTCCCTGGAACCACTCCTTCACAGGACTGTACAGTTCCTCCCATCAAGAGGTAGAATCTATTTCCTTACCCCTTGAAATGAACTTGCCTCATGACTCATTGATATTGGTCAATATGAAGTGGAAGAAGTGTCACTATGCTAGTTCTCAGCTTTGACCTCAAGAGGCTTGGCGCATTTTTGCTTTCTTTCTTGGAAGCCCACCATGATTTGAGAATCAGCCTGGGCCAGCCTGATGGAGGATGAGAAACTACATGGTGAAGAGCCCACCTGTCCCAGCTGGCGTCATCTTAGACCAGCCTGTATTCAGCTAACACTTAGACATGAGAGAACTCAGCCCAACCCAAAGCCTACAGGAGTGAGTGGTGCTGAGACCAGGACAATTGTCCAGTTGACTCCTAGGCTTTTGAGAAATAGTAAAGGGCTGCCGTTTTAAGCCACTAAGTTTTGGATAGTGTATTACACAACAACAGCAAACTGACATACCTCACTAAATGCTGCTTTTATGTTCTTTATTACTGATGCTGTTTTTAAATGTTTGTGCTCTATTTTAGTTTCTAAGAATTTAATTCAAAAGAAAAAGTGAAAAGATTCCTTGTCATTAATTCAATAATAACTTATGTCTAAATGTGTCCTTTCTCTTTTCCCACTGCCTTCTTTAAGTCATTTCTTTTTCAGTTTGTCTATTAAAATCAGTCCCTAGCTGCCCCCCCAGCATCCATCCTTATTCTAAGCCTATCTGTGTAATATGTACGGGGTATCACCGTAAAACACAGGTGTGATCATGTCACTCTCCTTCTCACAAACCTTAAACCTGTCACATCATGCACAGAACAGAACAAAGTGTGAACTACCCCAATGGCCAATCGCATCCCTCCCATTTTCACCCCGACACCCCTTTCCGGTCTGGTCTCACAACACAACCCCCACATGCTTTCTGTCCCAGCCGCACCAGTCTGCCTCCACCATTCACTGACAAGTCTTCTACATTCCCACCTTCACATTTCTGGCCAACTTGCTTCATACTCTTGCAATTTCCCACTGATCAAAATCCCACTCAAAGCCACCGACTCTGAAAAGCAATCCTAACCCTTCACTGTATCTTTGTGTAATAAAAATGATGTAATAATAGCAACACCACCGCCAATAATAATATTTATTGGTATGCAGTATGAGCTAGCACCGTGTTAGGCATTCTATATGCATTCTCTTAATCATCACATCAATCCTAAGGCAAGGCTATTGTTACGATTGCCATGTTCTAGCTGAGCAAACTGAGATTCAAAAGGTTAACCTAACCAGTTCAGTGTCAAATATCTACTAAGCAACAGAGCTAAAACGTGGGTCTAGGACTCCGGGAGTAGATACGCTATATCATATCATGTTTCCATTTCAACTTCCCATATTTATTATAATAAATTAAGCTAAAGCACAAAGTAATTAAATGACTTGCCCAAAGCCACAGAGCCATCAGCATTGTGAGATCATGCATCAGATATCTTGAATCCCCCCATTTTTATGTTAATTTGCCACCACCCAAGAAAATATAATTGCTGACTGGCCTCCCCAGCAGAGCTTGAGAGTTTTGCCTTTGCCCATTTTTTTCAGTTCAAGTGCCTAAACGAAACTCAGCAGGTAGATTTCACTTTCCTGCTACTGTAATCATCCATTGCTCTTTAGCCAGGATTCCAAAGCTAGAGCAAGAAATTAAGTCTAAAACCAAATTAAAAGAACCCTTGGCTCCCTCTGATCCAAATATCAGGAAAAGTCCACCCAGTCACCCTGTTAATATACAACTGACCTGAATCTCCCACATTCCCAACTGTGTACAATTCTGTCAGAACCACATATGTAGCACTGATGCCTGGAGCATGCTAATCTCATTCTTTGCTACTTTATATCCTGGCCTCCCAAAGAGCAGCACATAGCTGAACTTACTTGCTTTTCAAAACCGCACTCCCTTTTAATTACAGAAAATGTCAACCGGGGTACTTCTCAGCCCTGGTGGCCACACTTACACGATGAGGAAAGCAGGCTTGCAACTGGCCCATGTGTATTAGCCTCCAGAGGCTAGGGGCAAAGAGAGGCCTAGGGAACCAGGAAGGGACCCAATTTTGCCCCAAAGTATCAGGGTTGGGCAGAAAGGAAAAAAAAGGGCTTAGTTGAATGAAAACCCAGGTGAATCATGTAAGCTTGGAAATAGCTCTTTCAGTAACGCCAAGGGGAAGAAAGGGAAAGTGGCCTGGCTTGTTTTTGCTGCTGTGCCTGTTGTCCGGTCCCTTTCTTCATCAATGCAGCCGCACAGCGGGCTGGGGCAGCCACTGAGAGCAGCAGGGGCTGCGGAGAGAGCAGAGAAAGGGTCTATTCAAGAGCGCTTAGTCCTCCCTGTTTGAGACTCTCCACAAAAGAGAGGCAACAAATGCAGACTTCAAAGAAGAAAGAAAAAATGTTCCAGTCATTGGCCTCCTCCAAGGAAACTTTGATGGACAGCTCTTCCCTGTTGCTTTATGTTCATTCTCCACCTCCCCAAATTCCAGTTCATCTAAGAGGGGTGTGTTTGTGTGTGTGTGTTTCTTAAGACCTATATAAATAGGCATAACAAGTTCCTGGATGAAACACATGGTCAGGCCTAAGTGAGGCCTGCGAAAGTATCTACTGATCATTACTTGAAAAACTTTCTTAAGTTTATGTCCAGCCCCCATATAAAAGAAGATGATCTACAGTGGCTCTCCTCACCTCTCCAGCCATGCTTCCCTCACATGTATCATCAGAAAAGGCGAAGATTTCATTTTATACAATCTAGGATTGAGGGAGATAATGGCAGGTAAGATGGGTCTTTGCTTCCAGGAATGCCCTTACATAGAAAAGAAGTCTTCAAATTCTGTGTATCTACCTGTCAGAAACATCTGCTCTATTTCAAATGTTCTTTCCTCAAAGGCTAACTTACCAGAGCCTTTGCTTCTTCCCCAGCCCCCTCCCACTGCGCAGTGTTGGAGCTCAGGAGAAGCACCTGTGCCAAAGGGCGGCAGTACCAGCAAAATGAAACACAAGCAGCAGCCAGTGCAGCTAGAGAAAGGTCTCGTAGGGAAGAGAGAAAAAATACGAGCTTTCATAAGGTTTGCAAATTATCTAAAGATTTCATATATCCTATTACTCTCCGAAGGCCTGTAAACTAAGACTACTAGCTCACGTAACAGACTCATCAACATGTTTGAAGATACAATTTAGGCTTGTGGGAGCAACTTCTGTAAATAAGTTGCCAGACCTCCTCCTATAAACTCAATATGGAAGAGAAAAGGGGAAGGTAGAGCGTTGGCATAAACATGGAACTCACATGTCTAAGAATAAAGATCTCACCTTTATCTCACCAACTAGATTGGTCAGCACCCAATCCACAAATGCATCACATTCCATATTGTAGATACCCATAAAGTCCGCTGGAATCTTAAGTCCCTTCGGGACTAATATCCTGACATCTAAGAGCTAAGGGAGGTGGAAGGAAAGGAAAAAATATCAGGTTCCATCTGGGCCATAATTAGGGCAGTGTGGCCAGCTGGAGAGAGGCTCAGGTGGAAGAGGTGGAAAGACATAAGATCGCTCCCAAAGTCAGGAGACGTGAGAGGAAGGGAGACAGTGTGTGATGAAGCTTTCTACTTTGTTCCTAAGAAGAGAAGGGGAAAAGAGCAGGGCTCTTGGAGCATTAGAGAGGGCACCACAGCATTCAGCAGAAGGTTAACTGCAAATTTACTAGTTTCAGCAAACATAACTATTAAAATCATAACATTTCTGTTATTTCTACTGATTATAACCATTATATACTAATTGTGTAGAAAAATATGATGTAAAAATCTCACATAAAGACCTTATCAATACACTCAATTCTTGCCAAGAATTTGAGAGAACCATAGAATTTTTGCACTTAAGGGAGGCTTAGAGGTCTTCTACCCCAATGCCTTCATTTTAAAAATGAGGTCACCAAGAGATGGAAAAATTGAGTGATTTCCAAAACGTACTCCAGTTATTTAGACACAGAAATTACCTGGTGCCCATTGGGAACACTATGTCGTGTGCCTCTCGTATAAACTTTGGTTTCCCTTCTTTGAGGAGCCTTTAATTTCTCTATATTGATGCTTCCCATGGGAGTTGAACCCTGCTCCCAGCCAGGAAGGCTGTTTATCTGAGGGAAGGTATTAATAGCTGCAGCCCAGGCATCTCCCTTTGAACTTGGAGGACTCTGTTGGAACTACCTTTGCTGCCAGGAGAAACCATTTCTTTTTTCTCTGAGGAAGGCCATCCTTGGCCCTGACCATCAGCGTCCCGCATAAGCTGCCTCCAAGCAATTGGAAGACAAAACTGGCGATAGAGCAATAAACCTCCTGCAAATGTCGAACTCACTTAATTTGCTGACCATCTGATTAATAGCTCATCTCCACATTTCAAGTCGGCCCCAGCTAAACCTCTGGAGCTTCTTGCCAAAGGCTTCTTACAGAGTCTTGGTTTTCTTTTCTTATATACACTTAAAAACCTCATTAAACAAGAGAGAATGTTTTTAAAACAGTCAAGTAGTGTTTTATCCATAGCCCTTGCATGCCGGAGGTTATAAACTCTTATATTCAACAACAGCTTCTATAGGACCCACGCCAGGGTAGCCGAATGATAAACCACTGACAATAGTGCAATAATGATATCCTGAGATCTTAAGTGGCAATAACCACAAAGGGATGTTGCTATTAAACTAAATGTGCATGCCCTCCATATTCCAGCAGAAAGATTTTGGAAGATAGCGTAACCTTACAGTCGTAGAATGGGAATAAAGGGTATTACAGCTCAGGTGGCCCACTTCTCTGCATCCCCTGGGCCAGTCCTTCTCACGTGTCAAGAGATCCGAAAATGAAGAATATTTGGGCGGTAAATACCTTGGTGTTACACCTGAGTGTCAGCCCCAGATCAGCTTCCTAGTGGCTCTGAATATTCAGAGAAATCATCTGACCTCGACTTGTAAATGGGTGCCCGTGTACAAGGATCATTGGAAGGATTCAATGATTCAGGACTATGCCTTAGAATTTGGCAAGGCAATGAGTACGACAAATAAATGCCCCATAAATGTTAGCTATTGCTTTATCTGATTAAATAGGATGTCTTTCAGCATTTCCCATTACCACTCATATCAGCTGAAATCCACCTGCTATTACCATCACCCAGGAGAAAAACTTGGGGGAAGGATTATGGTGGAGGTTGGAGAAACTATAGGTTCAAGAAGCAATTTTCCCTTCTCCAGCAGTAACCCCCCCCCTTTTCAGGCCATAGAGCTTCTAATGTAATCACTTATGAGCATAACTGCTTTTTATTAAAATGTAGAAGGGCGCCAGAACATACATGATCATTGAGGTGAAGCAAATCAGAAGTAGAGTTTCGTGTTAGCTAAGTTTGGCATGAGTTTAAAGCAGGAACACATCATCATCATTATCTGCACGCAGCACCTGAGATACCTGATACTTGAGGTTATCAGCTGGGGATGGCTTGTCTCCTGGGATGTCTGCCCAGCTTTCAAACTTCTGAGCTCCTATGGAACCAGGGGATACAAAGCACTCTCTAGTCAGGTACAAATCTATCCTTAGCTTTCCTGGCCTCTACCTGCCTGTCCATCACGGACATGGTCCCTCTGAGTCAATCTCTCTAATCTTCAGTCTGCAGGGTTTGGTCCCCCGTACAATATCCCTGTAGGAACCTGGGTCCTTAGCAGCACCCCATCTTTCTGTACCAACCTTTGCCCCTCCTATGCCCTCCTGCCTCCTCTTGTCCTGGCCCCTCAGGCCTCCTTGCCCCCCTCATCCCCAAGACCTTCTGATCTAAATCATCTTTCTCTAAGTTCATTATCTCTGTTTTCCTTAAATATATAGATTTATTTTAAAAAGAAAAAAAAGACCTTAATTTTATCACTGTTCCCTAAATCATAAGTTCATCTGACCCAGATGAAATACCTTTACTTCTCCTTTTGGGAGATCCAAACAGCTAAAGACAGCACCAACAAGCCCACAGAGTCCTCTCATTATGTTTTCCATAACTTGTGGGGTAATTACATTTCATAATAGTCATCTCCCATGAACCCTCTGTGGAAAATCATTTCTTTTCTTTTTGGGGGACGTGCAGGGGAGTTTGGTGGAATGGTGGCAGTGCACTGGGCAGTGGGCAGCACCAATGGGCAGTGATTTTATAAAATTCTTAGTAGGAACCTCAAATATAGTGAAGATACCCGCTCCTGTTGTTGAAGCTGTTACTGTGAAATTAGGACCATTGTTAGGACCCAATCCAGTGTTGAAAGCAGGACCTAAGGTGGGCAGTTTGGTCTGGGCAAGACTAGGGCTGAAATAAGACCCCAGAGAGTGGGGCCAGGAGTATGAGGCAGAGCAAAGCCAGGGGCTGGCATTGGCCCAGTAGTGACAAGGTTGGAGCTCTGCCCCAGAGACATGGCAGGATGTCCAAAGGGACACAGGACTTAGAGCCAGGGTCCCCCATCAGGGAAAAGAGAAGATCGCCCCGGGGAGCCTTCTGCATGGTGCTTCCTTATTTTAAGCACAGGTCACCATATAACAGCTACAGAAACAAAAATGGCAGCACAGACAGAATTGAAGGGACTTAACCAGGATCTGTTCATGACAACAGCAAACATTCTACCTCTTGTGAAAAAGATTCACAAAACTTGAAGTGACATAAAGAACAAAAGGTGGTACTGTAGACAATATACTATGCTCTAGTTCATATTAGAGTGTCTATAATTTTTTTTTTTTTTACAATTTCTGAGTTAACCATAAGAATACCATTCTATCAGCTCTGCCATTTTCTCAGCACCCTTGTGAGGTAGGAATTTTTAACTCAGATGCACAGACAAGCAAACTGAAGGTCAGAGACACTAAGGACTTGCCCAAGGTTATAGAGCCGGTAGTTGTCAGAGCTATGATTAGAACATGCATTCTGACTCCATGTCCAGTGCTCTTGTCTGTAAGCCTCGGGTTCCTACCACAACTGAAGGCAGGGCCTCTCACTTCCTGAAGGGCAGCCACTGGCCCAGGACCAGTAAGGAAGGTCATGTCCCAGCTGAGCCAGCACTGTCACTTTCAGTGTTTGGGCATGCCTTGGAAACCGGAGGGTGGGCTCTGCAGACTTCTATTTTCATGAGAAATAAGGAGCAGCCTGGGAAGCCTAAGGAAAGAAGGAATCAAAGATGTTCAATGTACTCATAAAGCAGTAGTCAATGGGATGGGAGGAAGAGCTTAGAAGCCACCTTGACAGCTATCGCTTGACCCTCTCTCCCAGCTTGACCCGTGTGTGTCCTCAGGGCATAAGGAAGGAAGAGATGAAGTAAAAACTGAAAAGCTGTTCCATTAACACCTTGAGAAGAAATATGTCACGAGCATCCAGCTTTGGTAACGGTATATAACATAATGGGGGAAAGAATCTTTCTCCCACATTCTTCACCGCAAACAGTGTGGAAGCTTTGGCATTATGAAGGTCCCAGTGCATGTGAGGCAGATGCTCAGTGGGAAACCAGACTATCTGCAGGGAGGCTGTGGTCTCAATGGGAGAAGACAGCAGGGCCTGGGAGAGGCCAGGGTACCAGGCAGAGGTTATGGAACTCAACAGAAGCAGAAGCCATGTGGATAAAACAAGAGGAAATGGCAGCAGTACCAAGTGGGAAAACACAACAACAACCACCACCACCAAAACCAGGAAACCCACAGAAAATGGCCACTCCCAGCAAAGAGAGCACCAGAACGGTTTGGGAAACCTGTGCCATACCTTCCTGAGCCCTCCCCAAGCACACCTGCCGATGATGGCTTTGTGGGGGACTGTGGTCTCAGATGAGTAGGAGGAAGCAAGAATCAATGCACTCTGGACTGTTAACCAATATTATGCATGCACAAAGGGTGAGGCCCGGGGACATTCGTGTTACATGTAATATTCCTAACTGCATTTGTGGCGTCTGTAATTCAAACTCATCCCAAAGTGGACCCTGAATATTTCCAATAAAGTTATACAACTCACAAATCTTTGGTTCCCCCCAAAATTTCAGGCCACACTTACCCTGTGGCCAAACATGTGTTTAGGACCTTCCCTCCTTTCCAAACAGAATGAACTGAGCACTGAGGACCTAACCAAATGTGGTTCTCTATTTTTCTCCCACCCCTCTTCGGCCTACATTGCCTTGTTTGAATCCACTCCCTGCCGATTCCCAAAGGGCTCCAGCAACAGAGCCTCAGCACAGCTCCTCACTGACGACCACAGGCTGGAGAAGCCTCGCTGGCCCGGCTTTCTCCATGGTCTGGCCCCTTATTGGAATGGTGCATTCCAATGGGGCTCTTCAAAACCTGCCTCAGCATCTGGACATAATCAGTAAGTTCCTGTCACAATCAGACTTTTTAGAAGCTAAAAATGGCGGAGGACAGGTTTTTAATTCCTTGGAAATCTGTGTCTTCCACTCCTTAATGAAAGTGGAAAAAAGTTAAAGCAAAGGAAAGGAGACTAGCTTACATACTTCAATGTTCCTGAGTAAGGACCCCCCCCTCCTTTTTTCTATGGCAACGGGCCGCTAGATGCTTCTCTGGGAGCAGGTCCATTTCACTGCATCTGCAAAGACACCTCTCTACTAAATTAAACACTCAACTAGGATGAGTAATCACGCATACAGACTACCACACTGCAGCTAACTCCATTATTATGACACCGCCCCCTCCCCAACCCAAGAGGTCACAGAGATTCAGAGACATCCAAGAAAATAAAATGTTTTCACACCAGTACATCTCCAGCAGGAAATTCCTCTACAGTAGTCTGACAGAGATATCACAAAGTTGTTCTAGACAATTCAGTAACCAAAAGAAATGAGGCTACAAATAAACAATGTTAGCCATAGAGTGGAAAGGTAAAACACCACCAAATACTGGCAAGTGTTGCTCCCCTCGCCAAGCCTCGGAAGACACAAACGCCCTTTTTCTGTTCAGCCATGACAATCTAATTCAGGTTTTGGCCGCCCGGAAGGTGGTCACTGTGTCCAGATGGACACCACACCACCTCGTCTTCCTGGGCACAGAAGCCAGACTGCACTGCAGGTATGTGCTGAAATTCAGCCCCGGTTCTCCACTGCCAGGTAGCCTGGCCAAGAGAGGGGCAGCTCCCGGGATGGCTGTGGACAGCCACAGAGCCGTAGGATTTCTTGGGCCACTCTGATGTTCCAGGACTTAAAGATCCAGCAGAATTCCAAATGACTGGAGGACATCATCGAGACAGGAGCAGAATCAAGCAAGTAAAATAGCAGGAACAAGTGCGGTTTCACACAGAGAAGCTGAGCCGATCTGTATTGAGCAGAGGGGGAAAAAAAATCTAGGAATATTTAGCGGACAATAAGCTAACTGAGTTAGTAATGTAACAAGATAAGAAAAAGTTTTATCAGGGTATCTAAAGCTAAGAGGGCAAGGTATACATAAGAAGGGGATTATCACCATTAAAATATGGGTTAGACCTTTTTTAGAGAAAAACAACAGGTTGGTGCAGTGGCAAAAAAAAAAAAAGTAGGTTTCACACTTGGACGATCTGGATTTGACCTTGCCATGCATATCACTATGCTACCTAGCCTAAACTATCTAAGCCTCAGTTTTCTTACCTGTAAAATGGACATAATAACAACATATAATTCACTACACCGCACAAATTCAGTGAGATAATATATATAAAGTGCTTTATAGTACATGACAAGCAGTAAGAGTCCAATAAATGTTAGCTATTAATGGAACATCTATTTCTGATATTGCCAAAGAAAGATGAGCGAAAATGTAGAAGGTTCTTGCGAAAAATATATATTTTAAATATTGTAAAATATGTCCTTATCTGAAAACCTGACCAACTACAGACACATACAACGAAGGCCTAGACCCTCAGACTTTGAGCCCGTACCCCATTCTATAAAGCTGAGCCTAGGGATCCTCCAGACTCTGTGGCTATCATCTTTCTATTTATTTATTTATTTATTTAATTTATTTTTAATAATAATTTTTTATTATATTATGTTAGTCACCATACAGTACATCACTGGTTTTTGATGTAAAGTTCCATGATTCATTATTTGCGTATAACACCCAGTGCTCCATGCAATATGTGCCCTCCTTAATACCCATCACCGGTCTATCCCATTCCCCCATCCCCCTCCCCTCTGAAGCCCTCAGTTTGTTTCCCAGAGTCCACAGGCTTTCATGGTTCATTCCCCCTTCTGTTTACCCCCCTTCATTCTTCCCTTCATTCTCCTACCCATTTCCCTGCTATTTCTTAAGTTCCATAAATGAGTGAAACCTTATGATAATTGTCTTTCTCTGCTTGACTTATTTCACTCAGCATTATCTCCTCCAGTCCCGTCCATGTTGCTGCAAATGTTGTGTAATAGTTCTTTCTGATGGCTGAGTAATATTCCATTGTATATATGGACCACATCTTCTTAATCCATTTGTCTGTTGAACGGCATCTCGGCTCCTTCCACAATTTAGCTATTGTGGACAAAGCTGCTATGAACATTGGGGTGCACATGGCCCTCCTCTTCACTACGTCTGTATCTTTGGGGTAAATACCCAGTAGTGCAATTGCTGGATCATAGGGTAGCTCTATTTTTAACTTTTTAAGGGACCTTCACACTGTTTTCCAAAGTGGCTGTACCAACTTGCATTCCCACCAACAGTGTAAGAGGGATCCCCTTTCTCCACATCCTCTCCAACATTTGTTGTTTCTTGCCTTGTCAATTTTTGCCATTCTAACATCTTTCTCTTTAATCTCACTTGATTAGTGTAGTAAAGGGGACCAAAGAGGTGCATAATGGTGACTACAGGGCACAAGCAAGGATCAACAATAGCTGGGCTTGCAAATGACCAGACAAGCCCTTCCCCAATTCAGAAAAGCTTTTAGAACCATTTGAAATGGAAATGTCCATTTACCTTGAAAGAAGGCAATTAGTTATGCAAATATTAAGTCTCCTCATAAAGAAAAAAGAAAAAGATCTCACAAAACCTTTGTGAGATAAACAGGCTTTCTGCAGCCTGTCCAGTCTCTTCCATCAGGTCAGGCAAACCTCATCCATCACCCACTGCTAGATTTGCCATTCCCGTGCAGGCTTGGGAGCATGAACAGGAAAAGACCTTAGCGTCCACCCAGCCCCGACTTCACATTTTAACAGAGGAATTGAAACTTGGAGGAATTGAGCTGTTTTCCAAGAACACAAATTTAGTGGCAAAACTGGTACAAGACACTAGTTTTCCTAATTACCTGTCATACCTGCCTTGTTCATTCTCACCTCAAAGATTTTATTATGACAAGAAATATGATGCCTCCACTTCTCTGTATTTAGACAGCAAGCTCCTTAAAGGAAGATAAAGAACCCAGCTTTTGTATTTCTCACTCATGGCCATAAACAGATAATTAAAAATACATATCAATTGTACCTTTAGGACAATGACAGTGGAAAGTAGAGAAATCAGTTCCCATTTGGGCCAGGGACTGATCCATTCTGCTTGACTCACTTCAGACATGACTGTGCCAATAATTTTGAAAAATCCCTAACGTGCTTCTCAGAATATGAGTAGGACCTGTCTAGCCATTTTCAAATAAGCCCAGCTTCATGCAAGTGGATAGAAAACTATATATTTTGAGTAAAGTAACAACTGGTCTCCACTTCGATAGAGGACAAAAAGCTATTAAATAAAACTGCAACAGAGTTTCATAATACATGAGACCCATGTAATGCCCTTATTTAGTGGATATAAAACTAAAAAAACATGACTTGGCATTATCTTTATTCTTAGAAATCTTATAAAACAGTACTGGTCAACTTGAAAGGTTCCTCTGTTCTCCTGCAGGAAGACACAAGCTGGCTAGCTGACCCCCTGTGATCCTTTCTGTCCTCTCTGCTGTTTCATTACAGTGATATTCTAGCAGTGCTTAATTCCTCCCCAGCGTTTTCTCTCCTACCTCCAATAACTTTCAGATGCCAGTTTGTAGAGAGCCTCCCTTCCTACTCAATCACCTCCAGCCCATCTTTTAAGTCACAGCTGTGATTCAGAAGGTCTGAGGTGAAGCCCAAGACTCTGCATTTCTAACAAGGTCCCTGAAAATACTGATGCTGCTGGTCCTTAGACTATATTTCGAATAACAAAACTCCAGAATGCACTCTGCAACCTTGTGCTGGGATAGCTCCCTACTTCCTCAGGTGTGCCTACCCTAACCTGAATGTCTCCCTAAAATTCCAAGAGGGTCCACCCTGACCAGGGATGTCTCCCTAATTCCCCAAGTCTGACTACTATGACGTAGAATGTCCCTCTAATTACCAAGGTATGTCTACTGTGACCTGGGATGTCTCCTTAATACCACACAGGTATGACCGTAACCTGCTATGGCCTGCCTGATAACCTGGATTATTCCTGACCCATCCCCTTTCCTCAGTAACCTTTTTATTAAAATGTCTAAAATGGTTTTTATGGGCTTATTGTAAAATGAATATATGATTGCAAAAAAGAGCAAATGGGGTCGTCATTCATTCACTCAGTTTAAAAAAGGGGGGGCAATTTTGCAATATTGTATGCATCATACTAGCCCCTATAGGGATAAAAAGAAGAATACCACACAATCCTATATGGAGATAGATGTCTTGGTCCCACAGCTTCCTAGCTGGCTGACCTTGGGGAAACTCATCTGTTTGTACTCATTTTTTCCTCTGTAAAATGAAGATAACAATGTTCACCCTCACAGTATAAAATAGAACTATATATATAAACTCTCAACATACTCAAAAGTACACCATAAAAAAGTTTGACGTGCTTATTATGTTCAGGCTCCCTTCTTATGCCGTAAACTGCCTTAAGATTAGAGATACTTCCCTATCTCTTCCACCGAAACTAAGAGTTGAGCATAGTTCTTTACACTTTATGGAATTTAAACTCTTTTTTTCCCACGAAATTTCTTCTTTTATTCCTATCTTTGGATAAGCAGCACATCCTAGAACATTTCTACATGAAACAACAGAACCAGATGGATATTAGGACACATCCTCCAGAAAATCTCTGTTCTGAACAGCTTATTATTTCAACATCAAGATCTTCCTTGAATTTAACAAGGTACTTCATTTCCTTGTGGCCCCTTTCTTCCACCGATCTCAGAACAGTCCCCATAATCACCGGTACTCAATAAATATTCATTGAATGACTGAATTAATATTAGGGTTTGACATCTGTTAAGTCTAAGAAAACATTGACAGGTTTGGGAACTGGGACCAGAATCTGTAGCCTTTCTTCTCTTCCTGAACAGCTTCAGTGCCCTGGGTCAGGGCAGTCTGGAAGCCGGCTGAGGCCCTTAGACTGTGCTTTGAAAGCGCTTAAGATTTATACACCTGTTCCTTAGGAATCCTGGCCACTCATGTAATTGACACTAATCCACCCTTCCCACCGCAGGCCCCCACGCAGGGCCAAAGGCTCAATAAGACCAAACACATTCTGCCTGGGGAGGGGGGGGGAGTAGAGGGTGAGTGACACATTGGCAGAGGGTAGAGAGGAGTTTCAGGTTTTCCCCCTTGTTCGAGGTGTCTCTTTTGCATCGTGCTTACGTTTCTAGGGACTATCAATATAACACTAAATCCACTTAAGCTGAGACACAGCCACTGTGAGGCTGGGTCCAAATGCCGTCAGATCCTAGGGCACCTGAGATTGCTAAACCAAGATCTCAGGGTAGAACCCCAGGGCATCTCTTGCCCATTGCCTTCTTCTCCAGGTGCTGTTCCTGCTGCCGCCACAGACAAGATTAACAAGAAGGTTATATTTAAACTTCCAAGAGGCGCTGCTGTGCCATTATGGGTCTATTTAAAATCCTCCGGGCAGCTGCAGTACATAATAACAAATCAGCAGGAGGGAGGGAGGAAAGGGAGCAAAAGGGAAGGAGGAGGGGAGGTGGTCAGGAGCATCACAGATTGTTTCTGTGAAACACTGACTGTCAGAGATGGCAGGGGGTGCAGGCAAGTTAAAGATGCCCCCCATGGTGAGAGAGAGGGAGACAGAAAGCATCAGGAGAGTGTGCTAAGCAGGGGTAGGGAGGGCACTTAGGCTCCTACTATGAAAACCTACCAGACGTGAAAACTTGCAGTCTTCCTGGAAGATGTCAGAGCTCCAGAATACTCTATTTCTCCCAGGGGACCCTACTGAACACTACGAGCCATCCGTTCGGTGTTGATGAAAGATCGGCCCCAGATTATAAAGAGCTCTGGTAACAGGAATACAAAACAGCTTCCTCAAATCCAACCAAAGCACACCATTTTGCTCCTTAATTCGGCATCCAATACTTCACCCAGTGGGAGGTCCAACTCATGTTCCCTTAAAGAATGTCTCTCACTGCACCAGCCTTAGAACCAAATGACTTACCTACAGCTGGGCTCAATGCTGACCTTGAAGCCCCACCCCACTTCTTGCTGCCTTTGCGACATTTGGGCCTAAGTCTTTTTCTTTAACCTCTACTTGCCTTCTCCCATCAAAGTCTTGTGGTACAGTGGAATATTCGCAGTGTTCACTGATCTGAAGAGCACAAGCACATTCACTTTCCTTCCTTGCCCTCCCTGCATCGATGGTACTTGTCATCCTTACGTTGACTCCCTTTATCCAAACTCCTGACCATCTGTTATCACTCTTTGCTAAAGTTGCTTCAGAGTTATTAATATTTTCTTGATTTTTTCCTCAAGTACAAATTTCCTTAAATCTCCACTACTTGTCTAAACTATCATTCTTTGTCCACTCCTGGGGGTTCCAAATGGCATTAACATTTCTAGGCTCAAAAGCACAGAAATTACAAGAGGAAACTGACATGCATTCCTGGGCAGCATATTGTTAAAATTAAAAAAAAAAAAAGTTACAAACTGATTCACTTTACTTCTATGAATGACCAAACTGGATGTCACATGTTCAAAATCCATTTATCATGAACTTAAGTTATAAGGCTTGGAAATCCACAATGATCCAATAAACCAAGTAAATGTCAAAAATCCATTTTCTGCTGCATATATGTATCTTAAATGTCATGTAATATTCTGATATAAATATATAAGCAAATGATGTAAGATGCAAGGCCTAGAGATTTATCTCAAACAGAGCAGTCTAGTATAGCAACAAATGTTAACAGTTTATACAAATTAAAAGTGTATTCCTCGAGGAGCTTTATCTTCTTTTTCTTTTTTATTTATGGTTGAAAGCCTAATAAGTGGGAGATTTATTAAGCAACTGACCCTTCTAAAGTAACAATCAACAAACAACACATATTTTGTAATTTTGTAACCAATACATAATTTGTCACAAAACACAGTTAGCCATACCAATATATACTTATTGATAGTGGACACATATTTTGAACTTTTTATATAAGTAGTAAATAGTCACTGAGCACATTATGTGAAATATATTGTGCAAATATTATCAATATGCCTGGACTGTACTAGCCACTCTGCACTCTATCATGACATGTTTAGATAACAATCTTTAGATACCAAAACCCTCTAAGAATCTATAAATGACTTATTATCTAGTATCAATGTCCTTCCTCTCTTTTTTTTTTTTTTCATTTCTGTATCTTACCCTATACATATGGGGAGTTCAAAAGACGTCTAGAGAGAAAGAGCAAGAAGGCAAGAGAGTACCACCAGGTTATGCCACTAGCTCCAATCTCCAAATGGCTGAGGGGACAGACAACCTGTGACAACAGCTCAGTCAGCCTGTAGAAATGGCCCCACTATCCAACATGAAAACAACTGGTCTTAGCTGAGCAAAAATGACCTTCCCAAAAAATAAATACAGTAAGAATCCTTTTACTCCAAAGAACTCCTTCTGGGTGGGATGATCGATGAGGAAATCAAATAGAACAATTCCAAGGTGTCAGACAGGAAAAAAAAAACTTGACAAAACAAAAGAAATGCAGCCGTGTCACAGAGATGTCCCCCATTTGGCCTCCGCCGGGTCCTGTACTGACCATACAGCTGAGCACCACAGTTCCGGCCTCTTTACGCACTGTCTTATAGTCCTCCCCTTTTTGTTGGACTAAGCTTTCTTCTGGTCTGGCCCCTGCGTACAGCTCTGAGCTCAGTTCACAAGCATGGCTTAGATGAGCCCGGCCATCCACAGTCACTGATGGCATGGAATCTGGATGAGCAGAAAAGGGGTGCTCGCCCCGGCTCAGCTTCAGGCACTGACACCCATCCTTCTGCCTGCTTGGGGCCCATCCATTCACACACCCAGCAGATGTTTACTGAGTCCTTACTTGTCCTGCTGCTCAGGATACAAAAAAGACTAACATGATGCTTCCCTGAAGGAGCTGGAAGTCATGCCAAAGTAACAAACATATAAACAAAAATTAATAATTTATCAAGTCCTATCACGAGGATGGACACAAGGGGAAAAACAGCGGCCATTTCAGAGTACGTACCAGAATCACAGAAAATCCACAAAGGCAAAAATAAAAATCGAGTGGCTAGTAAGTACATTTTAAAAGTTCAGCCTCACTATCCTTAACTAAAATAGAAATTTGAACAATTACATTTTACCTCCTTAAATATGCAAGACATTTTTTTCTTTATGGCAAAGGTGGGGAAATAGATACTCTCATATACTGTTGATAAGCATGCAACCTGGTTTAAAATTTCTGGAGATCAATTTGATAATATATACCCAAAGCCTCAATGTTGATACTATTTGACCAGGCAAATTCAGTTCTGCAAATTTATATTGAAGAAATAATTAAGGATAGACCAAAAAAATTCTCTGCAAGGATGTGCCATCATTATATTATTTGTAAAACCCTTCCACTTGGAAATTTGGTTAAATTGCATAGCTCTACGCAGTCATTAAAAATGATGCAGAAGGATGTTTCTGACAGGAAAGAATGACCATTGTACACTGATAAAGAGAAAAGGCTGGATGCAAAACAATATATATAGTATGACCTCATTTCGATTTTACATAACACACACCAAGAGATGTTTAGAGTGCTAACTACTATCTGGTGAGATGATGTCTGCTTTAATTTTTCCCTTCTCTTCCAATTTTTCCCCAATGTGCATGTATTGCTTTTGTAATACAAAAAATAATTAATTTATACGTAATTTTAGAAGAAAATAAAGCACATGTCCTGTGCTGGGCACTGGGCTGGTGTGCACGTACCATCACACATTTTCACGGCCTCGTAGAGGACGGCCGATATTAAGTGACTTGTCTAGTTCAGATAACTAGTAACTATCAGAGTTGAGATTAGATGTCATGTTCCCAAACCCCCATTTCCCTCCCAATTGGATAATCCTCAATACCTGTTCCCTGGAATTAGATTATTTTTCATTGATATTACTTGATGTTTTTAAAAAGTTTTCCATATAAACTGAACCAAAACATTTTTTAAAAATGCAAAAACAGGGCACCTGGGTAGCTCAGTCGGTTAAGCATCTGACTTCAGCTCAGGTCATGATCTCAGGTCCATGATCGAGTCCTGTATGGGGCTCCGAGCTCAACACCGAGTCTGCTTGTTCATCTGCCCTTTCCCCTCCACCCCCCGCTCATGCTCGCTCATGCTTGCTCTGTCTCTCTCTCAAATAAAGCTTTAGCAAATGCAAAAACAGAAATAAATGCCAGGGATTGTGAACAAGCACAAAAATACTTTTAAAAGACTTCTTTTGGGGTGCCTGGGTGGCTTAGTCCCTTAAGCGTCCCACTCTTGATTTCAACTCAGGGTCATGCAATCAAGCCCCACGTGGGGCTCTGTGCTCAGTGGGGAGTCTGCTTGGGATTCTCTCCCTCTCCCTTAGCCACCCTATCCCTGCTCTTGCTCTTTATCAAAAAAAAAAAAATTAAAAGACTTCTTTCACTTTATATCTGAGCATACAGCAAAGCCCCCTAAAGCCTGCAGTGAGCCGGGAAGGGGTCGGACAAGTGGGGAGCCAGAAAGGAAGACACACTCCTGCAAGAACAGCAATTCACACAGGATTACCCACAGTCAAGTCTCAACTGATGGAGAATCAACCCCAAATGGGCATCTGCCTTTCTGCCCGAGAACCTGCAGCTATGTTCATTCCAACCAGTCCTTTTATGCCCCTTTGGTCTAGGTAAAATACAGTGCATGGAATTATACTATGCTCACTATAAACTGTCACCTCACCAAGTGCTTTATTCATTATTTATCCATTTTCATCTCTCCCTGAACCTGCCAAATTATATCTTTTTACTGGAATGTGCATTCCGAGATAGTCAAGTATGCACCTGTTGACCTTTTTTTGCCTCTTCTTTCTGGTATCACCGTGTCCTGTGGTTTCCAGAGATTCTTTTTGTTAGTGAGCTATTATATTTAGATAAGAAATCTTCTGAATGCTACTGTAATCCTCTATGGCTTGTTTTGTCCACCCTACACTGTGCATTACCTAGGCTTTATTAAATTGATTTTTACTGTCTGTTCTGCTCACATCCCAGAAAGATCAGTGCTTTGTCAGTGTTTTATGTCGCTATTCCTACAATTTGTACTTTCATACATCCTTATGCCTTTCAGGCTCTCTACAGTCAGCTAAGGCTCTCCATAATCTCTCCCCACCCAGGTCTTAGTCCTAACTCTTCAACAGAAATACAAGAGCAAGATACCTAAACTTCTCGTTCTTGAAAATTAATATATATTCCTATCTGGTCATGCTGGTCCTAGACTCCACCTACAGTGCCCTCCTCTTTGCCCTTGTCCTTACCCATGGCAATCCATGGAATTCAGATCCTCTTTAAGAGTGCTCTCTCTGATCACACTAATTAAAACTCCCCTCTGCATTCATATATAACACTTAGTTTTACAGCTCCTGCAGCGTTTCTTATGGAGATTTATATTATATACTCTTGGTTATGTTTTATCTCCTCCAATAAATTCTAAACTCCATGAGGTCTGGAAGAGTGTCTTGAAGCAATAGTGCCTTGCCTGTAACGGGTACTCACTAAATATCTTTTAAATGAATGAATGGACTGGCCCAGCCATATTTCTCTAAGATCCTGGTCATGAAGGCTAGGGCTAATGGGCACAGTGGTCAGTGGTGTGTCAGTCCACATAGACCTCACGGTGCTAACCCAGCATTCGCATGGGTTTACTGAGCATTAAGTTGTCCCCTCTCTTATACCCAACACAACACACAGCCTGGCTGCTTGGCTATTAACTTCAGTCCGGTTTGGCCTTGATTGAATTTTCCCTAAATACATTTTATTTAGGAGTCCATTTATTTCATCTTTTTTTTTTTTTTAATTTGAGAATAAGCGAGAGAGAGCGGGAGTGAGGGGAGGGGTAGAGGGAGAGGGAGAAGCAGACTGCCTGCTGAGCAGGGATCCCGATGTGGGGCTCCATCCCGGGACTCCAGGATCATGACCTGAGCCGAAGGCAGATGCTTAATGACTGAGCCACACAGGCACCCTATTTCATCTTTTGGTATTTATTTAGTTACTTTACATTTGGGAAGAGCTTTGAAATCATTTATACTTATTCTTCTGTGAGGCAGATCAGTATTAGCATCCCTAATTCACAGTTAAGAAACTGAAGCCCAGAAAGGTCCAATGACTCATGGAGAATCAAAGACAATGTCAGTGTTAAACCCTACAGCTATTTAGCTTCTTGCCCACAGATGCACCCACCTCACCACATTTCCCACCAGGGCTCACAGATCAGCATAAAATAACCTCATAATCTAAACAAGGTTGGATCTAGGAAAACCTGAAGATCAAAATTGCAAGGAGTTATGCTGAACTACAAGATCGGTAAGACTTTGTGTTCTCCTGAAAGTAATACTCATCGATGCTAAGTACAGCACAAGAGAAAGGAAGATGCTTGCATCCCCATTCCGAGGAGTTTGCTTTTGTAAGACACAATAACCATGCAGGTTGTTATCATTTGTATTATTAAAAATCCAAAAATATCCAGTTCAAACTCTAATTTGAGCAACATGCCTTGCCACTTAAATATACCGAAAGTGCCTTGTAAATTATAATACTTGATACAAGCGTAAGGTCTACTACCACGTTACTGTTTCTTTTCTGGCAAATCCTATGAGATTGCTTAAGCGTCTTGGCCTTCTGGCCTGAAATTGTGCCTGGTGTTAATGAACAGGGCACGAGTTCCTTAAGATTTCTGGGGCTGCTTTACGAAAAGGGGCAGGTGGATGAGAAGATCTCTTTGGCATTCTTCTGCCCAAGCACATTATGGCTATATGAATCTCTATGACGACTGTGCTGTTATTTCTGATGGAAACATTTCAGGTCGGTGAGTGGTCAACCATGGGGACAACTGCACGAACGACTTCACACTACTTCTAACGAGAGGCTCTAGAAAAATCTCAGTCACTTCTTTGCATTTGTTCACATTTCACTTCACGTGACACCAGTCCCCTCACTCTTCCCTCTCTTCATCTTCTCTGACCACGTCACCTTGCCTCCCCTCTTTCAGTCCCAATAAGTAAGCTTTACTAGGCTAGGACAGAATCTCACCATGGCGAAATTTGCCTCAATTTCAATCAGCAACAGAGAGGGGGAAAATGTCCAAATTAAGCTGCTTGATTACGGAAATTAATCTTGTCATTTAGCGTCCCTGTTCTGCAGAACAGGGCCTGTGATTAGCCTCCTTGTTTCAGAATATTACAAGCAGACGTTTATTAAGCAGAAGGCTTTTTTTTTTTTTTTTTTTTGCCATCAGGCAAGTCGGAGGGAAAGTAAAGGTGCCAAGAGGCTTCTCAAAGCAGGGCACCACATCGAGGACCCTCAGCCCGTTTCCATATCCACCCTCTTTCAGAGGGAGCCTGTCATGGAATCGGGGCCTCACCCAGGGCACCCAGCTATGGACGAGCCCTCTGACGGGAAGTTTAAAAAGCAGAAAGATAACACATACTCTTTTATCCTTTAAGTACTGGAATGAGCCTCTTGACCTAGAGAAACAAATTGATGACCATGGATGACCTTGTATGCTGTAAAGTTTAATACAAATGTAGAGAGAACTTACTACCTTTGTAGGGCCATACACGGTAGCAGCTCTGAATTATGGTAATGTCTAGATTAAGAAAGCCATAAAGATTGTATTGTGCATTTTTTTGTTGTTGTTGTTGGCAGGGAGACAGGGGTCATTCTGTCTCTCCCATCAGTGTGCATCAGCATTTTAAACCTTGAAGGGGTGCTATCTGGTAGAGGGCAATGTGCTTACTAGACCGCATTCTAAATCTCAGAGCTTCTGGGGTCACTTTGAGTTTGGTAGTGGGAGGGAGTTAGGGTTGACCTGCTCCCAATTCACACAATTTCCTGGTAGAAGGGCTATATCCAGGGCTGACAGCCTGACCTAAACCACCCCAGAGGAAGGCCAGCATGAAGCAATGGGAAAGTTCAGCACAGAAACCCTAGGACTTCGAGTACTAGAATGACTCAGAATGCCTGAGGGGCTCCTGAGCCCCAGAATCAGAGCCCAGGCTACCATCAGTGATAGATAAAATGGTGCTAGGAGACAACCACTTATTGACAAAAGCAAAACAAAACAAAATACAGCTTGGCAATGGAGTCTCCCTTCTCTAGTTGAACCTTAACTTCTCCTTAGAACAAGGGCAAAGAAATATAATCAGGGTGATAACTGATGATATATACTAATTAAAGGTATGCACAGGTCAAGAATGCAGAAAAATAACTCTGAAACAAGATTTCTGAACCTTGGCACTATGGACATTTTGGGCAAGATAATTCTTTGATAAAGGGGTCATCTTGTACCTTGTAGGATGTTTAGCAATATCCTTGGTCTCTACCCACAAGATGCCAGTAGCACTCTCTACCCCAAATTGTGACAACCCAAAATATCACCAGATACTGCCAAATGTCTCCTGGGGACAGTCACCTTCTGTTGAGAACCACTGGCTCTAGAATACCAGTCTCAGAACAAACAATTTTCTAACTTTCCAAATCAGCTCACCATGCTCTTCAACTCCGAGACATAATGGTGCGGTAGAAAATCCATGTTGTTTGGAAGCCAAGAGGCCTACGATCAAGTCCTAGCTACCACATACTAGCGTGTGGCTATGACATCATCTTTCTGAACTTTCATGTCCTCCTTTGTTGAATGAGAATAACAATAACTTCATTGCAGAGTTTTTGCGAGGATTAAAAGAGATGATAATATATGCCCAGCATTTGTGACACTGGAAATAAAAAAAACAGTGGCAATTATTATTACTCAAAATCTGAAAATCCTAATCTAAGACAGGGAACTTCAGCCAGTCATCTTGAAGTTTCATTTCAAAAGAGTTCACTGAGGGAAAGGAAGAGAGAAATTAGCAAGGTGCACTACAAGATGAGCTCCTCAAAGGCAGGGATAAGTTATGATGAAGTAGAACTATAGAAAATACTGAATGAATGCATCCATCTATCTAAACTGGCCTCCCATTCCACTGGTGTGCCCCCACTCCACCTCCTAATCTTCATCCAGCACTCAGTACGCTTCTGTAAACATACAACCCTCTGATTCCTTCTCTGCATATGCAGAACGAGGTCCACGCATCTTCGCTTGGTCTGTGGGGCCCAGCCTGTCTCCCTGACCTCATCTCCTGTCTCCCCCACTGTCCGCTCTACTCCAGCCAGGAGGCTTTGTCCTTCTTTCTCCAACTGCCAAACTTATTCTCCTGCTTCAGGGATTCTCTGCTTGCTGCTCTCTTAACCTGGAAAGCTCCTCATTCTTTCCCACCCTCATGTCTTCGCTTAAATGCCACCTCTTTGGAGAGACCTTCCTTATCCATCTTCTCTATATAAAGTACCCCCTCTCCTCCATTTTTTTAAATCCCCTTACCTTGCTTTACTTTCTTAATAGTACTTTATTCTGTCTCAATTTATATTTTTGTGTTCTTATTTTCTGTCTGGCTCCCTCACAAAAATGTAAGTTTCATTAAGGCAAGCACTATCTTGTCTATTCAGTATTTCCAAGGTCTAGACTACAATGGGCATTCAGTACTTGTTTGTTGAATAAATGTAGCTGAAAAAACACATGATCATTCTAAAAGATTTTCTTACTGTCAGCAGCCTGCCTCCCTTACTACAGACTCCAGAGAAGGAGAACAATTCCCGTTACTACTGAATGAACAGTTTGTGTGTCTATATCCTACTCTGGACTATAACAACTGTAAAGGCAGATTTTGTGTCCTTCTTAACAGCTTTTGCATTCGAATGCTCAGTATGGGGTCTGGCACACAGTAGGTATTCAAAAATGTTGTTTGCTCCTAACTGTCAAGTGAATCAGAGAAGAAGAAATAATACTCCTTCTCTGCTTCTGTCCATATATCCAAATCCTGGGCCAGTTGCCCACACTGTATGACAAGAGGGTTGCAGAAGGCCTATCTTCTCCTCCTTTCCAATACCCCTCAACTACCTCCACAAATAATGGTTTGCCATCGTGTAGGGAAGTCTGAATGTATGAACTGGATTAAGGTACCAGTGGGCAATAAAACGTTAGCTCCTTGTCACACTGAGTAGGATGAATTTATTGAATCCAGCAGTAAGATTCATTTCTCTACTCATTAACCATTGACACCTATGGTAACTGGCCAAGACCAGGGGCCTGACTTCCATAAATGGGCACTGGACATATATAACTACGGGAGGAGATAAAGAGGGGAGATGCCGAAATAAAACAGAGCTGTCAGAATAAAAACCAAACTCTCCATGTTGCCCTATTCCCATTCTGTAAGGTAGAGGCCCTATTTACAAATGACCCAGTGTTGTAAAAAGTATGGCCATTTTTGTCAGAAAGAGGCATCCTTCCTATGCCTGTGCAATGACATTCAGGACAATATGACATATGTGAGTGCTACAAAAGGCATTTTCCTTCAGTAAATAGAATCATTTCACTTAATATATGAAGCTGTAAGACCTGGCAACTAACACAAGTAGCCTGATTGGAAGGCAGAAAGTGGAGGATGACACTCACTAAGACTTCTGGTTTGGAATAGGGCACAGGGGTCATCTTTTAATGGAGATAAGGAATGAGGCAGCTGTCAAGGGAAAGCTATGAATATGGAGCAGGGATGCTAAGCCTGGGGTTCATGAATGGCCTCAAGGGATCTATGAATCCCCTGAAACCATATGCAGAATTTGGCATGTGGATACTTTTCTGAAAAGGGGGTCTCTAGCTTTCTCTAGATCCTTAAAAGTCTCCATGACCCATGGCCACTGTTTTACAGAAGTCTCAGAAGAAAAAAAGGAAGTACGTCCTATGCCCTTAAGATATAGTGGTGTTCATAGGCAGGGTTAAATTTTTCAGTTAATCAGTCTACCCAACCACAGAAAAATCAATTCAACAAATATTTGCTAAGCCCCAATCTATGCTCAAGACACTGTGTAACACCACTTCTAGAGGCACGCCCAACAGCAGAAACTACAAGAAAATGTTAGCATTCTTATCATCTACATGGGAGCAAAATTCTTAGCAAAATGTTGACTGAAACCACTTTGGGGATCAGGCATTTGGACAAAATTTTAGTCCCCTCTTATGCTTGCATTTCCCACTATTTAAGCTCTCCTCAACCCTCTGTTTTCATCTGTACCTATCTTTTTTACCCATTTTTCCTCTTCTCATCTGCTACTAAATCTATTTCAACCTTGAACATTATCTATTAGCAAGATTCTGCTCCAGTGCTTGGCATTCAATAAAGGAGGAATAGTATGAAATCCAACAAATAAAAAGTGCAAACGAAATAAAGAATTCAGTGTTTTACTCTACAAAATCTGAAGTATCTGCAAGAGATTAAATCCCAACAGAAAAAACTGGGAGTGGAAGAGAAAATTAATAGTAAGACAGATATGTTGATCAGGGTGTCCATCACAGAGACATGATATTTAAAACCATGAAATCATTTGCACTGGGAATGGAAAGATAATGGACCTGCCCTCAAAGTGCCCGCTGTAGAGATCAGCAAAGGCATTTTGTGAAGCATGGTAAACTGGGATCCAGACTACAATGAGGTAAGCAATGGAGAAGTTTGGGGAAATTTTATGTAAAACTGTAAATCAAGCAAAGCAAAGACCAAGCAATAAAGCTATTTAAAGAGTCATCCATTTGAATACTGAATATCAGAATTATGATATAAGGAAAGAATAAGAGTGGGCAAAAATGAGAACCAGATGGCAAAGCAAGCATGTGAGAATGCCGTAGATTCCAAACATTACTCCACTCTGGGACTCTGGGTACCGGGAGTTGGAAACAGGGTGAGGATTAAAAATTTTGCTGGCAGCAGTAACAGCAGGAGCAGCAGCAGCAAGATAAGAGTAATCATAACAGCTAAAATTCACGAGCACCTACTGTGCACTGGTGCTTTATACATACTCTCATTTCATCCTAGCGAGCACTCTATGCTGTTCTGTGGCAGACAAGGAAACCGGAGGTCAGAAAGGTTAAGACACCTGCCTGAGGTCAGGTATGAAGGACTTAGACCCAAGCCTGCCTAACCCCAAAGAGCTAATTCATTCACTAAGGTGTAGAGTAAAAGTAGTGACAAATTTAGAACGTGTTCCTTTTTTGAAGTGAGCACATACAAGGCAAGGCAGGAAAGGTACGTCCAATCTAACAACGCAGGTGACAAAATTACCCTTCTCAGAGGTCTTCGGTTTCCTCTTGGCCTTGCTTTAATTAAGCTGTGCAGCTTCACCTTTGGGGAAATTTGAAAAGCACAGGCTGACAGTGTTTACGTTTCTGTGTGCGTGTGTTCTCATGCGCCACCGGTGGAGTCTTCAGACCAACGTGGGCAATGACTCAGAGGCAAAAAATGATGAAATGTGTCACCCCTTCAGGATTCCCCAAAATGGTTCCTTTTGGAGGAAACAAGAAAGTTGCCATAGATATAAAGTCATCCAAATCTATTTCAGACAGCAGAGATTTTCAGCTGGGATCAAACATTTGAGTTTCCAGGTAACCTGGGAAGCGTCTGGATTTAGGAACTTAATGCCTAAAGTACAAAACTCTTCGAAAGAGGTGAAGGCGGGCAAATGATAGCCTTCCTCTTCTGTGTGTTCCTCCGTGTGCACTAACTCTCAGCTAGAGGGACAGCGAAGAGAAAGAAGGGCCAAGTCAGACTTCAAATGCGACCTTCAGTCATGAGGGCAGCAAAGGAGAGAATCACCATGCTGCGAGTGTTTTCTTAATGTGATGCTGGTTTTGTCTGTTCTAGGATTTGTGACCAATTTCACTGGGGCCACTAACTGTTGGGGAACAGCTACCAGGCTGAAGAAGAGAACTAATGAATTTCAGGTGAATAACCAGAGCCTCCTCCAAGTCACCAAACCTTTTCTCTACTATTACAGATATTCACAAGAAGTTTCAGTTCTCTTGACCTGTTCTGTTCTTCAGTAATCAGGTTCCTCTATGGCAGCAAAGCTCATAGAACTTGCTGTGGCGACAGAAATGTCATTATCTGCACTGTCCAATCCAAATGTCACCCTTCTCACGTGACTACTGAGAACTTGAAACGGGGCTCATACTACTTAGGAAGGGAATTTTTAATTTTAATGAATTTTAACTAATTTAAATTGAAACTGAAATGGCCACATGTGGCTAGGGACCACAGAAACCCGCGTGCACTGAGAGGGCCTGGATTCTCATTTTCTAGTTCCTCCTGTCACTGAACGCTATTTTCAGCAGCTCCCTGAACTTTCATCTCATTGGTTTTTAAAACACTATCTTTCGATGTCAATCTTGTTTTTCTAGGCCTTTTTATTCGGTGCCTTTATCTTAGGTTAAATCATATAAAATTGCCCGTTTATAGGTCAAATGCAGGGGAGTTATCAGCAAACCCTCATGGTTCCTGTATATCTTGGGCTTCTGTGGTGTGACGGATACATGGTGGGATGCTATGCTTCTGGGATTCATCTGTGGTTGAATGAATGGAAGAATGAATGAATGACCAAACAGATGAATACGGGTTGAATAAATGAATGAAAACGTTAGGTGGGCAGCCAAATATATAAGCATTATGGAAGGTACTTTTCTCAGACCAGTGGGCAAATATATCGGTACTGAGGTTAAACCACGAAAACCTCTCAAATAAAAAACATGTGACAGGAATATGATTCAGGACTTAATCTAGTATCAGGCACCACTGAGAACAGAAAATAAAAAATATATATACAGGAACTTCTGACACCATCAGAATAAAGCAATCACTGAGTATCCAGGGATTCACAAATTCTTTGAGCAGAAAATGATTAAAAATAATTAAGGGTGGGTTGTTTACTGAGGAGGGAAATGGAGTCACTAGAGAAGGGAGATCTGGGGACATGTGCTAGAGACATTTGAAGAGACTGTAGGAAAGATGTATTCACAGTCTAATAATGGGCTTTGGGGAATGTTTCTGTGTAATATGAGAATGAGAGAAGTAAAAAAAAAAAAAGACAAAAAAAGATTGCCAGTTTTTAAAATCTAAAAAAATAAGCTCTCACTGCAAACAATACTGCCTGGCAGTATTCATTCAAGCCCACTATGCCTATCTCCGAAGTGGAAAGGTGGGCTAAAATACTCCTGTATTTTCAATCTCCCTTCTAAAAATATGCTATAGACTTTTGCATTTTTTTCTTCTAGAACTGTATTCATGGGCTTCATCTGATGTCATTCCTTACACAATAATCTTCCATCAAAAGACCACAAGTAGGTGATCACTGCAAATATAAATCAACACCCTATGTCAGGAGACCCAACACACACACACAAATGCAGTTCTCCACGTATGAAATGATGCCACAAACCGTCTGCCAGCAATGCATATGCTTGAGAGATGTTTGCAAAGTGAAGAACAATCATCATGGTCCTTCATCTGGTCCCCTTTTGTGAAAATCAGCACACATGTACAGGTCATATGAAGGATAAGATCACCACATGTGGCTAGAGAGAAGATGACAATCTCTAAAGAGATCCCATACACTCAGTTCAATAAATTATTTTAAAAAAAAGTATAAAGAGCTGACATCTATAATACTATGGGATTTGAAAATGCCATAAAATGGAACACAGAAAAATGGATGCATATTGAAATGACAACTGATATACAGTAAAACTAATTTTTCTCTCCATCCTACTGGAAAATGCACAGAATATTTAAGGTTTAGAGTTCCTACCAGTGATTTGGACTAGGGTCCTTCTTTTTTTCCCCTATTTACCCCTATTGAAAGAAGTCAGAACATAGGTTACAATGAGGTCACAATGATAAAGTCACAGTTGGGATGAGATGCCAGCAGGGTTTTTCGGAGCCCATGCTATGTGAAGCATGGAAATTCTACTCTGGGAAGGAGTGAGCGGCAGAACCTGGTTTCCATAGCACTGCCATGGAAACAGCTCTCTGGGACTCTGCCTCCAGGCCCTCTGAAACTGAAGCATCTCTCCCTTTTTTGCTCCAACACCCACCTCCGTATCACATGCCCCCAACCCCTCACAAATGATTAAAGGGTATGTTGAGAATGTGCGGCCCCCTAACCAGGCGTCTGCCTGGTTATATTAATACACGTTATTACTGTCCCTGAAAGAGAAAAAAAATCCAGTGATTCTTTCTTTCTCTTTTATTGAGGGTGGGAGGGAAGTGATGGATGAAGAGAGAAAAATAAAAACCTAAAGGCCAAAACCCCGAAAGCTAAAATTGCAAAAATAAAAATCTTGCCAAGTAGTATATTAAAGAGATGGGCCTACTAAACCCATGCATCAGGTTCTCCTATCCTCTTTGGTCTGCCTGGGATGCCAGCACACAAACACGAAAGATCTAATTAACTACTAGAATGTACAAAGAGGCTCTCCCCTCATCTTTATCATTGGTGATCAACTGGAGGTTTGGTAGAATTTTTTTTTTTTTTTTTTCTGTTTGCATCCCTTGGTCATGACTTTGAAAGTAGAATAAAAGTTTAAAAATGGTCTTCTAGAAGCAGGTAGAAAATTCCAACAGAGGGAAGCACGGATTATTTAGCAAGCTGTGTAACCCTCGTGCCTCTTTCTCCCATCCCTCCGAGGGGGTGACAGCCAGCCAGCGGTGCGCTGGTCCGGAGTCTGGCTCTGTGACGCACACCCTAGCTGGGCTGGAACAATGCCCACTGACCGGAGGCAAGTGAAAGGTCAGGAAGCCTGTTAGCCAGCAGATGCTTGGGAACCTGACAGGCCATATCACTAAAGCTCCTGGCCCAGCCAGGGCACTGCAGCTAGGACCCTCAGCATCCCAGTCCCGTGTTCAGTTCCTTCTCCACCTGATACAATGCACTTAGGACACTGACCCAACCACACGTGTAATGCACAAATGCACAAAAGCTTCCCAACTGAGAAGAACCTGAAGCCACAGCGGCTGGTAAAATTGTTGGGAGGGAATACAAAAGGGCCTCAAACACTGCTGACTGGGAAAAGCGGGTGATGTTTTAACCTCTTCAGGATAACCTGACGATGGGGAGAGGGTAGGGAGAGCCCACACATATAAGCCAAGAGGATTAAAGTTGGGCCATGACCTGCCAGCAGCTCAGAATGGTTCTTCTGGGGCAAACAATTAAAACGCTCTATGTCTTTATTTCCAAACCTGAAATTCTTCTCTGCCTGCCTCGCTGAGTACCGTGAAATGGAAAGCAAAGCCGGCATCAGTCAGAGTTAGACAAGGGGGAGTAAAATAAGACGGGAGTTCTGAATTATTCATTTTTATTTATGTATTGTAGCTGCAATTGTTACAGTTTTTTGTTTCTCGTGGATGTTGAAATTGTAAAAAGAGGACTGAATAATTCAGCATGACTCAAGAAAGTATAAACAGAGTACGGTCTGGGCAGTGCATGCCCACGAAATAGATTCACTTCGTTGCCATTCTTAACATTTTTATGATGCACTGGTTGATAATTTAATTAACAACCCACGATGGCTCTAATGAATGTGAGAATATTTGTGAAGCATTTCAGGATTCCAAACATGCAAGGAACCAAAGGGCAGGCAGGAGCAAGGGACCCAGTGGAAAAGAAAAGGGACTTGCTGGAAGCAAAGGCCATTCTAGGAGGACGTCAGGGCCCACACCTGCCAGAGGCACATTTCTGGGTCCTAATTCATGCCCTGGCCATTTGAGCAGTTGTGCTAAGCACTGCATGCAATTTTATTTCATACCACTGTAAGCCTAGAGGCAAGGTAGGGTTTATTTTTAAAAAGGGCTGTTATTTCAGTCTAGGAGTCACGAGTGAGTTGAGGAAACATAAAAAGCGTAAATTCCTCATTATTCCTAGAGACTGAGGGGCCAACTCCGATCTCAACTTCATAGAGTGAAATCCATTTAATGCTTAATTTCTCCTTCACAAAGTCCAGGAATGATGCTTAACAGAACCAACTAAAAAGTAAGTGAAGAGGGGACAGTGGAAATCAGTTTTAAGATGAGGACATTCATTACTTTAAGATTGCCAGGCCTCAACTCTCCATCAAAGACAGAACCATCATGACAGATCACATCCCAGAGACTAAGCCACACCTTTCTTTCGATCCTCCCCAAGTGTTCCACACCAGAAGAGTTGCTAGCCTTTTGGGCAGACAGTTCTTCATCATGCAGGGCTCTCTTTTACACCAAAGGCCGTTTAGCAGCCCTGGCCCCTCTCCATTAAGTGAGAATTACACTGTACGTCACTGTAATCTCCAAAAAAATATAGTCACACATTTCAAACACCCCATGGGAATATGATAGGCTGAAGTCCTTGGCACTTCAGAACGTGACTGTATTTGGAAATAAGGTCTTTAGAGAGGCGATAAAGTTAAAGCAAGGTCATTAGAGTGGGCCCTGACCAGGATCTTTATAAGGAGAGGATTTGACACACAGGGACATCAGAGACAGGCACACACAAAGAAAAGATCATGGGAGGACACAGGAAGAAGGTGGCCATCTGCAAGGCAAGGAGAGAGGCCTCGGGAAGATCAAACCTGCTGACACCTTGATCTCGGGGATCTCCAACCTCCAGAACTTTAATAAAATAAATTTCTGTTGTTTAAGCCATCCATTCTGTGGCATTTGTCATAGCAGCTCTAGCAAACTAATATAGGGGATAATACTACCTTTAATTGAGAAGCAAAACAAAGTTTCTATGCATCTTCAAAATTCAACTCAGGGATGGACAGAAGAGGTTAAGAGGATTAAGAGGTACAATCTTCTAGTTATAAAATAAAGACATGGAGACACAATGTACAGCATTAGAAAATACAGTGAATAATATTGTAACAACTCTGTATGGTAACGGAGGGTAACTAGACTTATTGTGATGACCATTTCATCATGTTATAAATACCAAATCACTATGTTGTACACTTGAAACCAACACAATATTGTTATGTTATGATGAAGAATATGTCAATTATTCTTCAATTAAAAAAACCCTCAACTCACACTCATCTTGTCCAAAAGCCTTTACTAATCTCTGAAAGGAAATATACATCCACAATCCTTTATCTAAAACACTAGGAGCAGGATGTAGCTTGATAATTTTTAAATTTTCATTCTTTAAAAGTATTATGGAGGCCCATTTACTGAATATCATCCAACATCACCCTATAGAAATTGAGGGCAAGACCCTGTAATCAAACACATAAATGTTTCTCCCATAAAACCTAAAAACATAGACACGTTTAAGATTCAATTAAGCTATAAATAGTTTCACATCACTTTAGATCATATTTTGCTGCCAAATGAATTCATATTAGGTCAGTTTTTAATAATAAATGAATTACAAAAATGCTTTGTTTTTCAGAATTTGTTGGATTTCTTAGTTGCCATTAAGAGACCATTGACTCAATCCATCTTCCTTAATACAATGAAATACAGAACTTGCAGAGTTGAGGGTTAAATGGAGATTCTTCTGGTGAATGGGAGCAACCAACAAGCAATATAAACTTCCTGTCCTGGGGTTTCACCTTCCTCATGGGATTCTGCTACTCTGGTTCCTGGCCCTGAGTGGTTACTCCTTTCCTTAAATCTCTGGCCCAAGTTTGGACAAAGCCTCTCCCTTAGTTTCCCTTATCTCTGATGGAATAAGCTAGGACTTTCCAAAAGACTTGACTAAATCCCAAAGGATAATAACAAAGGATAAACAAACAGCTATTCTGACCCTACTCTGCCTAGCTAGCTATCAGAGGCTCATAGGCCCCAATATAATCTACATGAGCCCGAAGAGAAAACAGGAGATAAGGTCTAGAACCAAGTATCTACTGCCATCCTAAGGCCCACCACCAAGGGGCAGAGTCTGATACATTTTCCATTTTCAAAACCAAGAGAAAGGTCTTCTCCAGCCTACATTAGAGAGGGGAAAGAGTTGTCATTCTTCTGTCCATATACGTCCTCATCCAAGCTCAAACATTTATTCAATATGTTTATTAAGCACCTAGTAGGTTCCCCAACTCAAACCAAGTACCAGGGATGCAACACTGGGTAAAACACTGAATTTACCCTCATAAGCTTCTTAGAAACCTTTTTGCTCTGTATTCCTACAGCACACATTGCTTACCTCTGCTACAGTACTCACTGCATTGCATTTTAATTGTTAAATGTCAACCTTACTTACTGAACTTTGAGCTTGTTAGGAGAAGGAGCCATGTCCTATTTACTTCTCAAGTATTTCGCACAGTGTTTGGCCTACATTAGGGGGCCAGATAAATGTTGATGGAATTAATGAATAAATTAACAGGGATGAGGCAGAACTTGGTCACTAAATGTTATCAATTCTATCTTCTAATTATCCAAAAGGCGATCCTTCTTTCTTTTCCTCCCCACTGCTGTGCCTCTACTATGTCTTGACTGATTACTGCAACGGCCCGATAACTGGTCTCCCTGCCCACAAAAACTCACCCTCCACCTTGCTACCAGGAGAGCTTGCTAAAATAGAAATTTGATCATTCCCCCTTTTCCATTTTTCTGAAATGGAAATTTAATCATTCCACTGCCCACAGGTCAGACTCCTTTGAATCATATACATGGCCCTTTACAATCCAGCCCAGTCTGGTTTTTTGTTTTGCTTTCTTTGCTTTTCTGTTTTTTCCAATCTCCTTCCACTTCCTACCATGCAACATTTGCCCCATTTACCCAAGACTACTCCATGTTCCTAAAATATACCCTGCTCTTTCATCTCTGCACCTCTGCCCAGGCAGTTGTTCCACTTTTCTGTAATGTTTTATTATTGCTCCTCTTTCCTACCTCCATCCCTTACCCCAAATCACCTCCCCACTGGAAAAAAATTCACTGTTCATTGTTCAGAGTCCATCTCAAATATCATTTCTTACATGGAGCTTCTCAAGTTCCTCAGGCAAAGTCATTATCTTCCTTGGAAGCCAAGCAGTACTGTAAAGAAGGGTCACAGGATGGAGGGCTCTGTTTATCCCTTACACATCCCATATACTTGGCAGAGGTCATTCCTGACCCCAAACTTAGACTGTGAGATGCATCCCTCTGCCTTTAAGAAGATGTTATAAAATGCTAAGGCTATTGTGGACATTGCTGCTATGAACATTGGGATGCATGTGCCCCTTATTCTCACTACGTCTGTATCTTTGGGGTAAATACCTAGTAGTGCAATTGCTGGGTCGTAGGGCAGCTCTATTTTTAACTTCTGGAAGAACCTCCATAATGTTTTCCAGAGTGGCTATTCTCGTTTGCATTTCCACCAACAGTGTAAGAGGGTTCCCCTTTCTCCACACCCTTACCAACACTTCTTGTTTCCTGTCTTGTTGATTTTTGCCATTCTAACTAACGTAAGGTGGTATCTCATTGTGGTTTTGATTTGTATTTCCCTGATGCTAGTGATGTTGAACATTTTTTCATGTGTCTGTCTTTTCATGTCTTCTGTCCATTTATTAACTGGATTATTCGTTTTTTGGGTGTTGAGTTTGAGAAGTTCTTTATAGATCTTGAATACCAGCCCTACGCTACATCAAAAACTAATGATGTACTGTATGTTGGCTAATTGAATATAATAAAAAAGAAACCTCAAAAAAATAAAAGAAAAATTTAAAAATAAAGTGACCAGATGACCCATAAAAAAAAAATGCTAAGGCTAATCTAATGATCAGTTCATTGTTATCAGGGATTAGTTAATGACTAATTGAATAATAGACAGGGACTGGTGTCAGGAAGAAGGCAGAAGTCAGAAAGGTTAAAAAAAGAAGGAAGGTTAAAAAAAGAGAAAGAAAAGGAAAAGGAAAGAGAAGAAAAAGAAGGAAAGGAAAGGTGAGGAGAGGAGAGGAGAGGAGAGGAGAGGAGAGGAGAGGAGAGGAAGGAAAGGAAAGAGGAAAGGAAAGGAAAGGAAAGGAAAGGAAAGGAAAGGAAAGGAAAGGAAAGGAAAGGAAAGGAAGGAGCTACATTAAATGAGGTGGGAAGGAGCATAAAACAAACTTTCCCTATGTTACCATTTGCCTAGAATCAATCCTGGCCCATGTAGTAACCAGAGACCCTTGATCATTTCATCATTCAGAAAAAAAATTAACACCAGCCACTGTGAAAAGTTATGTTGGAACCATATAGAATTAAAGTAAGATATGGCCATTATCCTCAAGCAACTTACAATCCAGTGAACTATTGAATTCACAAGAATTGAAAGCCTACTATCCTATCTGGAGCCAGATTTCCTTCCACCAACCAAACTGAAAATGAAGGAAATACATTCCTTGGAGTTCCTAAGGCTTTAAACATCACTAACTTTCTCCATTATAAGAATAAATATGGGAGGTAATGAAGCAATAAGGAACTATCCATAAATATTCTAAATCCTAGTCATGAAATACGTCCTAACTCTAACATATATAACAAGTCAAATGAAAATCAGGGAATGAGATTCAAAGCAATTTACTTTGCTGTATCTCTCTATTCTTCTTTTCTGTACTGTATTTCCTAAAGGGCTGGGCCTGAAGTCTTATGAAGTAGTAACAAAGGAGCTTCAAAAAGGAATTTGGATGTGCAAAAACAGAGAGAGAATTCTATGAAAAAATAATGGAATCACACTGGTAACATACTCAGTTAAAAATAATGGTACCACCCTTCTAATAATCCGGTCAAAAGGAACCAAACAATCTAACAGATTCTGAAAAGCATCTGTAGGGTGGTTCCATGCTGTCAGTCAGTTAAGCAGTAGTCAAAGACCTAAATGTATCAGGCACTAGAGGATGGTCATAAGGGGCTACAAGTAAGTACACAGTTCATGCACTTACAACCTACTTGGTATAATAAAATGTGCTCATGAGGAAAAGTAACTAAAACCTAACAGAATCAGATAAAGGTTAATGAGATAAATAGCTGAGAAATAAAAGTATGTGATAATTTTTAAAACCTTACAACATGTCTATTAAATGTCATGATAACTACACAAGGTCACTATGGTAGAAGATCAGGATCAGACACAAAACTATGGTTAAAGCAAGAGTATTTATTCTTATACATCTTACTTTAATCTAAAATATATAAATGTGCATCCATTTGCTAATCTTTTGATATAGAGAAAGAGCCTTTTCTTTGATTATTGATTTAATGACTACAGTTCCAATTTTTCTTACATGAATGATACCTAAAGTACATAATCTATGACTTCAAGTTTCAGTTCTTCAGAGATACCTGGAAAGGATGAGGATTATTTTTTTTCTCCAAACGAATATACAATTGTTCTAACCTTTTTCTGAAAAGCCTTTTTCTCCATTGAATTACCCTAGCATCTTTAATGAAAATCAACTTATATGAAGTATTGGTCCATTTATAAACCCCATGAAGTTCCACTGATCTACATATCTATCCTTATGCTAATAGCACACTATCTTTATTACTGTAGCTTTATAGTAAGTTTTAGTAGTCTAAGTCCTCCAACTTCATTCTTTTTCTAAATTTTATTGGCTATTCTAGGTCCTTTGTGTTTCCATAAACTTTTTATAATAAATAGTCAATTTATATGAAAAAATTTCCCAGTTAGATTTTGATTGTGATTTAGATGATTCTAAAGATTACAGTAAAAAAAACTGAATCTTAAAATATTGAATCATTTGATCCATGAGCACAATATATCCTTCCATTTACTTAGTCTTCCAATTGTTCTGAGCAATGCTTCTTAGTTTTCAGTGTAGAAATCTTACACATATTTTGTTACATTTTCTGTATTTTACATTTTTAATGCCATTGTAAGTAGCATTTTACTTAAATTTCTTAAATTTCCAATTGTTCTCTAGTAATACATAAAAATACAATTGATTCTTACATATCAATTTTAAATCCTGTGACCTGGCTAAATTCATTTGTTCTAATGATTTTATGTATCTTCCCTAGAATTTTCTACAAAAACAAAACAAAAACCATGTCATATGTGAAGAATGATACTTTTACTTCTTCCTTTCCTTTATCATGACTTATCGAGTATGCTACAACCCTCACTATAATGCTAAGTAGAAACAATAAGAGCAGACATCCTTGTCTTTTTTCCACCATAGTGTATGATGTTAAACTGCAGGATTATCATAGATAAGTTCATCAGGTTAAGGAAGTTTCCTTATTCTCAGTTTGTTGAGAGCTTTTATCATGAATGAGTACTGAGTATTGTCAAAATGATTTTCTGCATCTACTGAGAGGATTGTTTCTCTCTCTCTCTCTTTTTTCTCTGTCAGTATGGTGAATTACATTGACTGATTTTCAAATGTTGAACCAATACAGCATTCCTGGAACAAACACCTTTTGGACATGACGTGTTATCTTCTTATACCTTGCTAGGTTTATATTTGCTCACATTTTGTTGAAAATGTTTGCTTCTATGTTCATGAGGAATATTAGTTTATGGTATCCATATAATATCTTGCCTCATTTGGAACCAAGGTAACACTGGTTATGAGTTTTAAAATGTTCCTTCTTCTTTTTCCTAGAAGAATTTATGTAGAATTTGTATTATTCTTTCCTTAAATATTTGCTGGAATTCAACACTGAAGTCACCTGGACCTAGTTATCTTTGTAAGAAGGATTTTACCCAGGAATTCCATTTCTTTAAAAGATATAAAGTTATGCAGGTTATCTTTTCTTCTTAAATGAGTTTTGATAGTTTTGTGTCTTTCAAGGAATTTGTCCGTTTATCTAAGTTTTCAAGTTTATTGGCATAAAGTTAGTTATAATACTACTTTTTTGTCTTTTCATTTCTGTAGGATCCATAGTGATGTCTCTCTTTCATGCCTGATATTGGCAATTTATGTTTAATCTCTTTAATATGTAGTCAGTCTTGTTAGATGTTTATCAATTTTATTGATCTTTTCAATGTTCTAGTTTTGGGTTTCATTGCTTATTTTTCTTTCATTTGTCCATTTTCCACTTCATTGATTCCTCTCTTTATAACTTCCTTTCTTCTAATTATTATGGATTAATATGGTTTTTCTTTTCCTAGATTCATAGAAGCTTGTATCATTGATTGCAGACCTGCTTCTTTTCTAATTTAAGCATATAATTCTATAAATTTCTCTCTAAGCACTGCATTAGTTATTACTGCATGAATCTTACTATGTTTTTTATCGTAATTCACTTTAAAATATTTCCTAATTACCTTTGTGATTTCTTTTTTGACTCATGTATTATTTAGATGTATATTGTTTAATTTCTAAATTTTAAATATTTTCCCGATACAGTTCTGTTGATTCTGATTTAGTCACAGAACACATTTCATAAGATTTCAATTAGTTTAAGATTACTGAGACTTGTGTCATGGTCCAGAATATTGCCTGTCTTGGTAAATATTACATATGTACTAGAAAAGAACATATATTCTCCTGTTGTTGAATGAAGTATTCTACAAAAGTCAACTAGGTTAAGATGGTAGATAATGTTCTTCAAGTCATCTATATCCTTAATATGTTTTGGCATACTTGTTTTGTAAATGTCTGAAAGAAGTGTTGAAATCTCAAATCACAAATGTAGTTTTGTCTATTTTTGTTTTCCAACAGTGACCCATCAGTGTTTGTTCCATGTATTTTGAAGTGGGTGGCTGTACACACATTTAGTATTGTTACATCTTCTTGAAAAAAAAATGCTCCCTTTTTCATTATGAAATGTTCTGCTTCATACCTGTCAATACTCTGTCCAAAAGTCTATTTTTATCTGATATCAAACCTATTCAGATTTCTTTTAATTAGCACTTGTATAATACATCTTGTTTTATCTCTTAACTTTCATCTATATCTATATTTAATGTCATTTTCTTGGTTTTCATCAAATCTGACAATCTATGCCTTTCAGTGGAGTATTTAGGACATTTACATTAGTATAATTATTCATATGTTTGGCTCTAAATCTACCATTTTGCTCTTTGTTTTCTATTTTTACATTTATCCTTTGTATCTTTTTTTTTCTGTTTTTTGCCTTTTCTTAGACTGACTGGTTTTCATAATACTTTGTTTTTTCCACCACTGGCTTATTAGCTATATACCTTTTATCACTGTTTTGATGATTTCTTCAGAATTTGCAATATACACCTTTAAATTACTACACTCTTTTCTCAAATAACGTTATGCCTCTACACAGAAAGTATAAGAAACTTACAACAGCAAATTTCATCCCTCCCCATATTATTATCATATATTTTATCAAATATTATTATATGTTTTACTTTAATATATATTCTAAAATCCATAATACATTTTTATTATTTTTCTTTAGACAATCAATTATCTTTCAAAGATATTTTAAAATGTTTATAAATTCCCACATATCAACTATTTAGGATGATCTTCATTCCTTTGTCTAGATCCAAATTTCCATCAGGTACCACCTTTCTTTGGCTAAAAAACTTTATTTAATATCTCTTAAGTACAAGTAAGTGTATCACTGATTAATTCATTTTGTTCCCATGAAAGTCATTATTTTACCTTCATATTTAAGATCTTTTTGCTGAGTAGAGAATGCCTGGTAGAAGTCTTTTCTTTCAGTATTTTAGAGACATTTGTTTATTTCTCCTGACTTGTATACTTTCTGATGAGAAGTATTCTACTATTCTTATCTTTGTTCCTCTAAATGTAATGTGCCTTTTCTCTCTGGCTGTTTTCAAGATTATTCTCTTTATCAGTAGTCTTTGGCAATTTCATTATCATGCGCCTTAACTGTAATTTTCTTCATGATTTTTTTTTCTGTTTGGGATTTGCTGAAATTCTTGAATCTGTACATTTATAACTTTCATAAGTTGTATTTATCAAGTAATTTCACAGAGTTTTCATCAAACGTGGAATTCTACTTTGGCATTAATTCAGTATATTTTTCTTTGCCTCTCCCATCTAGGTCTCCAATCATATACAAGTTGGACTGAGTGATATTATCCTACTGGCCACTGAAGCTGTTCACATTTTACTGTCTTTTTTCTCTTTGTGCTTCATTTTGAATAGTTTCTATTGCTGTCTTCTAGTTCCTTTATATTTTATTACAATATCTAATCTGTTAATACTGTCCAGTTTACTTTTTAAATTCAAATATTGAGGGTTTTATTTTCCCTCTATTTAAATTCCATTGGGTTTTTAAAAAAATATATGCCATTTTTCTTCCCCATCATGTTCGTGTCTTCTTTTACATCCTTGAACATATTTATAGTAGCTCTTTTAGTATCTTTTACTTATATTTTAACATCTTATTTCTGCATCTGTTTCTATGCTTTGTTGGGGTTCTTCTTCCTATTTACAGGTCATATTTCCTGCTTTGTGTATATATGTAAATGTAAGTGTGTTTGCAGTAATTTTTTAAATTACTACTAATTTTCTGGCAGAGTTACTTCTAGGTTAGTTTGTTCCTTTTTATAGCATTCCTGAATAGCTGTTATTTTAGCACTAATTTATCCTCATTTCTAGGGCTAGGCCCTTCTGAGATCTCTACTGAATGCCCACATATTCAGTGAAGTCTTTCTTCTCTGGCTTTAGGGAACTAAATGGTCCCTGGCCCTGTGGGAGCTCTTGGAATTGTTCTTCTTATGGCTCCTTGATAATTGTTATTTCCTCAGAAATTGTTCTTGTCCAATTTGATAGAATTTCACCAAAAATATGCACAGATTGATATTTGGACAAAGACTCAAGAGGAATTCTATGCATATTTCTGGACCTCTTTCTCATTTGGAATATTCTGTCTCACAAACATATTGCCCAGCCTCCTAGAAGTCTAATCTCTTTCTTTAACTCAGTGAGATTGCTGAACTCTGCTTGGGTTACCACTCCCTGTGCCTCAGTCATTGAATTATCTCCAGGTAAACAGCCTCAGATAACCTTGTTTCCCTTTTCTCAGGAATAATATTCCTATGATGTTTTTTCCACTGTCAAAAAATCAGCTGTTTCTTTGTTTTCCCCTCTACCTTTCTGGTTATTTATGGTGAAAGGGTAATTCCAGATTGCCTTACTCCTTCACGGCTGGAAGTGAAAGTCTCACACATTTTTAAAATATTATCAGATCATATTGTCTGCGCTTATAAACCTCCAACGGCTTCATGTTACACGTAAAATTCAATTCAAAGTCTTTATCGTGGTCTGTAAGGATATAGATGATCTGCTGCCTTTTTTTTTTTTTAACTCAACTCCTACCAGTCATCCTTTGTTCACTATATTCCAGCCACATTTGCTTTCTTTCTTATCCACAATTCCACATCGGAGTCCTTACCCTCACTGTTAACTCTTCCTGGGGTGTGTCTATCATAGATCTTCACATAGCTGCCTCTTATAATTTAATCTCAGTTAAAATTTTACCTCCTCAGTAGTATCTTCACGGAATACGCAATCTAAACCAGCTACTCCCCTAGTCACTCTGCATTAAGATTCCATTTTATTTTATTTTCAGAACTTAACCACTATCTGAAATTATAGTCTTTATTATCTGACCATCCCTAAGAGCAGAGGATGCAAATTCCACTAGACCTGAGCCATGCCTATTCATCCCCGAATAGCCACCACCTAGAAGAGTACCTGCATATACCAAGTGCTCAATAACTGTTTGTTGAATTAATTAAAACTGCTCATTTTTAATAAGATTCTGAAAACATGGAGAGAAGATTGTGGTCTAGAATGATGAGAAAAGACAGTGAATTAACTAAGCTTTAAAGGATGTTGACACCCTTTCTTTCCAATTGTTCTTTCAACACTCCCACTCCTGGTTCATTATCTGCAGTCCTGGCCTAACAGATAAATTTGAGAAGACCTAATGATAATGTGGATTTTATTAAGACTTGGTTGAATATTTGAGATTTAGCTTTGTTGAAATTAAAATTGGAATCCTTGGTGATAACACTGTCTAAGAGGGAGATGTGGGAGGTAAGGGAACACCAACCCTGGTGGGTCAACCTGTCCAGATTTCAGAAAATCTCCCTCTTTGTTTCTCAGATGAGGATATCCCTGAATTCAGAGGCAAGAATAGGAGGATTCTCTTTACAGAAGCAGTTATTCTGTGCTTGTACTAGGGAATCTCTGTGACATAGCTCTGTCTTAAAGAAAGGAGCCACCTTGAAGAAAATGTCCTCTCCTCCCTCTTCCCAATATAGACAAGAATAAGACTCTGCAAAGCACCTGAGACCCACTATCTGGCAGTCCGAGCTGGTCAATCTGTTACTATGTCATCAGAAAATGTTTGAGGTCTACTGGGGGGCTTGGGTGGCTCAGCTGGTTAAGCATCTGCCTTTGGCTCTGGTCATGATCCTGGAGTTCTGGGTTTGAGCTCCACATTGGGCTCCCTGCTCAGTGGGGAGCCTGCTTCTCCCTCTGCCTGCTGTTCCCCCTGCTCGTGCTTTCTCTCTCTCCCTCTCTCTCTCAAATAAATAAATAAAATCTTTTAAAAAAAAAAAGAAAATGTTTGAGTCTGTCAACAAGCCAGAGTCCCTTTAAACTCCCACATAAAAGATATTCAACAAAGGTAAGGGCTCTTCTAGAGGGAAGTATCTAAGGTAAGAGATTATAACTCAGGGAGAGGTCCAAAACCAAAGCAGGACAAAGTCAGTAAATTCATTTTTATACCTTGTGTTATGACTAAATTGTATTATTTTTCTGACTTATTCACACATAGATTCATTTAACTCATTAACATATAGACTCTTCCAGATAAGAAAACCATCAGTATTGCAAAAAATGAAACAAATAAGGTGAACTTATTCATGCTTTTACCTTAAGGAATACATTTGTTGTTCTGTTTTGTTTTGACATGTGACTTCTAGCTTTATGATGCTGTAACAAACATGCAGAGATAACGTTTCTTTCATTTCTTAATGAAAATGAGAGTTGTTGAAAAACTACAGAGAATATAATTGGAGGGGAAAAAAACCGAATGCCCTCATCTTCTCTGGAGCCAACACAAGCATTAGCTTATCTTTAGAATACCTTATAACAGCTGTATAGTGAACAATGCAGGTAAGTTGATTTTCTGGTTCCCTATCAAACCAGTGCAGGTAAATTCTAAATTGCCCCCAGTGACAGTGTCAGCAGTGGGAGAAGTCTCTGTGTTTACTAATCGCTGGTGATCCTCTTTTAGATGGGGAGCTACCAGTCTTTCTGGCCACTGGAAATGCCAGCTCAGGCCCTAACAGGCATGAAGGCACAGGACTGATGAGTAAAGCCAAGGACAGAGAGAGTGAGACTAACATAATACCCACTGTTGCACAGCGACACCCATAAATGTGATGGATTGAAAAGGACTGAAACTGAGTAGGAGAAAGACAACAAACTAGGCAAGGACAGAAGAAAGGAGAAAAAAAGGCTCATGTGGGGGAACCTGGTGACTGCCCCATAATTTTATCCTCCAGACCCAGTCAGCAGACCAGTGTTATAGGCCCCATCTCTGCGCCAGGTCAGGCCAGGCCAGGCCGCCCTCCTTGGTTATATATTTTTAGTCTCTTTTCTTACTCAACCTTGTAAAGGCTGTGCTGACTTACCCAGAAACAAAAAGTAAACTGACTGGCTTAAAAGAAACAAGTTGGCAGGCCCAAAATGAATTCAATAAGCAGCACTCTGCTTTTCATTAGTTTTCTATAAAGTTTTCGGGACAATTTGCCTTTATTTTAAGGGAAGCCTTTCAAGCAAAGTACATCCGTGCTTCTATAGGTAAAGGTGGGGTTTTTTCCTCTGGTGAGGGGACATGTTTTGTGAGTTTATTTATTGGTGCTGGCCAGTAGAAGCAGGGGGACAAACTTTAAGAAAGGCTGTGTTAGCAGATGAAAATGGAATCCATAAAAATTTAGCAAGTTTCCTAAGACCTCTCTTTTTATAAACATTTTTTTTATAAATATTTATCCTTACTGTAAGAATATTAGCATATCTAGTACTCGTGGGAAAAGAGGGAATTACAAAGACTATACAGACCATTTACATCATCTATACTACCTCCATTCAGAGAGAAGAACTTATTCCTTTGGTGTCTGTAGATCAACCGTTTATAAATGCCCATATGGTCACAGTACATTCATTTTTACATACATGTGCTCCTTCTGAGCTCATTCTCCAACCCCAGAAAAACACACACCACACTGGAGACAGCCCTCCACCGCACCCCAGAGTACTCTAGCGTACGCGTCACCACACTACTACTGGATAAAACCTTCAGCGTGTACGCCTCTTCTATCCCACTGACTTTGGCCTTCCAGAGTGTAGGCTCTACTTTATACCCCATCCCCAGGATCTAACACAGTGTCCTGAAATAGAAAGGACTCAGTAAATATTTGTTGAATATTAAAACCTGTTTTTTTCATGTACTTATAGAATACGATGTTTCCCCATTTCATTAAATATTCTTTTCTCTTATAATGTGATTTTTAATGACTGTTTATCTTTCCTTCATAACCATGACTTAATTTAAGCAGTCCATCATGGAACATGTAATATGTTTCAAATTACTCACAGTGATAAATAATGCTAATGACCATATTTCAGATAAATATTTTTGTGTAGGATTTTTGTCACAGGATCAGTTTCTATGAGTTGAACAGCCATAATGGGTACACATATTTTTGAGGCATTTATTGCCAAACTGTCTTCCACAAAGGTCATTTCAATTTATATTTTTACCTTGAATTTATGAGAGTGTCTATTTCCCCCACATTGTCACCAATAAAAAGTATTTTAATTAAAAAAAATTGTCACCCTGATGGATAAAATATAGTTTCTCATTATTGACTGAATTTGAATTTTTTTATTTCATTGAAATGGAGCTTTCTGTATTCTGCCAGGGTTCAAAAATGTGCTGCTTCCTAAAGAATAAAGTCAGTTCTCCATCTTACCATCCTTATTTTCTTTTACTCCCCTGATATCTACCTTTCAAAAAAGCCTAAATGGATAGCTCTGGTCCCTCCTAGGCATGCCATGCTTCGTAGACCCTACTTCTCCTTCTGCCTTATTTCCCACCACTCCAACTTCACCTCCAGGGAGCTGGCCCAACCCTCAAGGCCCCTCTTCAAAACAACACTTACATTCCTTCGAGTAGCATTTGTGAAGCAGTTCTTTGCTGTTCCCTATCCGATGTGGTCTCTCCATCACGAAACTCCAAAAGCAAACTGTAGAGTGATGGTCTCCCATCTTGTGTTTTCCTTACTTGTCTCCCTGATTTCCTGGCTCTAGCCCCACAAGCCTTCTTCAGACTCTCATATCTGACCACACACACGCTCTCCCAATGTGGCCATTGCACATGCTCTTTCCCAGCTGACATTCCTGACCGCTGCGATGAGGTAAAGTCAAGTCCTGCTCACACCCTGTACATCACATTCCTAGTACTTACTGCGGTTGGGATTTTAGGCTCACTTGTGATTCTTTCATGACCTGCTCAGCTGCAACCTACATGAAGAAAGTGACTTTCTGTGTTCACGGTTGTATCCCTAGTGCCTAAAACGTCCATAGTAGGTACTCGGTAGGTAATTATTGAATAAATGAATGAATGAGCAAATGGCTTGAAGGACAAATGAGATCATGTGAAAACGACTTGTATTCCATAGAGTATAAAAATGGTCATTGTTAAAGTTGTAGTTGTTGCTGTGGTTGTAAAGCTTCTTGCGAACAGCGCCTAGCACAATACTTGGCATGTGGTATGATATAAAAAACTACTATCTCTTGCAGTGAGAGTAGAAAGCGGAGGTGGATCTGACTTGAATTTGCAAGATGGCTGACCACTAAGACATCACACAGCTTGAATTCATCCATCCAGATAGTTGCAGGTGCTCAAATGTAAGAATTGTTAGGACATTCGTCCTCACAAGCAGTTAAACAGAACCTGCCTTCGGACAGTCATGATTGGGCCTCAGAACCTTCTTCCTCTCTGCCTTCCCAGAACCTTGGCCTTATTCTAATTTTACTCCATAGCTTCTCTCTGATTCCTAAGTCCAGTTCTTTAAGTAACTAAAGACATGTTCTGTTATAAATTCAGTTATTTCCTCACTGATTTTCCTGAATGACCCTTGAGCCCAAGTTACTCAAAGTTTGTAATTCCTCTCATCTGGCTTATCTGTCATCCTGGTCCAAGACGGGTCTGTCACCACGTTGCCACCCAACAGGTAAGTTTTAGCAAATGGCAGGTGCTAACATGAGACTGGTGGAACAACATCCTTACAACTGAAGAGACCCTGACAGCCCCCCTCACTCTCATTTCCATTCATGTCATAGATGAGGAAATGAGATCCCCAGAGGATAAAGGACTTTTCCACAGGATCACAGCTTGCTATTGACAAAGCAGTTATCAGGCCCTTGCTACAACCCCATGTTCTCTCCCTAATGAAAATCATAGAGGAAACAACAAAACAAAACTGATGGTCATTCTAGTGATCTATGATCAAAATTCTGTCATTTGAAGGCTCAGTACCTTTTGCTATATACTTAACGCCCACCGCCCGCAGGCAAAGTCAAGAAAAAGGTGAGAGCACAGCTTTTCTATTTGATAACATCTAGAACTGGAATATACCCTCTACAGGAAGTTCCATCAGCAGCTTTCAGTCAAGCTCCAGAAGTAAATCAAAATGCCAAGTCATGTTCATCTCAGGCTTCTCGTTAAGGGCATCATATTTTGACCCACAAGTGACCACAATAGCACATTATGTCCCTCTCCTTGCCCTCACATTAGCAAGCCCTGACACCGCCTGGGCTCCCTTCTTGTCCCCCCCCCCAATCTGCTGGGAACCCCTGGCCCTGGGACAGCTCCTGCCTGCTTACATAGCTAATTGTGTTGGTGTTCTCCCTGAACCCCTCTAACAGGTCAAAGAATGGTCATATTCCACGAGGACCTTGCATTTTCTAAAAGTGATATGTAGGGTGGAGGGTGGGGGTTGAACTAACAAAACCTGAGAATGATGTGCCTTTTTCTCCCAAGGACTTCAGAGATGGTTACCGTGCAGCCAAGTTGTGTGGAAGCCATGATTTCTACCTTCCAAGGACAATCACCATCTCAGCCAATAGGTCTCAACTTCTATTATACATTAGAATCACCTGGAGAGCTCTTCTTTAAAAATTACATTTGGGTGCATCCCAAAACAATTACATCAGACTCCCTATGGGGGGGGGGCCCAGACATCTGTATATTTTTGACCTTCCCAGATGATTCCAAAATGCAACTGACTTTGCGCGCCTCCGCTCTAGGGGCCAAAGGAACTTTTTCTAAGTGACCTTTAGGTGTCAAGGACAGAGCACCAGGAAAGAAAGTGAGAGAAAGGAGAGTTAAATCTGTCTCACTTTTCTTCTTTATTTTCTTCCCCCTTTTTCACCACAGACTCAAGTGGCTCAAAGAACTATCTATAATCTGTGAAGCAGAAATAATCCTCAAGGAATGGAACACTTACTTCCACCCATCCTCCCCCCTTTTTAAAGCACTGACCAATTTCTGTCCTTACTCTCAGATTATAGAGCATGCTTGATTTGAAGTGTATATTTTCCTGGGATCCCAAAATGACATAAGGGAAAAGTCAGGGTGTACGTACCCTCGTTTATCCAGAGTCCCATTTCTCATGGGAACACTCCCTCAAACGATCATGTGTTTAGGAAGACATTTCTGTGAAATAATATTTAACATTCAAGCAGCAGCTGTCTTTTCCTTACCTCTTTCCATTCACAACTGGTTTTTATAGAAAACAGAAAGTGAACAGGAGTCGGGAGCAAAGTTAGCAGGCAGGACTTTCTGAAGGCCACCAAAATGGCATCTCCAGAAACACAGCCCCACATGGAGTGGGACGACAAGGGGAGGAGGGAGAACCTCAGGGAAGGGCCTCTTTAGGTTGAGGACCTATACCATCCTGGGGACAGGTACTTAAATTAGCATTCTGGGGGAGCAGAAGAGGGAAGGATTTAATGTAGCAAAGGAGTTGTGTGAGAGAGCAAACATACCACATTTAAAAAAAAAAAAAAAGACAGCAGGAATATGTCCTAATTTGGAAAAACAGGCCACATTGCCATGGCAACTCTGAATCTCCACAAGGCAGCCAGGCATGCCTTTAAACATTGTGCTAAATAGTTCAACTATGAAGAAGAAGAAAGGGAAGAGTGAAGGGGTTTGGAAGAGAAAGAAGCAGCCCGAAGCCTGCCGGGGGCCAGAGGGATATGGTGCCCAAGCCCAGCCATTCTTCAAGGGAGATTTCAGAGAGGGAAGCTGCACATTTGGAAGGGGAGCCTTCCTCTCTGATTTGGGCAGGCTGGGGACTGAATTTGCATATAGTTAACCTGGATCTTAAGAAAGATTCTCCCAAAGGCATATAGATGCTAACCCAGGACTTTTCAACCTTCTTCCTGAGAACTGCCCTCCCAGCATCAACCCAGGCCACCTCCCAGGACCCCCAAGGGAACTGTGGTCTTGTGCCATAGGGAAAGGGGATTCGGCAGCCCTGTGGGGCTGAGCAGAGGAATAATCTGGCCACACCTGTAACCCACTCATGGCACCGTGGTTGTGGCCATAGTGAATTCTGGCCTCGGGACACACAAAAAATGGGATTTCATCGAAGAAAAAATTAAAAAGCCACCTAGAAGCCATGTCTAAATGTAGTTCTGCCATGTGTGGTACTTTGGGATCAAGCCAGTGATGACAGCAATTCAGGAAACAGTTTACTGGGTGGCTCTGAACCTTTAGAAAATATGAATAAGAATATAAAACTGTTCTCCCATCTGGAACATTAATTACTCAAATTAGGCACTTTATGTTCAGCATTTATTTTACCTTGCAACTAATTCTCAACCATATTGCCTTCCACATTCTTTTGCAGCCTTTCTTTTTAAAAAGGATCCTTTCTGGCCTTCTGGCCTGGCTTGCCTTTCTCAATTTCTCCTGTTAGGGCCACAGGCTTTCTCAAGACACAGCAGAGTGAACAGAGCAGTTCCAGCAGGTGGGGGGTCAAGCCAGAAACCAAGAAGAAAAGGCCCACCTCCCATGGCCCACCCAGATGCCTGAGCGTAAAAGGTGTGCATCACAGGGGACCCGCGGGGGAGAATGCATTCTCCTCTTAGTTTGACAACAGCGGTAACGAAAACAGGTGTATACTGTTATCCCACGCTTCCTTCTCTGCCTTTTATGGTCACTAGGTTATAGCAAATTTTTCTCTCTCTAGATTTAGTCTTAGCATAGGAAGCTGAAATTTCCACTTGCTCTGCTGCGCTCTACCAGGAAGGTTCCTGCTCCCTACACATTCCAGCCCAGAATGGGCCTTTTCTGGTCTGGTAGGGCCACGCCTCACGGCAGAGGCCTCACTAGGTCCCAGACTCTAGGAAACCACACCTCTCCCACCATAAACACCCTCTGCGCCCCTTGCCCCATGCCCTTGTTCCTTCCCCTCCAACCTAGCACATATCTCTCCCTGGGATATGTCCTCCTCCATCACGTCACTCATGCGTGGCCTGGCTCAAATCACAATCCCCGAAGTCCTCAATTTTCTCACTCATACAATAATCTTCACCTCACGGGATGGTTGTGAGGACTGAAGGAGGCACTTGTGCGGGAGAAGGCATACCGCCTAGCCCACGTGCAGCCTCCAAATAAAGACGGTTCCCACCCGGACCAAACTGTAAGGCCTTACACTGTGTCGACACCACACGCTTGGTCTTATCACCCTGACTTAAAATGAGGAGCTTGAGGTTCTAAGTGGTTAAGTAATTGCCTAAATTCAAGCAGCTGAGAGTGGGCAAAACCTGACTTGACTTTTATAGTCATGGCTTTTAACCACCACCCTATTTTCAATGGTGGCTCAGGATTTCCACACAGAGGGGCTTGGGCTTGGCAGTCTGATTCAGGGGTTGTGCTGAGGGTGCCCTTCGTAGCAAACCGTGTCTGCATTCTTTATGTATGTTTATTTGGGTAAGTCACATAGTGGGAGGGATGTGGGGTGGCCAATGAAAATCTGTGAAAGGGCTAAAAGCTGCCTCCCCTAGCCTCCCTTGGTGCCGCCATGAATGTACTGCCTTCCTACAAATGAGAATAAATATCTGTTTAATAGAAAATATACTATATTCCTTGATAGCAATTCTGCTTTTCCTCTACCTGGATCTCCATAAATTACCAAAGAACTTAAAAATTTAGGAGAGCGATGGGGTGCCTGGGTGCCTCAGTCAGTTAAGCATCTGACTCTTAGTTTCAGCTCATCATCTCAGCATCCTGGGATGGAGATTTTCTCTCTCTCCATCTCGCTCTGCTCATCACACTCATGCACTCTCTCTCATATATAAATAAAATCTTTTAAAAAATTTAGGAGGGAGATACAAGTGGAAGAGTGAAAACAATCATTGTTACAAAAAGTAAAGGAGCAGAATGCTTCATGTCAGAGGGGTGAGAATGGAAAAAGAATGAGCCAAACAGGGAAAAGGAGAGAAAAACCAAGTGTTTAACAAGCTCATTTCTTAAAATCCCTCTTACGACCAGGCCTGGGACATAGCCAGTCCTGGCCCAAAGCACCGTGCAGTCCATTTTCCACCCCTGAAGCCTTGAAACTTCCTCAGATGCCTCATTCTCTGAGGAAAAAACTCCTAGTCTAAATTCATCTAGTCCAGAGAATCTTCCGTATCTGGAGCACCTCTGACCCCCAGAACCCGGACTCTGACACTGTTTTTCTTGCCAAACTCTTTTCCCTCTCATCTTACCTTCCTAGTTCACTCTCCATCCATCAGCTGAAATAACCTGCATTCTCCACATGTCTGAGTAGTACGTGCTTGTTCCGTCACATTACTGAAACAGCCTCTTGTGATCTCAGTGCCCAGCCCTGGGCCTCCAACCTCCCGCAAGGTCAGGGTCCGTCTCTTCTCCCTCACCCCCACTTATTCCCTCGCCTGTCCCCTCCTGCAAGATTAACAGGGTCAAACACTCATTCAACCAGGCGTCACATGATCAGGTGTGACACAGGAGGATCTCTAACACGGCCTCCAAGCCATCGGGAGGGAAATGGTTGGAGGAGCCAGATGTTTTCCTCAAGAGGCCAGTGTATTTCAGGGGAGATGTAGAGAGGAACTACCGGCTTCTTCCTGGTTTCCTGCTGTGGCAAGGTGGCATAAAACCCATCTCCTCCCCAACCTTCGATGTTAGGCCAGGCACTCCAGCACTCACACGCTCACCTTCACTGACAGGCTGACTTGTTCAGTGGCACTGCTCTGGGGAGGTCGTGGGATCTGCATTCACTTAGTGGGGCCCCCAGTGCCTGTACCACTTTCGGTCAGCCCCTGCACCTGCTCGCTCTGCCAACACGTGGCAGAAAAGGTGCCATCAAGGACTCTGTTTATAACATCGACTGTTCACACTCTGAGATGAAGTCAGCTCTGGCATGTGAAGCATGCATGTGCAAAAAGGTGAATGAATCTACAAGAGAAACAGCAAAGAATCTGGTGGTTTTGACAGCAGCCTGGCAGGCTGATTTTCCATCATTTAAAATTAATTACATGGCATAACGCGCACAGGCATCCACAAAACAAGGGAGACAGGTTGGATAACGGTTACAAAGTCACTGAATGAGAGTGATGGAGCCCAGGAGCAGCTTTACCATGATTTACTTACACAGAAGGAAGATTTGGGCCAGAACCTTTTCCAGATGATGGCAATCTGAAAGTGGTTCACGCAGATGAAATGTAGCCCCATATTTAGTCATCGTGGTGAAGTTCTTTTCAATTCTTCTATCCCGAGTAATAACAACACCTAATGCTTACATAGTGCTTACAGCTTAACAAAGCACTCTCACGTATATTATCTCATTTTAATCATTACGTCATTCATTAGCATTTTATGGACAAAGAAACTTTGGCTCAGAGAGGTTCAGCCATCTGCCCAAGGTTATGAAGCCTCCAAGAAGCAGAGCCAACTGGAAGGCCCATGTGTCAGACAAAGGTCTTGTGACTACACGGCTCAGATTTATGCCACTGTTGTCCACAGTCCTCAGAGAAACAAGGGCAGGCACAAGAAAATCCAAGGACCAAGAATAATGTGCATAAGAAAAGCCACCCAACGGCATCAACTGACTATTGAAAATTCACATATAGTACATAAGAACCAGGTCAAAAGGAATGGAATGAACCAACACAGCTTGATGGACTTGATGGAATGGACCAATACAGCTCGTTCAATGAAGGTCAAACATCTCCATAATAGAAAATCTACATACATGTGTGTTTATATTGTATGGAAATCATGGGACTATCTTTATATTTGAACCTTCAGAATACAATGTAACATTTCTCCCCACATAGCCAGGATTCCTATATCCTGGAATGAAGGACCAAGCCACCTGTAATTCAAATGGTGAAGCGTGTTTCACTTCGTCTCTGAGAGGACGTGACGCATGCTACCACGGTGCATGAGGCACTGCTCTATTTCGTCCCGTAGCCCCAGTTCTGCCCCACTGCACCCCTCCACATCACTGGAGCCAGCTTTGCTCCCTCCAGAACCTGTTCATTTGGTAAGAATTCCAGGCATTCCAGACACATACAGCTGGAAAGGAATTCAAGGTCATCTCATTGGAAGGGAAAAAAGGAAACACAGCAGAATAAGACAGGAAAAGAGATTCCAGGGCTGAGAAAAGCACCTTGGACGCTTACTCTGCATGAGGAAGTGACAATGAATGAATGTATCAGTGCAGGGGGAATCTCATGATTTGGAGCCAAAGATGCCCAGTTTAAATCCTGGTTGTACCTCTTATCTGCTGTGCAACCTTAACAACCACTTAGTACCTCTTGGCCCCAGTTATCTCCTATATAAACTGCGACTAATAACATCTACTTCATAGGATTATAGTAACATCAAAATAATATCATTAAGGTAATACATTCAATAATACAGTTAAATGCTATAACCAGATGTAATAAGACATAAAGCACTCAGCAAAGTACCTCTTCAGTTCAAGTTAAATCACTTTCCACCTTTTGTATGTTCAAAAATCAATGGGTATTTCTTTGTTGATTTAATTTAAAAATAATATCACATGGCTGATTTTTATAGTTGATATACTAAATCTTCTTTTTTCCTTCCACTCTGAGCTTTGAATTGTTTGTCCTATCATTTTTTTATACATTTCTAAAAAGTAAATGTATGAACAGCTCCTTCGGCTTGATTCTCCTGGAGGCAAAAGCAAGAAGTAAAGGAAAATCAGTCCTCACTATGGGCATGACATAATGTCCCATGCACTTATTAAGTGTCCATGGTATTGGAGCAGAATGAGATAACTGTACATCAGTGAGCGGATGTAGTGTTAACTGAAAGCAAAGAAACATACAATTGTCTTGGCCTAAGCAACCTAGTTGTAGGTAAATATGAAGTTACTGTTGGGTTTCTGGAAAACTGAAGGTGACTTGGTGAGCCCCAGGGGACACGATTCTCCTCTTCTGGACAAGGAAACTGAGACCCAATGAATGGTGTGCCTTGTCCAGCATCACCCAACTAGCCACAACAGAGCCAGCACTCTCACCCAGGACAAGTCCTTTCTCCTCCACATCACAATTGTGAAATAACCTTCCAACCAGAAAGTTGTGTCTGTATTTTATTTTCTGAGATTATTGATGAAGATGTCCCACAGGACAGAAATAAAGGCCTGCTAGAGTGAAGACAGAGTACATCGCTCACTCCCCCTCAACCCCTGAGCCTCATCAGTCAGTCCCTGAGCGTGCTGACACGCCAGAGACGCCCGGTGCCACATTCTTTGCTGCGCTGCAATTTCTGTCAGAGACGCAGGATATGAGCAGAGTCCCCAACCTGTCAGGCTCCAGACCAACCGTTCGGGGGACACATCTGGATCCATAGCTCTTAGAAGTAATTTCCTTGCTAACGTTGCCTCTAGCAATAATATCTACACCAGTGCTTCCCGAACACCGGTCCATGGATCAATGACAATCCATGATAAAGTTATCACTGGCCCACAGAGAAATGAGAAAAATAAGAACAATGCAGTGGTTGTTGATACAACTAAATGTATTCAGTTTGAAAGGACTGTTTTTAATACTAAAATTAGGAACCTCCTAATTTTGTTTTGTTTTTAATACCCATTCTCCCCCCCATTTTTTTAATGTGGTAGAGGGTTTTTTAAAAGATAGCTTTAATTGGGAAAATAAAGACATCCTGCTAGATCATTCCACCACGGCCATCTTCATTACAAAATAACTGGAATCAAGAAACCAGGAAACCTCTCCTCTAAGGAATGGGCAACAGAGGCTGTGTGCCGGAAGCACTAAAGTCTCCCCTGAGACTGGAGCACTCCCAGCAGAAGGGGAGGCTTGGGGAAAGAACTGTCACTGCAATGGTCAAGGGATTTCTGGGTGCTTCCGAAAACCATTCTCTAACATCACACTCACCACTCCGTATCTTCTGCATTCAGTCACACGAGGGTTTCACTGTATTATATTTAGGATTTTTGTTTCAATTTATTTGCTTCTATTTTCCACACTCACTGAACACTGATGAGTGCTCTTACTAAGTGCCCACTCAGCTCCAGTATCCGCATCTGCAGTTTTTACGTGCGTTGGTCTGCCAAGTCCTATGGCAAGTCTTTAAAGTGTTAAAGGTGACCTCACCTGGTTTTTGTAGCTGACTGCTACAAACTTTTTGTGATGGCCTCCCTGATCTTAGTTTCTCAAATTTGGTCTTTCTCATCTGGCCTCTGTGCCATTTACTCCTTTATCGATGCATGCTGCATGTTAGTACTGATTGAAACCCTACTTATGTCCGTCTATGTCTCCAACTTCACTGTGTAGTCTCAGGGATCTGCTCCATGTCAACATGTACTGGATACTCACTCGCATTTACTGAGTGAATAAACTAATCTTAGGCCACTTTTCAAGGAGCTAATCATACAATAATTCAATGACATTATTTAAATGTTGACATTTTTTTGTGAAAATGTCCATGAAAAGAAAGCTAACTTCTATAGTTCATTATAGAAATGAGGTGAACGTTAGGTCTGAGGACGTGATGGCTTCTCACCAGCAAAAATGAATAAGAGAATTATAATGAGATAACACACAAGAAGCTCTTACACAGAGCAAGTATTCCATAAATGTTAACCTTCTCCCCTTCCCAACTCATTTCTGAATCGTTGCTCTTTGGAATACTGGAGTGGTTTATTTTTCTTTTTTTAAGAAAATCTGCAGTACTGTGGTCACACTGTTTAAAAGAAAGAAAAAAAAAACTACAGTATCAACACCGGGCCAAGGAAAAACACCTTGAAAACACATTACACCATTTGTTATGTTCTCCAGAATATACAGACATGTGCACATGTGTGCAAACACAACCCCAAAATTTTGGTTGATATCAGATTGCGGATTACTCTGAGTATAATCTGCCAGTTAACTGTGTCCACACTGAATATTTCTGGGGCCATTCACATTGATCCAGTTTTAAATTTTTTCCAATTTTTCATGGATGATCAAATCAGAAGCTTCTTCAAAGTAAAGATTACATATCCGTTTTTTTCTCTTAAAATGTCTGCACCTTCAGACTTTCACAGTATATTAAATCAGTGAGACAGGATTTTTAGGAACAGTAGAAAAGCTACTGGAAAGCAAGCACTATTTAATTCTAAAAACAGCTGGTAATTGATAAATATTAAATAGCCAGAAGACACCGATTAGGGCTAGAAACACAAATATTTGAAGAGTCACACAAGATGACTATGTCTACTTTTGAAAGAGACATTTTTAAAAACAGAATAGATGCAAGTTGTAAATCTATCAAGATCTTATCATTTGCTAAATCCAAAACAACTCAGATTTTTATAATTTGCTTGCAACAAATCACCCAATCACTGAAATGTGTCATGTTTGTTGGTGTGTCTATCTCTTTCTGTTTGTGCCTATGTGTTCTATTTACACTGCCCAGTGTAAAATGGTGTTTAATATCCATCTTAAAGCCAATGTTATCAAAATATATTTCAGTCTACATTCAACAGCTCCAGAGTAGGCCAAGAACCTAGTACATTTTCTCCTCATTATCACCTCGGTAAGAGTCCCTTGCCAAGATCTGGCTAGGAGGCTTATATCTGACAAAGCTTAATGAAGTGTTAATGAAGGGAAAATGTCCCAGCCCATTCTGGGTTTTGTTCAGAACAGGTTTAAGTGTATCCTGGTGAAAAGCTTTAATAGCGTGGCTCTTTTTTCCCCCAAGAGAGGATAGAGAATATGAGACATTGTACACTTGGGTTTGCCATCTTTTGCTTGAATGCTGTTGTCTTTTGTTCATGAATACTGAAGTTTAATCCTTGTCCTTATCTTTAAATTCCTGTGCATGGGCCTTCACCCATGAATCCCCATCCTAGACACCTGCCCGACCTTTCTAATAGTCTAGGTTCTTGGGCATGTAGACTTACTATAGCCATAGCTTCTTTTTCTTCCCTATAAGGAACTTCGTGATCTTTTCCAGTCCCATCTGAGCTCTTTATTCAACTTTCATCTCTTCAGCCAAGGTCCACGAAGAATTCCCAGGCCAAACCCTCTGCATCCTGTCTGACTCCCCATCCTGATCAGACACCACCGATCACTCATCACCACTAAACATACTTCAGTGTGGTTTACCTGCTTCTTTGCTCCTGTAGGCATTAATTTGGGAGCCAGAAGACTTAGATTCTAGTCCCAGACCTGCCACTTATAATTTCTCAGTCTTTGGTACATCATTTACCTTCGTTGGAGTCTTAGCTTTCTTCTCTGGAGAATGGGGGTGGTGATGGTACCTATCATTGTTTCTCAGAGAAACAATCCAAGGCTCTATTTCCCATTTTATATAATTATCATATCGAATTAAGACAAAGCACATAAATTCACTTTGAAAACTGTAAAACATCATAAAATATATGATTGAGCTATATTTTTTAATCTCCAACCATACATACTGTGGGTTTTTTTCTCATCTCTCTCCTGTTTTCCCTCTTCTCTCCTCCTGGAAGCCTTCTTGCTCTTCCAGTATGAATCCCCCAGTTGCACACAAATTTCCATGCATTCTTGAGTCCCTCTTTCCCTAAGTATCTTAGAGGGATGCTTCAAGATGAGAAGTGAAGTGAAGGGGTCATCTCAGGGCTCCATTTTTGGAAGAAAGGGAAGACCTGTCTATAGCCTGTAGGTAGTTACTTTGATCATGGAAAAGTCTCAACCAGATGGAATTGACTTTATACAAATCTGCTTGATATGGTTATCTTCAATTCATGAAATCCCCAACATATGGGTCCTCCATCACAGAGAGTCCAAAAATTAATTCAATGATATTCACTTCTATCAATATCTGACATTTCATTAATATACTTTGACTCAATCATCTCAGACCACATTTAGTGCAGACACAAGAGAACCAGGTTAAAAAGAAAAAATGTCATTCTCTCCCTTCCCACCCTAATTTCAGTTTGCTTTTGTCCCTCACCTCTAGTCAGGAGAGGGGAGGGACAGCAATTCATTATGTCATATTATCTGCTAGACTGTGTAACAGGATTGCTACTTTGCTGAGGTAAAAATCATACCAGAGGCCGACCTGGTAATCTGGGAAATTAGGCCAACTCCAGGAGAGAATTGAGGTGTGGCCTCAGGCAAGTCACTTAATCTTTCTTGGCCTCAGTGTCCTCTACCATGAAATAAGGGCACCTCACTAGTCCCTAAGATCCCTTCCAGGCTGGTGTGTGACATGGTACAGCACAATGACACACTCATCCGGACTTTTGTGAAGGAATAAGGACCAGGGTGGGGTGAGGATGAGGACACTGCACTCCTCCTCAGGAAGCCCCTCTCCTTTCTTCCCTGCAGAAAAAGAGCTGTAGCCTTCTCTTTGCAGCCCTCTGTATGCCAAACCTCGGCAACTGTCAGAAAGGACACAGTTTATAAACTCACAATGTGACAATACAGGTTCATACTTTGTCACTCTTCCTCATTTCCTTTGTTTAGCTTTAATCTACCCATGCTGACTCTTTTTTGAGTCTTCCCCCTATTCAACTAGTCCCCTCTCCTTCTTTCAACATCTTCTTCTCTTAGACATCATATCAGAAACTTCTAGGATGGATTTTCTGCCCTGTTTTTGTAGCCGACTACTGCAAACTTCTCGTGATGGCCTCTCAGATCTTAGTTTATCAAATTCAGTCTTCCTCATCTAATTTCTGTGCCATTTTCTCCCCTAGTGAAGCGTTCTACATGTTATAAATCTCAATTCCTTCATTTTACAGAAGAAAAAAGTAAGACTAAGAGAGATTAAGGGACTTGATGTGTCAAACAGCTATCGCTGGTTATGAGCAAGGATGAGAACCAGGCTTCCCGACTGCAGTTCAGTCTAGGCTCTTTCCACTGCAGCCCCAATGCCACTAAATGAATATTCCTATTTAACCCCAAAGAGGAGCTAGAAGGAGCTCCTCCCCCCACCTGAAATGAGCAGTAGTAGTCCATCCACTATACTACCTACCTGATCCAAAGTGAATTTTTAAAACAATAGCCCCAGTCCCTCGCACCTCAATTAAGATACTGGTGACATGTACCTCCCATTTTATATAATCCTAGCTGTGTATAATTGCCTATTGTGGGATTCTTTTTTCAGTTCTTTGATATATGAGATTAAATCTTCTATAGACTCTTTACAAGCTGCACCCCCACCTCAAACCCATGTAAACCAAACCTTTTCCTCTTATCAAGTGTGCCTGCTGATATGCTCCAACTCCACCATCACCTAGCCCAGCAGCTGCTATTAGGATCTATGTGAAAAAGTAATTAAATCATTTCTGTAATTATTCTCTCATGCTTATAAATAATTAAGGGTTGCACATTCTCCCGGAAGCCACGAAGGGCCCAGGAACAGTGAATGACAGAGGAAATGGATCAAGAAACGTGCCTTGGGAAGGAAGTGAAATTCAATGAGGGGTGATGATGGAGGAAGCAAGAAATGGAAGATGAAGAATGAATGGGCCAAGAGTCAGGAAAACAGAAAGAGAAGCACAAAACAGGGACAAGGGAAGAATGGGGGGGAGGGAGAGTTCTAGAAACACTGGTAAAATGAAAGAACAAGAAAGAAGAAAAACAGTGTATCAGAATAGATTTAGTAACAAAAGAGGAAGAGGAAGAAGTGCAGGCAGACGGAGACTGAAAGAAGCCAGTTCTTTTTTATCACTACTTCACAACTAAGGAAAGTGAGGTAGAGAAAAGTTAAGTAACCAGGCTACAGCCACAGAACTAATGCAGGAAAAGAACTGGAATCTGAGTCCAGCTCTGCCTGGGCCTGAATCCTATAGTTCACCTGTATATGACATCTGTATGCCTTAAGATATATAAAATGCAAATCTACAATGACCTTAAAATAAACATATTAATTAAAAATATATAATGTTATAACTGATGTCCGTTATCAATAAATGAGGCACTGATCCAGCCACAGCCCCTGAGCCACACGCCCCTCTGTGACCAAGGGCATGAAAATGAAAGCTGGTGACTAGAGGTCCTCTCTGCCATGAGGGAGAGAGCTCACAGGGCTCTACAGAGGCAGGGCACACATCCCTGCTTGGCCTCATTACATGCCAAGTGCTGACCAACTGAACCAACTTTCCACAGACTGTAAAACTAACGTTTGTCAGCTCCAAAAGTCAAGAACAGACCACCTGGGAACTTCTAACTATGCCAGGTCCTAAGGTAGGCCATTGAGGGACCTTGACGCTGACAGGATGAAGCATGAAGATGGCTGAGTGCACTACATAAAGTCCAAGTCACGTGCAAGAGTGGGTCACAGGAGACAGGGGAGAGGACGAGGGGAGAGAAGGACAGAGAAACAAGAACCAGAAATGAAATGATGGGGGAATGGGGAGCAGGGAGAGGAGGGAAAGAAGAATAGAGAGGAGAAATCAAAGAATCTAAGAGAGGGAGAAACAAAGAAGGACCGAGGGTTAGAAGGTGAGTCTCAGGGGCGCCTGGGTGGCACAGCGGTTGAGCGTCTGCCTTCGGCTCAGGGCGTGATCCCGGCGTTATGGGATCGAGCCCCACATCAGGCTCTTCCACTGTGAGCCTGCTTCTTCCTCTCCCACTCCCCCTGCTTGTGTTCCCTCTCTCGCTGGCTGTCTCTATCTCTGTCAAATAAATAAATAAAATCTTAAAAAAAAAAAAAAGAAGGTGAGTCTCAGGGGGCAGTAAAAGGCAGCGAAGAATTCTTAGGGCAAAGTAAGATTTGCCCAAAGAAATCTTAGGGCAAAGATATAGAGCAGAATTAAAATGGTCTAGGGGTGCCTGGGTGGCTCAGTTGGTTAAGCATCTGCCTTCGGCTCAGGTCATGATCCTGGGGTCCTGGGATTGAGGCCCACGTCAGGATCCCTGCTCTGTGGGGAGTCTGCTTCTCCCTCTCCCTCTGCCCCTCCCCCTCCCCCTGCTTGTGCTCTCTCTCTCTCTCTCTCTCTCAAATAAATAAAAATCTTCTAAAAAATTAAAACAGTCTAGAAATCCACAGAGTTCATTGATTAATCTGGGCTTCCTACTTCTACTTGATTCTATTCTACTTCCCAAAATGAGCTCTAGAGGCCTAGAAGGCCTTCCGCCTTAACAGTACATGCTCTCCAAGGTGCCCGAGCAGGTTCTGTGTTGTCCCCTGCTCAGCCAGGGATAACCTATGCCCTTCTCAAGGGGCTGCCCTTCAGCATTTCTGCTTGCAGCAAGGTCTCCCAGCAGAGCCTGGCCTCAGGACCATCAGGAAAATACTTTCTGTTTTAAATATATATGTCCCTTATGACCCAACATGATATCTAAAATTCCACTCGTACTAATTTCTTCCTCTGAGTTAAAACATAAATCCTCATGGAGGGGGATCACACATTAGTTGCTCTTCTCTACTCAGACCGTGGCAAGGACTTGACCGTTTAGACTGTCTCCCAGTTTGAAATGAGACAGGGACCTATAAGGAGGAAATACTGGGGGGCTACATGGAGTACAGACCCAAGACTGAATTACACAGTGCTTCTTGGGAAAGCCCCACCAGAGGACAATGTGAGGAGCTGGGGGCAGGAGGGAGGGAGTCCTCTAAGCAGCCAGGGGGCAGAAAAAAGGCCACTGGACAGCTAAACGAGGTAGCAGTTGTCAAGGGGAGAAAGGAGCATGGGGAAGAGGAATTTTTAAATGATTAAAAATATACGCTTTTCCAACTGTATAACTTTTCCCAGGGCTCACCATTGAGATCAGGATGACAAAGGCAGCCATGCTTGCTACTTGGAAGTCCCCCAAACACAGAAATGACCCCTACTCAAGCTCTACTGCCATCTTCCATCAGACTAGAAACCAGCTCCTGACATGTATAACTCATACAACCATTGGAGACCCCTACTGTAATGACTGGGGAGCCTCGCAAATAGATCAAAGGGAGCACAAGGAACACACCAAAGGAAGAGCAAGTGCCCTTCTGCCAGAGCATGTAGAGAGATAAACTTGTGTCCGCATCCCCTTCCCTGCTTCACAGACTAGTTTTCATAATAACTGCTGAATTAGTCTCCAAGAAGAACTAAAACGACACCAGTCACTACTCAAGATTAGTTCTCTTTCATTAACCAATGACACTTCCCCTTGGGCATAGAAACTGCAGGGCCCAAAGAAAGAACTTCCAGAACCCAAAGGCCACACTGCTTTCCTTGGTGACATCTGACACCAATTTAGTCTCAGAGAACAACAGTGATCAGAGACCAGGACATTCACAGCAGAAGTATTCCCATCTCTTGGGGCGTCTGGGTGGCTTAGTCGGCTGAGCGTCTGACTCTTGGTTTCGGCTGGGGTCATGATCTCAGGGTCATGGGATCAAGTCCTGTGTCCTGCTCCATGCTCAGAGCAGTCTGCTTGTCCCTCTCCCTCCCCCTGGGCCCCTCCCTCCACCTCCCACCTAGCCTTCCTGTATATCACGCAAGCTTTCTTTCTCTCTCTCTATCAAATAAATAAATAAATATATTTTTTAAAAAAGTATTCCTATCTCTTAGCTTCTTCACATACAGATGGGCTAGCCGTCCTTGGGGAAATGGTATGGCAGGAAGGCAGTATGAGAACTGGGGCTCTGGGCACCATCCTTGCTCTCTACCCTGCAGAGCCTTGTCTGGGGTCCTGCTGCATAGCCTGAGAAAAGCGTCTATGGGCAGCATGTGTATAGCCAGAGCTGCTACTGTTGCTGCTATTGACAAGGTCAGCTGAAGTTCCCCACTCCTCTCCTGCCTGGTTCTAGGAAATGGGCACTCACACCTCCTGTCCAAACTCCTCTATCCTGGAGCTCTGACCCTGGGATACAAACCTTCTTTCCTACTTTCAGTATCAACTTCGGCTTCCAGAACCATCCATCCAGAGTGGGAGACCCTCTGTGATCTCTATTCAGAGGGGCTGCTGGGGAGGGCTCTGGCAGAGATCCCAGGCAAGCTGCCAGCAGGGGCCAAGGAGAAGAGAATTATTCACAGGATCACAGATGTTAGAGATGAAAAGAACTTGCAAAAACACATCTCACTCATCCATCCCACCTTGCAATGTAGGCCCTTTTCCAAGAGCATATGGCCTGTTCCCATCTGATTTCAAAGGATCTATCATTACCGACAAATACGTACCGAGTACGCTGTGTGTGCTCTGTGTTGTCCCAATCGTAAGAGGAGGAGACAAATGGGCCTCTCCCCCTTTGGAACGGGTTGCCATACTGAGAGAGAAATCTGCTTCTCACACGTGTTGCCTGAGCCCACCTGGATATCTGTCCCTCCACCCTGACACCACATACCTTTCAGACACCTATCACTCTTGCACATAAACAGGCCTTTGACCATTGGGGAAACTAAAAGGGAGAGTACATGCTGAAGGCCCAGCACAAAGAGAGGCCTGGGAGGAAGGGGATGACGAGTGGTCAGTTGAAGCAGCCTTTCGGTACCACTTCCAGGAACTGGTGAGGATTTTGGTCCAAGGTAACAGTAGTTACAGCTGATTCTCTAAGACTATTCAGGTAGTGGGAAGATTTAGTTTGCCCTGAGACCTATAATCATCCAGGACAGCGAGACAGAGATACTATTACTTCTCTGTCGATTTCTCATCTGCTGAGATGAGTCTTTGACTGATGTACATCTGATCTCACTTTCTCCTGACACACAGCAAAAGCGATGAAAAAAATCCACCCCCGCAACCCCAGAAACATCAGTGAAGAGTCTGATCTGACCCCGAAGTCAAACCCTAGGGGACCCACTTGGCAGTGTCCTGGGCTTCGGGGTCTAGGCACACTCTTGAGAGTTCAGTTTGGGAAGAACCAGGGCTCCCACGCAGCTTCAGTCCCAGGCCCCATCAGACTGGGACAGACCTAGCAGTTTTGCTCAGCCCCACGTCCTTTTCTTTCTGACTGTTCTTTCCCTTTCTACTTCTCATCTCTCATCCTACTCTCCTCTCGCCTTCAGAGCTGTCCTCTCATTCTGAATGGTGGGGTCGTAATCGAGATGGTCTGGGCGAGGGAGGAATCACCTTTGCCTCGGCTCCAGTCGACGCCTGTCCGGACAGTTGGGACATTCCCCTCCTGGGTTAAGCTAATGTCCCAAGAAGACCAAGTAAATGGAAGTGTTCAAGCGGAGGCGCAACACACTCCTGATGTCCGTGGGCTTTACTGCCACCCGGGCAAGGCGCCCTGTTCCCACACTGCCACGGCCAGTGTGTCACCGCGGGCCACTTACCTGCCACTTACCTTCCATTCCCACCCTCGCTTTTCTCCATCTATAAAAGAAGGAGAATAATCCTACCGCTGAAATCCTAGGGCTCCTTCGAGGATTAAATCTGCTCAGTGTAGGTAAGGCACTATCCCCCATAAAGCGCAGCACTAACATATAGTAGGCACTTGGTTATTTTAAAGGAAGGAACAGGAGGAAGTGGACTTCTTCTGAAACCCCATATCCACCCCCATCCAGCTCTCTTACTAAACAGGGAAAATCCAGGAGTCCCAACACACCCCAAAGAGCATGTGAAGTGAGCCTAGACCAAGACACTTCACAGCCTACACTCCAACTGAAAGTCAGAGGCGAGAAGGCCCTTGAACCTGACGTCTGATGATTGACTTTCCCCATTCCCAATTCCATGGCCCCTCCTTATCATTTCCCATTGCTCCCTCCCTTCCATTCTTCTTTGCTCTTCTCCTCCATTAGCTTCTACTCATCTTTCTCCAACTCCTTTTCCTGCTTTTTAATCATTATTAAGCAGCCGCTTGAATGCATTGCACTGGGGACCAGAAACAGAAAAGCTCCACAGATAGATACTCATTATCACAAAACTTTATCATCGGAACAATATGATGTGTTCTACTCACCAATGGTCCCCAAACCTGGCTGTATCTCAGAATCCCTTAAGGGAGATTTGTGAAAATAGCAATTGGTGGGGCCTTACTCCCAAAGAATACTTAGGTATGGAGCCAGAAAATTCATATTACATATACATAAAATTCATATTACAATAATAAAATAAAATCCTCTGTTCATTCTCAGGTCCAGTCAGGGTAAGAACCACTTCCACACATTGTACAACTGGACTAAAGAAATTCTGTCAAGCTCCTTTCTCCCCTTTCTGGATGTTTTTTAACTCCTTCGTTCCCACCATCCCCGCAGCTTTATGCTTTGAGAACGGACAATATTTGCTTGTCAAATAAGCAGTGGGAACACTACAGTGAGTCGTAAGTGGATACAGGCCAAGGGGCTGGAGGGAGCTGGAAGGGCCAGGCAGACAGCAGATCTGTGAAGGCAGAAGTGAGAGTACAGAAGGAAGGCAGTGGACATACGGGCAGGCAGAAGGAGGAGGAGGGAGGGGTGGGTGGCAGCAGCATGCAGGAACTCCAGTGGAGCCTGGTTTCCCATGAAGTCTGTTGTCCTAGCAACACGATGATGCTCAAAGGTTGGAGGCTGCCGCGCCTTACAACTCTGGACAACATGTTGTTAAGGTAACGGAATACATTCAAGACACATGGTGGCAGGCCAGGAGGACTTGGGAAGCAAGTGCCAGAAGTCCTCAGGTCAAGGCAGGCTGCACTGATTGGCTGGGCTATTACACTACCTCCCATTCTCAATGCCCGCACCTCTCACCCCAACATCTTAACCCAGTTGCGCCATTCCCAACGCCACTCTTCTCAGTGCCATCACCCCCATTTGGAAAAAAGGGGAAATTATATCAGACTACAGCTATGTAAACACAAGTCCAGGAACTGGCCATAGGACACTGGTGCGTGAGAACTCCAACAACTCAAAATAACAGGCAACTATTTACTTGGAGGAAAGCCAATCATAGCGCTTCTGACTGCCTACAATACTTTGCCAATTTGTTTGCAGGTCTGTAAGCAAACGCTGTAAAAACAATGAAACCAAATGGAAAGCTGCATAATCCATAGATATATCAAAAGAAAATGATTCCTGATTCAAGAGGAATTTGTATTTCAATGCTACTAGAAATGACACTACCAGGCACTTATTCAAAACCAGGTGTGTACCTGGCAAAGTAATGAGTCCTTCAAAGGTTATTTCATTTAATCTCATGATAACTCTTTGAAGTTGATGAATGTTACCTCCCTCATAGCAATGGAAAAAAAAAAAAAAGAACAAACAAAAACCAGATCACAGAAGTCACACAACATAGCAAATGTCACCGAGCTTCTGAAAGGTGGAGACATGACTTAAAATGCCTCCAAGGTATATATTCTATCCACTATACTGTCTGTCTCTATCCGAAAAGCTGCTAAGTCAAGTTACCTCACTCCTTTCTTACACCTTCTGGAATGAATCGAAAAATAACCAACTCCATGCCAAGACTCTCAGGCCCTACATGATCTGGCCCCACGGTACCTTTCAGCCTCATTTTCTCTCATTGTCCCCATTGCCCACCACCCTTCAATTCTACTGACCATCCTGATACTCATCCAAAAAACAAACAAAACAAAAACATGCCCCTTCCAAGGCCTTCACACCTGCTCTTCTCTCTGCCAAAATGCTTCTCAACATCTTCAGGCATCGTGATCCTTGATCATACATATCTCAAGTGCTACCTCCTCTGAGACCTGCACTGATAACCCTAAAATAGCCCTATGTGATACCCCTTCCTGCCATTTTCATAAAAACATTTACCTCTACCTAGAATAATATTGTTTAATTTATATCTTTGTTTACTGCCAGTCAATGCACCATGAGGATGTGCCTCTCTTGCAGCTATATCTCCAAGACCTTGGAGAGTTCCTGACATCCAGTAGATACCTAATAAATATATTTTTTAAAGATTTATTTACTTATTTATTTATTTATCTGAGAGAGAGAGAGAGAACACAAACAGGATGCACAGAGGGAGAGGGAGAAGCAGACTCCCCTCTGAGCAGGGAGCCCCATGCAGAGTTCCATTCCAGGACCCTGGGATCATGACCTGAGCTGAAGGAAGATACTTAATTGACTGAGCCACCCAGGCGCCCCCTAATTAATATTTTTTGAATGAATGAATAAATAAAGGAGAAAGGATGTTGTTTGCTAAAAGAAGTTTCATACTCTCTTGCTATTACCTTTAGAAACTTAATTGCATTGATTAAATTTACTTGGTGATATTTTGCTGATTAGTAGGTCATGTGAATTGCATAGGCTTATCTTCTGGAACTTAAAAAAAAATGCTTATTTCCTCCTGCTTCCGCCTTTGAAAGTAGGCTATTAACGTCAAGGTTATCACTGGCGTCCAACTGCACCGCACGGAAGTTTTGCTCTGCTACATCAGAATGCACCCCTAACTTGAGGCAGCCCTTCTGCCATGTCTGGGTGCTAGAAATAACGTGGACATGGGCGTTAAAATTCTAGATGTGAGCGCCAAGCTGTCAACTGCTGGTATCTGGCATGTGTGAGGAAGAGAGGGGGGATGGGCATAACAGCCTAGAGAGAGACAAAAATGTATTTTCCAGCAACCAGAGATTAATTCTCTCATCCATTTTCATTTGAGTTTAAAATATTTTTCTCTTAATTACAACTGACACCTGCTGCACTGAAATAATTAATTCATCCATACATTTAATAAATATGTATTCAAGGCTTACTATGTGCCAAGCTATATGTTAGGTTCTGGGGACACGAAAATGAAAGCCATCGTTCCTGCCCTTATGAAGCCTGTAGTCTAGCAGGGCAGGTAGCTAATAATAATAATAATAAACTATTGTGATTAATTACAGCTGTGATAAGGACTATGAAAATTACAGAATGAAAGAGAATAAAAAGAAAAGAAGCAAGAGTTTTGACCTGAGGGTAGGGAAAAAGAAAAATCTAAAAGCAGGAGGACTTTGGGTTGGGAGGGCAGCCCTAGGTAAGATGCACCATCCTGGGCACTGGAAAGGATAAAGACAGCAGCAAACACATTTGCAAACACACAAGCATGCATGTGCGCGCGCACGCACACACACACACACACACACACACACACAAGCACACACATGCATGTACACACAAAACAAAGAAGTGAGAAGCAGCTACCCAGAATGCTGACACTTCACTCTTTCAGCCTTGGCCCAGGCCCCAGGGGGGTCCAGAATGTCAGAGCACCACCACCTTTGGATAGAGCTGCTAAAGTGCACACCCAAGCAACACAGAACTAGGTGAGTTCAGATCACAATGATGTCTTGGCTTTCTAAATACATCACCCTCCTCACTCATTCATTTACTCAACGGAGACTTAACTGAGAACCCCTCATAGACCCACACTCACTGTCCTACTATTTGCCAGGTCTTTTCAAAGCACTTTCAATAATCTTACTTAACAACCTTAAGAAATGGGATTTATTTATATCACCATTTTCTAGGGAGGAATCTAAGGCTCAGAGAAGTTAAGTACTTTGCCAGAGATCACACAGTAAATGGCTAAGCCAGGAAACAACATTGGCAGTGAGATCCCAGAGATACCCCTCATAACTATGATGTGGATATTACTTTCCTAGGGCTGCTATCACAAATTATCACACATGTGGTGGCTTAAAACAACAAAAAATTATTTTCTCACAGTTCAGAAGCCTGAAATCAAGGGCGTTGTCAGAGTTCTACTCCCTCTGAATGCTCTAGGGAAAAATTGCCCTTTGCCTCTTCCAGTTCCTAGTGGCTTCTTCGGCTTGTGGCTAACAAACTCCAGCCTCTGCCCCTCTTTCAAAGCCGTCTCCCTTGTGTCTATGTCTTCTCCTCTTCTACCTCTCATAAGGACATCTGTCACTGGATTTGGGGCTCCCTGGCTAATCCAGAATGAGCTCATCATGAGATCCTTAACTTAATGATATCTGCAAAGACCCTTTTTCCAAGTCAGGTCACATTCCCAGGTTACGGAGTTAGGACACAGACATATCTTTTTGGAGGGCCACCACTCAACCCATTACAGTGTGGATATAGAGCACACAGTTTAATTATTTTTAATTGTTTCATCAAAGTTGGCTATTACTACGCATCAGACACAATGGCATGTGTTAGGAATACAAAATTAGTAAAGTATAGGCCTGGTCTACAATGAGCTGGACAGATAGATAAGTAAGACAGATTACGATAAAAGCCTATATAGGGCACAGGTGGAGTACAAAAAAAAAAAAAAAAGTAAATCCTGTGAGGAGGAGAGTCAGAAGAGGGTTCACAGAAGTGCCACAACTTCTCTTGAAAAATGAGTAGGTGTTTCTGGATGGACAAGGGAGAGGATATTCTAAGGCGAGGAGGTACACAAACAAAGGCACAGAGATGCCACAGAGCCAGGACGAGTCAGGGAGAGCTAAATAACTTAGCGTGGCATAGCATTACTGCTCAAGGGCGGTGAGGTTAAGAGAAAATCCTGGAGAGGTAGCCCAGGACCAGATCAAAGAGGATGTCTTATTCTAAGCTGTGGGGAACCAGTGCAGAGTTTTAAGTGAAAGTGTTTAACGATCAGATTTGAGTTTCTAAAGGACCACACAGGTACCCTACCATGTGGCAGTGCAGACAAGAGAGAAGGAGTGCCAGCACTGAAGTCATCACAGAGCCTGGAGGGAAGAGGACCATCACAGGGCTTCCTTATTGTTTGCACAACCATCCCAAGGGGAGAAGGGAGTGTCCTGGGTTGATTCCCAGACTGGGTAACTACCCTTCTTAGAACTCTCTCTTGGTTTCTATAATGCCTCTCTTTCCTTGTTTTTCTTGTTCTCCTCTTTTTTTTTTAAGATTTTATTTATTTATTTGACAGAGAGACAGCCAGCGAGAGAGGGAACACTCAAGCAGGGGGAGTGGGAGAGGGAGAACCAGGCTCCAAGCGGAGGAGCCTGATGTGGGGCTCGATCCCAGAACGCTGGGATCACGTCCTAAGCCAAAGGCAGACACTTAACGACTGAGCCACCCAGGCGTCCCTCTTGTTCTCCTCTTATCTCCAATAACTATCTTAGCTCCCTTACCATCTCCATCCCCTCTGGCTATCCCTCAACTGATGGTGCCCCCTAAGATGGTTCTGTCCTTGACGCTCCTCTCTCCTCATTCCACTTGTTCATTCTGAGCCATCTCAGCCATGCTCCTGGTTTCCAGTACCCTCTGCTCACTGATGAGGTTCATATCTATATTTCCAGCCCAAATCACTCCGTTTACTTCCAGGTCCAAATCCAATGGCTTACTAGACATTTCCACTTATATGACCTACCCATGTTCTAAATTCTAGTCATTCTCCTTCCCACTGTCACCAAATGTATGACAAACCTAATTACTCTTGTCATCATAATTCTTGGAATAGCACTAAAAGGGTCAACAGTGTTCAATGCTGTAGAAGGTCAAGAATGATAAAAAGTCCATTGATTTTGGCGTTTTGTAGAAAGTGAGAGACAAGAAAGTGAAAACAGCAATCTAACTACTTTTTAAGGAGCTGAACTGTCAAAAGAAAGAAAGAGGGAGAACCAGGGTCAAGGAAAGCTTTTATGTTTGTTTATTAATATGAGAGTGATGTGAATATGTTCAGTGAGGAAAAGAATTGGATTTTGGGTAGAATTATTCTTGACTGTTGGGTACTATCATACATACTGCAGAACACTCAACGTGCCCGGTCTCCAGGTTCCAAGGGCCAAGAGCACATAGACAGATGCATGCACACAAGCACACTCTACAAAAGCAGTCATGACATCAAAAACCTCCCCCTCAAACATTTTCAAATATCTTCTGAGGACCACTCAGCTAGAAAAAAAATGCCAGCAGAAAGGAATAAGGGGGGGGGGGGAATAACGGATGAGTCAAGGTCCCAGTTCTGGAGGAAATGTGAGGAGATTAGAAAAAGAGCACACAAAAGCAGGGTTTAGTGTAAACCAAGAGAAATGACACGAGAGATGTTCGAGCTTTGAAATATACAGACATTGGTTGAATTCCCAGACTGTCACTTACTCCCTTTGAGAGATCCTATTGACTGACCCCAAAAGCCATTCTCAACCCTTGCCCCTTTACCACCTCCACGAGAAAGCCTCACAATCCCCACAGGGTTAGCCACGTGACCTTGTCTGAGCTCATGAGATTTGGGACATGGAGAAGACTCCTCCTGATCTAATACCCACACCCCACCTTTTCCTTCTTTGAGTATGGGCACAATGCCTAGAGCCAGGGCAGCACCCTCGTAACCATGACGAAAATACCAAGGGAATCCCAGAGGTCAGCCCTGACATCACTATGTCACTGAATCACCCCCAGCAGTCCCTGTATCCAGGTGCCTTGTTCTGAGACACCAATAAGCACCTATTTGTTTAAGCCACTATGAGCAAATAACTAGCTAAAGGTCCTGAGCAGTGCAGTTAACCTCTCTGATCTACAATTTCCTTATCTGTGAAAAACGACAAAATACATGCCTCATAAATGCAATGAAAGAATTAAATAGAGTAACATTTTTAAGCTCACGTAAGGTGACTAGCTCACAGCTCGACAAAAGTCAATGACCAATCAATGTTAGTTCTTTTCTCATTGCAACTGCCTAACAACACATGATAATTTGGGTGTTCTTTGTCACTGTAAAAGAGAATGGTAGCAATAATATTTTGTCCTCAGAAAAATGGAATCAAACTGGCCTTTAACATGATTCTCATGCATCTTGGACCCTTAAACCACAGAATCAAAATATAGTTTTGAATAAAATACAGATCTAATGTCTAAGAACAAGGCAAAAAGAATCACAGAAATCTCAGAAAGGGAAATAAAAATATATTCTTCATCACAATCCAAGGGGTTTTTCAGGGGTATCAGTATGATCAATTAAAAGCTGGCTGATGATAGTGAATTAACTGCCCCCCCCCCCGCATATATAACATATCACTGCTTCCTACCGAGTACCTTTAATATGTCCCTCATCTAACAACTCACTTTTTCTTATACATCAACACTTCCAAATCTATGAGTGACCCTAGATTCAAACACTATTTTATTCTGCTAGCTTTCTTTTTTAGTGTTCTTGACTTATCTTCATTGCTTAAATCCTATATCAGTTTATTGAAATCACTGTACGTCCTGGCTTTGAAAATCTTGGTAAGTCCTGATCCTGTCACAATCAATAACTGCATCACCATAGAGGCAGAACCCACTGAGCTACTGCTTATCCACCAGGCCTCAAGTGAAGGGTATGGACATCCCAAGGGTTTCTCTTTCAGTTAACAGGAAAACGTTTGGACCCCATTTTCTTCAAATGATTAGGAAAGGTCTGGTATATGAAAATACAAGAAAGGGCCCTACTGTGTATCAAGCCCTGGCTACAGTGCTTCCTAAAGCTCACCACCCACTGAGAACTAGGTCTTATTTTGTCCCCATCTGGCAAAAGGAAATTTCGAGGCTCAGAGAGCTTAAACAGCACAGCTAAGCCCACACAGCTGGTGAATACACAGCGCTCAAGCCTAATGGCTCCAAAGCCTGCATTCTCCCCATGTTGTACAACTGCCTTCCTGTAGACACGCCATCACTTTCCTGGAGGATGGATGAGAAACACAGGATGGCTCATGTGTTCCTTTCTAGCCCCAGGTGCTTCCATGTCTACAAAGGCCTAAAGTAATTCCCATGGCCTCACGTTTCTCCAAGCATTAAAACTGCACCTGGACTTCAACTGGCCAGTCTCCTGAAAGCAAATCCTAGCTCCAATTTTAAAAGGGAGGGTGTATTGGCCAACAAGACACCCATTCCACCAACACAGGTGGAAAGGCCCGGAATCCACACAGACATGAGGGCTACACCACTATAAAGTGTGTAGGGTCTTTGAGAGAAGTGCCCACCTGTTTTTCCCCAAAGTATAATTCGAGGAAGAAGGGAGGATGGGAGAGGAATAACGGACCTCCAGGCAGGGAATACGATCCCAGCTTTCTTCTGACTCCTCAGTGTGTGGACTGTGAGTTTCAAAATCAGCCAAAAAAAGTTTTAAAGTCAAACATTCTTGGATTTGGATCCCAGTCCCACTATTTTTCTAGCTGGGTCACTTTGGCCGTGGTACATGGTTGATAGTATCCACATCAACTAAAAACAAATACTACTACTATTTATCTCACAGGGTTGCATAAGAATTAAAATGCTCACTCACATGGTGCCTGGCACAAAGTTGGCATGCTCTATTAGCTTTTTCACCCTCTTGCCTTCTCCACTATGTCTTAACTCTCCTCACCCATACCGTAACACCACAGTTTGCTCTTCAAGTATTCAGTCCCCAGGAAGACCACAGGACAGAAACTATGAGCAAGGTAAACAACTGAGAGACACCAAAATTAAGGAAGACGCACAGAGTAAAATATGAGTAGCATAGCCATCTTGGTTTCCAGATTATGTTGGATATGGAAACCCACACGAGCAACTGAAAGACAATAGTCTATTTACAGTGTCATACATCACTGCTGGCTCAACCACTCTCTCCAAACGCATTACCATGAGATGTGTGTTGGGGGAGGCACAGACAGTGGCAGGGGGGAGCAAGAAAATATAGGGCCAATGAAGAGTAAAGACCATCTTCCTAGCCCTACTTGGATTCAAAATGTAGCACTCTGTACAAAAGATGAGAGTGCTATTCAAAACATCATTTCTCAACCAAACAATTTAGAAAGGAAAAAATTCTAACAACAGACACCAGAGTGAGGATATTTTCACATGTCCTTGAATTAGGAACGAGGTATGGAGTATGGTGCCTGTTTTAGCTACCCTACTTCACTCTGATCAACCCATCTACTTCCAGACCCTGACTCTCTACTTGGCATACCCTGTTCTCTTCCATTCTTGCAGCACTAAAGACCAGATCTTGGGTCCTCTTGCCTGATCCTACTGTAACTTCCATTTCCTGTTTTCCTTGCTACCTCCTGCCCAAACCATTTTCACTGGCCCTAATGCTAATGTCAGTAAGTCTGTCATTCCCTATCACACTGCTACTTATTCTCTCACCTAATGCAACTGTTTGTACAATACTTTTCCAGAGTTTTCCACATATTTTCTTTCATTGTATTTTCAAAGTGCTGTAAAGTGGGTAGGGCAGAAAACAAAATTGAAATCTTATAAATTGTAAAATGAGTATCATTCAGTTTACGTGATTTGTTTGTTCAAATTTCCAAAGCTCATAAGTCTGGAGACTAAAACTCAGGACTGCTAATTCTTTTTTTTTTTTTTAAGATTTTATTTATTTATTCGACAGAGACAGAGACAGCCAGCGAGAGAAGGAACACAAGCAGGGGGAGTAGGAGAGGAAGAAGCAGGCTCACAGCGGAGGAGCCCGACGTGGGGTTCGATCCCATAATGCCGGGATCACCCCCTGAGCCGAAGGCAGACGCTTAACCGCTGTGCCACCCAGGCGCCCCAGGACTGCTAATTCTTACTTTAGGGTTCTGTGAGGCAGAATTGTATCAATCGGAAGCATGAGCTTCAAGATAGGTACTTTTGGGATTTGAATCCCATTCCCACTGCTCACAAGCTGTGGTATCCTGGATGGGTTATTTAACAGAGTCTGAGATAAAATCTGAAAACCCAAAGAAAGATTTCAGCAAATCAGCAGAGAAACCTCCTGAAAAAAAAATGGAAGTACATCTAGCTTTAGTTCATTATTTAGATTGAGATTGGCATCCTAAATCCAGGATCTCAGGGAGAATAAAAGCAATTATAACAAGGCAAAATAAAGAAGACTCTTTCTACTCAGGTGAAGAGCTGCCAAAAATCACCTCATACATTTTTAAATGGTCTCTGTTACTATTCTAAACAGTCTTGTGTTATAGGCACCTAGCAGTACTTTCCTTATGAGAGCTCTTCCATAGCTGAATGTGCCTTTTTTGGGTATGGCATGGCTATACCACCAATGAGCCTTGGCTTCATGGTGGGGAAGGACCAAAGGTCCTACCTCACATATCAGAGCCCTTCCCCAGATTTCCACCTGACCTCTCTTCTTGGTTGGCCTCCAGTTCAGAAATGTCTCTACAACTGGCCATGACTCTGTTCAATTCCCATTCTTTACCTGTATCATGAAACTTCCCTTTCTTCAAATTGTTCCATATAACCTTCAGCTTAGCCTGCAGAATGCTGTGCTGGACACTTAGTGAAGCACTTGCTATGTGTTTTCTCATTTAACCTTCAACCACCCTATAATATATATTATGGTCCCCACTATACAGGCAAGGAGATCAACATTTAGAGTTAAGTGGCTGGTGAGTAGTCCAGATTCCCACATCTAGAGGTGATGGTTAACACCAGCTCTGACTCCAAATTCAGAGCTTCTAACAGCTCTACTCTTCCAGCTCCCATGCTTTTTTCCACCATGGTATAAGGTACATTTCCTCATTGAGAAAGTAGAACACTCATTAATGTTTGTATTCATTAATTAGCATATGCAAAAAAAAAAGTGAGCACAAGCTATGACCAGATGCTGAACTTGTGTCTCTCTCTACTTTGGTCAAAAATCCTTATATCCGTGTTTTCTTCCATTACAAACTCCTTTAATCAGGGACTTTATTCCTACAATGCAACCTTCCACAAGAACACTTACTAAGTGGGCTTTATTTCAAGCGAACCAACAACAAAACGAAGGCAAAACGGCAGGGCAAGTACCTATCTCCTCGAAGGGGGAAGCAAAATGGAAGGCTTACTTATCATCCTTCAGACGGTACCTGTACCTCAAAGACTAGGCCTTAAACGCAGCAAAGCTGTATTGCTTAGATTTTCTGCATCGGTTCCATTTTCAAATGTCTCGTCCTGTGGCCGCACAGTTGATTCATAGTTGTCAAACTCTGTGTCCTCATTCTATGTTTGTAAAATATGTTCATGGTACTTAAAAATAAACTTCTATTTAAAAAAAAAAAAAACTGGCCTTAGAACTTGAGATGTTTTATTTTTGAAACTTGCCCCAAAAGCTTGTTTCTCTGAGATCTGGGGGACTCTTTGTATTTGCCTTCATGCAAATCCCTTAACCCTGCGAACGCCCCTCTGCCCAGCTCCCAGGAATCTCAGCGCTGCTGCCCACTCAGCCCCGGTGGTCCCCGCTCACCCTCCCCTGCAGCTTCTGACTCCTCAGGGCTGAGCCGTCCACTCTCCAGCCTCAGTGGTATCAGGACCTCCTTCTTTCTTCCTTTTCTTCTTTCTACTTACCTTTTGGAAATCTTCTCAGTTTAGAAGTCAGTTAGATAGTTTTTAGGCTACTTTAGGAAACTGCCTAAAAACCACAGCTTGCTTTTTTTTTTTTTTTTTTTTGATGGAAAGAGAAAAAGAGAAGATGGAGTATTTGGGTGTGCTTGCCATGGTGGGAGGTGTAAGGGGAGAGAGATGAGAGAGGGATCTTATTACCATCACCTCACTGCTTTCAATCCTCCCTTTTGCCCTGAGAAGTAGGAACCAGTGGGCCCACTGTGGACTCATGCTGCACCTAATCGCTATGCCATCTCATCTCGTCATTGCTTCTCTCCTTAGTCAGATCCCAGTACTGCCATTCGAATCAAGTGATGCATTACTTTTAGTCAGGTAATATCTACCACGGTGTAAGATGAGGGAGGATGAAGTAAAGACTAGGAAGGTATGTGAGACCTTGACTAGCCTCGCCTTTTTCTTGAGAGGCAAGAGCGCATGTGGCCTTTGGAGCCAGCAACCAATGTTGACGTCTTGGCTGCCCCTTACTAGTTACGTCATTTTTGGCTATGGTTTTTTTCATCTCTCTGAGCCTCAGTTTCCCCATCTGTCCAACGGAGATAAGTAATATCACTTAGCTCGCTGAGTTGTCAGGAGTATTAAATAAGACAATGCATGCAAAGTGCTATGAGCACATGGTAAACACTAAAGCACCTAAAACAAATCAATGAACAAAAGAGCCCCGTCTCAACATCGTCTGCATTTTACCTCATATGATTATATTGTTATTACGCGTTTGTAAAAGGCACAACAGAGAAACAACTAACCAGTGTGGCCGATAACCTTTTCTACGGGGGCAGGAGGGAGGGAGTGCTGAAATAACGGAAGTTGCACAATAGCCTGCATAACCAAAAAAAAAAAAAAAAAATTATTTTCACCTGTCGTGCTCTCAAGATAAGTATGCACTTATTTATAATTCAAAAATTTGGCTCATCCATCTTGGCCTTCTTTCAGCGCAATATCGTGCCTTCAAAATACCACTGCTAAAATATAACCTAATCAGCTAAGGACAATGATGTTTAAAAAAAAAAATCTACCTGAAACAAAAGCTCAATGGTTTGTCACAGTTGGTCTGTGTTTTCCATTCTGTTTCAGTTTACCCCACCTCCCTCAGCAGGGGCTTCCAGTGCCAGAATTTGTTTTCTAACGTCTTTACCCGTGCCTGGGTGAATGCGAGAAGACCTTTCTCAAATGAAACTATGGAGGGGTCCCTCCTTGAGTTACTTCAACTTGACCTTTCCTAGACTGAATAAAGTTCCCAAACAGAAGCGGGTCATCGCCGCCTGCTGCCGACAGATGGCGGTAGTGATCGCACACGGTTACTTGAGGCTGCTAAACCCTGCGCTGTAGTGGTTCTCAACTGGCCTAGGAGCACGCTTGTGGTGTCAGTGCCAGCTTTTGAGGTGTTTACAAACATCAGTGACCTCACTGCACATCCTTTAAGTACAAAACTACAGACAGTTTTGAAAGTGATGATAAGAAGTAGAAGATGACGATGCAAAGATAGAGACCTTTTTGATGAGAGGCAATAAATCTTGCACTTATGGTGAAATGAATCATTCTAAGATATGAATAACCGCATATGTGAGAAGCGCTGTACCTAAGCAATGAGCAATAATCAATAAAGCAAGGAAAAATCTCTGAATAAGTAAAAAATGGAAAAACAAAACAGAACCACAAACAAAACACCTTCTGAAATTAGAGAATAAGCATCACTGTCAGATGCTAATTGGCTTGTCAGAGAACAGTTAACCTAACGTTAAGGTAGAAGAGGCTAGGATTTCTTTGAGGCCTTAAAGCTGCGGTGCTCAACCTTAACCACATAGGGGAAGCTTTTGAGAAGCCGGCTGTCCAGGCTGCACAGCAGGCCAACAATCAGAATCTCCGGGTGTGGGACCCAGGCAGCAGCAGTGTTGAAACTTCCTCAGTGATCTGATGTGCAGCCAAGGTTTAGAACCACTGCCTTCAATTCTAAGCATGGACAAAATGTAGCTGCTACTAGTTCCATGGATTAAAATCCATTCCAATGTGCAGATCCACGTGTGACACGCACAGACGCCTTAGCGAGAAGTACTTCTCTATGACATTTGTATCTTCAAGGAGACAAATAATCTGCCTCGAGGGATTTTTCTTTTTATAGTCTTGAAGCTGGCATGGGGCGGGGGGGAAGTAGAATACATGTTTCCAAAAAAAAATAGAGCATGCCTTACTTTAAAGGTTTAAAGGAGCTATGCACACACATATTTGAAGAAAATGTATCACAGAACTAGAAGCGTCAACGTTTCTTAGTCATTTCGGTGAATCCATTTACAAACGAATGGACACACAAACCTGTTCAAAACCATAGGAGTTCTGAATACCTGTACCTTTTCCTCAATTTCATCTCCAGAGGAAGAGACTGATTCCTGATCTATCTACTTACTCAATGCATTCTGGTTACTTTCCATCTTGCATCATCAAGTTTTGCATTAAAACACATGCATCATTCAGTTCTCAATACAACCCCCCCGCCCCGCCCAGTTCTCCTCCCTGTAGCCCTCCTTTACCTTATCTGCCATTATCATAGAGGAGCCTCCGTGGATGCCCAGGATGGGGGTGAGAGTCTGGGCTGAAATGAAGTCAAGGATCTGGGCAATGGCCTCCTGATCTGTGTCATCAGCAAACACCACGCCCTGGATCTTCCGGTCAGACATGAGATCACAGATGCGGGTGATGATGCTCTTTGGGTCAGTCTCATTCATGGCTACCAGCTCCACTCGGGGTACCACGGAGAGATGGTGGAAATCATCTTTCTCGTGGGCATCCTTGATGGCCACCTCGTCGGAAGTGCCCACGAGGATGACAGCAATGCCAATGCTGGGGGGGCTCTTCTGAGAACGAGCTCTGCTGCCTGACACGGCCAGGACAGCCAACACCAACCAGAACTTGGGAGAACAGCACTCTGCTCTGGGCTTCATCTTCAACTCGTTGACTCCCTGAAAACACAAAGAGAGAGTGGTTAAATTACAACCCTACTCCATGAACTATATTTGAAAGGGCTGGATACTGCAAGTCAAGGGCCATATCTCCTTTCACTGATCATCAAACCCAACGTCTGTCTTCTAGCCTAGTCCCTGATCTCTCATGTTTGCTCAGCAGAATGGGAGAAAGAGAAAGAAACTTTCCAAAGCATCAGGAATCCTTAAGCAAGACAATAAAAGCTATTGCTATGGCCACCATCAGCAAACAGAGGCGAAAGAGGGAAAGAGGATGCAAGTGGTCCAGGCAGTCATGCCATTAGCACAAATGCAGGAGTCTCCAAGAGGGGGTCTCGCTGGTGTTGTGTGATCCCTGGTCTTCTGCCACAACCCATCCTTGCATTGCTCTTGGGCCAAGGCAATGGCAGAGACCAGGCAAATGAGCAACAAAATGGACTCAGCAGAGGTTAGGAACAAAATATGGTCTGGATAAGCCAGCTATGGGGAGCTACAGAAGCATAAGACCCTTTACTTTGTGCTCACCTCAAAGAGGACAAGAGCCTGAAAATTCTTCAGCAACTCTTTTAGTAACTGACTTTTACTACTAAAAACAAAGCAAAACAAAAAACAAAAAACAACACATAAAACCAATACGTGGACAGTACTTCAAAAAACATCTCAATTGATCCTGACAGTAACCCAAATGACCCAACAGGAGAAAAAATAAGGAAAACATTATTATTCCCCTTTTATAGATATTAAAGCTAAGGCTCAAAGAAGCTAATAAGTCCAACACTGTGAACCATTTAAGTGAAACAGACATGAATCCAGATCTTCTGCTTTTAGGCCAATTTGCATTCCATTGCATTACGCCACACTGCCTCGCACACTGTCGATTATTACAAGGAACAGGATGTTTTTTGTTTTTGTTTTTTGTTTTGAAATAGGCTCCACACTCAGCGTGGAGCACAACATGGGGCTCGAATTCATGACTGTGAGATCAAGACCTGAGCTGAGAACAAGAGTCAGACACCTAACTGATAGAGCCACACAGGGACCCTGATTAGGAATAGTTTTATTGTGATTTGTTATACATCAAAGTATGGTGATGTGGACAAATACTATGGATATCTGTAGTAATGTTAGAGCTACATGAGAACAATTTTCCATGGCATCCTATAGCAACAACTTCCTTGAGATGACTGACTCCATGTTTACCCATAATTCACCACCTTTTACTTATAACACACTCCTGCATTTTGCTTCCCCGTATACCCCTAAATCTTACACTATGCACCAGACTGAGGACATAGCCCCCTACAGAGCTTGGACATTTCTCTTTACATTTCTTGCCATTCTCCAAGGGCTCTTCTTATTTAAATAGAACTGATCCTGCTTACATTGTTTTGACTTGTTTTAAATAATCATTATGGCACATCTGTTATAGTCTGCGCACTGTGTTAGGCATTTCCTTATACGTGATCTCTTCGGTCTTCATAGAAATCCTATAAATTAGTCATCTTTATCCCCATTTCTCAAATGGAGAAACCGAAGCTCAAAACAGTTATGCAATCTTCCCAAGGTCAGTGATGATATAATACCAGCGTGCCAATACGTAAACATTTTTGTTCTCCAATGAAATATTCTACAAACTGCACCCAAAATCAGAAGCAGGGATTCTCCTTCTTCTACAAAGATCAAGGATGAAAGTGCTGCTTAATATATCCTACTTGCTTGAAAGAAAAGGTAAGATACCAGGGATCTAAAAACTTTGAGACAGAGCTCAACTAACAAAAAGAAAACAATGAGGATATTGAAAAGAAAGATAAGGAAGCATTCACTCTGAGTGGACTGACTACAAAGGGCATTAAGGATTCAGGAGTGAGAGGCTGGGGACATTTTGTGGCTGAGGAAGCACAAAATCCAATCCAGTTCTTGGCAGAAAACATTTTGGAACTCTCGCTGTGGTGCTCAACATTCCACAATGCCAAGAAGGAGAGCTGTATTGATCATCTTGTCTATCGCTTATGATAAGATGAGTAGCTCAGTGGTTCACACCTGAGCACAGTTCACTCCTGACAGTTTTCCGGTCCCCATGTCCCTGTGGAAACAGGGAATGGCTCCATGAGCCCTGAAAACCCGTGCTGATGAACTGTATCCAACCTAGCAAGAGGTCCAGGGCCCGCATTCCTCATCCTAGAGCTTTAAGCAAAGCAGTGCTATATGGAGGTGAAGGGCACTGAACATTCAGAGGAAGACAGATAGGTTGAGCACCTCAAAGAGCTGTTGGCAAAATAATAATTATGAGAATAATCTGTTCAATTTCAGAGACTGCCTCTCAAGGAGAACCAAAAATTTCGAATTTGGCAAAACGAGCGGCTAACTTCATTCTAATGAGATTCTGATCCTACAGTTACAACTCCCTAAATCAGATTCCTTCACATTGAAAAGTGGTTCACTCTGCCATGACAGTTTATTAACTTTAATGCACTCTACACTCTTCCACTTTGATGTTTTATTTGCTCTTTTTAAAATATCTCTTGTGTTCCTCTATTTCTTCTTACACAATATATTAGACTTTGTTATGCAATGGCTAGTTGTGACACCCAAAGAATAGAATCTGGTTTTACGGAGCGTCTCTTTTATACTCAGGATAGAGCAGAGCACTTTACAAAGCAATACATTTAAGGCAGATACCAGCAACACAGGGGCGGTGAGACAAACAGAGAAGCTGCTTTGAATATAAACTCAATTTCACACATTAGGAGGGGGTCAGTTGAGAGAAAGCCTGCTGTCCAAGGTAAGCAAATTGCTTTTGCTCCCTTCCGCAGGCAGACCACAGTCAGTTTTGATGCAGCTACTCGATGCAGCTTTGCCTCCAACCCTCCACTGGACTTCACTCTCCCTTGGTAGAACTGAGAGTCGTTGCTCTCACGATAGCTTGCATGCCACTGGACTTCACTCTCCCTTGGTAGAACTGAGAGTCGTTGCTCTCACGATAGCTTGCATGTATCTACCTACATACCTGCTTATTATAACCATATGATTATGTGACTGCCTATCTTAACTAACTGGTATTCTCCTTGTAGGCAAAGGCCTGTTAGGCTCAGTCAGCATTTACAGAGCCCCTACAACCTTGGTGTGGGGGGTACAAGAGGCACAGGCTCTACCCTCCACAGTCTAAGAGAAGATACACACAAAGAAGACCTCTTCTCATTCCTATTTGCATGCTTGGGGTCTAGCAGGGCCTCACATACCATACGGAAGGACTCAATAAATACTAGCCACTGAATTTCTACTATTATAAAAATGTCAATATTTGATCATTTTCACCTATAATAGTAACCTATTATACATATTATGTATTTATAATGACATTTTACCTGTAACTTTTCATATGCCAGACTCTATTATTACCAGGTAATTTTCCTGTATTATTAAATCACATATAAACATTATAAGTCATAATTTTTCCCTATATCATAAAGAAGGAACCTGATGTTCTGAGAGGTTAAGTACATGATAAAGTTCACGCAGCTAATAAGGGGTGGCGTTACATTTGTCTACCCCAAACCCTTGCTCTTTCCTTTCTGCTACCTCTCCATATAATAAGAGTACATGAATAAATGAATACATGAATGAATGAATGAAAAAATCACCAACCAAAACTAAATTGCATTCTGATATCAGGTCTGCATTAACTAAACCCCTGAGGATGAGCAGGTTGCCCCATCACTGTCACCATTTCCTCGGCAGGGAAATCAGGATATATGCCTAACCTAAATACCTGAAAGAATTCTTGTGAGGATCAAATGACAGAATGTATATGGAAGTGCTTTGAAGAATGTACAGTACTCTATAGATGCAAAGGATGTTACCTTTAAGCTTCTACAGAAGTTGTTCAAGGAGACTAGCTATTTGTGAAAGCAAAAAGTCAGCATGTGGGAGGTGGGGTAAGGGAAAGGCAGACCAAGGCTGAGTGGAATATTAAGAGGAATGTCACAGGGGGCAAGACATATTAGTTCCCTGACCAATATAACTCCCTGAACTACATGCCACATAATGGCCTCAGGGTAGCAGCAAGCTTGGCTTGCTTACTTGGCTGCACTTGGCTTACCAGTCAAGTGCAGCAGAATTCAAGAGTCATTCAGGCCAAGGTCAGTAATGGCAATCAAGAGAGCTCAGCAACCCCAGACCATGCTACCCAGAGTTTGGGCACCAGGGTGCACAAGCAGAACCAACAGCAAAGGGGCAGGATTGGAGACTTGACTGCCCACCTCCTAGCCCTCTGCCTCCTTGAAACACAAGTTGAGTGGTCACTAGATGTCTGGCAAGCAGAAGACCACAGCAGCCTAGGTTCACGCCTCCAGCTGGTACAAGGTAACTACAGCAGGAACCAGTCCACACTTTGCCCACAGTGGCTCTAAGGGAAGACCCATCTGAGTAAGGATCTGGGCCAATCCTGTCCTCAGAGAAAACTGAGTCCTGGGGCAACACCAACAGGAAGGATAAAGTGTGATATAATAGATGATTAACTCAAATTTTCCAAGCACCATCCTGTAATGCAGTCAGAATGCTGTTTGGAGTGAACCAATTAAGGAGACTGTGATTAGAATACGACACGCAGTGAGAGAAAGAAGATTAGAAGTGCCACAACTATGCATCAGGTCAAGTTTCCCAAGCTACCAATAAAAACAGGCCTTAAAATTCATAACTTCAGAGAGTATAGGGAAACAAGGAGTCTCACACAGTGTAAGTCAAGTGAAGTATAACCTTCTTGGAGGTGGGAATATCTATTAAAATTTTAATATCAAGATAAAATAAAGTCCAAATGTAAAAACATTAGAAGTGACAATGAGAGATATCACATACTGGTACCAAGAAGTTACAATAATCACAAACATACCTGAATCTTAACATCTAGGCTTAACATGTATGAAGTATGAACTAAAATACCTGGGGAGACACCAATAAATCCAACAGACAAAATATAAACAATGGCATAAATGATCAAAAAAAAACAAAGCCTGGGAGCCTGGGTGGCTCAGTTGGTTAAGCATCCGACTCTTGATTTTGGCTTGGGTCATGATCTCGGGGTCATGAGATCAAACCCCAAATCAGGCTCCCCACGGGGCATGGCGCCTGCTTAAGATTCTTTTTTTCCCTCTCCCCCTGCCCCTCCCCCACTTCTGTCTCAAAAAAAAAAAAAAAACAAAAACAAAAAACCCCAAAAAAACAAAACCTGAGTAATAAGCTTGTACTAGTTCAGAGATCCAGATATACATGTACAATCAAGAATACATATTCTTTTTAAGTTCATGGAAAATATTAAATTTACAAAAATGCCTCAATAAATTCCAAAGAATCAATATGAAACAATTGCCATTTTTCTATAATGTGACTAGATTACAAATAAACTTTTAAAGGTAGCAAAAAAAAAAAAAATCACATAACCAAAAACTTTTTTTAAAACTTACTACCAAGTAACTCTAAAATGAAGGAAGAAATTACAAGAAACTAAAAAATTCTTTGGACAGAGTAACAACAAAAACATGAAATATCAAAATTTCTAGAGCACAACTAAAACAGTTTACAGAGAAGTCTATAACTTTAAGTACATTTATAAGAAAACAGAAAATGAAAAAAAATTAACAATCACCTGAGTAAACCCCAGGGAGAAATTAAATAATAATGATAAAAGCATAAATTAATGAAACATAAGGTAAATAAAAGAAAAAAACAAAACCAAAAGCTGATTCTTTAAAAGACTACCATAGACAAAGTTCTGACAAGACCAATCAGGGAAAACAGAGAGAAAATGTAAATTAAATTGACAATGAAAAAGGGAATAATAACAACGTATATGTATATATATGATGGAAATTTTAAAATAATAAAAGTATATTATGAAACTGAATTGCTTTTAAACCTAATGTATAAATATCTAATAAAAAAGCAAAACAAGGTTCAAGAAAATGTAGAAAATTTGAATATAATAATAACCATTAAAGAAAATAAAATGGTTATCAAAGTCCCCCAGTTCTAATTCACCAAAACCAGTCCACCACCTGTGCACCCCACCTTTGCCAAAATAAAACAGGCACACGTGGTTTCATAGATGAGGCCTACCAAACTTTTTTTTTTTTTTACAATTTTATTTATTTATTTTAGAGAGTGAGCAAGCAGGGAGAGGAACCAGGGGAGAGGGAGAGAGAGAATCCCCAAGCACACTCCATGCTGAACATGGAGCCTTACACGGGGCTTGATCTCACGACCCTGAGATCATGACCTGAGCTGAAATCAAAAATTGGAAACTTAACTGACTGAGCCACCCACATGCCCAGAGGCCTACCAAACTGTTAAGTAAGAAGTGGAGAACCTTGTTCATGCAAGTTGAACAAAACAGAAAAACAAGGGAAGTTTAGTTCTAAATCCAAATAATTAAAGTACAAGAAAAGATTATCATAGGTCCCTTTCACTTATGAACATAAAGGCAGAAAAAAAAATCCTAAAGAAAATATTAAACAAAAAAATAGTATACTTCAAAAATAATAATCATAATCAAGACCAGTTTATACCAGGAATGTAAGTATGGCTTAACTTCAGAATATAAATCAAAGTAATTTACCACCTTAATGGATTAAGGGAGATATTTACATGAACATCTCAAAAAAAATGATGGAAACATACATAATTAAGGAAAACACCTATTTATGACATAAATGTTAGCGTATTTTTAAAAATATTTTATTTATTTATTTGACAGAAAGAGAGAGAGCACAACCAGGGGGAGCAGCAGAAGGAGAGAGAGAAGCAGACTCCCTGTTGAGCAGGGAGCCTAATGCGGGGCTCGATCCCAGAGTCCTGGGATCGTGACCTGAGCCAAAGGCAAACACATAACTGACTGAGCCACCTAGGTGTCCCAATGTTAGCACATATTTTTAAAAAATGCTTTGATAATAGGAAATGAAGATCATCAATCTTTACCTGATACAAGAATATACTAAAGACTCTTGATCACATTGCTTTTGGCATTCAGAAAAAGGCAAGGTTAGTACAATCATTACTACTACTACTACTGGAAATTTTGGTAGTAAAAGAGGTCAAGAAAACAAAAGGTTTTTTTTAAGAGATTTATTTATTTTAGAGAAAGAGAGCGAGTGAGTGGGGGTAGGGGCTGAAGGAGAGGGAGAGAGAGAATCTCAAGCAGATTCCCCACTGCGTGGGGAGCCTGACCCAGGGCTTGATCTCATGACTTCAAGATCATGACCCCAGCCAAAACCAACTGAACCACCAGACACCCTGAAAACGAAAGTTTTGAAGAATGGGAAGGAAAGAAAAATAAACTAGCGTTATATGAAGATATTACGATTATTTACATAAAAAATCCAAAAACTATTATTTTTAATATGGGTAGGTTATGATTGTTAGATAAACAATACTCTTAGAAAACATCAATAGCTCTCTTTTAACCAACTAGAAAACATGATAGTCATAACAGCAAAAGCAGCTCTAAATTATTTAGGAATTAACAAAGAATACATAAGACCTCTGCAGAGAACGTTTGAAATTCTATTAAGGATATGAAAAAAGGCTTGAACAATGCAATCATATACCTCATTCATGGATGTGATAACAATATTACAGAGTTCTATTTTCTCCCGAATTAATCTATAACTTTAAGTCAATCCCATCAAAATAACAGTAGGATTTTTTAAGAAATTTTATTAACTTTTTCTAAAATGTATATGGAAGATAAAGGTATGGAAAGAACTAATTAATTAAACAAGACGTCCTTATCTGAACCAATAATAAAAGTGTGCCATGAACTGAGAAGTATGATTAACTCAACTCTGCAGAAAAGATCCAAAATAAAATTTTTTAATTAACATAAATTAAATTTAAGTTCCAGGTCAGTTTTGAGTTTTAAGTTATATTTTCTAAATTCAAATTTAGAGGAGCAGAGAAAATGCTGAACCAAAAAGGTACTTTTGACTCAGAATGTTAGCTTAGGCAATAAATGTGTTCACCAACCACCTGACACAGAAAGTGTGAGTATCACAGATGTCAAACATGTACTATCTAACGCCATTCTGAAATACAAAACTAATACCTATTTCTAGCAAATGAATTACAATGCCGTCTATATATTCGGGACATTTGGAAACCCAATTTCAATCCTCCAAATGCATTTAGGTTCTGCTAAATACCATCTAAACATCATCTAAATCTGTAGAAATAACATATAAAAGGTATGAATCTTTGATTTCGTTGACTTAGAACCTAAAACTTCTCTCTGCATTGTTATTCTCTCTGCATTGTTGTTCCCCTCAGTCTCACACTATTACCGTCAACCATTACGCTCTGAGAGCTTCTGAACTCTACTGCCCCTGTTCTTTCTTCAGAAAGGAACACAGTAAGAAATCCTGGTAGTTTGCCGGGGGGGGGGGGGGGGGGCAGTGCTGATACATGTGCTCATAAAACCAGTGATGAAAGAAAAGTCTATCTGGACCTCCTACGAGCGTACTGAATCCATTTCTAATGTAGTGACTGGCATGGCAATCAACAGTGCTCCCTGGTCCTATTAGGGTATTTACTTATCTAAAGATGACTCCTGTGCGGAACCAACCCCAAATCCATTTCAACATACCATAGCCACATAGAAAATCAAAGAAAACAGGGACTTAAATTGCTGCTGGGAAAGTGTTAATCAGAGAAGAGCAAGACAGATAAGAGAGGGAAAAGATACAGGTAAATCCTTCACCCAGCAGATGAAAAATTAATTAAGGCCTCCTACACAACGCAAGCAAGAACGCCCTTCCAAAGACCACCAGTCCCTTCGACCCCTACAAGAAGATGCCCTCATCATTGCAAAGGACTAATGTGGCACTGAATTCCCTGGCAGAGAAATTTTCTTTCTTAGGACTTCTGCTGACTAAGAGCCTTCTTGTTCTTCTTTGGTCCAAGCCGACCTACCATCGGAGCGCCTTCCTTGTCCGACAACACTTCCAGTGGCTAAATCCAGGCTTTTTGATCTGAGTTATTCCTTCCTGCTTTATGTACAAAGCAGAAGGATCGCTTCTCCTTTCACCCAAGTTAACACAAGGGTTGTAGAGATAACTAATAAAGGATTATAAATCACTTTCTATGTATGTGTTTCATAGAAATGTGTAATACAAACGTAGATGATTATCTGTACTCTCACCAGCAACAGTTCATTCATGGGCTTTTTTTTCCCCTTTAATATTCTGCAAAGGCAGACACCAAAATTGTTCAAAGTTTCTCTTCTAACATCTGCACATGGTTCTTAATTATAATGAATTTATATGCCTCCAAGGACAGTGTGGGCAGCCCTGCTGAAATCCAAACCTTTTGAAACCTGATTCTGATTACTACCATTTGGCAGCCGATTAGGGCAATTGCATGTATTGGTTTAACAGCAAAATAGCATTTTCCAGTGTTAATAAAAATTACTACTATTAAAGTGGGGGGATGAGCAGTGCAAATGGGTGATGGATGATAAAAAGAGAAGCACAGGAACAGGGCAGCAGGAAAATCTCAACTGGGAAGGAGGTCAAGGAAGATAGAAGGAGGGCAACTGTGAGCTAGGGAGGGGGCCGGGCAACTAGACCTATAGACACCGAGAAAACACTGGTGTTCTCGGATGCAGATAAAGAACCTGTGCTAAAATAGATCTAAAATTTGGGTGTTGAAAAAGGCCATGTCCAAGTCTCCCAAGATGACTTGCTCTGCTGCCTCAGTATATTCCAAGCCACTGTAGCCCTCAACAAAACCTCTACTGTAAACCCCAGTACCTCCCAGCAACAAGAATCATACTATGTTGTGCGGGACAGAGGAAAGCTGTGGAGTTGAGGACACATGCTTTAAATTTACTCCTAACTTGCTGTGCAATCTTGGATCGGGTTTCTTTACCTCTCTGACCCTCAGCCCCCTCATCTGTAAAACGTGAGACTAGTCACTGCTCTCACAGGATTCCTGTGAAGACTGACTGATTTGACAAATGTTTACTGAATGTTTTCTATGTGCCAGATAATGTGCTACGAGATGAGATCCAACACTGACCGTGATACAAACCACAAGGAGCCTTCAGTATCGTGGCCAAGCCAGACAAGAAGACAGGAAATTACAGTACGATGTGACAAGAGCTATAATAGAGCACACCCAGTGCACCACAGAAGGCCACCTAATTCTGCCTGGGAGATCAGGAAGAAACAATACACTGAAATTGCAAAAATAACAAAATATATGGGGCACCTGGGTGGTGCAGCTGGTTGAGCGTCCAGCTCTTAATTTCAGCTCAGGTCCTAATCTCAGGGTCACGGGATCCAGCCCCACCAGACTCTGCGCTCCAGGTGTGGGGGTGGGGGAGTCTGCTGGAGATTCCTCTCGCTCTGCCCCTCCCTGCCGCTAGCACACTCGCGTGTGCACTCTCTCTCAAATAAATAGATCTTTAAAAAATATATAGCAGAATATTAGTTAGAAGGGTATTATGATAAGTGAAGAAAGAAAGTCAATGATGTTTGCCACTGAAATTTACATCCACAGAAGTGTGTTAGAATCCCATGGAACTTTGCTGTTAAGTGACACTATGCATATAGAGTTCATTTCTAGTGCTTTATGAAACTGCACTTAATTCTTGGTATTATTTTTGACTTTTTAAGGGCTGAGCTATAATGAGAGTATGTTCTATCTTCCTGTTAAAATCTAATTAAATATGCTTTCGAATTTTCTAAGACAGTCCCTCAGATCCCGCAAATGTGAATTTTGATATAATAACTGCTAATAAAATGATACTGAAACAGTGCTGGAAAAAAGACCTAGAAGTCAAAGAGATTGAGAGTTGAAATTTGGATTTGACACCTTGTGGGGAGGGAGGGCAGGCAATAACTTACATTATCCAGACCTCATTTTCTTCATTATAAAATGGGGATGATTGTCCTCACCTCACAGAGTTGTTGTATTAAGCAATTTACTTGAAAGCACCAGCAAAGAGGAGGTACCTGACATTTATTCATTGAATGTGAATATACTCTGTTCAGAAGGAGATAAGGAGTTTCTTTTGCCTCAAATTACTTAGAAAGGAGCCTCTCTCTCCCATCACCCTCTCCAGCTTTCATACAGTTTCCACTGACCTTAGAAATGTCGTTTTAAAAAGTTAGTCTAACCTCACACTTAAAAGAATGTCAGATAGATGATAGATAGATGATAGATAGATAGATAGATAGATAGATAGATAGATAGATAGATGATAGATAGATAGACAGACAGATAGATATCTCAAACATCAATATCAAGTGCTGGCAAGGTTGCAGAATGTATGCGGGACTCCCATACATTGCCGGTGGTTATGCAAATGGTGTACACACTCTGGAAGACTGTTTTTATGATTCGCGTAATGTTGAACAAGTTTACCACAGACCATAGACCGGCACTCCAAGGTATTTACCTAACTAACTTGAAAACTTTTACTCTATAAAACACTGCATGCAACTGTTTATAGAACACCTTTTCACAGTTGCCAAAAACTAGAAACCATCTAAATATCTTTCAGTGGATTAGTACATAAAATATGGTACAAATATCAGGACACTCCCCAATGATAAAGAGAGCTACTGAGGCCCACAACAACATGGGTGAATCTCAAAGGCAAAATGCTGACTGAATAGAGTCAGTTTTAAAATGTTGTATCTGGCATAATACCATGTATATAAACATTCTCAAAAAGATAAAAACCACATCAACAGAGAACATACCAATGGTTGTCATATGTCAAAACATATTAGGGTTTGGAGAGGGTGTGGCTATAAGCGGGCAGCAAGAGGGAGTTCTGGTATCCTAATTGTGCTGATAAATCCAAACAAGTGTTTCAAAAATCACAGGCCTGTATATCAAAAAAAAAAAAAAAGTGAGTTTTACCTTATATTAATTTAGAAAGTCAAGTGATATTACTAAAATTGTTTTTTTAAAAAGCTAGTCTATAATAACCTGATACCCAATGCAAACAATATTTAAATCCTCGAACTAGACAGCACCTTCTTCCCCCATCTCCCCACCAGCTACCAAACCACCACCAAATTTTGTGTAAAGTCATATGACAACTTCGACTACATCAAAACACTAATTTATTATCCTGGCTAGTAGGATACCTCTCTAACAAACCCTAATGAAGTGAACGCAAGGATTACGTCTGTGTTCCTTGTCTATTTCCCATACTTCGCAGAGTGCCTGGCATATGGCAGGTGCTCAATAAACATTTATTGATGACAATTCATGAATGAACCAATGAATGAGTATCTAAGAATACCAGTAACGAATTGCCTGTCTCCATCAATATTGACATAGAAATGAAGGTATTATTTTAGGCTTTTCACTCCCCAAGGATTATAACATGAAGGAAAATACTACCAATACCATTTCCAATTTCTTGATATCATATAGGAATCATTCCTAGGTCAATGTTGTTAGCTGATAATTGCTTATGTACCTGAGTGTTTATCTGCATGTGTATATATCTATATGAATCAATGCCTATATGAGTGATTTATGCATATGTACATAATTAGCCCTCTTACCCTTGATCTCTGAGTTCTAAAATGATTCTGCTGATGAAACATGGCACCATACATGACTCAGCCTTCATTCCAAGCCTAGGTTTAAAACAAAACGCTGAGGCCATAAAAGACTTCACGGAGAGCACAGTAGCAGAGCCAGAATTGGTAGCGAACAAAAGCTACACCATTTGAGCTGGCTGGGTATTAGGCCAACTCTAGATGCACTCATACATTCCTTAATATAAAATGCCAGTTTTATTACTGCCATCCATACACATATTTGTTAACCACACAACCAATCATAACTCTGACCTCATTTAAATCCCTCCAACAACATGTGTGGAATTGAGCATCTACTCAGAGAATTAATCCTAAATTGAAACATAACTCTAATTTCCCTTGCCCTTCTTCCTCTCTACCCCTTCTTCTCAAATTACTCTACAAGAATGGTGTAGTAGAAGGGACACAGCACTGAGGGTCAGGAATCTCAGGCCCGATAATGATTTGCCACCAACCAGCCACCTGACTTAGAAAGAATTAGTCAACCGCTCTGTGGCTCTGTTTCCTCATCAAGGAAGATGGGCTGGTTGTTCTCAAAGTCTCTTCTAGCTTTAAAAATCTGTGAATCCCTCCATCTTCCATTTTCCCCTCAAGCTGAATGTTCTATTCTTCTCTGCTCTGAGCCCTGGGAGGCAGACATGTTTGAAGCGCATCGAAGGGCTTCCTCGTCTTCTGGCTTCTAGTTGGGTTTGACCAATAGAGAGCAGAAGCAGGAGCTCAGGGGAAACAAGAAGACCGAGTCTAGGGCATGTTTCCCTCCCTGAGGGTCCACTGCAGGCTGGTTGTATCACTTGACTAAAAGTCACAGCTTCCATAAAATGACTCTCTTCCTGTGGCTCTCTCCACACAACACCCCCTCCAGATTCCAGAAACTGCTCCCACTTTCCTCCTCCAGGACTACAGGTGGTGAGAACCACACCAAGTTGCTTCTGGCTCCGGGTCACTGTACTATTTCGCGTAGTTTCTGTGCACTGCCCATACCTTGGTAAACAGCCCTTTTTCTAAACTCACTTCAAACTAAACCAATTCAGGGTGTCATCTGTTTCCTGCTCTAACCATAAATAATACAGATTCCTCCTGCATTCCTCAAAAATGCGTAAGCACCTCTCTTACTTCCAAAATGGCAAAAGCAGGACCTGAATTCAACCACCACCCACCACTAGATAAAGTACAGCCCCTCTTGATCAAGCTTTCTGCTTATCCTCAGGTCCTGGTTAGCATCATCATAAGCAACAATGCTCTCCTAGTGCCTAGCCCTCTGAAAAGAATGGATAAATATCTGCCTAATATTTCAAGAGAACAGCCTTCAGAAGCTAACATTTTGAAAGTGAGGAATGCTAAAAACAAACAAACAAACAAACAAACAAACAAAACAAAACCGGGAATCAGAAAAACACACCAAACAATTATCAGAATGACTACAAAGCACAATCCGGAGAAAGGCAGAGCATTTTCAGGAAGGAAAATGTGGTCATTAAATGGGACTTCACACTCCTGAAGAAACAGACTGGTTAATGAAACCCTAACTTCCTTTTTTTTTTTTCCTCTTTGATTTGGTTGGAATCTGCAGCAAGAAAAAACTGGATTTTAGAATCAATTTTCCCTAACAAATTATAGCCAAAGCATAAACCAAGAAATACAGCAACACAAGAAAACACAAAGGTGATATTTCAAGTCAATATGTAACAGTTCACTTGACATTTTTTCCCTAATGTGCAGAAATTAAAACAGAAGAAGAATGAAAAAATGTCTGTGAATCCTTGCTGTCACCATAATAATATAGTCGCAATTTGGTCACCCTTCAAATTTTACATTGTTTTTAAAAAGCACATAGCCACTGTCTCTGAATGTGGCATTTTTATACTGTGGAACAGCGTGCACTTCAGGCCTGAATTACGTGTCCGCCATTGCCATGGAAATGGCAGGGCAGGGATAGCTGGGATGGCCTGCACTCCTTCCCGCGCCCCACGGAGGCCAAACGAAGCTCCTCCCTGCCTCAACTCCCCTTTCGAACCGGGCCAGGATCCACGGGCAGAGATCTGTACGTCCAGATACAAGGAGTGCACTCAGGGTATCTCTGACTTTCCAATTTTAAATTAGATTTTGATATATGAGATGACAGGTGCTTCTGTGGTGATCATTTCACGGTGTCTGCAAGTTGAGTCGTTTTGCTATCTACCATTACATCTCAATAAAACCGGAAAAAAGAGAATTTGAGAGCAAAATCTAGACTTACAACCTCACACCAGAGCTCCTACCCCTTTCGCCTCAAAAATCCAATGAATCAACAAATCCTTGTTGAGGCCCATGGCATGAATCCCAGTGAGGTGTTCCAGGGAGTCTAGCCCTGGCGTCTGCCGCCAAAGACGTGCACTCGGGCACAGAGACAAGTCACACCTGGCCCCCAACCCTGGACTGACGCATGGCGGGAAGGTGAGCACAGAGAGGCTGCTCTCGGCGTGAGTCCTGAGGACGACTACATCCGGAAGCAGCTCTGAGGGGACGTAAGGTGAGGAGGACATGGACTTGAGCGAAGGCACCCAAGTGAGGCGACACGAAGGCGGAAAAGCAGGGAGGCGCAAAGCTTACCAGGGAGGGGCGACAGCGTGGCCCAGCCAGCAGCTAGAGTCCACGGAAAGGGCAGAGTGGGGATAAAGCTAAAATGATACGCAGAGGAACGTGGGTGCTCGGCGAAGGCACTTAGAGACTCACTGCCAGAGAGGCAGCAAAAGGACACACAAGGGGCTCCTAGGTGGGTGGCTCAGTCAGTGAAGCGTCTTGCCTTTGGCTCCGGTCCTGATCCCAGGGTCCTGGGATCAAGTCCCACCTTCGGGCTCCCTGCTCAGTGGGGAGTCTGCTTCTCCCTCTGCCCCTCCCCCCTCAAATAAATAAAATCTTAAAAAAAAAAAAAAAAGGAGCTACAAGAACGGGAGGGGAAGGAACAGACCTCCATCACTACATCAGTTCATTCTCAACTTCAAGGGGAAGGGAACTGCCGCTGCCCGAGAGCTGTTTGGGAAATCAACTGGGCTGGCTTATCACAGCATGGAAAGTCCTCGTCCGCCTCCCGATAATAGTGCCACGGTTAGAAGCGAAGCCCCCAATTTCATAATGCTTCAGAAGCCGAAGCGCTTATGAAATACCATTCACTGAAGTGTTTCTGACGGAAACAGCATTCGTGGACACCGTCCTCTTCCCCACGCGAACGTCTCTTTGCGATGACGTGAGGCTAAACATGGCGCCCCTGGGCTACGGCCCGCCCCTTCCTTGGACTCCAGACGCCTCTTTGCCCTCCTCTCCATCCTGAGTCTACTCCCTCAGCTCTTCTGTGTGCTCCTGTCACTTGCTCCTTCAGCCTCCCTGAAACTCTCACGGGAACCCACAGCCTCACTGAAACCCTTCATCCTTAGGCTGCCATTGTGTAGTGTTCAACTTCTCTCCGGCCCCACTCTGGCTGATGAACGAGTGTGTGTGTGCATGTGCGCGTATGCACCTGCGTGTGTGCATGTGTGTACAAGAAAGACTATCTCATCTTCACTCGTTCTGTCTTTCATCTCATTCCTCACCTTGCTTCTCAATATCTTTTCTTTTTCTTAAAATTTCCTTTTCTGTAGTTCTTTCATGAGTGCCTTCACACTTTTACCCACGCCGTTTGATTAAAACTACCTTGACAGAAGTCACTAGTAACCAGTGTGTGAACAATTCTAGCCGCCTCCTTTTTTCTGCTGTTCTAGTTGTCCCTGGCTGTGTTGACAAGATTTATCATTCACTTCTTCCCCATTCTGCCATCCCTCCTGACGCCTGCCCTTTCTGCATCTCCTTGGTCGGCTCACACCTGGTGGTCTCTTGCTCTACTCTCTTACTTTCTCTGGACCACTCTTTCTTTCCTCACCTTGTCTCCCTAGAGGGCTTCATTTCCACCCAGAATTTAACCACGACCCTCCACTTTCCCCTTTCCCAGCCCAGCCTGTGATGCAAATCTTATTCATTCCTAAACTATAAAGAAAGGCCTAGTTTTACACTTGTATCCATCTGTTGGGTTAACTGGCCTCACTTCAAGGTTAACACGACTGAAATGTTTTCACAGCTCTTCATGTGCCCTTGTCTTTTTCCTTTGTCTAATTTATATTCAGGTCTAAGTCAAGCCCTTGGTTTTAGCACCAAATTCTTCCTTCATTACCTGATGCAATGTCCTAATGTTTTCATACAACCATCTTTTCCTCTGGCTTCTTCTCACAATCCACATCGAAATATCTCCACTGCAAAACTATGTTTTTCTATCTTTAAACCCAGACATCTTCTTTCCTATTCTCCCCTTCGCTTCAGAATCTACTTAGAGATACAGCGATGTAGCCTGACAGAACATAACTGATCCAACCTGGGCTCCACAGAGTTTAATGAAAAGAGCTGCTAAGCCTTTACCCTTGCACCTAATTAATCATTCGTGCCTTGAAACTCAGTAGTTCTTCCAAGAGTCATGTGATTGTTCATTCCCACACCAATTCTCTGAATTTCCATCTATCTCCTCATCAAGAGTCAATATGGCTCTTTCTTACATAGATTTCTTTAGAAGATGGATGAAGAAATAATGCAGGGATCAACTAGTTATATATGACACAAAGAGTATGTGTCACATTTAGCAAGAGGAAGGGGACAGAGTGGGCACCGCAAGGTAACTCTGGGCTTATCAAGAGCATTTTCTCCCAGGAGATTCGTACTTCAGAGGAAACAGACGAGCTCTGGCAGGAGATGTGTGAGAGCAGGGAGGGGGCTGAGCAAAACATCAGGAAGCTCCCTGGGATTGGTATGGACCAGAGAATAAGTATAAGGCACTAAAGCAGGAAATCCTAGCTAATGCAGGAGAAGAAAGAACAGCCAAGTAAGTCATAATAATTTTTTTTTTCAAAATTGGCAAATATGATCTGTTTTTTTAAAGAGGCATTGAGAAATAGTGGGAAAAGCCCTGGATTTGAAAAAAGACTTACTAGGTGACCTTATGCACGTCACTTGGCCTCACTGAACCTCAGAGAAATAGCTCATCTCCAAAACATGAACAACAATCCCTATTTCTCAGGGTTGTGAGACTTACATGGGAAAACAGGTATGGTTGTAGCTTACAAACTGAAAGGTACTATGCGAATGTGTAGGTTTGTTATTACTAAATGGTACTGACAAACAAATTATTCATTCGTGCATACACCAGCATGTAAATTTTAACTACTAATAAAACTTTTTTTTTTGGTCAATTATACTGAGGTATAAGTTGCAACATTAAAATTTGCCCTTTCAAGGGGACTCCTGGGTGGTTCAGTCAGGTAGGCATCTAAGTCCTGATTTCAGCTCAGGGCACGATCTCAGGGTCATGAGATCAAGCTCCGTGGGGGGCTCCAAGCTCAGCAAGGAGTCTGCTTCAGATTCTCTCTCTCCAATAAATAAATAATCTCTTTTTTTAATTTTTAGATTTATTTATTTATTGTAGAGAGGGAGGAGAGCATGACTAAGCGTGTGTACGCACGGGCAGAGGGAGAAGGAGAAGGAGAGAAGGGGAGGGAGAGGGAAAAGCAAACTCCCCACCCAGCATGGAGCCCAGTTGGGGATCAATCGCATGAACCCAAGATCATGACCTGAGCTGAAACCAAGAGTCAGATGCTCAAATGACTGAGCCACCCAGGCATCCCAAATACATAAATCTTTAAAAAAACAACAAAAACAAACAAACAAAAAACAAACTTTGCCCTTTCAGGTGTACAGTTCTGTAAGTTTTGACAAACTATGCAGTATGTAACCACCACCATATTCCAGATGTAGAATGTTATCATCACCCAAAACATTCCCAGTGCCCCCCTGTAATTAATCCCTTCTGCCCTTTCCCACCCCTGGCAACCACTGATCTGATTGCTGCCCCTGTAATTTTGTCTTTTCCAGAATATACCGTACATGGAACCATCATACTCTATGCAGCCTTTTTAATCTGACTTCCTTCACTTGAAATAATGGCTTTTGAGATTCCTCAAGATCAGCACTTTATTCTTTTAATTGGCAAGTGATGGTCCTTTGTACGGATGTACCGCAATATGTTTATCCATTCGCTGTTGATGGACATTTAGGGAGTTTCCACTTTTGGTTATTATGAATAAAGCTGCTGTAGCATTCACATGTAGTTTTCCTTGTAAACATATGTTTTCATTTCTCTTAAGAGGATACCTGGGGGTGGGAATGCTGGGCTATACAGTAAGAGTAATTTTAACTTTTAAATTGCCAGACTTTTCCAAAGTGGCTATACCATTTTGCATTCCCACCAGCAGTTCCTCCATATTTTTTTTTTAAAGATTTTATTTATTTGACAGGCAGAGGCACAGCGAGAGAGGGAACACAAGCAGGGGGAGTGAGAGAGGGAGAAGCAGGCTTCCCACTGAGCAGGGAGCCCAATGCGGGGCTCAATCCACGATCCTGGGATCATGACCTGAGCCGAAGGCAGACGCTTAATAGTGACTGAGCCACCCAGGCGCCCCAGTTCCTCCATATTTTAACCAACATTTGGTCTTATGAGTTTCTTCCTTCTTTCCTTCCTTCCTTTTCCTTCCCTTCCCTTCCCTTTCCCTCTTTCTTCCTTTCTTCCTTCCTTCTTTCCTTTTTTCTTTGTTTTTCAAACTTCATCCATCCTCCTGGATGGTCAGTGTTTCTCACTGTGGTTTTGATATGAATTTCCTCCAGCTAATGATGTTGAAGATCTTTTCAAGTGCTTATTTACCATCAGTATCTCTATTTTGGTAGTGTCTTTTGCCAATTTTTTAATTGGGTTGTTAGTCCTACTGTTGAGTTGTAAGGTTTCTTTATATATTCTAGACACAAGATCTTTATATATGTATTTTGTACATGTTTTCTCCCATTCTGTGGCTTATCTTATCATTTCCTTAACAATGCCTTTCAAAGAACAGAAGTTTTTATTGTTAATGAGCCCAATTTATCAATTTTTTCTTTTATGGTCACACTTTTTGTATACCTAGGTAATCTTTCCCTAAACCAAAGACACAAAAATTTTTCTCCCAAAGACACAAATATTTTTAAAGATTTTATTTATTTGAGAGAGAGCAAGAGACAGAGCATGAGCTGAGGGGAAGGGGCAGAGGGAGAGAGAGAAGCAGACTCCCTGCTGAGCGGGTTCAATCCCAGGACTCTGGGATCATGACCTGAGAGGAACGCAGATGCTTAACTGACTGAGCCACCCAGGTGCCTCAGTTTCACATTTTTATAGTGATAGTTCTATGATATATTCTAAGTTAATTTTTCACATAGCATATGGTTCTCTTTTTTTGTCAAAAATTAATTGACTATATATGTGTGGGTCCACCTCTGAATTCTCTTCAGCCTGACTGATCTTTATATCTATTCTTATGACAATACCACATTATCTTGATTACTGTTGCTTTGTAGTAAGTCTTATAATCAGACAATGTATGTCCTCCAACGTTACCCTTTTATTCAAATTGTTCTGACTTCTTTTGCTTTTCAGTATAAATATTAGAATCAGCTGTCAATTTCTACAAAAAAAAGCTTGCTGGGATTTTTATTGAGCTTGTGTTGGGTCTATACAAAAATTTGAGAAATGACATCTCACTATTGAGTCAGATATTTTACAAAAGTTAGCCCTAAAAATATCACTCTTTTTTTGGGTTGAAATCAGCTTATTATAGAAAGAGTAACCAAAAGAAATTAGGGATTTCTTTTCCCTTTTTTTTTGAGGTGTAACTGACATATAACATTAGTTTTAGGTGTACAACATAGTGATTCAGTATTTGTGTATGAATATGTTTTGATGTCATGGGTTTATTTTTATATTTCAATTCCTAATTGTTTATTGATAGCCTATATAAGTACAATTAATTTTTGGACCTTGTATCCTGTGACCTCACTAAACTTCCTTATTCATTTTAGTAGGGGTTTTTTTTGGTATATTCTTTGCTACCTTCAACATAAATGATCACAAATAAAGAGGTTTTTTTTTTTCCTTTCACTTCTTTTTCTAGTTTTATTACACTGGCTAGGACCTCCAATACAATTTTTTACAGGAAAGGTACAGTTGTTCTCTTTTTTTTCCCCAAAAATTGTTCCTTGTTTTGTTCCTAATCTTAGCAGTGGAGCAGTCCGTCTTTCAGCATTAAGTAGGGTATCACCTGTAGGGCTTTTGTGGATGTCTCTTATCAGGTTAAGGTAGTTCCCTTCTATGTCTAGTTTGGTGAAATCTTTTAGTGGTTATGTATATATAATCAGGTTTTATATTTTTTTTTTTTAAAGATTTTATTTATTTATTCAACAGAGATAGAGACAGCCAGCGAGAGAGGGAACACAAGCAGGGGGAGTGGGAGAGAAAGAAGCAGGCTCATAGCGGAGGAGCCTGACGTGGGGCTCGATCCCACAACGCCGGGATCATGCCCTGAGCCAAAGGCAGACGCTTAACCGCTGTGCCACCCAGGCGCCCCAGGTTTTATATTTTTCTTGTTGTTGTTCGTTTCCTTTACTGAAAATATTTTTCCCACCTTTACTTCAAGATTCCTAGGAGCTTGGCTGGTCATAGGGACTTGAGAGAAGGGAGCAGTGCATTTAAATTAGCACTTGTGGTGGGTTACTTTGGTTAGAGTCTGTGAGACTGACTGAAGGATAACAGAAAGTAAGCAGCCACCCAAGGAGGTTACAAATATTCATGTAGGAGATAATCAGGCCTTTAAAAAAATAGCTGGAGAGGAGAGAATAGATCTGAAATTGGTGAAGAGTACAATGCAGTAAGATGTGGAGAAGGTGGGAGTCCAAAATTGTATTAAAATTGTCCTCTACACCAACATTTGAGGAAGAAGTCAGTGATGGGGGATAATTTTGGAAGTAAGTTCTGTGTGTGTTTTGTACCAATTTCCAAGGGTCAGCACTACAGAGCTATAGAAAATCTGGTAGACAATGAAAGATAAATACTAAACCACAGAAAAAGAGCAATCAGGGCCCCAAAAAAAGCTGATTTAGGTGTCAACCAAATGAAGATGAACTCTCTCTCTAAATTGAAAACACATAGAAGAGAAGAGCTTTCTGACTACCAGGATGTGGCTGGAAACTCCAAAGCTAACTTTTTCTCCCCATTCGTGTGAGAATTTTCACTTTTCCTTCCTATTTCACTGTCCATATAAATGCTTTACTGCCTTGGGAAGGGCCCATTACTGCCCCCTGCCTGTGAACCACATCCTGATCCCCGCATCACTCACACCAGCGCTGCTGCCACCACGGAGTCTGGGGAGAGCTCTAACAAAATCTAAAGGAAGGCTTAACTAGACTTTTTATGTTGGCTCAGGAATCCACCAAACTTCCTAAAGGTTAAGCAAGAGTCTCAGAAACTGATTTTCAAAATACAATTTGTCCATAAGACAGAGTGTTCATGCACAGAGGGAAAACAGTGGGAGCAACATAGATAGTTTATTAGAGAACTCATAGCTAAGGCAGTGTTTCTCCAAATACGATCGGCAGGCAACTTGCCTCAGAAACACTTGAGCACTTGGCAAAATCTGCAGATACGCCAGGCCTGACCCCAGAGAAAATGATGCAGAATCTCTGGAGAGAAAACTCTGAAGATCTGCATTTTTCACAAGTGCCCAAGGGATACTGCGGTGCACTACAGGTAAAGAAGGGCTGAGCAGAGGGGTGCAGAAAAACCAGAGGCTCCCCGATCCAACCCACCAGCACACACGAGCCTCAGAGCAGTGTTTCTCAAACTATGGCCACAATCAGCATTTTTTAGTGGAACAGAACAGAACAGAACGTATAGGTTCATCTTATGCAGAACTCTTACAACACAGCTCATCCCATAATGAACTCCACTTCAAAAGGCCATGGAAAACGGCAATCTGCATTCAGAAAAGCTGAATAAGTTAGCTGCAGGCAATGGACCTGTGAGGCTGAACAGCCTGGCGTGCTGAGGTGTGACTTGGAGTGAGGGATTCTGAGCCGAGGAGTGCCGACGAGCTCGCAGGAAGAGCCAGGTAGCAAGGAGAAACAGCTGACTGGCACAGACAGAGAAGCAGAGACAAGACATAAATGGTTCTTGAAGCCAGCGGTGGAAGGAGACATGCCGAATAGCTGCCTTGGTTGCAGCGGGGGAATCCAATCTCACCCCCAACCCCACCCAGGGTCCTCTTGAAGCCCATCATCCTTGCCTTGTAATACACCTCCTCAACCCAAGCCAGTTCCAGGGGATTCAGTCCTTCTCAACCAAATAATGTCGGGAATGATGGCACCATCATGGAGGTGCACAGAGTCAATCCTCCCTCCTAAACACTTATGTCGAACTTACTGCGTGATAACCACGCTCCAAACGCTTTATATGTAATAATTCACATCATCTTCACACAACCTTATGAGCCAGATGCAATTTTTAGCCCATTTAAGAGATGAAGAAACTGAGGGGTACAAAAGTTAAGCATAATTTTTAAGTTACACTTTTTCAGTTCTACTTCTGGTGATAAGTTTTAAAGTTAAGTAACCCCAGGGTACACTGCTCCTAGATGGAGAAGCTGGGATACGAAGTTAGGTGGTTATTTCTAGCATCCCTGCACTTAATCACTACCCTATACATCGTCTCAAAATGCCAGTGCAGAAAAACATTTCAAGCTGGAAAATAATTAAAAAACTGAGCTGAAATACTTTTGAAGAAAGGTTCAATGATGAAAACAAAACAAGATGAAACAAAAACATGGATGAAGAAGAAAATAAGTTATAAGAATTTTAATAACAAAAGTGACTTCTTAAAAACTTTTTATTAACAGGTAACATTTACACAGATAAGAACATACATTATAAGTATATATGCAACTCAATGAATTTTTATAAAATAAACCATCACTGATGTTTTTAGATGCTTTCATAAGTAAGTAAGTATAGAGAAATAGTCGGCGGGGGGGTGGGGAAGGAATGCTTGCTTCTCTCTATCCCTGAAACTAAAAAAAAAAACTAATATAAAAACTGATATATAAAACTATGTATAAGGTGAGGGGGATAAGGCACAGAATTCAATAGAACTCTTCCAAAAAGATCAGCAAGAAATAGCATGAATGGAAGCAGAAAAAAAATGAAAGAAAACGAAATCAAAACTCCTAGAAGACTAATTCAATTCTTAGTCAAAGCGACCTGCTTTCAGAACACTTTGGGGATTTATTGCAGTCTTACTTACACTTACCCACTCATCCAGGACAAGTAATAATTATGCAAAGTGAGTAATGAAGACTGGGGGTTTGTGAATCTCATATATTTTATTTCTTTGGAGCAGTTGTGAAGAGGTGAGAGTGCCACTAAATGCTTCTCTGGGCCGATAAGCCCCCAGGTATTTACTTCTGAAGCCTCTTCTGTGGCCGGGGAATTACATTTACGTAGCACCTTCCCTCTGAAATGGAAAGGAAGCCAAGTCACATCCTCAAATGTATGGTGACATTGGCTCTGTGTGAGTGGCTGTGGACTTGGCCCCAGGACTGGTGAAGTCCACATCCACCTTCCTCTGCCTCTACAAGCGTGTTGGCTTCTTTATCCCAATTCCAAGTCAGTTGGGCAAACGATGAAACAGCTGAACTGGCATTAGAAATAGAAGGCAAAGAAATGAAAGAGGAAGAGGAATAAATGGAATGAGTATGAAAGGAGACAGAGACAGGGACGCCTGGGTGGCTTAGTCCGTTGAGCATCCGACTCTTGATTTCGGCTCAGGTCATGATCTCAGGGTCGTGAGACCGAGCCCTGTGTCAGGCTCTGAGCTGGGCGCGGAGCCTGCTTAAGATTCTCTCTCTCCCTCTCCCTCTGCCTGTCCCCACTCATGTTCACTCTCTCTCTTAAAAAGAAAAAAAAAAAAGGAGACAACTTATGTTTAATGCCAGAATCAATATATATAACATCTCTAGGCAAAGAAAACAATTTTGCCACCTATTAGCTTGGCGTAGGGCATAAAGAAGCTTTTGTATCTGAGTTTGCTAAGGGAATCTTAGGTAAGCACAGTATAATTACCTAACTTAATAACATTAGAGCTCCATCTTCTAACTACATTCTAACCTTTACATAATTAATTTTCCCAAAACCTCTGCAAGGTAGGCATGTATTAAACACCCAGTTTGTAAATGGACAAACCAAGAGCAAGAGGTTAAGTGACTTACCTAAAACTGAAGAGAGAGAGGCTGGCATGTGAAATCAGAATGTGAATAGCATTAAAGTATTTCTGTTCCCCAAGACCATGCCAAACCCATATTTTTCCAAATTGCTTGTGTTCTCAACCTCCTGGTGCTTACAGAATGGCATCAAGGATGGATTTTTGCACTGGTAAAATGGGCATACACCTGGCTGTCATTCAAGTGACAAAAAGAAGTGCATTTCCCACAAGTAGATACGAGCCCAGAAAGCTAAAATACCCAGTGATAACAGGTACAATGATGTATAATCAGGCGAACAAAGCTCCCCATCAGTCAGTTATTCTTCAGCCTTGCTGATCAGCAGACTTTATCTTTTCTAGGCTTCTAAGCGAAGTCTGATCAAGGCAATAGTCTAAGACTCTCCAGTTAGTGGGGACTGAAGTGGTCTATCTTAACTCCGTCCTCACCGTGCCTAGGACGGACTGAGACCCTGCTGCCCGCTAGCAGCCCCTGCCACGCCAACCCTGACTACACAGAGAGCTTTCCCGATCACTCTACGATCCTCTACTATAGTGGGGCCTTGCCTTGAACTCCAGCTCACCAACGAGAGCCCTGACCTTCTGCTCGACTCTTGCATTTCTTCCTTCGAGGTGAACACAAAGCTCTCCAGATTCCCAGGAAGGCCCTGAGCTCCTCGTGTCTTTGGACCCTATCATGTGGTGCATCCTCCACCCATCTCTGTTTGAAGCTGTCCCGACTGCTGGCTCAGCCCTCCTTTCCCTGATCTCACCCACCATCTTCATTCCCTGCTTCCCCCAGTGCCGAGTGCTAAGATCCCATGACATCTTAAAGTCGAATCTTCCTGGACTATGGACTTTAAACACTAAGGAGATTATTTCAACACTGATGAGGAATGGGTGTTTTCTCAGTCTTTCCTGGACATTCTGCCACTCCTTATTATCTGGTAATTTCCAGATACCCCTCTCTAGTAATTTCCTCTTGCCCCATCTGTCTGTTCTCCTAGATCTTCTCGGTTTTAACATTCTGTGAAGTTTGCCCATCTACCTACCACCTCTGGAAAGCAAACTACTTCAGGACAGCTGTCCTTAGAATCTCCTATGGATTATTCTATAGCTTCTGAAAGCCATATTGGGGATTTGTAAACTGTAGAGCCTAAACTGGATGTTGAAATCTGTCTGCTGCTGACTGGTGGGTCGGTACCACCACCACTCCATGGGCACAATGGCAGCACTAGATGGTCTATTTAGGAGAAGCTTAGGGGCAGCAATCTGGTTGGGAAAAGAAGCTAGGGGACTATCATAAAGTAGTACTTACACAGCCGACACTATTTTACATGGTGTACCTGTTTGTTGAGAAGACGGGGTGCTGCAGGAAAGCTTGTCAGTATCATGGAACTATGCTTCCCCCACACCACTTTTTATGTCATTGTTGTCTCCTAAACCAGCTCAAGTATTTAGGTTCCTAAAACCAAACTGGAAGAGCCAGTGAAAAGGAGTGGATGGTGGCTGTCAAGTCCAGAGCCCTGCTCACCAATACCCTGGACCCAGTGTGAATTCTGCCCAGCCCAGTGAGCATTTAAAAGAAGACCGTGACTTTCGGGCACCATGCAGACTTTCCACTTTGGAAGAGAAGCAGAACCCTGGGCACCAGGGTCTGGGAAGCTGCAAACCCCAGTGGGTCCAGCACCCATCCAAGCAGGTTTCCTCTGCAGGTGATGACTCTCGAGGGCAGTGGCTTCTTCAATCCTGCACCCTAGCCAAGCCCCGCTACCTCTGCTCCCTGTCAGGATCACTGATGTGCAGCCACCTTTAGACGATTGCCATCTTTCATCTTCTGGAATGTGTTTTTTAAATGTTATGTATTTCATTTGTGCAATATGCCCTGGATACTGGACTGGAACACAATTGCAGCAGATTACACTATTTATTTTACATACTTGAAGATAGAGCCTCTTGAACTCAATATGCAAATGCAAGTGAATAATATGCAAATCTATGTTTTCTGCCAAGACTCTGGCATTTTTCTTTTAATGGGACTGTGATTCCTATTCAAGAAGGAAGAGCATCTTCCTCGCATCCCCCTGTATCAATGCTCTCCCCCTCCTCTCTTCAAGGTCCTGACCAGCTTGTAACTTCACTAAGCTTCAAAGCCCTGAGAAAATTACAGGCTCCACTGAATCACATTTAAACCTATAATGGTCATTCCAAGACATTATTTAGTGCCTTTCGACAGATGTGCTACAAATGCAATGAGGGTCACACCACTTCACTGCCAAATTGGAATTTTATTCTTAACTTCATGAAATCTGACAGTCTCCTTAGTAATTCTAAATTTAAATGTTCTCACCTACTGTACAGATGCAGCCACACAACCTTTCTTTAAAAAAAAAAAAAAGGAATGCAGTTTACAAAGCTTTTTAAAGTGAAATTTACAGAGGGCCTGGTAAAAGGTGTCAGACTGGCACCTGCAAAGTTGAATCCTCTATTTAGCCTCAGAATAGTAAATTACATGTATCTTACACATGCTGCCAGAACCACCACCACCATCATTATCATAACCATCACCAAGGAGAGAATGATGTGCTCAGACCCAAGAGAAGCTACTAAAGACACTAACCAAATTCAACAGATATTTGCCTACAACCTACAAGGTACTCTATTAAGTTGTCAAAAATACAAAGGTAAAACAAGCCTTGCCCTTTAGAAGCGTACAATCTAATAAAAATAATGACAATAACAAATATTCACTTAAATTTATTTTCACCAGGCACCATGCTCAGCACTTAACATGGGCACATCATTGGTTCCTCATGATAACCATACGTTCCCAAGATCATACAGTTAAAAAAATGACAGAGACCAGATTCCAACCCAAAGAAGCCATCCTAGTGATTCACATATAAATAATCATTGAAAGGAATTGAACTGAAATTTCATAGGCTAAACACAACTGCCCCAAAGAACCAAAGTAAGATCCTTAAATTAACTCTCAGAAAAGGCTTTCATTCAGGGCTATAATAACATAGGGGGAGAAAGAAATCAGAAGTTTCATCTCCCAATGGCCCAGTTCTAATTTGTATTTTATGCTTATCTGTCAAATTCAATAAAATGTCCTCATGGTTCTCTAGTCCTAGTCACTTTATAAAGAATATTATTTAAAAAAAAAAAAAAACGATTTCAAATTCTCATAATGAAATGTCACACAAGCTAGATTTATCCCTCCTATGTTGGGAATGGAATAAATGAGATCCCCTAAGTGACCAGGGGACTTGTGAAGCCCCAAGATTCCCAGGCACTATAAGCCAAAAAAGTACACATGCCAAAATGAAACTATATTCTCTACTCTACTCCCATTCTCCCACTACTTGCTTATCCCTTTGGGTTCTGCAGAAGTGCTAGAGGCAAGGCATGTCACCTTGTACAGAAACACTTCTGCCTGTAAATACAAAACACTCTCAAAACCTAGTGGTACATGAGAATATGGTGAAGCCAGAGCTTCAAACCAGAGTCCCGAGGGCTAGCTGTGGCCCACCTTAATCATACAGTCCTCCTGAAGACTTTAGGGGAATGGAGGTTATCTAATTAATTCCCCAGGAAGACAAAATGTTACTGAGGTTTTAAAAGTGAATCCTCCAGCTTGCTCCAAACTGATTCATCTGACCATCTTGCAAGTACCTTCTCTTTTATGAAACTAGTGTATTCAAAGCTCAGAGCAACAGTCATCAGGGATGAGAACCTACACTCAGAGCTGATTTGTGTCGTGACCAAAAACATCCCTTGAGAATCATATTCAGATGGTTCTGGGTTTGTTCAATATTCAAATGACTTGATCAACACTGATCAATGACTAGCACTTGGTGCATATCAAAGTGCTTTTGTACAAATAAATTTGATTAAATTGTTTCAAACAACTTTTGAATGACATCTGAGCAGCCGTATTTTAAACAGCTAATGCACTCTAGTTCACCACTGGTATCGATAAAATATTCATGTGCCCTGTACACACATCGATTTCTAATCATATGGTCAACTACTGAAGGAGTGTGTGTCCCTGTTTTTCCTGTACTGGTGAAGAGTAATGTAGAAGACAGATGCTGGAAGTGAGGGACGGATAGCAGGAACCATTAAAAATTCCATTTCCAAAGCAGTTTTTAGTACCATAGACTAGTCCTTAAATAGTCAAATGAAAGGAGCAACGTGGAAAAATGTTTTATTTTTGATTTTGATAACCCACAGAAATAAAGGAAGAAATATACTGAAACAGTAGATAAAAAATATTCATTAAATTCTTTGTTTAGTCATTATTAACTAATGCCAAATTGCAGAAAATTTAAGAAGGTTACAGACTGTACACATCAGCTACTTGGAAATCTATGAAAAGATACACATGAGCATATCTCACTTTCCTTAATAGATGTGTGCCTGAAAATCTATACATAAAACTCAGGTATTTGAAAGCCATCTACCCAGAGGCACGTCATGACAGCTTGCTATTTAAAACTATGATTTTGAGAAACTAATGGCCGAGAGGAGAAAAATCAAGCAAGAACAACCAACCAAGCAACTTAACACGTTTTTAAAGGAAGAGGCAGGTTTGCATTCATCTGATTTATACACTGATGACACAAAATTATGTTCATATATATAAACAGGAATTTAAAATATACTGCAGATATAAGCAGAAAATTCGCAAAACAGAAACTACAAATGATTAACAAACATAGAAAATTGTTTAGTATCACTGGTAATTATAGAAATCAAAATTAACTTAGCAGTAGAGTATGATTTTTACCTACCAAATCATAAATATTATTTATTTAGTTTTTAGAGGGGAGTAGACAGGATGTGGTGGGAAAAGGCACTCTCACATATTACTATAGAGAGTATAAATTGATAAAAAACCATTTTGGAAAAGCCATTTGGCATTATGGATCAAGAGCCTTAAAAATGTTCCTACCTTTGACCCTGTAAATTCAATTTCTGGGAATCTATCCTAAGGAAATAAATGTAAAATATAGACAGAAAAGCTTTGTACACCAAAATGTTCACTGCAGCTTCATTTATAATAGTGAAAAATTGAAAGTAATTAAATGGCCCACAGTAAGAACGTAGTTAAGTAAATTATGCTATATATGGCAGGATGCTAAATAACCTGAAAAATTATGTTTACTAAGAAATTTTAATACCATAGAAACCCCTTATCCTGTGGTATTAAATTAAAAGGCAGCACAAAAGATGGTATGATACAATCTATACAAAAATGAGTAGGAAAATGCTGGTAGGAAATACACCAAAATGTTAACAACAATTATCTTCGTTAGAATTTGAGTGAATTTTTTTCTTCTTTCTATCAATTTATTCATTTTTTCCAAATATTACACAATGAGCATATGTTACTTTCAATCAGAAAAAAAGTTATTAAAGTTATATATTACATACATTTCAAGTATTTGTACCAGGCATTTAATAGGAAAAGACTAAGAAGGAAAGAAGAATAAAACTGAAATAAGGCAGAGAAACAAACTAATGGAGTATCAGCCTCTTCCCATCCCCTTTTAGGCCACTAAATTTTTTAAAGCCATTTGGGATTTAGCAATTACAAGCATAGGAAATATTCACCCCATTAGCTGAATAAAAATAAGTTAAGTACATAAATCTGTCTAGGGTCAGATATTTCCTACTTCAGACTTAAAGGAATCACATAATGAATCATTTTGGAAAGAATCATTTCTATAAAGTGAGGATCATGATCTAATTCTGAGTTACCAAGTTTATTTAAAGTGCTACACCTCTTCTGTGTGCATTTAAAGGCCTGTGTAAATATTGTGAATGTGTGTGCCTCGTGTAGACATATAATGAAGAACGTAACAGCAACGAAGCGTTGTATGGGTTGGTTTAGATCAACCCTCTCTCTTGCCAGAGGAAGAAATTGAGGCCCAAAGAAATTATGAGGCTAAGAAATTTTCTCAGGGTCATTTGGCCACCCTGTGACAAAGCCAGTATGGTTGGACTACCAGTTTCTAATTTATTAATTTACAAACTAATTTACATCGCCCAGTTTATGTCCCGGTGCTAGGAGTATAAGGAACTGGAAAGCTGAAATAAAGTTGCAGTTACTCCTACCTCTTACCCTACCCAGGAAATGAACACCTTCTCTTGCACCACTCTGTAGAAGGAAGGGACTTCAAAAGCTGTTGGGAGTGGTTGGCTGAGCTCTTTGATCTGTGAATAACCATCCTGGGTGGTCGCTAATCGCTCGATTAACAGAGTAAGCGGAAAGTAGAGGCTAAAACAGTACTTGTTTTGTCAGTGTGCTACGATCAAAACAGCTCTTTCCAAAACTTCAAAGGCCAAGAATCTCAGAAGTTCTTGAGAAATGACAGAAAACTGAATTAATAATGTAAACTGAACTCTGCAGACTATAAATATTTTACAGTTCTTGTACAACATTAGGCGAGGCAACCCTGCTTTGTGATTCTGGGTGGCTGTGATTAGTCTGTGTAAAGTATTTCAAGGTGACTTATTAAGCTTATTATCTGAGGGCTTCAGAAAAAGTTTTTAAATGTAGATCTTCAGATCCTTTTCATGCTATGTCAGTTCCTCTAACTTTGGGATCTAAAGAGGTGTCTTTTGTCTTAAGATCCTTGTGCCTATTAATTAGAGCAATATTGTACGTAGTAGAGATTGACTTAAATCACTTGGGCAGAACACCTTAACTCCCTTTGATTTTGCCAAATGTATATGTTACAATATATATGTTTTATATTTCATCAATACTATTCAGGCAAATTCCATATGCAAGTATTTTCTACATATAGAAACTTAATGGTGATAATAAAGCAGAAAATAATTTAATTTAATTACTTTCAATTTTTCACTATTATAAATGAAGCAAACGGGATTATAGCGTGATTTCGGAGGAGAGATGGAGTGTAACAGAGGGCTCTACTGATGCCGAGTCTCCTTTAACTGGCAATAAACTCAGAGCTGAGAACAGCAGGATCGTGCCAAGGGAAATGAGTAATAGTGAGGAAGATCGGGACAGGAGTGCAGAGCTGACGAAGCTAAGGTGCAGGACAAGCTTGGCTTTGACAAGTCCATGGAGGATTGTAATTAAAGATCAAGGCAGACATTTGGAAAAGAATCAAGCAGTGGATAGGGTGTCTGATGAAAAGAGCAAAGCAATGGGGTTAGTCCTTCAGAAGGTCTGTGGAATTGCCACTGGCCAGCAAGGGCATGCAAAGAATCCAATAAAGTTACGAGAACAGGAATCATTAAAGAAAACTGACATAAAGGCCATAGCGGGGTTTGTAAAATTTGCAATATATCTCCAAAATGAGCGTAAGTTACAACTACATGGCAATAATTTCCCTAAGTCATATTTAAAAAGTTCACTCCATTTTTTAAATTATCCTCCCATGGTGATCTCATGGCTCTGTGGACAAGTGAAGTCCTTGAAAAAGAAAAGTGCAGAATATAAAATGTGTTTGAGGGGGCCTTCAGGATGCCGTACATAAAGACTATTATTACTTTATGGGCCAGGTAGGTTATATGCTACAAATTTCACTATCTAGCAAGGACTGTAAACAGAGGGAGCCTGGCTTGGACATACACGGGCTGAGTGACCTTGAATAAGCTGCTTAAACTTTCTTATCCACAGGTTTCTCATCTGTAAAGTGGAAATAATATCTACCTTGCAGAACTCTTGTGAAAATTAAATGAGATAATGTATGTAAAGTACCCAGAGAAATGCCTGGCACCTCTGCCCCCATAACAGATGCTATTTGTGATAATGATTATGATGAGGAGGATGCTGCTTATTTAAAATATTGCAAACATTTAAATTTCTCCATCCCTTGCTCTTTTCAATTGCTAAAGAATTGCTAAAAAATTGCTAAAAAGAAGCATCATCCCTCTGCCTCCCACCTCCCCGCGACTCTCTGAGAAACGGACAAGAACTAGGGAAAAGACTGATGTATCAGCAAAGTTTCTCATCGACAGGGCATATTTCCTCAGAGCCTCTCAGGTTAGTCATTCTCACTCATGCCTCTTTCAGGCAGGGAAATCAGAGCCCCAGACCAGCCAGAGCTTTGCTGCAGAAAATCTCCAGATCGTTCCACCACCTTCTCTATCAGCATACTCTAAATAAAAGATTTCCTAGGGGAGCCTGGGTGGTTCAGTTGGTTAAGCGTCCAACTCTTGATCTTGATACAGGTCTCGATCTTAGGGTGTGAATTTAAGCCCCAGCTTGGGCTCCACACTGGGCATGGAACCTACTTAAAAAAAAAAATTCCCTATCCCGCCCTCCCCAATGCACTGATAAAGCCCAAAGTTACAAACAAGCAGGCACAGAAGAGAGATACACCACTGTGTAATGAAGAGTACAGAAAATGATCAGTTAAGAGACTCCCAAATCTTTAATATTTGACAGGAGAACAAATTAAAGTATTAACTTCCTTACTTATCATTTCCCAAGAAAGGTCTCCTGAAGCCTGCTGAATTCTAACTCTGTTTTCAGTCTATAACAAGTATAGGCTCTCCCACTGAGTAGGGAGCCCTTAGACCCTTGGAAGTCAGTGGCTAGGAGATCTCAGTCAAGACACTTATCTCTCTGGGTCTGCATCTCCCTTCTGGAAAATAAGGATGTTGCATTCGGTAATCTTGAAAGTCCATTCCAGACAGATAGATTGGTAGACAGATGATTGATAGATGATAGATATATTATGAGAGCACACTTTTATTGGGAAAATAACAATAATTAAGTATGGCTTAATTATTTAGTTCTACTGAAAAATTATGTCCTGGGCCCAGGTTATTTTAATAACTTTGTCCTTATTGAAAATAAAAACACAACATGCCAAAACTTATGAGATGCACTAAAGTAGTATTAAGAGGGAAGTTTACTGTGCTACACACTTACGTTAAAAAGGAAGAAAAGATCTGAAATCAACAACCTAACTTTACACTTCAAGGAACTAGGAAAAAAGAGCAAGCTAAACCCAAAATTAGCAGATGAAAGGATATAATAAAAATTAGAGCAGCGATAAACAAAATATAGAAAATAAAAATTGGAAAAAAAATCAATGAAATTAAAAGTTAGTTTTTTGAAAAGATCAATGAAATTGAAAACCCTCAGGTAGACTACCTAACTCCAATAACAAAAATTAGAAATAAAAGAGGAGACATAATTGATGTCACAGAAATAAAAGTTATCATTAGAGGGTACTCTGAATAATTATACACTAACAAATTGGGAAATCTAGAAGAAATGGATAAATTCTTAGAAATATACAACCCATCAAGACTTAATCATGAAGAAATAAAAAATCTGAACAGACCCGTACGTCGTAAGGAGACCAAATCAATAGTCAAAAACCTCTAAAAAAGAAAAGCCAGATGCCTTCAGTTGGGAATTCTACCAAAAATTTAAAGAAGAATTAACACAAGTCCTTCTTAAACTCTTTCCAAAAGACTGAAGAGTAAATACTTCCAACTCATTTGGTAAGGCCAGCATTATCTTGATACCAAGACGAGACAAAAACTGCAAGAACACTACAGACTGATATTCCTGATGAGTACTGATGTAAAAATCCTTAACAAAATATTAACCTACCAAGTTAGCATATTAACAGAATTATATGCCATGACCAAGCGGGATTTATTCCTGTAATGCAAAAAATGGTTCAACATATGAAAATCAATCTCTATAATAAACCACATTAATAGAATGAAAGACAAAAATCACATGATCATCTCAATTCATGCAAAAAACATATGACAAAATTCAACACTCTTCCATGATAAAAACACAAAACTAGAGATAGGGAAAAAACTAATAAACAAACAAACTACTTCAACATAAATACCAAACCCACAGCTAACATCATACTCAATAGCAAAAAACTGAGTTTTGGGGGGCACTTGGGTGACTCAGTCAGTTAAGTGTCCGACTCTTGGTTCTTGCTCAGGTCATGATGTCAGGGTCATGAGATCAAGCCCCATGTCAGGCTCCAAGCTCAGCACAGAGTCTGCTTGGGATTCTCTCCCTCTCTCTCCCTCTGCCCCTCCCCCCTCCCGTGTGTGTGTGTGTGTGTGTGTGTGTGTGTGTGCGCACTCTTCTCCTAAAATAAATAAGTCTTTTAAAAAAAACTGAGCATTTTTCCTCTAAGATTAGAAACAAGTCAACGATGCCTACTCTCACCACTTCTATTCGATATTGTAGAAGTTGTGGCTAGAGTAACTAGGCAAGAAAAAGAAATAAAAGGCATCCAAATTGGGGAAAAAGTAAAAATATCTGTGTTCACAGACAGCATGATTTTACATACAGAAAACCCTAAAGATTCCATAGAAAACCTGTTACAACTAATAAGTGAATGCAACAAAGTTCCAGTATACAAAATCAATCCACAAAAATCAGCCATGTTTCTATACACCAACAATGAATAAACTGAAAAGAAAATTAAGAAAATATTCCCATTTACAATAGCATCCAAAATAATAAAATACTTAGGAATAGACTTAACCAAGGAGGTGAAAGACTTGTACACTGAAAACTACAAAATACAAAATATTCCTGAAGGAAATTTTTTTAAAAACATAAATAAATGGGAAGATATTTCATGTTCATGGTTTGGAAGACTTAATATTATCCAGACTCAATGCAATCTCTATCAAAATCCCAGTGGCATTTTTTTTGCAGAAATAGGATAGTTTTTATCCTAAAACTGATAAGAAATCTCAAAGGATTCCAAAGAGCCAAATAATCTTGAGAAAGAAAAAACAAAGCTGGGGGCCTCATATTTCCTGATTTTCAAATATATTACAAATATATTTCAAATACATTACAAAGCTACAGTAACCAAAACAATACAGTAATGGCATAAAGACAGCTATATGGAACAGAATAGAAAGCCTAGAGTAAATCCTCCTGTGTTAGGCCAAATGATCTTTGATAAGGGTGCCAAGGCTACACATTGGGGAAAGGATACTTTCTTCAACAAATGGTGCTGGAAAAACTGGATATCCACATTCAAAAGAAAGAAAATGGACTTTTATCTTATACCATATACAAAAATTAACTCAATATGGATTAAAGACCTAAATGGTAGATCTGAAACCACAAAACTCCTAGGAAAAATAAAATAGGGGAAATGCTTCATGACATCAGATTTAGAAATGATTCCTTGGATATGACACCAAAATGAAAGACAAGAGCAAAAATAGACAAATGGGACTACACCAAACTGAAAAACTTCTGTGCAACAAAAGAAACAATCAACAGAGTTAAAGGCAACCTATGGATTAGGAGCATATATTTACAAATATATATCTGCTAGAGGGATAACATTCACAATACACAATGAACCTCTGGAACTCAACAACAACAAAAATAACCCAATTAAAAAATGGACAAAGGACCTGAGTACACATTTCTCCAAAGAAGATATACAGATGACCTACAAAGATACGAAAAGACATTCAACATCACTAATCATCAGGTAAATATAAATCAAAACCACAATGATGATGGTCATTATAAAACAATAATAATAATAATAATAATAAGTACTGTGGGCAAGGATGTGGAGAAACTGTGACCCATGTCTGTTATTTTGCACTATTGGTGAGAATGTAAATGGTGCAGCCCCATGGAAAACAGTACAGTAGTTCCTTAAAAAAAGTGCAAATTGACTTATCAAACAAAGGAAATCCTATTATATGCTACAATATCAATACACGTTGAAGACATTATGCTACATGAAATAAGCCAGTTTCAAAAAGATAAATACCGCATGATTCCACTTACAAGAGATATTTAAAGTAGTCAAACTCTTAGAATGGTAGTTGCCGGAGGCTGGGGGCAGCTAAGAAAGGAGAGCTGTCATTCAATGAGTATAGAGTTTCGGTTTCATAAGATGAAAAAGTTCTAGAGATCTTCTGCACTATGTAGATACAGTTGATACTATTGTACTGCATACTTTAAAATAATGAAGAGGATAAATTTTGTGTTATGTGCTTTTTACCACAATAAAAATCAATAAATATATGGTCCTTATTCATCTTCCTACGTCCGAACGCCATCCTCTTCATAATAAAGAGTGAGCTATCTTAACCAGCCACCGGCTTTGCCAATAAGGCTTGTTTTTAATGAGGAGAAGAGAGACGAGGAAGAAACAATGACAATAAATACACACAAGAGTTGCCTATGTTACTCTCTGTCTCTCCTGTACCAGCTAACCAAATCTGCGGGACAGAAATGGGACCCAACAGGGTCAGATACTGAGATAAAGGGATTTTTCCCATTGTTTCTAGCTCCTTATATTCTTGATTACTAGAACTATACCTAGGGAAACAATAATAAGTAATGATTTATTGAATAATTATGTGTCAGCCACTATGCTGTGCCATTTATACATATAATTGTATTTAATAGTCAAAGGTTTTTCGAGATAGGTTAAGTGCCTTGCCAAAAGTCACATAGTAATAAATGACAGAGCAAAGATTTGCACCCAGGCCTGCCTGGTTCCCAGGCTGGTGCTTTTAACCACAGGGGAGAGAACGCTCGTTGCCACTGTATAGCCACTACGTGGCTAGATCACCCTGCTTGCTGGGTATGGGAAGAATTCAAGAGGCAGAACACAAATGTGGTCCTTCTTTATTTGCCTATTGCATTTCCTGGTACTCCTGCTGCAAATAAGAACTACTGTTATCATTACTACTTACTATTGCTACCACTAGTTACTGAGAATCGGGTTTTATTAGCTATTGTGCGAGGCTTCTGTAAGAATTTATTTTCCTCATTTCATAGATGAGGAAAGTCAAAATTCAGAGAAGCCAATCATTTGCCTCAGGTCACATTAGCTTATAAGGTGAAGACAAATTTAGAGCCCAACACTGACTCAACGCAAAATATGTTATTAGAGATTTGGATGCTAGAATCAAGTCCACATTAATTGACATATGACACTAACTTGTGCGTGGCCCCTAACTCTTTCAAAGCAAAAAAAAAAAAAAAAAGTGGATAATGTTCAGTAGAAATAAGACAAGACACTATGATATGACCTGGCAAAAGTAAGTGGGTCAGTGCCAAGTTCAAGAGTGTTTAGTCTCCGGGCAATTGGGGAGGTGTCTTACGTAAGCCAATATTCAATCCAAATGGAAATGGAAATAGGCAGGAACGTCCAGAGGGGTGTCTCCTTTTGCACCAAGAAGCTCTTCTAGGCAACATTGCATAGTTGTTAAAAGTGCCAAACATACATTAAAAAATCTATAAATATTGGATACAATTATTTTCTACGTCAAAATAATAAGTTAAACCAAATGATTCATCTGTAATTAAATAAATCAAATGGGGAAACTGCCAACTACCCACATCCTGTTAGGTGATATAAACAAAGAATAGCATGTTAAGATGTTGAAAATTTTTCTTATTCGGTTTGATGCTCATGGTGACAGAAGTAGGATTATGTTCTCTTTCAAGAAATCCACAGATGTGCTTTGTAGAGGTGATGCATCTACGGAGAGTTTTTTCTTTTTTAATTGAAGGATAATTTCAGAACAGTTTCCAGTCTAGGAAAATCTCATGTATCTAACCTGTAACAGCCTTATTTCCCATCAATTTCCCACCTCCCCCTAAAGGATACTGGTACTATTGATAGGACTCAAAAGGTTTGTCTTCCCAGTTCCATACTGTTTTCATAATGTTTCGATCCTATAATGATCTTTCCCTACCTCTATTTGTTGAATGTATTCATATAACTCTTAAATATCCCTCTTCTATAACTCCTTTTCAAATATACTCAAGGAAATATAAGCAGCTCAGGGTTCCCTTTTTTTTTTATTATTGTAGAATATTCATATAAGAAGTTCATAAAACATTTATATATTCATTCTTCCAAATATTCATTCTTCCAAATAATTCTAGAGCAAACATTCCTCTAACTACCACCCAGAATAAAAAATAACCTATTAGAATTATCCCGAAAGACCCATTTGCCCTTCCTTTGTTACAACCCTCTCCCTTACCAACAGAAGAAACCACCAGCCTGACCGAGTTTTATAATAATCATTTTCTTCCTTTGCTTTATAATTTTCACCTAATGACATATCCCTAAGTGGTATGGTATAGTTTTATAACATTACATAAATAGAATCATACCATATGTATTATTTCACATTTTGCTTCTTTTACTCTATATCACACTTGTGAGATTTAGCCATGGTGTTAGGTATGTGATTCATTTACCTCAATTGTTATATACTGTTCCATTCCATGAATGTACTTCAATTTATTTATCTACATTGGAGTAGAGATAAGACTTTTGGGTCAATTTCAGTATGTAGCCATTCCGCCATGTCAGTTCTTGCCCAAGACCTGGAACAATAATGCATGACGTTCTGTAAGATTTTTAGCCTATATGTATGTGGTATTCACAGGGGATATATGGATGTATGTGTATATATACACATATACATATCCTGCCTATGAATTTCAAACTTATCTTCTATATATTTCAAACTTAATACATAAAGTCAAACTACTTTTCCAAATTGGGCCAATTTCACTCTCACAAGCAGTGGACTTCCTCTTCATCTACATTCTCACAAACACTTGGCATTGTTAATTTGTACAAATATTTCAGTAGGTTGAATATACTGTGGCGACTTGTAATGGTTTTAATTTGTATTCCTGTGCTTCTTAATGAGGTTGACATCTTTTCGTATGTTTATTGACCATTTAGATATCCCCTTCCGGGAAGGGCATTTTAAAGCCTTTTTACTAACCATTTTATTACAGAGTTGTCTAATTAATTCTTATTATTTATATAAGAATATTCATTTTTTATAAATTATGAATACTTTATATAGATATTGCAATACTATATTTTGTACATTCTGGATATATATTTTTTTAAAAGATTTATTTATTTACTGAGAGACAGTGCACGAGTGGGAGGGGCAGAGGGAGAGGGAGAGAGAATCTCAAGCAGACTCCACACTAAGCACAGAGCCTGACCAGGGGATCAATCCCAGGACCCTGAGATCATGACCTGAGCAAAAACCAAGAGTCAGACACTTAACCAACTGCACCACCAAGCGCCCCTGGATATATATATTTCTTTAAAAAATGTAAACCAGGAGGGCACATGATGTGATGAGCACTGGGTGTTCTACACAACTGATGAATCATTGAACACGACAACTGAAACTAATGATGTATAATATGCTGGCTAATTGAATTTAAATTTTAAAAAAAATCTAAATCAGTGTTATACAGTATGGTAGCCAGTAAGCACATGTGGCTATTGAGCACTTGAAATGTGGCTAGTGAAGGTAAAGAACTGCTTGGTAAAGTTAATTTAATTAACCTAATTTAATTTAATTTAAATAGCCACATGTGGCTACTGGCTACCATACTAAACAGTGAAATCAATCCTAAATATGAGTCTTTTGTCAGCTATGTATCTTCTAAATATATAAACCCACTCTCTGTCTTTTCATTATCCTTATGGTATAATGACACAAAAATTACAAATGTTATGTAGTTGAACATATCAAACTTGCTCTTTATTACCATTAATACTTTGCTTTATTTAAAAAAAATTTTTCCTTCTCCAAATTCAGGAGATATTCTTCTTGCTTTTATAAGGTCTTTAGGTTTACCTTTCACATTTACATTACATTTCAAATCTACCTAGAATTGGTTTTTGTATGTTTTGTATGTTTTCCTAACAAGTGAGGAACCTTTTACATTTTTTTTTATATAGATGCCCAATTTGCCCAGCATTAATTATTAAAAAGTCTATTTTTCTCCACCAATCTGCCATGCTGAGTTTTGGTACAGAGACTATGCAAGCCTCATTTTAAAAAATATGAACAAAACACCAAACCAAAACAAACCAAAAAACTCGGGACTGTCATGTCTTTTTATATTCTCTGGAAGAGTTTATGTAAAAGTTTTCTTCCTTTAATAAGTTGACAAAACTTTCCAATGAAGTCCTCTGAGCCTGGCATTTTCCTTTTAGGAAGATTTCTTTTGCTACCAATTAAATGTTTTAAAGATTATCCTAATCATTAGGTTGTCTCCTCACTTGTGAATCAGTGCTGGTGAGTCCTACTTCCTAATAATTTTTCTATTCAACTACATTTTCAAAGCCATCAGCATACAGTTTTTATAATAATTTATCTCTTTTTTTTGTAGCATTTATAATGTTATCCTCTTTTTCATTCCATAGAGTTATTACATGTGGCTGTTATCATTCTTTCATGGCCAGTCTTGCCAGACATTTTAAGTGTGTAAGATTTTTTTTCAAAAACACTTCAGATTTTGTGAATATGTTTATTACCAATTCCTTTCATTTATACTGTTATCTTGAGTCCTTCCTTCTGTCCATGGTCTTCTAGATTACCTTATTTCCCTTTAGCTAACTTCATGAGACAAATGTCTACTAATTTGCAGCCTTTTTTGAAAAATATAAGCTATAAAGACCATAAATTTTTCTCTAAAGACTGTTTTATCTGCAGCCTACATGTACTAATTTGTTACTGCTCAAATCAAGGTAGTTTCTGAACTTCTATGATGGCTTCTCCTTTAACACATAAGTTTTTTATCCCAAATATATCAGATTTTCTAGTTATCCTTTTGCTACTGATTTCTAGCTTAATTGTTACGCAGCGATCAGAAAGAATAAGGCCTTCTGACCTTGATTTCAGGCCTTTGAAATTCAATGAGATGTGATTTAAGTTTAAAAATGTCTAAATGATCGATTTTTTAAATGTTTCGTATATGCTTGAAGAACAGCTGTATTCGGCACCGTTTCGCTGCAGTGGTCTGCACACATCTGTTACGTCACGTTTGTTGATCATATTGGTTGAATCTTCTACATCTATATTGCTAATTGTTGGCCTGCTTTATCTGTGACTAAGGGAAGGATTTTTCTTAAATCTCCAATCATAATTATGAATCTTTTTATTTTTCTTTCAGCAACTTAATTACTAATTATATCCTTTAGTTTGAGGTCATATTTCCAGGTTCATATAATCTAAAAGTTTTAGATCTTCTGAGTATACTGAAATTTTCATCATTGAAGTGACCCATTTGTCTATTAATATCTAATATTAATACAGCCAAATCAGCATTCTTTTGGTTAATATTGCATGGCACACATGTTTCCAACATTTTATATTCAGTTTTTCAGTGTCCTTATGTTTTAGATATGTTGCTTGTAACATATCATTAACAGCATATCATTAGATTTTTTAATTCCAATCTGAGAATTATTTTTTTAAGTAGAGCAGTTTTAGTTTCTGTAATTAATGGGCTTAAATTTATTATCTTTTGTTTTCTATTCGTACTGCCTGGATGTGTTTTTTCTTTCTCTCTTTCTTTTCCTTCTTTTGGATGACTGAATATTTTTGTCACTTCTATTTCCCATCTACTAATTGTAAGTTATACTCAATTTCTAATGTTTTAATGGTTATAGTTGAAACTGAAACATGTCTATTTAATTTACCAAACTTTAAAGGTAAAATTTCTACCCTTCTCTCAGAAAATAGAAGAATCTTAAGACAGTTTAGTCCCACTAACCTCCACGCTTAATTTATACATTTTTGTTATGTACTTTTCCCACTTTTAATTTTATCAGTATTACTCATTTTTATTTTTCCTATAAATGGCTAATACTCATTTAGACTCAATATTTGTTCTTCATTGTGCATCTCGGACCTTTCAGCTTAAGGTTGTGTTCCTTCTGCTTAAAATATAACCTTCAGGGGCGCCTGGGTGGCGCAGTCATTAAGCGTCTGCCTTTGGCTCAGGGCGTGATCCCGGGATTATGGGATCGAGCCCCACATCAGGCTCCTCTGCTACCGCTGCTATGAGCCTGTTTCTTCTTCTCCCGCTCCCCCTGCTTGTGTTCCCTCTCTCGCTGGCTGTCTCTGTCAACTAAATAAATAAAATCTTTAAAAAAAAATAAAAAATAAAATAAAATATAACCTTCAGAATGCCCTTCAGTGTTGATGACTAAAATCCAAGTTTTTATTTTCCTTAATTTTCTAAACTTTTACCTCACTCTTAAAAGATATTTCTACTGTTATGAAGTTCTAAGGTACTAGTTATTTTCTTTCAGCACGTAAACTTTCTACTATCTTCTGGATTCTGCTGTTGCTATTGGGAAGTCAAGAGTTAGTCTGCTGATCATTTCGTTATACTAATCTATCATTTTTATGACTTCTTTTAAAACATTCTTTATGTAGTTGATTTTCTGCTATAATATTATGATATAATTTTAAGGCAGAAATCATTTGGAAACCTAAAGTAAAAATACATTTATTTGTGTTTCTTAGTATTCATTATACCTCTTGAATCTGTACATTTGATCTTTTCTTCTTCTAAATCTAATTTATAATGTAGATAAATATAAATATAGATAAATACAGCTACTTTAAGGTCATGTTTTCAGGTGTACACAAACTTAAAATTGTTACACAACTCTGGTAAACTACACATTTTCCCCTCATGATGTGATCATAGGATCTACGGCATTATTTCTTCAAATATATTGCTTCTACCTGTTCTCTCTCACTGCTCCTAGAACTCTGATCATATGCAGGAAAGGTCTTTACCTTCTCACTTCTCAGTCTACTCTGCATGTATTTTAACCTCTCTTCTACATTTTCTTTTATCAAGGAGGACACTGGGAAGGGTCTCTCCCTGCTGCCTTCTGGACAATTCTTCTGATTTATCTTCTAGTCCACTAATTCACTCTTCGGTTGTGTATAAATCTGCTATTAAATCAGTCAGATGGTTCTTACTTCCAGTTATTTTGTTTTTTACTCCTAGAAGTTCTAGTTGGTGCTTTTTTTTCACCAATAAAAATGGTCTCTACTTTTAAAAAGTGAGTAGTTGAGCTCACGAGTCAATCACACAAGTGCTTTTCTATAAGATAAACATGATGCTTCAGACAGCTTTATGCATACGACCCATTTCACCACAGAAAATATTTAAAAGTACACATATTCAAGGGCAGAGAGCTAACATCAATAACATTTTAATACTTCATCAAGGAAACGGGAGTAGGACTACAGTATATTTTATTGTGAGTCCAAAGTGGTGACTAATATAAAACTACCAGTTCAGCTGCTACCGCTGTCTGGGTTCACACTGAGGCACCAGCACTTCACCTGCCATCGTTTTTGCATCCGCAGTACAAATATCAACACGGTGAAAAAGACAAACAGTATCTTTGTATGATTATGATAGTCTCCCAAACCTACAAGAGAGTCTCGGGGGAATCCCAGAAGACTGAAGACTACACTTTGCAAACTGTTGCCCTGAGGCGATGCTTCCATTTTTTAAAAATACACATTGATACGTAACGTCTATGTATTTATGTAGCATACACACATAAACTATGAGTTAGTCCGTACCGAAATCCCAGATCTACCGTTTGCTAGCTGTGTGACATTCAGTGAATTACTGAAGCTCTGTGAGCCTCAGTTTCCTCAAATATAAAATAAGAAAAATGGGGCGCCTGGGTGGCTCAGCCAACTGAGCATCCAACTGTTGGTTTCAGCTCAGGTCATGATCTCAGGGTCATGCGATCAAGCCCCACATGGGGCTCCACTCTCAGTGTGGAGTCTGCTTGAGATTCTCTCCCTCTGCCCCTCCCCCCACTCACCCACATGCAAGCCTGCTCACTCTCTCTAAAATAAAACAAGAATAATAATAGCTCCTGTTTCATAGACATTAAAAGAGATTAATTTATGTATAGCATTTAGCACAAAGCCTTACAAATATTAACAGCTCAATAAAAACTGTTACCATTAACAATTACTTTTTAAGTTTTTTAAACTAATTAAACTATGAAGGTGTGTTTTCAGAAGAAAATGCTACAATAGCCTCTCAACAATTTTCTAAATTAAGAACTAGGAATACTTGGCCCCGTTTACAATCTTAAGTAGCTTACCATTATGCAATTTTCATTACTGATTATACTTTCATTCATGTTTTGATAGCACAGTTTTCAATACTGTACCTGTTTAATTTAAGCATATTGCCTGATTTACGAACAGGTTGGGTAGTTAGTTCCTGGTTGAGCTATCCTAAAAATGGTGACATTGTCTAATGTCAGTTATGCTTTCTGAACTAATTATATTGGATGACTACCCATGATAGTCCAGAAATTGTTGAATATATAATACCCAATGTATCCCTGAGATGACGGTGTACTTTCAGAAACACAGGTCTAGACAAAGCCTGAACAATAACAGAACAATCCAAAGATCTAGATTCGGTGGAAAATTTACTGGTGAGGCAGCCACTGGATCTGATGTTGGGTTCACTAGTACTGACCTGTGGGCTGGAATGCAGCAGTAATACCCAGGTGCGCCATTATCTAGTCCCTTCAAATATGAGCTGAGGTCTCCCCTGTTCAAAATATTTGCAATTGCTGCTTTTGAACTTGATACCTCTGCAACAAAGATCAGCTCGTGCTCATCCTCCTCCTCATTCTCAACCTCTTAATTTCTTCTGCCATGGTTCCAGCTCTTCCACACATTCCATAAACAGTTCTGCCATTGTTGAATAATTTTTTGGCTGAGAAGAGTCGTGGCCCATCAATTCGCAGAGCTGGGTTTCTGTACACAGTCACCTAAGTACATGTGACGTCAGGCAAGGCATTAAGTTAAACCTCAGTTTTCCTTCCTTTTCTCCCCTTAACCTGTCTTGTATTGGTTTAATTTGCAAGTACCAGGCACTGAACCTGGAGCAGAGCTGATTCCTGAGGAGGAGGAGAATGTGGAGGAGGAGAAAGATGGGCATGAAAACCCACAGAAAATTTGGCAGAGATAGTGGCTCCCACAGCGGCGCAGGCCGCTGAGCGGTAGGTAAGGCGGGGTTCCTGTGAAAACGACTCTGCCTCCCCCAGAAGCTGGGTGTCAGCCTCCTTGGCTCGGGGCTCCCTTCCTTCCCTGCAATGTGGGAGGCTCTCATGGGCGTGCGCTGTGAGGCACGCCCTGGACGGCTGAATCCCCACTCCCGCCAACAGCGAGGCCCCGCCCTGCTGGGCGTGCTGCCTGGGGGTGCCCACCTGCTCCCTTCCAGCCCCCCGCAGTAACCCCTAAACCCCTAGTTGATGTTTTGGTTTTTCACGAATCTTCTAGAATATATTCTATACTTTTCTGGTTTCTGGAGATATTTTTAAGCTTGCCTTTTACTTCTTACAATACCAGAAGGATAGTTATCTATAATATATATCTGATGATTCCAAAGTCTGGAGGGTTTGCCGATCTGTCTCTGCACTCTGGGGTTTCTTCTGGTTCGTGCTGGTTTTGTTGTTTGCTGGTTATCTCTGAGGGTACTGCTCACTACCCTTGAGAATGGACGGGGGAGGTAGGTCCCAGTAGTCTAGGATGAAGGTGTCTTCCTCCAAAGAAGTTTGCATTTGCTTCTGCAGGGTCGCTAAGACCAGGAACCCAGAACCACCTCAAACTAAATCCCCTGCCAGAGGGTTCCGGACCATCCTTTTATGCAAATATGGGTTGTAAGTACTCAGATGGGCTGAGCCTGCTGTTCTTACCACTTCTCAGAGACAGGTTTCCTTTCCCTTCCCCACCTCCAGCTCAGTCTGGAGACTGCTCTCTGTACACTTGCCTGGTTCGGAGATTTCAGCATAATATGGGAGGGTTTTCCTAGGCTCCCCATTTGGACTGTGTTCCAAGTTTTGTTTTCTGCCCTCTCCTGCCAGGCCATCAAGTTTTGAGGATCAGCAAATTCCAGTGGGTAAACAGAGCTCCCAGTGCTTTTCCCAGCCCTGGATTTCAGCCTCCCAATTACTTATTCTCTTTTAGCAATTCGATGCTTTTAAGATATCCTTTTTATCCAGTATTTTAATTTGTTTTTAGCCAGAGGGTCAGGCTGATTACCCAGACTGCCATATTCCTGGAGAAGAAATGGCATTTCTTTATCCTTTATACATTCCATCTTGTGCCTGGCCTCCTAACTACAAACAAATTCACAGGCACTCCTGTCCTTTAGTATCAAAATGTAAAGTCCAAGCCCACTGAAGGGCAATGCTTTACCACCCTTCCATCTACTCCCACTTTTTTATTATACAGCTTTGCTACATTCAATCAATTTCAAGAACAACATTTTGAGTTTCAGGAGCAACAGGCTGTGAAAAGACAATCACTCATTTGATGATATAGAGATGAGTGGTTATATTCTAGAAAATGTGCGGTCTTTTCACATGGTCTGTTGTAGGTGGTTTATGTGCGTTTGAGTGTGTGTGTTTGTGAGTGTGCATGTGCACGCTTACACATGAGAGAGAGAGAGAAGGAGAAGGAAATGTGTGTATTTAGGATTTATTCTAGCAGAAGCAGTTCCAGTTTTGCTGTCTATAGGGCTTTATGACTTGTGTGAATGGGCATGATGACAATGCCTTCCTTGTCTGGATAATCACAATAAACTGTTCTAAAAACGTCGTTGTCACAATGTGTATACAATCCGAGAGCCAGTCCCACAGTGAATAGGATTAATTCGTGTCATAATAATTTGTAATTTTAAATAATTCACATCTTCTATGTATAATTTAGACACTATATGCATGACTCTTACTGAGAATAATGTTTGCAATAGATCTCTCTCTGTGAAGATAGAGCGTACCAGGTTACTTGGCCATTAGTTATCTATGCAAATTGCTTAATATCTTTAGTTCAGAGGCTTCATTTGTAAATCAAAGGACATGGACATGAAGTTGTGTAAGATTCCTTCCAGCCTCACATTTCTTCCAAAGATTTATTTGTAATATGGAGAGCCATTTAGAAATAAGCTTTTTGCATTAACTAGTTACATGCAACAATAGACAGAATCTTACAGATAAGATAGGAAGCAAAAGCCACCCGACACAAGATAACCTGCCGCTGGATTGCCTTTACATGAAGTTCAAGAACAAGTAAAACTGACCTAAGGCTGACGGAAGTCTGAGTAGACTTGGAAAGGGCATGAGGGAACTCTCTGGCTTGTTGGACATGGTTTATATCTTTATCTGTGGGGTGGCTGCACAGATGTATTCATATTTAAAAATCCATCCAACTGTGCACTTGACACGGTTCGCTTTACTGTGTGTATATTATGCTTCGATTTTTTTAAGTGCATAAACAAGAACTCAAGAAATTAAAAATGAGATTTTATCATCTCATCTCGATGTTTCTTAAATTCAGGAAAAAGTAATTCATCTTTTTTTTTTTAAAGTAAATGGCATTTTACTTACTACTGCCCATGAATGCCTTACTTGGAAATGTGTACAGTATATTTTAAAATCTTAAAACTTCATTTAATTTAAAAAAATCTTTTTTAAGATTTTATTTATTTATTTGTCAGAAAGAGAGAGCAGAAGCAGGGGGAGCAACAGGCAGAGAGAGAACCAGGCTCCCCACCGAGCAAGGAGCCCAATGTGGGATTCGATCCCAGGACCTTGGGATCATGACCTGAGCCGAAGGCAGACACTTAGCGTCTGAGACACCCAGGTGTCCCTAAAAAAAAAAAAATCTTAATTCAACTTTCACCAAATCAAAATGGCATCCTCATCCATTCTACCCCACTTTCCAGTTCTTCTGAATTCATGACACTGTATACTTTACTTTTCTAAACTTCACAGGACTATCTATGCCATTTAAATTACTCTGGAATGTATGTAGTTCTCTATCAATTTCCCTCAGCCAAGGAAAACGTAAGAAAACCACACATAAAAATGCAAAAGAGTTCCAAATTTGAAAAAAAAAATTATGATGCTCAGCAGTCATAGGAAATGCTGGAAACTTGTTAGACCCATGTACGATTTTGAGACAGCCCAGCCTATTGAGAATTGCCAGCACTATCAGGCACTCACTGTGCATCAGGATAAAGAGCATTTAACTGCCATGATGTCAGCAGATAACTGCAACACTTCGCAAGACGGATACTAATATTATCCCCATTTTACGGATCAGGAAACTAAAGATTAGAAGGGTTTCAAAATTAACCCCATTTTATATGGCTAGTAATTGGCAGATGGTGGATTTAAACTCAAGAAGCTTGATTCCTCCACGAAGATTCTTAAATATCACACTCTGAAGTCCTTCCTTATGATGAATTGAATGTCTCTCTTTACCTTGCACAGAGTTCTGCTCCTTGGGGAGACACAGAACAACTCTAATCCCCTGCCAGATGACAACATTTCACACACTGGAAAAAACTCCCACCCTGCCCTGCCCTTCTCTCCTACAAGTTAAAAACACCTCTTACTTCTACCATTTTTCATGTGACTTATTTCAAGTCATGTCCCCTTCCTCAAGACGTCTCACAAAATGTACCCCAGTGTATTCGCTGATTGTCTGGAACTGAAGACAGGACCTTCAAACTGGTCTGATAAGAGCACAACAGCAAGCAGACTGCTAGACAGCTCCAAGAAAAGGACCACTTTAATGGAATCTAGAAATGCGCAGTGAGCAGCGACGTGAGCCCGTGAGCCGGAGAAGGAGCCCCGGGGTTATGTGTACACGTGGTGCTCAGTATCAACGGCCCTGGCTCATACTCTGTAACGTGGACAGGCTCCAGGAAAGCAGCATAAAGAGACTTCCGCCTCTCCTTCTACCTCCTTTAAGCTAGGTCAAAGCCATTGATCCCTGGGCGGCACAAAGGGCGAATTTTGGAGCTCCAGAGTCCAAGCCAGAGATCTTCATTAAAGTTGACTTACTACTCTGTATATGTGTAGAAGTCCACATGAGAACCCAAGACCGGCTGTGGAACAGCCCAAGTAGATAAAGATGACAACACCCACTCATGAGAACTCATCTTTGATAAGGACTACCTGGGTTCAACACAGGGAGCTCAAAAGTCTAATGTTCCTATTGTAAGGGTTAATAATAATAGTACCCTCAGGTTAGGGCCACAAGGTACCTATGGCGTCTCCTGGTGATCTACAGCCCAAATGTAGGGGGAGGGCCAAAAATAGTAACTCTTGCTCTTAAATCCACCAGAACTTTCTGATCAGGCTTATGGAAGTCTCCGGGAAAAATATGAACTGGATTTATCATAACTGACAGGGGCCCAGCGCAGTCTGGCGCCCAGCACCGATGCACTGTGAAAATACATTGTATCCCGCGGCCTGATGGCGGAAGGTTCTCCTGGTTATTAAATCGCGACAGGGACTGGAAAGACTCAGGAAGAGAGAGAAAAGGCAGAGGGTCTTAAGGTAGGAAGGAACATCCTGGAGTAATAAAGATAAATGTGACAAGTAAGTGAACATGAGAGAAAAAAGAGTGTTGCAAACAAGACATAACTAATGGTAGCTATTCTGATTTATATAAACATCAGAAAAGAGAATAGGGACCTGAATTAGAAAATACCAACCACCTTGGTTAAAAAAAAAACAACAACTCTGTTTTTAAAGACAGGTTGATTGATTGGCAGAGATTACGGAACAACAAAGAAACATCACCTCCTGTATTTTAGGAAACAATCACCCAATTAAGCCAACTAAAATATTTACCTAAGAAAGCCAAGAGCAGAAGCCATTCAGATTATGTTTCAGGAATGGGTTTTAAGATGTTTCGAAGCTCAAATAATTGAGGTTTTTCGTATAAAACTAAACTTAGCCAACCTGCTTCCAAACCTACTTATTCCTTCACTGACAAATATAATAATGCTCCTGGGGCTCAGATCTTATTATTATTAAAGACTTATTAAGTATCCCTGGTGTGCTGAATGCCACACATAAAAGATGGATGAATACACTGTGTGCCCTCCCTCGAAGAGCTTAGAGTCTTACAAAACTGATAGGACACACAAATAAACACTCCCAAATTTCTTCCAGAGAGTACTTTCGAGAGTTGATGCCATTATAATGCTTTGGTGTTAGGTGCAAGGATGAAAAATGAACTGAACTTGTTGATGAAATGGGACAAACACATGGATACAATTAGTCTAGTGACATGCGGCCTTCTGTCTCCCTTCTCTCCAGCCCCAGAGAAGGTGCAGCCCCGCCCCCCCCCCCCCTCCAGCTAATCCCTTTACCCCGGTCCTCCTCCGCCTCACCTTCCTGCCACTCTGGCTCAGACCTGCACCATTTCTGGCCAGGGTCACCAGGAAGGCCTCTCCTCCACGAGCTCTGCCGCCAGATCACCCCACTCTGAGCAATCCGGGACACCATTTCCCAAGGAATTTTTTTTTTTTTAATAAAATGTAAATTTCACTGTGTCACTCCTCTGTTTAAAGATTCTTCAGTGGATTCCCACAGCTCTCAGGATAGAGTTCGAAGTAATCCCTTACCGTGACATCAAATGATCTTTGCAGTTTGCATTTCCATAAATTTTCATTCTCCTCTAATGGCATGACTCCTCAGGAACCCATCTACTCCAAACCTACCGCCCTTTACTTGAAGATTTCCAAATCTGTCGTGCTTTCTCGCACTTTCATGCCTTAACTCCTGCTAAAGGGGGCCTGGGGCAGCCTGTCCCTCCCTCCTTAGCTAGCCAGCCCAAGCATCGCCTTCCCTTAAAAGGCATTTCCAAACCCCCTGCATGGCTCTGGGCTGGCCCTTCTCCTCCAGGCCCCAATCTGCCCTTATAAGAGACCCTACAGTACCTTTACGGAGTCTCATCTGTCTCCTCAAGGAGACCAGGAACTCCTCTAGAAAACAATGGTACTCCATATATTTTTATATCTCTAGCAGTTGGCACAGAATTTATAAGAAAAAAAGAGATAATGAGCCTAAGGCAGAATAAAATGATATTTTCAAATAAAGGAATGAATGAATGATCACATAGTTGGTTCAGCCTCAAGGGCAAGGATTGGACTCTGAGACTCAACACCAATAGTTGGAGGCAGGAGTGGGGGAGGGGAGAAGCCCCAGAAGTGAGCTGAAAGGGAACCTCGACTGTCCGGGAAAGCAAATTCATCTCAGAAGTCTGCTCTGACCTCACAGCCTGGGAACCAGGAACCAACTCACAACCTTTGTACAGTTTGTGTCAATATTTATTACTCTTTACACAATTCTTTTTGGCTACCTGCTCACCTCAAGCAATAAATCAAAATCCTATCTTCTGGCTTTCTGGAAGGTCCTTCCCTTCCATGGCTAGGAGGGAGGATGATCTCTTCTCTCTCCCTTTATCAGGACTCCTAATCTAGGCCTGAGGCTCTTCCGTGGCCAGGGGGACACACAGGCACCCCCACAATGACAGGATGAGGGCGAAGACTTCACACAGGTCCCCAAGGGGTCAGTGGAGGGGTCTCTCCCTTGCCGTGGATAGAGGGGCTGTGGCCGGGCAGGGGAAGGTATTCGAGTATCCGTTCCCTTCGGGCTCTTTCATTCTCCTCCTTCTCGGTTTTTTTCCACCTCCTCACGAAGAAAGCTTTTAGCTGGGAAAGGGCAGGCTTGACTGCCCATGCCATCAAGACAGTGAAGTCCCGCCACAGCGAATGGGGCCGCAGGCAGAGAGGAGGCTGATGCAGACTCGCGGGGCCAGGGTGGGGGTGACCAGGGGGCAGGAACTCCCCGACCCCACGTGAACCGCCGCCCACCTCTCCCTCCAGTGACTGCACCTGACACAGGGAGGGGGCTTGCTGCAGACGGCCCCTTGGCGGTGGGAGGGGGGGGTGTCATTTAGACAGAGCTGATGCCACGGCCCTTCCATCACTGGCTGACATTCACTCGGGGTGAGATTCCGCAACCGTATGCAGAGAATAATAAGCAAGTGGGGTCCCTTGCCACTCACAGAGAAATAAGAGAAAGAGAAAAGCAGGAGAGAAGGGAGACCATCAGGTTAGAGAAGAAGGAAGGAGGAAAGGAGTGATACATTAAGTGAGGGGGAGAGTGAATACTTTTCATATGTTTAGGGATTAAAGGAAAAGATGTATGAATGACACTGTGAGGAATTAATACTGCAAAGGAAGCTATGTATTTGATATGATTTGCAGGAAGCCACTTTAAGGTGTCAGAGAGCATTATCAGGTCTGTGAAAACAACAGGCTCACCTAGGCCTCCTGCCCCACACTGTGTGTTTGAGGGCACAGGGTCAGGACATGTGTGATCCTGGACAATATTCTTTCTCTCTCCAAGCCTCAGTTTCTTCATCCACGAAATCGGGATAATAATAGTATCTTCCTCGTACAGTAGTTATATGGATTAAATGAGTTACTTATGCAAAAATACTTCAGAACAGTATCTGGCACACTCAACTGCTATATAATAAATATTAGGTTTTCATCTTTGACTCTAGCTTCAGCAGATCCTCAGTCCATTCTTTAAGCTTCCCATGGAAGACATATCCACCATAGCTTCAATCTTTGACCACAGACCCTGAGCACGTGGTCGGGCACTACCCAGGCTCCACGGGAGGACTGGATGGAGCAAACAGGTTGATTTCTTCAAATTAATGTCTCCCCTTTTTAACTAATCATTCTTTGCCCATCCGTTCCATCCTCTCTCCCCAACCCTAAAGCCAGAAAAAGCACTGAACAGAAGAGTTAGAAGCAGTGGGTTCCAACTCAGACCCTGCTATCGTGTGGCCTTTTATATATGACTTGATCCTCTGGGTCTCAGTTTTCTCATCTGTAAAAAGCAAGCAAGTAGCCACTATCTTAGGGGCTGAAGTAAGGTAACAAAAGTGAAAGCAACCAGCCTAACTCCTGGCATGCATTAGTCACACGATAACTTAGATTTCAGTTTGAGTCTTAACTCCTCCACCTTCTCTCTCTCCACTAGCTTTGTTTCAGACCAGCTAGTTGCACCCAAAGACATCACCCAACCCCTGGCCACAGGCAAACAAACACTATTCACTGACCTCCCTCTCTATTTTAAGCTGCACCCCCCAGGACTGCTCCTGGCCATTCTGGAAAAGTCAGGCATCTTGCAGATGTAACATTATAGGCTTCCAGCTCCTTGGAGCAGCACTGCCCAACAGCACTTTCTGCAATGATGACAATTTATAGCTGCAGTGTCCAACACAGCAGCCACCTGTGGTCAGTGAGCACTTGAGATGCAGCTCAACAATGGAGAAACTGAATTTTTAGTTCATTTCATTTTAATGAATTCAAATGTAAGTAGCCACATATGACCAGTGGCTACTATATTCTGCATTGGACAACACAGCCTTAGAGCCACCGCCAGTTCTTGCCAAAGTGCTAACTCCAGCCACTCTTCCGGGGAGCAAGACATCTGAACCTTCCAACCGCCTGGCTGGTATCTCTATTTGGCCACTGCTACCTCCATCAAGGGCAGTGTGTAGAGCAGGAGAATGAGGTCGCTCAAAGGCTATTTCCAATGCCCTTCAATTCCAAGGCAACTAGACTTGTTTTTAGAATGCAGGTAAAATCAACATTTCCCCCAATTCACTGCATTTGGGGGAATATATGTAAATTGCAACTATCCTTTTAACAGTCCCTAAGGGTTTCCCCTGCCACCAAAGGATTACTCTGTGGGGTATCTCACCAAAGGGCAGAGCTTTCAGGCCGGCAGGGAAAGACCTGTGCACTGACTTAAGATGAGGGGCAAAATTCTGGGGACCTTTTTGAAAATTAGATCCCTGGCATTTCCATTTCACAGAGTCAAAATTCCACAAGAATTACTTCACAGTATTTTTTTACATTACTCTTGCCAAGATCAGATTCCAAGAAGCAATAAAGAATATTAACTTAGCCTTTACTTTCAATCGGAAAGTTTGTTAGGTTTGAAATCATCCACAAATTATCATCTTTGCCAAACTGAGATTGGCCCTAAGAGATTGAGAGAGAGAAGACTCATCCTCTTGTTTGGAATGTGTGAGCCTCGAATCGTTTCATGACCTTCATTCCAAGGTGCTAAATGTGTTGTGTGGATTATTCTCAGACACTTGCCCTAGACAAAAAGAAAACAAAACCAAAAACAAAAAAAAACAAAAAAGCCCTGGCCCAAGTAAGAGGAATGGGAATGGGAGAGAAAGCCCATCTGCTCCCTTGATAAATATCTATCTAGTCTTTACTATGTGCCAGGAAGGCACAAATGAAATGGGGCTCCAAGCTCTGTTACAGACAAATCTATAAACAAGTAATTACCACACACAAGGTACATTGTCCACACAAGCTGTTTGGGAACACAGAGAACCGAGCAGCACGTGCCACAGGAAAGTCAAGGAAGGCTTTACCAAGAGGTAGCCTTTGAGCTGGGACTGAAGAATGGACAGAAAAATGCCAGGTAAGGTTGGGAATGGGGCAGCTATGTTTAAGGAAGAGGATGTGGGAGGAAGTCAAAAGCACAGAGGGTGAAATGAGCCTTCTAAACTGGGGGCAAGACCCAAAACTGGCCTCATTTCATTCTGGAGCCTCTCAGTCTTCTCAGTCTTTCCCAGCCCCCTTGGCCCTCTTCCAAATCCACACAGCCAGTCCAAGAACATCATGTTCCTTCGGGTCACACCCCATCATAAAAAGGCTCCTGCCTGTTTGGGGCCTGCAAACAAAATCCCATGATCCTACTAATTGTAGGGCTAAGGGCAGGCTGCCCCAAAATGTGCTACTTTGCCATGCAGATTATTTTGAGCTAAAATCAAAGCCCAAAAGGCTCAGGAAGAAGTCCACCTAATTACTTGAAAGGAATTTAGATAACAGAACCTGCTCCAGAAGAGAGCTATCACCACAGATAACTACAACATAGAATGAACTAGGGGTGATAGACAAGAAGGAATTTAACAAAGTCAGCTTGTTAAAATTCCTTTGTATGTCCCATTGTTTCTGAGGCCCCGAAAACATTTGTTTACCAGACATTCACTCTTTTTCATCTTCCTGTGAATTGCTTCCCTTCCCTTCAAAGTCCCAAACCCCTCCCAGCTTCTCCTTAGTTCAGGATGACAAACATATCTCATTTTGCCTGACTGTCTTTGAAGTCACATGTTTGTGTGGATTCCCCATATGTACAATATGAAATTTGATTTTCTCCTCTTAATCTCATTGTCGCATGTCAATTTAATTCTTAAACCAGCTAGAAGAATCTTGAAGGGTAGAGAAAAATTTCTCCTCCCCAACATAATCAAGGCTGTTGCTGCTTTTACAAGCCCCAGCAATCCACCATACATGTGAACGGTGTTTGCAGTTTCTTGGAAGAGACACCCTAAAACCACTGCTGCAGGTAGCCAGCTCACCATAGGATGATGATCCAATGAGTTTTGAGAGAGCTGGTGACCATCAGAGTGGACTGATTATGTTGAGAAGTGTTGCAGTACTTTCAAAAGAGAAGAGACGCTACATGACAATGAATTTAATGAGAGTAATGTCAGGAAGCTAAAAGCGGCTGTAAAGTACAGTACAATAGAATGATGCAGGGTAAGAGGAAGGAGACAGCAATGACCAAGGCAAATGTGGGCTTGCTGGAAATTTTTCTGACATGCCATTAGAGTCTTAAAATTGATCTTCTAAGCCACATTTAGGAGGCCAAGTTTTAAGAAGGTAAATTTACCCCCAACTTCAGGAGGAAGCTAGATATTCACAGGAAACTATGCAATATTACAGCTGAATATATATTCAAAACTTGCCTATAATGGTTGGATGAAAAACATATGTTTCATTCTGCGAGAATATCTCATTCTAAGTGACAATTCCAGAATATACAAAAATGTTTCTTTTTGCTTTCTTATTATTCTATATGCTAGAAAACATCAGATTTTTTGTGCAGGGTTTTTTGTATCCTCTTTTAAATTAGGTCACCTCACCAGGCTTTTTGGACCTGCTGGGTGGATTTTCCCAAATAAAGACATCACAGTGGTCAGCTGGCAATATCAGTGATAGAATTCAGGTCCCCAGAAACTGGAACCAAGAAGGGCAGCACTAGACTGGCCATCAGGTATCCATCAGATTTAGCTTTTGAGACCAGGTCCCCCTTTTTCTCCTGTGTATTTAAAACGGAGAGGTCTCTTAACTTCTCTGGACCTCACTTTTCTAATCTGTAAAAGGGGAATAGTAATTAACCTCATGAGGTTGCTGGGAAGATTAAATACTATGGTATAAGGTAAAGCATATGAAAAATGGAAGTCAGTAATTTTAGTTCAATTCAATCTAATAAACGCCATTCATTTATCCATTAATAGGAGTTTGAGGGTGTGAAATCTGAACACACTGAGTGAAAAAATATCCACAAAATGCCTGGCTTCTGATCCCTCACCTAATTATCAGTCACAAACAGGATTGACCAACCCAGTTCCTTTTCATTTTCTATTCATTTCACATTCTGCAATGAGACACTGATTAAGGAAAAAGAAAGTATATAAAAGGGATTATTACTTGCTCCCTCCACTAATAAACCTGCGGATAATTGATTCACAGACCACCCACTACGAAGTTGGGATCTTTTCCTATAGGATTTGTAGTTCCAAAATGGATGACTTTATCAAAATAAAGCTGGAAAAAGATTCCTTAGCCCCTCCCTGTGATGTCTTTTGGAACAACTACCTTAAAAGTCAGCTTTCTTTCTCCAGAATCCTTCTCAATCTTCCCACCCGCTCAAAACTACTGACAGTCCAACCAACTTATTTTTATTTATTTTACTTACTTAATACCTCACTTGTTCTTAAAAAGAATAAAGACTTCTAATTCCACCTAATAAGAGAGATTCACCTGCTTCCAAATCCCCCTTCTGGGGAATTCCCACAATGAGCCAAGCACCTCTTCTTCCACATGCAGAACTCAAAAGCTCTATATTTACCTGCTTGATTTCAACGTATTCACATGCACATAACCAAACCTTCCCAAAAATAGACATGCAGATCTGGCCATCTTTATCTCCAATCTTATGAGTCACAGTGTCTAAGTTTGGTACTTGGTGACCTTCTGAATGTACCTTACAGTTTAGGGTTCTAGGAGTCCCAATATACAACCCATACGGAAAGCAAATAAAACCAAGTTTAAGATTATAAACTCCTATTCTTCATAGATTTTATTCCAACTATCCCAATAAAATACTTACCCATATAAATTAAATCATTTGTTTCTCTCATAAATTTCCTAAAATTCAAACTCCTTTCTAAACTAACATTCCCTAACACATACTTTATGGAATGGTCCCAACATTTTGGAAATAATGTCTTTGTCTGACATGAAAGATGCCAGCTAGAGGCCATATGGCTTTTTTTTTTCTTACAGGTTTAATGACAACTCTAAAAATAACAAAAACAAAAACAAAAACAAAAACAAAAACAAAACAAAAGAAAACAAAAAACCCACGTGATACCATCTTTTAAAATGGTCTATCAGGGGCACCTGGCTGGCACAGCGGTTAAGCGTCTGCCTTCGGCTCAGGGCGTGATCCCGGCATTGTGGGATCGAGCCCCACATCAGACTCCTCCGCTAGGAGCCTGCTTCTTCCTCTTCCACTCCCCCTGCTTGTGTTCCCTCTCTCGCTGGCTGTCTCTCTCTGTCAAATAAATAAAATAAAATCTTTAAAAATAAAAAATAAAATAAAATGGTCTATCAACTTAAACTAATTCATCTGAGTAAAAAAAATGGTGATATCCATTTGCAAAAAGGTAGGGAAGCATCAAAATGAGCCAAAGAAAACTTCTGACCAAGATCTTGCTTGAAAGTTAGGAGGTGAAAAAGAGAAGTCTTCTTGAAAAGGAATGGAAAGCCCCCTCTCCCCCAATTCCGAAAGCCAATGGGAGCTCAGGGATTAAGAAAAAACAGACCTTTTTCTTTGGGTCCATATGAGAAGCATCTTGAAAATGAGATCAGTGATGTTGCAGATGAACTGGCTGGAGCATTTAACTCCCTTCACCACAGGAGAAAGATCACATTCCCACAGAGAAATACACTACAAAATCCTTTCAATCAATTCAGCTTTTCACCCTGTGCCTCCCCTAAAGAGCTTATCTCTGGAGAGGCCCCCAGAGGAATTCAAACACAATCCTGAGACTAACAGCCCTCCTCCTCCCTTAAAGAAGGGAGTGGGAGAACCAAGAAGGTAAAGAGCAGGAAGGCGAAATAAAAAAGGAGGAAAGTCAATAAAACTAAATTTCCCCAACTCTGTTATGCCTGTCATTCAAACATCATTCCTTGGCACAGTAGCTTCTCAAGGGGAAAGTTTAAAGGGATAGAGCTGCAGCAGGGAAAAACAAGGAAGGAGATGATATTGCTTTATCCTAGGCCAAAATGTCTTATTTTAATTGCACAGGAATTTTTTGTTGGTCCCCAGCACCATTCTCATCTCTAAGCTCCCTCTTGCATGCCAGGTCTCTAAAGCCTAGAAGCTACCTTTTCTAAATGCCCTTGCTGCCAGGTTTCTGATTAGACTCCACCAGGAAGGGGCACTACAGTAAGATGGGGAAGGCAGAAGAGAAAGAGAAGCCATACACTCAGGGGACAAGTGGAGGAAAGTACCTGGGCATTGGCACGTGCCTCAGGCATCTCCTGAGAATCACCCCCTTGTTCACTGCAGGCCCCACACTTACATTTTTCCTGAATGGGGCTTTCCCTGGCCTCCCCTCCCCCAACCTTTCAACAGTTTTGTGAGCCTCGAATCCCCGGTATTAAACCACTTCCTATTCAAAATATCCATGGTGGCTTCTGCGAATCCTGACTGATACACTGGTCTCTCCCATGCTTCACAAATTGGCCCCATACCCACCCTAAGGGCACCAGAGACCTATAAAAGCATGGGGAAATACGGCACAAGTTCTTGAGTCTTACTTCCATAGCATCTATTTTTAGGAATTGATTTTTATATTAAAATAACCACTGAAATACTATGAAAGGAAGAGCACTTGAAAATAAAATTTTAGGATAAAATACAAAGCTTAAGAGAAAATAACTCCTACAGAAGGCTACTTTGTACTCTCAGTACCTGAAGTTCATGCTTCCACCTTCTGCAATGATGACTATCTTGGTGCAAGACTTAGAGACACAATGTACATCTATCTATCCTTCCTTCCTTCCTTCCTTCCTACCTACCTGAGCTTCTCCTGAGTTCTGTTCCAGAAAAGGTTCTAGATGGTACAGCAGCAGTAGGCTGGTTGAGTCTATACACTCTCCATGAATTGCACAACCAGAGCATGCAGCATTCAATTAACTGACTTTCTGTATCTATCGTAGCTTACCCACTAGAATGCAAGATCCTTCATGGCAAGGGAGGCACCGTGTTTAAGCTCTGCATTCTGTACTGTGGGCCTCCAACAGCGCCTGACCCATAGTAAGCAGTCAATCTATATCTCACTCACTGCACTGAGGAATCAGTGAATAGTTGGCTAGGTAGCTGAATACTTACCTAGCACAAGTACAACATGCCATAGAGGTGAACGTTTGTAAAATACATATTACCAAATGTGTAAACTTATGCCAGTTATTTTGCCCCTAAGTCTTAGGTTCTGCATCAGGAAAATGAGGATTATAATTGTACCTGTTTCATAGGGTTGTTAGGATTGGGGTGAAGGTTTAAGAGAGATGATATGGGCAACATATAAGGTGTCTGGCACAGAGTAAGCTCCCCCATACACATTAGCAATGATCACTACCTATTTTCCCTGGATTTGAATACCCTAAAATAAGCTTAGATTATACAACTATACTGAGTCTAATTCAATCTTTCCTCAATGGTTCAGAGAGCACTAAAGTGCTTCAGCAGGTCATTTGAAATCGAAATTGTGTCTCCAGTTCATTAGCCAGAATGGCAGATCGCAGGGTGCCCTGGTCGTCCCAGCTCAGGCCCTCACCCACACAACCGAAGCTGGCTAGGAAAAGCTGATGTTTTGACCACATGGCAGCCTTCCAAACTGAACTGTTATTTGGGGTAGAATTACAAAACTAGGAGAGGGGAGCACACAGTCAATGAAATAATACATTTTGACTCTAAAAATGAAACTGATACAGCAGCTTATGAAAGTTTACTCCTTACATGAAAATCGAACTGGCAGTTGTGTGAAGCTCATCACAGAGGCTAAAACCTGACTAAAGGCAAATGAACAATTATCAATGATAACGTACATAGTCAGAGGAATGCCTGGTGGGGAGCCTGTGGCACCCGTGGTAGTCTAGTTTTATTTAACATCTTAGTTAATGATCTGGAAGAGAGATAAACAGAAGACTAAAGAGAGATGCTGAAGTGGACATCTGTTGGCTTTGCCTGCCAGGCACCCCCTCTCCTGCCGGTGGTAACACCCAAGTTGCGTGTTGAGAAATCCCGTCCCCCAGTGAGTAAAATCTCCATGGAACTGTCAAACAAGATAGCCCATACTGGGCCAAAAAGATGCCCTCTCCCTGGACTCTGAATCTTAAGTCGAGTATCACAAAAACTTCAGACACCATAGAACCACCAAGAATCATTTGTTCCAATGGCATATCTCTGGGAGAAAAGAAATTTATTCATTCCTGTTACCTTGATCCTTGGACTCTATGACTTTTTTGCCCTTTCCTTTGCCTTCAAGTCTAATATACGTCTTCCCCCACCTTATATCAGCCAATATCATCTTCTGTGGACAACAACCAGAAAGCTCAACGACTAGAGACGCAGCTTCTACTAAACACAGACAGGGTACGCACTCTGTTTATGTGGCCCTTCAGCAATTCCCAAGATCCTTTTCAGGCACTAGTGTAAGAAATACCACTATAGACAAAGGAAATGATTTAAAAATTACAGTGTTTTGATTCAACTTGAAAAAAAATTTACATTGACATTTTTTTCTGGGAAAAAGAAATGATTCTAATATTCACACAACAGAACAAATCACCTAACCTTAGAACTAAGGTGAAAGCAGAGAATCAGACAGGAGATTGCAATGAGATGAGGCACTTTTAAATGCCATTAAAGTTCTATATTGCATAAAGTACAAAACATCAGACATTAGCAAAGTACAACCATGGTAAGTGACCTCTATGGTACATTGTCTGAATTATTAGGTACATGCCTTCTTATAAAGAGAGAGAGAGTAGGGACATAATAAACCCAATGGAGTTTACAGAAGTGTAATAAAAATGCATCAGGCTATCCAGGGTAAAGGGATGAATGCTAAGATAATACTAGCTTTGTCTTCCAGGAGCCCTGCTCTCCTGGGTGGAGAGCATGTAAGGAGGCCACCATCTTTGCTTGAAGCTAAGAGCTGTTCCATGATTAAGCGCCATACTTGCTGATTACCAAAAACACTCAGCCACCCAGGCTCAAAAGGGGAAATGAAGACCAAGGGGAGATGAAGACCAAGGGTGAGGCCAGCCTAACTTCTGCCCAACTGGATGTCCTCTGTCACCCAACAAGCCCTACACTGCCTCCACAATGATTCACCTACGCTGCTTTTGGGCCAGGGGACGAAACTGCCCCATCAACAACGAAGAAGTCTACTTACTTGCAAGGAAAATTTGGAAGCAAAGAGGAATTTTCTTCTCATTACTGGAGAGAATCAAGACTATTTTTTAGTCTATAAGAAACAGAGATACCTACCCCTGTTCTTTCCTCCCAGAATCCATGAGCAACGCTTCTGAGGGAACTAGCCAGGGCAACATCCTGGTTGGTGCTGAGAAAGACCTAAGGTACACACTGCATACAGCATATAAAAGGAGTACATGGTACATTATATAGGTATAAAATATCTAGTATTGTATCAGTAGGGTCCCAAAGGAAACAGATGCCAATCCCAAATAGGGAGACTGAGGCAAATTTAACAAAGAGACTATTTGTAAAGGTGTGAGCTGAGTCAAGGGAAAACGACAAGGTGGTTGATTAAAACCCCTTGGGTCTGGCAACACTGGGAGCTGTTAGGACCCCTGGATGCCTACAGAGGCAAGGTAAGGGAGCTAATAATGGAACTCTGCAGGAGTTGGCCCTGTGAGAGGGGTCACACTAGGGCATCTGTGGCCTTTAGGAGAAGAAGGCAACCATTAGCACCCCACAGCGTGGTAGAGACAAAGTAATAGGGACGAAACTCGAGCCTCACCGTGCTGATGTTCTCTCTTCCCATGCATCCCACTGGCTAGTCCTAATCAGATCAGTGGGGGCCCCAGTGATCAGGTAAACCAGGTTCAGCCTCACAGTGGTTAAAGTCGAGTGAAAGGATAGACAGTAGACCCGGAGTGTGTATCCGTACTGACATCTGTATCTGTACCTCTCATGTCATGACGATATGCACAGATTCCTCAAAGTACACGATGCTTATATGTTAACTCTTCTATTTCTCTGTAGGATCTTCTTACCCTCTCGAAATGCTAATCTACAGCTTCTCTCATTTCCTCAGTTATAAAATTAGGGATTAGAGTGCAAAGGTGGTAGTTTCTTCTTCTCCCCTATACATACCCAGGCATAGACATGGACAAAGCCTTCCCTAAGTCATAAAGGAAAAATTAAGATAATGATAAAAATGCTAAGTTCCCTCTAATAGCTCGAAGGAAAAAGGAAATCTTAGCTTTAAAAACATATAAAAGGCAGAATCCACGTATCCCATAATGTATGTCTGAAGCAAAAACCACCCCTACGCTAAGACGGACAAGAAGTGGCTGAAACTGCAGCCTTGCCTTTGTCTCGCATTGCCCACCTTGTCTGCCAGGCTCCCCCTTGGGAAGAGCTCTCAGCACCTCCCAGGTCCTGACTGCAGAGTAAGTTCAAGGCCTCATGTGTGACTTGACCTAACCAGGACCCCCGTTCCTACAAAATCCTCTTACACAGCACGTGACAGAGCAGAAATAACAGGAAGAAATTAAGGGGTAATTCAGGAGTACTGTGTTAGAAAAGGCTCGAACAAAATGGGATCTGTTATGTCATGAAAGGACTGCAAAAGGAAGTAGGTCAGCTGTCATTTTTGAGATGTTTGCTGACAGAGTCTTCAAAGCACAGCTTCCTTTCCTGGGTTCCACCATTTTGAAAAGGAACATGTGCCTGGCTCGGCAGGTCAGACCAGTATGTCATCCGCTTTAACGCTGTCCTGACGGTGGCGCCAGCACATGTTTTATGAGCGAACGCAATTCCTTGCCCTCCACAAAACCTCACATTTTTTGGAAAGGACCCCAAACACCCTGCATTTCCCTTGGGACCTTAAAACCAAAGGAGCCCAACAGTCATCTTGCTCCACCTTTTAATTCCTGACTGTTAAAATTCAAGCTTTCTGAAACAGTTTCCAAAGCTATTAAGGCTATTAATAGTGAGATTTTGATGAGCTAGTTCAAAGTCAGCACTAATGACCTGTTGATGATTTTAATGGTTCTTGCAATAAGTACTGTGAGTGACCTATTGTTAGAATACAGAGCAACTGGCTTTTCCATTAATCCATTAACTCTTCTTTTCTCATAATTCTTTCCCCGACTAAAATATTTTCTTCCTTTTAATTTGAAGGGATCATGGAAGAAAAAAAAGAAAAACCTGAGATGCACAAAGAATAAACTTCAGTGACTAAGAATCAGAGGAGGCAAAGAAAAAGAGGCAAGAAGAAGCAAGATTCTGAATTCCTGTTTGTATGAAGCTGTGCTTTAGAGAGGAAATAAATCCAGCAGGGGCACACCCAGACCCGGGGAGAGGGCAGGGGAGGACTGCAAATTCAGAAGGCAGAAGCTTCGAAGGTGATGGAGATGGAACGATGGAGTCAGGGAAGGGCTAGAATCCAGCATTTTTAAGGAGCTGAACCTGCACAGACCCAACTACAAAAAGCAACATCCAACCCCGATTTGTACGCATAACTTCCAGTTCACCTCTCTTGTTCTGGACCTTGCTTAAGGCCTGAGCTACTGAGCCCTGCCTGCTCAGGTACTCTCCAGCCACCATCCACACCTAAGCAGTGTACCATTCCCTTCTTCCCAGACAGCTGCTCTCCTGGCTAGTTTTTTCTCTACCTGACAGCACACACTCAGAGACCACTTGGACAATGACCCTCTTGGCCCACCTCCTCCCCAGAACTGGTTGGTATGTGGAACCTGGATCAGAGCAGGGAAGGGTGTCCAACAATTGAACCGTAAGGAGTAGAGCAAGTCAGCAGCAAATGAATAAAGTCAAGGTCTTTATCTATTTGGCTCTGCCTATATTTTTAAGAAGACAAACTGAGGGATGCCTGGGTGGCTCAGCTAGTTAAGCATCTGCTTTCGGCTCAGTCATGATCGCAAGGTCTTGGGATCGAGCCCCACATCGGGCTCCCTGCTCATCAGGGAGTCTGCTTTTCCCTCTGCCCCTCCCCCTGCTTGTGCTCTCTCTCTCTCTCTCAAATAAATAAATAAAATCTTTTTAAAAAATTGTACAGAAAGCATTTGAGGAGGAATAGACTAGTACGAAAATTCACAAAGCAGGATACATGGCTGAGAGTATTTGAATGAAAGATAAAACAGGACAGAAAATAATATCACAGTTAAGAGCAGACCACCAAGCATCTTAGCCTGACAGAGGATATTGAAAATATTTCCTGAAAGAGATCACAAAACTGGCAGAAAGGCAAGATATGTTAGCGATATGAGATTTCAATTGTTTAGACATGCTAGAAGCTTGATTCTTTTAAAACAGAGCATCTGATTTTTCCTTCTGACAGCAGGGTTTCTCAGAAGGTTAAGAAATCTTTTGAGGACAGCTGCTACAGGGGTTTATAATCTTCCTCCTCAAGAAAGCCCTAAGAAGGAGCCAGCCAATGTTTTTCTATAAAGTAACAGTAAATATTTTACACTCTGTGGGCCATGTGGTCTCTGTCACAGCTATTCAGTTTTGCCCTTATAGGACAAAAGTACCACAGATAACGTGTACACAAATGGGTGTGGCTGTGTACCACGAAAACTTTATTTGCAAAAACGAACAACAGGCCAGATATGGCCTGTAGGTGGTAGATTGTCAATCCTTATCCTAGATGGTTATGTAGAACTAACAATATTCCTATGACCAAATAATCCCATCCTACTGGAATTTGTGCTAGCTAAGAAAGGGATACTGTGGGAAGTAAGATGTGTAATTTAGTAAGATGATTTCTGAAGGAAAATTAAAAGTTGGAAATAATTAATTTGAGCCCATGGACATTTCTAAGAAGGCCACGTAATTTAAAAGAGATGCAGTGCTTTCAAAGATTTTATTCTGGCTGTATAACAGCTAATAATTGCAATGCAAAAGATACTTAAGAGAGACTATATGGATACCCAGAAAGTTCTGAGATTAAATCAGAATATATAACAACATGTATAAAAGGATATACTCATAATATATAAAAACAGGACAGTTATAAAAACATAAGGATAAACTTGTAAGAAAAGTGGCTAAAGCTTAGGGAAAAAAATGTTAAAAAAAAAAAAAAACGAGTTAAGCTGTGTTCAAAAGAAAATGATCCAGGAAGTGATAGAAAAAGCTTTGTATGATGGTGGGAAGTTAAAAGATGACAGAGAGAAGGCAGAGGCACTCAACTTTTATCTTGCTTTTCATCTCTTCTACCAAGGAGAATGATCTTCAAACTGAAAAGGGTAGGGCAAACATGGCTAAGATAAAACTGAAACCTTATGTGGGAAAAGGAAACAGTGAAAAAGCAGTCAGTCATTTAAACGCTAGGTACTGACCAGAACAATGGTAAAGCAACAATAGCTAGTGCTTCTTGAGTCCTTAGGAATCATCAGACTTCAGATGCATAAATTAGGTCCCCAAGACAATACTATATATAGTATATATTATCATTTTTTCCCATTTTATGGATGAATAAATAAGAGGTTAAAAACTTGTCCAAGTCTCCAGTTAGTTCGTACAGAGCTAAGTATTGAACTCAGTCTAATTCAACTGAACTAGGTCTGACTCATAGCCAAGTCTTGTTTTTAAGGACATTTATATAACTGAAGATTTATTCAGGAATCACTATTACTAATCCTTCAAAGGACTGGACCTCTAAACTAGAGAGTGGCATATGTATGACCAGCTCTACCTTGCACAGATTCATAGAAAAGCTCTATTTAAAGAAAACCACAGACCCAAAATGGAGTCACTTATGCTAGGCCAAGTGAGCAAACCAGGGCTTAATATCTAACCTAACTGCAGCTTAAACTTCCTCCAGAAATATCATCTTAACCAGTCAGTCAGGAATTTTCTGCTCAGCACCAATAAAGTATTAGTCACATGGGCCTTTTCCATCCCCCAAAGGAAGATGAGACAATCCACCTAATAAGAACCCCTGCCTTACTCCCTAAGAGAAGGTGACCTTGCCTGAAACATTTTCTTCTCTTTTGCTAATAACTCCCTTGTACCACCTCCTTCCTATAAAAACCTTTCATACTGTACAACTCCTTGGAGATCCCTACTTGCTAGATGGGATACAGACTGATTCATGAATTGCTCAGTAAAGCCAATTAGATCTTCAAATTTATCCAGTTAAATTTTGTTTTTTAGCAGCTCTAAAACAGATCTGTTAAACAAGAGGCTGCTTTGAAAGAAAGAAAGAAAGAAAGAAAGAAAGAAAGAAAGAAAGAGAAAGAAAGAAAGAAAGAAAGAAAGAAAGAAAGAAAGAAAGAAAGAGGAAGAGAAAAAGAAAGAGAAAGAAAGAAGAGAAAAAGAAAGATGTGACCACCAGGAATCAGCACAAGTTCACTATTGGTCCATTTCTGCCCTAGCCATCGGCCAGGAATCACAGAGTCCTAACAACATAGTCTCTGCCCACCTCCACCCCTGCGTCTGGGAAAGCCAGGCCCCATGACATGCCAAAGAAGAGCTTCCCGACTAGTGATGAATATCTGAAAACAGTCTTCTGTCACATACCTGAGCAAAGCCCTGAGTGTCCACCAGAGCATTAAGCTTCAGCCTTCCTCTGTCTCCTAGCTCCTGGAAATACCAGACTGCCTCAGTAACCTGCCCAGACCCCCATTTCCAGGATCCCGTATCAGTGGTTTGAATCCTGGTTCTGCCATTTATAAGCAGTCATGAAACCTACAGTAAGCTACTTAAGTTCTTCGATGATCAGTTTCTTCACCTGCAAAATGGAGCATCCTAGGTAACACAGGTTACTGTGATGGTTAAGTGAGAAAACACATATTAAAGACTCTGAAAACCACAGTACAGTAAACAAATATTAATTATTACAAGTTATTATTAACCTTATTTTTTAAATAAAAGCTTATTATAAACTTTGTTCATAAGATTGCCAGACTGGTGACACAGAGAAATGTAAATATAAGGAATCTTGATTTCAGCGGATCATCTGTCCAAGTTTCCCATGAGATCTTTGAGGCCATGACAGAGGATGGTGGACAGAATAATGGCGCACTCAGCAAGGTTCACAACTGGATGAGACAAATGGACCAACCCAGCTTGGAATGAGCTTTGGGGAACTGGTCCACACACACCCAGGTGACAACAGCATCTACCTGGCTCTGCTGAAGCAAGTAAGAACCAGACCTTCTGTCCTTGTGTGGCCTCCCTTCATGGCTGAATTGTGTTTTCAAAAAGCCTTTGGCCTGTCTACAGTTATATTTATGTATCAATAACTTATAATTTATACCCACCGACTTCCACAAAATATGTGAAAGCAAGTAACATGTTTATTAATGACTTGAAGGCATATGAACCTGCTTATAAAAAGATGGGATCAATCCCTGAGTGACAGAATTTGGACCCAAAATAGACCTTGGCAAGCCAAATCAAACAAGATGAAATACAACAGTGACAACCATTAGGTCTAGCGCTTGGATCAAAAAAAAAAAAAAAAGTCCATAAAATAACAGGAAGGAGTAGCTTTGAAAGAGTATGTGTGTTAAAGATTTAGAGCTCTTAGATAAGTTGATATCAATCAAAAGTTCAATGGCGCTGTCCAATAGAAAAAGAAATGCAATCTATCTTAGGCTGTAATAACAGACGTAGAATACTTAGAATGAAGGAAGTCATTTTCCTGATATATTCTACATGGGACAGATCGCACATGGAATACCATATTCAGTTTTGGACTAGATGTGACTAGAAACATCTGAGCTCAGTTAGAAGTGGTTTGACCAGGAAGGATTGAAAAAAATAGAAAAATCTAAAAAGTAGATCATGTTAGGAACAGTTGAAAAAACCAATATGTATAATGTGTTCAGAAAAAGACAAGGGCTGTCATCTCCTCATACTAGCAGAACACTATTCACTCACGTTCCATTCTCCCTTTAACCCTCTCCTGAAACTGCTTATATAAAGGTTACTCGCGACTCCCTTCATACCACCAAATACAATGGCCAATTTACCATCTTCTCTTCCTCTCACATCTACAATCAACAATGTTGACTATCACCTTATTTGTGAAATACTTTCATTGCTGGCTTTAACAACACTAAAGTACCCTGGTTTCCTTCTACTTTGGTGGTCAGTCTTTGCTATCTCCTTCTTGCCTTTCCCCCTTTTCATAACTTCTAAAAGTAGAATGCCATAGGGCTCTCTATCTGACTTTTTTTCCCCCCTCAGCTACCTAGGCTCACTCCCTAAGTGATCACATCCGAATTCGTAGCTCTTAATACCATCTCTATGCTCGTGGCTCCCAAATTTATATCTCCAGTCCTGATCTCTTCCAACCTGAAGGCTCAAGTAGATGTCTAAATCAGAAATACCTCAAAATAATTCAGACAAAAAAAGTACTGCATTTTTTTCTGCACCAAAATTATTGGCCCTTAAGTCTTCTGTATCTCAGTTAAAAGCAACACCATTTACCCAACTGCATAGTCACCCAGAATCCTTCTCTTTCCTCCAATCCCTTCCTTTTGCAATCCAGCTGCAGGTTAAGTCAGCACTACACTGTAATAAACATATATCTCGAATCCAACACTGCCCACCCACTCCACAGCCTTAATCCCCATCGTTTCCCATCTGAACTACAAAATAGCCTTACATACTGTTCACATTATTGCTATAAATCAAAACATGTCTTCCAGTTGTGGTCCATATATACAATGGAATATTACTCAGCTATCAGAAAGAACGAGTTCTCAACATTTGCTACAACATGGACAGCACTGGAGGAGATAATGCTAAGTGAAATAAGTCAAGCAGAGAAAGACAACTATCATATGATTTCTCTCATCTATGGAACATAAGAACTAGGATGATCGGTAGGGGAAGAAAGGGATAAAGAAAGGGGGGGGTAATCAGAAGGGGGAATGAAACATGAGAGACTATGGACTATGAGAAACAAACTGAGGACTTCAGAGGGGAGGGGGGTGGGGGAATGAGATAGACCGGTGATGGGTAGTAAGGAGGGCACGTATTGCATGGTGCACTGGGTGTTATACACAACTAATGAATCATCGAGCCTTACATCGGAAACCGGGGATGTACTGTATGGTGACTAACATAATATAATAAAAAATCATAAAAAAAAAATAAATAAATAAAAACATGTCTTCCAACAACTTTCTATCACACAAAATAAAAAGCCAAGCCTCTTATGAGGACCTGAAAGGCTCCACATGATTTGGCCTCTATCTTCCTTGTCAATCTCAATTTTTAACATTCTTATGTTCACTATACTCCAATTACATTGACCTTCTTGCTACTACCCAGACATGCCAAGCTTGTTCCTGTCTTCAGGCATTTGCCCTTGCTCTCAGTTCCCTCACGGATTACTCCCTTTGATTTAACAGGTATCTACACCAGTGTCACCTCCTTCAAGGTCTTCCATGACTACATTATCCAGAAGGGCCCTGAACCTCCTTCATTTTACTTGAGGAATTTAACATTATCTAAAATTAATCATGATTATCATGCTTTTTTTTAAAGATTTTATTTATTAATTTGAGAGAGAGCACACATGCAAGCAGGAGGAGGAGCAGAGGGATAGGAACAAGCAGACTCCATGCTGAGGACACAGCCCGAGGCGGGGCTCAATCTCACAACCCTGAGATCATGACCTGAGCCAAAATCAAGAGTTAGATGTTTAACCCACTGAGCCACTCAGGCACCCCGAAAATTATATAATGCTTTTACATGATTAATATCTGTGCCCTCCACTAGCAAATCAGTTGTATAGAGCAGAGCTTTTGTCTATTTTCTTTATCACTGTATCTCCAGAACCCAAAACAATACCTACCACTTAGCAGGCAATGGTAAATGTCGATTTAATGAATGATTGCCCTATAAATGGGAAATCGGACTAGCTCATAAACTCAAAAGCCAAATTCATTCATCTGCTAACTTTTTATCATCTTACCCAACTCTGAACCAATTCCTTCCTTATTTGCCTTAGTTTTGGAAAAATTTAAAAAGTCCTTTTTGGAATCTTACTGTTCATGCTTATCGAGTACATAGCACTTGGTACAGAAGAGGCACTCAGTTGATGTTTGTTAAAGTGAACTGAATTGAACTGAATTCAATTAATAATAATAACTCTCAGAGAGAGAGGGGGGGAATAAAGAGAATTAAGGAGTACAGAAGTTAGAAGGAGGTGTGTTTTTGCTGCATATGTAAGAATGTTCAGGGATAGGTGGGTGGCTCAGTCAGTTAGGCATTCAACTCTTGATTTCACCTCAGGGGTTGTGAGATCGAGCCCAGCATCAGGCTATGTGCTGAACCTGCTTAGGATTCTCTCTCTCCCTTTCCTTCTGCCCCTCCCCTCCAACTTATGCATACGCTCTCACTCTCTCTCTCTAAAAAAAAAAAAAAAAAAAGAATGTTCAGTTACTACTACCTCATCAAGCAGTGATCATTCTTAGAAGCCTTCAAATGGAGGCTGAGTGGCTATCCATGAAAAGTATATACAAAGAGCTCCTGTATCAGGAGAAAGAGGAGAGTAGATGATGTCTAACATCCAAGTTGACAACTGCTTAATTCAGAGAGGGAACAGAAGAAGAACTAACAAAGTGCCAATAAGATCTAGAGAAGAGGATCACAATGACAGAGTTCAGTTCCAATAAACTGACAGCGACAGTAGCTGGGCTGTAAGTGATGAACAGAGGAGTAGATACGGAGGAAATAATTCCAGCCAAATGATGATTGGCAGTGTAAGTGGAGATGACGATGGCTCAAAAGTCTAGGTCAGGTTTCAGGGAGGTTTTTAAAAGGAGATTGAAACATGTTCAGAAACTGCAGGATAGAAGAAACTGGTTAAAAAAAAAACATAAGATAGCTAGGAATAAACTTAACCAAAGAGGTAAGAGAACTGTACTCTGAAAACTATAGAACACTTATGAAAGAAATCGAGGAAGACACAAAGAAATGGAAAAACATTCCATGCTCATGGATTGGAAGAACAAGTGTTGTTAAAATGTCTATGCTACCCAAAGCAATTTACACATTGAATGCAATCCCTATCAAAATTCCACCAGCATTATTCACAGAGCTGGAATATACAATCCTAAAATTTATGGAACCAGAAAAGACCCTGAATAGCCAAAGGAATGGTGAAAAAGAAAAGCAAAGCTGGAGGCATCACAATTCCAAGACTTCAAGCTGTATTACAAAGCTGTAATCTTCAAGGCAGTACGGTACTGGCACAAAAACAGACACGATCAGTGGAACAGAAGAGAGACCCCAGAAATGGACCCTCAACTCTGTGGTAAACTAATCTTCAACAAAGCAGGAAAGAGTATCCAGTGGAAAAAAGACAGTCTCTTCAACAAATGGTGTTGGGAAAATTGGACAGCCACATGCAGAAGAATGAAACTGGACCACTTTCTTATACCATACACAAAAATAAATTCAAAATGGATGAAAGACCTCAATGTGGGACAGGCATCCATCAAAACCCTAGAGGAGAACACAGGCAGCAGCCTCTTCAACCTTAGCTGCAGCAACTTCTTGCTGGGCATGTCTCCAAAGGCAAGGGGAACAAAAGCAAAAATGAACTATTGGGACTTCATCAGAATAAAAAGATTTTGCACAGCAAAGGAAACAACACAACTAAAAGGCAAGGGAGAAGATATTCACAAATGCCGTACCAAATAAAGGGCTCATATCCAAAAACCATAAAGGACTTATTAAACTCAACACCCAAAGAACAAAAAAATCCAGTCAAGAAATGGGCAGAAGACATGAACAGACATTTCTCCAAAGAAGACATACAAATGGCTAATAGACACCTGAAAAAATGCTCAACATCACTCGGCATCAGGGAAATACAAATCAAAACCACAATGAGATACCACCTCACATTGGTCAGAATGCCTAAAATTAACAACCCAGGAAACAACAGATGTTGGCAAGGATGAGGAGAAAGGGGAGCCCTCTTACACTGTTGGTGGGAATGCAAACTGATGCAGCTACTCTGGAAAACAGCATGAGGTTCCTCAAAAAGTTAAAAATAGAGCTACCCTACAACCCAGCAATTGCCTACTAGGTATTTATCCAAAGGATACAAACAGTGATTCAGAGGGGTACCTGCACCCTAATGTTTATAGCAGCAATGTCCACATGAGCCAAACTATGAAAAGAGCCCAGAAGTCCATCAACAGATGAATGGATAAAGAAGAGGTGAGATATGGGGCGCCTGGGTGGCACAGCGGTTAAGCATCTGCCTTTGGCTCAGGGCGTGATCCCAGCATTATGGGATCGAGCCCACATCAGGCTCCTCCACTATGAGCCTGCCTCTTCCTCTCCCACTCCCCCTGCTTGTGTTCCCTCTCTCGCTGGCTGTCTCTATCTGTGTTAAATAAATAAATAAAATCTTTAAAAAAAAAAAGAAGAGGTGAGATAGATAGATAGATAGATAGATGATTAGATAGATAGATAGATAGATAGATAGATAGATAGATAGATGATAGATAGATCATGGAATATTACTTAGCCATCAAAAAGAATGAACTCTTGCCATTTGCAATAACGTAGATGGAACTAGAGGGTATTATGCTAAGTGATAAAAGTCGGTCAGAGAAAGACAAATGCCATATGATTTCACTCATGTTTGGAATTTAACAAAACAGATGAACATAGGAGAAGGGAAGGAAAAATAAGATAAAAACAGAGAGGGAGGCAAACCATAAGAGACTCTTAACTATAGGGAACAAACTGAGGGTTGCTGGTGGGGAGGGGGTGGGGGGAAGGGGTCACTGGGTGATGGGCATTAAGGAGGGCACTTGGTGTAATGAGCCCTGGCTGTTATAAGCAACTGATGAATCACTAAATTCACTCCTGCAACTAATAATACACCCTATGTTAACTAAATTGAATGTAAATAAACTTAAAAAAAAAGAAAAAGAAGAAGAAGAAGCTGGGAAAAGAGACAGCCTGGAGGTACAAGGATGGAGCATGGGCTTGGGAGTCCCTGTCCACAACAGGATTAGCCCAGAGGAGCCTGGACTCGGAAGCTAGGATTTCCAGAGAAGGGATGTGTTGAACTGAGAAGGAAAGAGAAATCCCCCATCATGAATCTCTGCAAAGGTTTTGTTGTATTTCATTCATTCATTCATTCATTCATTCATTCAGGTTTACTTGTTTTAATGCAAGGCTCTATTTCAGAGGTATCATGCATTCAAAAACTGGATGGTATTGGGGCAGCTGAGCGGCTCAGTTGGTTAAGCATCTACCTTCGGCTCAGATCATGATCCCAAGGTCCTGGGATCGAGTCCCCCATCGGGCTCCCTGCTCAGGGGGGAGTCTGTTTCTCTCTCTCCCTCTGTCTGCTCTCTCAAATAAATAAATCTTAAAAAAAAAAAAAAACTGGATGGTATCATGGAAGAGAAGTCCTGACGCAGGGAAGGCAGAAAAGCCTTTCTTGGATGCCTATCCTAAGCTTCTACCAGAAAGAGTAAGACTAGTTAAGGGCAATTTCCAGAAATGAGAAAGATTCAGAGAAATGCTCGGTCAAGAACAAAAGGCTTGGGGGGAACTCTGGTTTTAGATTTAGTGGTCAAAATCAGGATAAAGTAGAAAATAGTCTGGCCTTATATTATGAAAGCCTAATTTCTGTGCTATCCTGATCCAGGTTAAAGTGAGTATAAGGCTTGCATTTAAAACTAGTGACTTGTGGGGCGCCTGGGTGGCACAGCGGTTAAGCGTCTGCCTTCGGCTCAGGGCGTGATCCTGGCGTTATGGGATCAAGCCCCACATTAGGCTCCTCCGCTATGAGTCTGCTTCTTCCTCTCCCACTCCCACTGCTTGTGTTCCCTCTCTCACTGGCTGTCTCTATCTCTGTTGAATAAATAAATAAAATCTTTAAAAAAAAAAAAAAACTAGTGACTTGTGTGTTGGCACTCCACGACGATAGTAAAGTAGTGTTTGAACTCAAAGGGGCTGTGCGTGTGCGTGTGCATGTGTGTGTGTGTGTGTCCACAGCTCCTGCTGGGCAGCCCTTCCCCCATAGCTATAGTTCTTCTACCAGTTTCTCTCCCCTTCCTCCCCCAGCCAGGGGTGATAATGGCTTCCGACTACTGCTAGTCCCAGGACTGTTACTGATCAGGGCACGCTGTGTCCCTTATTTCTTCCCACACCTCTGTAAATAGTTTCTTTATCAAACTCTCTTCAACCAAATCTTCTGAGTTTGCCATGGTCTTTCTGCCAGGACCCCAACTGAAACACAAAGGCCTGGAAGACGGCTCTTCCCTGGGGCAGCACCTTCCATCCAACCAATTTCATGTGACAGCCATTTATCTCCTTTATTGGTCACTACGTGAACTCCAAGAGCAGCAGATTAATTTAACACCAATCTGTTTTTGTTTCGCTAATTACCCACTGAATCACCATTTCCCCAGGCATCTACCTGATACAGCCCCACCCAAATATCCTCACATTTGTAATTCTAGCCTGATTTCACCCTCTACCAACCCTGGCTTCCCAAAGGCAGCCATATCCAGGGCATAGCTCGGTATTGTTGGGACCTCTGCAGAGAGGGCATCACCCTACCCAAATAGCTGAGGCTCCAAGGTGGGCTCCTGCCCTGCAGAGGAACTGGAAGGTAAACCAAGAAAGCAAAGCGGAAGCCCCATGGTGGAAGGAAACCGTAAGTGCTGAAGGGAAGGCTGCAGGCGCCCGGCCCCAATCTACTCCGTCTGCCAGACCCCGCGCTTGGATCCGCCTAATCTGTGCCGGATCCTATCAGCTGAAGGGTTTAGAAGTACCTGCCCTGGAAAAGCCCAACTGGGGAGAGGAACTGATGCAAGCTGACAGAATGAGGTTCGCCCTGCCTGAAGGTGAACAGGACTGGTCAAAGTAACAGTGGCTATTTCCCTCCTCTTCCAAACTTCCCCCTACCCGTCAGCATCTCCTGGTCATCAACGTACGTACCCAAATTGCTGACTTTTCTGAAGCCATCTGTTACCATCATCCTGTTTTACCTTTTCAGGAGACTCTATGCCCAGAGAGGCTATGAACCCTGCCTCCCAGCGCTGCTATGTTCTCCACAGCGTCTAGAAAACGTCTATTAACTCACCGCCTCATCTCAGCAGCCCATTTCAGTTATTCTCACAGACTCAAACCCTAATACAACTTGACGACCCATGCCTGCCCGTACTCCTCCTCTGTGAACGTCCAAATCTCCAAAATCAGAAATATGTGCAATAACCAAATTGCCAGAAGTTGCATACCATTGACTCTCTTACTCTCAGAAAATTATTTGGACACTAGGTTCGATAGTATAGTTTTTATAACATTATTTCATCCTCTCACAATAATCCTTAAGGTTGGCTACAACAGGTATGATGATTCCCATTTTAGAATCAATGAAACCAAGGCTCAGAACAGTTAAGTAATTTCCCCAAGATTACGATACTTGTAAGTGATTTTAAAATCAGATTAGAACCCAGGTCTCTCATCTGCCACCCTACACTGCTTCTCTGTTGGCATATCTCTTCCCCTAGGTTAACCCTCTGTCCTCCAGAGGCTATTAAATGGTTATAACATGATGGGGAGACATAAGGAGGCATCTGGCCAAAATTCACAACTGTATCACTGGTGAGGAGCCAAGACCCCAATACACATGGCTGAGTCCTAAATCTTGGCTTCCCCTTGCTGCTGCACACACTTGAGAGTAATGTTTACCAGCATTTTATATGGAAAGCATGGCTCTCAGTTCTGTTATAACCAAAGTCCTATGTGCTCACACATCCTTATCCCCTGGTCATCTATCAAGGCAGCTGTGAACAGCAGTCAGAAAATAGTGTCTGCTTTGGTATTCTCCTTAGTCTATAGCTAAAAACCCCAACCGTAGGGGCGCCTGGGTGGTGCAGTCGTTGAGCGTCTGCCTTCGGCTCAGGGCGTGATCCCGGCGTTCTGGGATCGAGCCCCACATCAGGCTCCTCCGCTGAGAGTCTGCTTCTTCCTCTCCCACTCCCCCTGCTTGTGTTCCCTATCTCTCTGGCTGTCTCTCTCTGTCAAATAAATAAATAAAATCTTTTAAAAAAATAAAAATAAAAACCCCAACCGTAAGGCAGTAGCTTGACATCTTATTTCTCATGTTCCTGCGTCACCTGAATAGATGAAATGCTTATTCCCATTTACCCTCTAAAGAAAACCCAAAGTATCTAAGAATGGACAGCCAAGAACGCCTGGGACTTTAAGACAAAGGTAACAGAAGGAACAGGTGGTCCAAAGTGAGAAAAGCATATGAAAACACAAGATAAAGTTTGGGGTCTTCAAGAGCCATGGCTGAGTGAGTCTGTATGACCAGTGAGTATTCAAAAGACTAGTGAGTGTGTGTGACCAGTAAGAAATCATAAGCCGTCTGTGCCTTACAAATCTTGAATATAAGCAACAGTTAGTAATTGTTATACTAATAGGACTTACAAAACTACTTGACTATACACCAACTCCAGAATATATCATGGCCATACCTTCTCTTGGGGGTTCCCATGTGAATGATCATACTTGCATTTATGAAGTACTTCATCTCATCCTTAGCGGAGGGAAAATACATTTTATGTGATAAAAACAGACACTGCATGATATTCCCAGAGCACTGGCTATTGTCAAGTCGGGGAGTATGTGGTTTAAAAGCATGAACTCTCAAGTCAGATTGCCCGGGCTGAATCCAGACTCTTGGAGACTTGCTAGCTGGATTTCTTGCCACATGTTACTTAACCGTCTGCACATCAGCTTCCTCACTTATAAAACTGTGGTAAGAACAGTACCAATTTCATGGCACTACAGTGAGAATTAAAAGAGATAATATACATAAAATAAATAGACGACTTTCCAGCACAAGCTACATATTCAATGAGTGCCAGCCATTATTGAAGATAAAACATAAGGAGATGGCTTCTGCTTCTTGTGATGATGGAATACCGGGTATCAGACTAGCCCTCCTCCTGGAAATGACTACGAAACCAGACAAACGTATGAGGCAACTGTTTCCAGGCAATGGACAGAAAGCAGCATAGGATTTCAATTCCTGCAAAGAGGGCAACTCATGAGATCAGCCTGTGATCAGCCTGGCTTTTTGCCTAGAAATAATTTTCTGACTGGAGTACAGAGAGCTGAACTCCCAGCTCAGCACAGTGGTCACACTACGCTAAGGAGGCACAGGTGAGAGTTGCTAGCAGCTAAAGCTGGAATCTGCAGGGTGGAGTAGCAGAGAGAAACGTACAGGGAGGGTCCCCATAAGTTCAAGATGAGATCTCCTATGAGTCCATGGCTGAGGGCTGGGTATACATCTCAGGTCAAGACACCCACGATTTTTCTAGATAGCAGCTACTACAGGGCTGAAAGTAAAACACAGATACTAGAGGTTGAACACTAGTGGGAAAGGGAAGTGCTTGAGTCTGTTGGAGTTCCAGCCCTGCCAGAGGAGAGATTCCAGAAATGCCACTCCTTAGGATAAGGACTACCCCCTAAAATAAGACTTACTCTAATCTCACCCTAATAAAGACTAAATCCAAACCCCAACAAGATTCACAAAAAGGTGGAATTTAGATTGAGTTCCACCAAGTTAGAGGGACTTGGGAAAGGCCATAGGCTTTCTGTAGGTACACAATAACGATGCATAAAACCAAGCTTGCACATGTTCAAGGTGATCAGCCAGCATTCAAACTGCAAGGCAAGAATTAATACTTTTCCAAGGAAAATAACAGAATCCAGAGTCTCTATAACACATTATCCACAATGTCCAGCATTTGTTAATAAAATTACATATACAAACAAAGAAAATGGAAAATGTGATCCAGATTATAGACTTGGCAAGCAAAAATCTTAAAGCAGCTATTAGCATCTATAATAAACGTGTTAAAACATGGGAAAATATGTTCAAACAATTAAAGGAAAATATGCTCTTAATGAGTGAACAAATAGAAAATCTCAGTGAAAAACAGAAACCAAAAAAGATGCAAATGAAATTTAAAATGAAAATTAAAAAGTGTAATAGCTAAAATAAGAGCAAAAATCACTGCATGGGCTTAACAGAAGATTGGAAGTGGCAGAGAGTTGGAGAACTTGAAGACAGATTAATAATATCATTGATTTATTCTTTCCTATTTTTCGCCCTGGCTCTCTGCCTAAAGACAATTTCCTGACTTCAGTAAGGAGAACGAGAGTCCAAGAACAGCACAAAAATAAAGAAGGGGGGGTGGGGAAGAGAATAAAAATGGAAGAGCTGCGTACTGATACTTGGCACAGTATCAACTGATCTAGCACACATATAAGTGGAGTCTCAAAAGATTAAAAAGCATGAGACTGAAGCAGAAAAAAATATCTTAAGAAATGACAATCAAAATCTTCCCAAATACAATGGAAAACACTGACTTATAATTCCAAGAAGCTCAGCAAACCCCAAACAGAATTAATATAAACCTGAAGCAGAATCACGTGTAGGTACACCATAATCAGACTTTCAAAGCTAAAGAAAATGACTGTTAACCAGAGACAATGAAACAATATTTCCAAAGAGCTGAAAGGGAGAGGGAAAAATCATCAATGCAGATTTCTATTACTAGAAAAAAAAATCTCTCAAGAATAAGGGTAAGAAAAAGACATTTTTGATAAATAAAAGCTAAGTGAAAGGATAGATGGGAATTAATACCAGATTTTAAAAAACTTAGATCTATGGGAAGAAGTGAAGAGCACTGAAAGTGGAAAATAAAGAGTAAATATAAATGACTGGGTGGTCATTCTTCTCATAATCCACATAAAATAACATTGTTTATTAAAGCAAAAATGATTATGGTATATGGCAAGGTATGCAAGGCGTGTAGAAGTGAAAAATAGGACGACAGTCTTACAACGAACAAAGTGGACGGTTAAATGAAATTTTGCTGCTGTGAGATTACATTTGTGAAGTGGAAAGCAGGAATCAGAAAACAGGAAGTGGGAGCTAGGAAGTCACTGGTGTGAGGTAGGAAGCCGAAAGAGGGGAAACAGGAAATATGCAATGTCATATGTGAAGTGTGAAGAGATACAATATTCATTCGAAATAAACTACCATAATTAAGAAAGCATTCTGTCAGCCCTAGAGCAACTACTAAAAAATATAATAAGCAGAGGTATAAATAAGAAGTCAATAGAAGAAATAAAATGGAAAACACTAAAAAATATCTCATTAACCTTAAAGAAGGCAGCAAAGAAGCAACAGAGAAAGAAAAGCAAAAGAAACAAATGAAATCCAAATTGTACGACAGTAGACAAACTCAACCACATCAATAATTACATTAGATATAAATATATACATTAAAGGGCAATTAAAGGGCAGAGATTGCCATGCTAGATAGAAAAGCAAGACCCAACTACATGCTGCTGTTTATAAGAATACATTTTAAACATAAAGACATATTCAGGTTGAAAGTAAAAGAAAAAAACAAAACAAAAAAAAACTATATCATGCAACAATATGACCCAGCATTTCTACTCCTAGACATATGTCCATAAAAAGATTTGCAAATGAATATTCACAGATTTGTTCATGGTAACCCAAACTGGAAACAAATCCAAACATCCATAAACATGTGAATAAACAAATTATGGTATATTCATAAATAAAATACCACCCAATAAAAAGGAAAGAACTATTCATATGTGCAATAATGTGGACAAATACCACAGACATTTTGTTGAGCAAAAAAAGCTGGATTCAAAAGACGACATAATGTCTAATTCCATTTATGTGAAATTCTAGAACAGGAAGAACTAACCTGTAGGGATTACAAATTAGACTGATGGTGGCCTTGGGTGGGGAGTTGTGGAGTAAAATGGGGTATGAGGAACTTTCGGAGAAGACTGAAATGTTCTTTCTTGATTAGTGGCTATGTGGTCATATATACTTGTCAAATGTCACTGACCTGTGCATTTGAAATACGTTAATTTTATTTTATGTAAATTTTAACTCAATAAGGTTGATTTACATTCTCCTTTTAAAAAAAAGTAATTAAATGTTTCTTTCCCTTTTTTGCCATCATCACCAAATAAGACCAACTAACGTCCATTCGGGAAAGAGGGAAGAAATTTCAAAATAGAGGATTAGAATAAAATAAAAACCATCCCAAAACAATTGGACGATTCCTCACCCCCTGTCTATTCTGCATGTAGTCTTTGTGGGGTTTGTTTTTTTTTTTTTTAAGTTTATTTATTTAAGTAATCTCTACACCCAATGTGGGGCTTAAAACTCACGACCCTGAGATCAAGAGTTGCATGCTCTTCCGACTGAGCCATCCAGGCACCCCGATTCCGCCTGGAGTCTTTGAAATACCACCTATGGTTATGATCATTACTGATGGACTTTATTGATCTGTACCATAGCGGCCTAAAATCTAGTCTCTAAAATGTTCTGGAGGATCCAGGGCAAGTTCAAAAACACCAAATGTGTTCTTAATCCCAGAAATATTTCCACCCTGCGTGGGGTGCACAGAATATAAAATGAGAAAGGGTGGCGGGTGCTTCCGGGTTAGCTGCAGCCTGAAGGTAGCAGCTCGAGGTCGCTGGGAAGTAACTACAGTGACCTGAGCACCCAGGACGCAGGCGCATCACCCCCTGCCGAAGGTGCATTGCAAGCTTACGAACCTATGCAGAGAAAGAGTTTAAAACCCACAGCTTCTATTCCTAAATTTCACCAGTCCCCAGCGGTATTTACAGTTTCACTGTTAGAAATGACACCAAGATTTAAATGATTTGCAACAGGGCCTGCCTTTCTGAGCTGTTCCACTCTGCTCACCTCTCAGCGCCCCGTGCCATTCACACCCGCCGCATCGGCTGCGAGAGGGATACAGTCACTCAGGCCCATGGCGACGAGGCTTACCGCAGACTGCCTTATGATTTATGGAAGAGCCGCACGAGGAAACCTCCTCACCTTTAAAGAACCCCACGTAGCACCGCCAGAAGGCATTTTTCCCCAGTGGTTTTGTTTTTTTTCTCACCTTCTCATTGGCCCTCCCATCCACCTCTCTCTCCCACCACACACACTCACACACACACACACACACACGCACAGGAACGCATCAGGCTCCAAACTACCAGATGATGAAGTGGCAAAAGAGATTGATTTATGAGGATGGTACAAGGGGTATAACTAGGAGATAATGGGGTGAAATTGAGCAAAGGGAAGTGTAGGCTGAGTATCAAGAAACATTTGAAACTCAACAGAGTGTGAAGCAAGCTCCCAGGAGAAGCCATGAAAGCCCTACGGCTGGAAATCATTAAACACTCAACAATGGGAAATAATTGGTTGTGGCCTGGCAAGGTGGACAGAAGGGAGCAGAGGTGAAATTCACATTTCACTAATATCCTAAAACTGCTCTACTAAAGAAGTCATTCGGCGATGAGTGAATGTTCCCTTTCTATATTCATATTCCCTCTCTTTCTCCCTCTCTCACACACACAAGTGCAGCTTACAAACATCCATACTCCATACACAACTTCCAACATGGTACCTGCAAGGTTCAAGTTCACACTCACCCTTCCTCTCCTCCCCTCCCACCACTCATCCCGTCCACACTCTCTCACAGATTCCCTTGGCTCCTCACAGTTGCGTTCATTAACCACTGTATTTATGCTGGTGTCCCCTGTGGGAACCACTGGCCCCGGAGAAGGCAGCCACACCCACAAGTAGGTGGGTGAAAGAGAGCTGAGTTAGCGGGAGATTCACACTCTTCTGTGGTTTTCAGATAAAGCTAAGCCAAATGCCGAGATGATCAGAACAGTTTTGCTAGCTATTGAGGATGATTTTATATCCCAATGCCTCCTCCTGTTTTCGGTATTTTGAGACCTTATGCACCCATATTGAGCCTGATCAAAAGCTAAAAATGCCCACGACTAGCACACAACTTCCCCACAGACCTTGGGGTCACGAAGTTCTCCAAGAGAAAAGCCAACAATCCTAGCCATATGCATGACAAGGCTGAGGCAGACCATCAAATCCTCCTGCTGTGAGGACAAAGGGGAAAAAAATAATAGTGCTGCTTTCATTTCAAACCCTACGTAAGGCACAGGATAGGGTGTGACCTTTTGTTTCTAAGGCACAGAGCTCTATACTAGGATGGAGGATGCATGATTTGCTAGTCTAGAAAAGTCGGGATAGGACAGCCACCTCAATGGCTGAGATAGAGCCGCATAATCTGCCCTTGAACTTGATCCACCAAGAAGTAGCCACCCAGGCCTGCAGCACTCACAGCATTAAGCATAAGAAAACATCACTGCAGATTTCCAGCCTGTTTGTATCCTATGAACGGGTGGAAAATGTCCCTTCCAGGTCTGTATGTGCGCAGACCATGGGAGCCAAAGATTGAAACAACTCAATGTAAAACTGAATGTTGATGAGGGGAGAACGAAAATGAGGCTCAGCTGTGACTAATTCTGTACAGGCTCTCGCAGTGTCTATTAAGGACAACTGGAAAAGCTTCAATGTTAGCATGTTACTGCCCTCTCCTGGGCAAAAGGTCAAAGACGGAACACATGTGTGAGTCACAACTGGTTCAAGCTTGTGTGCCCCAAGGCAGTCAATCTGTAATCCCCCAGTCTATAAACCTTTGAAAGAGGACTGCCTTTGACCATCTTCCACCTGCAAATCCAAGGCTGTCTCCCCAACCGCCGCCATTTTACCTTTTCCACTGGAACCAAAGGATTCTGAGACCACAGACTTCATTAGTGAGTTATAGGTGGCTGGGGGAGAAGGATTGGAACTGCCCACTGGAACAGGGATGTGATTGGGGGAGGAAGGACAGCCCTGAACTTCAGGACATCCTACTGATCCACTTTGTAAGCAGCGACCTCTATCTCTGTTTAGTGCCCTAGAAATTGCTTAACAGGGCCTGAGAAAAATCCTTCTTCCAATCCTCACAACCCCCACACACCCTGTCAGCTCTTCAGCCACATGCCAGAGCACTTACTGTTTTGAACCTAAACTTGTACCATTGAATAATGTAATTAAATCTAAATCACTTACAATTTTTTAAGGGTTAGAATATCTTATCAAAATTAATGAAAACTCAAATCTTTTGGAAATAATTATTTTATGACTTGTAATGGCTGTACGAATAGTATTTTAAATGCAGATACCTCTGGATAATAAGTAAAATAAAATGAGGCAAATTAATTAAGAATGTCCTGATAGGCCTAAATTAGGTAATCATCTATTTTTTATAAAGTCTTGAGGTAAGTCACTTATTTCCAACTCTCCGTTTCATACCAAGTGTAAAGATCAGGTCCGGATTCGTATACCGTGAAGGAGTCCAAACAAATGGGAATTTACAATACGGTGTCCTTCACCAGAGACGGTAATCACTTTAAAGGATTCTCAGCTCCAACAAATATTTATCCAGGGCCTGCTGCGCGCACAGCACTATACTTGGGGATGGACACCATCTCTTATCATGTCTCCCCGTGAGGACAAATCACAGAGGATCCTGAGAGCTGTTGTAGTCACCTTGCTTGCCTGGCACTTCGATCATGTCCCTGACCCCTCGGGTCCCCGCAGAGGCCCTCCCCATCTCCATTCATGGGAGAAGCACCCCCTCAGAGGCAGGCAGTATGGGGTGGGGGTGAAGCAAGGAAAACCCCAGGGGATGAGGGGGCCTGACTATTCCTCGCGGAGGAGAAGGGCAGTGGCCACCGAGCATTGAACAACCGTTCCGTGGCCGCGCCTGGCCCTGTGCCATCACTTCATGGATATCATTTCATGCCGCCCTCCAAACAGCCCTGTCGGTAGCTCTTATTATGATTCCATCATTTTAAGGATGAGAACAGAGAAATGTACCAAATTTAAGCGTTTGCCCAAAGTTATAAAACCTTAAGAAGCAAGGTCGAGATTCAAATTCGAGTCTGTCTGAGCCTACAGTCCAAGCCAGTAAGTGCAAGACTATCCTGCTTCCTTCATATCCGAAACAGAATGAACCCATGAGGCTCACTGCGCAAATCAAATGACAATTTATAAGACCGGTTTCTGGATGATAATTTGCTTACATAAAGGATCCTTAAGTCAGATGGTGTTACGTCCCTACTCAAGATTCTCAGCTGGTTCCCCACTGAATTTAGAATAAAATCCCAAATTCTTGCCACAGCCTGCAAAGCCCTACGTGAGCTGGCCCTTGACTCCCTTGTGACCTGCCTCCCCTGTTTCCACCCCGCTCACTGTCCTCCCCGCACAGCCTCCTTGCTTCCTCTTCAACAAAGATGTATATTCTTGCCTCAGGACCTTTGCACGCGCCCTCTCTCTGCTTGAGATACTCTCAGCCCAGATAGCTACATGACCCACCTCACTTGGTTCCTGACTCCGCTCAATGTCACCTTATCCAAAAGGCTTGTCCTGCGCCACCTAACTAAAACAGAACTTTGTCTCCTCATCCGTCTTCAGTTTTATTGACAGCACTCATCACTCTCTGACGTCATTATATCCACATCTGTCTACTGTCTCTCTCACTGCAGCACATGCTTCGCCAGGGCAGGGACCTGGCCTTGCCGGCTCACTGCAGTGCTGCTGGCACTTTAACAGTTCATGGCACGTCGTAGACGCTCAATAAATATCTACCAAATTAATGAATCAGTGAATGAACCTAAAGTCCTTTACCAATGTATATGCACATTTGCCTACTTGAATTTTCATTTGTAAGACAAGTCTAGGAAGGACAACCCCTATTCTATGCAGCTATGCCTATTCACGACCCACCTTAGCTCGTTTTATTCACTTCCTCTCTTCTATCTTTCCAAACCACCCTCTGAACTGCTACACACCCCCTTCCCATAAATGCTTCATTCAACTCCGGAAACCCTTCTCTCTCCACATGCTGCTGAGGAGAGGTGACAATGGCAAGGCCACTCTCTCGGTCACATCACCCACCGTATCACAGGTACAAAGTTTGCCCCTGGGCCCAATACGGCTTCCCAACGGCGGGAGAGCTGTGCACGTCAGCATTCCCTTCTGATAGCTGCGTGCACCACTGTGCCCTCTGTAGCGAGGTTCTAGCAGGCTCCCTCTGCAGGGGGTACTCTGATGTCTCTGAGGAACCTGGTGATAACCGCCCCACCCCTACTGTGCATTTCACACTCACTTAGAGAGAATGATGAAGGCTTTTACCCGATGATTCCAGTGTTTTTCAGGTCGATGCTATGTGTCTCAGATGGTGATAGATCCCGCACTGGTTCCCAGCTGGGACACAGAGCTGGGGACCGGGTCACAGAACCAAACAGGGCTTCGCGTACCTACTTTCTTGTAAGCTCAGAGCTTTAATTTTTCCAAGATCTGGACTATGGAGCGGGTTCATTTGTGTGGTTCTTCTAACACATGAGTTGTTTACAATACAGCACTTCACTTCTCAGAGGGCTATGGCTAGAAAAATAAACTGCATTTCCAGTATCACGGACTTTTCAAGAGTAGAGGGATTCGATACAAATTCCTAACCTGGCAATAATAATGAGGCGCTTAGCGGTCTAAGGCCTGAAACAAATTGGGGCAGGGCAAAAAAAAAAAAAAAAAATATCTACAAGCCCACCAAACAAAATGCAACTAAGCACCTGCTACTCTTCTTGTTCCTGCTGCTTAATCCACTGAATGCATCACTGTTATGACATTAGGAAGACTGAGAAGTGGCAAGCTAAGCATTTTCATGAGGTGTTACAAGTTCGTAAGTAACCTGCACTTCCTTTCTGAAGGCTGTGTTCTCTGCATCACTAGATTCTTGTTGCCTTCCTGGGTGTTACTGCTTCCGTCTGGCTCTGCCTGTGCGATCCTGGAGAAAGCTCCCGGAGAAAGCAACTGACTACAGTTGCAAACACCTGAGCCTCTGTCTTACCTGTGAGAACAGCGTTAAGTTCCTGTGAACACAATGACGGCAGCTCTGTACGCCCCCTCCTCTGCCTCTCCAGAGCTCGCTTTTGCACGGAGCACAGTCCCTACAGGTACGACCAGGTACGACCTACATGGGCCTACAGGTGTAGCACTGCTAGAGAGAGGCAGGCTGTCCGAGAGTCAGTGAGGGTGACAGCTCAGACTCCCAGGAGCGCCACCATAGCCTATTCTGCCAAAGGAATGGAATCAACAGTATAACGACAGTGGGAAAACAGGGCAGTCCAGCCCCAACTGAAGTCTAGGAGATCAGGTCGCACAAGAACTCGTGCTTCCCCGACTTTGATGTCAGCAGCATAGTACGCAGCGGTCAAAGTTGGAGGTAAATCATCCATCACAGACGTAATTCCAAGGAATGGCTGTGCAGAGTGATGGTCAACTGGGTAGCCTCCAAAGTACTGTCCCGGACTGCAGAGTACTGCCCGTATTACAAGAATGCAGGATTGCAAGGAGGTGGATGGACAAGCCTAATTCGAGAATGGTGCTAGGCAGCTCTGTGGAACATTCCAGAGGGTGATGCGGACCACTCCGGGGGGATACTGAGTAAAGATATTGGTGAGTCAAAGCAGGAAACAAGGAAGGTCGGGTTTTGAAGTTAGTATAATATATAAAAAGTTGGTATAAATTGAATATAACATATAAAATATAATACATAAAATATATAAAAAGTTAGTATAAACTGAAGTTAGTATAAATATATAAAAACTCAGGGTGGCGGAATATGAACAGTATCTTCACACTTTTTTGCTCAGTTACCCACTAAAAGGATTCTTAAAATTATGCACCCCTGTGCCCATTTTTAAATGGACATTAAAATTTTTTTCTTGGTAATCTAAATGGCTGCAAAGGATACAATTTCCGACATATAGTAAATACTAACACTTTTAAATAAACTGCTACATCACTGTTTTTAATGTATTTAATGGAACATAAATACCGTAGTAACTTGTTATCTATCACCATCCACTTTTAAAATATAAGCTTAAGCTCATCCTGAGATGTCACAAATTTCATATCATTCCTTTTTTTCCCCTAACATTGTACTTCTCTCTCCTCTCTCCCACAAGATTTTGTAGTAATGTGGTATCTATGCTGGGCTTGAAAGTACTTTAATGACGACTCTCTATCATACCACTTTGCAACCAAAATATGTATCTAAATTGAAGTTTATGATTATCTTGTATTACCTGTAATCATAGGCTCTGTGTGTTTAACTGTTCTTTTCCGGATTTAGATATTAATACAATTATTCATTGTAAGCCTTTGGTGAAAATAACATACCTACGTTACAAATTTTGGCAGATGAGTATTAACTAGTAAAATCTTGTTAAATTTTATTTTGTGTATGTTTTACTACAATTTTTTAAATAAATGTAAAAGCCCTTATTAGAAACTTATCTCTCAATAAGGTAGTTTATGGTGTCTTGAATGAAAGAAGTTCCCCCTACCACAAATATTTCCAATTACCCCTTTATGCAGCCCCACTAGAAATTCTTTCACCTTAGGGCAATGTATATAGTAAAATTCTGGGAAAGTGAGAGATAGGTTTTTCTTTAGTAAAGTGAGAAAAGAATGATCATGAAGGGGCAAAGAGGCAGTGGCCCTTTCTCAAGCAGATTGGTTTTAGGAAAGAATGAGCTAGAAAACTGAAGATCTGGAAATTAAGTCCCTTAAAATTCTCCGTGCCTTCAATATTCCTTGAAAGTCTTTATGTGCTCACAAAGTTATCTGCTCTCCAATGTGAAGGCTGCTGTGTTTGAGAACTTCTGGAATATTGCAGGCCTGCTGCTTTTCCCACTGACTGTGGTCTGGTCAGCCTAGCTAATAAATCATGAACTTGAGGGCACGTGCCCCCTCACTGTCTGTATCCCCACAGAGTAGGCAAAGGCTGAGGCTCACTGTTCTAGGATTATGCCAATCTTGGCTGCTTCTTGCTTTCTTCTCTTCATTATCTCCCCACAGGGAAGAGAGAGTCAACAGCTTGGCCCAAGAAGCAGCTAAAGCCCCTGAACCAGTTTGGCCAGGGCAGATGTAACACAGATCAAAAATCCTGCATCCCCCTCGCTGAAAGGCTGTGGTCAGTGACGGGAATGAAGACGGCCACCACCGCACACACGTCTTCCCCGCACACCCAACAGCAATCCTACCCCCACTTCCTGTAACATAGTATCTCCACGGGGATTCTCCATCCTGTATCTTATATTTTTCAATAACCCATTTATCCTCTCCTTTACAACTTGAAACCCGAACATAAAAAGTGATCCTACAGGACTCCACCTGTGGCTGTGGCTCATTTCCCAGACGCAGCCCAAAGCCTCTGCTGATGACACCAAAAACATCACCATGGCAACCATCACTGACATACAGTGCAAAGCTGAGGCTGAAGCATGAATTCTTCTCCAAAGAGCTTCCACGATGTTAAACTCATGTCATCTATCACCCTCTAGGCTTACTGGCCTGTCTCGGTACTAAGGAAGTGGCAGATTTTTTTTTTTTTCAGTGATGCTTTTTAATTACAACTACTTTCATTAAAAAGTAAAATTAAACACATTTTAAGCCTTTAGGAAAGACGAAAGAAAAAGGTTACCTATAATCCCACTACGCTGGAATATTACTCAGCAATGTGGTCTTTGAAGCATCACATTTTTTTTTTTTTTTAGATTTTATTTATTTATTTGACAGAGACAGCCAGCGAGAGAGGGAACACAAGCAGGGGGAGTGGGAGAGGAAGAAGCAGGCTCCCAGCGAAGAGCCTGATGTGGGGCTCGATCCCAGAACACTGGGATCACGCCCTGAGCCAAAGGCAGACGCTTAACGACTACGCCACCCAGGCGCCCCTGAAGCATCACATTTTAAACTGAAATTGTTGTTTTCACTCTCCTTAGGACACCTCTACAAGAAAACTGTGACAAAAGTCACCACAGTTCCACCCAGAGCCTGAAAGTACAGCATCTGTTCATTCGAGAGCTAGCGATCTTTCAGTTAAATGTAGACCCAGGGCTGGGAGGAAGGAGATGATACCCAGAACTAGCACATGGGCAGATATAATACAAAATGCCAAGTGTGCTTGAACGGAGACAAAAAAAGAAGGTTCTGGGGCAAATATAGCCACATTGCCTCATAGCAAGAGCCTAAAGAAAGTCCCAGCCAGGGGGGATCCTTCGGGTAAACGCTTTCTTCTCATAAGGATCAATCCAACCCTGCCCCATGTGCTTAAACACTAAATTCAAAAACGGACCACAATGAAAGAACAGCAAACCTTTGCTAGCCCTCTGGGGGCACGAAGATGCAGCAACGTGTGCCTTGCTGAGACAGCACTGTAAATAGCAAAGAAGGCCTATTTTTTCTTTGTTCACAGACAAAGCACAGCCCTACCGATTTGGATCTTAGATTATATATATACATATCTCATCTCAAATTCATTTTCGCCAGAGTCATCCGGCTCTGCTCTGATGCCAAAGACTGTAACACAGCTGGTGGTGGCACAGCCAACCCTGGTGACTTAACAAAGACCGCTCATTCAAAAGCCATGCTTCTGAAGCAAAGAGGAGCTCAGACTTAAGAGACCTGGATTCTGCAAGAAGCAACTGTACTTCTAGCTATGAAATTCAAAATCCCTCTGAATGTAGGTTACATCAATCCCCTCCACATACCAAAGACGGTGCGTCTTGATTCACAGCATAGATCGGGGCTTGTGGTCCTCAGAGAAGCACACTGAATGTCAGGAAGGCAATCAGTGAAGAATGGGAAGTCCGTGGACACGTGGACCGTCTGGAGTCACCAGCACTTTGAGTCCTCTAAATTGATGGGCAGCTACTCAGGAAACCCAGGGACCACAAACTCCGCATCCTACTACTTTTTCTTTGAAAGAACCAAGTGTTGGGGAAAAGACAGTTTGGTTAAATTGGCCTTTCACGGGTGCTCCCGGAGGTCCTCTTGCTTTTGCCGTATCTCAGGTCCCCCGGAGGGCAGGCCATTAGTCCTCGCAGCAGGTGACAGCAGAAATATGTGTGGCTGCTGGACATCAGGGGATCCTTGTTTCAACCCCAAGAGTGCTTGGGGATACGGATCAGGGTTGAGTCCACTGGTTAAAGAACACAGAACTCTTGGAGAGAAATCAGGGAGGAAGGCAGATGCGGGTGTGCATTTCAGGCTATACAAGCATGCAAACCACGGGTAGGTGAAAGCGTTAGCAGAGACATCTCAAAAGCTCCTGGCTGCTACGGAGATATCCCAAAAAGAGAGTTTCCAACTCTTCTAACTCCAAAGCTCTCCCACATCCTACAGGGCCTCTGAGATCAATGGCAGAAAATGTCCTCACCCTTTTTCCTGATTCTTTTTTCTCAGTGCAGCCGCAGGTTTCCAAGACCCTCAATCTGAACACTCAACCAGAGGGACAACAGGACCTCCTGAAGTCTTCTAAGGACTGAGGCATGAAAGCTGCAGGAGCGTTCTGCAATCAGCTCAGAGCCACTGACATGGGGGCCCTCTAGCTGTGAGGAGCTCGAAGGTCTCATGATCATAGCACATGTGACATCTTACTGCCACCAGCCTCTATACCAGGGTGTCAGACATTCCCTAGCGGACACGGGATTATTAACACACCCTTTCGGTTGTGTACATGTTCAGGAATTTTGGAATAAGACCACAGACCACCAAAGCAAGAAGAACGTAGTACATATTGGTGAGCAAGGAAACGAGAGAGGGGTACAGCTCAAACGAAATCCACAAAATACTACACACCTATTGACATGCACTGGGCTATGCCGTATTTGCAGCAGAGAAGGCTGCAAGATCCAAGCCAATCAAATTCATATTTAGTATGCACTCACTACATGTAATTGAGAAGAAATTCAAAAGAGAGCCACGAAGAGTACTAAACTTTAGGAAATAGGCACTTGCATGATCTTTGATGGTGATGTTGATTACAGAACCTAAAAGACTGAGAGATGGCTGAAGGAAAAAGAAAAATTATCGCTTTATATTGAAGATACTGGTCAGTTTGCTATTTCCACTGAAGCTAAGGAATGGTTTTATACTGCAGAGGAAGAACATTATATTAATATATGGAAGAACAGCCTGTCAAAATGGGGCCTTGCACAGTGGAGGAACTTACTGAAGAGGTTGTAAGGGACTCCTTCTTGTTAGAAATCATTAAAACAGAACAGACAGATCAACCTGCAGGGGTTTACTGAGACCCCCAAAGCCCAGCCTAACCCCATGCATTGTAAGGTTATAGCTCAAAATGGGAGCTCTATCATCAAACTAACCTGAGTTCAAATCCCAGCGAGGCCACTGACTATGTAACCTTGGGAAAGTTATTTAACCATTTTAAGCCTGTTCCTCACTTGGAAGATGAGGGTGCTAAGAGTACGTAGGTCCATTCAATTGTCATGAAGATTCAATGTGAACATGCGTGGAAAGCATTTAGCATGGTGTCTAGTGTGAACAAAAGCACGCTTCACTCAATTATTGTTATTGCCTTTGTCTGAGTCCTGGCCTATCTAGAAGTTACTTGCCCAGAGTTTTAGTTTACCAGATCACAGTCAACAATGAAGAAATCAACAAAAAGGATTTCTGATCTGTCAGATTAGACGTCTCAGATCCCTGCTCAACAGTGAATGATGCCCTTTGCTCCCTGAGCCTACACTCCTGCCTCTGACTAGTGCTTTAGACACCATTCCTTACAAAGAGTTTGCACTCCAAGTTTACGGAGCAAAATAAGTTTTAGGTGCAATATCACTTTGGTAGAAGCAGTTCAGTGAAAGGTCAGATTTTTAATATCACCAGAGTCCATATCAGAAGTAAGCTCAGCACAGTTGCTCTGACTGACAGGTCTAGCCACATACAATTAAAATTAAAAAATTTAAAAAAAGCTAAGCTTGACCAGGAAAGAGGAAAACAAAGGACAAAATCTCCACCCCAGAAGTGGTGCTTCTAGAGATAAAAGTTGCAAACACTTCCCACTCCCTTGTGACGAAGAAGAGTGAAGCCAGGGATGGTGGTGATATGACTTTCCAGATAGCATAGATGGCACCCACTTAAATTTGAATTTCAATGATAAAAAAAAACAAATATTTTTAGTGTAAGTATGCAAATATTGCAATACCTGGAACATACTTTACTAAAAAATTATTGTTGTTCATCTGAAATTCCCATTCAACTGAGTGTCCTGTGTTTTCGTTTGCTAAATCTGCCAACTCCAGACACGGGCAAAGAACGTCCCGTATATGGAATGCCAAGGCCAGAAACGAAGCAGAAATATTGAAAAACCAGAGTCATCCCGAAACGGTCTCCATACTTGGTAGAGAGCCTAGAGAAAATGTATTCCAGCAGCAGATAGGAACCCGGAATAAGAAAATCCAATGTGAAAAGCATTTAGCCTAAATGTAAGGGGTGAAGAGGTCCCCTTGGGCAAATTAGCTTGTCTCGTTAACAGGATATTCAAGTCAAATAATCCAGTCTGTTTGTAGAGAGCACACTGATTCCAAAAGCCAAGTACATGTAATTCGTGGTTGGTAGAAATGTATAATTGCCCCCATTTGTCAAGACTCTAGGAAGACCTCATGGACACTAAGTGTCCATCCCACCTGCTCCCACACACACCATACCTACTTCCATCACTGCACTCCCCACACAGAATACAGTTATCCACTCATCTGTCTGTCTCTCCCTCCAGACTGTGAGCTCCTCCAGGGCAGGGACAGAGTCTACATATCTGTGAAACCACACCCCTAACAGTAGCTGGCCACCATGCAATGATGCAGCTGGCTGGTTAACCTGCATGATTCCTATAAAGGCAATTCAGAGTGAGAAGGGCTAAACAGATTTTATTGGGAATACATCAGAAAAGAGAGGAAAAAGAAATCCATTTTTACAAATTCTCCTCCATACTCTCAACAGATCAGATATGTTATTTGTATGGGTTTTACATATGCGCACACTTCATATTAACAGTAATCCGTGTATGTATAGTGATAAGAAAAAAGAACTCCAAAGATATTCATTGAGTTTTTTCGACGTGGAAGAGCAGTGAAGAAAGAGGCCTACATGTATGTTATGATATAAAAATTAAAATGTACATAAAGACCTTAAGTACATGTCTCTATGTGCATACTGTGTGCACATACAAAATACACCAGAGGTTCCAGGAAAAAAAGATTCAACCCAATCTCTTCCTAAAAATATTCGGACCTCTGAGGCGCTCAACTCTAGGATCAACTCTCCATAATAGTTCTAGTTGTGTTAATGAAACTAACACATCCCTGTCCACCAACCTCTATATAGTATCTGCGGGAGTCCATATCGGGCATGATGGTCCTCATGAATGGCATCACAGAAGTGAAATTTAATGTTCTGAACCCTAATACTGCTTCAGAACAAATCTCCACCCTGTCTAGGAGCCCTGTTTTCCATCACACAGAACCTCCCCATCGCCTATGGTTACCTCTCTTCTTTACTACACATCTTCGCTGGATACCTCCCCAGTATGTCCTTTCCCTATCACTGCCCCCACCGATCTCTCCTCCCCACAGATTGGAGACGTAGTCATTGGCTGTTTAGAAGACCAGAAATATCAGATACTTCTGGCCATGTACATAATGCATAGAACCATGTGTGGGGGTGCCTGGGTGGCTCAGTCGTTAAGCGTCTGCCTTTGGCTCGGGGCGTGATCCCGGGGTCCTGGGATGGAGCCCTGCATCCGGCTCCTCTGCTGAGAGCCTGCTTCTTCCTCTCCCACTCCCCCTGCTTGTGTTCCCTCTCTCGCTGGCTCTCTCTCTCTCCGTCAAATAAATAAATAAAATCTTGGAAAAAAAAAAAAAAAGAACCATGTGTGGCCTCCAACATCCCAAGAACTAGGGCAAGACCATTCAATAGGTATGGAAAGAAAATGTAAGAACTTCTATTTACATTTAATTTTATCTCACCCATTGTTTTTAAGATTTTATTTATTTCAGAGAGAGAGAGGGCAAGAGAGCACAAGCAGGGGGGTGGTAGAGAGAGAGAGAGACAAACAGGCTCCCTGCTGAGCAGGGAGCCCCATGTGGGGCTCGATCCCAGGACCCCGGGATCATGACCTGAGCTGAAGGCAAACACTTAACTGACTGAGCCAGCCAGGTGCCCCAATCTCACCCATTTTTAATTTCTGGTTTTGTGTGTGCTTTATAATGGATACGACATATTAACACACACATAACAGTGTACTAAATAAACATCCTGATCACTTGTGCCCCAGTTACATACAGCTGTATAACAAACCACTCCAAAATCTAGTGGTATTAAAAAAATTATTGTTATTATATTATATATAATATTTTATATATATTTTGAGGGTTAAAAGTTTGGATAGAGCACAGCAGGACTGTTTGTCTCAAATCCAAGACTTCTGGGGCCTATGTTGGGAAGACTCAAACAACTGGGAGGTGACTCCAAGGGCTGAGTGCTGGAATCATCTGGAACTTCTTAGTGTATTTACATGGCTGGCACTGGGCTTGGCTGGGACTGTCAATGTGAGCACCTACATATGGCCTCTGCACATGGCCTCTCACAGCATGGCAGCTGGGAGCTCTAGAGCATAAGAGCACCGAGAGAACGAAGGGGAAGCTCCCTGGCCTTTTCTGACTAGCCTCAGAAGTCACCAAGTGTCACTTTCTGCAGCCTCGATTGGTAGAAGCAGTCACAAGCTGCCCAGACACAAGGGGAGGGGACCAGGCTCCCTCTGTGAAGGAGCGCGACCAGGTCACACCGCAGAAGAGCCTGTGGCAGGGGAGACAGCGTAGCAGCCACCTTTGGCAAACAATCTGCCTCAGTTTTCCTCCGTGCTCTGAGACCTGCTTCCCCACTCCCTTCCTCTGCCCTATTCAGTATTGTGGGGGCAAAACCCTGCAGGCCACATTTCCCATGTTCTGTTGCCAAAAAGCCTCTGGGTAGGTTTTGTTTTGTCTCATTTTAACGAGTCTAGTTAGGTTTAAACAATGAAGGCTCTGCCTAGAGATCGAGGGGGTCCCAAAGAGAGGAGAAGCTACGATATTCCGCTTTAATCAGCATCTTCCCAGGGGCTGTATCTCCTTCGTGGATTCCATGCTCTGCTAAGCAGCCACCACTTTCTTGTCCCAGCTCCCAATGGACAACTCCCATCTCGTTCCCTGTGACCCAAAGGCAGATACCGACTTCCCGCTTTGTGGAGCTGAGGCTGCGTCTGGGGTTGGTCATGCCCTGCTCAGCTTTTCAGCTCTTCCAATCCCTTTGTAACTAATTTCCAACATTAAGCTCTCCCCTTCAGACTACCTTATGTGGATTCTGTCTTCCTATGTAACAAACGTACACACACTGGGGATAAATATTCCAAAATGTCTCCCTAATCAAGATGTATGATCAAAACAGTAGGTAGATCACTGAGGTCGTTTTAAAAGCCCTGGAAGGGGACTCAGGTGCCCTGAGTTCTGGCCCTGGATGAGGCACTAGCTACAGACTTTGACATCTGCTTAGTGCATGGGCCTTAGCGTCCCCAACCACACAAAGTGTTGTCCCTTTCAGTACTAACATTCCGTGATTCCGTCTCTCAGGTACGATGTGCCCACTAGGTCCAGGGCTAACCCACACTGACTTTGATCCCGGAAGTCTTGCCTCAGCACAACCAAACAAACATGACTGTGCTTCATAATTCAGCCAAGGGAACCGGCCGAGCCAGAAAGTGGTAGAGCCGCGTCCGTGCCATGACCAGGCCCTGCCGTGGCTCTGAGGGACAGGCAGTCAGTGTGGAGCCAGGCCTCAGGTGAGTGTGAGCGCTCCATCCCCAGGCTCAGGGCAGCTCCGGCCCCTCAGGTCTAGGTGTAAGCATGACAGTGTCTGTAATGGGGTCCCCTACAAGTAAGCCTGACCATCTGCAGACTGAGCCCCGTCTGGGTTCAGCGCAACTATTTGCGGACATTCAAAACTACATGAAAAAAAATAACTTTTTCTTCTGTGAAGGGAAAAAAAAAATCTTACAATATAAAAAAAGCATAGTTTGTTTCACAAGTGAAGAAAAACTACAACTGAGCCTACCAGTTACTCCATCACGGGGGAAAGTGTCCACTTTAGAGAAATGCCGACATGATAGAGCTGACGGAGGGACAAATTCAGGCTGGTGTCCTTTTCTTCCTCTCAGGGTACATAGAAATGATTCTCCTTCCCGGCTCACCCACCCCCGTCTCTTTTCCATCCCGGGAGAAGGGGATTGAACAAAATTGATCATAGATTTAACAAAACATCTTCGAGATATTTGAAGGAAATGGAATACTGCAATAAACTATAAATAATTTGACCATACGTTTTAAATCTAAAAATCCTACCCAACCGAATGTTACGTGAAACAAACGCGTCACGTGTTTTAAACCTGGCATTCTTTGGTACAGAGAGATTTTCATTTTCCAGCTACTTCCTGTAGCAGGATTTGACCCGTAAATACTTGTAAACACCATTCAGGAAAACACACGTTCAAAACCAATGCCCTAAAGGAACGTTCAAGACGCGGGAGGGCTGGCAACAAGGACTCAGGTGTCACCACACGTCTGCAGTGGGCTTAGCGTCTGGCCTAAATTGCTACCCTGGTTCTGTCCAGCAGAATAGAACCTGTGAGGCATTGAAATCCACAGCCTTACTTTGATGATTTGAAACAGTGAGAAACAAGCTGAACCAGCTCTAACTGAAGCAAACTGCATTCATCCTACTTCGAGAAAATCCTTTCTGCTTCCAAATGACTTTGAGATGAACTGAGGAGAATTCATCATTGGGGGCGGGGGGGGGGGGCAAGTTTCTTCCTTACCTCAATTGCACGACCGGGCCCGTACGTACTGTCCAACACTTACAAACGATGAACCAGGTATATAAAAAGCAAATGAAGAGAGAAAGCTAAGCAGCCAGCAGTTTCCGCTGAGACACCAAGAACACTTCCGTTTAATGTGCCCACTGTATGCAATGCACTTTTCTAGACTCCATGCAGAACCCGAAGATGAACAAGACGCAGCCTGGCCCTCCAGGGGCCTACCATCATGTGGGAGAGTCAGACACAGATATTAATAACCAAGATAAGACTTGGTGACAAGCGCCATTGAGAATAGAGAGTGATACATAAAAACGCGGGAGGGAGAAATGTCTGCCTGATTGAAGGAAGTGGGAAGGTTTCTCAGAGGAAGTGGGATTCCAGTGGGACCTGGAGGAACAGCCAGAATCCTGACAAAGCTGGGATGGAAGGCAGGGTTGCCGGACGTCACTGAAGGGACAAGGGAGCGGCTTGGGCAAAGCCAAGTCTATCTGTCAAGGGCACGCGCTGAACACACAGATGACAAGGGCGGAGGAGAGAGGAGAAGCCGTGTGGTGGGCAGGAGGCCGCACAGGCCTGTGAGAGCCAGACCTCACGCACGCGCCTGTGAACGCCGGCAGGGGACAGCGAGGACTTCATTCTGCACGCAATAACGAGCCATTAAAGGTTTCAGAGAAGGCAGATGAGATCAGATCTCTGATTTAAAAGGCAACTCATGGCAATTTGAGTTATGCTCTTGAAATCCATATTCCTCAGAGAAAATTTGTGCAAAACTCTCTTATCAGGGCAATAACTCTTTCTCTCTGTCACCACTGCCCTGAATGCTCATACCCTCACTCCGTTTTAAAAGCCTCAGTCCGGGGCGCCTGGGTGGCTCAGTCGTTAAGCGTCTGCCTTCGGCTCAGGGCGTGATCCCAGCATTCTGGGATTGAGCCCCATGTCAGGCTCTTCCGCTGGGAGCCTGCTTCTTCCTCTCCCACTCCCCCTGCCTCGCTGGCTGTCTCTCTGTCAAATAAATAAATAAAATCTTTTTTAAAAATTTTTAAAAAATAAATAAAAAATAAAAGCCTCAGTCTGAAAACAAGCGCTTGTTCTCCAAGTCACTGCCCCCAAATGTTCATTCCATATGGACTCTGGATGCCCTGTGTGCAGTCACATCTGTCCACCCAGCAATGAGCTATGACATCATAAGCAAAACCCAGAGTGTCCCCCGAGGGCTCACCAGTAAGCCGTGACTTGTGGAGGATCCCACTTCTACTTTCCTGTAAACAGACATGGCAATGAAGAGCAAAGGATAAAGTTTTACATGGATAAGTAGCATCTCTGTCCCTTAAATGGTTAATGTCAAGGTCATGTTATTCCACAACTTCTCTGGACTTGGAGAATCGGAGCTCAGAAACACCCCCCACCCAGTACTGTAATTAAAAGCTGAATTTCTGGGGCGCCCGGGTGGCACAGCGGTTAAGCGTTTGCCTTCGGCTCAGGGCGTGATCCCGGCGTTATGGGATCGAGCCCCACATCAGGCTCCTCCGCTATGAGCCTGCTTCTTCCTCTCCCACTCCCCCTGCTTGTGTTCCCTCTCTCGCTGGCTGTCTCCATCTCTGTCGAATAAATAAATAAAATCTTTAAAAAAAAAAAAAGCTGAATTTCTCTCTCTCTCTTTTTTTTAAGATTTTATTTATTTATTTCAGAGAGAGAGAACCAGACTCCCCACTGAGCAGAGAGCCCAATGAGGGGCTCGATCCCAGGACCTTGGGATCATACCTGAGAGGAAGGCAGACGCTTAACCAACTAAGACACCCAGGCACTCCTAAAGGCTGAATTTCTTTTTTTTTTTTTTTAAAGATTTTATTTATTTATTTGACAGAGATAGAGACAGCCAGCGAGAGAGGGAACACAAGCAGGGGGAGTGGGAGAGGAAGAAGCAGGCTCATAGCGGAGGAGCCTGATGTGGGACTCGATCCCATAACGCTGGGATCACGCCCTGAGCTGAAGGCAGACGCTTAACCGCTGTGCCACCCAGGCGCCCCTCAAGGCTGAATTTCTAAGCAAAGTTCTTTCTTCCTCTATCCTTCATTTCCATGTGTCAACAGACTCAATTGACCTAGGGTGAGAGCTCCAATACCTATGTCCCCTGGGTTAAAAAGAATTCAGTATTTTTTTTCCTTGTAGGCATAAATAATGAATTAGATTAAAATCAAAGTTGAGCAGAAGATGCGAACAAGAACGGGGAAAGAAGCAGGCCCAGAGAGGCTCCCATCCCATACTATCAACCTATCGCTTCCATGAACTATTCTCTTGGAGGTTTCTCATTTTTGGGTGCTTCCACGGGGCTCAGCAGTAACAAGCGTGCTACTTCTCCCCTCCTCTGGGGGATCCAGCCTCACTAAATACGGTAACCACTACCTCCTTGGCGATACAAGATAGGGGAAGAAAGATGTGTGTACACGCACGCTGACACAAACGCACAAGAGACAGAGAAGGAGAGCTTCTCTGAAGGGAGGCTTCAACCACTAGGCACTTCTGAGGTGTTTCTGAGTGGAAATTAAAGAAAGAAGAATCAAATGACCTCATTTACATCTATCTCCTTAGTAACCTTTTTCTGGACCGCATAGAGGAGACTGGCTAGCTGCCACCGCACCACGTCAGAGCCCCCTCCACCAACGTCTGAGGAACAGCTCGGCTGCCTTCGTCGGCCTGTCTCCCCCAAGAGGTCCAGGTCTCCACAGGTTTGAGTCCTGAGCTCACGGGCAGGGGGCCACTGGGAGGGAAGAGACCCAGAACTGGCGACACATCTTCCACAAATACTTCCCACCCAAGGACAACGGTCAGCTTTCTCAGACAGAAACTCTCTTTTCTCTCCTGCAGATCATCCAGACTCCCACATTCTGGTTCCTCAGGATTTACGGTGACCTCCCAGCAGGTGAAAGGGGAAGGGAGAGGAGGTGAAAACCCAGATTAGGCAAACTGCTAATTCTGACAAATATAAGAAAAATAATGGGTCCAGAGCTGTGGTGTCCAAGGTAGAAGCCAACAGCCTGCTGTGACTACTCGAATTTCAGTTCTCCAGTCTCACCGGCCACACGTGGCTAGACACCATCACACGGGAACGCAAAGATACAGAACACTTCCATCATGGCAGAAAGGTCTGTTGGACAACATTGGCCTCGAGGTTGTCATGAAGAGATCTATCTGTAACCCTGGATTAAGAATAAACTGTAGCATTGGTGATAAAGTGAAAAGAGCACTAACGAGGGATTAATCTGAGGCCCAGCTTTACTTATCCAGAGCTCTGAAGCCATAAGGGAATCACTTAGCAGCCCAATCTGTAATATCAGAAAACTGAACTGGACAGATGACCCTAAAGCTTTACCTCACAGGGCCGGTAGTGGGAAGAATCCAGAATTCACAACAGTCACAAATGCTAGGGGCAAGTCACCTCACCTTTCCTGCCCTTAGTTTCCCCAGCTGCTGAATGGAATATTATCATCTCCCTCATAAATCCAATAAGAGAATATATTTAAGATTGCCCCATTTGCTGGAAAATGCTATGCAGCTAGGTGTTACCTCGTAAGTGATGACAACCAGTGTGCACGGTGTTTGAAGATTCCTACTTCTCTCCTTTATCCCTAGGAAGGCTCCCCATTAGCAAGCGCCCAGGCTGTGGCCCTAGTGTGCTTTCTCACACCGCATCCTTGCTCCCGCTGGTAGCTCCTTTAGCAGAGCCATTGCGTTGTGTGTGTTTGGCAAACCCAGATTTTCCTCCTCCTCATCCTCCTCCCACCCACCACCAACACAGCCACCAAGGGAAGAGCAAGTTATTTTAAAGTCACCCATAAAATATGCCCTTGGAATTCCTCCTGAGCTTTGAAGAAAAAAAAAATGACAGTTATAAAGACATCATTTATTGAAGCCCTGCTATATCCAGCACACTTGATTTGGGCTGTGGGAATTCGCTTAAAAAAAAAAAGAGGTACTAGCCAAAAAAAAAAAAAAAAAAAATTGGGGGGAATGAAACATACACATTTGGAAAACCTTTAAAAATACTTAGGGATTCTTTATACACACCAGCAGGTGTAAATTAATGTACGCCGAGTTTAATAAGTACCTAAGACCAAAATGAGATACTGAGTAATAGGACAAGGAGAATCTGGTGGGTTATTCAGGAAGGTTTCCTAGGGGAGTTCCAAATTGAGCCAGCTTTTGAAAGAGGTGACGGACATGGTTTGGCCAAAAGGAGAGAAGAAGGCATTCCAGGGAGGGAAATTCTAATACACCAAGGCACACAGACAAGGACAAGAGGAGCTCAGACAGGTGAGCGCCCAGAGACCTGGCAGGAGTAAGAGGAAAGCTGTCGGCTGCTGGGGGGGGGGGGGGGGAGGCAAGTCAAGAGGGAGGTCAGGCCATAAAGGGCTTTGTGGGGAATTTCCTTCTGCTAATAAGTGGTAATGGAGAGCCACTGTGGATTCTTGAGCAGAGGAAAACAGTGTTTAATGAAGACAATTCCAGCAGCTGTGTGGAGGATGGCAGAGAGGAGGGGAGGCAGGGAAGCCAGCCAGAGTCCTGCACTAAGCAGTAGCCATGGAAATGGAAATGAGGGTCAGAGGAAACAATGCGGAGAAAGAACTGGCAGAAATTGGTGTAGACTAGAAGCGGGGGCTTTCGGAGATGGAGCCAGTGGGAACCAATGCCAGGACTGTGTGCCACTGGCAACGGTGGCAATACTGGGGAAGGACGGCCATTTGAGTGGAGAAGGGAGAGGAACACGAGGTCTTTTTTCCACCTTTAACGTCTTCCAATGTGGAGAGAAGGTGATCGGGGAGATTGTTCTAGAAAACCACTGGAGACATACTCAGGATGCTGGAAATGTCGATTTCAGAACCATCGAAATCAGTTTGTAACTGAAACCGTGTGATAAAGTGAGCCTTCCAAAGAGCTGAGGACCGAGAAAAAAAAAACCCAGAAATGGGCACTAGATTACACCGTGAGAAAACAGTGGCAGCTCCTGGGGCCAAGATGTGGAGCATTGCTTCTCAGCCTCGACACTTGAAATTCTGGCTGGACAACTGTTAGCAGGGGCTGCCCTGGGCACTGCAGGACACTTAGCGGCATCCCTGGGCTCTACCCACTAAATAACAGCAGCCTCTACTTCCCCAGGTCGGGAAATTCAAAGAGGTCTCCAGACATTGCCAAATATCCCCTTAGAGGCAAAACAATCCCCAGAGAACCCCTCATATTGAGGTAAGAATAGTATCCAACATTTATTTGTTGAACACTCACAACGTGCCGGGCACTGTTCTAAGTACTTCACAGCGATTAATTTATTTAAACCTCAAAACAACATTGTGAAACAGCTGTGCTACTATTATCTCCATTATATAAATGAGGAAACCAAGATTCAGAGAGGTATGTGATTTTTCAAAGGTCCCACCACTAGGAACGGACATCAGGCAGTTTGGCTCCAAGGTCCACGATTCTCACGGCGAGGCTCTGCTGCCTTTCTGTGGAAAGTAGTCAGAAGCAAAGCACTCTGAAGACAGAGTCCACAGGATCCATCACGGGCTGGGAAGCGGGTCTGAGGGAGACGTACAAGATCCCTGCAGGGCCAGCCTGGGGCTCTGGGAGAACGCTAGCCCTCAGCCAAGAAGTAGGGACCTCAGAAAGATGGGCTAGGTTGGGGGGGGACACACGAATTTTGGTTTGAATAAATAAAGGCATTAAGGCCACCGCACTGAAAGCAGCTGTGAAGAATCAGGGGGAAGACAGAGTTTCATGATGTCAGGAAAGTGTGGGGGCCCTGAGTGGGACAACAGACCGCCAAATGACAAGCTGGACTGCGTCGGAGACAAAGGCTGTCCAAGTCGAGAAAGATGCAGCAAAGGGCCCCTCCGAAGTTTCCAGCACACAAAAGATCAGCACGAACGTTGATGTCAAAAACTGTGGATATTTATACCAGAGAGCGCGGATTTCCTCAGCCACGTGTGATGCGCCCATCCGCTGTAAGCAGCAGCGTGGAGGACAGGATGCTCAGGGAGGTGATGCTGTAAGAGCTGCGGGAGCATGTGATCCTGGGGCTCGTGAGAGAAGGCTAGGCACCCCATCCTTCGGTGATGATGGAGTTCTGGAAGGCAGGACAGAAGCAGGCCAGGTGAGCTCACCTCTGGGACTGTCTTCAGTTGCCCTCAATAGCATGAGCAGCAGGACAGCAAAAGCAGATGTGACTGAAGCAGGCTGACGGCGCGGTAATGGAGAGATTAGAGTGTGATGAAACACAAAGTGGCAGACTGAGGAGGGAAGGAAGCGACAAGGGAGTCCACGTGGACAAGTCAACGGTCAGTGACTCAGGTGAAACAGAGGAAGCAAAGCCGGAACGAGGGTGAACCCAGGTCTTCAGGGGACGGGGTAAGAAAGACACACTGCAAGTGAGGGAAGGCACACTCTTAAGATCTGAATGCAGGTGCTGTGGAGACGACGCGGAGGACCCGTCTTAACCGGTAAGTGGCTGATGTTCAGCGGAAACGGGCAAGAACGCACGAATCCAACACACACATTCTTTAGTGTCTATTTTGAAATATAGCAGAAAATGGAATGAAGAGTGAAAACGTTGACTATTTTAACTGAGTAGCTAAATAAACACTTGTTTTATTAAAATTAGAGAAAGTTCTTTCCCTCTGGGCAATCTCAACAACCCACTTACAATGAAAAATCTAAGAACAGTGATTTCCACAGCATGAGGAGCTGTGTGCATAAAATTACAAGGTTAAGAACACTTATTTAATCAATCTACCATGTCTTCTAGAAACATGGGTCCATTGGGCTGGCAGACAAGAATAGTCAGGAATTTCAGGAAATCGGGACCGGCCTGCTCCCTTCGAGAGGACGTTTCAAGCAGCACCGTCGGAGATGAAGCCTAACTTTGCACGTACGACACAAAGGAGCAGGTGTGGGAGAACTGGGGCAGAAGGTCTGGAATAGCAATTCTCAAGCCTGGCTGTACCTTAGAACCACCTGGGCGTCATTTCAAATATACTGGTACCTGGGTAGAAAATCAGAATCGGTGCCCTTGCCAAACTTCTCTAAAGTTTCTTGTAGGCTGAGAAGGACTCATTGCTCATTCATATTCTCACATTCTCTCTCTCTCTTACACACACACACACACACACACGCACGCGCACACACGTGCACTAAGCTGGCTCTTCCACACAGCAAGCAGCGGGGAGCACGGCTTTACTTGGCGGCAGCTCCGTCCTCCAGCTGCATCTGGGCTGGAGCCCAACTGCACCGAGGAACCAGGCAGGAGCAAAGGGAGGCTCTTCTTGCCTCCACGCCCGCCTCATTCCCACCCAATTCCGATACCAAAGGGAGACCAGGACCCAACGCTTTTAATATATGCCACCCCTCCTCCGACGGAAACAAAAGGCTTTCACAAAAACCAATATCCCACCAGCCTGCCGTGGGATTAGACTATTAGCCTCCGATTTCCGCAAACCGCATTCAATTTGTGTGGAAGCATCCCTGAATTGCCTAGGCTACTGGGAGGCACCATGGTACAAATCACCTAAAACCCAGAAAAATTCAAAATTGGTTTCTATTTGCCATTTGAATGCTTGACATTCTGTAAACTCATAAGGCTTAATTCCTTTCCAAAATGTCTGTTTGCCACCATTTAGAGGCAGGAGTAAGACAAAGAAATGTACACAGAGCAAGTTACACACAGCACGGATCTGCTCCGCAGCCTGCTGGATGATCCCCGTGCCGGTAACACCCAAGGAAGCCCGGGGAGGGGCTGGCAGGCGGGCGGGCTGGCTGACCTCCACAAAGAGGTCGCGCACACTCCCCGGAGTCCAGACAGAACTTCCCAGGGTGGCAGAGCAGCTGTCGCTTTCTGACTCTCCTCCGGAAATGTGCCAAAGCCACTCCGTCGCCGGCCAGGCTGGGAAGGTGGCCGGGGGCGGCGGGGACCGCCCCTCTCTGGGGACTGCAGTTAGACAGGCACTCCGCACTAGACCCGTCCCCGCTGGCAGGGAAGTGGAAACTGCCTTCCGGCCCCCTCGTCCTCTACCTGCCTTGCTTTCCACCTTTCCTCTTCCATTTCTCCCCTCCTGGTCTTTTTCCTTTCTTTACACACAAAGTGGACGAAAAGCCAAATAACTTGATTGAAATTCATGTCCTGGATATGGTGCTTTCCTCTCTTTCCTTTTGTCAATCTCTTTTTTTCCTCTCTCTCCCTCTTTCCTCACTCCTTGCCATTGTCTCTAATAACTCCAGGATCTCAGCCCTCAGGTCTTCCCAGATTGCACCCCCTTGACATACCTAATTTTCCAGACTTATTTTAAAACACTCCCCATTCCCTGGGCCACTGGATTAAATACACTTCCCTCTGTTCCCCTCATAAGCAGAAAGGAACACATCTGTCTTCTTTCTGTATTTCTTCTCTTTGCACTAGAGTCCTAGAGGAGGATTGCTGAGAAATTGGGGTAGACATTTGTGTGGGAGAAACAGAAAATGGGAAAGGCTAGAAAGGACCATCACTCTTTCTTTCTCCTGCCCTACTGAGAACTCCTAGCACCCCTCACGGGAGATGGTTGGGAGACCTAAGGGAGGGAGCTGAGCCCCAGGCACTTATATACCTTACCTCATCCAACCTTCACATAACCTGCATTTCACAGAAGAGGGAAGCTGAGGGCCAAAAAATGAAGTGCATGATCCAAGATCACCTGGTGGCAAGTGGCAAAATTGGGATTCTGAACCAAAGTCCCTTTAACATCAAAGACTTGGCTCTGGAGTCCAATGGGTTACTTCTCTGAGCAGTGGTCATGGGGCTTCAGGCTACCTCTGGACTTAAGACTATTCAAAATCTAAGTTTGCCTTGGTTTAAAAGCCACAGCAGTACCAGCTTAGAAAGGTCCCTTGGGGACACTGGTACCGAGGTGTCCTGAAAAGGGACTACGAGGCACCCAGTAGAAAATAGAAACAAAGTTCCAGTCGTGAGAAGGGTAAGAAGGAAATCTAAAAACGCTATCTCCACTATCAACTCTGTTGGGAGGTGAGGGGGGTCCTATCAGAAATCAAGAAGTCATCACTCTGGGGTCCCAAAGGAGAATTCATCTCTGGCTAGAATTTATTCTCAGGGCCTTCGACAAGAGTCAAGGAGGCAGTTGGGGTAGATGAGGAGAGGGCTATCACAGCAGGGAGAGTCATAAAGCTGTTCCTTTATGCCAGTTTCATCTGAATTACATTCATCCCTTCCAAAGCACTTCAACCCAACTCCCAAGTGACCTCGCTGGCTCGCTCAAGTCTAAGCCAGATGGCCAGTGCTCCTACCTCACTTGGTATAGGCCACCTTAAAAGACACTTCAGTTCTGCCTCCTTCTCAATTCCTGGTCTGTCAGCTCTTGGAGGACAGGTATTATGCCTGATTCCACAACAAAAAAAGAGCTCGGAGCCCTGCACTTGGCTCGAGCCCTCATAAACATCCCGGAAATAAATCCACAAGGCTAGATAATCCTGGAAGAACGAAGGAGTTGGGCTCCCAAGGAAAATCTTCCCCAAGGACCCCACCTTCCAGAGACAAATAACTGGAGGAACAAGAGCTACATAAGGGTTCTTGACCTGGCATCCAGGCATGGGCCTCAGGGATCCCCAACGCCCTAATACTCTGTGTGGAATTTTGGGAGTGTTTCCATTAAGGTGGGTTTTTTCCTGAGAAGAGGATCCAGAGCAGATCACATGCAATTTGTGGACAGGCAGCGGGAAGGGGGGGCAGAGATAAAGCAGGGACTTGGCCTGGCAATATGGCGTGTGGAGGCTGTAAGTGGGGCTGTTCTTGTACAACAGCTGTGAAGCCAACCCTGACACAACACCTCCTCGCCCCTCAGCCAGGAGCACAGTCTCTCTTCCATTCAGACATGAAAGGCAGGCACAGCTCTTCACGGTCCCCACCTCAATCCAAGTGCCCCCCAGCTGTGAACAAGCCACACGGACTACGGCATCGCCTCTCCGGGCAGCCACGGCCCGGCCCGTGAGGCTCCATTTTGAGCACCAACTCTTCAGCCTACCCCATTCTCCTTGTTTAAAAGATAGAATCTCAGGGGAATTCAGATCTAAAACTTCCGTCATTTTTTCTTTCTCTCAATTACATATGTCCGTTTCCTACAGCCTTCCAAGCCCTCCTTCTCACAAAACCACAGACCTGATAGGGTTTGTTCTTCAAAAAAACCATTCAGATAGTTACTGTGCCCTGGTCTCTTCAAGGTTTTGGTTACTGGCTATTATGCTTGATATTTTTTCCAATCTAACACTTATGCTTATGAATTTATAATTTCCAGCCATCATCTCTGTTTTTAAAAGGTTATAAGCTGGCCTTCAGGTATCTTTCCAGTCCTCTGTGATCTCAAATGGCAGCCTTTGGCCCTGCAGTGACCATTTGTTAGAGGCATTTTAGAGTCTGCCATTAAGACCTGAGGTTATTTATTACACTCTTAATTGTTGTTTTAAAATCCTCTCCAACTTTACAAAGAAGACATACAAATGGCTAAGACATATGAAAAAATGCTCTACATCACTCAGCATCAGGGAAATACAAATCAAAACCATAATGAAATACCACCTCACACCAGTCAGAATGGCTAAAATTAACAACACAGGGAACAACAGCTGTTGGCGAGGATGTGGAGACAGGGGAACCCTCTTGCCCTGCTGGTGGGAATGCAAACTGGTGCAGCCACTCCGAAAACTGTATGGAGGTTCCTCAAAAAGTTAAAAATAACTACCCTATGATCCAGCAATTGCGCTACTAGGTATTTACCCAAAGGACACAAAAATGCTGATTCGAAGGGGCACCTGTACCCCAGAATTTATTGCAGCAATGTCCACAATAGCCAAACTATGGAAAGAGCCCAGATGTCCATCAACAGAGGAGTGGATAAAGAAGGGGTGGTATATATGTACAATGGAATATTACTCAGCCACGAAAAAGAATGTAATCTTGCCATTTGCAACTACATGGGTGGAACTAGAGAGTATTACACTAAGTGAAATAAGTCGGTCAGAGAAAGATAAATACCCTATGATTTCACTCATATGTGGAATTTAAGAAACAAAACAGATGAACATAGGGCAAGGGAAGGAAAAATAAAATAAGGTAAAAAAAAAAAGAGAGAGAGAGAAGGAGGCAAAGCGTAAGAGACTCTTAACTATAGAGAACAAACAGGGTTGCTGAAGTAGAGGTGGCTGGGGGATGGACTAAATGGGTGATGGGCATTAAGGAGGGCACTTGTTGTGATGAGCACCGGGTGTTATACGTAAGCGATGAATCGCTAAATTCTACTCCTGAAACCATTACTACACTATATGTTAACTAACTTGAATTTAAATTACAAAATAAAATAAAGGGGCACCTGGGGCTCAGTCAGTTAAGCGTCCCACTCTTGATTTTGACTCAGGTCATGATCTCAAGGTTGTGAGAGCCAGCCCCGCGACAGGCTGACCACTGGGGGTGGAACCAGCTTAAGACTCTCTCCTCTCCCTCTGCCCCTACCCCCCTGCTTGTGTGTGTGCGCACACCCTCTCTCTCAAAATAATAATAATAAATAAAATAAATAAAAATTAAAAATTAAAAAAAAAAACCTCTCCAACTTTAACTTGGTTTTGTGTTCCCTAACCCATGAGAGAATCCAGATTATACACACACCCACACCCACAAACACACACACGTGGGACTATATTAGTAACCAGTTCCCTATTCTATTTCTAGGAATGTAAGAATATACCTCCTGCCCTATGCAGATGACTTTTCCCCATTTCCCTTTATCTAATTCCTGATATAATTAAAGTTCTTGCTTTTGGGTCCTAGCTCATCTTTTCTGAATATGAAAATAATGTGCTGTATTGTAGAAATTCTGAACGTAAAGAAAAATACAAAGAACTGAAATAATAATTTGCACGTTCCAAACCCTTCTGTCTTCTGCATTGTATGTGACCTTGCCTTTTCAGGTTTCACAACTTTTACTATTTCTAAACATCTTCACCTGCCCATGAAAGTCATTTTTTTTTTCTTCTTAGAATTAACTCTTTGTTTTTCCAATTAGACTTCCTTCAAGTATCTCAACCATGGTAACAAGCTGCTCTCCCCGGCTCTCTCAAGGCGGAAGCAGAGAAAGAGCGGCCCTGGATGTGGGATTCAGAAACTGAGTTCCACTTCTTCCTGACTGTGCAATTTTGGACAATCGCTAGAATACGTCATACCTCAATTTCCTCATCTGTAAAATGGAGATAATACTTCCTGCCCAGAATTCCTCCTAGTGGGTTCTTGGGAAGACCAAAATATGTGTCGGGAAGAAAAACATACGAGAAAGCCCTTAGTAAACTATAAAGCACTCCAGAAATGCAAACGATTGTCATTATTACATCCAAATTGGTTTGTCTTTGCCTCTGTTACCTTCTTTCATTGAAAGAATTCCTTTCTTTCTCAAAATTTACATTTGTTTGTTTGCATACGTCCTTACCGGCTTTTCATTTTATCCTACGTTTGATCATGGTCACTTTGCCCAGGGCTCACTTCAATCCTCAAATCCTTGACTGACTGGTCCCCAACCAGGGGTATCTTCCCCATTTGTTTGCACTAAGAAGTCATGTCCTCTCAACATTCTAGGAACATGTCAGCTCACGGCCATACTTTCTTCTCTTGCCAGTTACGATTTGATGAGATACTCAAAGAAGTCAATGCCAGTCCTGATCTGGAAGCCTCTAATTCAGACACAATTCCCACATACATTACACCCTTGCCACCCAAACTGGCTCCGATGTGGTTGGGACCAGGGGCTATCAAAGTGGTTATTACTTAACTGAATGCTTACTCTGTAACAAGTACTATTCAAAATGAAATAACTCACTTAACTCTCCTGGTACCTAAAAAGCCAGAATTATTAACACCTCGTCTTGTGATAAAGAATCTGGGAGTCGAGAGAACTGAAGACATTTGCCCACTAAACTAACAGGGGCAAAACAGAAACTTTAACTGTCTGACTCCTGAGTTCTTGGCTTCAGTCACTGTTTCCTACACCTGTCACTATATTAGACTGCAGTAAGAATGGATGGAGACCATTCAAAACCAGCAGCACCAGCCCACCCCCAGCACCCCAAACATGCCCCTGGAGTCAGAAGCACAAGTTCTAGAAACACAACCAGCTTCACTCAAAACTCAACAATAATTATACTAATCATATTCCCATGCATTTCTGGAAGTCCCGGGTATTTTTTAATTTATACATCAATATTTTGTATTATTTTATTTAATTACATCAAGAGAATGAGGTCCACAAATACTCATACAGATCCAAGTCCTAACCACTCTTCAAATCCCACTGTGCACCATCTTCTCTTCCTTCCACTGTCCTCATTATGTAAAACCAGACACACAATATGTTTCTTCTAAGTCTCTGATCATTCAGATCAACCATAAAAACTTCCTACAAAGCTGAAGAGCATAAAGCTGAAGAATGTGAGCTCAAGTCAGACAGCTGGGTTCAAATCCTGGCTCTGCCACTAGAGCTAAGCAAGTTTTAACCTCTCCATGCCTTAGAATCTTCATGCATAAAATGTAGGCAATAGCTATACCTACCTTCGAGGGTAGCTGGAACTGTTAAATTCTAAAGGCATGGAAAGCCTGTAGACCCTCACGTCATGTTAGCAGCTGTGGATTACGTGTCCACATGGGCCAGCACTCGGCTAGGCACACACGGGGCAGAGAGGAGAGGCTGTTTCCGCCCTTGAGAAATTCGCATCAGAGGTGGGTGGGACAGAGACGCAGCAGGCATCATCTCAAACTGGGGAACTATGGGAGCATGAAGACAGCAGTGCCTCCAGCCTGGGGAGCCCAGGAAGACCGGGAGCAGAAGATCCCCGAGCTGACTCCTGAAGGCGGAACAGGACTGAAGCTGGGGAGGGAAGCTGGGGAGGGCACTGCAGACGGAGTGAGAGGCAGGAGCAGAGGCCTGAGTGTAAAATGGCCTTGCGTGGCCAAGCTTTTCCTTAGCTTGTGTCGCCATCTCCATCTCTACTCTTCTTGAAGGGTTATGTAAAGATAAAAGATAAGCCTGGAAAAAAGAGTTCTATACATAAAGCTAGAAAGAGTCTTCCTGCTCTCCTTTTTGACAAGTTTTTATCTAGTTTTCTAGATAAATACTGTGACAGAGACCCTGAGGAGACGTGGACCAAAGATTAAAAACCACAGGTCACAACAGGCATTGGTGCTGCCCTGCCCCGGGAATCCTGGTAACTTTGCCCCCACTTGTCTATCTTCTCCAACAAATATTTTCTCTTCTCTCGCCCACTAGGAGTGGACGCACTGCATTAAAGCCCACTGAAAGGCTATTATTCTGAGCAAGATGGAGTTATGAATAATATTATTGTAGGTATGTATATTAAACTTGTGGTTTGAGGGCATTCTTTATGCTGCCTCATTTGATCGACAAGACAATAATTGTCCCCCCTAAAGACCTCATCTTGCAGATGAGGAAGTAAGCTCACCAAGGTTATGTAATCTGCCTGAATCACACGGAGCTGACGCGAGGTTGAGAAGGGGCCTGGTTTCCTGGCCCACTGGCCAGTGTTCCTTTTTCAATACCACTATGCCTTGAGTCACTGGAAGGCCGTGTTAAAAATATGCTCGTGGTAGGGCTAAAGTACCAGAACTCTTTGTTGCACGAAGAGAGGCTGTCTTGCCTTAGATAGAAAAATAAAGACATGGAATTTAACCTTTGTATTATATGTTTATATATAAACTGCCCTCTGCATCAAAAGTTAATGCAGATATCTGAAACAAAACTAGCTCCCTCATATTCATCTTGGAATGAGGGAGGTCTAACTCACAGAGCAATAATAATGACTTCTGTTAATAATCAAAACCCAGCAGCAAAGCAGTATTCTTGGCTGCCATTCTCTTACTCTAACCATTTGTTTCCACCGAAAGTAGTACTCAAATGGGTTTCAAAAAGAAGCAGGCACCAGAAAATTAGCATTCTTCATAATGTCCACGATCAAATGAGTAGAAAAGGATTGTTTCCTCTTAAATGGAGAAGAGTTCAAGTTTGGAGGTGGAGTCAACGTAAAGAAAGGCAGGACCAGGCTGAGAAGCTGGTGCCTCAGCTTTAACCATCATGTGAAATGAAAGCGATGCTGATTGCCAGTGCCATGAATCGCTCCCCTTGACGCTCACTGAATTAGAGTAAGGTCCAGAGCTTGGCAATTTTGTAAGGATTCATTTTTTCATTTGAAAACAACTTTGCTTTTTGGCAAAAGCAAAACACAAAGAGATGTGATCAAGAAATCACTTTGGGGGCGCCTGGGTGGCTCAGTCGTTAAGCGTCTGCCTTTGGCTCAGGGCGTGATCCCAGCGTTCTGGGATCGAGCCCCACATCAGGTTCCTAGGCTGGGAGCCTGCTTCTTCCTCTCCCACTCCCCCTGCTTGTGTTCCCTCCCTCGCTGGCTCTCTCTCTCTGTCAAATGAATAAATAAAATCCTTAAAAAAAAAAAAAAGAAGAAGAATTCACTTCGGCTGAGGTTTCGCTGTACATGCTACTTACAGGTTCCTCTACATACAACATAAACCCTTACGTTCTTTTGCATGGAGGGTGCTCCTTATGATTTAAAGAGCAAGGGGTGGGGTGCCTGGTGGCTCAGTTGTTTACGTATCTACCTTCAGCTCTGGTCATGATCCTGGGGTCCTGCAATCGAGCCCCATGTCAGGCTTCCTGCTCAGTGGGGACCGCTTCTTCCTCTCCCTCTGTCTCTGCCCCCCACTTGTGTGTGCTTTTTCTCTCTCAAATGAATAAAAATCTTTAAAAAAAATAAACAAACAGAGCGAGGGATTACAATCAAGGATGTAGCTGGAAGCCTGGCTTCCTGCTCACAGCTGTGTGACCTTGAATTCTTTAATCCTCACTCTGTACACCTGAGAAACAAAATAATGTCAGCCTGTGGTAAGGATTAAATGTGATAACATATGTTAACATAACCCAGGCTATCATGGGCACACCACAAATATCTATTGGCCAATTCCAGGCCCAATTTCAACAGAAGACTGTCTTAAGCAAAGGCAAGACAATTCCTTTTGGATAACTATTACATTTGGACCGACAGCAATAACTCTTAACATTTTCATTCCACCATTTATTTCTAAAATGGTCTACAAATTCTAGCTCTCTAATCCCAGGACCCCTCGCTCCTTTCCCCCCACCTCTGTCTCAGCCTCATGAATGCCGATTTATCAATAAACTAGATTCCCGCCACAGCGACGGAAAGATCATTCATACATTTCAGAGTCAACCTTGAATTTTATGTTGAAATCAAAGCCCCTTCGTAAACAGTGCCGAATAGAAAGGAGAGGCTGAGAAGGTGAATAACCATGATCCTATTCGTTCCAGAAAGCCCAGTGCTGCGAAGGTGATTGGGGGACAGAGATGAAAAAGCCCTCAAGGGATTTGCCCCAAAAGCAGCATAAGAAAAGGGCTACAAACAAAGGGAAAATAAAAATAGTACGTGAACCAACAACTTGGGAGAGCTTATTTCTAGTTGGGAAGATCAAGCAAGACCTCGTGGGTGAGACAGCCTTTGAGATGCACTGGAGGAACGGGCAGTATCGACACAGAATTTGAAGGAAAAGGGAAAAGTATAATTACTGATGAGTAAGAGCTTTTTGAAGAGATACCCCCATTGAACACAACGTAAAATAAAGATCAAAGAGGGGAGACACTAAGAAATGGGTGTATTTTCATTCTGCCGGCCTATGGCTAGCATAAAAGACACTCTCATCCATTCAACTCTAGTAAAATTCACCCAAAGCATCAAGACATGCTTGGATGGCAAGGAAATGGAAACATAAAAGGTATAAATATGTCAACTTTGTCCTCAATGCACATCCATTTTCATCATCATCTTTATCGACAACGAGCATTTTCTGAGCACTGCCCAAGTGTGGAGAGCATTCTGCTAAGCACTGAGGACATAAAGTGACATAAACCATGAATCTTGTTCTCATAGAAAAATGACAAATTAATCAACAAACACAAGTGATTTCTCTTCTATATGCAGGCTCAAAGAAAACCCATTCAGTATTTGTTCTTCAAAAATCCAAGGGATCAACATTCTCCTACCCAAGAAAGACCTCCCATATCTGAGCAGCCATATTTGGCCAGGGTAGGACTTCTTCTGTAGTCCTTCTTCCTATGTGAGTTGAAGGAAAAACCAGGATACAGGCATAAACAGAACCAGATAAGGACTGAAATTTTTCCCTTTCCCCCTTTAAGCCCAGAAACAATCCTGGAATTTCTAATAAGGTGATAAAAAGGAGAGCCGTGAACCCTGAAGATACCAATTCTGGCCCCCGCAGAACTCTCAGATAAAGCTGGTCTGCATGACAAATGCAGAGGGGAAAGGCTGCAGTATCTCAATGATTGGATGTTTTGCTTACACAGGGCTAACTAATATTTATTTAAAAATTCAGATCAGTGAGTACACTTCTTGGGTTTCTCCTAAATATTTAATGCCTCCCACCTCTGCATATCCCACCAGACACCAATGAGAGTCCAAACCACACTCATGACCTTTCTCTCGCATTTCCAACCACTATTTGCAGATGTCCAAAAGAGAACTAGTGTTTTTACTCTCCTCGGGTCTGTCTTTTCAAGGGAACACAGATCCATAAATCTGCTCTTTTCTTACCTCTACATTTAGGCTCACATTTATTTTAAAATGGGCAGGGAGGGAGCCAAAAAGGAAGGATGTGAGAAAACTATTAACCCAGCTAAGCCTAATAAGCAGTGATTAAAGTTACAGTCAGAGAAGTACGAAGCTCAGTGCCTCCTACCCTCTTCCTCCTCTTTGTGCCTTTAATATTCTACTTCAGGCACTGAGAGGGAGGGTGACACGGCTAGCGAATTCCAACCAGCACTAAGATAATTGTACCATTCACACCCCTCACCAGTCAATCAGAGTCTGCTTATCCAGCCCCATTTATTAATAGTTTGCCTACATTGACAGTGTTATAAAGGAGTGCAATGAGGCTTTCTCCCTGAAACAAGAAATGGGGCGCCCTCAATTAGGACTAAGGGGAACGGAGGTTTGCAGAGCCAAGGGCCACTCGCCCTAGTTCACAGCCACGCCTGTTTCAAGGGTGACAGGCAACGCAGCTCCCTGACTTTCCTAACTTTCTGCACCAGTCGATGTTAAGAGAGCTCAGGAATAAATACAGCCCTGCTCTTACTTAATTCCACAGCAGGCTGCACCCCCTTCTGTGCACTCTGCACACTAACCCCCCCCCCCCATGTTCCAGTCACTTCTCCTGCCTTTGGCTCAGGGACCCTCTGCCCGTCACGCAAGAGTGTGACAGCGATGGGGTCTCCCTCTGCAGGTTAAGGTGCTAGGACCGTGTGATGTTTAGAGAGAACAGGTGCCCCATCGGTCATCTTGCTGGTGGTTCTCAAATATGACCGCACATGAGAATCCCCTGGGGAATGTTTTTAAATGACGCCTGCCTGGATCCCTTGCTGAGAGATTTTAACTTCACTGCGTGGGGTTTGGCCTGGGCTTGGACATCATTGTTTTTGCTTTTGGTGTGGTTGTGTAGCTCCTTATGTCTATTTTTGTGGGCGCTCTCCAGGTGATTTTGTTATTGAGCTGGGATTAAAGAGGACTGCAGAGCCTGTCCCACGGATTCAGAAATGAGAAAATCGAGGCCCCGAGGCAGTGGCTTGCACACAAGTGAAATAACACACACAGAAACAAAAAGAAGCTTCCGACCCTCAAGACCACCAATACGTCCGTTATCACGGAGGCAGCCACCGGGACACCCTGGAAAAACCTAGCATTTGTAAGGACACCTCAAGGAGTACCCTGGGCTCTGAAGATATGCGCCTGAGCAAATGCCCCCCACCAGCTAACGGAAGACACATGCATTCCGAAGGGACTCGAGGGGCAGGGCGGTGAACGGGAAAGCCCTGGAAGGAGACTCAGTGGATGTGGCTCTGCCCCGTGTATGTGTCTTCTTTACACCTTGCAGCTATTTGCACAGCTTTAAAATGGTGGTTGTGGAGGAGAGATCATCTTCAAGATGCCTATCGGCATTAATATTCTTGTTACCCCATGTCTCTCTCTCTCTCTCTCTCTCTCACACACACACACACACACATATATGCATTACTGTACCTAAACTCCACAAACACATTTAATGCATTTAAGATTATTTTTTACTATTGCTCTTTGGTAGGTTAAGTCGCTATACAAATATACCCACACACACGCAAGCCTCGTGTGTACAGGTGCGTGGCGTGTGTGCATGTTGGGACACACACGGAACGCAGTGACTTCTCACCCAAAGACGCCAGCGACTGTGGCAGCTGAGTGATCAGACTGAGGTCCCTAGAAGGTGGGGGAATTGCTTCGAAACGTCTACGCATTTTCACGGAGTCCAATTAGCTTTGAGAAAAGGATGAAAGACATCACCTCCGCTTCTAGTTTCTTCGCAGCCTCTCTTCTCCCCTCCCTGAATAATGCAGGGCTTTTATCCCACCTTGTTTTGAAGTCCCACCTCTCAAAAAGAAACAAGATCTGATTTCCTCAGAAATTCTAACCAGCTGAAACCCTGATAGGCTCTCTATGGAGATTAATGAGAAATGGAAACTTGACATTTCTTTCTAAAGAAGGAACTTCACAGTCTTCGTGAGGCAGGGAACAAAGACAGGGAGAGTGGCGGGTGTGGAGCACAGCCTGGTTTTTATGAGTCGAGTGAGTTAATTAGTCAAAACCTTAAATTATCCTAATCTAGGAAGCTCTCTACTCCAGACGTTCCCCTCCCTGTAAAGCTGGACTCCAAGCAGGGTCAAAGCCTGTACTTCTCTTTCCTTCCACGTCTGCTGATCCTTCGGGGATCCTCCTCCTCCCTCTCCCCGTCCCTCTTATCATAAGCCTTGTCCCTGTGCCTCCACCGCCCTGCCCCTCAAGGTACCTTGGAATGAATGTCCCTCAAGTCAGCCAGTAGGGACACTGGGCTCATCCACACACCTCCAGCCTCACAATACTCTCTTTATATGCAGTGATCTTTAAAAATTTTAGTCTTCAAGGGGAGATTAGGATCCTTTTGCTAATGAAATGAATACAAACCACAACACACAGAAAATGGGTGAAGTTGGGCGGGGTAAAAGGGTAGAGGGATGGGCAGCAGAAAAAGGTGCAAATAAAATTTAGAGGAACATGCAATTCAAATCCATCCACCCTGAAGCACCCAAACTACCGTTCAATGAAGTGCAAAAGGTGTCTTTCCATCCCCTCTACACCGGAACATCTCCATGACAAAGGCTTCTAAAACACCAGGCCAGCTAAGGCGGCTACCAAGAAGCATTCTGTAAATTCCCTGGAAATGACTGAGCCCCTCTTCTTCCATCGCTCCCTTCTGCCATTAAAGAAAGCGGCTGGTGTCTGAATAGCATGGCAACTCTCTACCTCACTACTTTGGAAACACATGGGGCTAGGCTGGTCCTTCATTTCGAGTAGTTTGGCCTGGGCTAGGATCCAGCTCTCTCCTTGGCTACAAACCAACTAACAGCTGTCCCTTTCTTTATAATGGCCATCAACAAAGTTAGTTGCAATCCAGTGGTCTAAGATGAAAATTGTATCATTTGCTCATTCTAAAGGCAAGCGTAATAAACAGGGGTGGGATTCATTAACTGTACAATCACTGAAGCAGAAAAAAGAGCCTCCGCCTTTTCCTTTTCGGAAGACCTGACTTTATTCTCCGGCCTCATCGGTTGGAATCCAAAATTCCTAATTGATGAACCAGCACGTTTCTGTGCTGCTCTTCTACCCAGGTTAAGGGACACAAGAAAGAGCAGAAGGTGGCTCTTTTATACCAATTTGCCTCTCCATCTGCTCTCCATCCTCCTAGGCTGACCATTCTCCCCTTCCACAAACCTCCCAATTATTCTTAAAGACACAGTTTAAACATTAACCCCTCCGTGAAGCCCATCTCATTTTCCCAGGCTTCCCTTTCATAAATCTTACTTACGTATATGATAATCTCTTTACACACGTCTCCCCCATTTCCAATTATAAGCTACTGGAGGGTACGAACCAGAGCTAATTCTTTCTCGTGACACATCGTTCAACAAATACTGGTTCTTAACAAACGTTTGTTGAATAACATGGACCAAAAGACACAAAAATAAAGTTAAAAGAAGAGAGTGTGAAAGAAAAGAGACCACGGGGCACTGATAAATACATAAACGCTATCTAGAGAAGAAAAACAGAAAAAGAAAGAGAAGACTCAACGACGAAAAGGGCCAGAAGAAGACCGCAGAGGATGAAAGCAGAAGAGGCAAAAAGACACACATGGTGGGAGAGTGACAGAAGAGGGGACATGGGTGAACTTAAGTACACAGGCTCCTCTTGGATCTTTGCTTTTTTAAGAAAAAGCAGAAATTCTGAAAGTTCCAAAAGTAGAGCATACATGTGGAGCCACCAACGTTAACCATGACACAGAACTCAGTTCAGGAGCGGTGCAGACCCAGGATGCATGGGCCCACAATTACGGCATCACTGGAGAGTGTCAGGAATGCAGACACTTGGGCCCCACCCCAGACCTAGTGAACCCGAGTGTACATTTTTAGCAAGATCCCCAGGTGATTCCTATAGACAAACAAGTTTGACTAATGTTGATGTAGCCATCTGACATTGGCAGATAACCTCCGCAGCTCGTTCCGTGGTGCGGTGCACAAAGCATTGCCACCAAGCAGCTGCACAACGTAAGCCAGTCACCTGACGTCCCTGGATTTCAGATTCTTCACCTGCGAAATGAGGAGGTCAGAGGAAGTGCGTTCTAAATGGTCACAGAGCTCTGACCTTCTTGATCTCATCTAGTAACTTCAAATCCTTCCTACACCCACCAGAACAAACAACAAATATTTGCTAATTAATGTATCACTTCCTCTCTCCACTTACCTAATTTTTTTCCCCAAGTATCTGTTATGTGCCAGGCACGATGTTAAGAACAAGTGATTCCAGGATGAATAACCATCCCTCCCTGTCCTCAAGGAGCTCACCAACTTCTTAGGGACGCAGAGCATAAAAACAAAATTGGGATAAAAGCCTGGTAACGATCATGAACCAGCCCTGGTGCTGCACAGAAGGCAGAGCAGCCATTCTGCTCGGGGCGTCACGCAGGATTTCAGCAAAGGGCCAACATATGCACTACGCCGACCTTCTCTGCCCACCTCAGCTGCAAGCACTAAGAGTGAAAAGACAAAAATAAGGTAGTTGGTGAACATCAACAAACCAACTGAAGGTTCCCGAACACACCTCTCTGGGTTCACAAAACTCCAAGAGCACATCCACGCAATGGACTAGGTGTCATGGCCACAGACAGACCGTTAACGGCCACAGGTGCTCCCCGAGAAACCCACCTCCTCCGAGCTACGCCGACTCCCTCATCCCGACTGCATTCGGTTCTTCTGGCTTCGGCATCCTTCTGAAAGATCATATCAATTCAACTACTAATCTACTCTCCCTAGAGACTTCTTCTGTGGTTTCAAAGAGGGGATGCACTTTAATAAATGTGAACAATTCATTAGGCCAGGAACTCTTTTTGATCTATATTTATTTATAGAGACGACACTGGTATCCGATTGCATGCACAACAGCAGAGACTGAAAATGCAATTTACTGAAAGAAAGAAATTTCTAGAATTTCTAAGGAGGCTGGAGAATGGCAGTGGGGAAAAGGGAACTCACTTTCCAGCATATCCACTCCCGACCTCAACAAGTTACAGGAGATGAGTGGTTTTCTCAGCCCTAGCCTTCCTTATTAAGGAGAAAAGGCTATCGCTCAGAACAACAGTTTGCCAACCTTTAGAATGGTGAGCTCCACCCTGGCTTCTTCCCTGCCCCTGGCTTTTATAGGCTGATTTTTTTTTGCTACGGTTTCTTCACATACAACCTGTGCTTTCCCCTGCCTGCTATATTTCTTACTCCATAAATATTCATGACATTTTTGCTTTAACTTGTTAGCAGTGGTGGACATGTCACCTTCATCTTCGTATTGTTGAGCAAGAAAATAGGGGGCACACCCCTGCATCCTGGGTTCATCACGTTCATGGAGGAGGTGGGAGAACGTTTTACACGGCAATGAGGATGTGGTCAAGGGCTGAATCAGCTCAGTCCCATTTGTCCCTGTCCAGCATCGCTCATCCCCCCCTAACCAATTTCAGTCCGTGTGTCCGCCACCCAGGTGCCCACTTCCCCTCCTCACCCAAGGCTGGTGCATGTGCATGAAGGTCAAAGAAGATGGTCAAGGTTCCGAAGCCATCCTTCTAGAGGCGAAGAGGAATACAAAATCGAGCTACCTGCCGTTCACCCCTTCACCAGAGGGAGTCGCTCTTCGCACTCAGCCTACAAGAAAGGCACTTGGTGTGCAAAGTACTGACTAGAGAAACGTGTTGGTCCTCCTCCTTTCCTTTAATTTTGCCTCGTTACTTCTTTGCTTTCTCTGCATCTATCCCAGCCAGAAACGACATACACGCACTGGCAAAGCAAGGCTCTTCAGACAGCCAGCCTTCCTAGCCACGGAACCAATGCTGAGAAGAAATGAGACAATCGAGGGGCACACCTTGCTCCTCTCTTCGCACGTGAACAGGTAGCTCTGGGCGGCCACATGGCTCTGTGTTCCCAGATCCGTCATGCTTTGCTACGCCTGAACCACACAGGGACAGAAGGCAACCATGTTGCTCTGCTTCCCTTCAAACCACCAATCTAAACTCCTTAGCCGGGCTTGCCTGAGAAATCTTTATTTCCCATTAGTTTGGGGTTGTTTTTTTTTTAATTGTACATCACGGAGGCTCCTCAACTGAAATTAAATTTGCTCTTCCTCCCACCAGCAGACATATTTCTTCCTCAGGTAACCCACACTGTACGGGGGGGTGGCAGAAGGAGAGAAGACAAAATAGAACCCAGTCAGCTCTTTGTGCCATGAGGGGAAAAACAGAGAGAGAGAGAGAACAGTGGCCCAGAGACAGCCCGGAACACCACTGAGTCACGGCCTCGCCAAGACTGCTCACGGGGGCGGGACACACCTGCCTCATCAGGGTTCAAAACCGCTTTGGATGTGGTAAAGGTACAGACCACCTGTGGTGATTCCACCTTGAATCCTAAGGAGCGCCTCCCCTTCTCTTTGTCGCTTTCCCACCACCCGGTCCTCCTCTTCCTCAGCACCCTCCCCTTATAACCTCTTGTCCTTCATGTCGCTTTAGGGCCAACTAAGGATGGCCTAGAACCTGGCTTAATCCCGTGAGCATTCTAGGAGAATGTGGCTGAGACTCTGTCCAAAGGCCTGCTGTCAACCTGGTCACCAACCAACATGACGAAGGACCTAGTCACTGTAGGGCACTGTCGTGGGCACCAAGAATGAAAAAAGGGGCATCTGCCCCAGGGACACCCACCTCACCTCACTCATCTGTACGTAGGAAACCACTGCACATGGAGTTGCTGTTCTCACCCATACCTCTGTTCTATTTTGAAGTAAAATTAAGAATACATCCTCCCACTTGAAGGAGTAGAAGCAGATGGAGAACCAGCTCAGGTGTCTGTAAGGTGAGCACACACCAGATAACCTCAGCTATTTGTAGACGTGGTGAGAACATGGTTCAAAGTGGGATCCCACTCTCCCATTCTGCTGACAGTACAGATGGGTACAGATTACCAGTTAAATGCTCCAAAGAATGACACGGGGGGGGGGGGGGAGGGGGGGCGGGTAGTGAATGTGGCTGAGATAGCCATCCTTTCTGGACAATGAAGAGCTACCTTCTGGTGTGCTGTTGAGTGACAAGGAGCCTCTCCTCCTTCCCCCACATCCCTTTAGTATTTTGGATTGCTTCAAAGTATAGTCATTAAAAATGCCAGAAAAAAAGATCTGGGGGTTGAACACTCTCAGAAAGACTATTGATGCCCATGATTCGGCTACAGGATTTTGAAGATCCGTATCTCAACCTGATTTCTGCATTTGGGCACCCTCAGAGTTTGGGGGTGTACGGTCAGTGGACCAAGGAAAAGAGCCCCAGCTCCCCATCACGGCCCTCCAGCCTGTGGGTGATCAGATTGCCTCAGGAGTTGTCTTGCATTGCATGAGTGCCCAGCTGAAGAGTCATTAGCTAAGTCTTTTCCGTCTCTCCTGCTATTTCTCTTTTCAAGTACATAAAAAAATACTGCCTAGCCACATTTCATATACTGTAAAAATTGACAAGAGGGGGGGACAAAAAGAAAGTCTTCATTCTCTTTGGAAGGTACAAGACGAGCACATGCAAACGGCACATCTCTTTGTTTAACACAAAGACTCACGTGTCGAATTCTGCACCCCTTCCCCATGCACAGCGTTTTAGAACTCTGCAAGATAGCCATTTTGCAAGAGTGTGGAAGTAACAGTTTGCTTGGAGGATGTGTGGGTATAAATAGATGTGTAGACAGAAGGAGAAATTTACAGCTCAAAAATAATAGCACAGGAAAAGAAATATCAATCACAAGGAGAATATTGACAGAATTCCTTCTCTGCAAGCTTGAGATTGAAGTCCTTCTTAACCTGCAGCATTCTTCAATTCCAGGTGTTCCTAGACCAGCCAGATTCCCCACCTAGACCTGTCCCTCTGCAGTAGGCCTCCCGGGATCTCTGGGCCCCGTGTCAATGCTTTAGACAGCAAGTGGACTTCAGGGCAACAACCACAGTAATCATTATTCTCATTTCTTTAAAGGGCATTAAAAAAAAAAAAAAAGCCTAGGAAGGTAGAGACAGGAGACGGACAGGCATGGAAGTGGCAAGGGGAAAAAGCTAGCCTGAAAAAAAAAAATTTTTTTTTCTAGATTCCCATAAAAATCAGAGCTTTAGCCCTGGGTGAATAAAATGCTATTTAGCTCAAAAATCACACAGGTCTCCCATGCACGTCTACATACATAGACCCTTATGTCACCCAACATCTTCCGTCCCTGCATACATCCACCCCCACTGCCTCCCCAAAACCCAAAACCTGTTTGATGAGGAAGGGAAAGATCTAACATGGGCGATTTCCCCCTTTGTAATAAGCCTTTTTTCCCAAAACAGCATTATTTTATTATCTTGTCGCCTTTTCTTCCAAAAATTCCACTTGAGGGATTTGAAGAGAGAGATAAACAAGGAATCCCTACCCCAGGTGAGACGACAATAAAACAGAATTTGCCCTACCTTGGTTTGTAGAAGCCAAACCTCTAGACGGACAGATTAAGGGAGTGAGCATGTTGGGAACGTCCAGTCTCCTCTTCTCGCTGGCATATCCACATAAGAAAGCCGAAGGGTAAATGAAAGGGAGATAATTTAAAATCCAATTTAGCGTGAATTTTGTTTTAATCTTGTGTCTTGAAGAGATGCAAATTCAAAGAAAAAAGACAGAATTCAAAGGTAATTCAGGGTATGGAGAGCAGCTCACAGTGCAGAATCCAGAGTAATTATTCCATTTGCATGTGAGGTTAGTGGCTGGGCTTCTCGCAATTACGGTTTTTGATTTTTGGAGCTTTAGTGGAGGAGGCTCTGTGTAGAGAAGCTGGGGGCCGGCTCTGTCCCTCCGTGGAGCATGGTCATTCCCAAAGCGTCCCCTTCCTGAGGGGGGAAAAAGAGGCGGTCAGGGTTTGATTCGAGTGTCCCCGGAGGGTGAGAAAAATGCATTCCGAAAAAGATATCAATTCGTTTTAAGGAAAACGGGGAGGAAACCCCGCATTTCCCACAGAGTGCACACGAGAGGAATTGAAAACAGCTGGCACCGGTCTATAAATAATTCAGAAAAGGTCTGGCTATACCATTCCTGGGACAGGCATGGATGAGAGGTGGGAATGCCAACCTGAATGGAAGAGGAGAGAGGGAGGGAGCGAGCAAAGGAGGGAAGTGGTAAGGGAGGGAGGGAGGGAGAAGCGGCACCATAGAGCAGCACACACTCACACACACGCAGAAACACACAATCCCCACTTAACTCGCCAGCAAGTGCGGCCCCCAGCCCCATCTGCATTGCTGCTGACATGTCTGTCTCGCTCTCCCCATCGCCTCCAGCGGCAGCGCCTCCTCCCACCCCGGGCTCGTGCTGAATGGGTTCTGATTGTGCACTGGGTGCACACTGGGCATTTCTTGGAAGGGGCACACTGATACGCGCGCACACACACACGCCCCCGACGCGCACGCGCCCCCGCGCGCGCACTCACACTCACCCCCGCGCACACTCACCCCCGCGCACACTCACGCCGCCGCCGCGCTGATATGCAGCGCACGGGGCTTCACCTGCAACGTGTCGATTGGACGGATGGTCACGGCGCGTGGCTCCGGCCCGGGGCACCGATGCCCAACCTCTCTGTTCGGTAAGGGGATTAACAGCCCCCCCCCAAAAAAAAGACCGGAGAGAGCCCTCCCCTTTCACCCTAAAAATATATATTTTTTTAAAAAGCCACGTCCAAATTAGCAAGTGCCGGGTTCTGCTGGATTCAAGAGCTTCACCCAACACCAGGTTAGTTAACGATTCCACTGCTTCGACCCTTTATCTTCCTGACACCCCCAAACCCCAACATTGAGACACGAGACTCCAAAGCGAATATTTACGTACCGACTCTGAGCGCCTCGGCGATTGCAGAATCTCCGGAGAGGGCTGGCGGGTGGCCGGGGATTGAGGGTTTTCCTTTCCTGCAAAGCAGGATTGATAATCCGTGTCGAGGGTTTTGAAGTTCACGACTCTGCTTGGCAGAGCCAAAGAAAATGCATTCGGACGCCAGCACTTCGGGATTGTGGTCATCAAAAATCACCCTGACGAACACTTTCGATAAGAGCAAAACCCCGAGATTTCCTAGAGGTGAAGAAGCCGAAGGAAGTGGTTTTTGAAAAGGGGTGGGGGGACCTTCCTTTCTCAAAAAAAAAAAAGGGGGGGTGGAGAGGCAGGAGCCCAGATTCCAGTTGGTGATGATCCGAGCCGGGGGAGGGGAAGCGGGCGGGGGCACGCTGTGCAAGTCAACCGCGCGGCAGCGGGAGAGGAAGACGAGGAGGGGGAGGAGGGGGAGAGTAAGAAAAATGGGTATTAATCACCGGGGACGGGGGCTGGGCGGGAGATCACAGGTTGCCTGGTCTGGATCTGGGTCTCACACCCAAAAACGTGCCCCCCCTACACACACACCTACCTCTCACACACTGGCTCTGGTGGGAGGAGAAACCCACGAAGCTAGGGAAGATGTTTCTGCTCCCAGGGTGTGTGTGTGCGTACGTGTCCTCTTTCTCCACATCCCCCCCACCCCACCCCACCCCCAAACCCCGTCACCCCCTCACTCCTATTGCTAAGACTCCGGCGGAGGCGCTTCCCACGTCACGTGCTGGGGGAAGTGGGGTAGGAAGGGGGAAAAGGCTTAACCCGAGTCCGTGGCGCCTCCTGCTGGCCGCAGTGGGGCACAGCAATGAGGAAGGGCGGCTAAGGGGTGTGGGGAGCGAGACAGTGCCCCCGGTGAGCGGCCGCGCTTGGGGCTGCGGAAAGCATCTCCAAGGCGGAGCTGCCCTTTGAAATTTAAGACCCTGGCTCTATTTTCCACAAATCAGTCTCCGCTTCGTACGTGCAGCCCATGTGCTGGACGCAGTTTAAAGCAGGGTTCTTGCCTTCAAGAAGCTTAGGATCTATTTTGAGCTCACGAGGCTGACGGGGAAACAATGGGAAACAAAGAAAGGCAAATGTAATGAAGGGCTAAATTGTATAGTACAGATAATATGTGTGCTTTGCTGACGATTCATGAAGGCTCGAGGAGTCTGGCATTTTTTATTAAAGTAGATCCTGTTATTTAAAGACCTTGAGGAGAGATAATGATGAGACTGGTGAATAATCCTTATATGAAACTATATTTCATGGCATTTACAAACTCACCCTCTTGTAAAACGCAAACATCCATTCGTTTCTCTCCCTCTTAAACTGTTTTCTGTTTTAATATCACTTATCACCACCCGTAATATTGTTTGTTTTTCATATTAACATCATCGTGTATGCACCATTTTTATTCTAATCCGTTGTCTCGTCAAAGATCCAGAATATTATAGGGGTGGAACATTTTCCTGTTGGTTATATCATGAGCTTCTCACCAATGTTCCTGAGAAGCAGCCATATAAACACCTAGTAATCTGGAGCTTTGATCTATGTAGCATACACCAGATGTGTACTGTGGTCTATAGACCAGACAGTAGTCATAATATATCTGAACTAGTTCTTTCATGTTTCCTAATTTTTGTTAGGTTTAATCGTTGCATCTAAGATTTTTAAAGGCACACACAAACGCATAAGCATTATATGGAAACACAAATACTGAAATTATTCTTTCTCAGTAATGGTATTGCTGCTTTTCTAAGACAGGGTAGGGCTGGTCTTCCACCTCTTTGGAGAACGACAGAACCACTCCAGAGTTGCTGTGCCCCTTGATATACAACAGGCAACCCAAGCCCCTCTATGTGCAGATTTCCAGTTGTTAGAACATGGATTCCAGGAGGGGTGTAAGATGCAGAGCAAGGACCCCATGAGGCTTTCCTGAAACACTTCCTGGAGTCTCCCAGGAATGCCATTACCTTCACAATAAGACCCATGCTCACTCAAGGGTTGACCTTTAACCTACTTTAAAAAGCAACAACATGGGGCGCCTGGGTGGCACAGCGGGTTAAGCGGCTGCCTTTGGCTCAGGGCATGATCCCGGCGTTGTAGGATCGAGCCCCACATCAGGCTCTTCTGCTGGGAGCCTGCTTCTTCCTCTCCCACTACCCCTGCTTGTGTTCCCTCTCTCGCTGGCTGTCTCTATCTCTGTCGAATAAATAAATAAAATCTTAAAAAAAAAATAAAAAATAAAAAAAATAAAAAATAAAAAGCAACAACAAAAACAAACAAAAAATAAAAACAAAAAACCCTCAGAGCCCACCTTCCCCTTCCTATTCGAATCCCCTTCACCAAAATTGGCCCATTCTTCTCTATTTTCTTTTCTTCCCTTTCTGGACCCAGTAATTCCATTACAGCCCATTCACTTCTGCAAGTGTAGAGGAAAGAATGAGTTCTCAGACTCCCTCTCCCTAACTAGGTCTACCCTCCCCTTCAATTTCTAGCTCAAGTCCCACCTCATCTGAGGATATTTTCAGTCAGCCAAGCCTGAATTGGTTTCTGTAACAACTGCAAGAGTTTTTAAATGAGGTATGGCACCTCACCACCATCCCCCTGACTCCCACCCCCTGCATTTGGAAATGTGTAGAGGGATTTGTAGGTGACGGTACTGGCATGAGTGATGCAGGCACCGGAGATCCAACACACACCAAATTGGTCATTTGGTCTTGCATTAGGAAAAACTGGCCCAAAAGGAAAATAATATTGCCATAAACTATTAATGTTGAACCATATGAAACTATGGGTATTCAATCACATGAAACTGCCAATCACATGAAATAACCATCATTGACCTATAATAAAAAGGCAATTTCATAAGGCTAAACGTTAAATTGTATACTTATGTGTACCTCCCGTCTTTCCAATTACTTAACTACTTAAGGAGCTAGACCAGCATCTAGATTATCCATTTATTCCCAGCACCTGACTGTTGGTTTGCAACCTCAGGAGTTCCCCCGGGGAAATTTTAAATTGGTCCCTCTACAAGGAGAGCAAGGAAAGGCTAAAGAAAGACACAGAGCACTCCGGATTGGTGGGTGGCTGTTTTAATAAGCAAGACAACTTACCTACGAGGCTTGTCTTGGGCAGTCGCAAGATAAATGGATCTCAACACCGGCCCACCAGAATCTTAGGAGTTTAAATAGCGGCCTTTGTGGGGTTCAGTTATGTATACAGTCCAGATGGTGTCACTCCATTAGTCTCTCAAAGCTGTATCTTGAAGTGGCTCCTAGAGTGAGAACATTGGGTAGAACGAACATTCTAAGGACAGTGCAGGGAATAAGGAGCTTCCAACTGCCCAGATCCAGCTTGTGGGTCAACTGGCAGTCACTTCCTCTCAATGACCTCCTCTAACAGTGGCACAATTCCAGACATATAGTGGGGCTTCAGTCAATATTAAGGTTGTTTGGGGGTTTTTTTGTTTTGCCTTTTCATGACTATTAGAAATCACTTTCCCAAGTAGTCTTGCTGACTCTGGCTCTGGAAGTACTAATTCTGGGAACCATGCAGCTTGTGAGTGGAAGGCGGCATCTCTTCTCCATGCTATTCATTGCCCATTGTCCATTCAATGGCAGAAGACCTCTCTCCTTATTTCTCAGAGTCCCTGTCACTCACTGGCACGTCTCATGAATGACCTTTGCCTCCAAGGACCACAAGTCTTTCCACAAAACTGTTTTTAAGGATCACCTGGATTCATGAAATTTGAAACACTATTTCTCAACATTGCAAATATGCATTTCCTAACTCCTAGTCAGGAAGCACAAAAAGCAATGTCCTAAAAAGACAAGATGTTGGATTATATTTCATAGCATCGTTTATTGAAGGAAAAGCTCTTGCCTGAGGCTGCTAATGACCCCGGTGGAGGTATTCTGTCAGCTCTCTTGACTAAAAGAGAGGATCCCATGAGATGCAAACACTCTTGTCCCTGGCCCAATCAGCAGACGCAAAGCCCACGCCTTGCCCAGCAAAGGAAAAAAGAAAAAAAAGCAGGAGGTGGGGGAGTATGTTTATCTCACAATATCTTTCCTATCAAGCACTGACACCACAAGGTAGGGCCTGAAGTTTACAATTTGGGGTTCCTCATTAAGGAAAAGAGTAAAACTGTGATGTGCAAGTGAGTATTTACTTAAAATGAGAAAATAAATCACAAGAAATAAAAAATTCTTTGATATGATTAATGCCACAAAAAAATTGTAATTAAATAATAATTTATTAGTTATTGCCTGGATGCTCTGTAATACTTGCTGTTCTATATATTTTTTACTTCATATTCTTCACATTATGATTTATAATATCATTTCTATGGAAATAACAGAAAGAATCAGTCTATCCTTCACCATGGTTGCTCAAAAATTGGTTTTCATCATTAATCATTTAGAAAAATTTCTTATTGGTAGTAGTGCAATGTGTGTTTTTTAGAATGCTGTCAAATTAGGGAAAACCCTTATCAAATTTCTTTTATATAGAAGTAAGATTTCAAGGATTTCAAGTTTTCATGTACAGTGGTTAAAAGTCAGTATCCCTTGAACTGATGTCACTCATTTACCAGTTTGCCATGTATTACAAGTTTTGCATTATCTTGATCAATGTTAGTATTTTGTCTCAAACCAGCCAGATATTTAGCTCTTTTTTCCAGTGTGTTCATTTGGTTCACTCCTCTTCTATAACTGGATTAGCAAACAATCCAGGAGCCTATTCATTACTCAAAATTTCTCTTTCCTTCTTAAAGAATTTAGTATGATATGGAAAAAAAAAAGTTGCAATTTGCTTCTTAATGTCAGGGTGATTTCTATTGATGTCAATGCTAATCTTTTTGTCATTTTTTATTTTACAGGCATTAATTATTGTATGAATTTTCTCTTAGTTCTTCAATACATAAATGTATATAATAAAGAACTCTTCAACTATGACCCAAACAACACTCTGTAATTTCTCACTTGTTTTATTAAAATGCCCCAAAATATCTTTCCACACTGCAGATAAAGTGGCATACTCAAGCTTTATCAATAAAGAAACTTTTTAAAATCCATGTTCGGGTTTCCCTTCCCAGCCTATGAAAAATTCTAGAACCTTATCTCGTGAAGCTTGAGCAGCTTTCTAACGGGAAGCATTACACTTTGATTCTTTAAAGAAAATCTTAAATTGTCAAATATTCTATTTGTGAGGCAAATCTGAAAGGGGAGAAAAAGCCTTACAAAATGCCAAAGCGGTCTACAACTTCAGGTAAGCTGGAGGCTGCATTCACTCCAGCTCAAGTAAGGGGATGATGGCCTGAGCACATGATCTCTGAGACTTTCAAGTTCCAGTGCTGGGCGAGGAGGCACCAAGGGTGGTTGGAGTCTTCCTGGAAGCTTCTCCTTCATTGAGAAAGCTGGCAATAACTTAACTCTATACGAAACTGATGGCAAGCCTCATAAATATATCTCACTAAACCCAAATTAAATTATTCCCAACTCAACCTCCACTTAGCTTCATCTCAAAAATGTTCACCACAGGGGCGCCTGGGTGGCACAGTCGTTAAGCGTCTGCCTTCGGCTCGGGGCGTGATCCCAGCGTTCTGGGATCGAGCCCCACATCAGGCTCCTCTGCTGGGAGCCTGCTTCTTCCTCTCCCACTCCCCCTGCTTGTGTTCCCTCTCTCGCTGGCTGTCTCTATCTCTGTCAAATAAATAAATAAAATCTTTAAAAATAATTTAAAAAATAATTTTAAAAAATGTTCACCACCACTCCAATGACACCCAGTGTGAGAGGAAATCAGACAGAGAAAGTTGGAGTGGAAAGAGACAGCAATCTTAAATGATTGCAATTAAAACATGCTATTTTTGCAAATTTTACTAAAACATTTGGACACATTATTAGGGCCTCTCCCGCAGCCTTAGAAGAAAGGGCCCCAAGTGAGGGACTGGGAATCTGAAGCTGCATTAGCTTCAAAGTCAGCCTGCCTCTGCTCGTTACCTAATGTCAAACAGGCTTCCTAGTTTCTAGAGAAAATATTCGAATTTTATCTTTGAAAAAATAATTCGTTAAAGGCTCAGTTGACAACATGCATATTAATGCCTTCTGCTGAATCCAATCCATCTTCTTTTGCTTGCAATTCCTGGAGTGTACAGGAAACACAGAGCATTCAATTTTAATAACTCTCACAAGCATACTAAGATCCTGATTCCGCCATCATTACTTTTTTAAAAGAATCTCTATTTTGTCTTATCATAATGATATTAATTATTCACCCCAAGCCATCTCTTTTCAAAGGGATAGTTAAACAACCTCCATCTCCTCCCTCCCGGCCTGAAGACCTGCCCATCCTCCAACAATTAAAAAAGTCTGCATTATCCACTGCATTTTCTGGAGCCTGCTGTGCACATTGTAACAATACGCTTATACACATTCACATTGTATACTCGGAGAAACATTTCTTTAATCCTTTCCTACATGGTCCCTTTTCTTCTCCAAAATATACAATGGGGGTGGGAGGGAGAGGAGGAAGAAGAGAGGAATAAATAAGTCTTGCAGAAAAAAGAATGATTGAATCTAGAAAGTGGATGGAACTTGTGATGTGATAGTAAGTTCTCTGTGATAAAGAGAAGAATTTGCATGGTGTTATTTCTAGCATCGCTCAACTCCTGCAAGAACACACCCTGAGCGGAAATAACCCCCAATTAAGCACAGTTAGAGCTGGCACTGCCTTATTGGGTTTTTCTCCTCCTCCAACATAGCAAGGATATGACAACACTTTTTCTGACCTAGCTGTTGTTTTTGGGGGGTTGTTTTTGGGTTTTTGGGGTTTTTTTTGGTTTTGTTTTTTAAGAAATCCTTTAGAATCTTGATTTTTATCTACCTGAATAGGTTTTGTTTTTCTTTTCTTGTTTTTCATCTATATACTTTGGGGGGGGAGGGGAAATGGCCTCTAGTCTCACCATTATGATGTAGGGACAGTGCACGGCTGGTGTTTCACTATCAGACTAAACAAGCTTCTTGAGAAATATGCTCTAATTTCTTTTACTACAGGCAATATGGATGAGAGATCCCATCTCTATCTGAAGGCGTTTTCAAACATCTTATTAGCACAGGCAGTCAGATAATGATGCAAATGATAAAACAAAATGGAGATAAATTCTATATCTCTCCTCTCACAGGTTCCCTTCTCTCTCATCGCTTCATGTCCTTCTCTGAAATTTTCTAAGGTTTTTCTTTGTGAGCTGTGCATCCATCCCCCCAATATTGTTTTTTCCATTGGTCCTGCAAAATGGGTATGAAATTGCGTGAATTAAGCCAGATTCCATTGGAGAGCATGTGCACACACTTACACACACACTAGCATTTTGAAAGAATTCTGAGGTGCCAATCGGAGGCAAGGGGTGATTAGTCCTCACATGTCCCAAATCTACGCATCGGCCTGAGCGGTATACAAAGTAAGCTTCACCAAGGCAGGGGGCTGGTCCATTCTGTTCACTGCAACCCTCCGGACACCCAGCACGGTGCCTGAATGAATAACTTCTGAGCAGACCCTAAGAATGAAGTCCGTAAGTATTCGAAGAAGGACTTTCTCGATCTTTACAGGAGCTGCATCACCGCGATCCTGCTTGAACACTCAACAGCCTCCCCGCTAGTGGAGTTTAGTGCAAACTCCCCTTTCACACGCTGGTTGCTTCACAGTCTGGCCCCTAACCTCCCTCACCCTTGTAGCTCTCCATCATACGCACTCATTTTTTTTCATTTTGTTTTTAAATGCAGATTTTTTTTTAATTTAGATTTTAGTTTTTTTCAAAGTTGTGTGAGCAAAGTTTAAAATCGACAAGTTGTTCAACAGCAGTGTCCTCTGACCTCCCACCACCCCATCCCCCTCCCTAAAGGCCACCACTATCCGTTTTTTTGTTTTTAAGCAGGCTTCTTGCCCAGTATGGAGCCTAACACAGCACTTGAACTCAGGACCCTGAGACCATGACCTGAGCTGAGATCAAGGGTCTGACCCTTAAGCCACTGAGCCACCCAGGCGCCCTCAGTGATTTTTCATTCAAACTGTTGGCACTCACCCTCATAGCTCAAAATGACACACCTACATTGCTACTCTTCCTTGTTTATTGACATCCTACTATGGAAGACAAGAGTTTGTCTCTCTTTCACAAATAAAAACAAAAACTAATGTACCACATATATGCACATTTCCTTCCCTCGTATCCTCCAATATGCATAGATCATAATTACACTTAAATCAATATTCAGAGTCTACGCTTGTCCCATAAATGTCCCTTATTAGGTGTAGTTATCCTGTCTCAAGTCTCCTTTAATCTAGAATAATTCCTCCATCTTACTTTGTCTTTCATGACACTGACATTATTGGAGCGACTGGGCCAATTATCTTATAGAATACTTCACAATTTGGAATTGTTTGATTCTTTTCCTCATGAATAAATTAAGGATAAACATTTCTGGCAAGGTAATATTGTGAACTTCTCCAACCCTTTAAATTATCAGGAGGTACCTGATACCAGTGTGTCCCATTATTGATTATGGCAAATCTGATCATTGATTTGGGGCTATCTACCAGAGCTCTTCATCGTAAAGGTATATTTTCCCTTTGTAATTACTAAGTAATCTGCTGGGTGATAATTTGAGACTGTGCTCCCATGTTCCTGTTTCCTAATAACTTGAGGACAAAGAGTATTATAAAGAATCTTAAACTCTGAACAGATTGTTTGTTGTTGGTAGTGGTATTAGTGCTGCAATTACGGACAGAAATAAAAAATTGTATATGTAAGTTCTGTCCACCAAAAGGACCTAAAAGCAATGACTTTGCAGTAACAATGAGCACACCCGACACCTAGATCCTGGTTTCTAAACACCATTCTCCAGGAATAGGAACCGGGAATCCTTGGAGAACTGGCTGATTCTGGGTGGAGTCAGGGAAAATACAAGGTGAGCCCAGAACATCGTGTTTGGCCTGAAAGCAAGGAAGTACTCTAAAACTAACAGGGACATGTCTAAAGAATGTATGATCCAGCTTAAAGATCTCCCACTGGCCAAATTTGGGACTATTTTAGCTTGAAAAAGAATAATGACCATATTGATTATGAGACAATGAATAAAAAAGACTCCATTAGTCCACAGGGACGCTTGAGGAAAATGGTGGTGGGGAGAGGGAAGAAAAGCTCTTCTTTACAAATATTCTAGTTAATAAATGCTTGAGGAATAATAGAATTAGAGGATCACCATTTTACCATCTCCAGTGTAACAGCTGATCATCAGTGAATACTAATAAATGCTTTTTTGATGATGATTTTTGGCAAGCCACAATTATCCAATGTGCTTATTCTTTTTTTTTTTTTTTAAAGATTTTTTATTTATTTATTTGACAGAGATAGAGACAGCCAGCGAGAGAGGGAACACAAGCAGGGGGAGTGGGAGAGGAAGAAGCAGGCTCATAGAGGAGGAGCCTGACGTGGGGCTCGAACCCGGAACGCCGGGATCACGCCCTGAGCCGAAGGCAGACGCTTTAACCGCTTGCCACCCAGGCGCCCCTCAATGTGCTTATTCTTAACCTGTAAAAATTATTATGCCCATTTCTAAAACTTTAAAACGTATATTCTCTCACATCTTACAAACACCCCTTCCTCTGCACCCATGTTCACTAACACATTTCATAAACCCTTCCAAATTTCCTTCTTTGCAAAATTTTTTCTTTTACCCATTGGTAGATTGCCGCGAGCACCAATTCATACATAATTTAGTGACTCTGTAGAGAAAAATCCTTTAGCCTCTATGTAGGAGTGATATCTGAATTTCTTCCTTTTTGAACAAAAACACTTCATAAATTTCTTTTTACAAAATGCTAACATCTCTAAGTTAGTTAGCTAGTTTAGTCCAAATTTTAAAATACTCATTCAAAAAACATTAACCAAACACTGACTATGTGTAAAGCAGGATGCTGAGTACTGTTGGAAAAACTAGAATAAGTCAAACACACCGCTGCCTCCCAGAAGTTAAAAGAAAGGAAAACAGTATGTAAACAAAGAAACAATCAATGCAGAACTATTTAACCCCTATTAATAGAGATAGAAGTTAAGACGCTAAGCCCCCATAAGTAAGACTTATTCATTCCGACAGGGTGTGGAAGATTGCCCTAGTGGCCCCAATTCCTCATCTCTTCCTATAACCACACCCTTTGCCAGGTAACCCTGCAGTGCCCTCTCACTGTGGGAGAGGCACCTTCACTTTGGGTTTGGCAATATGACTTCCTGTAACCAACAGAAGGAAGCAAAAGTGATGGAGTGTCAGCTCCATATGCAGGTCTCAAGAAGCTTATATATTTTTGCTTGAGTTCTCAAACCTCTACCGTTGCCACAAGAAGAACACGTCTAGGCTAACATGCTTGTCTAAATAGGGAAAGAAGAGACAGGTAGAACAAAACTAGACACTCTAACTGAGCCCAGACTACTTCCATCTTCAGCCAACCCTTAAATCTGTGAGAATGAGCACTTGATGTTTTAAGCCACCGAGATTTCGGGTGGCATATGGGGCAGCAATTTCATGGCAATAACTGACTGGTATACAGAGGGATGAAGGAACTCTTGCTCCTCAGAGGAGGTGGCATTAGGTCTGAACTTGGAAGGAGTAGGCTGTTTTTTTAGATGTAATTGACATCTAACGCTATATTAATTTCAAGTGTATCACCTGACTTGATATTTGCATATATCGCAAAATGGTCACCACGGTAAGTCTGGTTGACGCTCATCACCACACGTAGTTATGATCTTTTTCTAGTGATGAGAACTTTTAAGATCTACTCTCTTAGCAACTTTCAAGGACACAATACAGTATTATTAAATGTAATCACCAAGGAACTAGACCATTTTAAGCTGAAGGGAAAAGCAGAGGCAGGATCTCAGAGTCCTATTCAATCATAGCAAGCAATGGAACGCAGAGCCAAAGAGGAACATGGTAAAAGACTGGAGGCAAGTTCTGGAGTCTCTTGAATGCCATATTAAGGAATCTGCATTTTACTTTATGCTCTGTGGTTCTGAGGAAGTGAGGAATTTGATCTGGCCTAGACTTTTGGAAAATAATATTGACACCAATTTGGGCTAAATGCAATGAAGAAAAAGGAATCAAATTAAAAATGATCGATTTCCAACTATGTACTGAGCGCTTTACCTTAACTATCTCATATAATCTCTCAACATTCCTATGAAGTAATTATAGGTATCCCTTTATAAAGATGAAGAAAAAGACATAATGACATTAAGTAACTTTCCCCAAATCCCACAGCTGGCAAGAGAGAGAGCTGGGGTTGAAGGTCGGGTTGTAAGACAAGAAGGTAGGTTGAGGTTGTATCCTCTTTCTACTGTCATCGTTCTGCTTCCCAAATATTGGATGCAGGCAGACCAATCAGGAGGCTACTGCTATGCTCCAGGCAGTGCTAATGAATTATGATGGTGGCAATGAGAAAAGAGAAGAGAGAATATATTTTAAATTATACAGTTGTATTTATTTATTTATATTGCCGAAATAAAACTGCCAGCAACTGGCTAAATATGGCCAATGACAGTGGATGATAAGAAGATTCCATGTTTTTGAGCATGACTAACGGAACTGTTGTGATGCCGCTACAAGAGGAGACAGAGGAAAAGCAGACTCAGTGGTAAGAAAGCAGACACTAGAGTTGAGTTATCATCTTAGGAAGCTTTCTGACTAGTGATAATATTAATAATAACTCTCACTGAGTCCTGTTCTTAGTGCTTTGCCTTAAGCAATTCACCATCCACACAGCAACCCTATGAAGTACGTGCTATTATTATCCTGTATTATTGCTAAGAAACCCAAGGAACTGAGAAGCGCAAGAACTGGCAATAATGCTCGGATAGAAACACAGGCAATCAGGCTCTGGGGCCACACTGTTGACAACCAACTCTTGAGGAAGTCAGTAACGGTTCCTCCAACGTGCCCGACCCCAATCCCAAGAACTGTTAATCAGGACAGTCAAGGTTATGCTGCAGTGAAGAGCCCCCAAACCACAGATGCTTCACACAAGAAAAGATTACTTCTCGCACTCTCCAAAGCCTGCAGATTCTAGCCAACCGTCAGGCATAATTCTCCCTGTGTCAGGAGAACATTCTCTGTTGCCTCAGTCGTAGGTCACGTCCACAGCAATACGTGCTACCAAGATAGCAGCCATAAGGAAGGAGAGCGATTGCATTTCTTGAAGTCAAATGTCTTGTCCTAAGAAAAGAGAGCCATCTCATTCTTGCCCACAACCCACCCGTCAGAACTAGTCCCATGGCCATGCCCAGCTTTGTGGGGAGCGGGGACAATTCTAACTAGAGAGAGAGGAGCCATAAATATTGTGGCACAGCAGTGATATCTACTTCCTCAACTATACAGCTTCTTGTAACATCGCAGTAATTAGACATTTGGGTCTTGAAACTCAAAGTCAGGGTGAAAGCACTAATTTGAAATGTATTTGGATAAGCATGTGTACGGATCCTAATTTCTACCTCCCTTCTCAGAATCCAGGGTGTTCACGCCCTGTTCCCTGTCACCACTCCCATTCCTGTCCAAGGAGACTGGAAAGATCAAATGACATAATCCATATGCTTTGCAAACTTTAAAGGACAACATGAATAGCATCATTCTATCTGATGTTAGGCTTTTTATTTACCCCCAATTAGCTCTCAGCCAGGAGTTCAATTGTCATGGAGCGCCTAGACGAAAGGCATTCTACTAGGCATCGTGGAAGACACAAAGTTACTTAACACCTACCCCTGCCCTCAAGCAATTACAATTGAATGAAGAACCCAGGCTGTGTCCATGAAATGTTAATAAACATAAGCAAAACAGCAGAAAACACGTGGCAATGAGCACTTCTGATAGGGAATACTATTCTAGAGAACAGTGAAGAAAGAAATGTGGAATGTTTTGAAATGGTTTTCTGAGAGTATCTTAACAGCTGAAGTGGTGAACTCAAATGCATGAAGTAGCCAGGTGTAAGGATGGTGGGAGCTACCGCGAACTGAAAAGTATACGTTCTATCAAAAGGCTTGCAAATTCTGAGGGGAAACACAAACACTGTCAGGATCGAACAAAACACAACTTCTTGGCACTTTCTAGACTGTGACCTCTGGTTTTAGAATGCTTCCCCCAGGGATATTTTTATGTTGGTTGATAGCAAATCCTTAGGTCAAACAGGTAAATTTCAGACAGGGACAGTTCATGTGGACAGACAAGAGACAAGGAAGATGGGAGAGGAGTGGTTTCCAGAATCTCTCTGTTGATCCTGAGAAATCTTGCCACAAGACAGTTTGCCTGATCTAGTAAAACTAGTCAGTATGATGTTAATACGTAGAGAACTAAAACACATCTTGCCTAAATTATCACAAATTTCAACTTAGTAAGGTCAAAATTAATCAGGTTTTCCTCTACATTGAAATTATTTTGATAGCATGATAAATGTCAGAACCGAAACCTTAACAACTGTCCGATGATATCAACATCTAAAGGAAGGACAGGGAAGAACGATTAACTAACACGACTGCATAAGGGACAATAGGTTAGCTTAATTAAGACCTTCCAAAGACGCATGCTACCCACTATAGATTTTCTGAGTTTTTTTAAGAATGTACATTTACGGGGCGCCTGGGTGGCTCACTCGTTAAGCGTCTGCCTTCGGCTCAGGGCGTGATCCCGGCGTTATGGGATCGAGCCCCACATCAGGCTCCTCCGCTATGAGCCTGCTTCTTCCTCTCCCACTCCCCCTGCTTGTGTTCCCTCTCTCGCTGGCTGTCTCTATCTCTGTCAAATAAATAAATAAAATCTTTAAAAAAAAAAATGTACATTTACCCCTGACACTAAGACTCTCAGAATTTGGTTAAATAGAGCATTCATTTTTATGTCTTAATCTTGCTCCCTGGCCCCTAAAAAGGATTGACCTTCCCATTTAATTTGAAAGGAACTTAAATTTAAAACAACTAATAAAGATGCAAAAATCTTTTCTTTTGTATTAGTATTTTTAATTCTATATTTAAAGAACGCTAGCCTATAACTTCATTTTAAAACATTAGCCATTTATGTCACTTTTTCCAATCTTTAACAGCAGCTTATGTCTATATTTAATATTTTATGTAGTTATAAATATGTGATGTTACTTGTGTATTTTATTTATTTATTTAAAATCTACTTTTCATATAATTTCCTAAGTACCACACAGGTCACACATTTACCAAGAAAAAGGTTGTAATTTGCTAATCCATCCCATCCAATTTTTTAATATGATGAATAATTTGCCATAAACATCTGGAAAAAAAATACTTCTTTTTCTCTTAGAAATATTTACTTGGGCTGCCTCCCTAAAAGTGGGATTATTGATCTTTGAGTACTATGATATTTATTGTTTTCATTTCTAATTTTTTCTAGAAAGCTTTTACAAGTTTGTAAAATCTTACTTGTACTTCTTTCTCTGCTGCCCCAAATACTTGGGTTTTATTTTATTTATATTTGTTTATATAACATATAAGAAGGATCATTTCCTATGGTCTTTAATGTATAGCTGTGATCAAGCTTATTGATTTATTGTTCATTCTTTCTTGTGTGCAAATGGTTTTTTCTTGCTCTTTGGCCAATTATTCTGTAGAAAAGAAATATTAGCTTTATTCATCTGTAATTTTTCTCTTTACATTTGTATATTCGAATTATATTCATCACACTTATTTTGTATATTTCCCCAGCATAAAATCTTAATTTTTAAGATATTCCTGTTAAAAATATTTTAAAATATTTATTACAGAAGCACTTACAGAAATTCCTAACGACCATACTCTAAACTCCCAAGAAACAAATTCACATTGGCCTAAGTTAGTCTTGATTCAGTGACGAAATTTTGACCCAATTCCAATTTTCCTTCCAATGTGGCTTTAGCATTTTGACTTTGTGAATGACCCAGGCAGACCAGTATTATAGATGTTGAGTAGGGCTGGGCCAGGGTTTATGCTCTTACGAAGTTGGCAAATATAATGTAGAAAAGGCATGCCTCTGGTAGCTATTCATAGAGCAGATCATATGATTTATAGAATCACATAGCAGTCTAAATCCACACCATTATTCCAAGAATACATTAGTGGGCAATACTTTTAGACGCCATTCCAGGAGCATGGAGGCCAAGATCTCAGCAGAAACAGAGATAAACAAACATTCACAATAACTGAGCACCGATAAGGAAAGGGCCACCTGTTCCTTTTTGCAACAATGTTAACAATCTTTCTTTTTACTGGCAACAGGGTTCATCTGCCACTCCAAAGTGAAAGGGCCAAAAGCCTCATCTTCAGAAACACCCTGTGCTTTCTGAAGCTTCATTTTTATTGGAAAAAACACTGCTTTAGGAGGTTCACTGAAGCAATACTATCACCTTTGCAAGAATTTATTTCCTATTGAGCTCCCAAGATTCCAAACACCCACGGTACGATTTCTAAATCTATATGCGAGACCAAACCTTTCTTCTGGACTTGAGATCCACGTTTCCAAATGTGCTGGAGACTGCTGCTAGATGGTACTTAGCCTTTCAGGCACTGAACACTCACCATGTCCCACACTTACCCATATTCTTTCTTCTCTTGCCAAACCTGCTTCCTCTACTATATTCCCTATAGTGTGGGTAATATCAACATTTACCCAGTTGTCCAAACCAAAATTTTGAGGTCCTTCTCACAGCTCTCAAACTAATTCAGTCTTCCTTGTAATTGCCTCCTGAATCCATCTCATGCTTTTCTGCCTTACCCTCATTATTGCATTCCCAGCTTTCCGTAGCTTTTGCAATAGAGTCTTGAGTGTTCTTACAACTTGCAGACTCAACTCCCTCTCATCCATATAGCACACCGTACCAGACAGCTCTTTAGAGAATCTACATTGATAAGGTACTTCCCACTTTAAAATTCTTTACTCTCTCATCCCTTACAGGATAAAGTCTAAACCACTTAGCATGGCATCAACTTTGTAAGATGTTTATTACTTGCCCAATCCTACTGGAGGGCAGGTAACGACTTGGATTGTTGATTCTACAGTAGTGATGAAATATACTAGATCACTCACATCCTCACATGTTCACAGCCCTGTACTTAATAACACAGATCTTACACGGCTAAGTGGAAACAGGAATGCAGTTGAGGACTGCATCCCAAGTGTCTTTGTCCTCTCACTTTAGGAATAGACAGCTATCATCTCTAATCCAATCTCTATATGTTTTGGAGTTGAAGCTTATACGATGTTATATATATTATAATGATTTTTATTAACTTAATAGTGGATGTGTCTATCAACACACTGAGCTTTTTGTTGTGGCCATTTGCTATGTTACAGATACTAATAAACGCATCAACTATGCCATGGTGATATATGGATTACATCCAAATCATGCAACACAAAAATGCCACTAACTGCAATGACAAAGCAAAATCAGTGGGTCTTTAGATGACCGTTTAAGCCCAGAAAGAATAAGAAAAAAGTCTTTAAAAATTGGTACCTACCATTTGCATTGACATAGATGAAACTGGAGGGCATTATGTTAAGTGAAATAAGTCAATCAAAGAAAGACAATTATCATATAGTTTCACTCATATGTGAAATATAAGGAATAGTGCAGAGGACAATGGGGAAAGGGAAGGAAACTAAATGGGAAGAAATCAGAGAGGAAGACAAACCATGTGAGACTCTTGACTCTGGGAAACAAACTGAGGGTTGCGGGAAGGGAGGTGGGTGTGGGGATGGGGTACTTGGATGTCGGCATTAAGGAAGGCACGTGTTGTGCCGAGCACTGGCTGTTATATACAACTAATGAATCATTGAACATTACATCAAAAACTAATGATTTATTATGTGCTGGCTACTTGAATTTAAATTAAAAATTTTGTTTTGATTCGTTGAGTGTTTTGTCAACTTCTTTGGATTTAAATAATCAGTCTTTCAAAATGTATTGCCAGTTACACATGCACAATTTTCCTTTTAAGATATTGTTAACTTCTGGAAAGCAAAGCTGCCTTTACCTTCACCAAATTTTATTCTACGACCACTTCCAAGATTTAACTTCTGCCGCACTTACATGATTTTCCATTCTCGTATTTATTTTCTTAAGGAAAACATATGCAAAGAGCTATCCCATTCAAGGACCAGAATATGATAAAGTTCTTGTGTTTAAAATAAAAATTCATATTTTGGATATTCAGAGGCATATTTCAGATTATTTGTCTCTGAATATACCATAGAAAGACACGTAATGGAGGCTTACTCTATATTTTCTAAGGTCTTCTTTATTCTTGCCATTTTGCCTTTCTTTCTTGTGCTCACTTTAACAAGGCAGGTGGCACACAGGAAGGATCTGCAAGGGATAAAAATTCAGGAAACACTGGCTGACCTTGAGAGTGATCTTTCCTCTGCTCACTCACCCCCTAGATTCTCCTGTCCCTGCTGTATTTGAGGACGGTTTCCCTGTTTATGTTGCAGAAAGAGCCCTCTTCATTCTACCACAGAGGCCCGCTCTCCCCCTTCATGGAGTCATGTGTTCTGAGAATTCTAAGAATTTGCAGCAGAATCTTTCCACGGTATTTTCTCTAAATTTCTACTCTTCTTTTACTCTCCAACTGGTGACTTGAGGCTCAATTTTTTATAAAGATGTAATTTTAAGTTGTATCCAGAGCTGAAACTATCTTTGAGGCTCAAGGTCATATTTTCGTTAAAAAGGATGCAAATATGCATTGAGAGTATTAGAACTACTCCTTGATCCTGAACATTACTCTCTATTATTGAGAGAGTTTTCCAAGTTTTTGTATCAGGTCTGAGGATATTATCTTTATTACCTTCCTGGTAATTCTTACCCACTACATACATGTGATGTGAAGAATAAAAATAAAGGATGTTATAAGGTCTTCTATAAGCATTGCACATTCTACATACATCTAATAATTTTAGCGTCAATAATTACTGAATGAAAGTTTACAGCGAGAAATGGAACCCACGTGCTTTAGCGCCACCCCACAAATTTTGAAAGCCAATGGTAACTTCAATATAACCAAGCCCAGCAGAAATATTAATTCACACAATAAATTTTATAAATCTACTCATCATAACATCTCTCTTTTTCAATGTCTACGTTTAATAAGTAAATGTTGATCTGATATTAATTTTAAAAAGACAGAATGAAAAAACAAGTGACAAAAAATAAAACAGCAAAAAGGACAGCTCTGGGCTTGCAAACAAAATTACAAGGTTTCAACAGGGCCACAATTTAGGAGCGTTACTTATGTTCCATTATTAAGGTCATGTTTAAAAAACAAACAAAAAACCATTTTTTTTAAAGATTTTATTTATTTATTCGACAGAAATAGAGACAACCAGCGAGAGAGGGAACACAAGCAGGGGGAGTGGGAGAGGAAGAAGCAGGCTCATAGCAGAGGAGCCTGATGTGGGGCTTGATCCCACAATGCCGGGACCACGCCCTGAGCCGAAGGCAGACGCCCAACCCCTGTGCCACCCAGGCGCCCCCAAAAAACCATTTTTAATCATTGAACAGCATATGCAACTTTTCTAAACCAGTTGATAGAAAATCTGGTTCTGGCACTGTCTTAGTTAATGGCGTGGGGAAAGCTGTTTGGCCTACTTTTACTTTGAGGATGTTTTCAAAAGAAGAAAGAGAGCCACTAGATCTTTTTCTTTCTAGAAAAGTGGGGTGCCAGCAAAATTCTTTCTTTCACTCTCTTGTGCTATCTTCTGAGCCCCAAAGTTATTCAGACTCCAGAGAAGGAAAAGAAAACAAAGCGGAGACTCTTCTCACATCAGCTTGAAGGTCTTCCTCCCTTCGTGAACTAATTTCATTTTCATTCACCCTTTTAAGTCCTCTTATACACTTTTTCTTTTCCTTCCACCTTCAAAAAAGTTCCAGATTTAGGAATACCATACAATGACCAAGAGAGACACTTGAAAGAAAGGAACCAGCAAATCCGTGTTTCTATTTGTCGTTTTATCTAGGTCACTAGAAACAATAGGTACTTGCTGTGTTCCTTGCTCTGCTGAGAGAAGCATGAAAACAGTTACCAAACAGTTCCAATGTGGAGTTGGGAGTTTCCAATTCCCTTCCAGTGGCTAGACGTGCCTCACTAGGCCATTATCTCGGTTGGCATTTCCAACTGGAGACCTAAGTAGATTGAACCGGCTCAGTCAGTTCCAGGTAAGAGATGAGTAGGTTTCAGCCAAATGAATGGCTCCCCAATTCTTTATTTTTTTAAAAGATTTTATTTATTTATTTGACAGAGAGAAAGCAAGAGAGCACAAGCAGGGGAAGCAGCAGAGGGAGAGGGAGAAGCAGACTCCCCGCTGAGCAGGGAGCCCAATGCGGGCTGGATCCCAGGACCCTGGGATCATGACCTGAGCTGAAGGCAGATGCTTAACCAACTGAGCCACCCAGGTACCCCTGGCTCCCCAATTCTTGTGCTTCAGGCTAACGTTCCCAGGCATTCATCCTACCTAGCAAACATGCCTCTGGATTGCTTCCTCCCTATTCCTTAGAGAAGTGGAATTAATAACAATTTTTAGAAGAACTCTTAGGTTACAAACACATAAAACTCAGTATGAGCTCGTCTAAAATAGTCTTTCCTAATATCTTATTATCCCTTTAGCAGAAGAAATAAAAATTTTTTATTATATTTAATTCAGAAAACTATAAGGTGGGCTAAATTTTGTTTCTCTCTGATTTATTTCTCTATGTCTTGCTTATATTGGACAGGTCACATTAGGTTTTGGGAAGACAAAGGAAACATAGAATAGATAAAATCAGGCAAATTCCCTGAAATAATTGATTGTTCTAAATATTTATGTTTACCCACTCCCCCCAAAAAACCCACTTATTCATGATGATTGGATATAAATAAAACTCTGACCTATAAATAAACATTTCACAAAAATACTCATTGGATCTTTTTCTTTTAGCTGAAAAAGCACCACTGCTGCTCAGTAGCATGGATTTAAAAATGTTATGATTTAAGAAATTGGGGCATTCGATGGGCTGTTAGCATGCCCCAGTATGTGTAAGTTACTCCTGAGCCATTAAATAGATGCTTACAGAGAGGAACCCCATCAGCAATGGCAGCAATCACAGCAAGCCACTAGTTTAGAGCAGGCAGTACGAAAGTGGGGGCAGCAGGGAGGTCGTTTTCATCCTAATATCATTTCATGAGTAGAAGGGAAGCTTCAGTAGCATTATGGTACCAAATATGTTTTAATGATCTTCTTGAACCATGAAAAAGCTTGAAGAATATTCAAATGAGATGGGAAGGCTAAGACTATTTTCATCATAAGGAGTTTGAGAATAAGGTATTTCGTGGTCACAGGAAGTAGATTTGAACGTGGAGGTCCCCCTACCTAATGAATATATCAACTTCTTCTCATCCTCTTTTTAGGGAGATGAGTGAAAGCATTGGTGTTCTTATAGCTGTTTGTTAAACACATGTCCTCACGTCACCTCTTAGATGTACATCCCTTCTTTTTAGCAAGGTCTCTATACAGGCGATGTGAGGACAACTTACTGTGGTCAGCAGAATCTGGGTCAATCCAGAAGTGTGAAAACACACAACTGTTCCTCCCTCTCTTGCTCCTTCTCTGCTCCTCAGTCGGGCGGAGACATCTCAGTCTTCTGGCAGGCATGAGTAAAGGAAGGACAATGTCTTCCCCTCCTTCCCAATTGGGACCTGAGATCCAGTATATGTGACCAACGTGATATTAAGGTATTTCTCTTCGGGCCACTCTGCCCTTATTACGTATGCACAGAGAAAAATTCATATGCATAAGTCACAGACTAATTCTTGGCGATTCCCACCAGTATAGCTGATCCTTCTTTCCACTTTCTGGTGTGCAGTAATTATGCAGAGCTGGAGTTGCAGCCTGTTCATCTCAACACAGATCTGAGGGACCTCATCATTTGGCATATACCCCCCTTTTTGAGGAAATACTACTGTAACGAAAATCTTTCCGGAGAGTAAAGTATTCCTAATATCAAAACTACTCAAGGATATAAAATCACAGAAGTACACTTGTGTAATGAAAAATGTACTTACGCAATAACTGGAATGTAATCTTACAGGATAATAGGTGCTCCACGCTGGCTCGCTTATCAGTGAATGCCACAGCCTGTGACACTGTGGAAGCCAGGGGCCACTTTCCACTTCAGAAAAAATGCCGTGATTTTAAGAACTTTTAAGTTTGCAATCTTCTGAAGGGCAAAGCAACCAGATCCCCTTGCTCTGTTCAAAAAATTGTTAAGTGTTTCTAAATTCTTCGGATGACACCTGGCGCATGAAATGGCGTTATTGCTGCTGCAATCATGTGAGTATTTGGATAAATAAAAGTACCTCCTAGAAACCCTGGGGAAGAACAACCCTCCTACCCTACTGAAACCTTCAGTGCTATTTCTTGAAATAGGGAACCCCATTTTTGTATCCCTACAACCTGCCACGAATTTTAATTTCTAAATGGAATTATTTCGCCATTTGGAAAATAGAAAGAAGACAAATGAAAAGAACTAGATAATTTTTGAACAGTAAATAGGCTAAGAGATGGCTTAGTAGCACTATTCAAGGGTACAAATGTTTAAGAAAGATGAAGACAAGTTTAATTTCATTACACTCAGGAAAGGGTGAAATAAAACGGACTTGAAACTACACCAGAAAAATGTGTTGTGTATGCACAAATATTTACATGTACACACAAATATTGGACATGCACATATACACACATAGATACAAGCAGAGTCTTCATAAAGCCCCTGTGTATTCTCATTTCTTTCCCCTGTGCATCATAAAGTCTAATAACTTAGCCTGGGGTTATGATATAAATATCCTATGCAGAAGTTCAGAAGTGAATTTATCAAACTGCAGGACAACAATATTATGCACTTATTGCAATATATACTCATTGCAGGTCCTATGACACATAACGCAAATGGCTGCCATAAACAAGAAGATAATGGATAACCTTGGCTATAGAATTAAAGTCCACATCACTCTTTAGAGAAAAATTTCTTTTGACTTTATACGATACATATACATTGCTTCTGTCATACCTACAAGGCAATTAAACTTTAAAAAGCTGTATGAAAACATTGTGAAGTAACTTTGTATATAAAAAAATTCTCATATAAATGTTGAGTATAAAAACAAGTAAAAGTTTGTCAACTTCTGAGGGTCCCAAGTAAATATTTTGTTTTGACGTTTTGTAATTTCAGTCTTTTTTGAGTAGCCATGGTATTTCCTTAAACTATACATGGCACAATATTTTCTCTTACATCTTCTCATGTATAATTCTTCTTCAACCTTCTTTGAAGACTCTCCCTTCCCACCATGTCCTTTAGATATTGAGTCTTAAAAGATAAGTAGATGCCCTCTGGAATGTGTGAAGGTGGAGAAGCATAGTAGGGAGAAAAGAGCATTTGAAAGAGATGGAAGAAGACGATCAAAAGTACACGGATAGGAAGACGCCACCAAAAAATTGCTAGAACTGATACAGGAATTCAGCAAAGTCGCAGGACACAAAATCAATGCACAGAAGTCCGTTGCATTTCTGTACACTAACAACGAAGCAGCAGAAAGAGAAATCAAGGAATAGATCCCATCTTCAATTGTACCGATAACCATAAGATACTAAGAATAAACCTAACCAAAGAGGTAAAGGATCTGTACTCTGAAAACTATAGAACACTTATAAAAGAAATTGAGGAAGACACAAAGAAATGGAAAAACATTCCACGCTCATGGACTGGAAGAACAATCATTGTTAAAATGTCTATGCTACCCAAAGCAATTTACACATTCAATGTAATCACTATCAAAATACCATCGACATTTTTTATAGAGCTGGAACAAACAATCCTAAAATTTATGGAACCAGAAAAGACCCAAATAGTCAAAGTAATGTTGAAAAAGAAAACCAAAGCTGCGGGCATCACAATTCCAAGACTTCAAGCTGTATTGCAAAGCTGTAATCATCAAGACAGTATGGTACTGGCACAAAAACAGACACAGATCAGTGGAACACAATAGAGACCCCAGAAATGGACCCTCAACTCCAGTCAACTAATCTTCAACAAAGCAGGAAAGAATGTCCTATGGAAAAAAGACAGGCTCTTTAACAAATGGTGTTGGGAAAATTGGACAGCCACATGCAGAAGAATGAAACTGGACCACCTTCTTACACCATACACAAAAATAAACTCAAAATGGATGAAAGACCTCAATGTGAGACAGGCATCCATCAAAACCCTAGAGGAGAACACAGACAGCAACCTCTCTGACCTCAGCCACAGCAACTTCTTACTGGACACATCTCCAAAGGCAAGAGAAACAAAAGCAAAACTGACCAATTAGGACTTCATCAGGATAAAAAGATTTTGTACATTAAAGGAAACAATCAACAAAACTAAAAGGCAAGGGAGAAGATAATCACAAATGACATATCAGATAAAGTGCTAGTACCCCAAATGTAAAGGACTTACCAGACTCAACACCCAAAAAACAAATAATCCAGTCAAGAAATGGGCAGAAGACACGAACAAACATATCTCCAAAGAAGACATATAAATGGCTAACTTGAAAAAATGCTCATCACTCGGCATCAGAGAAATACAAATCAAAACCACCATGAAATAGACACCACCTCACACTGGTCAGAATGGCTAAAATTAACAACTCAGGAAACAACAGATGTTGGCAAGGATGTGAAGAAAGAGTAGCCCTCTTACTCTGTTAGTGGGAATGCAAACCGTGCAGCCACTCTGGAAAACAGTATGAAGGTTCCTCAAAGAGTTAAAAATAGAAATACCCTATGATCCAGCAAATACACTACTAGGTATTTATCCAAAGGATACAAAACTAGTGATTCAAAGGGGCACCTGCACCCCAATGTTTATAACAGCAATGTCCACATAAGCCAAACTATGGAAAGCGCCCAGATGTCTATCGACAGATGAATGGATGAAGAAGATGTGGTATATATATAATGGAATATTACTCAGTCATCAAAAAGAACGAACTCTTGCCATTTGTAATGATGTGAATGGAACTAGAGGGTATTATGCTAAGCGAAATAGTCAGAGAAAGACAAATACCAGTATGATTTCACTTATGTGGAATTAAAGAAACAAAACAGATGAACATGGGGGAAGGGAAGGAAAAACACAATAAGATAAAAACAGAGAGGAAGGCAAAGCATAAGAGACTCTTAACTATAGGGAACAAACAGGGTTCCTGGAGGGGAGATGGGTGGACAGATGAGGTTATTGGGTGATGGGCATTAACAGAGGCACTTGATGTAATGAACACTGGGCATTATATGCAACTGATGAATCACTAAATTCTACCCCTGAAACTAATAATACATGATATTTTAACTAAATTGAATTTAATTTTTTAAAAAAGTACAGAGGTAGGGAACAGCATAACATATTTAAGAAAATGCAAATACTTGGGTGTGGCTGGAGTTTTGATGCTTGTTTGGTGGGGGTCAGACTGCAAAGGTGAGGACACGCTACCGAATAATAAATAAGGCTACAGGTAAACGGGCTACGGAGGCCCTATTTACCACACTCTGAGGTTTAGAGTTTTTTCTCTCAGCAACAGGTTTTAAGCAGAGCATTTGGGTCATCAGATTTGGGTTTTAGAAAAATCATTCTTGTAATGGTGTGGAGGATTCACTGAAGGGTAAACATGACCGTAGGCAGAAAGGACCATTTGGGGACTGACTTACGGCAGTAATGGAAGGAATGGAAAAGGAGGTAGTCTGAAAGAAATTGAGAGGAAAGAATTTACAGGATTTCGTATTAATTGAATGAGAAGTTAAGTGAGAGACTGGAAACTAGGATGACTCTGAGGGTTCTGAATGAAGAGATCATGTATTTGATGATACCACACTTTGAGGCGGGGACTAGAACAGAAGCAAGAATAGAGGACGTAAAGAAAGCATGGGAGGGAGAAATTAATTGTTTTGATATTTCAGATTTGTGGTGTTTGTGGGATGCTCGTCAAGGTGAAGCTCAAGGAAAAGACAGATTTTAGGAAACCACCTAGACAATCTGATGTCAGTGAAACCAATACAGCGGTTGCACTTCAGAGCGGAAGTCCCTGACAACACTCTTTTGAGAAAGGAAGTGCTTCTCTTTTTTAATCCTGTTAGGGCTCGACACCCAGGGGCTCTAAAGCAGTATGGACTTTACTATTATACCTCTTCTATAACACAGACATAGCCATTAGTACTCAGAGTACACCCACCTTTTTTTTTTTTAAAGGCCAATTATTTTTTTTTAAAGATTTTATTTATTTATTAGACAGAGATAGAGACAGCCAGCGAGAGAGGGAACACAAGCAGGGGGAGCGGGAGAGGAAGAAGCAGGCTCATAGTGGAGGAGCCTGACGTGGGGCTCGATCCCATAACGCTGGGATCACGCCCTGAGCCGAAGGCAGACGCTTTAACCGCTGTGCCACCCAGGCGCCCCAGAGAGTACACCCACCTTTTAAAGAACCTGGATGTTTATACGCAACTAATGAATCATCGAGCTTTACATCGGAAACCGGGGATGTACTGTATGGTGACTAACGTAATATAATAAAAAATCATTAATTTAAAAAAATAAGAAAGAAAGAAAGAAAGAAAGAAAGAAAGAAAGAAAGAAAGAAAGAAAGAAAGAAAGGAAGAAAGGAAGAAAGGAAGAAAGGAAGAAAGAAAGAAAGAACGAACGAACGAACGAACCTGGATGTTACAGTTCATGTGTCAATCTGCCCAGGCTATCCTACTCAGTTATTCGATTAAACACAAATCTAGGTATGTCAAGTTATTTTATACATGTAGGTAACATCTACAATTAAACGACTCTAAGTCAAGGAGATTATCCCGAGTAATATGAGGGAGGGGGGTTATTCAATCTGTTGAAAGACCTTGAGAACAAAGCTAAACCCACAAGTAACATCATACTTAATGGTGGAAGACAAGATTCTTCCCCTTAATATCAACAACAAGACAGGATGTCTGATCTCCTTGTGCATATTCAACATATTAGTTCAAATTCTAGCTATCACAATTAGGCAAGAAAAAGAAAGAAATGGTATCCAAACTGGAAAGGAAGAAATAAAATTATATCTATCCGCAGGTGACGTGTCTTATTTATATGTAGAAAAATCCTAAAGAATCCACTTAAAAACTATTAGAACTAATAAATGAGTTCAGGGAGGTTGTAGGATTCCAGGTCGCTACACAAAAATAAATTTTATTTCTGTACACTTGCAATGAGCAATACAAATAAAATTAAAAAATAATTCCACTCATAATGGCATCGAAAAGAATAACATACTAGAAATAACCTCAACAAAAGAATTCTAAAACATCTGAAAACTACAATACATTGTGAAGAGAAATTAAAGATCTAAATAAATGGGAAAACACCCCATGTTCATGGATTGGAAGATTTAACATTGTTAAGATGGGAGTGTTCCCCAAACTGAATTGCAGATTCTATTCAATCTTTATCAAAACCCCAGCTGATTCTAAAATTGATATGTAATTGCAAGGGATTCTAATTAGAAAAACCGATCTTAAAAAAAGAAGAATAAAGGAGGACTCACATGTCCCAGTTTCAAAACATATTTACAAAGCAGTGGTATAGAAGATGGTATGGACAAAAATAAACATACAGATAAATGGAAGAGAAATGGAATAGGAGTGAGAGTTCAGCAATAAACTCATATATCTATAATCAACTGATTTTTGACAAGGATGCCAAAACCATTCAACAAATGGTGGTGGATCAACTGGATAGTCACATGCACAAGAACTAAGTTGGGGACCCATCTCACACGATATATAAAAATTAACTCAAAATGAATCAAAGACCTAAATAAAAGGGCAAAAATACTTTCTTAGAAGAAAATGTAGGGAAAATTTTTCATGACCTCGCATTTATCAAAGAATTCTTAGATATGACACCCACAGCACAGGCAACAAAAGAAAAAATAAATTAGACTTCATCAAAATAAAAAATTTTGTTTTTTCAAAGAACACTATCAATAAGGGGAAAAGATAGCCTATATAATGGGAGAAAATATTTGCAAGTTATATATCTGGTAAGATACCTTATATAATATAAAGAGCTCTTACAACTCAATAATAAGACAAATAACCTAATAAAAAATGAGCAAAGTATTCAAATAGTTATTTCTCCAAAGAAGATATAGTGTAGCCATTGAGTACATGGAAAGATATGCAACATCATTAGTAAATTCAAATCATAATGAGATACCATTTCAGACTCACTAAAATGGCTAGAAAAAAAAAACTCAGGTAACCAACAAATGGTGAGAATATGGAGAAATTGGAACCCTTGAAAATGCTGGTAAGAATGTAAAATAGTCCAACCATTTTGGAACAGAGTCTTGCAGTTCTTCAAATGATTAAACACCAGTTATTATATGATCCAGCAATTCTGCTCCTAGGTATATATCCAAGACAAATAAAAACATATATCCACACAGAAAATTATACACAAACGTTTATAGCAATATGATTCATAATAGCCAAAAGATGGAAACAACCCAAATATCCATCAATGGACGACTGGATAATTCATCTTATAATCCATTCAGTGGAATATTCCTCAGCTATGAAAAGGAGTGGCGTATTTATACATGCTATAACAAAGATGGACCTTAAAAATATTACAGTAAGTGAAAGAACCCAGCTGCAAGACCACATACTATATGATTCCAGTTAAATAGAAGTCCAAAGTAGATAAATCTGTAGAGAAAGAAAGTAGATTAGTGATTCTTTAGGGCTGTGGGGGTGGAGGGAGTAGATGTAGGGAAGGAAGAATGGGAAAGAATATGGAGTTTCTTTCTGAGGTGATAAAAATATTCTACAATTGACTGTGGTGATAATTGCACATATATGTGCGTATACTAAAACCCATCGAATTGTACACTTTAAGTGGGTGAATTATATCTCAATAAAGCTGTTTCTTTAAAAAAAGCAAAACTGGTAATTCCCGGAGAAAGAAGAAAATCTGCCTGTGGACAGCAGTTTCAGTTCCCGTCAGAGAGTTTCCAGCCTGCTGCCATGTCCTACAGATTTTCCAATAGCCAGCCAGCACGATCACATAAGCCAATTCGTTGAGATAGATTGATAAGTAGATAGAAAGAATGAGATTTCTGTTATTTCCTTCATTTCTGTTTTTCTAGTAGAACACTGATTAATACAGATTTTGACATTCAGAAATGGGGTGCTGCTGTAAAAAATACCTAAAAATGTGGCAGGAGCTTTGGAATTGGGTTACAGGTAGAGGCTGAAATCATTCTGAGGTGCTTGACAGAAAAATCCTAGACTGCTTCGCAGAGATGATTGGTGGAAATATGGCCGTTAAAGGTACTTCTGGTGAGATCTCAGAAGGAAATGAGGAATGCGTGATTGGACACTGGAGGAAAGGCAACCCTTGTTGAAAAGCAGCAGAACTTGGCTGAACTGTGTTCTACTTTGGAAAAGCAGAACGTGTAAGAGATGAACTTGAATATTTAGCTGAGGACATTTCCAAAGTGTTGAAGGTGCTGCCTGATTTTTCCTTGCTGCTTACAGTAAAATGCGAAAGGAAGGAGATAAATTAAGGAAGTACTGTTAAGCAAAAAGGAACCAGCACTTCATGATTTGAGAGGTTCTCAGTCTATCCATATTGCAAAGGATGCTAAAATTAGGAAATTCACTGTTGAGAAAACCTGCTCTGTAGAAAAAGCCAAGAGTGTCGCTGGACAACCTTTTGCTAAAGAGATAAGGTGTGTGACTCATTTTCCAATCAACCATCTCAACAGAAGCCAAGAATAGAGATGAGGTCATCCAGGAAGAATCTGTGGAGAACCCTCTTAGTCAATGATGTGGATCCCCTTGGGATACACAGGAGGCCCATAACGTTTTGATGATATTACACCAGCACAAACATTGCCAGTTTGGACTGATAGGGACAGAGACTGGACAACATGAAAGAAGGTCGTCTATTCCTAGAATGCTATAGGCAAGAAATGGGTTTATAGAACTCCCCCCTGCAAACATGCGCTAACCTTCAAGAAAAAGTTAGAATGACTCAGGGTGGGACTGCCATGGACCCAGAGGCCAAGGACCATGGAGCTGCCACTGAGGGTGCCAGGGGATAATGGAGCCATAGGCACAAAGGAAGGAGCCGCAAGCCACAGAGGATTATTCTCAAGCCTTGAAACCTAGTGAAATCTGCCCTGTCAGATTTCAAACTTGCTCGGTACTGGTGACTCCTTCATTTCTTTTAATTTCCCCCTTTTGTAATGTAGATGTCTATACTCTACCTGTCCTACTATTGTATTTTGGAAGCAAATAACTTGTGTTCTATGTTCACAGGTTCACAGATGGAGGGGATTTCTGTCCCAAGACAGAGGATATCCAGAGTTTCACCCATACATGATTTAGATGATCAGATTTGGGGGCTGTTGAGTGATGATGTTTACATAAGACTTTGGACTAAGAGTTGATGCTGTAATGGGTTGAGACTTGGGGCAATGTTGGGATAGGGTTGAATGTATTTTGCATGTGCAATGGACATAAATTTTGGAGAGCCAGAGCGTGGTCTCCAGCAGGTTGAATAGCGGCCCCCCAAGAGGTATGACCACCCAGAACCTATATGTGACCTTATTTGGAAAAAGGGTCTTTGTAGATGTACTTAAGTAAAGATCTTGGGACAATCATCCTGGATTAGAATGGGCCTTAAAGCCAATGACTTTACAAGAGAAGAGAAAGGGACACAGACCAGAGAGGTGAAAATAAAGGCATAGATTGGAGTTGTACTGCCAGGGGCCATGGAATTCCAGGACCCACCAGAAGTCAGTGGGGGCAAGAGAGGATTCTTTCCTAGGGCCTTCAGACAGAGGATGGCTCTGCCAACACACTGTTCAGAATCTCGGCCTTCAGAGCTGCATGAGGGTAAATTTCCGTTGTTTTAAGCAATGAACTTTGTGCAATTCTGTTAGAACAGCCCCAGGAAACAAATACCCTGGGCAAGGGTGAATTCTGTTGCCAGTCCATGCTCCCAGAGCCATCACTCGCCTCTCATAACTTATGTCTACAGACTGAGCCCAATTCTCTGTCACAGGCTTACCTCTACATTGTGGAAACTGTACTCTCGAGTGTCCCCTTGTCCTGTCCTGCAAGCAGCTTCAGCTAAAGCCACCCCCATACAACAGGCAGACTTTATTCATTGGAGCCTTGGTTGGAAAATGGAGGGGTCAGGGTACCAGCTGATTTCCTCCACTCCATAAATTTGCGAATAGAAAAGAGAGCTATTGGGTAGAAAGTACCAGTTTCAGGTGCCAGAGTATCCAAATCTAAATAAATGGATGCTGCTCAAACCTTTACAATGTCTGAATCCCAAAATGTCCTGTGAAATTATTATGAGGGTTTTTTCATTTTAATTGTATTTTATCTTTGACATATTATGATTATGAAAATTATTATCATTATAATAATTTTTAATAAATGAATAGACTAAAATAGACTAAGCACTGTGGTAAGCACAAAAAAATTCTTTGAATAAGGTCCGAAGATCTAATGCATAACATGGTGACTATAGATAATAATGTATACATGTATACTTAAAATTTGCTAAGAGGTTAAAACTTAAATGTTCTCACCAAAAAAAAAAAAAAAAAGTACCTATGTGAGATGATGAATGTGTTAACTCAATGGGAGGAGTCCTTTCACAATGGATACATATATCAAATCATCACATTGTTCACTTTAAAAATCTTACGATTTTGCCAATTATACCTCAATAAAGTGGAGAAAAATTCTTAGTAAAGGTCTATAGAACAGAATAGATGGAGGTCTTAGTGGTTTAAAAGATACCTTCTATTCTACTGTACTGTTTGCATTTCTTATTATATGGACGCATTACTTTTTAACAGATAAAAAGTCCTTCCTTAGAGGCAGAAGAATTCAGGTAATTGACATATGGCAATGGGGGATCCATCTTGTGGCTCAGAATTGGGATTTATTTAGCATTGTTTTTAACAAAATCCCCAGGAGACACAGCATGGGAAACAGAATTGTCCTCTCTGACTTCAATTTCAGAAGTTTAGTATTTAGACCAGCTTCAGTTCAGAGCCATTTATGACTCTGTGATTCATAAACACTTATTTTTAACTAATATTTGAAACGCATCAGGTAAACTGGAAGCTGTAACAGCTGCTCTATTGAGATGTTGCTTCATAATGGCAACCGTTCCTGAGTCAGGTGCTTTATTCTTCTGATATCAGGGACACTTCACCTTTCTCTTATACTTAGCAGATGGATACTTTAAGAATCACAGTCCACTGTGTATTCCAGAAAAAACAAAGAGAGTCTTAAACAATATAGAACTAAATTGTTTCTCCCTTAAATCTGAAAGAAGGTGTATGTAGGCAGACCAGAGCCACCATGGGGACTTTTCAAAGTCTTCAGAAGCCTGGGTTGACTGTATCTTTCTTCTCAACCCTCCCAACGCACAGCTTCCATTCTCAAGACTTACTCACAATCTGGCTGATAAATTCCAGCTATCAGATCCCCATGGAGAAGGGAGAGAAGAAAGAAAGCTCATCCCCTCACTCCTAAGGAGCGTTTCTAAAAGTCTTCCTCCATGTATATCTCATTAGCCACATAGATGCGCAGGGGAGGCTGGGAAATAAAGCTTTCGGTTGGGCCCATTGCAAAGACTGGATTTACTGAGGAATAAGAGGATAATCCACTTGCAGAAGCAATTACTAGCATACGCCATAGGTCACGTTCTGAAACTCAGACTTAAGCGTTACAGGGATCATGCAAAATGTACGTCTCACTGTGACACTTACCACTTATGCTCTATTCGTCATCTTGCTTCAGCTGCCACAATCCAGAAAAAGAGAAGAAACCCTTCCACTATCAAAACTGTGAACAATACATTGCAAACTAATTTTATATTTTAAACTTCTGGTTTTTAAATAAAGATAACTTTAATAAGGTAAAAAAGAAATGGTTGGTCCAGTTAAAAAAAAAATGTCCATTGTCCCGGGTGCTGTACCAGGGACAGGTGAGGTTCCAAATATAGGAAATAATGATCACTATTGAACCATCATCCATTGCTGTGTTTTCAGGCGCATCTGAATGTGTTTGTCAACTTGAGGGAGTAGCCTGATAAAAGTCTATTTTCGGGGATCCCAAAGAACTCAGTGGCAGGGAAGAATACAAACATGGCAAGACTGACCTCTCAAGTCAGAGGAGAATAAGGGTTCTAAGAACAGCATTGTTGAAACTACACAAATCTGGTCCTAACACTGCTCCCCTGGTACAGGTCTGAAGCCTAAGGGGAAAGGAGGCTATGAGTAAACTCAAAATCTCTCTAACACTTTGGGGCCCAAGCACCACGGCCTTAAGGCACTTCTATCATGATGTAACCCTATAGGTAGGAAGGCATATTCCCCAGTTCCATAGTAGGGCAGCCCAAGGCTTTGTCCTACTGAGAGCTTAGAGCCGCCACATGGGTACCACTGAGACGGCCAACAGCCAATGGTGGAGAAGCACAGACTACCACAGAAGCTCCTGGCCGCCTCTCTGCCTGGCCCGGTGGTTGGCTGATATTTATGGTGCTTGTTCACAGTGTGTTGGACACAGCTGACAAGCAGCACCATCTCCAATATCTGGAAGAGTGAGAACAGCCACAAGCGACGAAAGTACTCTTTCCAGAAGAACAGTGAGACTGTCAGGGGGACAAATTGCGTTTGAGTACGTGTGAAATATCCCCTGGGCTGCAGGGACTTGACAGTGAGTGAGAGAGACTTCAGGACTTCCTAAGAGTCTAAATAGTGGCATGGCTAGTGGTCTGTAACTAGGATACTCTGAGTTTCATATGTATTTTTCCTGGCAAGAATACTCAAAACATCAATGAAAAAAAATTTTAAGAGAATATTCTAAAATTACAATGCAATTTTAGATGTTACTGAGAAATGGAGAGTGGGTTTTGCTGCATAGTAGATACCAAAAATTATAGTTTCAAGACATCTTTACTTGATGGCATTCAAAAAATATTTATATTTATAAAGCACCTACTATATGCCCCATGCTGACTGCTAGAGTGAACCACAAACGTGTGGACGGTAGAGTCTAATTGAAGCCAATGTTAGATACGGGCTGTAGAAGCTAGCAATTCAAGTTTGACCACCCCAGAAAATTCACCGATATGTTTTATGGATTTGAAAAGAGTGTATTTGGTTACTGTGACAGGTTGAATAATTGTTCCAATTTTTTCACTTCCTTCCTTTATGTAATTATACTTTATATGCTTTTTGCCATGTGACTTTTTATCAGATTTGAAAGATAATTTATATGCCATAACATTCACTCACTGCAAGTTCATAGTTCAATTTTTGGTAAATGTACACAGTAATGGAGCCATGACTACAGTGCACTTTTAGGACATTTCTCTTACCTCAGAAAGTTCCCTCATGCTCTATGCAATCAATCCTATCTCCTATCTCCAGTCCCAGGCTATCATCTCGCTATACTGTTTTCCCTTTTTTAGAAAAACAACATGAAGTCTTCTGAGTCTGGTTTCTTTCACTTAATGTAATGGTTTTGAGATTCATTCATGTTGTTGCCTGTACCAAACTTCATTCCTTTTATTGCTAAAGAGTATTCCATTGTATGGATATGCCATATTTGCTTATCCATTTCCTCGTTGATTAACATTTGGATTGTTTCCAAATTTTGGCTATTAAAAATAATGCTGGTATGAATGTTCACACACAAGTATTTGTGTGGCTTCATTTCTCCTGAGTAAAGGCGGAGAAGTGGAAATGCTGGACAGTATGCTAAGTATCTGTCTAATTTGTCAAGAAATTGCCAAACTTTTCCAAAGTGGATGCAACATTTTACATCTTCATGAGCATTATATAAGGAATTCAGTTTGTTCATATCCTTGCCAACACTCACTATTGTCAGACTTTTTGATAGCAGTTGGTCTGCCAGTCTGTAGTGATATTTCATTTCAGTTTTAATTTACCTTTCCCAAGTATTTTTATCTTTTCGTATGCTGTTAGCCATTTGCATGTCATTTGTGAAATGCCTATTCAAGTCTTCTGTCCATTTTTTCAACATTGTTTATTTAAATTCAATTAATTAACATATAATTATTAGTTTCAGAGGTAGAATATATATAATATATATATATAATACCCAATGCTCATTATGTCACGTGCCCTCCTTAATGCCCATCACCCAGTTACCCCATCCCCCCATTCTCCTCCCCTCCAGAAAACCTGAGGTTGTTTCCTATGATTAAGAGTCTCTTATGGTTTGTCTCCCTCTCCGGTTTCATCTTGTTTTATTTTTTTTCTCTTTTCCCCTATGATCTTCTGTTTCGTTTCTTAAATTCCACATATTAGTGAGATCATATGATAATTGTCTTTCTCTGATTGACTCATTTCGCTTAGTTCTTCTGTCCATTTTTTAATTGGGTTGTTTGTCTTTTTATTATTGAGTTGTAAGAGCCATATGTTCTGACTATGTGATTTACATATATTTTCTCCTTGTCTGTGGTTTGTCTTTTCATTTTCTTGATGGTGTCTTCTGAAGAGTAAAGTACTTTAATTTTGATGAAGTCCAATTTATCTATTTTGTCATTTACAGACTGTTTTCACATCAGATCTAAAAAAGTGTTGCCTGGGGCACCTGGGTGGTTCAGTCGGTTAAGCGTCTGCCTTTGGCTTAGGTCATGATCCCAGGGTCCTGGGAGGGAGTCCCGCATTGGGCTCCCTGTTCAGCAGGGAGTCTGCTTCTTCCTCTCCCTCTGCCCCTCCCCCTGCTACTTGTGTCTGTGACCTCTCTTTCTTAAATAATCAAATAAAAATCTTAAAAAATAAATAAAATAAAAAACTGTTGCCTAACCTAAGGTCACAAAAATTTTCTTGCTTTCTTCCAGAAATATAGTTCTCACTTTTACTTTTAGGCCTGTGATCCATTTTGAATTAATTTTTTGTATGCAGTATAAAGTAAAGATCTAAGTTCATTAAAAATTTTTTTGCATATGTGTATCCGATTGTCTCAGCACGATTTGTTAAAAAGTATTATTTCCCTGATTGAAGTGTGTTTGCATCTTCTTTGAAAATCAATGCACCATAAATCTTAGAAGATATTAATAAACTCTATTCTGTTCCATTGACCTATATGTTTATTCTAATACACTGATGACTATCGCCCTTGTAAGTTTGAAATCACACAGTGTAAATCCTCCAACTTTATTTTATTTTTCAAAATTGTTTTGCTAGTCAAGTTCTTTGCATTTCTATGTAAACTATGGGATCAACTTGTCAAATTCTACAAGAAAAAAGCCTGCTGGCATTTTGATAGGGCTTATATTAAATCTATAGATAATTTGGAGGACAATTGCCATCTTAAGACGTCTTATAATCCATGAACACACTTTACCTCACCATGAATTTAGATTTTCTGTAATTTCTTTCAGCAATGTTTTATTCTATTTTAGTATATAGCTCATGCACTTCTTTCATTTTATCTCTTCCCAAGAATTTTTTTCTTTTTAACATTTTTTGACTGGAATCCCTTACTTAAATTTATTCTTAGATGGTTCATTGCTAACATAAAGAAATAAAATTGATTTTTATTTATTTTTTCAAAGATTTTATTTATTTGAGAGAGAGAGTATGTGAGTGAGAGAGCACGAGCAGGGGGAGAAACAAAGGGAGAGGGAGAAGCAAGGAGCCTGACTCGGGGCTCAACCCTAGGACCCTGGGATTATTACCTGAGCCGAAGGCAGTTGTTTAACCAATGGCCTGAGCCACCCAGGCCCCCTAAAATTGATTTTTATATATTGATTTTGTATCTTGCAGCCTTCTTAAGCTCATTTATTTGTTCTAACATATACATACATATAATTTTAGGCTTTTGTACATGCAAAAGCATAAGTCTTTTATTTTCCTTGCTTTATCACACTGGCTAAAATGTTCTGTAAAACATCGAATAGAGTCATGAAAATGGATATTCTTGCCCTATTCCCAATCTCAGTGGCAAAGATTGTGTTATTCACAATTAAGTATAATGTTAGCTGTAGATTTTTCATACATGCCCTTTATCAGGTAGGGGAAGTTCCTTTCTATTGATACTTTATTGAGAATTTTTATCATAAATGGGTATTCATTTTATCAAAAGCTTTATCTGTGACTATTTTAAAAATTATGCACTTTTGTCCTTCATCCTATTAATATGATATATTATATTCATTGATTTTCAGATATGAAGTCATCTTTGCATTCCAGGGATGAATTTCATTTGATTGTAGTATCTGATCTTTATATATGTTGCTGATTTCAATTTGCTAATATTTTATTAAGGATTTCCGCATTTATATTCATTAGAAATAATTGCTTTCTAGTTTTCTTGTGATATTTTTATCTGGCTTTGGTTTTACACTAATACTGGCCTTACAGGACAAATTGGAAGGTTTTCTCTCCTCCTTCTTTTCCTAAAAATATTTGTAAAGGCTTGGTATTGTCTTCCCTAAATATTTAATAAAATCTAATAGTGATATCACTGGGCATAGGAAGATTCTTAGTAATTCAATGTCTTTATGCATTTCAGGTCTATTCAGATTTCATTTTTTTTTTTTTTGAGATGGTTTTGGTAATTTGTATCTTTCCAAGATAATTAACTATCTCATCTTAAGTTGTCTAATTTGTTTGCATATAATGGTTTATAATATTCCTTTTTAACACTTTTATTTTCTGTAAGGTTCGTGGTGATGTTCTCACTTTCATTCCTAGTTTTGTTACTTTGTCTCTTCTCCTTTTTCTCTTTGTTATTCTAGCTAACATTGTATTAATTTTGTTGATCATTTAAGTGAACCAACGTTTGTTTCCACATTTTTCTCTATTGTTTTTCTAATTTTTATTTCACTTGTTTATTTTCTGGTCTTTATTATTTCTTTCCTTCCTTTTACTTAAGGTTTGATATGCTCATTTTTACCTAACTTCTTGCAATGGTGGCTTAGATTGTTGTTATGAGACCTCTTTCTTTTCTAATATAATAATTTAAAGTTTTAAGTACTACTCTCTGCACTCTGTTAGCTATATCTCATAAATTTTTATATGTTAGGTTCTCATTTTCATCCAATTCAGCATGTTTTCTAATTACCTTGTGATTTCACCTTTGACTCATTGTTTTTCTTAAAGTATACTGTGAAATTCAAAATATTTGGGAAATCCAAAATTGCTTCCTGTTGTTGATTTCTTATTTAATTTTGTGGTAGTTAGAAAACATATTTTAAGTCTCATTTTATGTCCTGTAGTATGGCTTATTATAAGAGTTCTATGTGTACTTGAAAAGAATGTATATTCTGCTATTGCTAAATGGAGTCTGCTATGTTATTTATGTCAAGTCGGTTGCTACTGTTGTTCAAGCTTGAATATCCTTACTGATATTCTCTCTAGTTCTTTTATCAATGTCAGAGATATTGACATTTTCAAGCACTACCATATTGAATTGTCTGTTTTCCTTTAATTCTGTCAGTCTTTGCTAAGTGTATCGTGGGGCTCTGGTGTTAGGTAATTATACACTTATAATTGCTATTTCTTCCTGATGTATCAAAAATTTTATCATTATGAAATGTTTTCTTTTGTCTCTACTCATATTTCTTGTTTTAAAGTCTATTTTTATATATTAATGAAGCCACTCCAGTTCTTTAGTGGTTACTATTTGCTTTTCCAGCCTTTTATTTTGAAACTACTTGTGTCTCTGAATACAAAGTATGTCTTGTAGAGACAGCATATAGTTGGATCTTGCTCCTTCCTCTGTTGGCTGTATTTTTTAAATTATTTTCTTAATAGTCCCTCTAAAGATTATGATATATATTTTCAATTTATCACATTCTGCTTCAGGATAATAATAATGGTAATAATAATAATAATGGTAATAATAATAATAATAATATAGAGCAACCTTGCTCCGACATATTTCCTCTCATTTTAGTGCTGTTTGTCATACATATTACATCTATACATGTAACCCCCCAATATAGCACTATAATTGTTGCTTCAAATGGTCCTTGTTTTTAAAGAAATTAAGAGGGAAAAAAATAAAACAATAAATAGTATTTTATATTAACTCACATATTAACATTTTCAGAGTTCCCCATTTTTTCCTCTGGAGTTTAGTCACCATCTGCTCTCCTGTCCTTTTAGCCTGAAAGACAGTCATTAGAATTTCTTATAGGGCAGGTCTGGTTTTGTTTATCTGGGAAGGTCTTTATTCTGCCTTCATTTTTGACAAACAGTTTTGTTGGATAGAAACCTTCTTGGTCAATGACTTTATTTTCCCTATTAATACTTTGGATATCTTCTTCTACTGCTTTCTAGATTCCCTATTTTTATGAGAAGACAGCCGTTAGTTGTACTGTTGTTCTCCAGATACAGAGAAGCATTTTTCTCTTGCTGCTTCGAGACTTTGTCTTTGCCTTGGTTTTTTGTGGTTTTTATTATCATGGGTCTAGGCGTGGATCTCTTCATATTTATTCTACTCGTTGGTCATCAAGCTTCTTGGACTATACATTGTTTTTTCATCAAACTTAGCAGTTTATGGTTATTATTTTTCAAAAAAAACAGTCCCCCCTTTCTCTTTCTCCACTCCTCCTGGACTACCGTTATAAGTAGGTTGATAGGCTTGACACTGTTCTCCAGGTCTTTGAGTCTCTGTTCATTGTTCTTCAATCTTATTTTCTTTTCGTTCTTTAGATTGGATAATTTCTATTGACCTCTCTTGAAATACACTAATTTGTTTCTCGTATCTTCTCAAATCTTCTGTTGACCCATCTAGTAAACTTTCCATTTCAGTTATTGTATTTTTCAAATCTAGAATTTCAATTTTTTTATAAATTATATATTTAGATTAGTATATATATATTCGATTATTATATTTAGATATATTATATATATATTTAGATTTCCTACTTCTGAGCCATTTTCACCATATTTTCCTTTACTTCTTTGTACCTGGTTTCTTTTAATTCTTCAAACATACTTATATTGGCTGCTTTGATGTCTTTATCTGTTAAATTCAAACTTCTGGCCCACTCAGATTCAGTTTCTATTGACTGCTTGTTGTCCTGTGTATAAATTTCACTTTCCTGTGTCCTTGCATTTCTCGTATTTTTTTGTTGAAACTGGACATTTTAGATAAGATAATGTAGCAATTCTGAAACTGCTTTATCTATTGAGTGATTTTTCTGAAGGATTTTTTAAAGTAACTTGAATGACCTTAAACTGCAGAATCTGTCCCCCACAATGTGTGTAGTTCCTAATGTTTCCACTTAGGTTTTGAAAATGTGTTTTTAAAATTATTTTTCCTCTTGTCTTATTAGGGCTCACCCCTGTGTTACTAACAGCTTAGAGATCAGCTAATGATTTTTGTTGAAGTTTGCTTCAGCACTTCAAGTCCAAAAGCACTTCCAATCTCTGCCAATCAATCTGTGTGTAGATTGGGTAACACATTCATAGCTCAGATAGTTCTGGGCTTTTGCTTGCCACTAGATTCTTTTTGGTCTCCTCTGGCCATGTGTATAGTTCACAATCAGAAATCAGCCAGGAATGTGTGGAAAGCGTATTAAGCCTTTTTACGGCTCTCTCACTTCCAAAATCTCACCATTAAATTACTAGTAGGCTGCTACTTGCCCCAAATAGAATCAGAACCTCAGGCCAACAAAGCTATAGACTTTTCCATTTGTTTCCTACAGAGCTGCCACTTTTAAATGACAAAGCCATGGGTTTTTGTCCCCAGTCCCAAGCTGAGTCTGCCCACTCAGGAACAGAACTGCTGACATTCATGGCCAGCACTACCCTCATAAAACTACAGCTTTCACCAACCAGCCTGGGCTAGGGGAGGCAAGGAAGCAGCTCCAACCCCCCAAAAAGCTGCATATTTCCACAGTTGCTTACACAAAATTCTTCAGTTGTTTTTTCAATCAATACTTCTCAACTATGATCTGCTTTGTTCAATTTTCAGAGTCCTGAAGTGATCGTTATTGAAATTTTTATACAGTTTTATATTTGATTTTGTTGTGCAGAGAGGTTTCATTGACCTCTTCACAGCACAATAGCTAGAAATATCTGTATTGTGTGCCTTTGTAGTACCTCTCCCTAGTAGCAAAAGTGTATTTCTTTGCCCCGTCCCTGTTGGGGCTGGCCACGTGACTTACTTCATCCGGTGGCATACTAGCAGGGGCTTCAAAGGCACTCTCATGATTTGACTTGGTTCTTGCACTCCTGGTATCCATCATCAGCAGAGCATACCTTGGATAGTCACTGGTCCTAAAATAAAGAAGCATAAAGTGGACGTATATCCAATCTTGAGCCTTAAGCCAAACCCAGCTGAGCTCAGTCAAGTTCAGCCAAACCCCAGCTTAAACCCTGCTGACCTTCAAACACATAAATGAGAGAATAAATATGTATTATTATAGGCAACTGAGATTTTTGGCATTGTTTGTTATGCAGCAATGTTGACTTATGTAGTCACCTAATAATAAATGGTATCCTACTAACCTGTTCCACACCAACCATAAAAGGAAGTAGTCCCATGCTCTGCACTGTACGCCCCTTTAAATGGATCCAGGCTGAAGGGTAATGTCTAGGTTACAAGCGTCATCAAATGCCATGGAGAGATAATGAAACAAGTGCATGGATTTATCATGAAATTCTCTACAGAGTCAAGAGAGAGCAATGTGCCAGGTGTAAGCTTGAAAGAGCCATTTGCTTCTAAGAGTTATTGACAAAGAAGTAGAGAAGCACATGAAAATGTCACTGGGCCTTTTATGAGCCTGACAGACCAAGCTGAGAGCTAACTCGGCATTACTCTCTCACTCTGCATTACAAACGGAGAATGCAAGGACGTATTCTAAACTTCCGTCTGGCCGCAGGCTCTGTACCTTTTGCGCATGCGCACGGAGCTTCTTGAGCAGATCCATCAGTTCCATGTAATTCACCAAGATCTGCAACACAATACCTACAACATTACAGGGCCAGCACAAGGCATCCTACTATCCCTCACTTCAATGAGAGAGCTCACCAATAAATAGATGTTATAACGTAATGTGATACGGGTCATAATAGGCATCTGTGTGTTAGGGAACAATGCCACTTCCCAGATCTAAGAACGCTAACTTCAAAATCAGATCTCTCACCAGCATCATAAAGAGTATTGTCACTTGTGGCATTGAAATAGTCCTCATATCGATGTACCCTGGAATGTGTGTATGCACAGAATGGAAGACAGCAGGACACTCCAAGAGCTATTGTATGAGAGAGCTGATGTCGGAAAAATCACAAGCAAGGAGAGCAGGATAAATGCTATAAGAACATATCAAAGCACAGCATCAAGCGATGCAACAGAGCTGTGGACTGCTGGGAAATAGCAGCAGTACACAAAACAGCCCTAGCTACCCTATAAGGAATCTGAAGAAAGCCTTCGGGTGAATAGCTAACCAACAATAGGCTACAACTGCTAACCCAGGTTCAAATTTCACAGGTGCATAGCTCATTCTCCATTAGCTTGTGTAGCCCCACTTGAACATAGCCATTGTGGCTTGGACCCCCAGCACTCTCATAAAAAACAAAAGTCCTCAGAATAATTCTGGATACTCCCTATCAATCCCTTATATATTTTATGTATTCTTTCCAAAAATTGTACACATCAACTCTCATGTCATTTGAAAAGGCGACACTGTAGGTAACAGATTGGTGGGAAGACTTCTGGCAGCCACAAATATCTCATTCATAACCACTAATCCAGAAGCCGGAAAGATCTCTGCCTTACAAGAAAACCATGAACTCTATCCATGGAAGAAGCAGAACCTACCATAGGCCTAAGACCCGCAATTCTGTAAAAGCTACAAAGCTACTTGTCTACTTTCTCTAGAAAACTGTTAGGTCTCCTTAAATGATCAGGGACATACAGGTTGCAATGAAAAGGGCAAAAAGGTATGCTAAGAAGCAATTACAAGCACTAGGAAAAACACAGCCAAACTCCCAACTATAATCACATATCACCCAGCAGCCATTTTATATACGACAGCAATAGCCCTATAAGCTTCACTTCCTAACTAACTCATGAGGGCATCAGTAAATCACAATATTTAAAAATGTTAAGCTTCATAATGATGACATTGACTTATCAAGAAAATGCTATATTAAGTTGCTTTCTCCGATTAAGGAGATGCAGAAGTATAGTACATTTAAGAAGACTTTCACAAAAATAATTGATACAGTGAACATTTTAATGTTTAAATATATCTGGAAAATAGAAACATGCAAAATGTACAATGGCTCTAAATCACCACTGTTCGGTAGAAATATAAATGTGGGCCACAACTGGAAGACACATATGTAATTTTAGGTTTTCTAGCAGACAGATTTAAAAAGTTTTTAAAAGAGTAAAATTAATTCCCAGGGCGTCTGGGTGGCTCAGTCGGTTAAGCATCTGCCCTCGGCTCAGGTCATGATCCCAGGGTCCTGGGATCAAGCCCCGCACCGGGCTCCCTGCCCTGTGGGAAGCCTGCTTCTCCCTCTACCCCTCCCCCTGCTTGTGCTCTCCCTCTCTCTCTCTTGCGAAAGTAAATAAAATCTTTTTTTTATTTAAAAAATAAAGAAGAATAAAATTTATCTAGAAAAAGACTAAAAGTAATTCCAATAATAAATGCAATTTAACCCAACATAGTCAAAATATTATCATTATAATATGTAATCAACATAAAAATCACTAATGAAATTTTTGCAGATTTTGTCTGTGCTAAGTCTATGAAATCTGGTGTGTACTTGCACTATGGCACATCTCAGTCCATACCACCCACATTTCAGCTGCTTAATAGACACATTGGGCTGATGACTACCATATTGGACAGCATAGATGCCAATAAATGAAGCTTTACTGAAGAACTGAAATTAAAGCAACTGTAGCCACGGTATTCCAATCCCATTTGCAGACTACTAGGAGAAATGCAGATATGAAGCCACATGTGTTTCCTGAGTTTCCCCAAAAGCTCTGTAAAATTTTCTTGAGCACTCAGAAATTAATTGTAGCCTTATGGCGGGCATAGCATAATGTATAGAGCCGCTGCATTACTACCTTGTACACCTGAAACTAATGTAATATTGTGTGTCAACTGTACTCAATAATAAAATAAAATAAAATAAAATAAAATAAAATAAAATAACTTTTTTTAATAATAATTTTTTATTATGTTATGTTAGTCGCCATACAGTACATCCTTAGTTTTTGATGTAGTGTTCCATGATTCATTATTTGCGTATAACACCCAGTGCACCATGCAATATGTGCCCTCCTTAATACCCATCACCGGCTTATCCCAATCCCCCATCCCCCTCCCATAGTCCTCTTCTAATTTGGGGAGGAGGAAGGAGAACTGTAAGCACTAAAACCATTTATATAGTCATTTCTGAGATTAATAAGAGAAGTTCAATTTTCAAAGCTGTACCTCTAAAATAACTGAATTTTCAAAGATTAGATTTCAATCTATGTCTAGATCACAGCAAAAAACACTCTACTAAATAAATCTAATAAAAAATATTTTAAAGTACAGCATGTTTTGCACCAAATGTGTATTGATTTAGAATCGTTCGGTTGTACAATTTTGAAATTTTGTGAAAACTTGATATTAATGTCTAATACTTACATTATAATTTTGGACTATTAAAATTGCATGTAGAATTCTTTGTGTTTAATTGTCCTCTTTCTAAAATTAAAATAAATGAACAAGTCTTATTAATGTAAATTATGTAATGTAAAATTAAACTTTTTTATGCATAAAAGACAAGAAATGTTAAGAAAATGTTTCTGAGGGAAGTATGCTTTCTCATCAATCTAACTCGGATCTTGTGTCACTCCATTTCTTTCTTACAAGTGCTGATCTTATGGAGGACTGTGCCCTGTAGAATTCCCTGCTTGACCTCCTCCTACACCAAAAAGCAAGAGGAGGTAGGAACTCCTTCTTTCTCACTGGATGAGAGCTAGGACAAAATGTAGCAAAGAATTAGACAAAAAGGAACTGTAAGCCTAGGCCAAGACAGACTGGTAAGAAGGAAAATTCTCAAATGTCAGGTCCCAAGAAGCAGATGAAGAAGGAATCTGTGATCTTATCCCTATGAAGTGGTAATTAAGAGCCACTGGAAGATGGAGAGGTTTGGGGAGGCAGAATCTGGGCGCACAGCACTATGGAGAGGGAAACTGTCTGCTTGAGTAAATTCAGGACTCAAAAGGAGGAATGATGGCAAGAATGAAGACTGCAACACTATTCCTAGGTTTTATTTACCATGAACTTAGCTCATTGAAATGTACTTAGTTTTGGGGGCTCTTGGGTGGCTCAATTGGTTGGGTGTCCAGCTCTTGATTTAAGCTCAGGTCATGATCTCAGGGTCATTAGATTGATTGAGCTCTGTGTAGGGCTCTGTGCTCAGTGGGGAGTCTGCTTGAGATTCTCTCTCTCCCTCCGTGCTCCCCTCCTTCTTCTCTTGCAAGCGCTCTTTCTCTTTAAAAAAAAAAAAAAAGATTTTAAATGTCTTAGTTTTTAATGGATTATGGACATGTACTATTTATTTCTATGATAATAATTACCTTATTTTCTAAAAAGGGCTAAATGACTCTGGGTCTTTCATCTTTCGCTAGGACTCTCGTAGTCTAATACTTGATTACTATTATCTTCTTTCCTGAAGCTGTCTTTCTCTTCTGAGTTGTTGAGGATTTTAGTACAATCACGATGTCTATTAGAGTCCAGCTACAGCTGAGTGCATTAACAGGAAAACCTAACGGTCCTAACATTAACTTGCTCTTATAAAAGATCTTTGCGTCACAGGCTGAGTTTTAAAATAAAACTACCTGCTATTTTTTATCTATTTTTGGCCCTCCCTAACCCTGTATTCTCTCCAAGCTTTGGAGGATCCTTTTATGATCAGTAGTATGAATACACTCTATAGTAACCATATATAATAGATTAATGCTATTCTCCTGTTAGTTAATAGGAAGAAAAAACATAAACTGATTGCCTGAGGACAGACATATGTGGTAATCTTAGGCTTTCATTTTGATGTTTGGCTTTGAGATCCACCCATCACCCAAAGCAGTCCAGGCAATTCCCATGATGTCAGGCCACCAGGACAAGTATTTGTGGAGTCCACAACTCATTATTATTTCCCACCCTTCACTCCAATAGGAGATAAAGTTCTGCCTACCTTTCCTCTTGTAGACATTGGTGAGTAGACAGGCATTTGAAAGTAAATGGAAAGTAAATGGAATGACTCACACTAACGAACTAAAAGGCATATGAGGCAAAAGGAAACATCAAATGCTGGTGTGTTGATTTACAGTGAGAAAGACAACACCACACGCACAATAAATATCACGTTGGCTTGATCAAAACATTTTTTTTCTAGTGGTCCTACCACACAGAAATCAAAAGGTGGTTTTGTGAGCACGGACTCAAAACGACAGGAAGTAGATAAATCGAATCTTTAATGCATCTTTTCCCAAAATGTGTTATGTGCTGTGAGACACTTCAACAGATCTTTCAACAATAGAAGGCTCAGTAATCAAGTGAAGTTGAGAAACTCTAGATTAAGCCAAGTAAAGCAGCTTTCATAACTTCACATTTCCTTTGATCTGCGGATGTGAATTATGAATCTGCAAGGGTTCATATAGGCAACTTTTCTAGAATAAATTTGACTCCTGTTTTTATAGAACAATTATCAGTATCTCACGAAACAATATTACCCTACAGATGAAGTTTAGTATTCACCGACCGAAGTCCTTAGCCTGATATACAATCTTACCACAGGGATGGACTTGCCAATGGGCCTCGTGTACTTGAAATATAAAAACTGAAGCCCTGCGTCAGTCTCCCATTACGGACTTAGTTACCACAGAACTGAAACAATCAAAGTCCGGTATCTGAGTCTCTCTTTTCCCTTTTGTTTTAGTTAGCAGTGCCAATATGGACCTAAGTTATTTTCCTGTGTCTTTAATTTGATTTAATTCTACATTTAATTCTCCTATTAAGGAGGGTACAGTGAAGGCTTGCTTGTGTACAAGTAACCCCATCCATGTCGAGTGTTTTTCCATACCTTTATTGTAAGTTATGTATTGATTTTAAGTGTAACTTGAAATGACTCTATTTTCTTTATTTTCCATTTTTAGAGTCCAACCACACTAACTACTTATTAAAACTGTGTAAACAGAAAATAATATAACTGGTAGACGGAATAATGCCTGCACCCAAAAGTCCACATTCTAATCTCAAGAACCTGCTAATATATTATCTTATATACAAAAGGAACCTTGCAAATGTGACTAAGTTAAGGATCCTGAGATGGAGAGATTATTCTGGATGGGCCAATGTAATCACCAAGGTCCTTAGAGGTGAAAGAGGGAGGCTGGAGGGTCAGAATCAGAGAAGGAAATATGATAATGGAAGCCAAGGTCTTAGCGATGCAATTGCTAGCTAGAAAGAGGCCCTGAGTCAAGGAACATGGGCAGCTTCTAGAAGCTGGAAAAGGCAAGGGATTCTCCTCTAGAGCCTCTAGAAGGAATGAAGCACTGCTGACACCTTGATTTTAGACCCATGAGACCCATTTCAGACTTAAGACCTTCAGAACTACAAGATAATAAATTTGTGTTTCTAAGCCACCAGCTCTGTGGTCATTTGTTGAAGCAACAACAGGAAAGGATTAGAATAACCAAAATTTTGGAGACATCAGTCCCTTCTCCACCCGGTTTTTGCCACCCATTTCCAACATATAATAACCCTCTGGGTTCAAACAACTAACACTCAGAGCCATGGACTGATGTCCATCAGTCCCTTAAAACCTATTTGGGGATTCGTGTGAATCTCACTTTACAATGCTATGGAACCTTAAATCTAAGAATCCCAAGAAGTTTCAATAAGCATTAAATAAATCATTGAATGCCTCAAAAAGAGACGAATTTAGTTAGAGAGCAAAAAGATGAAAGCTTTTAAGTGAGATGACAACTACTTGAGAAATGTGAGTTTTTAAAGCCCCTAAAGCAGAATGAACTTAGGAGAACTGACCCATGCTAAATAAACTCACAAGAGACTTGGCATAAGCTGTATTAATAAGACTTCTCCAGAGAAACAGAACCAAGAGGATGTATATCTAAAAAGAGATTTATTTTAAGGAATTGGCTTATGTGATTATGGAGACAATCTGCAGAATGCGTTCTCAGTCTGGAGACCCAAGGAAGAGTCAATATTGCAGGTCATGTCCAAAGGCTGTGTGCTTTTAGAACTCCTTGTTTGGGGAAAGGACAGCCTTCTGTTCTAGTTAGAACTTCATCTGATTAGATGAGGCCCACCCACATTATGAGGGGAAGCTGCTTCACTTAAAGTCCACCAATTTAAATGTAAATCTCATCCAAAACACCACTGCAGAACCATCCAGAATAATATCTGACCAAATATCTGGGCACCAAGTCCCAGTCAATGTGACACATAAAATTAACCATCACATACACCAAAAAGTCAATTCATTAATTTAAATTTGGGACACTTCTGGGACGCCCCGGTGGCTCAGTGGGTTAAGTGTCCAACTCATGATTTCAGCTCAGCTCGTGATCTCAGGGTCGTGAGATTGAGCCCCACATCAGGCTCCATGCTGGGTGTGGGACCTGCTTAAGATTCTCTCTCTCCCTCTCCCTCTGCCCTTCCCCCCATGCTCACTCACTCACTCTCTCAAGAAAGAAAGAAAGAAAGAAAGAAAGAAAGAAAGAAAGAAAGAAAGAAAGAAAGAAAGAAAGTTGGGACACTTTTTTTCAGCAAAGTATGTATGTCCACTAGCTAGAAAACCTTAACAACAGAGCATCTAGGAGATTAAATTAATAAACCTTAAGCTACTTGATGAATGTGAATCAGAACAAAGGTAGTAGGACAGTTGTGTGGAATAATCACTGTACTGATCAGATTCTACTAAGTGCCTGCCAATTTTATTACCCTTCAAAAAAACCTGAGGTCTTGCCTTTTCAAATCTTCCCTAACAATATATTTTTATTCTTTGTTTCACTTTAGACTACAGAGACGGACCATCATCTAGAAGTCTAGGAGGTGGCCCTGTATTAGATGGCAACCAAGATCATTTTTCTTTGAGATTTTGAATATAATGGAGTTATATGGAGAGAGAGAAAAATAAGGAAAAGTCTTAGGACATACGAAACAATGTTTTACTAGAAGCAATGATTTAGAAAAAATTGGAGATTGTGTTAGCTTGCAAGTATATAACACATGCAGGTAGAAAAAGAAACAATGCCAGAAGTACCAAGTCATTGCACCTGGAAAACTAGTGGAGGGAGACACCTCCAGCCATTGAGAGTCATTTTGGAGTCCTGAGATTAAACCACCTACCAGCTCTCCCATTATCTTAAAACAAATCCCATTGGTTGAAGTAAACCATGCCTGTCTCCTCTGCTTTGTAGCCAAAAAGTCAAACACATTCACCTAGGCTCTAGGAAAGTCAGATAAACGTTTACTACCCTTCCAGAGAGTCCACCTCTCCCAATGACCAAAATGTTTCTATGTCCTAGATCCAGTGTCTAGAGTCTAGATTCTTTTCTTTTTTTTTTTTTAAAGATTTTATTTATTTATTCGACAGAGATAGAGACAGCCAGTGAGAGAGGGAACACAAGCAGGGGGAGTGGGAGAGGAAGAAGCAGGCTCATAGCGGAAGAGCCTGATGTGGGGCTCGATCCCACAATGCCGGGATCACGCCCTGAGCCGAAGGCAGATGCTTAACCACTGTGCCACCCAGGCGCGCCTAGAGTCTAGATTCTTTGGACAGTGTTGGAGACTTAAAATCCCTCTGTAGGTTTTTGTCCTCCCTCCCAATATATAAAGTATATACCCAAACAGGGCAGCAGACAATTGGTTGGTTTAGTGCTCATTATTGTAAAATATAATTCGGTCGTTCATCTGTCTCCTGAAATGATTTGGGTTGCACTTTTGAAAATTGTGGTACCACCAGGACTGAACCAGGAAGTAATAAAAAAACTAAATAAACCAATTTTTAGTAAGGAGATTGAAAAGAAATAAAAAAACTAAATAAACCAATTTTTAGTAAGGAGATTGAATCAGTAATTAAAAAACAAAAAAATCTCCCAACAAAAAAAAGCCCAAGACTAGATGACTTCACTGGTAAATTTTACCAAATACTTATTTGTTTGTTTGTTTTTAAAATTTTTATTTATTTACTTACTTATTTACTTAACTAATTTTAGAGAGAGAGAGAGAGCATGCAAGTGGGGGGAAGTGTACCAGGCGAGGGAAAGAATTTAAAGCAGACTCTGCACTGAATGTGGAGCCTGACACAGGGCTCAATCTCATGACCCCAAGATCATGACCTGAGTTGAAACCAGTAGTTGGACACTTAACCAACCAAGCCACGCAGGAGCCCCAGTTTTACCAAATATTTAAAGAAGAATTAACACCAATCCTTCACATACTCTTTTAAAAAATCAAACAGGAGGGAACACTCTCAAACTTATTTTGTGAAGTGTGTATTATTCTGATTCCAAAACTAGAAAAGAAACCTACAGGCAAATATCCCCAATGACTATAGATGTAAAAATTCTCAATAAAATACTAGCAAACTGAATTTGGTGGCACATTAAAAGGATCATTCATCATGATCAAATGGGATTTATCTTTGGGATGCAAGATGGTTCAACAGACACAAATCAATCAATGTGATACATCACATTAATAGAATAAAAGCAAAGAACCATATGACCATCTCAATAGATCCAGAAAAAGTATCTGACAAAATCCGACATCCATTCATAGTAAAAACTCTTAACATATTAAGTAACAAAGGAATAGATCTCAACATAATAAAGGCCATATATGAGAAGACCACAGCTAACATTATACTCGGTGCTGAAAGTTTGAAAGCTTTTCCTCTAAGATCAGGAAGAAGACAAGGGTGCCGACACTCACCACTCATATTCAACATAGTACTAAAAATCCTGCCTAGAGCAATTAGGCAAGAAAAATAAATAGAAGGTATCAGAATTGGAAAGGAAGAAGTAAAATTGTCTCTATTGGCATATGGCATGATAATATGTATAGAAAACCTAAAGACTCAACCAGAAACAAAACAAAACAAAACGAAACTGGTAGATCTAATCAATGAATTTATAAAGTTGCAGAATACAAAATTAACATACAAAATCAGTAATACTTCTATACACTGACAACAAATTTTCTGAAAAAGAAATTTAAAAATCTATCCCATTCACAAGAGCATCAAAAACAATAAAATAGGGGGCGCCTGGGTGGCACGGCAGTTAGATGTCTGCCTTCGGCTCAGGGCGTGATCCCGGCGTTGTGGGATCGAGCCCCACGTCAGGCTCCTCCGCTATGAGCCTGCTTCTTCCTCTCCCACTCCCCCTGCTTGTGTTCCCTCTCTCCCTGGCTGTCTCTATCTCTGTCGAATAAATAAATAAAATCTTTAAAAAAATAAAATAAAATAAAAAATTTAGGAATAAATTTACCGAAAAAGGTCAAAGATCTCTACTCTAAAAATGGTAAAATGTTGACTAAAAAAAAAAAAAATCAAAGAAGGAACAAATAAATGGAAAGGTATCCTATATTCATAGATTGGACGAATAAATATTGTTAAAATGCCAATAATACCAAGAGCTATTTATAGATTAAATGAAATCTGTATCAAAATTCCAATGGCATTTTTTACAAAAACGAAACAAAAAAACCCTTCTAAAATTTATAGGGAACCATAAAAGATCCCCAATAGCCAAAGAAATTCTGAAAAAGAAGAACAAAGCAGGAGGCATCACACTTCCAGATTTCAAGCTTTACTTTAAAACTATAGTCATCAAAACAGTATAGTACTGGGAAATAAAAACATACAAATAGACCAATGGAACAGAATCAAGCAATCAGAAATAAACCCAAGCATAAACAGTCAACTAATATTCGACAAGAAACCCAGGAATACTCAATGAAGAAAGGACAGTCTTTTCAATAAATAGTGCTTTTACATTCACATGTAAAAGAATGCAACTGGATCCATATCTTCTACCACTCCCAAAAATTAACTCAAAATGGATTAAAGACTTAACTATAAGATGCAAAGCCATAAAACTCTTAGAAGAAGACATAGGAACAAAGCTCCTTGACTCAGGCCTTGGTAATGATTTTTTGGATATCACTACCTAAAGCAGGAGCAACAAAAGAAAAAATAAACAAGTGGGACTAGGCCAAACTAAAAAGTTTCTACACAACAAAAGAAACCATCAACAGAGTGAAAAGACAACCTACAGAACAGGAAAAAATATTTGCAAATCCTAAATCTGATAAGGGGTTCACATCCAAAATATGTAAAGAACTCACATAACTCAAGAGCAAAAAATCAACCCAGTTGAAAACCGGCAAAAACCTGAACAGACATTTCTCCAAGGAAGAAATACAAAAAGACCAGCGGTACGTGACAAAATGCTCAACATCACCAGTCATCAGGGAAATGCAAATTAAAACCACAATGGGATATCATCACATGCCTGTTAGAATGTCCATCATCAGAAAGACAAGAAGATAACGAATACTGGCGTAGATGTGCCCTGTCGATGAGAATGTAAACTGATACGGCCACCGTGGAAAACAGTATGGAGGAGCCTCCAAAAATTACAAACAGAAATACCATACGATACGGCAATCCCACTTCCGGGAATACGTGCAAAGGAAATGAAAACACTAACTTGAAAAGCTACCTGCACCCCCCATGTTCATAGCAGCATTATTTACAATAGCCAGGCCATGGATATAATCTATCTAAGTGTTCACTGATGGATAAATGGAAAAGGAGTTCTAGTCTGTACACGCATACAATGAAATATTATTCAGCCATTAAAAAACAAGAAAATTCTACCAGCTGTGACAACATGGATGGACCTTGAGGGCATGATGCTAAGTGACGTAAGTCAGACAGAGAAAGAAATACAGCCTCATCTCACTTATATGTGGAATCAAAAAGAAAAAGAAAAAGAAAAAGAAGAAAAAAAATACAGAAAGAGTGGTCAGACTTGTGGATACCAGAGGTGGGGGGGGGGGGGGAATTGGAGGAAGGTGGTCAAAAGGCACAAACATCCAGCTGTAAGACTTAACGAGTGCTGGAAAGGTAGAGTCCAGCACGACGGTGGTAGCACCACTGCCGTGTGGTACACAGAAACAAGCTGTGAGGACAGTAAATCCTAAGTAGTTTGCATCACAAGGAGAATTGTTTTCCTTTTTTCTTTCTTTTTTCTTTTTATTGTTCTCTCTATATGAGAAGATGGATGTTAGCTGCCCCACACTGTGGTAATCATTTCGGAATACGTGCATGTCAAACCATCATGCCTCCTGCCTTCGAGTTACACAGTATTACAGTCAATTCCTTCTCAATAACTGCAAGAAAGGTTGTGGTACCATTTCTTCTTGCTGAAACCTTGCCTTCGTCATCTTGCTCTCTACACCAAGTGTTATCACACTGGTATGGCCCTCTAAGCACCGATTTCTTGATTATTCCTCAAGGTGTATCAACTTTAAAAAATAACTGATCTCAGCCACTATGTTGGTTGGGTTTTTTTTGTTTTTTGTGTTTTTTTTACTTTTACTGTCACAAGGTCACCTTATTTTCCAGTTCCCACATGACACACCTCATTTTCCCTTTTTTGTGCTGACAACATCATTCAGATCTATCGGTGAAAAAATTAAGAGCTTTCAGATTAGTTATAGCCTAAATGTTAGGCGGGGACAGAATTGTAATGTAAAAATCCAGGCTTAGTCAATCCATTTTACTGTATTCACATTCAAGGGAGGGACAGGAATCCGAAAGCTGCTGTCAGGGAATTCTCGACCTTCTCGAAAGTTTCTGGCTTTGCAAATAGGTGAGCAACAACAGAATCCAGCAGGCAAGATGAGGCCCAGATTGGTGGTCTCTGAGGTGAAGCAGTCTGGCAGCTGCTTCTGGCTCAGGCCAACAAGCCCTTAGGACAGAGTGCCAAGTCATAGAGGGAGGATGTGGCAGGTGCTGTGGGCTCAGGCAGTGAGGAGGACTTCTGCCTGAGAAGAGAATGCGAGCTGAGTGGCAGAATAAGACAATGGGGCAGCTTTATCGAAAGACAGGCTCTCTGGTCCCAACGCAGCGGCCCTCTGTCCCCTGTCCTGCCTGAGGGCTGGCTCCATAGGGTGTAGGGGACTCTGAACTTCTAGGGGTCGTTTGTAACTAGAAAGAAAGTGTTGGTCTACAAATGAATCCTGTTCCTGGATGATGCCTGGGCAGGGAGTTCAGCGTGCCCCACTTTCTTGTCACAGGAAGCAAGCTGCCACAAAAATCCTTTAGAACACCGGTTCTTTTTCTAATCGTTAGCAAAAGAACCTTTTTCAAGTGAAATTTTTTTTGTGGAATGTCGAATATATAAAAATAGTTGAAAGCATTATCAGCCCCGAACAGCCTAGAGCCCAAACCCAAGGCCTCCCCGCTGAGCCCCACCCCCACGGCAGCCTCTGCAGCCCCTCCGTGAAACTATTGGAGTTGGGGGGACACAGTGTGAAAGCCACAGCTTCAGAATGCCAGGCAGTCTGTCTATGAAAGCCTGAAAGCATGGATTCAGGCAAATGTGAACAATAAAAACCATGCATCATGCCAACAACCTAAAAAACCTATCAAAGTTGAATCAACTGGTCCCTGGGAAACCCTAAGTGTCAAAGGCATCCTTGAATCCTACCAAATCAGCAATCTGCTGCCGGAAATACGCTTATTAAAAAGGCTCCAAGAGGCCATGCAATGGCATGGAACATGTCATTTAGAGTCATAAACCCTGAATTTGAGTCACAATTCTACCACTTGCTACCTGGGTGATCCTGAGTAAATGTCTTAAACTCTCTGAGCCCAGGGCCACTTGGGTGGCTCAGTTGATTAAGCATCTGGCTCTTGATCTCAGCTCAGGTCTCAGTCTCAGGGTCATGAGTTCAAACCCGATGATGGGCTCCATTCTGGGCGTGGGGCCTACTGAAAAACAAAAACAAAAACAAAACCTCTCTGAGCCCTGACTCTTTCTCACCAGCAAAAGAAGGATAATAGGTTTCTTACTCACTTTAAATGGGTATAAGGATCAAATGAAAGAATGCATTAAAGAAGTACACAAACTATAAATCTCTATATGCATGAAAGTTGTTGAAATTATAAAAACCTACTGGTTGTTATGTCATTCATTCACTCTGCAAATTTTTTATTGAACAATACTCCAACCACCATAAAACCAATGAATTGAGCTAATTTGGACGTGACTTCTCTGTATCCTACTGAACAAGGCAACAGTAAAGAGTAGCAACTTGTTCCCATGAGCAGTGATGGGATCCACGCTGTCTGCGATAGTCCCCCCACTCCCTGCCTGAGCTCCCTGACGCGCTACTGCAGCTTTCTCAAGGGAGAATCTAGTCCTCTCAGTCACTGCTACACTCACTGCTTTCCCCCCGACCCCCACAGCTGGGACCCTGAGGGTCCCTGATTCCTGTCTCTATGCAGAAAACTCAGAGCCAGCTGACCTAGTCATTCCGTGAGAGGCAGACCACCAAAGTTAGATGGACTAACTTTCACCACCACCAAGATTCTGGCCACGTGCCCAACAGAACTTTCTACACTGATGGAAATGTTCTATATGTTCACTCCTTAGTAACTAGCCACTAGCCACATATGGCTACTGACCTCTTGAAATGCGTATACCAGAGGAATTGATTTAATTAATTTAATTTAAAGAGCCACGTGTGGCTAGTAATTGTACCCATATCATTTTGAAATACAGCAACATTGCTAAATAAATAAGTAAATAAATAATACCCACATGATCTGTCCTAATTCAGTCTCCAATAGTGCTTCTCCCAATTATTGAAAGTTGTGAGCAAAAGCCAATGCCACACACAGAGACTGAGCACGCATGTGAGGGATTTAGCACTGTGATCAAATAAAACTTAAAATTAATCTGACACCTATTAATGATGTGCATAATAGTTATAGTAACGCAGTAATTAGTTATAAAGGGTAAGTCATTCATAAATTACTAAAATTAGCAGTAACTTTTACGCTGTTTGTTCTCTGGAATTAACAAATTACACCAATATTCTTAGCTTTCCTGAATTCTTCATAAATGCCCATCCCCGGCATCATGAGAAGACCAGAATCCTGGCTCCAAAGCCATCGCTCCATGTTGTTCTATCTCAGTATTCTCTCCCTACCTAAGACAACCCACAGTTGAGGTCCTTGGTGCTCCTGGTCATACTGCCAAGTTCTGCTACTCTCTGTCCCACCATTGAGATGTCGCTGAGCAGGGCAACTCTCCTGCTCCCCTCATGACGTTCCTGCTCTGGAGGAGGCAAACTGTGGACAGACAGCTCTCCCTGATCGCCAGGCACCAGGAAAAGGGAGGAGAGAAGAGAGGGGAAAGTAGGAAGGCCAGGAAGGAAGCTGGATGCTGGGCAAAGGCAGCCAAAGGGATACTGCATACGGGCTCAGGATGGCCGTTTGGAGGCAGAGGGAACCCGCATGGGGGAAAGACAGCGCTGCCGTCAGAAGAGAACGCCTGCACGCTTGCGCAGTGGGATCCTGGTCCTGAAGCCACACCAGACAGGAGCCTCAGGGCACATATAGAAAGGTAGCCCCCGGGCACACATACTGTGCCGAGTGGTCCTTGAAAATATGCGTCTAGTGGCTCCAGATCGGACACAGCTTTCAGGGTGAAGAACAAAAATAACTAACACTGCGGTCTTGATCTCCTGGGAGACCAGAGGAAGCAGGGCAGTAAGTAAGCAGAGAGGACAGGGTGAGGGGAGGCTCCGAAAGCACAGGAAGAAAGTTCATGGTTCGTCTTGGCTGGGAAAACTGCAGGATTCCGCCATATTTGCAGGAAATGTTCATTTCCATGGCAAGTGTTGTGCTATAAATACTTGCAGTCGGACCTGAGCAGGCCCTGCGGGCAGGTGACATGCTTTGCAGGTTAAGGAGGTCAGGGCTCACAGGGTAACTAAATGTGCAGCTTCCTTACAAAATTTTCTACCCAAGGGTTCCAGACACCCTCCAGCTCTCCTGCTCAAGCTGTGCTTTTTCTAAGGTGGCAACTGCCAAGTTCTGGTTTCTTCTTCCAAGGTCCAAAGAGCGAAGGAAGAGCAAGAGTTAGGCAACACTTGTACTAACCACAGTCCTTTTCCCTTCAAGCACCCTCTCTATCTTCAGTTTCAGTGTGAATTTGAAACAAAATACCCGTGACCATAACAACAAACTACAATTCAGTGAGGGATCTGTATAAGCCGCACTAAACATTCCCACCTCTCTTCAGCCTCTCTCTTTCTCTCCTGTCTGTCTGTCTCTGTCTCCCCCAACCTCCTGCATGGCTACTGTACAATGCTTAACTTGACATCTTCTCCACTCCCGGGGCCAGCTCAGCTAGAAACTAGCATTTCTTGGTCTCAAACTCAAGGGGAGGGAGAATTACCTGGCTCAGCCCGAGTCAGACATCTACCTTGATTGAATCAACAATACTAGAAGCTCGGGTACTTACAGAACACAGGTGAGTGGTGGGGCCCCATCGGAGGGAGGAGAGTGACAGTCCTCAGAGAAGAGAGATGTGAGCTAAACAAGCACTTAGGAACAGTTACGACAGTGCAGGCCTTTAGTGGTGTCCGTATGGTCTTTCTTTGACCTTGGAGAAGAGTAGTCATCACTGGAGCTGGGGAAAATGCTAGAACAGAGGCTAAGGCAGATTCTAGCTTCTACATGGTTTTACCTAAGACTCAGTTACCTCCAACTAACTAAGACAAACAAAAGCTGTCAACAAAGGAATTTGGCTCTGCCTGATCACAGGTACACAGGAAGGTAGAGTCACAATCTCTTTTTGATAAGAGGTTCCTTTTAATTCCTCTGAAGCCAAGAGATTCCTTGGAAGGGAGATGCTGACATTAAAGTCCTTGAGCTAACAGATTCTTGTGCGCCCCTCCTTTCAGGGAATCTGAGAAAACCTGGTGGGAGAAAGTGGCTCAGAAGGCAGTATGTGGGGCAACTGTTTTAGAAATTACATGGAGGGGGGAGGAGCTTACGTTCTACCGGCAGATTTAGTGTTAAAGGTTCCTGTCCTAGTGATTAAGTAACTCAAGTGGCCATTGCAATTAGTATTATTAGTTGCCTTTATTAGTTTCCTTTAGAGAAAGTAAGGGCCAAAAAGGTTACGCTCACCTTTGGCGACTGCTGATTGAAAGCGATTCTGAGCTGCATCTCTGATGGTGAACTCCTTATGACTAAGGAGAAGACACCAGTACAGAAATCGTTCTGTAGAAAACTTCAAATAAAGAAAAGCCTTATCTCCTAGGAAACCAATTCACTCCTCCTCATTCTCTGTTCAGAAAGATGGCCAGCTTTCCCTTTTCCCATCCCCAACCCCATAATCATTTCCTTCTTCAAAACCTCACAGTCTAACAAAGCAAGAAGGCATTCTAGATGAGTATATGTATTTTTTAGGTTGAATTCTATCCAACCAAGGTCCAACACCATTTCCAAATTCAGAATCCATTTGAAAAGATATTTGGGATGTAGAAATACAGGCAGCTGCCAAATAATCACTTAGATATGACAAGGAATACAGGCTGAGAATTGGAACACAACTGGAATCTACCTATATAACCATTTCCACAGGGTAGAACTTAGCAAATGATACCTCTATTACAAGGGGTCTGGTTCCTCATATCTCATGTAAGCAATTTCACAAATGCTATGGCCTTCAGGCACAGTGCCTTAGAGAAGCTTTCATCCACTCAGTTGAGCACCTATTATAAGCCAAACACTAGGGGGATAAAAGAACACTGGGGGGATAAAAGGAAAAAAGAATTAGGGAGTTCAAATTGTAGCAGAGAAGACAGACACATAGATGAATATTGTAGCTACTAAATAAAGAAGTGAGTTCAAAGCACAGGGCTAGTGCAAGAGGGTCAAATCTACTGGGGATAATAATAAAAAATAAGGGGCGCCTGGGTGGCACAGTGGTTAAGCGTCTGCCTTCGGCTCAGGGCGTGATCCCAGCGTTCTGGGATCGAGCCCCACATCAGGCTCCTCTGCTATGAGCCTGCTTCTTCCTCTCCCACTCCCCCTGCTTGTGTTCCCTCTCTCGCTGGCTGTCTCTATCTGTCAAATAAATAAAATCTTTTAAAAAATAATGATAATAATAATAAAATAAAAAATAAAAAGCCTTCATAGAAGAGGAAATCTTTGCATTGGGGTCTTAAGAATAAATAGAAGTTTGTCAAGAAGACCACTGTGGGAGGGTAAAAGGACTCCCAGACATGGGAAACAGCATATAAAAGGTACTGAGGTATGAAACTATAAAGTTCAGTCATGGAACTGCAAGTCAGTAATTCAATAAGGACAGCACCGAGGAAGAAACAGGAGTGGAGAGAGATGACTGGAGAAGTAGGAAGACACGGGCTCATGAAGGATGTGGTTTGTCATGATTGAGCAGTTTAGATTTTATCCTACCATTGATGGAGAGTATACTGGATTAAAAACTGTGCTCCTCAGAGCCATTCCAACTCCTTCTATGCTTTCTCCTGTCTCACAGGAGTTGGAAGTCTGAGAAAACATTCCCCAGATCTCTTGTCAGCAGTATGCCAGTTTAAAATCCACCAATTCAGTATCCTGACAGGTTTTCAGAAGGTAGAAGGAAATCAAAGGCCACCATTACTCCTCCAATAGTGGTAGGCAAAATGTGTGACTTCAAGAGACGTTGGGTTGTTATCAGTATTCTGCTGTGTGTGAAGCACCCACTGTGGTGTTACAGACGGCTATGAACGTCCGCAGTTTTCTGAAGTTCTTAACCAGGGCAACAATAGCTGCTTCCTCTTCCCCAGAAAGTTTGCTACCACATTGTAGGCCTGCTGGCAAGCTTCAGAGCCACCGATAACCTTCTCTGACCTACAGTCCTACAACTTTTCCAATACTTTATAAACCTCATTTAACTGTATTAAATCTATCTCTGCTCAAAATACTTCATGTGGTTTCTGTTTCCCTGATCCAAACCCTGACTGCGGCATTTTAGAAGATGACGCTTGTGGCTTTGTGAAGAAAGAATTGAACGGGGAGAGACTAGAGGCAGGGATATCAAGCGATGGATTATTTCAATAATACAAAGGAGAGATGATGCTCAAAACTAGGAAAATATCAAGAGAAACAGAGGAGGGGAGTAACTTTTAAAGTATTTAGGACATATGACCAGTCTAGGTAGGTTCTAGACTTCTGGTCTAGGTAATTGTACCAATGGTGGGAAAGACAGAATACAAGACAGGGAAGATGGGAAGAAGATTTGGTAGGCATTACAGATGAGAGTTTGATTTGGAATGTATTAAATTTGGTGCAGACACTAAGTAAGCAGTTGGGTAAATAAATCTAGGTGTGAGGGGATTTAGGCCAAAGGTATTTATTTTGTAGACCAGGAGCACAGAAATGGTCATTAAACCATAAGGATGGGTGAAATTGATTAAGGAAAGTATGAAGCATGAAAAAACCCAGAAGGTTAAGAAAGTAACCCTGAAAAACATCAACAGTTAAGAGCAAATACTGGAAGAGAACCCAACAGAGATCAAGGAGGAGTAATCAGAGAGGTAGGGAGAATCCACACAGTATGGTATTAAGCAGGAGGAGGTCATCTGAAATCATGGGTAAAGACATAAAGATGACATAAATTGTAACTAATGGAAAACATCAATTTTAAAATACAAGAAGGATTCAACTGATTACTTACATTCACTCAAATGTTATTATTTGTTGCTTTTATGCAGTTTCATGCAATGTGAAAATGAAAGGATGATTTGTAGTTCTTGGCAGCTTTACATTTCCACTGAGTTTTATCTCTTCCTCAGTCTTCCTCCTTCATCCTAAGGGCATTTTTCCTATTCCTCACTGTTTCGTCCCCTCATGCCTCTCCCCTTGTTCTTCGTAGGATGGAGTCAATGCATTTCTGCCCTTATAGGTAAGAGTTCCTTCTCACATCATCCAGATACTTAATCTGCATTTTTTTTTAGCCTGGCAATCTGAATTGAAGCCTTTTGGACCCTATGTCCATGCAAGTTTGGCCTGTGACCACTCGCTGACCTATTGGTTCAAAAACTGGTAAATGGACCACTAGGCTGTGTTGAAATCAATTTAATTGGTCATGACCAGAATATTTTTTAAATGAAATATAAGAGAGTAAAATGGAATAGAAAATATACGTTAGCGATAGGAAAGTTAAGTATCATTTAATAAATCATTCTTTTCGAAAGAGTTTCAGTTATATGTATGTTATGTGTGATAAGTCACAAAGTAAAATATTAGAGCAAAGTCTCATAAGTGTAACATGAAAAAGAATTACCAAGGAGGATTGTGTTCTTAGTCTATATTTACGAAGGGATCAGGTCTCAGGTGCAAAGAGTTTACTTGGGAAGTCATCCTAGAAAACAAAAGTGAAGGAGTAGGGAAAGAGAGATAAGAAAGGGCAAAAAGCCAATAAAGTGTGCAGTAGTGCTGATTATCACTATGGGTGACTGGGTCTCCATCTTGTTGGGGACACACGGAGAACCCATGCAGAATGTGCCTCGGCATTGTCCCACAAGAGCAGAGGTTGGCTACTATCTTCTGTAAAGGGTCAGATATTAAATATTTTTCTCTTCCTAGGCCATGCAGTACCTGTCATAACTACTCAACTCTGACATTGCAGCATAAAAGTAGCCACAGACAATATGTAAATGAATGGGCATGGCTGTGTTCCAATAAAGCTTTATTTATAAAAACAGATGGGCTGGATTTGGCCAAAGTTTGTCAAGCCCTGCACTAGAATACAGGGACTGACGCTTTTCTTTTCCACCAATTCCAATGTCCAATGATTGAAGACTACCCTAGAGAGTGATACCCCCCCCCCATTTCTGGGTGTGCATAGACACTGAGAAAATGGCATAAATGAATGGCCAGCGTGTTTTATGCAGAACACTGGCTGCCAAGGATACATGAAAGTGTGCTGGAGTCAGGTGGACAAAGGGGGTTTGGTGAAGTGCATCACAAGATGCAAAAGGGACAAATGGAGGTTATGAAACACTGGAGAATATATTCACATTCTCCCATATTTGATGAAATGACCTCGCAAGGCTCTTCCAAGTGCTCACTGATCTTGCGCATATCGCCCTTTTCTCTAGAAACACTAAAACCTGGTGTTTTTATATTCATTATGACCCATTCCCTAAGGAAATTAGTTGTTGCATTGTAGAGAAATTTTTTTCTTTTACTTCTTCAAAGTTAACTGTGTGTTCAGTTCTCATACCTAGCTTGGCACACACACTACCATTTCAAATCATTTTCTCTTAAAACTGTCCACACAGAGGAATCTCACCTAATTATTCTTACATAGTCTAAAAGACATAGTCTCTCTTATGCTTTTAAGCTCATTTTCTTTACCACACGATTTCCTTTTTTCGCCAAATGGCTACATCCAATTATTCTCTTCTTGGGTGTTTTAATTTCACACATTTTTGTGCACTTAGAAAGACCATAGATTGCACTACATTCACTGGCAAATCATCAAAAAGCATTTAAATGAAAGAAAATTTTTGTAAAAACATATCTTTTGTAGCAACATAAGGCTGAGATCGTTCCTTGTTTTAAACCACATAACTAGAGGAGAGGAGAAAGACAAGAGTCCGTGATTTGATTTCTTTTTAATGACTTTTCATTTATATAGCATTTTTACAGCTCACAGAGCTCTTTCTTGTGAAATTTGTACAGTTTATACATTTCCTTATTTGAACCATGGGGAAACTGAGGCTTGGGGGTTAAGAGTTTTGTAAAATTCACAGAGAAAGTTGGAAACAAGACGGGATCTATAATTTAATCTCCCTTTGTCTCAATCCAGTATCCTTTTGGATATGTATTATTCACAACTACCATGTGAATTACAGAAATTTTAAGGGTCATATTTTTGGCTACTAATTCTCACAGGAACTTTATACCATGTCATTCAACTTTCTCTATGCCTGGATATTGGCTATAAATGCTTCGATGTTTTTTGTTTTTGTTTTCGTTTTAATACAGGAAGGTCCCAAGCATGGTAGATTATTTGCAAAGATGGCTACTATAACCTCTTATCCCTGTATGCTCATGACTTTGCCATTCTTCCTATAGAAAGAAATACAGTTGATTTCCTCTGCCCTTGAGTCTCGCTGACCTCGCGACTTGCTTTATTTTTTTTTTTAAGATTTTATTTATTTATTTGACAGAGATAGAGACAGCCAGCGAGAGAGGGAACACAAGCAGGGGGAGTGGGAGAGGAAGAAGCAGGCTCATAGCGGAGGAGCCTGATGTGGGGCTCGATCCCATAACGCCGGGATCACGCCCTGAGCAGAAGGCAGACGCTTAACCGCTGTGCCACCCAGGCGCCCCTCGCGACTTGCTTTAAACAGGAGAATGCAGTGATGTGACCTAGTGAAACTTTCAAGTACAGGCCTCAAGATGCTTCTTGGAACACAGTGATGCCACATGAGGAAGCCTGGCTCTTCTGCTCGAGGATAAAGGGGAAAGGGGTGCAGCTGAAAGCCAACACCAAATGGCAGGTAAGTGAGTGAAGCCACTTTGGGCTATCCAGCCCCATTCGAACCTCTAGATAACCTCTAGTCACATGAGTGACTCCATGAAGAACTGCTCAGCTAAGCTCCTCCCAAATTACTGACCCACAAAATGATAAGCAAATAAAAATAGATGTTGTTTTAACCCACTAAGTTTTGGCATGACTTGTTATGGAGCAATACATAACCAATACACTAGCAGTGAGGGATTTGATGGCCCATTATTTTGTGGAAATAGTGGAGATTCCCTAAAGATCTGAAGCGACTTTAATGCCTCAGAAATTGATGAGTTTTCTTCCATTTTTAAGGAATGCTGTACTGATTCCCCAGGTTTGTTACAGAGTAATGATGTCAATAGATAAATAGCATCATCTTATTACATTAACTTCTCACAGAACTGCTTGAGCTGCCCACAGGAGTGATTTCTGGTAGCCATCTTTTTGTTACTTGACTCTGTCCCAGTGGCTGTAATTGGTCAAGAATGGATACCTAGCCCAGGTTGGGCAATTAGTCTCTCTGTGGTGAATATGAAGTATGGAATAGAGACCCAGAGACTGGAAATCTTTGAAAACTGAGTCTGATTAACAGTAGGTCTCTGGAAGGAAAGCTATCACTACTCTGAGGTCCCCAGAACCACACCGGTCCCCACCCTTCCTGAAAAGTAGTTGTCCAACTCTTCATTAGACTCATGGCCCCTATCTGCTCTTTTACAGTCTGGGGGCCAGAAGGAAGATAATCTTATTTTACAGTGGGATCAGGAAAGCTGGTCTCTTGAATTTCTACAGAGTTCTACCTACTGCACAGATCAGTGCTAATGTCAGATAAAAGCAAGTCTCTGTCAATAATAATTTCACTAATGAAATCTCTCCCTGTTCCTACTGCCCTATGCTCTTATCACATGGACACCAACTCCATACTGCCAGGATCAGCCTTGGTGGTGGTGGTAGGAGGAAGAAAGTGATGATACCTATAACTGATTACTCAGGAAACTGGGTATTTGGTGGTTGGTGGCACGAAGTACAAGGTCTTATCCCCACTGCCTGCCAGGGCATCTTTGGCCATTATATCACCTTGTTTCCTGTGCTACCAAAAATCTATGCTCCTCTACAAACTGCTGTAATATCCTAATTTAAAGTTAAAGTTTGTTCAAAGAGCTGGAATCTCATATATTTACCACAATCAGGACCCCAAAGAGAGACTGCAAGTAACAACATCATTTTCTGTTATATTTGTATAGGGAAAGGTGAGTCTGCTGAACGGCTCCCTGGGCATCTTGTTTTCAGTAAGAGCTCACAGAGTCACATGGCTAAATTCCACCCATTTCTTTCAGGACAAGTCTGGGACTGGATTCATTTTTTTACTGAAAAGAGAAAATGATCTTAGTAAATGTCCATCAAATGAGAGTTCTAGAACACCAAAGTGTCATGATAATTTTTGCAAAGGATGAATCAAAAATAAAAGTAAGTGTCCCCACTGCCAGAGGTCATTGTGCCTGGGCCGCTTTTTGGTTCTCTAAAAAACATGAATATGGCATTTGAGTGAGTTTAAAACTAAGGAAGTTGGTGTCTTTTAGTAAACAAGTTCAGGTTGTAACCTACAGATTGATAGTGCATATTTCCCTCTGGATAAGAGCAAAACCCCTGGTTTGGATTATACTAGAATCTCTTTCTCCACTTTCAGAGACCAAAGAGTTGAGTTTTCCACAGAAGTTATTGGTCTAAAGAAACAAATCAATTTATCCCAACTTCTTGTGAAACAAAGAAAGAAGAGGAGCAGAATTATACAAATGTAAAAATGGAAATGGCCTCCTAATCTCACTCCATACTTAAAGTTTTCAAGCAATTTCTTGAAACTGAATAAAAACTTGCATAGGTTTTAGTTTCAATAATCCAATCCAAGGGGCGCCTGAGGGTCTCAGTTGGCTAAGTGTTCAACTTTTGGTCTCAGCTGAGGTCTCAATCTCAGAGTTGTGAATTCAGGCCCCATGTTGGGCTCCACTTACACTTAAAATATAAATAAATAAATAAATAAATAAATAAATAAATAAATCCTTAAAAAGAACACACTACAGAGGTAAAATCTCTATTCAAGTTAAAAAGCAAAATCAAACTAAAATCCCCAAACTAAAACTCTCCCTTTAGCCACACTCATTAAGATTAGAACCATGTCCTTGAAAGGAAGCAATTGCGTACTGGTATCAGACCCCGATGTAGATCATTTGTGGATACCAGTGTGTAAGTATCATGGGCAAAGAGTACACAGGCACCAAAAATATTCCAAGAAAGAGTGGATCTGGTCGGTGGTAACCGCCATTCTTTCAACAACTTAAGCTCATGACCTAGAAGTCATTTTTCTTTCATTCATTCACTCCTTTACACTCACATCTTTAAGCACTCTTTCCTTCAGACACATTACTGAAGGCTGCAGTACACCAAGCCATGTGCTAAGCACTGGGGATGAATAGAATTAGAACACAGCTCCTGTCCTCAAGAAGCTTACACTCTCATCTTGGAAACCTTCCAGTCTTTTCTCTCCCACATCCAGTCATGAAAATTGATGTAATGCTTTCTCTTTCCACCTCTTCTTTGTCTCTGCCACAATCATTACCTGGTGGCTGAATGATGAAAGTTGCTTTCTAGTTTGACTCTACCCCTAGCCTCTTCTCTCTCCACAAACTCTTTATACCACTGTCTTATTCCCCTTCCAAAAAGATGGCTCTGGTCCTGTCATACCCCTCCACAAATACTTTCAGTAGCTTCCCATTTTCCCCAGAAGAAAAAACAAGATAAATTCCACAATTCAGCTATTACCATTGAGAATACCAATAATTGCTACCATTTCTTTGGGGCCTACTGTGTGGAGCCATTGCGCTAAGGACGTTACATGCATCATCTCATGTATTCCTCATGCCAACCCTTCAAGACAAGATTATCTTCATTTTACAAAAGAGAAAAATGATGCTAAGAGGTGATCAGTAACTTTCCCAAGGTCACACAGACAGAAAGGAGCAGAATGACTTCAGAGCCCACGCTCTTACCCACTGGACTGGACTGCCATTCTGCTCTTGTGTGAGTCTCGACCCTGTGCAAGCCTGCCTCTGTACCTTCACTCCTGCTGGGGCTCCCAAGTGATATGTCGACACTTCACTTTCTCCATGCCTTCCAAGTTTGAGCCAAATTTAAGTCCCCTCTTCCCTGTGGACTCTACCTAGACCATGGTAGTATGCATGGACCTCCTCAACCTCTGAGCTCCTATAGTGTTTACTTTTCCTACCACTCATTTGGCACTGAGAGATGTCCTGTACCATATTTTTATAGAAATATCTCATATGTCTCAGGCACAGCAATGAAAATCCCTTGAGAGCATGTAGTCCTCAAGATACTTAATAAATATTGTTGGTTTTGTGGTGTGATGCATTTAATTAGACACTCAATAAATTAACGTTGTGTGAGTAAATGAAGAGTTTAGGCATTAAAACAATGAGGGAGGAGGGCGCCTGGGTGGCTTAGTCAGTTAAGCGTCTGCGTTCAGCTCAGGTCATGATCCCAGTGTTCTGGGACTGAGTCCCACGTCAGGCTCCTTGAGCTGCAGGGAGTCTGCTTCTCCCTCTGCCTCTCCTCCCATTTGTTCTCTCAATCTCTCTCTCAAATAAATAAATACAAATCTTTTAACAAAATAAAACAATGAGGGAAGTCTGTCACTAACTTTTGAATGATTATGATGCACATACCCTTCTCTCACCATGATGGGTGAGGAAAGATCATATCAAAAGTGCTATACTTCTCTGTCCAGCATGCCATAAAGAACAGAAACCCCCAGGGAGCTACAGGGGTTCAAAAAATCTTCTTAAGTAATCAGACCAAGGAACATTATGAAAATTCCTGCTCAGTTCAAATAAGATCCATGTGGAACTTTAGCCCCAGAGCCTTATCAAGCTCCAGGGTAAAAATGGTGGACTTCCCAAACATTTGGCAGGAACAGAGTCAGGGTAAAACCGGGTGGAATGGACACTGAGAATTCCCACCTTCTCCTCAAACTGCAAGAGATGGTTTTAATTACTGCTAAAATCTAAACCACACGGAGGCCTCTAGGGACCTCAGAGCTCCACAGCACACGAGCCATGTCCTACCACAGACTCCCATCCCCACCCAGTACGTGGCAGGAAGTAATGAGCACCTTACATGTCGCACCTGGAGAGACTGCCAACTGGATAGTAAACTCCAGTGGAAAAGCCTGGCTGGAGGCAAGAGGGGACCAATTGCCCTATACTGTTTTCATCTTTGCGAACTGGTGGCAGAGCAGGGTCCATGGCTTCACTTCTTTGCTAAGAATAAAATGGCGTGTGACTTGACAATGGAAAGATTCTGAGCACTGCCTCCGATGCCTTAAAGTAAGCATGATGCTTTCTGAGGAACAAAAGAAACAGAGAAGCTTGAGGCATGTTGGATACACACTCTGAAAAGGAACTGATAATATGTGACATTTGCTAGTAGCCGTTTCCATTTTTAAAGTGGTTTTATAAATTTTCATATGACTTCGGCCTCTCCTCAGCCCTAGTCGGTGGCTTGGGCAGCTGTGAGTACCCTCCATTTTATACGTGTGGTAAGAACAGTCCTCAGCCTTGCTAGAGATCCCCACCCCCACCCCAGTGACTGGTGGCACCACGGCGAGAATCTTCCTGCCTCTCGCTCTTCCTCTAGAAGCAAGGCCCCTCTCAGCACATCGTTCTTTCCCGAGAGGGAAGGAACTGGAATATAAAATTGCTTCGGTTTGATGTGGCCGGCTTTTTTTTGTTTTTTTGATTTTTTTGTTTTCGCTTCCATTCCTGTTTTGAATTCGTTCGCTTTCTATCCCTTCCTTCCCACCTTCATATACTCCCTCTCTCCCCATCCCACACTCTCTCTGAGCGTGTTTCGTGTTTCGGATGCTGCTTCACTGGCTGCTTCGGCTGCAAACCGCCCTGCGTCACAGCCAATATTTGGAGCTCACGGATTACACAGCTGTGTCCTCAGACTGCCTGTTGTTTCTTCTCAGGGTTGGATGAATTATTATTATTATTATTATTACTATTACTATTACTATTACTATTATTTAGTGGAGGAAGGGTGCTAGAGAGCGAGAGGGAAAGGGCTGAATAGTTGCAGAATTAACGGTAATTGGTGCTCACCTAATAACCCCATTAGTAGGACTGCAAATCATCCCATTTTAACGTTTCAGGTTTATGATGGACAAGTTAGGGACATTTGGGGGGTAGCAAATACCCCAGGGTGAATGTTTCCAGTGTTACAGTATTTTTCATTTACCTGCCTGGTCAATATCTTGCCGTGCAACAATCGAAAAGATGATAAAGAGAGTTCTCAAGTCACTCCCCTCGTCTGCTGCCGAGCTATGAGTGGGGGGGCGTCAGAGGGGGCCGGGTGTGCTGGGGGCTGTCGGCCTGGCCTCCCCGCCGCACACTGAGTTCACACGGGCACACAAGGCCCAGAGGAGCCCGGAAAGGGAATAAGGGAAAGTCTGAAGGCTACCTTGTCATTCTACTCAGAGGGAACAGAACTCTGAAATTGTCAAAGGTAAGGTCCTACTCTGGTCCTCGCTCTCTTTTTCCCCCACAGCAAAACTGCTCAGGCAGCTCTTGCTATGCCAAACACTTGCACTGAGCTTCTCAAGGGGAAACAGTGACGTGGGCCTCGCGTGCTTCACCAGTAATGAAGATTCTACCAGCTGCACCGAGCGTTGCTGTGGAATCCAACTATTGCTGTCAGGCTAATAAGAAAAAAGAGTCACTGTGGTGAACCAAGTAAATAAACATGCCTGGGAAACACTATGGCAGCAGATAACACTGAGAGAAAAAATGAGAATTGGTGCTATTTTTAGTGCTAGCTCTCTGATTATAATTGTGCTTGAAGAGCAACTCGCATGAAAAATATAAAGGCAAAGTTAATTTCAGATCCTGAGCTTGCTGCACAGTTCTTAGATTATTCAAAATGCAATGCGATCTACAGTCATTTTTCCACTGTGTGACAAGGAAACTTGGAGCTGTCTAAGTAGCTGCTGGGAGGCTCGTGGGCAAACGGAAGTTAAGGGAAGTTGATCACGGAAAAGTTTTTTTATTTTAAAAAAATCTTATTGTGAAAAAAATTCTTCTACAGAATACCCCACTCTCCCTCTCAAGCTAGCATTTACTGAAGACGTACAATGTGCAGGTACGGTATTAAATTATCTCAATTAATTATCACATCAACCTGTGCGGTAGGTTCTGTCATTGTTCTCATCTTATGGAAGCCACATAGCTTGTAAAGATGGAGCTAGAATGTGAACCCCGTCTCTCTGACTCTAGAGCCAAACTCTTGTGCTGTTGCAGAGGAAGACGGGACAGAACTCACAGTTCCACTTTCTGTACTTTGATGGAAAGAAGGACGGTGCCCTTCCACCGGCACTGACTGCATACACATCCGTCACCAAGAACAGGCCCCAGGGTTGCTGATGGGAGCAGAGCTGCCCTAGCCAGGCAGAGAGCAAAACCAAACCAAACCAGTGGCTACAGCCTCCCGAACACACCTCCCGTACCTTGCCCTGCGGAACTGAAGAGCTGAGGACCTTCTCCCATGCTGAATGAATCCCTGGAAACTCTGCCGAGCCTCCCATCTCTCCGTCTTCCCAGATCAGAATACTGCGAAGCAGACATTCAGGCCCAACATCTAACCACTACCCTTGCCATTGTCCAAGGAAGCAGAAAGGCTCCGAGAGTGACTCTCATGGCTCTCCTCTCCTTCCTTCTCCTGCTTTTGAGCTACAAAGTGGCCACATTCCGACTCATTACATGTGTGTATGAAAACACACAACTTTCATTCATATAAACTATGCCGCAGGCGGAGCATGCAGGATCAATGAGGTGAGGAACGAATTTGCGCCACACTGTGCGACGCTCTGGGTGCTAACCTACTCGCCGCGTACGTGCATGGCCCTATCTATGAATAGGGATCCGCTCTTAATCACTGTAGGTGCTCAGACTAAAAAAAAAAAAAAATGAAAATCAAATCCAACCGCAAGCATAGAACTAAGGGGAAAACACACCATGCTTGCTGCCTGACTATAAAGTCCTGTGATATGGTGCTGCTGATCTCGTTTCCAACAGTCTGTGGAAACACTTCTTTTAGAGAGAGAACTTTCTAACTTTGTAATGGAAGTTAGTGGGACTATGGTTTTGCCTTTAAAGAAACGTCTTATACAGATGATTAGACTGGAGTATATTTGTATCAGTGTAAGAGCTTTTCAGTTCCAAGTGACAGAAGATCTAATTCAAACCAGCTGAAGTACAAAGGGAATTTATTAGCTTATGTAATAGGCACAGAGCTGGCTTCCGGCACAGACTAATCCAAGGGCTCAAAGGCTGTCACCAGAGTCTGTTCTCTCTCCACACCTGAGTTCTGCTCTCCTTCATGTTGCTTTCATTGTCAGTGTCCAGTTGGTGGCAGAAATGATTGTCAGCCCCTCCTGTCCGTCCCTCTCCAGAGTTCAAGGGGAGTCTGAAGAATAAATGTTCTGGGTTCTACTCTGACTGGCTTACCCTGTTTCCGGTGCTCATCCGGCATCACATTCCCGTGGTCAGGAGGACTGAGTGGACTCTTGGGCAAGGCCAAATCGCATGCCCACCCTCCACAAGGGTTTAAGAGAGGAAGGGTGAGTCCTCACTGAAAATTCAAGGAATTACTTACAAACAAACAAAGGGGGAAAGGCGGCTTAAGATGTTCTCTAATGCATCTCTTGATTAAACAGAAGTACTTGTATTCACTTATTAAAGTTATTCAGTGCCAAGATATAAAACATCTAACTGTGAGTATGCAAGCGTTTCCGCCTAATGTGACATTCTTAGACAAGCCTAAAATATTACCACATGCTTTAAAGCTTTTGGGTACTCGCTGGCATGAATACGCTTGCAAAAACTACACAGATCTAAAAAAAAATTTTTTTTAATCACACAGATCTAAAGTTAAAAATTAAAATCAATGACCAAGACCAAAGAATCTTATATTTCTATCTCCAGTTGGCTCTTAACTCATAAAATGTTATCCTGACAAATTTATATAAACTTTCTGTGCTCGTTTTCCATATTTCTGGTTTGCCTTCCTTTCACAAAGAGTGTGCCCGTGTGTCTTATCTCTTTCGTGTGCCCCTCCAGGTCCCCTCTTTACCCTTCTGCAACCTCATCTCTGCCCTGAGAAACTAACTTCTGCAGACTGCGTTCACAGCCTCCTTTATCCTCCACATTCTGGTTGGGTTCAACCAGTGAGGAGACCTGGCGGGAGATCAGGAGAGAAAAGGAGAGTGGGGAGCAAGCTGTGTCTCTCAACCAAAGGTCACAAGGCCCATCAAAGATGTCCTCTCTTCATGACTTTCCCTCTGAATTTTCCAGTAATGTTCCTCTTGTTCCCACAGGCTTAGGGCTGGAAAGGGAGGCCAGAGCTCCTGCACACCCATGTGGTTCCTCCCACACCCTTGTAAATAGTCCTTTTACTAAACTCTCCACCAGTGTTCCAAATTTGAGGGTGTCATCTATTTTCTGCTGGGACCCTGATTAAGACAGTCTATAAAATTTTGATGGAGAGGGGAGCAAAGAGAAAGAGAAAGGGTGACCAGGGACTACAGATCAAGAAGTAGACCTAATTATCTGATAAACAACAAAATACTGCAAATGGCACCAACCAATTCGATGTTTGGGCTAGTTTACTTTTTCATTTCAATAGATCCTTTGAAAACCCCCACATCAGAGATGGAAACTACGATATTAATATCACTAGTCACTGACAGCCGTCCACTTCAGAGGGAGTCTTAGCACGCACCTTAGCTACGTTTCTGGTGAACTGGAGAGGTGAAAGGAATGAAAGCAGTCCAAGAAAAACAGAAGACAATCCTTTTGAATTCTTTCCCTCTAAGTGCTTCTTTCAAAACAAGTACCATTCACAACTCCACATATTCATTCCCAGCTCAGAGGAACTAGCTATTTCTATCAGAATCATTGATATCTTTCAGAACATTTGTTCCCTTTGCCAAAGTTCAGATGATTACAATGGCAAGAAGAGGAGCAGTAGGGAAAGAGAAAGTTGTAGAGGGATGATAGGAGGGTGAACTAAAGTGCCAGAATAAGAAGACGGGGAGTAAAAGACCATGCATGAGAGGTGAGCACTGAGAGAAACTGACCACAGAGGAGAGTGAGGCCAGTCTATTCCACTAAGAAGATGGAATAGACAAGAGAGAGGAGCAGGGGACCAGATGGTTGGATCACTGGATATTATGCAAGGAATTTAATTCTGGGGGGAGGGTCCTGGCAAAGACTACATGGTCGCTCAGTAACCACAGAACAATAACCTGGAAGCATTTAGCCTACATTCTACTGGAGATAAAGGGCCACCGTCCTGTATGGTTCTGCAAACACACTCTAAGATGGGCTCACTTGTCCATACTTGCCTGTTCTTTGTCAGATCAGAAGACATTTTCTGCTTATAAATAAAGGGAGTTGGACTCTCACCTTAGATGATCTAGTGAACAACAAAAATGGGGTGAGGGGGAAAAAATGAGATTGGCATTAAAACCCCCATGCCCTTAATTTGCATCAATTTTCCTATCAGTAGCTCACCCACCCTTTGCTTAGGAAGGGGGAAACTGCTTACTTAGAATGTGGAATAGGTTACGCTCTCTCTGGTCTGCTGTTGCTGCTGTTTGTTTGCTTTTAATTCCTTTTTAAAGACATAGGCAAGAGAACCAAAGAGTGATAACATAGTCACTTCTTCCTGGCTATTGGCCTTTTCTCAAGTCTAGGATTTTTTTTTTTTTTTTTTTTTTTTGGTCTGCCCCCATCCATGGCAGCTGCTTTCAGTTGCCCAATTGATTCTTCATTTTAATGAAAAGTGTTACCCTTTTCCTATTCCGTTTAAGATAATTGTTGCCCAGGCAAATCATTATAATTAACTTCAATTTAGAAGTGAGAACCCACCTGCAACCATATGTTAAACCTGCCTTTGGATAAGGAAGTGAGTATTTTCACTTTGTATTAAAGCAAAAGTGTGTACTGGTAAGAGATTTTCAGTGGAGATGGTTAAAGAGATTTGCTTCTTTTTTTAAATGATTAATTACAACTCACCTGTCTCTGAAAGGAAATTACTTGACTCTTAGAAAAACATTTTCATTAAACAGAACTACCGTTGAGGAGGCTTCTATCAAGCAGGTCTGGTACTGATGCAGAGAAATAAAGTAATCGAGATAAGAAAAAAATAAGGTGCTAGCAATAGATATATAAAATGGAACTGAAACATACATAGAAGTTTCCTATAGAAAATATTTGGCATTGGTTGGCTCTCCAGCCTCCTTTCCACTTCCTAAGTTTTCTGAATTTTCTTCAAAAAATCATTTTCTCATTCTCACCCAGAGTCTGAAAGAATTAGATCCTCTCAAACCAAGGGCCGCTGTGACTAAAAGCCAATCAGACTTCAGCCAATCAGCATGTCCCACGCCCCTGGCAATAGTGATCTGATTAGGAATCACAGCCGATAAGATGTTACTGGAACTTCTGGGATGAAGAAAATTCCTTTCTTCTTTAAGAGCCACTTAAGGAGACTTTTTTCTCCTAGAATAGATAGTCTGATGATAAAAGATCTAGAACTGCTACAGCCATTTTGCAATCTGGAAGGAAAAGTGTCAAAGGGACCCCCAGGCATGAAGCTTTTGTCTCGGGAGGCAGAGCAATTTGACATCATTTGAACCATCAGATCAAGGGAGTGTTGCCTCCAGATTTTTCAGCCATGTGTACCCACTTTCACAGCTTTAGGTAATTTGAGTTTTCTGTCACTTGCAACCACAAGAATCCTGGAGGAGTGAATTCCGTAGCTGGATTGAGGCAAGGTCAGATGACCTCCCAGTCTGTGGTAAAAAACGTGGGGGGAAAAAAAGCCAACGCCTACATGATTGGGACAGTGTATTAAACTGGGGTTGCTGAGCGACCGATCATCTAAGTCATCAGGGAACTTGGCAAAAACACATGTAAAAACTTGATGATCAACGATTTTAAGAAATTACTTTTAAAAAATAGGTAAATTGAGAAAGAGAACTAAGATAAACATAATTAATGAGCTACATCTAAAAGAGGAGGGAAAGAATGGTAGAAGATACAGGCAAATTTCATTCTCTTATCCAAGTACCATTTATTTAGAGTCATTTAAGAACTAGAAACTGTGATAGAACTTGATAGAGGTGATCACGAAGCTGTGGAAGACAAAGTCTATCCACTCAAGGCATTTTCTTAATCAGAGAGGGAAGCTAAACATGTGTGCTTATAGTCAATTGCAACTCAGTACAAGGCAAGTGCTGAGAAATTATTTCCATAATTTTTAACAGCTTACTAAGCGTAATCACACTCATTATATCATTTGATTCTCACAACAGCCCTTTGAGATAGGCAGTTGCACTTCCCTATTTGGCATAGATAAAGAAACTGAGACTCAAAGTGTGTAAAAATAAATATCAATGTATGTCACTGTGGCATTATTTAAAAGAAAAGAAAACTAAAAACTGCCTAAATATCCATCAACAGTGGAGTAGCTAAATACATTATGTTTCTCCATACAAGGGAATGGTAGGCAGCGGTTAAAAATAAGGAGTGGAAGTCCCTTTCTGGGTAGAATGGAGTAAGCACACTCCACCCTGTCTCCCACTGAGTTAAGATTACCAGATTTAACAAATCAAAATATAGAATATTCACGTACATTTGATTTCAGAAAAACAACAAATTTTTTAGTGTAATACTTGATAAAGTTATACTAAAAAGTGATGCAGGATGTCTTGTATTTTATCTGGCGAGCCTCGACTGAATGCAACTAAAAATCAAGACAAAATGCATGGACAAGTTATCTGAAGACTCTGAAAAGTGAATGGTAGCAGGATGATTGAGGAACAAGAACTTGAATAATGAGCAATGTGGTGGTGAATTTCCGGGGTTTGTTTGTTTTCTTCCTCATCTCCCAGCCTGGACTGAAAAGCAACCCAAATCCCAGGGCTGTGGATCCAGTACAGAGAGCAAGAGCTCCAAGAGAAGCTCTCTCTTCCTTGTCTGAGGAGTGAGAAATGGGGCCCTCTATAGTACTGAAAGAATGGGGAAGATCCTCTGGTTTCCTCCCTCCCTTCCTTCCTTCTTCCTTTCTTCCCTTCTTTCTTTCTTGTCCTATTGAAGATCTCAAGAAATCCAAAGTCTCAAGCCAGCCGGGTGGTGGCTAGGCAGAGACAGCAGCAGTGGCCAGGCAGGCACCCAAAACTCTGAGGAGAATCCTTTCTCTCTGACAGGAGGAACTGCAATCTGTAGCATGTAGGGGGAAACCCCACTGTTTTTTCCTCTATTTATATCTTCCTACTGCTTAGATATAATGGTGGACCAAACTGCAGGAAGCGTGTCACGGGGTGGAGAGATCAAATACTCTGCTTTCTAGCCAAAGGACCAGAAAGAGGTACCTTTGGGTGCCAGAGCGTGCAGGGAGATTGAGAAGAGGCTCAAAAAAGGATCTCACATAATGATGATGAAATCCTGGGCTCACCCTTGATATATGAAATGATCCAAAACAGTACACCAAAGCTTGAGAACCCAACTGTCAGGAAGACTACCACCAAGGATCCAGTTTGCCCACTGAGTGGTGCACATATAGGACAGATTTGTATAGCATTGCAAAGGCTTTGAAAATTGAGCTGAATTAGAAACACAGTCCACAGAAAGCAAGTAGGAATCTGCAGCCTAAACATAATTGGGTTGAATGCCTAATGTGGTAGCCGGCTTTCAAGATGGCCCCAATGACCCCATATCCTGGTATTCACACCCTTGTGTTGTTCAATCCCATGCTGTACCAAAATTGGTCTGTGTGAACAACAGAATATGGCAGAAGTGATTATTTTCCTCTTTTGAGGTTATAAATACTATGGCTTTAATCTTGGGTTCACTCTGTCCTGGATCCCTCTGTCTGAGGGAAGCTATGTCATGAGCAACCCTATGGAGTGGCAAGAACTGAAATTTCCTGTCAACGTCTACATAAGTGATCTTGGAAGTAGACCCTCAAGACCCAATCAAGTCTCCAATGACTACAGACCAGGCTAACACTTTGATTGCAGCATCGTGACAGCCCCTAAACCACATCTACTCAACTAAGTCACTCTCAGATTTCTGACACCCAGAAATCACGTAATAATAAATGTTTTCCTGTTTTAGGCTACTGGGTTTGGAGCAATTTGCTATGAAGCAGTCTATAATATGCCTACCAAAACAAACAAGTAAAGGGGCGCCCGGGTGGTTCAGTCAGTTAAGCATCCAACTCTTGATTTCGGCTCAGGTCATGATCTCAGGGTCATGAGATCAAGCCTCACGTCAGGCTCTGGGCTGGGCATGGAGCCTGCTTAAGATTCTCTTTCTCCCTCTCCCTCTGCCCCTCCCCACCTCTCTAAAAACGAACAAACAAAAAACAAGCAAAAATGCTACATTCTCCATAATATTCAAACAAGACATAGATTCTCATAACATAACACTCAAATGATGCCATGTCAGTGATGCAATCCAAATTACTGGACATATGAAGAACGAAGAAAAATCTCAACAATTGGCGAGGAAAAAGACAACAATAAGAAACAAACAACCCAATTTTAAAGTGTTGGCAAGGATCTTAGATTTATACTTAAGTACTTCATTTTTTAATAAAAGTATTATGAAGTATATATTTATTTCATTTTCCAATTGTTTATTGCTAGTATATAAAATGTTATTTTATATCGAACTTGTATCCTGTAATTTGGCTAAATTCACATGTTAGTTCTAAAAGCTGTTTGGTAGATTCCTTAAGATTTCCTATGTAGACACAATCATGCTGAGTAAAAGAATCCAGTCTCAAAATGCCTGCATGATTCCACTTACAAGACATTCTGGAAAAGGCAAAATTATAGGGAGAGTTACAAGATGGGGAGAAGGTTTAACCACAAATGGGCAAAGGGAGGGAATTTTTGGAGTGATGTAAACATTCTCTATTCTAAATATGATGTTGGTTATACAAATCAACATAGGTGTTAAGACTCATAGAACCATCCACCAAAAAATTAAGTGCATGACTTATTTAAAATTCAAAGTAATAAAAACTATTTTAATGAGGGAAGATGTATGTAATATATATTACTTTTAAAAAGTCACAGAGGGGTGCCTGGGTGGCTCCATCCTTAAGCGTCTGCCTTCGGCTCAAGGCGTGATCCCAGCGTTCTGGGATGGAGCCTGGCATCGGGCTCCCTGTCTGCTGGGAGCCCGCTTCTTCCTCTCCCACTCCCCCTGCTTGTGTTCCCTCTCCCGCTGGCTGTCTCTCTCTCTGTCAAATAAATGAATAAAGTCTTAAAAAAAAAAAAAGTCACAGAAGTTGTTATATAGTAAGAATTCATTATTCTAGAGACAATATATAAATGCATATGCATGCATATCACATGTGTTTGCATGTATGTATTACATGAATATAGACATATTTTTTTCTATTTTCAATAAAAATGGATATAGAAAAATCTTTAAGGGTCTGAAGCAAACTCTTAAGCAGGAATTGGGGAGGAGTCAGAAATTTTACTTATATAAATTAAAATTTTAAGTGATATTTGTTACAACAAACTTGTATGAATTTGTAACATTGCTTAAATTAACATTTGTGTGATGAGAGAAACTGAGGCTCAGATAAATTGAATGTCTTGTTCAAAGTCCTGCAGTGACAGAATCAAAAGGATTCTAACATATGTCTAATATTATTTTCAATAAGTGAAAAAAAATGAATTCTAAAGAAAGTCAGAAAGGGGAGGGAGACTGGATGTTTGTGAAAGACTCTATGGAGGAAGAGGCATTTGGGGTCACTCCTTAAAGGATAAAAAAAATTTCAAAGGTGGAGATAATGGAAAATCATTTTTGATAAAGAGAAGATCTTGAGCATAAGAGCAGAAGCAGAAAAAAAAATGAAGCTTGTTTAGAATGTTCCTGGTTAATTAGATCGATTATGTAGGTATACATATGGTATTAGTATAAATGATGCAGAAATGTTACAGGGCATAAAACTTTGAAAGGACTGTGCGGGGTTTGGTAATTAGGATACATTTATAGCCTTTAGTGAAATTTCAGAGGAAAGAAGCCAGAATGTAAGATGTTAAAGATGAGTGAGTAATATGCAAGTAAGACACAGGAATATGTTTGGAATGAGAAAGAAAATGACAGAAGAGTAAAGAGAAAATGGCATCAGTGAAAGAATTTGAGGCAGGATGAGGTTTATGATAAAGGACAATAGGCATTTATAAGACAATCTGGAGAAGGCAAAATTACAGGAATAGTTACAAGGTGGGGAGAGGGTTTAACTACAAATGGGCAAAGAGGGAATTTTTGGAGTGATGTAGATGTTCTCTATTTTTCCCATTGCAGTGGGGGGCCTATGGTCCTTCTCCCTTTGAGTATGGGAGAGATTTATGACTGTTTCAACTAATAGAGTGTATCATGTATGAATGCTAAGATGGAGGTTAAGATAAGAGGAAATGCAGCTTCCATCTTGCTCACTGGAATACTCATAGTCAGAGCTTCAGATCACCTCTGTTCAAGGAGTCTGACAATTTTGAGTCCACCATGCTATGAGAAAGCCAAGCCAAATGGAGACACCACCCCAGTTGGCACACCAGCTGGCAGTGTTTGTGTTTGATCTTCCTACACCATACATCAAACATGTAAGTAAATGAGTCTTCCAATGACCCCACTCTCTGTCCTCTCAGTCGTCTCAGATGAGACCCCCAGCTACCATGGAGCAGTGATAAATCACATTGATTGTGATTGTGGCCAAATTCCCGACTAACAGGTAATAAGACGGTTGTTGTTTTACAAACTTTGTAGTGGTTCGTTATGCACAATAACCAGAAGAGATGACCTCCAGTTAGTGGAAAGCCACTGTCATATGTTTCATGGGCTATGGTGCAGGTTGAAGGAGGTGGTAGCAAAAGATGAATCCTGGTCTCAAGAAGTTTATAATCAGGAGCCAAAATAAGATATGTACATAACCACCCAACCACATATAACCGTATATTACCACCAAGAAGGTAGAAAGTTGGTAACGCTGCTAGTGACAATTTTTTCAAAAGGTTTGCTGCAGAGAGTAAAAAAGGTCAGGGAGGAACTAGAGTTTTGAGGAGTTAAAGTGCTTGAAATTACTAAAGCGAATGCTTTCGGAAGGCAACAACACATGCCTACAAAGACTGTTCAGCAGCAATGAGGACCCAGCCAGATTTAATAGCATGGATTGGAAAGGGTCCTATCAGCCCAGCTGGATCATGTCGTCTAGCTATTTTTAACAGTTTGAAGGAAAAAGTTGAAAATTCAACAGTGGGAAAGATCTGGTTTTGATCTGGCATGACATTCTTTAATTCATTTAGCAAACATTTCTTGAACATCAACGATATGCTAGACCCAAATGTACAAAAGAATAAAAAGTATGTGTGGTGGGGGGTGGTATAACTGAATATAGAAGTATACTAAAATATGGAGGCTTTGAGGAAACTTGAGAATTTTTTTCCAGTGGGAATGAGATAGGCCTGCCTTTTAGTATTTATATTAAAATGAGCACAAATATCAGAAGGAAGAGAAAGTAAGCTTCAGATAAATTAAGGGCCCCTGCATTCTTGAGATTGTATAATTACGCAGGATCTGAAATGAGATCTGAGGGATGGTGAGGGTTGCAAGGAGGTCATAACTAAACAATACCTGAAGTTTGTTCTATTAAATTTTAACTCCTCTTGGTCTGACTTCATCTCTTCTGAGCCATTTAATATCTAGTTAGTTTGAGAATGGACAATGGCTAGCTGTGATTTCAAGAATAGGTAGTTATTCCCCCAAAAATGCATTTCAAACTTTGACTGGATTTATTTGCAGGGAAGCTTATGTTTAGCCCCATTAAAGGCCAATGTTTCACATGATTGGAGTTTAAAACAATCTTTGGTGCTCTGAAAGCTGAGAAGTGTCCTGACATTATCCTTCTCAACAGTGATTGAACAATAATTTCAGCTGCTTTGGGATGCTCATTTTCAGAACTTCCCAATGTATAATAGTAATCTTTGGTCCATATTTTTTAATATATTAACTAAAGATAAATGATGTTCTTTAGCCATGGGTCTATGAGTTGTTTCAGGGTAGGATGCACCAGCCTATCAGCATTGTTAATTAATTATAATTGAATTTATTATTCATACTTGTTTTTAGTGGAGCCAGGTAGATTTGACAGTTAAGTCTGATCACATAAATGTTATGTTCCTATGTGATCAGCCCACTACAAGAGACTTGGATCAAGAGCAGTCCTTGGACTTCCTGGTAATGACGGGCTTTGCATACACGATGGTGGTGGTTTGAGACCTAGAGCCAAGCAAGCCTTATTCCACCCAGCAATGGGTAAACAAAGAAGCCTACACATCAAATCTCCAGACACTCGAAGTATGTGTCTTTTTTTTTAATACTGTTGTACTGAATTCTTTGCCTGTAATAAAACTGCTCCTTGAGTATAAATGATTTGAGTCCTGTGAGTCTTTTCAGCAATCAGTATTGAAACTCATAAAGTGATTAATGAACAGAGCAAGGGGGATAGGAAGGCATGAAGAAGATCTCTAAGGGGAAAACTCATTTATTTATTCACCCTTTATTGAATGTTTATGGTTCCAAAAATCTCACTAGGCAACTGGCAGACAAAAATGACTCAAGCATGACCTTTGATCATAAGACGTTCACATTGTGAAGAAAAATATAGACATTCGAGCAAAAAATCACAACCAATTGTAATAAGTGCTGAAATAGGAGTGTACAAAAGCAACAAGAGAAAGAGTAAATCTTTTTGAGAGTTTGTTAGGGCTTTGTATTTAAGTGTAATCATAACGAATGGTCATGAGTTATCAAAAAGTAAAAAAAGAGAGAGAGAGAGAGAAAGACAAAGGAGATTACATTCAAAGAAATAGAGGTATGATATTGTTTATAAATTTTCATCAATAGAGATCTATTTCAGTAAATTGTAGTAATGTTTATGCAAGTGAATACTGTATAGTCATTAAAAATAATAAGAAAATTCTCTATATGCTAATAGAGAAATATATCCACAACAATGTAGAATACATCTCTACACTTTTAATCCTAGAAGAAGATTATGTCCAAGACATAAGTCTTGGTTTTTGTAATCAAAACAATGAGGCAGAGAAATATTTGAAGAAATATTAGTGGTACTTTTCCAAAAGAGATTAAAGACATTAAGCCACAAATTAAAAAGTCTTATGAATACCAAGCAAAATAATATAAAGAAAACCACACTCAGAGGTATAACAATAAAATTGATAAAATCAAAAACAAACAAAAAAAATAAAGAAAAACCCTAAAAGCAGCCAAAGAAATAAGACTACCTTCAGAGGAGTAACAATTTGACTTTTGCATAATATCCCAACAGGGATAATAAGAGCCAGAAGATAATGGAGTTACATCTTCAAAGTCATGAAAGAAATAAACAATATCTTCAAAGTGTTGCAAGAAATAACAACCAAAAATTATATAGCCAGAAAAATTATCAAAACTTTAAATGCAATAAACTCATTAATAATGACTCAGAAATAGTAAAATGTAACCAAGCTAATAGAAGGAAGGAGGCAGAATAGTAAAAAGTGTTCAATACAAAATAAGTCAAGAAAGGAAAGAAAAAGGAATAAGGGATAAGTGAAATAAATAGAAAAGAAGTAGTAAAATGGAATATATATTTAATATACCCATTATTAAATTAAATGTAAATGGCTTAAATGTTTCAATTTTTCCAAAAGTACATTTTTTAGGATGGGTTTAAAAACGGCAACTATATGCTACTTATAATTATACTACTTATAACGGTATACTATTTTTAATGTAAAATACAAGGTCATGTGTTAGCTAGCCATAAAAAATATCCTCCCCCCCCCCCCCCGCTATGATTCCCAACTCCCAGTATTCATGCCCTTTTGTAGTCCCCTCCCCTCGAATCTGGGGTAGATTTGTGGCCTGCGTTGGACCAAGAAAATGTAATGTAAATGACGCTTTGTGACTTTCAAGGGTAGGTCAAAAGAAACCTGTATCATTCACCTTAATTTCTTGGAAAATGTGCTCTGAGGAAAGATAGTCACCAGGTAATAAGTACAAATACTCTAAAATTACCATGCTTTTCTAGGGCAAAAAGAAAAAAAGAGAAAGAGCAAAAGAGACAAACCAAGAAACAGACTCTAAACTATAGAGAACAAACTGATTGTTACCAGAGGGGAGGTGGGTGGGAGGGGATGGGTCAAATAGGTGAAGGGAATTAGGAGTACACCTATCATGATGAGCACTGAGTAATATGTGAAATTGTTGAATCACTATATTGTACAGCTGAAATTAATGTAACACTGTATATGAAATATACTAGAATTAAAATAAAAAACTTAATTTAAAAAATCAGCATGCTTTCAGAAATACAGGTTGAAAGGAACTGTACCCAAGTAATGTACCCAGTAAACCTGAACATAATTTAGATGATGAAATCCTGGATTTTAAGATGGAGCCTAATGCCACAATGGAATGAAAAATTTGGGGGGTCCTGGTGGAGGAGTGCATGTGGGACAGATAGGAACCACTGCAGGCCCGGAGTAAATTGTGGTAACTAGGTCTTCAAAAATAGCTTTCGAGTGAATCATACCTCTCATTATTTACCCGCCTGTGTAGCCCCTTCCTCCTTAAATCTGAGCCAGCCCTCTAATTCACTTTGGACTAACAGAATATGGCAACGTGGTGTTATGTGACCTCCACAGCCATGTCACAAGAAGCCTGTGGCTTTTGCCTTAGTCTCTTCAAAGATGCACCCTAGCCAGTCACAACTGGCCAAATCAAGCCCTTGCAAATTCCAGCTACCATAAACTACAACTGCACGACGGAACCCCTTCCCAAATGAGAGCTGTTGAGCTGTGCCAAACCAATCCACAGAGCCATGAGAGATAATAACACATTGTTACTTTAAGCCACTACATTTTGTTTTTTCTTTTTAAGATTTTTTAAATTTATTTATTTGACAGAGACAGAGACAGCCAGGGAGAGAGGAACACAAGCAGGGGGAATGGGAGAGGAAGAAGCAGGCTCCCAGCGGAGGAGCCTGATGCGGGGCTCGATTCCAGAACACTGGGATCACGCCCTGAGCCGAAGGCAGACGCTTAACCGCTGTGCACCCAGGAACCCCTAAGCCACTACATTTTGGAACGTTCTGTCATGCATCAATAGATAACTGAAACAGGATTAAAAGGCTTAAAATAAAGGGATGAAAAATAAATACTAGACAAACACTAAGAGAAAGTTGTTGTAACTAGATTAATAAAAAACACAGTAGACAAAATGTAAACAGCATTATCACAGATTGAGGCAAATTTCACAATGATAAAAGATTTAATTCGCTAGGAAGATAAAAAAATTTAAGATGTGTATATACCTGATAACAAATCCTCAAAATATATAAAGCTAAAAAAGTGATAAAACTCTAAGGAGGAACAGACAACTCCACAATCACATTGAGCAATTTTAATGATCTCTTTCACTTGCTGGTAGATTAAGCAGAGGAAAGAAATCATTAAGGAAAGAAGATCTGAACAATAAAACTAACAAATATGAATACTAGATATATATATAGAACACTGCACTCAACAACTATAGAATACATATGCCTTTTAGCTGTGCATAAAACATTTGTAAAAAATAGATTATAAACTGGGCCAGAAAAGAAATAACAAATTTCAAAAGAATGAAACCAATTATCATATGGTTTCACTCATATGTGGAATATAAGAAATAGCACAGAGGACCCTAGGGGAAGGGGGGGAAAACTGAATGTGAAGAAATCAGAGAGGGAGACAAACCCACTCTTGGCTCTGGGAAACAAACTGAGGGTTGTGGAAGGGGAGGTGGGCGGGGGATGGGGAAACTGGGTGATGGGCATTAAGGAGGGCACAGGATATGATGAGCACTGGGTGTCATACGCAACCGATGAATCACTGAACGCTACATCTGAAACTAAGGATGTACTATATGTTGGCTAATTTAATTTAAATTTAAAAAAAGAATGATATTGTGTAAAATATGTCTAGTACCATAGGCAATTAAGCTAAAAATTAACAAAAGAAAGATAACTAAAGACTGTATCTTTGGAAATTAGGAAATACACTATAAATAAGATATGTGTTTTTAAAAATACCATGATAGAAAATATTTGAACTAAATAACAATTAAAATATTTCACTTTGAAACTTGTAAGATGCAGTTAAACCATGTTTTAAGAGATAGTCACAGCTTTAAATGTATATAAAAAAGGAAAAATACTGACAATCAATTAAGCATCTTAAGAATTAGCATTTCTGAGGTGACTTGACCAAAACAGCTAGGTAGTCCACCCTTACTTAAAGGTCAGCAATTAGACAGCTATCCAAGAACAAAAATAGCTCTGGGAGAGCTCTCGAGCCCATTAAAGAAATTTTAACAACATAATGGAACAAGTAACTCGAGATTAACTGCAAAAAAAGAGAGGGAACCCAGCTTCATTTTGCCTGAATCATTCCATCCCCCAAGCAGGCATCGCTTGGTGAGTGCCAAGAGGGAACTTCCCCGTTAGAAAGACCTCCCTTCGCCAGGAAAGAGAGTGGGGAGTGGGCAGCTTCTCCAAACTTTCAGAGTACCACCCAACGTCCCGCTTTTTTACCCCATCAGACCAGCAATGTGGAGCTGTTGAGAGACAACCAGAAATGAAAAAGAAAAGCAGGATCAATAGCAACCTAGTAGTGGGGGCATTTGTGGTTCATAGCAACCCGCAGACCAGACAAGCCTAACAGCTTTCATGGCTGAAGAAGGAACCAATGGCCAGCAGAGCTGCCACCTTCTTACCCACTGTAGATTTCACCAGCTTTTGCCCGCAAGTCTTCACATTCACTGAAGCCAACCACCGGAGTCCCTCCCACTCTTCACACCCCTGTCCCCGGTGGAGCCCACGAACCACACTGGCAGCCAGCTCAGGCCTCTCTGGCTGTATGAGGGCATGGCGGCAGCCTGCAGCCCTGTGGCTGACCCACACCACGATGCGTGCACTCAGGGCCAACCCCTCCAGCTGTGCAACTGCATGCTGCAAGCCCACCACCCGTTACCAGCCTCCCCTGCAGTGTGCCTGCCTGGGAGGGGGTTGGGTAGCCACAAGAAAGCATGCCGACAGCCACAGCTGCGTGGGGGCCTGAAACAGGCCTTGTCGTCACCCGCCGGCACTATCATGCTCACCTGTAGCGCCCCCTGCAGCTGTGCAGCTGCATGCCGCTAGCCTGACTCCCATCACCTGACTCCCATCACTGCCCTGTGCGTGAATAGGAAACAAGAGGGCACACCCACAGCCAGGGCCCCTGCAGAAACCAGAGCCAGTAGTTGGCCCTGGCCCTTGCTACCTGCTCCGGCCCTGGCCATTATGTGTTTGCTGTCACTAATTAGGCACCTGCAGCTGTCACTAATTAGGCCCCCACAGTAACATGTGTGTACACCACCAGTCACCACCACTGCCTGCACTGGTTCCTAGCTACCTGGAGACATCGCTGAGGACCGCAACAGCCCTTACAGCCGCTGAAGACCTCTCACAGTGCTTGCCAGGGACCATACATGATACTGTGGACCTCAGCAGTCTGAGTTGAAGAGACATCATGCCCCCCAATGCCAGTGCTACCAAATGCCCCACACTTGGTGCCCTGCACAACTAAACCCAGGATCACAACACTCTCCAGCATGCCTCCACCCACAGGGGACAGTCTTCCCTTACCAAAGCCAGTCTGTAAAGTCTAGAGGAGGTGACTGTTGCTTCAAATGCACCTACACACGGCTACAAAATCACAAAGAGTCAGGGAAACATGACTGCATCATAGGAATGCAGTAAACCTCCAGTAACTGGCCCCAAAGAAACTGAGATCCAGGAATTGCCCAACAAATAATTAAAAATAATTGCTCCGAAAATCTCAGAGCTATAGGATAACACAGATAAACAATTTAATGAAATCAGGAGAGCAATAAAAGAACAAAATGAGAAATTAAACAAGAGGCAGAAAACAGAAAAGAACAAAATAGAAATTTTGGAGCTGAAGGATCCAATGACTGAAATGAAGAATTTATTTTTTGTGTGTGAATCTTTTTTTTGAATTTATTTAAATTCAATTAGCCACCATATAGAATATCATTTGTTTCAGATGTAGAGTTCAGTGATTCATCAGTTGCATATAACACCCAGTGCTCATCACATCCCATGCTCTCCTTGATGCCTGGCATCCAGTTACCCCATAACCCCACCCACCTCCTCTCCAGTAACCGTGTGTTTTTCCCATAGTTAAGAGTCTCTCATAGTTTGTCTCCCTTTCTGATTTCTTCCCATTTCGTTTTTCCCTCCCTTCCCTTATGATCCTTTGTGCTGTTTCTTATATTCCTCATATGCATGAAACCATATGATAATTGTCTTTCTGTGACTGACTTATTATGCTCAGCATAATATCCTCCACCTCCATCCATGTCAATGTAAATGGTAGGATGAAATGAAGAATATGGAATATCAACTGAAGATTCCCCAAGCAGAAGAAAGAATCAGTGACCTAGAAGACAGATCAATTGAAATTATCTAATCAGAGAAGGGGGAAAAAAGAGAGGGGAAATGAAGAAAGCCTCCAAGATTTATGGGATACCATTAATAAAAATTATGCATCATTGGATTCCCAGAAGGAAAAGAAAGGGAGAAAGGGATAGAAAACTTATTTAAAGAAATAATGACTGAGAATTTCCTAATTCTAGGGAGAGATTTAGATATTCAAGTTCATGAAGCTAAAAAGTAACCCCAAAATTTCAATCCATAAAGATCTTCTCCAAGACAAATTATAATAAAATATGTCTAAAATAAAAAAAACAAAGAGAAACATTTTTAAACAGCAAGAGAAAATGATTTCTCACACACAAGGGAGCCCTCTGATAAATTCAGAATGCTGAAAGGAAAAAACTGCCAATGAAGAATGCTTGACCCAGCAAAGTTGTCCTTCAGGAATGAAGGCAAGATAAAGACTTTCTCTAACAGACAAAAACTGAAGAAATTCATCACCACTAAACCTGCCTTACAAGAAATGCTGAAAGGAGTTCCTTAAGCTGAAACAATAAAACAAAAGGATGCTAACTACTTAGAGAGGGAGAGAATCAAATAAACAACATCCAAAGTTAAAGACATTACGTCTGATAACACAGTTAATATAAAGGATTACAAAAGACTACGAAGAGTAATTACATGACAACGAATTGGATAATCTAGAAGAAAATCAACATATTACTAGAAATATACAAACTACCAAGATTGAATTATGAAGAAATAGAAAATCCGAACAGACCAATAATGAGTAAGGACATTAAGTTAGTAATCAAAAACCTCCCAATGCAAAAATGTCCAATACCAGATGGTTTCTCTGGTGAATTCCACCAAACATTTAAAGAATAATTAATGCCAAACCTCAAACTCTTCAAAAAAATTGAAACAGAGGGAACATTCCCAAATTCATTTTTTTTAAAGATTTTATTTATTTATTTGACAGAGAGAGAGACAGCCAGCGAGAGAAGGAACATAAGCAGGGGGAGTGGGAGAGGAAGAAGCAGGCTCCCAGTGGAGCAGGGAGCCCAATGTGGGGCTTGATCCCAGGACCCTGGGATCACGCCCTGAGCCGAAGGCAGACGCTCAAAGACTGAGCCACCCAGGCACCCCCAAATTCATTCTACAAGGCTGGCATTATCCTGATATCAAAGCCAGATAATGAAACTATGAGAAAAGAAAACTACAGACCAATATCCCTGATGAATATAGATGCAAAAATTCTCAACAAAATATTAGCAAACCAAATTAACAACACATTAATAGAATCATACACAATTATCAAATGGAATTTATCCCTGGGATACAAGGATGGTTGAACATATGGAAAACAATGAATCTGATACACCATAGTAATAAAATGAAAGATAATAATCATACAGTTATCTTAGATACAAAAAAGTTATTTGACAAAAAAAAATTCTTTCACGATAAAAATGCCCAATAAATTGGGTATAGAAGAAAGTAACCTCAACACAATAAAGGCCATATATCACAGACCCATAGCCAACACCATACAGAATAACAAAAGATTGAAAGCTTTTCCTCTAAGATCAGGAACAAGACAAGGGTGTCCACTCTCACCATTCCATTCAACATAGTACTAGAAGCCCTAGCCAGAGCAATATGCAAGAAAAATAAATAAAAGGCAACCCAAATTAGAAAGAAAGAAGTAAAATCGTTTTTGTTTGCAGATGATATAATCTTACATATAAAAAAATCCTAAAGACTCAACTAAAAACTTGTTAGAATAAACTAATTCAGTGTGGTTGCAGGATACAAAATGAACATACAGAAATCGGTTGTGTTTCTATAAACTAACAACATCTAAAAAAGAAATAAAGGAAACAACCCCATTAACAATAGCATCAAAGCAACAAAATATTGGGGTGCTTGGGTGGCTCAATTGGGTAAGGGTCTGCCGTCAGCTCAGGTTATGATCTCAGGGTCCTGGGATCAAGCCACATGTCAGGCTCCCTGCTCAGCAGGGAGTCTACTTCTCCCTCTCCCTCTGCCCCTCTCCCCACTCGTGTTCCACACCCCTCTCCTTTGCTCTCAAATAAATAAAATGTTTAAAACACACACACACACACACACACACACACACACACACAATAAGACCAAGGAGGTAAAAGACCTGTACACTGAAAACTATAAGATTTTGATTAAAGAAATTGAAGAAGACACAAATAGAAAGATAACCCATGTTCATGGATCAGAAGAATTAATATTGTTTGTGGTTTTTTTAAAGATTTTATTTATTTATTTGACAGAGAAAGACAGCCAGCGAGAGAGGGAACACAAGCAGGGGGAGCGGGAGAGGAAGAAGCAGACTCATAGCGGAAGAGCCTGATGTGGGGCTCGATCCCAGGACACTGAGATCACTCCCTGAGCCGAAGGCAGACGCTTAATGACTGTGCCACCCAGGCACCCCCTGAAGAATTAATATTGTTAAAATGTGCATTCTACCCAAAGCCATGTATACATTTAATGCATTGCCTACCAAAATTCCAATGTCATTTTTCACAGAAATAGAAAAATAACCCTAAAATTTGTATGGAATCATCAAAGATTCTGAATAGCCAAAGCAATCCTAAGAAAGAATAAAGCTGGACACATCACATATCCTGATTTCAAACTATATTGCAAAGCTATAATAATCAAAACAGTATGGTACTGGTGTAAAAAGTTAACTCAAAATGGATTAAAGGTTTAAACATAAGAATGAAACCAGAAAACTTCTAGAAGAAAACACAGGAGAAAAGCTCCTCGGCACTGGTCTTGGCAGTGACTTTCTGGATATGACACCAAGAGCACAAGCAACAAAAGCAAAAATAAATAATGAAGCTACATCAAACTGAAAATCTTCTGGGGGCGCCTGGGTAGCGCAGTCGTTAAGCGTCTGCCTTCGGCTCAGGGAGTAATCCCGGCGTTCCGGGATCGAGTCCCACATCGGGCTCCTCGGCTAGGAGCCTGCTTCTTCCTCTCCCACTCCCCCTGCTTGTGTTCCCTCTCTCGCTGGCTGTCTCTCTGTCACATAAATAAATAAAAAATCTTAAAAAAAAAAAAAACCTGAAAATCTTCTATACAGCGAAATAAACAATTAAGAAAATGAAAAGGCAACCTATGGAATGACAGAAAATATGCAAATCATAAATCTGATAAGAACTAAATATCCAAAATATATAAAGAACTCACACAACTCAGGAGCAAAAAACCCCAAAAATCCAATTTAAAAATGAGCGGGGGGGGGGGGCATCTGGGTGGCTCAGTTGGTTAAGCGTCTGATTTTTGCTCAGGTCATGCTCTCGGGGTCCTGGGATTGAGCCCCAAGTGGGGCTCCCTGCTCTTATAGCTTCTAGTTTTAAGAGGAATAAGTTCTGGGGATCTAATGTATAGCATGATGATTACAGTTAATTATACAGTTGTTGAACTGTATTGAACAACATGAATTTGAACTGCATGGATCCACTTATATGTGGAGGTTTTTTGATAAGTACAGTACTGTACATGTATTTTCCTTATAATTTTCTTAATAACAATTTATTTTCTCTAGCTTACTTTATTTTGAGACTACAGTATATATATTTTGTATAAAATATGTTAATCTACTATGTAATCAATAAGGTTTCTGGTCAACAATAGGCTATTAGTACTTAAATTTTGGGAAGCCAAAAGTTGTATGTAGATTTTCTGTTGCACAAGGGGTCAGCGCCCTAATCCCCCATCGTTCAAGAGTCAACTGAACTGTATTATAAACTTGTAATTTGTTATGAGAATAGATCTTAAATGTTTTCACCACAAAAACAAAATGGTAATTATGTGACCTTAGGGAGGTTGAGCCAGTGCTATGCTAGTAATCATTTTGCAACATGTAAGTGTATCAAATCAATACAATGTACACCTTAAACTTACACAACATTATATGTCAGTTATATCTCAATAAAACTAGAAAAAATAAAATAAAACTAAAGCATTTCTAAAAGATATTTTTAAAAGTCTAAATAAATGGAACAATATTCCATGTTCATAGACTTGAAAATACAAAATTATAAAGATATCAACTCTCTCCAAACTGATTTACAGATTCAAAGAAATACTTATAGGGCACCTGGATGTCTAAGTAGGTTAAGCAGTCAACTCTTGGTTTCAGCTCAGGTCATGATCTCAGGGTCATGAGATCAAGTCCTCTGTGCTCAGCGGGGAGTCTGCTTCTCTCCTTCTCCTGATCCCTCTGCTCTGCCCCTGACTCTCTCTCTTTCTCTCAAATAAATAAATCTTAAAACAGCAACAACAACAACAGTAACAATCCTAACTGGTATTGTGTGTGTGTGTGTGTGTGTGTGTGTGTGTGTGTGTGTGTGTGTTAGTGGGGGAGGGGGAGTTGGAAAGCCAATTTTAAGACTTCCATAGAAATGCAAATTGCTAAGAATAACCAAGATGTTCTTCAAGAAGAATCGGGTTGTAGAACTTGCTCTGCTAGATGCCAAGACTTTACAAATCTGCTATAATTAGTAGTGTAAATATTAGGGCAGGGATAGAAAAAAATAGACCAAGAGAAAAAAATGCAAAAAACAGAAATGGATCCATACCTATACAAGCACTTTTTTTGAGACAAAGGTAGTACTGCTGAGCCCTGAGGACAGGACAGTTTTCAAAAACTGCAGTAGGATAACTGAAGATCTACATAGAAAACAATTAAATCTGATCTTGACCCCATACCGCATAAGAAATAAACAAAGGGGGGTATTCGTAACTCATAAGTTTTGGAGTGGTCTGTAATGGAATCACACCTAACAGCTACGATTCCCTTTCTCAGCACCACTTCCTAAATCTCAAGTCTCTCTGAGAAGCTATATTGATAGTGGGTACAAATTTCAACATCCTATTGTTCTGACTTGTAAAACTGCCTTGGACCAGACTAGGGGGAGGTAAGTGAGGCATCTGCCAGCGGTGCAAAATTTGAGCGGATGCCTCAAGTTCAGTAATCAGGATAAACAATATTTTAAGGTAACTTCTTAAAAAAAAAATCAAAGTTAGTGAAAACAATCCATAATAAAAACCTCAGAATTTAAAATAAAGATGAGACAATACCACAACATCTGAGAGATACATGGGAGTCGGGGGTGGGGTGGGGGGATTCAAGAAATTTTTTAATGGGATTACAGAGACAATGGAAAGAATCGATCCTTTATTTCTTAGACTATTTAACATGAAACACTTGATTATAAACTGACTTGCTCTATAACACTACACGGGTCACTCAGAAATATGATTTACAGTAATAATACATAACACTCTATCTGATTGATGGTCCACAAGAGTACATCAGTAAAGGAACAGAAAAACCAGCTGTTGAGACTCCTCATAGACGTAGTTTACAATGTTAGTAAAAACCAACTTAAATTTAGACAGTGCTTTCAGCTTCAAAATTACCGAGATAAGACTACATTAAAGAATCTGTTATAAGAGGCTGATGAAATACGTCTGTCGTTTAGCTCTATAATCAAATATTTCTAATGACCCCACTATACTTTTGCTAACATTAAAATAAAATCTCAAAAAACTATCCCTGATTATTTTTCCTGAATGGATTTCAAGCAAACTATTAGGGAAAATATATTTACTTATTATATGACACATTTGTTCTTAATGTAACTTCTTACATATTTGGGCAATTAATGGAGTTTAAATTTCTCCAATTATTAGTTTTGAGCTCTGCCTATAACCATGAAGTAAGAAGATTTTAACATCTGTGTCCTTAATGGGTACCTTAAATAATGAATAAGAAACTCCACCCCTCAAATCAGCCAGAGTGAACTATACCATGATAGTACAAATAAAGACAGGAATTTTAAATACATTAAATTGGAAAAAACTTAGACTCATAAATACTGTGTTGTTGCAGGGAGCTGAAATAACTATCATATTAGATGCTCTAGGATATGAAATTCTTACTGTTCCTGAGTCATCCTTCACCCATGTTGTAAATATGCTATATGCCCCAATATTACAATAACTATGCCACCCATTTGATTAAAATGAGGAATATTTTCCTCTTACTAGTAAAATGCAAAAGCAAAAGAGAAGTTGTACTACCTGCATATGTGAGAGAATAGCCAATCTTTGGCATAAGAAAAACGTTTATTGAGCTGACACTACACCAAGCACTATGCATAACCTATTCATCAAATTTGATCTTCACGATGCTGTGGGACAGGTAATATAATATTATTCCCCTTTTACAGACGGGGTTTATGGAGGTAAAGCCAGTTGACCAAAATCACAAAGAAGAGAGAGAGTCTGGGAGAATCTGGATTCCAACCCAATCTTGTGGTTTCAGTTCCACGATCTTCCCACCCGATGGCATAGGATCCCTAAGAGGACTAAGGAGAATTATTCCCTTTCCTCTACAGCAGGATCCAGCCAAAGTTCTGATCCTCTTTTTTTTTTGGTACAGCATGAAGGATGTGATAGTGCCTGAGAGGGTTCAATAGGTTAATTGCATCAATAGTCCCAATGCTTTCCTACCCTGTATCTATGCCACTTTGCTGGGTGACTGCATTTCTCAAAGTTTAGCCATGTGACTTGCTTAGGCTAATGGGATGTTAGCAGATGTGACGTATGAAGAAACGTGAAAACGTGCTTCTGCTGTCACCACAAGAAGATGCCGAGCCTCGCCTAACCTGTGGGAGCACTGGATCATGACAGTCTAGTTAGTGGCCCGGGGGCTTCACCAGTCCCCAGTCAGCTGATTACTCAACAGCTAAGGGAACCAGCTGAAATCAGAATTGTCCAGACATGCAGTCTCTGACTGTAGACTCATGAGTTAAAATGAATGATTGCCTTTTTTTTTTTTAAGCCATTGAGTTTGGGGTAGTTTGTTACTGTGCAAGAGTAAACTAATACAGAAAGACTCTCTCACATGGGGAAGGAATAAACACTAACTCTGGGGGAAGGGTCCAGTTAGTCAGTATCCAAAGGACTTCAGAACACAAAATGAACCTCCAACCACATTTGGAAACAATCAGAAAATGTCAACCTCTAAACTTAAAGCAAACTAGAACAGTAAGAAATACATGAAAAATACCTGTAAATTGTATCACTTTCCCACTCCCTGACACTCTCTTGAGAAACAAGGATGGTATAAGGACCAGTCTCCACTCTTGTCACCAAAACTGAGCCCCCTGATTTAGATTCCCACCCCATCTTAAAATATTGAAAAGGAATTATCCCTTGCACAAAATTTTATGTAATTGTTTTACCATAGTTATACAGTGAATTATCAGTAGCTTCTCAAAGAAAAGACGTGGGAGCATTATCTATTTTGGTGACAACTGCTACTTTTGATAACAGTCAGAGTGCACACAGAACATACTTTTCTTCTTTCACAATAATAATGACAAGAATCACAGAGTGTTCAAAAGGTGTCCTGAGGAAAAGAAAACATAATCCACATGTTTTAATTAATGGCGAGTGAAAGACTGCCTTGGGTCAAGCATGAGGAAGACAGTATGTGGAGTGAAGGGGCATAATGATTAGTGAGCTATTATTCTAAAGCACAGAAATGTACAGTCTATGGGAGAAGACAGACATGTAAACCAGCAAATATAGTACAAAATCAAATATTTTATCAGGTTTCAAGCTGTGGAAGATACAGAACATTTAAGCAAATTTATATAGACATTAGAAGGAGAAAAGAAGAGAACTGTTTTAAATTTTTTAAATAAAAAAGTTAAATTTTTATTAAATGACACCTGATTCTTCATTGCATTGTTTATATCTTAATTTTTATAAAAGACATAATACATTAAGTATAACTCTAAAATATTATTATTTTCATGTCCAAATCTCCCCACGATGAATTTACAAAAAGGTGTGAGTGAGAAGAAATTTCTTTTTAAATTTTCAAGAGGAGGATGACCAATCTAAGTCCTTCTCTCCCCGAGATCATATACTCCTTAAGGGAGGAAATGGGCCTTTTATTCTGCATTTCCCCATTACCAAACATGTCTGGCGCATACACAATCCTTGAGCTCCTAATGAGAGATGAATAACATACAAAGAGGCCCTAACTTATAAATTAGGTGTTATAAAGGTCCTGTGTAGAGTCTGTGGTTTTAAACTCAGAATGTATTTTCTCACGGAAGCAAACTATAATTAATAATAAGCTTCCTAGGTTAGAGTCCCTCAACCCCACAAAAATCCATAAAGGTAGCTGAAGCATAGCCTTGTATTAGACCAATGGGACCATGAAAACTCTCCACTTGCGTACCAGTATCTTTCTCTGCTAGCGTTTGGATCAGATGGCTCCCTAGCCTCTTTCCCACCACCAGTGTCACCCACCGAGTAGTACCAATGCAAGACTCTACTAAGTCCAAGCCACTCTTAACAGGCCTGGGGGTACAGGACAAGGAGATGGCATGAGAGCTGGGCATCCTCTGCTTGTTCACGTATTCACTGAACAAATGCTCTTGAGCACATTCTATGTGTGATTCATTCTCTTGGTTGGGGACAAAACAGTTAAGAGTTGAAACAGATAAAATAGTTCTATTGACATGGTCCTTGCTTCACAGAGCTTGCATTCCAGCAGGGACTTTTTTTTAAGTAAATAACAAATTGCAAGTCGTGGTAAGAGCTATAAAGGATCCTAGTAAAGGACTAGGTCTGAGGCTAAAGTACTGAGACCCAGTACCCAGGAAAGGCCCCTAAGAGGAGGTGATATTTAAGGTGAATCTTACAAATTATCTCTCTTTTGGGTTTTCCACATAAGGTATCATGTCATCTGCAAAGAGTGAGAGTCTAACTTCTTGTCAATTTGAATGCCTTTTACTTCTTTTTGTTGTCTGATTGCTGAGGCTAGGAATTCCAGTACTATCTTGAACAACAGTGGTGACAGTGGCCATCCCTGTCATGTTCCTGACCTTAGGGAAAACCACTCAGTTTTTCCCCATTGAGAATGATATTCAGTGGGGGTTTTGATGTATGGCTTTTATGATAGTAAGGTGTGTTCTCTCTATCTCTACACCATGGAGAGTTTTAATCAAGAATGGATGCTATACTTTGTCAAATGCTTTTTCTGCATCTATTGAGAGGATCATATGGTTCTTGTCCTTTCTTTTATTAATGTGATGTATCACATTGATTGATTTGTGAGTGCTGAACCACCCTTGCAGCCCAGGGATAAAACCCACATGGTCATGGTGAATAATTCTTTTAATGTACTATTGGATCCTATTGGCTGTATCTTGCTGAGAATTTTGGTTTCCATGTTCATCAGGGATATTGGTCTATAATTCTCCTTTTTGGTGGGGTCTTTGTCTGGTTTGGGGATCAGGTAATGTTGGCCTCATAGAATGAGTTTGGAAGTTTTCCTTCTGTTTCTATTTTTTGGAACAACTTCAGAAGACTACATATTAATTCTTCTGTAAATGTTTGGTAGAATTCCCCAGGGAAGCCATCTGGCCCTAGACTCTTGTTTATTGGGAGATTTTTTTTTTTAAGATTTTATTTATTTGACAGAGTGACACACCGCAAGAGAGGGAACACAAGCAGGGGGAGTGGGAGAGGGAGAAGCAGGCTTCCTGCTGAGCAGGGAGCCCAATGCAGGGCTCGATCCCAGGATCCTGGGATCATGACCTGAGCCGAAGGCAGACACTTAATGACTGAGCCACCCAGGTGCCCCTATTGGGAGATTTTTATTACTGCTTCAATATCCTTGCTGCTTATGGGTCTGTTCAGGTTTTCTATTTCTTCCTCTTTCAGTTTTGGTAGTTTGTGAGTTTCTAGAAATGTATCCATTTCTTCCAGATTGACTAATTTGTTGGCATATAGTTGCTCATAATATGTTCTTAAACTTCTTTGTATTTCCTTGGTGTTGGTCATGATCTCCCCTTTTTCATTCATGATTTTATTAATGTAGGTTCTTTCTCTTTTCTTTCTGATAAGTCTGGCTAGGGGTTTATCAATCTTACTACTTCTTTCAAAGAACCAGTTTCTAGTTTCATTGATCTGTTCTACGTTCTTTTGGTTTCTATTTCATTGATTTCTGCTTTAATCTTTATGATTTTTCTTCTCCTCCTTGGTTGAGACTTTATTTGCTCCTTTGGGTATAAGGTTCATTTGTGTATTTGAGACTTTTCTAAATTTTTGAGAAAGGCTTGTAGTGCTATGTACTTCCCTCTTAGGACCACCTTTCTTGTATCCCCAAAGTTTTGAATATTTGTTTTCATTTTCATTCATTTCCATGAATTTTTTAAATTCTTCTTTAATTTCCGGTTGACCCATTCATTCTTCAGTAGGATGCTCTTTAACCTACAAGTGTGTGAGTTCCTTCCAAATTTCCTCTTCTGACTGAGTTCAAGTTTCAAAGCATTGTGGTCTGAAAATATGCAGGGAATGATCTCAATCTTTTGGTACTAGTTGAGACCTGATTTGTGACCCAGTGTGTGATCTATTCTGGAGAATGTTCTATGTACACCCAAGAAGAATGTATGTTCTGTTCTTTTAGGATGCAATGCTCTGCATATGTCTGTGAAGTTCAGCTGGTCCAATGTTCATTCAAAGCCTTTGTTTCTTTGTTCATCTTCTGATGATCTGTCCATTGCTGTGAGTGGGGTGTTGAAGTCCCCTACTATTATTGTATTATTTTCAATGTGTTTCTTTAATTTGGTTATTAATTGGCTTATATGATTGGCTGCTCCCAAGTTAGGAGCATAGATATTTATAATTGTTAGATTTTCTTTTGGATAGACCCTTTAAGTATCATATAGTGTCCCTCTTCATCCCTTACTCTAGTCTTTGGTTTTAAAATCTAATTTGTCTGATATGAGGATTGCTACTGATATGAGCTTGCTTTTGATGTCCATTAGCATGATAAATGATTCTCCTCCCCCTCACTTTCAATCTGGCAGTGTCTTAGGTCTAAAATGAGTCTCTTGTAGACAGCATATGGATGGGGCTTGCTTTTTTTATCCAATCTGATACCCTGTGTCTTTTGAATGGAGCATTTAGCCCATTTATATTTACAGTACCTATTGAAATATATGAATTTAGTGCCATTGTATTACCTGTAAAGTCCCTGTTTCTGTATATTGTCTCTGTTTCTGGTCTATGTTACTTTTGGGCTCTCTCTTTGCTTACAGAATCCCTTTTAATATTCCTTGTAGGGCTGATTTAGTGATCACAAATTCTTTTAGTTTCTGTTTGTCCTGGAAGATTTTTAATCTCTCCTTCCATTCTAAATGACAGCCTTGCTGGATAAAGTATTCTAGGCTACATCTTTTTCTCATTTAGTACCTTGAATATATCATGCCAGCCCTTTCTGGCCTGCCAGGACTCTGTGGATAGGTCTGCTGCCAGTCTAATATTACTACCCTAAAGGTTAAGGAGTTCTTGTCTCAAGCTGCTTTCAGAATCTTCTCTTTATCTCTGAAATTTGCAAGCTTCATTATTATATGTCAGGGTGTTGATCTATTTTTGATTTTGAGGGGGGTTCTCTCTACCTCTTGGACCTGAATGCCTGTTTCCTTCCCAAGATGAGGGAAGTTCTCAGCTATGATTTGCTCAAATATACCTACTGTCCCTCTCTCTCAATTTCTTCTTCCTCTCAGACCCCAACAAATCTAATATTGTTTCGCTTTACAGTATCACCGATTTCTCAAAGCCTCCCCTCATGGTGCATAAATTGTTTTTCTCTCTTTTCCTCAGCTTCCTCCTTTTCCACCATCTTGTCTTCTATGTCACTTCTCTCTCTTCTGCATCATTTGCCCTCGATGTTAGAGCATCCATTTTAGACTGCATCTCATTTAAAGCATTTTTAATTTTGGCCTGATTAGATTTTATTTCTGCACTAAGAGATTCTCTAGGGTCTTTTATGCTTTTTTCAAGCACAGATAGTAATTTTATAATTATTATCCTGAATTCCAGCCCTGACATTTTACTTATATCTGTATTGATGAGATCTGTGGCAGAGAGTATTACCTCTAGTTCTTTCTTTTGTTGTGAATTCCTCCTTCTAGTCATTTTTCCCAGAGAAAAATAGATGAAGAAGAGAACAAAATAAAAAATATCAACCACAACCCAAGCAAAATACACACTAGATACACCCAAAGATGTCAGAAACCAAAAAAGAAAAGAAAAAGAAAAAAATGAAAAAAAGAGAGAATATAATCTCCCAGGTGGGCAAAACAGGGTGATCCACTTGGTCCTGGATGTATTTTGGTCTGTTTGTTAGAAGACACTAAATCCCAAAATTGTAAAGGAAGCAGAACTTTACACACACACACACACACACACACTAATAAAATTGAATACAGTGAAAGGAAGTCAAAAATGTAGAATATATCTGTAAAACGTAAATGTAAAAATGAAAGTTAAAAAAAAAAAGACTTAAAAACAAAGAGTGGATAAAATAAGAGACTAGTTGAAAAGGAAAAAAAGAGAAGGACAATTTTAAACTGAAAGATAAAAGAATCATGAGAAAAAACCCTTGAATTCTATATACTATTTTTCCCTAGAGCTGGAGTTTTGCAGTTCTGTGTGCTCCGTAAACTTGGTGTTCTCCTGGTGTTGCAGCTGGTCTTCTGGGGGAGGGGCCTGCTGTGCTCATTCTCAGGTGTCTTTGCCTGGGCAGAGGGGCACCACCCCTTGCCAGGGCTCAGTGTAAGCTGCTGCAGTTTGCTCTATGTGGCTTTTGTTCCCTGAAGGCTTTCCACCCGCTTTAGAGAATGAGAATAAAAATGGCGGCACCCAATCTCCAGCTACAGAGCTGCAAGATTGTGGCCCCCTCTCTTCAGTAAACCCTCAGGGAAAAGCAGTCTTCACTTTTGTGTGCGCCAAACTCTGCAGACTCCTGAGGTGTGCACAGTGGCCCATCCTCCTGGGGGAGGAAGAGGGTCACCTCGGGCCTGCAGCTTGCGGGGCCCCTGCACAGAGAGTGGTCGCCAGATCATGTGGCAGTTCATGGTTTATGGCAAACTGAGCTGAGAGCCTACTCCCAGGCTCACTGACCATAGCCAGTTTCCTGGCACCAATGGTTGGGAACTCTGCCAGCTCAGGCACCCCTGGTCTTTCTGTGACCCCGGATATCCTGAGACCACATTGTCCCACCTAGGATTCTGCATCACTTCACCACCTGAGCACCTTTCAGGCATGTCTCTCACTGGAGCACACTTCTAAAAGTTCTGATTTTGCACTCTGGGCTATATCACTTTCTGGTAGCCAGCTACAGAGGCTCCCACCTCCTGCCATTTATCTTCTGATATATACCCTCAGATTCACATCTCCACACTTTCTACCTTGCAAAAAGTGGTCACTTTTCTATTTGTAGAATTCCAGCAATTCTTTTCTTACATCTCAGGTTGCATTCATAGGTGTTCAGAATGATTTGATAGATAGCTAGCTAAATTCAAGGGACCAGATGAAATAAGGTCCCCTATTCTTCTACCATCTTGCCTCCATAAGAGACTCTTAACTACAGGAAACAAACTGAAGATTGCTGGAGGGGAGGTGGGTGGGGAGATGGGGTAACTGGATGATGGATATTAAGGAGGGCACATGATGTAATGAGCACTGGGTATTACATAAGACTGATGAATCACTGAACTCTACCTGTGAAACTAATAATACCTTATACATTAATTAATTGGATTTAAATAAATTTTAAAAAAATCAAATTAAATTTAAAAATTTTATGTTTCAAGCCTATGTAAAATTAGGACAAAAAATATAATGACCACTTTATATCCATCACCTAGATTTTAAAGAATTTAAAAACCAATATGGCTACACTGGTGCATTTAGGCTGAATAATTGGTTCTACATCCAGAGTGAAGGGTAAGGAGTGGGAGGAAAGGGGGAGGACAGTGGAGCAGAGGTTGTGCTTATCAAGCATTCCATGTGTTCCCTTCCTTCATTTCCAGCCTCCCCTACAGTTATGTTTGGGTCATATGACTTATTCTGGCCAATGAACTATTCGTGGAAGTAACATATCACTTCTGGAAGGAAGTTATTTAAACCAAATGGAAATTATTAAAAATATAAACCTGGAACATAAGGAAGAATGAAAAAACACAATAAGAAAAAAATGGGTAAAATACAATAGACATTCACCTTTTGAGTTTTGTAAATTATGTTTGATGGTTAAAGCAAAAAATATAACATTGCCTGATATAGTTCTGTATATATGAGAAATATTTAAGAAAATTATATTATAAATGAGAAAGGATAAAAAAAAAGAGATTAGGCTTCCATACTTCACTCCAACTGATAATATGATGATAGCAGTAGATTGTGGTAAGTATGTATGTACAATATAATACTTAGAGTGACCACTTAAAAAGCTATGTAAAGAGATCACTCAAAAACATGAACAAATTGGGGCGCCTGGGTGGCTCAGTCAGTTAAGCATCTGCTTTCTGCTCAGGTCATGATCCCAGAGTCCTGGGATCGAGTCCCGCATCAGGCTCCCTGCTCAGCAGGGAGTCTGTTTCTCCCTCTCCTTCTCCCTCTGCTACTCCCCCTGCTTGTGTGTGAGCTCATTCTCTCTCTCTCTCTCTGTGTCAAATAAATAAATAAATAAATAAATAATCTTTAAAAAAATTATGAATAAATCAAGCTGAAATTCTAAAAGACGTTCAACTAACCCATGGGAAAGCAGAAAAAAGAAAACAGATACCAAAAATAGCAGAGGGAACAAACAGAAAACAAAACAAAACCAAAAAGACAACAAAAAATCATTAAATGGCAGACTTATGCTCCAATTTATCGGTAATTAGTTTAAATTTAAATAGTCTAAATACACCAATTAAAAGACAGAGATGAGCAGAGTAGATTAAAAAAATTATTTAACTCTATGCTGTCTAAAAGAAACTAACTTCAAATAAAGTTATACAGGCAGGTAGAAAGTAAAAGGACGGAAAAAGATGTATCATGCAAACACTATCAAAGGAAAGCTGGAGTGCCTCTTTGAAAATCAGGCAAAATAGACTTTCAAGCAAAGAAAATTAAAAGGGACAGAGAGGGATACTGTTTAATGATAGGAGGGTCAATCTACCAAGAAGACTTAGTAATCCTAAATATACATGCACAGAACAAAATAACTGAAAAATGTGTGAAACAAAAACTAATAGAACTGGAAACATAAATGGACAGTCCACAGTTACCATTGGAGACTTCAACACTCCTCTCTCAACAATTGATAGAACAATTACATAGAAACACAGCAAGGATGCAGAAGAATTCAACAACACCATCAACTAACAGATCAATAGACATTTATAGAACACTCCACCCAACAAAAGCAAAATATATACTCCTTTCAAGTGCTCATGGAAGAAATACAAAGATAGAACAAATCCTGGGCCATAAAACAAACAACAAATTTAAAAGAACTGAAATCAGAGTGTTCTTTGACCACAATGGAATTAAACTAGAAATCAATAACAGAAAAAGAAAAAGAAAATTTCCAAACACAGAACACAAACAACACACTTCTAAATAATATACGGATCAAAGAAAAAATCTGAAGGAAAATTTATTAAAAAATACATTGGACTGACAGAAAAATGAAAATAGAACATACCAGAGTTTGTGGGACACAGCTAAAGCAGGGCCAAAAGAGAAATTTATAGCATTAAATGCACATGTTAGAAAAGAGGGAAGTCTCAAATCAATAACCCAAGCTCTTGCCGTAAGAACTTAGAAAATGAGGGACAAAATAAATTCAAGGCAAGTAGAAGGAGATAATAAAGATAAAAGCAGAAATCAACGAAATTGCAAACAGAAAGACAATAGAGAAAATAAATGAAAAAAGAATTCTTTTTTCTTTCAAAAATCAATAAAACTGACAATCCTCTGACAAGATTGACAAAGAAAAAAAACAAGGAAGATATAAATTACCAGAATCAGGAATGAAACTGGAGACATTACTACAGACTACAGACAAAAGGGTAATAAGGGAATACTACACACAACTCGTATGCATAAACTGGAAGAATTAACACCAATTTCACACAATCTTTTCCAGAAAACACAAGAGAAGGAAATACTTCCCAATTCATTATCAAGCACTGACAAGGATATGGAGAAAAGGGAACCCTCATGTACTCTTGGTGGGAATGTAATCTGGCAGAGCCACTGTGGAAAACAATATGGAGGTTCCTCAAAAAATTAAAAGTAGAAATTCCAATACTGGGTATCTACCCAAAGAAAGTAAAAACACTAATTCAAAAAGATATATGCACCCCTATGTTTACTGCAGCATATTCACAATAGCCAAGATATGGAAACAACCTAAGTGTCCATTGACAGATGAATGGATAAAAATGATGTGGTATATACATGCAATGCACATTATTCGGTCGTAAAAAGAATGAGATTTTGTCACTGCGACAACATGGATGGATACAGAGGGCATTATGCTAAATGAAATAAGTCAAACAGAGAAAGACAAATACCATATGATTTCACTTATATGTGGAAACAAAACAAACAAACAAACAAACAAAAAAATAGAGTCTTAAATACAGAGAAGAAACTGATGGTTGCCTGCAGGGAAGTTGGAGGGGGAATGGGGTGAAATAGATAAAGGGGACTAAGAGGTACGAACTTTCAGATATAAAATAAGTTATGGAAAAGAAAAATACAACATAAGGAATATAGTCAATAATATTATAATAACATTGTTTGGTGACAGATGGTGACCACACTTGTTATGGTGAGCACAGAGTAATGCTGGAACAGTATGTTGTACACCTGAAACTAATATAGCATTGTACATTAATTATATCTCAATTAAATAAATAAATAGGAAAATAAGATAAATAAATAAATAAGAAAAATGCAATTAAAAAAGAAAACCAAAATCCAAAATCCCTCATGTATACAGACACAAAAATCCTTAACAAAATTTATCAAGTAGGATCCAGCAATGTGTAAAAAGAATCATACACCATAATCAAGTGGGGTTTATTCCAGAGATGCAAGACTGCTTCAATATTTGAAAATGAATAAATGTAATTCAATAAATTAAGCTAGAAAAGAAAATTCACATGACATATCAACCAATGCAGAAAAAACATCTGACAACATTCAACACTCATTCATGATAAAAACTCAGAAATATGGAATGTAGGGCATCTTTCTCAATTGGATAAAGAACATCTCAAAAATAAACTTCAAAATTACATGGTGAAAGACTGAATGTCTTATCCAAAGATTGAGAATAAGGCAAGGATGCCCACTCTCACTGTTCTTATTCAACACAGGCTTTGAAGTCCTAGCCCGTATAGTAAAGACAAGAAGAAATAAAAGCCACACAAATTAGAAATAAACAAGTAAAACTGTTCTATTTGCAGATGACATGATTGTGTACATAGAAAATTCCAAGGAATTTATAAAAAAAATCCACCTAGTACTAATAAGAGAATACAGCAAGGTCATGGGGTAAAGATAAACACACAAATTCAATTATATTGATATATATACTAACAATGGACACATGGATACCAAAATTTAAAATATAATATCATTTATAATTGCTTAAAAACATAAATACTTAGGTATAGATCTAACAAAACATGTAGAGGGTTTATAAGCTGAAACTGAAAAACACTGATGAAAGAAATCAAAGACCTAAATAAATGGAGAGACATATTATGTTCCTGGATGGAAAGACAACAAAGTTGGATTTCAGTTCTCCCCCAAATTAATATAAAAGTTTAATAAAATTCCTATCAAAATCTCAACAAGATTTTTTTTAAGTATACACAAGATTATTCTAAAATGTATATGGAAAAGCAAAAGAACTAGAATAGTTAAAATTTCTTGAAAAGGAAGATTAGGGCACCTGGCTCAGTCCATTAAGCATCTGCCTTTGGCTCAGGTCATGACCCCAGGCTCTTACGATAGAGTCCCACTCGGGCTCTCTGCTCAGTGGGGAGTCTGCTTCTCTCTCTACCCTTCCCCCCTGCTTGTGATCTCACTCTCTCAAATAAATAAATAAAATTAAAAAAAAGAAGAAGAAGAAGAAGAAAGAAAAGGAAGATTAAAGTGGATATATGAGTCTGCTAAGCTCCCCATAACAAAATAGTACAGACTGGGTGGCTTAAACAGCAGGAACTTATGTTCTCACCATTCTAGAGGCCTAAGGGCCCGAGATCAAGATTCTGGTGGGGTTGATAGAGAAAGATGGGTGGGGATGGGCTAAATGGATGATGGGTATTAAGAAGTGTACTGGTTATGATGAGTACTGGGTGTTATATGTAAGTGATGAATCACTAAATTCTACTCCTTTTTAAAAAGTATTCTAGGTGCGCCCGGGTGGCGCAGTCGTTAAGCGTCTGCCTTGGGCTCAGGGCGTGATCCTGGCGTTATGGGATCGAGCCCCACATCAGGCTCCTCTGCTAGGAGCCTGCTTCTTCCTCTCCCACTCCCCCTGCTTGTGTTCCCTCTCTCGCTGGCTGTCTCTGTCAACTAAATAAATAAAATCTTTAAAAAAAAAAAGTATTCTATTTATTTATTTGACAGAGAGAGAGATCACAAGCAGGGGTGAGCAGTAGAGGGAGAAGCAAACTCCCCGCTGAGCAGAGAGCCCAACATGGGGTTTGATCCCAGGACCCCAGGACCATGACCTGAGCCAAATGCAGACGCTTAACCAACTGAGCCACCCAGGCACCCCTAAATTCTACTCCTGAAACCAATATTATACTATATGTTAATTAACTAAAATTTAAATAAAAATTTGAAAAAAAATATAAAAGATTCTGGCAGTGTTCAGTTTCTCGTGAGAGCTTGAGTCCTGCCTTGCAGATAGCCACCTTCTCGCTGTACATTCGCCTCACATAGCCCTTCCTCTGAGTGTGCATGTGACAGGGAGGTAGGGAGAAAAACTCTAGCATCTCTTCTCAAACGGGCACTAATTCCATTGGATCAGAGCCCCACACTAATAACCGCACTGAATTAGAATTACCTCCTTAAATAAGCCCTATCTCCAAATACAGTCACACTGAGGATTAGGGCTTCAACATATGAATTTGGGGAGTGGGAGGACAAAAGTATTCAGTTCCAAATAGTGGGAGAAATCAGTTTACTTGGTTTCAATATTTATTATATTGTGTCAGTTATCAGGACTTCGTGGTATTGGCAGAGACACAGATCAGTGGAACAGAATAGAGAACATAGAAATAGATCCATATAAACATTCTCAACAAATTGTGACAAAAGTGCAAAAGCCATGCAATGAGGAAAGATAGCTTCTCAACAAACAGTGCTGGAACAATGGGACATCCATAGGCAAAAAATCATAATAACAAAACTCAACCTAAGTCTCAGTCCTTAACTCAAATGGATCACAAACTGAAGTGTAAAACATGAAACTCTACAACTTCTATAGACAGTAGTAAGTGGTCTGTGGTTAAGGGGTTGGCTCTATGATCACGGAAGTGTGGAATGAGCATTAACATAATAAACAAAAAAATTTAAAAACCTAATTAACTCTGAGCCGTAATTTTCAAACATGGCCACAGGGTCCTTTTCCTCCCCTTTCTTTTCCATTCCCTTTCTTTTTCTTTCCTCTCTTTTCTTTTTTCTTAGGTGCACCTAGCAGCATCTACCAGAATCGGGGGGGGGGGGGGGTCCACGGAACCCAGTGTGAGAGATAATGTTATTTATAAGCAATCGGTTCCTTTAACATAGGATGCAGTTTCAAGTTTTCACTTGCATACCTCTCCCGGTTCCTCCCCGGCTGGGTATGTGCATTTTGGCCAATCCCTGTGACCCCACTTGTCTTTCTCCATGTCTTCCTAGTCATTTTTCCTGCACTGAATTCAGAGCTCCCCGAGGGCAAGAACATTGTCTTCTTCCTCAGAGTCAGTTGAGCGTTTGCTTTATACCTACCTCTGCCCCTCCCCAGGTACTCTTCTGAGTTACAGGCAGTACCATTCTCGGTAATTCTTCTCTGCTGAATAAACTCTGCTGTTCCTGCCTTCCACCAGCATTCTGTCCTCCTTTGGGGAACGGATCGCTCCCCAATGTTTAAACCATGTCATTCTGGTGGCTACCTTTTATAGACAGTCACCTCCCTCACATGAGAACCAACATGCTCAATGATAGTACCCCATTCTCCCAGCCAAAGTGATCGGTTTCAGAGTGTGCGTAAGACCCAAACCAATCCTGGGGCACCTGGGTGGCTCAGTCGGTTAAGCATCAGACTCTTGATCTCAGCTCAGACATTGATCTCAAAGTTGTGAGTTTGAGCCCCACATTGGACTCCACATTGGGTGTGGATCCTATTAAAAAAAAAAAAAAAGACCTACATCAAGCTAATTCCCTGCAATTATTCAATTTACAATTGGGAAAGGAGTCTTGCCTTGTAGAAGGTGGAAAGATATAAATCTGAGGCCATGTTACTAATTTTGAGAAAGCCTGTCTGTGGTAAGCAGGGATAAAGCAACTCAGAGACAGGCAGAATTAAAGAACAGAAAGATTTCTGATGCTAGTCGTTGAATCTCTGGAGATCCCTGTGGATGACTCCACTCCTAGACTCCCCACTTACTTTAGCTAACATATTCTTTTTTGCTTAGGTGACTTCAGGTTGGTATTTCCATCACTGCAACTAAAAAAATAATTTTGAACTACTACACTGCCATTCAGCTTCTCATTCATTCCTGATCACCCTAATAAGCAGTAAAGATTGGAGCTTTTCATGTGCCATTTTAACACATTTGGATACATTGAACACAGTCTTACATTTCGATCTAACCTTGATTAGCTTTCCAGGTACCTACTGGGCTCTTCATGAATGAGATAGAGAACAGATGTGTTTTGATGAAAAGGCGTCAGGAAAGGTCTGAAGCATGAAAGCATGTCATGTAAGGATATGAGGCAGCCAGGGAGGAGAACAAGGACTCTGCAAAGTAGGGGAGAAAGGGGTCCTTTAAAAGAGATACAGAAGAGGGTGACCCCTCAAATATATGTTAACTCTTCCCAAACACTGTACAGGAGGGACCCTGTGATGGTCAACCGGGGCCCTACCGGAGCAGGAAGGGGAGAAGGAGGTGGACAGGGACACTGGGGAAGGAGTCAAAGAGATGTTCATCTCTGCAGTGCCAAGGCCGTGCCAGCCTCTTCGCTGGCTGCTCTAGGTGTAATCTCTCTCACAACCACGAAAGGCTCCAAAATGTCAAACAGTTATTCGTCCAAGGTGGTGGGTCTAGGATTCAAACACAGATCTGTTTGCTTCCAAAGCCAGGGCTCTCTACACTTTGATGTGGGTCTATATCCGGATTCCGGGATCTGCTCACCGAGAGAAGGTGGAGCTTGCCATTCAGTGCGGCGGAAGCAGGTCAGCTCCAGAGCGACTTCACTGACTCAGCCCGCACCCAGGGCTGCCTCTCTCTACTGCAGAGCAGAAGAGAGCCCCTGTAGTCTCCCAGTGGATCGCTAGAGCCTGGGGCATTTGAGGACCCGATAGGATCCAGGGTGGGACACGGGGGTGGGGGTGGGGGGGATTTCTATGCAGTCAGGTTGTCAAAAACTGGGGAAGCGTTCCAGAAAGGCACTACTGAGCATGGAGATGGGTGTGACCCTAGTCTTTTCTCTTGGTCCCCACAAAGTCAGTGGACCGAAGGCGATCTGCAGTGAGGGGGAAAGTAAAAGGGAACAGCACTTTCATGAAGACTGGTTGACTCCGGAAGTAAGGGATCTGGATCCTATTATATAATCTAAAAATGCCCCCACCACCTACCCCCACCCCCACGCACAGGAGAAGGAAGGGGGGAAAAACCTCCCAGAAATCACACAGTCAAGGCAAATGCAGCGAAATGGCTCATTGGTTACTGTGGCAACCGACTCTTCCCTGCTCCGGCTGCTTATCCCACGATCCCTCTGTCACCCTATTTTTAGACTGAAGACAACGAATGAAAACGGCTTTAAAGTATTTTTTTTTCTTTTCTGTATGTTTAAGACATGCATAACCTTTTAAAAAAGACTCAGAAGCCCAAGCTCCGAGTAGGAGCACGTTCCCTACTGCTGATACGAGGTGACCCTCATTTCTCCGAGACTCAGACACTGAGTGAGGAGGGTGCTAGGTTTCTTAGGAGTGAAGGGGCAACAAATAGGGAGGAGACACCCGAAAAGACTGGACCAGACAATAAAGAGTGTAGCCACGCATGCAAAGTAATGTGGAGAACCAAGGTCATTGAAAATAATAATAAAATAACAATTTTTGAGGAATAAGGGGAGTTTTGAATCATCGGGCTAAGAGTGACTATGTAACTCACCTCACCTCCACATTAATTTTCCTCATCTGCAAAATAAAGAGCATGATGGTCTCACAGAATTTTGATGACCTCCAAGACTCTTGAAAGCTCCAAAATCTATGATCATATCATTTGAAATGTTGGTCTCATCAACCTTACAAAGCAGCCAAATTTTAAGAACCTACTAGAGTTTTCCTGAGAAACAGCCCCAAATCTTGTTACAATTTTTGTTTTGTTTCAGTTGTGATATTTGGGAAACGTTATTGTGGACTGTCTCTCTCTTTTATTCTGAAGGAAAGATCATTTAAAAAAAAAAAGCTGCTTGTGCTGATGAAGATGAGAAAGGAAAAGATGTAAATACCTTTTCTTCCTATAAAATACTGAATGAGCACAACATACACTTAAGATGTTTTCAAGAGAAAAGTGGCCTTCTACAATTCAATGGCAAATAAATTATCAACTAAAATGCAAATCAATAGGCTTGCTATGTGGCAGAAAATAGAGCAGGGTTGGAGGAAGGGAAAAGTTGGAGAATGCTCAGTGAAGGAGGAGAAAAATCTAAGCTAGAGAAAAATCATGTTTTATTCAGTTGATTTTTGCACAGGGGTGGAAAGGGGCTTCATGCGTCCAGATGGGTAGGGAGGCTCGGTAATAAGGGGCCTCCCCACCCTTTCCCAGTTCAGGGCTGGGTGGAAAAGCAGTGAGCGTCTTCGCCACAGGTGGCTGATGGGGGATATACATTTTGCGTTAGCTGAGGCCCCAGAGCAGGGGTTCTCAAAGTCCGTGATGCATAAGCATGACCCAAGCGCTAGTTCTAAGTGCAAATTCTTGTACATGGCGCCTTGTAGTAACCTAGCCTTTACACTGCTCACCTCCCTGATACCTACTTGCTGTTTGGGTTCAGCTTACATGCCACAAGGAGGCCTTTTTAACCATCCCCACCCCATTTCATATGGCTTAGGTGCCTTCTCATGTGATATCATCACACACAATGTTTTTCCTTTTGTAATGTTTATTATACTTGCAGCCTTTTGTTTAATGCCTGTCGTCTACACTAGACTGTAAGCGTTGTAAGCTCCTCATAAGACACGTGCCGTATCTGTCTTATTCATCACTTCATCCCTAATAACTAGCACAGGCCTAGCATGCAGTAGGCACTCAATGAATTATTTGTTGAATGAATAAACACTATAAAGCATAGTGGTGCCATGTTGAATGGTGTCCTCCAAAAATTCATCTGGACCCTCAGAATGTGACCTTACTAAGCCCAATGACTGGCAGGCGTCCTTACAAGAAGGCCATATGATGACAGGAGCAGAGATTGGAGGGACGCATCTACAAGCTAAGGAACGCCAAGGCTTGCTGGCAACCACAGCAGCTAGGAGGGAGGCAAGGAACAGATTCTCTCTCAGACTTTCCGGAATGGACCAACGCGGCTGACATCTTGATTTTGGACTTCTGGTTTCCAGAACTGTGGAAGTATAAATTTCTGTTATTTTAAGTCACCCAGTTTGTGGCACTTCGTGATGGGAGCCCTGGGAAACCGTACAAGAGTCTTTTGACTCACTTACTACTCCTTGTGTCTATACTCGTACTCCCTCTGTATTCCAGTCCTACCACCAAAATTCTCATATTTCCTACCCCAGCCAGAGAGTTAGAAGTAACAGAAATCCAAATTGGCTTTCACAATAAAATATTTATCGTTCATGGCCTGCACAGTACAGAGTGAGATGAGCCTCAGTGATGACAATGAAGAATCAATTTCTTTCCAGCCTTTCTGTTTCGCCTTCCAAAATGTAAACTTCACCTCAAGTTGGCTCCCTCCCATGCTCATAAGATGCCTACTTACGACTCTCTGGAATGCAGTTTTTTTCATCTAGCATATTCATTATTTATTTCTGTGCAACAAATTACATCAAGCCTAGTTCTTTCAAACAGCACTAATCACTTATCTTTCAAAGTTAACGTAGACATAGAATTCAGAAGTTGTTTGTGGGATCCTGGTTCAGTATCTCTCATGAAGTCAGATGTGAGCTGAAGTTGCAGACACTAAAGATCTGTCTGGAGCCGGAGGGTCCGCTTCCCAGGTCGTTCGCTCACATGGCTGACAGACTGATATCAGCTGCAGGTTGGTTCCCCCCTGTGTGGGCTTCTCCATGGGGCTTCAAGGGTCTTCAAGACATACTGCCCAGATTTCCTCAGAGCAAGAAGTCAAAGATGGCAGGAAGGAAGTGGCAATCTCTTTAGCCTCAAAAGTCACATACCATTACTTCCACAGTATTCTGCTGTTCACACAGGTCAGCCATAATTCAATGTGAGAGGAGACTACATAAGGCTGTGGATACCTCTGAGGAACTAGATACCACATCAATGCCCTGGAGAAGCAAGCTTGATTTGCTTCTTGGAGTTTGCTCAGAAGAACAAGTAAATTCTTTCCCAGAAAACTTCTTCCCGCGTCGTTGGCCCCTCCTCAAACTAGAAAGTGTAGCTAGGACTTGAGATTGAGCTAAATGAAGCCTGAGCTACATGCCCCACTATTTGGACTACACAAGGTAGACAGGTATGAACACTCAAATGAAAATCTGGGTAGATATTAGGAGAAGGGGGAATGTGGTGGGGAAACACCATAATGTTCACTAATCCAGTGGCTTGACCCCAGAAACTTCCATTTCAATAAATAGTATGTATGTCTGAAGAAATAAGGACTTTCTAAAAAACATAACTATAATACCATTCTTACAACTTGAAAAATTAACATTAATTCCTTATCAACATCAAATGTCCAGTCAGCATTAAATGTCCCTAAATATCTGATTGTTTCATATAACGCTTATGTTGTTTTGTTTGGTTTTTCAAATTTTGTTTTAATCAGGATCCAAATTCCAAACACTGTATTTGGTTGATGTCTTCAATCTCATTTAACCTACACATTGCTCCTTCCTATCTTTTTCCAATGCAGTTTACTTGGCGAAGAAATCAGGTCTTTAATCCTGTAGAAGTTCTCACAGTTTGGATTTTGCTGAATGCATTCCCATGACATCTTCTAACATGTTCCTCTGTCCCCCACTTTCCCTGTAAACTAGCAGTTACAGCTAGAGGCTCATAGGAGTCGGCTCTCATTTTTTTTGCCAAAAACACTTTATAGATGGCACCGTGTATGACAACCTGCATTTTAATAAATTCATATTTAACAAATATGCCTTTTTAAAGGAAGTTATTTCTCATTATCAATATTAATGGAATTGATATTAGATACTTATATGGAGAAGGAAAAGCTTTACGGTGTGACTATAAAACTAGCACACATCAGAATCAACTGGGAAGACTTATTTAAACAGATTGCTGGGCCCCCTTCAGAGAGCTCTTTATCCAGTAGATACGAAATAAGGCCTGAGAATCTGCATTAATAACAAGCCCCCAGATGATGCGGATGCTCCTGTTCTTGGACCCACACTTTGTGAACCTTTAGAACATGATGGTTTAGAGAGAGGCTCTGACATGTGAGCACCTAAGATGGAATTCTAGTTCTGCCACATACGAGCTGAACAGTTTTGAAAAACTACTTCAGGGCGCCTGGGTGGCTCAGTCTATTAAGCATCTGACTTCGGTTCAGGTCATGATCTCCGGGTCCTGGGATGGAACCCTGCATCAGGCTCCCTGCTCAGTGGAGAGTCTGTTTGTCCTTCTCCCACTGCCCCTCCTCCCACTGTGCATGCACGTGCTCTCTCGCAAATAAATAAATAATCTTAAGGAAAAAAAGAAAAGAAAAACTACTTCACCTCTGTAAGCCTCAATTTCCTCATCTGTAAAATGGGGTTTATAATACTACCTTCCTTTGGTAAAGTAGTAAAGGGGTTAAATCAGATAATACATGTAAACCTTAGCATTGAGCCTTGTGAATCATCACTGTTCAATAAATGGTGGTGGTGGTAGTGTAATAATTATAACTATTATGATCAATATTATTGTTCCTTTGCTGGTTTTATAACCTGCAATCAGGGCATAAGAAATTATTGCAACTTAACAGTAATGAGGAATCAACCTGGGAGACCTGTGACCCTAGAGATAGGAGTCTTTGGTCAAGGGTGGCTATGAATTATTTCAAAGTGGAAAATGGGAAAGAGAATGTCCCTATTGAGAGTCAGAAGGTCAGCAGTGTTCTTCCAAATGGAGCAGTGAGAAACCAGTCCTTCCCGCCACAAAAGCCAGGACAGCCTCATAGATGGCTCAGTAACTTGTCCCAATGTCACAGATGAAGGGACTCATCTCTCACCCATCACAACAGTTTTAACGTTGTGCTGCATGTGCAGACACAAAGACAAATGGACCAAAAAATCAGACAAAGATATTGAAGAGAAATTAAAAATAACAGGAACAGCAATGAGTATTTTGGAGTTAGGATTAAGAATATCTTTTGAGGGGTGCCCGGGTGGCTCGGTCGGTTAAGCGACTGCCTTCAGCTCAGGTCATGACCCCAGAGTCCTGGGATCGAGCCCTACAGCAGGCTTCCTGCTCAGCGGGGAGCCTGCTTCTCCCTCTCCCTCTGTGAGCCATTCCCCTCACTATGCTCTCTGGCTTTCTCTATCTCTTTGTCAAATAAATAAATAAAATCTTTTTAAAAAGAAGAAGAAGAAGAAGATTTTTTTTACGTCACTGATCATTGTAAGTAAATGCTGAGGATTCCCTGGGTCACTATAATCTCTTTGGTTCTACCACTACTTGATAAGACCACCAGCCCAAAGCAAACTGAAGGGAACTCAGGCCAATTGGGTGAGGTCAGCACTGAAGCAGGAAGAAGAGAACACAGGAATAGTCACGAGACTTGAGCTAAACTGAAAAAGAGGTTACTAATCCCTAGCAAGGAGGACTACGAGGCCAAAGTAAGAACCATGTATATACATGTACACACATATGTATATGCATTTGAAACTGAACCAGAAACTACTGTGGGAATATAGAATAATGGCTAACAGTCAGCAGGCCCAGGTTCTCTGCTGCTCCTGGGCTGTGTGGCCTTGGAGAAGCTACACAATCTCTCTGAGTCTCAATTTCTTCATATATAATGATGAAAATAATACTTATTGTTGTTATTATTACTACTATCATTTTGACAGGAATAATCATGGATTGTATATCCCACCCAGGGTCTCTTATACTGTTACAATTTTCATTCAAACTGAAGAACATTACTCCCAATCACTGTGGCTGTAAATAAAAGGGAAAATAAGCTTGCCAGTTGTAGGAAACACTCTTACAAGTAATGATGATAATGAATCTGCCTTAAAGAGGCAATCGAAAGAGGCGAGAAGATTAAGGCATGATGACTTACAGAGGGCTGTCAAAAGTTGTAAAGAGTCTGAGATTTTGCACCCTCTGTGCAAGCAAACTAGGGAGTCCACCAGTTTCACGGACCGAAGACAAAAGATTTCCGGGTCAGAGACAAAGGACTTTATTACTGACAGCACGTGGGCAACCTGAGCACCAGCATATTTCCGTCAGTTCCCCTTGCCCTCAAATCCAAAAGGGGTGACATGATGGGACCAGATAATATCTGCATGCACAGTGGGTCACTTTACAGGGGGGAACCCAAGGTCGTAAGCCCTGAACTTTTTGATCAAGCTGCAAACATTGCAGCAAGCATAAAATAAAGATATTTAAAATAATGTAAAATAAAAAAAGCAGTAATGAGTATCTTGAGGTTAGTTAGTCAGTCCCCTCCACCAGGGGAGCAAGTAGATACAAGGTAGTCACACTTTGGTCACCTAGACCTACCTAGTTGTCTAGTACTGGGAGATGGATAAGCCTTGCAATCTGGCATACTCAGCAAGAATGTATCGAAATGCGCAAGGCCCATGGCAGACAGCCTCTACCAACAGAGCACTCACTTAACTGAGTGCCTCCTAAGTCCCAGTCAGTCTGCTAGATGCTTTGTTAATATTTTTGCAGGTATTTTTCCTTCATGCACAATTGGTGTGGTCCATCATCAGGACAGGAAGACAAGTCAGAGTCTTCAAAACGGAGAATAAACTCACCACATAGCTGAAGAATAAGAATACTGTTTCCAACAACACAGGATACCCACAAGTCACTTCGCTGAAGTTTCCTCCCCAGTAACCTCAATTCTGAAGTGACCCAGTGAAGATCACTGATGCTTAAGAAAGACGGAGAGAATATGGCTAACTTTTCATTCTCCTTGTGTTTCTTTTCATTCTTTTATTTCTTTTAGAATTTCTAAGCTCCACATGCTTGAATACTGCTCTAGCTCTTTATAAGAATGGTTTCACAACTATGACTTCATACCAAGCCCTCCTTTATAAATCGAAACTTTGTATAGATAACACTAAATAAAGAACATCTTATTTAGTTAAAGACATGCCAACTATCTTGATCAACATCCCAAAGATTCACAACATAATTTTTTTTTAGAGTTTAACTCCAGGAAGACATTCACCCAATTTGCTTATTCATATTAGATATGAGAGATGTGTAACACAATGTGCTCTTCTTTTTGCCTTGGCTGTGGGAAAACCTGGAATTAAGTCTTGGACTTCAAAGTAGACATTTCCCTCAGTTCAAGTTTTCTGGAATAATTACTCAATGCCCTTCATTGTTTTGTCTTCATCCTTGTATTTTTATTTCAGTGGTTTTAACAAAGTACGGTTCACTGTCTCAAATCATTCTTTTGAAAGTAGGCAAAGTCATGAATGAATGAACAAAACTATGCAAGTTTTTTAATTTTAAAAAATTTATTATTATTACTATTTTGCCAAAGTACCCAAAAAGCTTTTTCAGTTTAAGGCATAATCCTTAAATTAGTTTAAGACTTACAAAATGTAAATTGAGCTTCCAAGAGTTTTTTAGCATGCCTTATATTATGAATTTTCCTGACTGTGCTTTTATTGGGGTTTAATCAGAGACCATTGTAAGAAATTCTAATCTGGGTTCTAAGCATTTGACATTATTAAACAGCTGACTGAAAGAGAACATAAGAGTTGCAAAGTAGAAAATACATTTATTTTTAAATTGAATAACCTTATAAATGTAACAACACTGAAACACTAAGAAACATTAGGCAGTTCCATTAGTTCCTGCTTCATAAGGTCTAAATAAAACTGGAGAGCAATTTCTGAGAAGCCAAGGGGTTAAGGAGCTGGTGTCCATCCTGGGCAATTCCCAGGAATAACAGGGCAGAAGTTCCAAGGTATAAGTGAAGGAGTATCTGAAGTTTATGCTACTGGCTGCCAGGTTTGCCCAAGGCACGTCTGTGATAACAGGTTAGCCATGGGACGGTCACTGCACAGACTCTGCTCACCATGCCAAGGCCAAGAACGTGCTGGAGCTACTGAGGTGGGCCATGAAGGCCCCATGGGGAGACCACATCCAGGCCAGCACTTCTCATCCAGACTCTACCTTGAGCTAGGCTCTTCCTGAAGACCAGAGGAATGGACTGTCTTGAGTATGCTCGGCCAGAGAACACCCACAGCCTCAAAGACAGTCCAACCTGTGTGAGAGCCCAGATCTCCCCCTGTTCTGTGGGAGGTTTACAGGAGAGGGAAGACTCAGCCGTCAGTCTAAAGGGCAGCAAACACACCGCCTGATACAGAAAGGGGCACGTCAACATCCAATCCTCTTTCCTCACATCACCTGAGTCTTGAACTCCATCTGAGCGTTGAGCAGGGAAAAATTAAATTCTTAAAAATAGTTTTAATGACTTTAACCTTTAATTTAAAAAGTAAACACTTGCCATCCAGGAAATGGGTTACATTGTGCGGCAAACCAGAAAAACAAAACAAAATTTTAAAACTAGCAGCTGGGGCGCCTGGGTAGCGCAGTCGTTAAAGCGTCTGCCTTCGGCTCACGGCGTGATCCCGGCGTTATGGGATCGAGTCCCACATCGGGCTCCTCCGCTGTGAGCCTGCTTCTTCCTCTTCCACTCCCCCTGCTGTGTTCCCTCTCTCGCTGGCTGTCTCTCTGTCACATAAATAAATAAAATCTTTAAAAAAAAAAAAAAACTAGCAGCTAACGGGAATGATTGAGAAAGAACCATCCTTTACAGTGACAGAGGTTGCCAGCACAGCACCCTCTGCTGAGCAAAGGGGTCCCTACAGCCCTTCTAGTGCTTCTAGAAATGCAGGCAATAGAGTGACCCTCCGGATTGCCTGGGATATAGCCAAAGCAGGGTAACTGGTGGCAGCCTCAAGGCTAATTCTCCTGTTTGGGGTATGACTTCAAGAAATCTACATGACAAAAAGAGAAGACCTCAAAAGCCAGAGCAAGTTCAAGAGGACAAAAGGCATGCTTCTGCTCCCTCCCCCTCCAAGCACTAGACTAGAGAGGAGGGCAGGCCTGCAGTCTGTATTTGCCTTCTGGCCTCCCCTCTCATCACCCCTCCCCACCGCCACTCCAGACGGAGGGATTCGTTCCAACAGAAATCCGCTGGCTCTTCTAGTTCTTTCTACTGAAACGTTAATCCTGCCAGGGTGCCAGTAGATGAGAGACAAATTATGAAACGTGTGGATTTCAAAAGGGAGCTCTGGTTAACTCGTCTTCAATCTCCCATGAGAGAGGGTTTGCACCTAGCTGGGAAAGGACTGTACCTGTGAGGGAGAGGTTTGCCAGGCCACACCTCAGAGTCACATTGCCTTGGGCAGGAGGGCTTCTCACAGGTCAGATTTGGGGCTACAGAATGCTCCAGGGAGATCACAGGATGGGCTGAAGCAACGATAATGCCTGTCTCTCACTCAGAGCAGTACTGAAAGGTCTTAGGTAAGAGCGATTGCTACTGGGAGGAGAATACTTGTATCTAGTATTCAAAATGACATAAAGAATTGCTTGGTTCAGCTTGACAACTAAGTATGGAGATCCTCTCAGGAGCTGTACTGTGAGATACCAGAGCATACAGAGAATTAGTAAGACGTGAGGCCTACCCTCACGGTGCCCAGTCTCACGGGAGACACAGGCATATAAATGATACAATGTGGCCACCCTATACCAGCTTTACGGACACAACGCCATCATCAAAAAAGAAAGAGTAAAGGAGTCAGCTTCAAATATCGTTAAGTATGAAAAAGACATCTTCACTCTGGAAATGCTGAGATCTCAAATAAAAAAAAAATTAATGAGGCTAGTACCAGATAAGGGGGAAAAAATGGAGAAATGAAGCAAAAATGAGGACTGTGATTTAAATAGGACCTATTGCAAAAGGATTTTTGCTTTTGCCTTTTCAACTAGAAGCCATTTCAGACACATAATTATGAACTGTATTACAAGAATAAAAAATAAACAGAGCGTGGAAGATGATAGTGCAAGTTAATATTAGAACTTAATATCCATGAAACCTTAGCCATTCAGTACAGTTAGGGTTAGGGCCAGGAAACCAGAAGGTGAACACAAAGAGAAGATTACACAATCAGATGAAAGCATTCCCGAATACTTCAGCAGACATGGGACTAAGGCAATGGCACAAAGGCAGAGCTACAGAGCTAGATGATTTATTAACAGAGCTGCTAAATTCTGTGTCAAGGATAATTCCAAGTCACAAAGACTGAAGTGAGGAGAGAGTGAAGTGGAAAATACAGAGAATGGGGAGTTTAAAGACCAGATTCGAGCGTCAGCTCCACTGCTAACAAATAAGGAGATCTTTACGGACTTTGGTTTCCACATCTGTAAAGAGATGAGGTATATTAGAGACTCTCTGTTTCTTTCCATCTTATTAAAAAAAAAATGGTAGGGCTGAAACACGAATAAAGTATAGTCCTCATTCATTCATTTCACTCCAACAAATGTGGAGCACATGGCATGCACCAGGCACACGGAGGTAGAGTGGAAAATAAGATTCTACTCTGGCAGAGAAGACAGTCAGATGAGAAATGGTAGGGATAGTACTTGAAAACACTGTTTATTCTGGGCTGAGCGCTGTGGTCACCAGCCTCTGAAATGGCCTCCAATGATCCCGGTTTTTCATATTCACACCCTTATGGAATTTGCCCCCACGTTATACCAGGGTGGGTCTAGGTGACCAACCGTATACAGCAGAAATGATGGCGGGTCCATTGCAAGATAACCACACGAATGAGCAGAGAAGCTCTAGTGTTTCCAGTCCCAATAGAACCTTGAGATGACTGTGGCCTGGCTCAGTAGCTTGACTGCACCCTTGTGAGAGACTCCGTCAGAACGTGCCAGAAACTGAGTGAGATCATAAACTTCTGCTTTTAAGTCGCTCAATTTGTGTAATTTGTTATACAGCAATAGATAACTAATATAAGCATCCCCCCCAAAACACATATATACACACACATAGATAGATGCTTGGTTTTATTTGAGGTATTTAAGAGTTAATATACACAGAATTGTAGAACCGAGGCTTACGGAGGTGAAGATGATACCACTAACAATAGACCAGGGACGAGAACCAATGTCTTCTGATTTATGCTGGATGTTCCTTTCACTGTACCATGCTGCCTCTCCATAATAGATTAATTTCATAGATAAAGAAATAAGGTCCCAGTGCATTAAGTAATTTGCTCAAGATTCTACAACAAGCAAGTAGCTGAGCCTCTGCACTCACCTATTGAACATGATTCCATTCTTTATAATAATCTTTTTCCCACTCTCAAGCTTCACTGACCTTGAGGTAATTAGCTGAATGAAGATTAAAAGAAACCAGAGCGCTCCTTCAAGAGTAAGCTGGGGTGCTTGCCTCAGGCCTTTTGATGGAGGTGAGCTCTATCTCGGTGATTGGTCTGTAGCAATATATTCAGCCATGTAGTCAACAAGTAATGTTTTTGACACCCGCTTTAAGCATCATATAATCTATGGGGTGCAAGGAATATAAAGCGCTGGGACTTAAAAGCCTAACTAAGGAGAAAAGCCAAATATAATGAAAAATTACAATAAAATCAGTATATGTTTGCCTACTGAATGAACAATGGGAAACAATCTGTGCCATAAGTACTTAAAAAGACTTGCAGACTAAAAAAAAAGAAGAAGAAAGAAGAAAGGCAATCCATTGGTTCCTGCTTAAATCATACCCCAACCTCAGGCAATTGACTCTAGACCAACAAATCCCCATTTATTCCCGAAAAGTCTCTTTCTCCCCTGAGGAGATTCCATTAATTACCACTGCAGAGCCTCTGAAGAGGCTGCTTCCTCCTTCATTGTTTTGGGTGTGACTCGGTTGTCAGACTAAGGAATTTGAACTCCATTTTCTATAATGGTTGAAAGTTTTTGAGCTAACATTGCATCAGGAATGAGAATTGAGGGGGTGTCAGAAGCAGGAACAGTAATGTCAACACCCCACCCACAGGTTCACACCAGGTCGGCTGGGCAGGACTGCCACCTTGTGACAGGTATGGGCAGCAGGCCCTCCGAAGTGGAGGCTGGAGACTAGAAGGGGTGGGGTGGGGGTGCCTAGCAGTGCTTGACTGGCAGGGAGCTGAAAGCCTTTTCGTGCCTGGGTTAAAGGGACCTTGTTTTAACTTGAGAGAGAGAGAGAGAGCATGGAGACAAATGTGGGCCTTTTCAGGAGATCAATATGGCCCTAGGTTCTCAACATTTTTAGCTATCTGTCTCTCTTGTTACAAAGTCACAATAAAGATACCGGAAACTACGCATGACCTCATCCAAGCATATGTTTATTTTCAAAGAGGATTGTCAGAAAAGGGCTGGCAAAAGTAAATAGGGCAAATTCCGAGCAGCAATGAAAAAGATACTTGAGGTATGCGCGATCTTCAAGTCAGCAGATGAGAAAGATCCCCTCTCCACTCCTAAGGGCCCCACAGACACCTTGAATTTGTGTCCCAAGTATACTAATTACAGTCTCCTTAGTACTTGTCCATCCTTCTGTATTGTGTGATTTGGTAAATGACATGACTCAGCTCAGTCCAAAGCCATCCACGATGCCATCCTAGACTCTTCCCCTTCTTCCTCCTGACCTCCCCATCCATGGGCCTTCCTGAGTATCTCTCCAGCTCTCCAATCTGCGTCCTTCTCTTCATACTTACTATGTCAGTCTTGGTTCAAACCCCCATTCTCCCAGGCTCACATCAAGCATGTTTCTTGAAAAGGACAAGCGTTTCGCAAGGGCAGCGTTGCAAGACTGTACTAGTCAGGGTCCCACAGGACACTGGATCACACTCCAAAGTGGCAAGTGAAGAGAGATGAATGAAAAGGACCATTTACAGAGTTGAGGGCAGACTCCAGGACAGAGCCCGGGATGGCGACGATCCTCCCCTAGGCGAGTCATAGCAGGAAGTTATTGCCATTGCTGGGTTGCATAGCTCTAGAACCCAGAACAAGCTGCTCCAGAAAAGGGGTCTCCCAACTCCAACTGTGACCTCAAGTAGGCCACTGGCAAGCTGAGCCTCACTGGAAGGAGTTAGAAATTTCCTGTCTTGTCTCTCTGTCCTCCCTCTAATCTCCTGTTGGTGCCCCCCATTGATGAACCCAACAAGAAGCCAAAGGGCAAGGGACATTTTCAAAGGTCACCCTACTTGAGTCAGGGTAGAGAAAGGGTGGAGAATAGATCTGGAAGGGCAAAGGGAGAAGAGCCACCACAAAGCCATAGCACAGTATTCATCCGCATATTAAAAGATTTTTAAAAGAACTCTGGCAAAGAAATTCCTTTAAATTTATTTTACTCAGTGTTTTCCTGATCTCTCTGCATCGAATCTTGCCCAGCTATATCCACTTCCTAATTGCCACTAGATATTACTCCCCTGCTTATAAATCTGTCAATGGTTCTCATCATCCATAGCATGAATGCCCCTCCCTAACCTTATACCATGTCTCCATCCTCAGCATCCACGGAGACCCCACCATTGCTGACTCCCACCTATTCTCTAAGGTCATCTCCCTCCCAGCAACTTATCCTCCAGGCTTCCTGTGGAGAAACCACTGCTTGTGGTTTCATGATGGCATGCTGTCCTTCTACCTAGAATGCCCCAGTAATCCTGAGACCTGCATTACCGTGATTCAGTGGGTCCTTTTCTGATGCAGTACGCTAGATGACAGCTATTTTTGTGCCCCTGCTAGATTTTAAACCTTATTTATTATAATATTCACCTCTCACACAGTATTAACCTTCGTATAATATTTGTCTCTTCAATTAGTTTGAAGAATTTCTTGAGGTCAGGGATCAGGATAATACAGTAACCTGGTACTCAACACAAGGACCAGGCATACAATAGGTGTCCAGAAATATGTGCTGCGGAAAGTGCTCCTCTGTGTAAGAACAAACGAGCGGTCAGCAATCGGAGGTGGGATCTCTACGACACACCCCCAAGTCATAAGTAGAAGGGATTTCAAAAATGCCTGTGGCTTGGGCTCCTTGCGTTGGTTCCATTATTCTTGCTTCTAGATACTGAAGCAATTACTAGGAAAAGACAAAGGATTAAAGTAGATGTCTCAATTCACAGGGAACTTATTTCTTGAACAACTCCTCAATACCTGTGTGCAAATGCCAATACCAGGAATTGTGGCAGGGAGTCCCCTCAAACAGGTCAGAACACAGCGCCCTGAAGGGAGATTAGTTTCTTCCACTAGACTGACAACCAGCTCAGATTTCTCAGGTACATCAGCACGTGAAACAACTGACCCACAGGGTCAGACATGGGTCCAAATTTTCCTAGAAATTCTTCTGAAAGTATCACTAGCCTGTTACAGTGACAATCCCAGGAGCTTCCGGAGGGTTGGTTGCTGTGACAGGCAGCCAGAGACCTCACCGTAGCACAGGGTGACGGGGAAAGCACTGGATTACAAATTAGGCAGGAAGAGGATGGGGGGCATGTTTCAAATCCTAACTCTGCTTCTTATTGGCTGTTATGACCTTGGCCAAGTTACCCCCTGTTCTGTTTCTCCATCTGCAAAATGGGAGTAAGGTAAGACCTGCCTCACATGGTTATTGTCAGGATTAAATGAGAGAAATAAAAAAAAAATAGTAAGCACCCAATAAATTTCTGTTTCCCTTTTTACTATCTTAATTATCTTCCCCTTTGAGAGGCTGCCTTTCTAATTTTGGAAGGAAGCAGGTGACTTGGATGGGTGCAGTGAGGTATGCTACCTTGTTTGTTTAAATTTCTAAAAAATACTTAATTTCAAAGCTTCCTTATGGCAATTCTGTGACAGAAATAAAACTAGGCAGTTGTTGCTATGCGACATCAGTAGTTTGCCGAGGGACTGGATATATCTCTGCTGTTACTTATCTTTAGTTGAATTTTGAGCAACATTTTTCTGACTACCCAGCGTTATCCTCTTCATATTACGTAAGGGGAAGCTGCTGGGATGGGAGACGGGGGAGCAAGCGCTGCACTGAGGCTCACTGGGTAATGGCTGCTCTGTGGCCATTCCAGCACTGGACGCTTTGTGTCCTCTTTTCATTTTTTGTTCTTTTTTCTTAATCGTGCCTTCCATTTTCTACCCTTTAATAAAAGAAATGTTCCTTTTAGCCCTTTTCTTGACAGCAGGGGTTTGGTGTGTGGTGCTGGACTTTGTCCCTTCTGCAGCAATAAATATTAGGATTTATTAAAAAATTTATTCAGAGCCAGTCCGTTCAATAAGTGCCTCTACTTCTCACTTAATAAAAGACATATCAGGGGCTCCTGGGTGGCTCAGTTGGTTAAGCATCTGCCTGCGGCTCAGGTCATGATCTCAGGGTCCTGGGATTGAACCCCGCCTGGGGCTCCCCGTTCAGTGGGGAATCTGCTTCTCCCTCTCCCTCTCCCTCTCTTCTCTCTCTCAAGTAAATAAATAAAATCTAAAAAAAAAAAAAAAAAAAGACATATCAACATTTGGGGCACCTGGGTGGCTCGGTTGGTTAAATGTCCTACTCTTGATTTCGGCTCAGGTCATCATCTCAGGGTCATGAGATAGAGGCCCGCATCGGGCTCCATGCTCAGTGTGGAGCCTGCTTAAGGTTCTCTCTCTTCTTCTCCCTCTGTCTCTCCCCCACGTTTTTGTTCTCCCTTTCTCTCAAAAAAACAATTCATACAAGGACTTTTGTAAAATAGTTAACTTTATGCTCTTGAACTACTCTTATCCTCACCCTATGTGCTGATGTGCAATCCTCATACTTTTTCTTATCTTTCAGAATTCTCCTTCCTAAAATCAAAACAAACAAAAACAGAAGAAAAAAAAAAACAAATAAACTCCGCGGCACAACAGATCCACAATAAGACTCCTAAACGTGTCTTGCTCCTAAGCCCTCTCTTCCATCACTGACTCTTCCTCTTCTTCCACGTCTGCTTTTCAGTCCAGACTTCTCACTGACCCTGGTGTTTCTATGCCTCTTTGCTGGCTCCTCTGCTCTCGTTCAAGCATATGCTTGGATTCACCTGACCCTTCTGCTGTTTCTTCCCATTCTGATCTCACCGGCAGGAACTTGCTGAAATTCTGGGGAGGTGCAGAAAAAGAGTGCACAAGAATTCGAAGGGGGTATATTCTAAAGGATTCTGTGACCAGCTTTGAGGAAAAATGTCCAGGGTTAGGGAGCATCATGGGGAAGGGGTAAGCATGCTGAAGATGGGTTTCAAGCTAGAAGGACCTACTCTGTGCTAGGAGAGATGATGAAGCAACAACGGAACACTCTAGTTTTGAAGGAATGTCAGGATTTCAGGCTGATTCCCGCCCTACCCCTCTCCCACTCCCTCTCCTGCCAGTGTGTCTAAGGGCTGTCTTTCTGCCCCAGCTGAAATACAGTTGCCTTGCATTTGCCTCATTCAGCTTGTCTGGGATCTACTATGCAGAAGATAAATGATCAGGACTGAGAGGAACCTCGGAGAATACACAGGCTAACTCCCTGATTCCAAACCTAAAGCCCAGAGACCAGGAGAGATCAGCTAAAGTCACACAGCTTATTAGTGATACCAGGAGAGAGGGACCTGGTGTCCAAGCCCCAGCTCTCCAACTAATGGATTGACTGGCTAAAAGAGAAGCCTGGAGGGCGGAACTTTAAAGCAAGCCCTTGTTTTGTTGTCTAATTCATGTCTAATTAGAGAACAGTGAAATTTTTTTAGTCTTGGACAGAGGAAATGGGAGACTCAAAGTAATAATGGGCATAATTCTGGGGCATAGCGATTGCTGGTGGGTTTTATTTTATTTATTCATTTGACAGAGAGACAGCGAGAGAGGGAACACAAGCAGGGGGAGTGCGAGAGGGAGAAGCAGGCTTCCCGCCAAGCAGGGAGCCTGATGTGGGGCTCAATCCCAGGACCCCAGGATCAGGACCTGAGCTGAAGGTAGACACGTAACGGCTGAGCCACCCAGGCACCCCTGTTGGTGGGTTTTAAATCACACAGTATGAACAGGTTCCTGTTTTTCTTATGGGTGTATGGCTTCAACAAACATTCATGTAGCAAGCATGTATTGAGTACCTGCTGTTTCCACATACAGCATTGAGCACTGGGGTACAGAGACGCAAAGAACATGATTCTGGCCCAGCCCTCAAAATGCTTGTGGACTAACGGCTAGACAAAATCTCAAATGAAACGACAAAGCAAAAGAATCATGTGGGAAATGCTTACCCCCCCCTACACACACACACAGAAGGGGGTGGCTTTTGAGCTGGGTCTTCAAGGATAAATAGGAAAGTGGCAAACAGGCAGAGAGGGAGAAGGCACTCCGTGAGGCTGAGGGGACCCCCCAGACAAAGAGGCCACGACAAAGGGAAGGACCATGGTTCTCGGCGAGAGGGGTCGTGGCACAAAGGGTGTGTGTGACGGGAGGTAGGAGATGAGGCGGCGAGCACACAGGGGCTGGGCCACAGTGGGCCTTGTACAGCCACGCGAGGGGTTTGATTAATAAATCATTTACATATTCATAGTCCACTTGGATAGAAAAAAAGATTTGCCGCTATGGCATTTGGACTTTATCCTGTGAGCCACAGGGAGTTAAAAGGTTTTAATAATAGGAGCATCGTGACTGGATTTCTGTGTTGGACAGATTTTCAGATTTTCACTTCTGACCTTTCAAATGCTAGGTGAAATGAGCAAACGTTGCATCTTTCTGCTGGTAAAAGAACTGTAAAAGCAAAGCTGTATTTACAAAGCGGGGAATATTTCACGAAGACTTAGCTTGTTATGTCTGGTGAATTCTAAATAACAATGGTTATGGGTTATGATAAGACCTGGGGATGAAGAGAACATCATCCTTTACTCTGCAGGAGCCCTTTGAAGCTTCCTAAGCTTCCATTCAACCTTACAAAGTCTTATTTATAACACACGAAGTGACCCTCTACCCAGACGGCCAGGTAATAGCGGTCACTAACATCTGCACCGTGCTCTCTATATTCACAGAAGACTGTTGTTCCATTTTCTGTGTTGATTCCCACAATAATTGGATGGGTAAGTGTTATTTTTGTCTCTGTTTTACACACGAGGAGACCGAGAATCGGAAAGGTAAAGTGACTTACCTAAGGTCACAGTCAGTGAGGGATAGGGCTGGTTTCTCTAACCCCACATTCTGATGTTCTTTCCACTTTAGCTTGCTGGTAATCAGATGGTGGCAGCCAGATCACTTTCACAGAGATCACAGACTGTGATCTGCTCCAAAAACTGCCACCAGTTTACTGATGGTCTTGCTCATGTCCTCACCCATCTAATAGTAGTAACACCCGCTCGTGGACACTCAGAATGTTCTAAGAATAAGAGACCACTTTGCAGAGTGTAGAGTGCTAGACAAGTGCTCTGCTCATCTACATTCACTTAGAATAATGGTCTGACCCCAAAAAGCCTAGAAACCATTCATATATGAGAGTGGATGACAAAATATTTTCACCTCGTGTTCTTCCTCTTTCACCTGGCGACGGGTAAACAAAAATAGGTCATCTCTTGAATGTGTCCTCTTCCAGTGAAAACACACTTTTGCAGCCAATTGTAGTGACACATAAGCCAGGCATTTAAAAAATCAGTCTTAAGCTAGCAAAATAACAGAGAAAGTTATCTCACCTTTCAGGACTTGGACTTTATCCGCAAAATAATGGAGTTGGACCCAATGAACTCTAAGGTCTCTTCCTGTTCTAAGACTGAATTATTTTATGCCTAAATGAAACAGGTTCATGTAAGATCTGATTAAGGTCTTTTTGATCCTCCTGAGGTGATCCCTGGAAACACAGTTTTTAAACTGTGAGCCTCCCATTACCCACCCCCTTTTTCCACTATGGGGACGAGAGAGCTGCCCTGATTCACCAACAACAGCCATAAGAAGATGACCTCTTGGCAAACGCAACAGCACAAAAAGTTCTCCTCTTTCTTCTCCCCTGTGGCAGCTGCAAGAAGGGAAAAGCCCCCCAAAAGACAACCCAGTTTAAAACAATGGGTAAAGGACTCGAATAAACATTTCTCCAAGAAGAAATACAAATGGCCCATAAGCATGAGAAAAAAATGCTTTACGTCACTAGTCATCAGGGAAATGTAAATCAAAAGCACAATGAAGGGGATAGAAAGATGGGCAAAACGGGTGAAGGGGACTGGGAGCTAAGGCTTCCAGGTATGGGATGAATGATTCACGGGGAGGAAAGGTACAGCATAGGGAATATAGTCAGTGGTACTGTAATAGCCTTGTATGGTGACAGATGGCAGCTACGCTTGTGGTGAGCACAGCACAACGTATAGACTTGTCCAATCACTATGTCGTACACCTGAAACTAACGTCACAGTGTGCGTCAACTATATTTCAATTTTTAAAAACCCACAATGAGCTATGACTTCAAATCTATTAGGACGACTATAGTCACAAAAAGATATGCACCAGTGTTGGTGAGATATGGAGAAAGTGGGACGCTGGGACGCTGCTGGCGTGGACGCTGTCTGGCCACTCCTCAGAAAGATAAACATCGATGGCGAGGATGCAGAGAAAGGGGGACCCTCTTACACTGTTGGTGGGAATACAAACTAGTGTAGCCACTCTGGAAAATGGTATGGAGGCTCCTCAAAAACGTAGAAATAGAGCTACCCTACGACCCAGCAATCGGTCGTAAATACTAGGTATTTACCCAAAGGATACAAAATGCTGATTCAAAGGGGCACCTGCACCCCAATGTTTAGAGCAGCAATGTCCACAACAGCCAAAATATGGAAAGAGCCCACATGTCTATCAACAGATGAATGGATAAAGAAGAGGTGGCGTGTGTGTGTGTGTGTGTGTGTGTGTGTGTGTGTGTGATGGAATATTACTCAGCCATCAAAATGGATGAAATCTTGCCACTTGCAATGACATGGATGGAACTAGAGGGTATTATGCTAAGTGAAATAAGTCAGTCAGAGAAAGACAAATACCATATGATTTCACTCATACGTGGAATTTAAGATACAAAACAGATGAACACAGGGGAAGGGTAGGAAAAATAAAATAAGATGAAAACAGAGAGGGAGGCAAACCATAAGAGACTCTTAACTACAGGAAACAAACTGAGGGTTGCTGGAGGGGATGGGGTAACTGGGTGATGGGCAGTAAGGAGGACACTTAATGTAATAAGCATTGGGTGTTATATGCAAGTGATGAATCACTAAATTCACCCCTGAAACTAATAACACACTATATGTTAACTAAACTGAATTTAAATACTTTTTAAAAATAAAAATAGGGGCGCCTGGGTGGCACAGCGGTTAAGCGTCTGCCTTCGGCTCAGGGCGTGATCCCAGCGTTCTGGGATCGAGCCCCACATCAGGCTCCTCCGCTATGAGCCTGCTTCTTCCTCTCCCACTCCCCCTGCTTGTGTTCCCTCTCTCGCTGGCTGTCTCTATCTCTGTCAAATAAATAAATAAAATCTTTAAAAAAAATAAAATAAAATAGAATAAAATAAATGTTAAAAAAAAAAAAAGATACACATTGAATTACCATATAACCCAGCAGTGCCACTCCTAAATATACACTCGAAAGAACCGAAAACAGGAACTCAGACAGATGCCAGTGTTCTTTGCAGCATTATTCACAATAGCCAGAAAGTGTGGATGAGCAAAATGGGGCATATCCGCCTAATGGAATATTAGCCATAAAAAAGAATGGACTTCAGATACATGCCACAACATGGGTGAACCATGAAAACATGATGTTAAGTGAAAAAGCCAAACAGAAAGGACAAATATTGTATGGTTTCACTTACTTGACATATCTGTAATAGGCAAATTCATAGAGACACAAAGTGGTTTGAGGTCTACCAGGGGAGGCAGGAAGGAAAAATGGGGAGTTTTAAATGTATACAGAATTTCTGTTTGGGTGATGGAAACATTTTGGAAATAGTGATGATTGCATAACATTGTAAATGTAATTAAGGTCACTAACTTAAACACTCAGGGTTAAAATGGCAAATATTATATATATATATATATATATATATATATATATATACACACACACACACATATATATTCAAGTATATATATTCAAGTATATATATATTCAAGTATATATATATATGTACATATATACATATATATATATATTCAGAATAAGAAAAAAAAAAAAAGAAGGGCAGGGGTCAGAGCTTGCCCTAGCTGAATGTCCGAGCAGCCAAAGGCCCTTGGGCTTGTTGACCTGCCCCCAGAGCAGGAGAAAGAGCACCACAGACAGGGTACAGTAGGGGCATACCAGGCTAGGAGCGACAGATGGTCCCCTTGGGTTCTTGTGTCCTGAAGCATGCAGAAAAGAAATTCCACAACTGGCTGCAGATCCTGAGTAGGGGGCCGTGGAGGGCAGGTGGCTTCGGGAAACTCACGAAGGACTACTAATGTCGATGGAGCACATGGGCCAGAGCATCAGCCGCAGAGCCTAAAGCGGTGCCCACGGCCACCACCGGCCCTTCAAGCACACAGCCAGAGCAGACAATGGCCAAAAGAAAGGTAGGAGGATGCCACCATCTGTGTCCCTCAGTCTGTCCCTGACTCACAGAGAAATAAGCAGGAAGAAGAAGGAGGGAGATGAAAAAGAGCACGTGAGACCCCTTCGCTTCTGGAACACTGGAACTGCTCGTCTAATAGGAATAGGAGGGAGGAAGGGGGAAGCTTTTAATCAAATATCAGATACATGGGGTTTTTTAATTTAATTTTAATTTTTTTAATTTTAGTATACTTGGAACACGATGTTACATTACTTTCAGGTGTACAACATAGTGATTCAACATCTCTATACATTATGCTATATTCACAAGTGTAGTCACCATCTGTCACCATACACCGTTATCACGGTATCATTGACTATATTCCCTATGCTGTGCCTTTTATTGCCACGACTTATTCCATAACTAGGAGCCGGTATCTCTCGCTCCTCTTCATCCACCTTGCCCATCCTCCTATCCCCCTTTCCCCTGGCAATCATCCATTTGTCCTACATTTATAGGTCTGATCAGACAGATATTTTTAAAGGAGAGACTGGGGCTCACAAATTGAAACAAGACTGTTCCGCATGGCCTAAAGTGGCCAAAGTACAAGGACGCGGACTGAAATATCATTATGGGAGCTGGTTCCCAGGAGGGAATGGTGATTTGGTAAAGTTGATAGAATTTATTTATACCACTTGGGTTTAATGAGTCAGTTCTAACAAACTCACATGAGTTGATTTAATACACAAGTTGTATGTTGTGGGAGATATATGCCAGTGTTCCCCGTATCCACGCTCCCCATTCCTTCATAGTAAGAGGACTTACAATTCTAAGCTGAGCAAGAGAATACATTTTCCAATCTTCCACTGTATCTAGGTTTGAACATGTGCCTACATCATGGACAATAGAATAAGCATGGAAATACGTGGCTTTTTTTGGAGACCTCTCTTAAAAGGCCACTACCTTGTACCCTTAGCCTCCCTCAGCCACTTTCTTTTTCAAGCATTGCCCCACTCTGCTTCTTAAGTTGGAAACTAGGTCTATAGCTAACATTCTCTATCATGAGGATAATGGCCACAGCCTCAAGATGACAAAGGGGGTAAACCCTCAGGATTCTGGACTCCAGGGAGCTTTTTGGAGGAGAACTACTACACCAGCCCTGAACAGCCTAACTTTTATATGAAAAAGTGGGGGGGGGGGGTCTATTTTTTAAGCTGCTGTTACTTTAGGCCTCTGTAACTCACAGTTGAACCTAATTTTACAAAATATACTATTACAAAAATAATCTATAAATTCAAATGTAGAAAAAAATTAAAACTATGTGATACCTCTTCACCTCAACTTAGTCAAAATAACATAGATACTAAAAGCCAACATTTATGGAGACCTTCTGCAAGTAATTTTTGTACCAAGAGCTTCGTAAGCATTGGTTCTCTAGTTTTCTCAATAACATCCCCATAAACAGGTATTATCATTCACATCATAGAGACAGAGAAGCTGAGATTTAAAGAAGTTAAATAACTTGCCCAAAGTCACACAGCTAGTATCTGTAGAGCCAGGATAAAAATCTAGTCTGTCTTATCCAGAGCCATGCTCTTAACCACGATGTATCACACCAGCCTAGAAGTTCTTCTGGCAAAGATGCATTTGGGTGGAGATCTAGGATATACTGAACTGCAATAATATGTCCTTAAATTTTTATAATGTATAAAGACAGGATTTGTTTGGTGATAGGTGTAGATAATATTTCTCAATTTGCTTATAAACTGAGTAATGTCATACTATAATGTGAACCCAAGAACAGGTTGGAAAGCAGCCACTGAAAGATGTATAACATTGAAAAGATGTTGTGATAACAAACTCATAATTCCGGCCAAACAGAGCACATACTTGCTATTTGTGATAACTCGAATAAAGCAGATTATTTGAGTGTATTTGCATTGTTATAGTAGAAACAGAATTTCTTTGAAATGTATTCAAGAAAAGATTTTTAAATATCACTACCTTAGATAAAGAAGCCGAAACAAACATAAAATTTGAATATTAAAATAAAAGTTACCTTTGGTGACCAATTAGTTTACATATACCAGTTAAATATTTTTAATAAAGTGGTGATTCTAACCCACTGGCATTGCTTCAGGAGATAATATTTAGGAATATTCATCAGGGAACTAATAACTGCTTACATTGTGTCCATGTCATAGTACAGGATTGATATATTGTAGATGTTTAATAAATATTTAATAAATGAAAGAATGGATGGATCAAGGTGGATGGATGGTGGTTGGGTGGATGAATGGATGCATACTTGAATAAATGAATATGAACGTGCTTTACCAGTTTCAAATAGTTTGACCCTTAGAAGCATCCTGTGAGCAAGATGACTGGAAAAAAAAAAAAAAAGACATCCTTCACATTCTTCTCAAGTGTACATGGGACATTCTCTAGGATAAATTATTGATAGGTCACAAAAAAAGCATTAGCAAAGGAAAACTGAAATCATAGCAAGTATCTTTTCTGACCACAATGGTATGAAACTAGAAATTAATTATAGGAGGAAAGCTGGGAAATCCATGGAGACATTATTATTAAATTAAACAACACACTCAAAAAGTCAAAAAGTGGATTAAAAAATCTCAAAACAAATGAAAATGGAAACACAACATTTCAAAAATTATAGTGCAGCAAAAGCAGTTCTTTTTTTTTTTTTTAAAGATTTTATTTATTTATTCAACAGAGATAGAGACAGCCAGCGAGAGAGGGAACACAAGCAGGGGGAGTGGGCGAGGAAGAAGCAGGCTCATAGCGGAAGAGCCTGATGTGGGGCTCGATCCCGGATCGCCGGGATCACGCCCTGAGCTGAAGGCAGACGCTTAACCGCTGTGCCACCCAGGCGCCCCAGCAAAAGCAGTTCTAACAGAGAAGTTTATAATGATAAATGCCTAAATTAAGAAAAAAAAGAAAGATCTCAAATCAACAACCTAAATTTCACTTTAAGGATAATTAGAAAAAGAAGAATAAATTAATCCAAAGTTAGCACAAGGAAGGCAATAACAAAGAGCAGAGGAGAAGTGAATGAAGTAAAGATAAGAAGTCAATAAAAAAGATCAACAAAACTAAGAGCTGGTTTTCTAAGGAGATTTTTAAAAATTGAAAAACCATTAGTTAGATTAAGAAAAAAGAAGACTGGGGAGCCTGGGTGTCTCAGTCCGTTAAGCATCTGCCTTCGGCTCAAGTCATGATCCCAGGGTCCTGGGATCAAGCCCCCATATTGGACTCCCTGCTTAGTGGGGAGTCTGTGTTTCCCTCTCCCTCTGCTCCTCCTCCTCCCTCCCCCTGCTCCTGCACATACTCTCTCTCTCTCTCTAGCTTGCTCTCTCTCAAATAAATAAAATCTTTTTTAAAAATTATTTTTAAAAAAGACTCAAATAAATAAGATCAGAAATAAGATATAAGACATTACAACTGAAACTACAGAAAGACAAAGGATCATAAGAGACTGCTATGAACAATTATACAACAAATTGGATAACCTAGAAGAAACTGATAATTTCCTAGAAACATACCACCTACCAAGACTGAATTATTAAAAAAAGAAAGAAAGAAAGAAAGAAAAGAAAAGAAAAAAGAAAAGAAAAGAAAATCTGAAGAAACCAATAACAAGTAAGAAGATTGAATCTGTAATCAAAAACTTTCTAACATCCAGGACCAAACAGTTCCCCTGGTTAACTCTACTAAATATTTAAAGAAGAATTAACACCAATCCTTCCCAAACTCTTCCAAAAAATCAAAGAGGAAGGAATACTCCCAGACTCATTTTACAAGGCCAGCATTCCCCACCTCCCAAAGCCATATATGAACACTGCAAGAAAAGAAAACTATAGGCCAATATCCCTGGGGAATATGGAAAAATTCTCAAGAGTCTATTAAAAGGATCATTCACCATGATCAAATGGTATTTATCCCTGGGATGCAAGGACGGTTCAACATATACAAATCAATAAATGTGATAAACAACATTAATAGAATAAAAAATAAAAATCATATGATCACCTCAATAGATGCAGAAAAAGTATTTGACAAAATACAATATCCCTTCATAATAAAAACTCCTAATAATTTGGGTATAAAAGGAATACACTTCAGCATAATAAAGGCCATATATGACAAACGAACAGCTAACATCATACTCAAAGGTAAAGGGTTGAAAGCTTTTTCTCTAAGAGCAAGAACAAGACTAGGGTGCTCAATCTCACCACTCCTACTCAACATAATACTAGAAGTCCTAGTCAGAGCAATCAGACAAGAAAAAGAAATAAAAATCATCTAAACTGGAAAGAGTAAAATGGTCTCTGTTGCAAATGATATGATCTTACATATAGAAAACCCTCATGACTCCACCAAAACACTGTTAGAACTAATCAGTGAACTCAGTAAAGTTACAGGATACAATATCAAAATACGAAATCAGTTGTGTTTCTAGACACCAACTAAATATGTGAAAAAGAAATAAAGAGAAACAATAAAATACTTACGAATAAATTTAACCAAGGAGGTGAAAGATCTGTACATTGAAAACTGTAAGGCCTTGATGAAAGAAATTGAAGGTGACACAAATGGCAATATCCCATGTTCATGGATTGGAAGAATTAATATTGTTTAAATGTCCATACCACCCAAAGCGATCTACAGATTCATTGCAATCCTTATCAAAATTCCAATGGCATTTTTCACAGAAATAGAAAAAATAATCACGAAGCTCATATGGAACCACAAGATACCCCGAATAGTCAAAGCAATTCTGAGAAAGAAGAACAAACCCGCAGGCATCATACTTTCTGGTTTCAAGCTATATACAAAGCTATAGCAATCAAAAGATGGTGGTGGCATAAAAAAGACATATAAATCGCGGAACAGAATTGAGAGCCTAGAAATAAACCCTGCATATACAGTCAGTTACTGTTTGATAAGGAAGCCAAGAATACTCAATGAGAAAAGGATAGTCTCTTCAGTAAATGGTGTTGGGAAAACTAGATAATCACATGCAGAAGGATGATATTGGACCCCTATTTTACACCACTCAAAGAAATTAACTTGAAATGGATTAAAGACTTCAATATAAAGATTCAGATCATAAAATTCCTAAAATAAAAATAGGGAAAAATCTCCTTGGCATTGGTCTTGGCAATGATTTTTGGATATCACACCAAAAGCACAAGAAAAGCAAGCAACAATTAATAAATGGGACTGCATCAAACTAAAAAGCTCTACCCAGTAAAAGAAACAATCAACAAAACGAAAAATCAACCTACAGAATGGTAGAAAATATTTACAAATAATCTATCTGATAAGGGGTTGATATTCAAAATATATAAGGAGCTCAAACAACTCAATAGCAAAAAAAATTTTTAATCCAATTTAAAAATGAACAGAGGGAGACACCTGGGTGACTCAATTGGTTAAGTGTCTGTCTTCAGCTCAGAAGACAGAGGGTCCTGGGATTGAGGCCCACATCCAGCTCCCTGCTCAGTGGGGAGTCTGCTTCTCCCTCTCCCTCTCCCTCAGTTCTCTCTCTCTTTCTCAAATAAATAAAATATAAAAAAAGAAACATTAAAAAAATGAACAGAGGAACTAAATAGAGATTTTTCTAAAGAAGAGATCAAAATGACCAATGGGTAGATGAAAAGGGCTCAACATCACTAATTATCAGGAAAATGCAAATCAAAGCCACAATAAGATATCACCTCATCCCTGTTTAAATGGCTCTCATCAAAAATACAAGCGTTAAGAAGTGTTGTCAAGGATGTGGAGAAAAGAGAACCCTTCAGCACTGTTAGCGGGAATGTAAACTGGTATAGCTACTATAGAAAACAATATGGAACGTCCTCAAAAATTAAAAATATAACTACCATATGATCCAGCAAGCCCACTTCTGGGTGTATATAGCCAAATGAAATTAAATCAGGATCTCAAAGAGACACCTGTATTCCCATGTTTACTGTAGCATTGCTCACAATAGCCAAGTTATGGACACAACCTAAGCGTTCATCAGTGGAGGAACAGATAGAGAAGACGTGACAGATATACATATGTACAATGGAATATTAGTTAGCCATGGGAAAGAAGGAAATCCTGCCATTTGCAACAACATGGATGTATCTTGAGAGCATTATGCTAAGTGATATAAGACAGACAGAGAAAGACAAATACTATATGTGTACTCCACTCGTATGTGGAATCTGAAAATGCTGAACTTTTTGAAAAAGAAAGTAAATTGGTGGTTGCCAGGGGGCTGTGGGGTGTGGGAAATAGGGTGATGTCAGTCAAAAGTTATAATATTCCAATTAAATGGAGTAATCTTGGAAATCCAATGCACAGCACAGTGACTGGAGTTAACAATACTGTATTATATACTTGAAATTTGCTAAGACAGTAGATATTAAATGTTCTCAATGCAAAGAGACAAAATAATGATTATGTGAGGGGATGAGATGCTAATAACTCTACTGTGGTAATCATTTTACCATGTTTAAGTGTATCAAATGATCACGTTGTACACCTTACACATATACAATGTTAGATGTCAATTGTATCTCAGTGTAGCATTCTGATAGCAGGCAAAGGAAGTATGATTATATTTGTCTGAAAAATAAAAAGGCCCAAAGATTTTGATATTTGCCTAGCTGGACTTAATATGGGAATCCTTCTCCTCCATAAACAAAAAAAGTCTTTATTGCTTACTGTTTTAGGAAGGAAGAAACGCCTGTGTTATGAACTATTCCTTGAACGAGCCATGGTGTTTCACTCTTCTGTGCCCAAGCAAGTCGTATTTTCCAAAGACGTTCACAACATTATCTTCTTACATGTGACTTAACACACTTCCAGTTGATATGTGGCATCTATATTCTCCACTCTTGAATCTGGATTAGTTTAAGATTATGGTAGAAGTGAGCTATAGGAGTTCTTAGGCTAGGTCATAAAAGGTAACGTAGCTTCTCAATGTGCTTTGAAAAATCTCTTGAAACCAGCCACGAGGCTGTCATACTGCGAAGAACTCCAAGCAGCTATGTCAAAGCCCTCAGCTTGGCTGAGCTCCGACGCTAGAGCCAGGACCAATTTGTGAGTCCGCCATTGCGAAAGTGGATTCACCGGCCCTGGGTGCAGGGGGTGCGGCTGCTTCATCGGAGCTAAGCCATCCTTGACTAGCTCTGATCAAATTACATTCACAATCAAAATAAATTATTGCCATCATCTTTGGCCATTAAGTTTTAGATGGTTTGTTAACACAACAATACCAATCTGAAAAATGCCTTCACTGCGTCCCTGCTTTCAAATGCCCTTCTTTTCCTTATCTACTTGGAAAATATTCTTTCTTTCTTGAAAGAAAACATGCGTTCTTCAAAACCCCAATCACTTACATGTCTTCTGGGTTGTCTTCTCTTATATTCCCCTTCTCTCCAATAAACTTAATCTCCTGTCTCTATATAGCTTCTGTGGATCTTAAATATCTCTCTAGAATTACACAGCAAATGTTGCATTCTACACCTGGCACATCACGGAGCACAATGAATGCTTTCCAACTGAATGGAGTTGCATTTCATTCAACAGAAACCTGCAGCTGCCGTTGTACTTATCAGTCCTACTGATGTTGTATGGCCCCTCCATTCGCGCCGCCATTAATGCTGGCGCTCCTCTCCACAGCTCCTGCATGGACCTCAGGGTTCTCCTCACGAGCCTGAAGTCAACGTTCCCTGCCATCTGACCAACGATGTTTGGTTTCACACGGGGAGCTACTCTTTCCCCACTATTACCACAACTCCGTTAGAGGTGTCTCACATACAGCACCTTTTGAACAAGTTCCCTTGGGGCTAAATTGTGGATGCACAAACGGCACCATATTTTCCCCAAGAGTCCACATATTAATTCCAGACACAACCTTACTCTTTCCCCAAGCTGACACAACAGGCTAAATAGGGTTTCTGGTGGCCAGACGGGAGTGCCAAAATTCCCTGGCTGGCTACACTGATCCAGTTCCCATTGCCTCCCATCTGTCACCCTTCCTTAGACGATTTCTAGAATTATTTTCTATACTTGACTTTTGTAGTGGTGCATAGCTGGGCTAGCTCAGATTGCAGAAGAGATAAAGCTTCGTGCTAGGACTTGATAGGATTATACTCCGACGGTATGGTACCATTCCTAAGCCCAACGCTCACTGGGAGCTTAGGACTCAATGTTTTTCTTCCCACTCTGCCACACTGTCTAGCAGAGATTTATTCAAGTTAGCATCTCTGCTTTAGTGGGAAGGATGAGGCCTCAACATTTTCATATTTTTCTTTCGTTAACCATTGCCCCACTCAAGACTGCCAATTCCTATTTTTGTTGGGCCTGTTTAGACACATGTTACCCAGCACGACTGGTTGGGCATTTCTAGTCCTAGTGATTACAATGCACACTGTACAGTGGTTGCATGATGCAGTAGAAAGAACCACGACATCGCGGGCACAAGCCCTCTCATTAAATATCTGTGTGCCTTTAAGCAGGTCATTTTGTATATAGAAAAAATATACATTAGTATATTAATATTAATATAGCTAATTATATATAAAACCAGCCATTGCTGGCTTTAAAAAGGGAAGAGATTCCACGAGGTACACTCAGCTTTATGTAATGTGAAAGGCTGGAATCCCTAAGGCAGAGCACACAGAGAAGGGTAATATCATGCTCTGCTTCCACAACCCACCAGCCCAGCCACACATCAGATTATTAAAACCACTCCTGGGAAAGAACAGAATTCGTTGATTATGCATTCATCCCACATAGCTCTTGGCTCTAGCAATTCTCTACACCTCCAGAGACCTCTCATCTTCCTCTTCATCTACATTATCCAGAAAAGAAAAAAAGCCAGCTGTCAGAGGGAGTGATCTTTTTAGCACTTTTCCAATCAAAACCAGCCTTTGCTGACTTCCTAGAATAAATCCTGTGTGCTGGGCTCCAAAAAGACTATGATGGCTTTTCAGTGCACTGGCTCCATCTAGTGACTGTTGAAGAGAATGCATCCAAACTTTCTCATTTTGGATCCGTTTACAGCCCTGACCCTGAAAACCAGACAATGTATTTTAAAAGGCCAGATCTAAATTTCAGTTCCAACGATTCAGGGAAACTTGCACATTGCTCATTTTAGTAGTAATTTTCATAAGCATGGACATTGGGTCCAGAGTCTGAGTGCAAATCCCTGTTCTATTTCCTACCGCGTTTTGCCTGTGTGACTTAGGTCATTTTCCTTATTTAAACTTTATTTTTGGTAAAAATAAGGGTAATTCTTATTTAACCTTTCTTAATGTTAATTTTTAATACCTAATAGGAATTTCCTAATAATTAATATGGATAGATAGTAGACAGAGTGCTTAGTAAACTACTTAGCACTTAATAAACAATAATAAATCATAATTATTTCTATTACTAGCTACTTGAAGGACATCCATAGAATATCCATTTCTCTGTGGGTTGCTACTTCCTACTCTTCTAACTAAACTAAACAGGAGATAATAATCAATTTTTAAATGCTTACATTAGCATGGATTGGGTCAGATAGATTCCCCTGCAGAAATTATACATTCATTATTATGTGACTGACTAGAATAAATATTCTAATGATTCAAGAAAGGTGCTAAATTTTTTATTAAATGTGTGTCACATCTGTTTCCTTCTTTTGTACTGGAAATGAAGTTTGAAGTTCATCCTTATAGATCGACAACCTACGGAATGTAACCTTTTCAATTGTCTCTAATATCCATTCTCAAAATAAAGCTTCAACAGCATAATTTTGGGTCCGTCTTGAATGCAAAACAAAACACAAAAAACAAAACCACTTTTTAATGAGTGGGGAGTATTTTTTAAGAATAAATATTTATGGTTAGTTGGCCATAATGTACCTTTATTCAATTTCATAACTAAATCGTACTTCCAGAATCCCTTTGTTAAGCAGAAGAACCCAGCCTTGGTCCCAGCCCTGTTCTTCCTTTTCTCTGATTCTTTAGATGTTTTTTATATCTGGTCCCGTCTCTCTAAACCCTTGATTCTGGATTTCCTGCCCCCTTCCCCACCTCCTGCACAGACACCTTACTTTATAATGTAGATACGAAAGCACAGGACCAAGAACCATGGTATTTGCGATTTATCTTAACTGAATCAAATTCAAGAAACTAAATACAAGTCACATCTGAGATGCTGGGGATACCTACCCATCACACTATCCTACAGAGTTATGGTGAATATCATATAAATTTGTGCAGGTGAAAGAGCCTTGTGTATCATAAGGTGCTACACAAACACAAAATTAGTGCTGACAGCCCAGGATGAGAACTACTAGTTTATGAAGATCTAGTCCCAATCTTTTAAGCATAGAAACCCTCATATGCCAGGAATTGTATTTTTACTATCTGATGATTGAGAAAATACAAGTTTTCGCTTGGACTTCAAGTCCTTTTCAGTAATTCCAAGGCCTCCCAGAGGGTCGCAGTCGTATGTTTAGATACCTAACTCAATAAAGAAGTCAACCAAGGATGACCTCAATACATGGAGCTGATTTCTTCTTGTTTTCAGATTCATCTAAACCAACTACTCTTTCCTAAATGTCCTCAAGCGGTGAGAACATCACCGCTTGCTCTCACTCTGGACCCTCTTCTCTGCTACACCCCGGAAGCCTACACCCATCTGTCATTTCTTCCATAGCTAACAAGTAACGATCAATTCTTAACAGTTCCTCACAGCTAAACCTATAAGGGCACACACCTCAATCGAAGAAAATAAAATTGCTCTTACACATGGAAATGGAAAGATTTGAGTCCAAAGTACTGGTAAAAAAAAAAAGAAAAGAAAAAGAAAAAAAAGTACACTCCCCTCCTCCAATCCTTGAGTTATTAATCATCTCGAGGTTGCAGTACTCAGACATCTGTTGGATAAAAGAACAGATTAGAAGGAGGCAAGGAAATCTGCCAAGACCTGAGGCAGATGCTTCCTCCTAGATTTGGACCTATTAGCAATGCTACGTGTTCTGACTCTTTTCCGCAGAATTAAGTTTTAAACATCACACTTCTCTAATGTATTAAAACCACTCCGGTGGAGGGAGAACTTGAGCATAAGGAGTCCCAGGCATCACTGGACCACTTCGCTCATTCACTCAAAAGCTGTAGCTGAGAGCCTACTCAATTAGCCCGAAGCTATTCTGGGGCTGGGATTTAGAGCTAAAAGACACAGTTCCTGCTCTCAACGTGTTTGCTGTCCACTGAGAGACTTGGTTTAGAGTCTGGTGGCCTCAGTTCAATGGTACAAGGTGCCCGAGGTGTCCTGCAGTACACGGGTCAGCACCTAAACCAGGAGTGAGAGGGAATCGCACATAATTTCCCAGGGAAGGTGAGGCCGGAAGTAAGATTCGTAATCTTAACATAAGCTTATCAGGTGATAAAGGGATAACCTCTTCCAAGTTAACCAGCAAGGTTCAGAAAATTAAAGAGAGCTTGGGCAGAAGATGCAAACCGGGGCAGCTGGCATTCGGAAGAAAGAGTTGCTAAGGCCCTCTAAGAGAGGCTCGCTGTGCCTAGCCAATGAGCTTCTATCGTGGTTGAAGGCAATAGGAGCTTCTAAAGGATTTTAAATGGGAGAGTAGCTTAGAGTCCCCTTTCACAGTTTTCAGCATGCTCTCTACAGAAAGTAAAGGAATTTCAAGGTTTAAAGAAAGTTGGATGGGGGCACCTGGGTGGCTCAGTCGGTTAAGCGGCGAGCTCTTGTTTTCAGCTCAGGTCATGATCTCAGGGTCATGAGATCGAGCCCCCCCACTGGGCTCACTCAACACAGAGTCTGCTTAAGATTCTCGCCCTCTCCCTCTGCCCTCCCACCCAACCACCCCCACTCCCCAGCTCACACATGCACTCGAGCGTGCTCTCTCTCTTAAAAAAAAAGTTGGATTTAGTTGAGTTGATGAGGATCAGAATGGGGAAATGCAAGGAGAAAAAAGGGAGAAAGGGAATGTGCGCTGCAATGAGTCTGCCATCTATATATTTTTAACAATCCACCTCCCTTCCCCTCTGTTTTTCTCCTTCTCCACCCCCAGCCAATACCATTTCTAAATTTGGCCTCATTATCATCCACAATATGTCGATCATTGATTCAACTACTTAGGATAAACACATTAGAAAGAAGATAAGGTGATAGAAATACTGTAATATGAAAGATTTTCTCACAATGTGGGAAGAAGCATATATTTTTTCCAAATTTCACGTAGTCCAAGAAACACTGTAAGTATAAGTGCATGTTGCCATGGAAACTAGATGTCATCATTAGCATCATCAACATTCACTAAATGCCTGTGAGGGATTGTTCCGAGTGACTTCCTACTTACACTAGAAAAGAAGGAGCCGATGTTTGCTATGAAGAAATTGCTAAATTCAAATGACTTCTGGAATAATACATGCTTGGTAAGAAAATCATTTTTATCATTCATCACTGCTTGGTGCTGGGGACACAGAGATTAATAAGACTCCGTTTCTGTCCACAAAAATGTCACTCTGGCGTGAGCAGCAGATGTAGAAATGATTATTAGACAATGCAGGAAAGCAGCGAGAGCGATGTTCGCGGGGTATTATGCATAACCCCTAAAGCCATCAAATGCTGACACGAGAAGCAGCACATGCTTACTCAAGAAAAAACAATCTGTTTATCTATTTCCTGCCTCATTATTTATCCCTGAACATAATGTTTTAAGTTTTATAATGCACAAGGGAGAAGATTCACTTTGTCTTCTTCCCAAATTCCTCTCACTCTTCCTAGTTTGAACCTTCATCAGTGAGATCCTCGGTTCAAATGCAGAGCTCCTCCAAAGACTATACAGACTGGAATTGTGGTTTCTACAAGCTGTTAAGAGAAAGAACGCATGAATAATTTAGACTCCACCAACTGCCAATAATCTTGTGTTCCAAAACTCTGTATCCAAGGAGCCAATGATAGGCAGGGCACCTGAGAGAGAGAATGTGGTGCCCAGGAGGGTGATAGATCTTTATTTGCTCTGTGTAGTCAGCAAGCCTTGATGCGGGCTGCTGACGGCCTGTCCGGATCTGTAATACTCTCGGATCGCCCTGAGGGGCCCCACTTGTTGCCAAGGCTCCACTTGTTACTTCTCGTTGGACCTCCGTGGCATGGTCAACTGCCTCATCTTCTACACGCCATCTGCATCATCCACCAGAAACTATGTTTTCCTCTTGGCCTTTTCCCTCTCTCAGGCTATAGAAACTGCCCCCAACAACCTGCTCTGCCAGGAGGATATGAAGTTCTCATGCTCCAGTATAAAAGCAGGATTCTCTAGAGAAGTCAAAACAAGAGCAATCAGGCTTGCCGCATACAGTAGCCAAGAACATGGAGTAGAGCATCCTAACCAATTCCAGAAGATTCTGGAGTTCTTAAAGGAGATTCGATCCTAAGTGAATCAGGGTCCGCTGAAGCCTTCACACTTGTCTCCTTCCTGGGCAGTAGAGTAGTGATGGCTAATGGGTCTCTAAGAGGCACACTCAACTTCATGAGGATAAGAGTGATTATGGGGCGCCTGGGTGGCACAGCGGTTAAGCGTCTGCCTTCGGCTCAGGGCGTGATCCCGGCATTATGGGATCGAGCCCCACGTCAGGCTCCTCCGCTATGAGCCTGCTTCTTCCTCTCCCACTCCCCCTGCTTGTGTTCCCTCTCTCGCTGGCTGTCTCTCTCTGTCAAATAAATAAATAAAAATCTTTATAAAAAAAAAAAGAGTGATTAAAGAAGACACTTCGTCTGCAAATTGCCTGGAGTGAACTTATGACTGGGTGGCTGAAAGATCGCCTGCATGTCAGCCTGTGCGGCCAGCATTATGGTCAATACATGTTAATTTCCCTTCCCTTCCCAGCTTCTCACCATTGGCCTCCTTTTGTAAGACTTTTATACATGATTCAATCTCCCTCCCCTCCCCCAGATAACTGTCCCTCGACCTTGCAAACCCCCCCAGTCCCTCCACCAAGTCCACTGTCCTAACTCTCATTGGCATGTCCCATGCATTCTCATAGTCTCTGCCAGACAGCTCTCCCAACTTTATCTGAGTGTGAGCATTGCTCCTGCACACCAAGAACCTTCTGTTTTCAGGCTACTGCATAGGGAGGGAAAGCCAGGCAGAGCCAAGTAGTCTTCCTGAGCTGGGGAGATGGTGCTGGGTGTCCGAGAAGGCCATGATGGCTAGAGTTTGTGTGGCAGAGTCCTGGAGAGGAACCAGCTTAAGCATGAGAGAACTGCAGACCTCTGTAGAAGGTCCTGGCAAGTACTCAGCTGGGCTTTGAGTGGTGCATACATGTGAGGAAACTACCCAAGGCTAGGGAAAGAACCAAAAGGAAGGATTAGTAGATGGAAGGTATAACCTGCTTCCATAGTAACAGGTTGTAAAAGAAAAAAATCATAAGATCATCTTAACAGAGATAGGCATGGGAAGAAGGAGAGATTACAAAGGAGCACGGGGAACTTTTGGAGGTGATGAATATGTTTATTATCCTGACTGTAGTATTGGTTTCACAGACATGCTTATGTAAAAAATTAGCAAATCATATGCTTTAAATATGGGTATTTTATGTCAATTATATTTCAGTAAAGTTGTTAAAAAAGGATAATTAACTATAGCGAGAATAACTATATTTATATTTATATAGTAAGAATATAAATATATTAAGTATTAAACATATTTTATAGAGTAAAAATAACAATTATCGTGGCTATACGGCATATGTAGAAGTAAAATATAATTGTAGCACAAAGGAAAAGGAGGAAAAGGTAAACAAATATTGTAACATTTTTATGCTATATGTGAAACGGTATATTATTTGTAAGTGGACTGCAAAAAGTTAAAGTATATGTATGTCCTAGAACAATCATAAAAATTTAAAAATTAAGTGCTATAAGCCTAATGGAGATAAAATGAAATCAGGAAAAAAATTCAATCTAAAGTAAGTCAGGAAAATTTTAAAAAGGAAAAAAGCAGTTGAGACAAATAGAACACAGTTAGCAAGATGGTACATTTAAACCTAACCATATAATTATATTAAATGTAAATGATTTGAACACTTAGAAAGCAGAGAATGTCAGATTGATTTTTTTTAATTATTATTTTTTTTATTAGAGAGAGAGAGCATGCACATGCAAGGGGGGTGGGGTCCAGGCAGAGGGAGAGGGCAAAAAAGAATCTGAAGCAGGCTCCACACCCAGCACCGAGCCCACACCTGGCTGGGTCTCATGACCCTGATATCATGACCTGAGTTGAAATCCAAAGATGGTCACTTAACCGACTGAACCACCCAGGTGCCCCAGGCTGAATTTTTTTTAAGGCTCAATGATATACTATCTACAAGAAGAAACCCACATTAAATATAAAGACACAGATGGTTAAAATAAAAAAAGAAAAAAGATATAACATGCAAATGTGAATCAATAGAAAACTGAAGCGCCTATATTAGCATCAGATTAAGTGGATTTCTTTTTTTTTTTTTTAAGATTTTGTTGACTTCTTGGTGAGAGAGAGAGAGAGAGAGAGCACAAGCGGGGATTGCAGCAGGCAGAGGAAGAAGCAGGTTCCCCGCTGAGCAAGGAGCCCGACGTGGGACTCTATCCCAGGACCCTGGGATCATTACCAGAGGCAAAGGCACCCACTTAACCGACTAAGCCACCCAGACGTCCCAAGTAGATTTTATTTATAGTTTCATTTATTTTTTTTTGAGAGAGAGAAAGAGCATGCACATGTGAGCAGGTGGGAGGGGCAGAGGAAGAGAAGCAGACTCCCTGCTGAGCCCCGGGAGCCTGAGGGCTCAATGCCACAACCCTGAGATCAAGACCGGAGCCAAAATCAAGAGTCAGAGGCTTAACAGACTGAGCCTTCCAGGTGCCCCCAGATTAAGCAGATTTTAGAACAAGAAGTGGGTGCCTGGGCGGCTCAGTCGGTTAAACATCTCTTCAGTTCAGGTCATGAAAGCAGGGTCCTGTGATTCCATCCCAGACCAGACTCCCTGCTGGGGGGAGGGGGAGCCTGCTTCTCCCTCTCCATCTGCCCCTCCCGCCTGCTCATGCCCGCGCAGCGCACTCTCTCTCTCAAGGAAATAAATAAAACCTTAAAAAAAAAGAAAGAAAAGAACAAGAAGAATTACCAGAATAAAGAGGAAAAGAGGAGCATTTCTTAAGGATAAAGAGGGCAATTCATTAAGAATATATAATAATTGTAAATATATATTATTGATGATAGAGGCTGACAATACATAAATCAAGAACTGATATAATTGGTAGGAGAAATGGAAAGCCTACAAACGTACTGGGAATTGAAGCACTCCTCTCTTAGTAAGTAGTAGCACAAGGAGACAGAAATAGATGTAGGATACTCAAACAACACTATCAGCCAGTCTGACCCGACTGACGTTTATAGAACACTGCACCCCACAGCAGAAGACACGTTCCTCCTGAGTATGTATGGAACATTCACCAAGATGAGCTATACTTTTGACTATAAGGCAAATGTCAGTAAATACAGAATTTAAATTACATATCTAGCATGTTCTCTGACCACAACCAAATAAAACTAGAAATCAAAACAGAATGGTATCTGGAGTCCAGAGTCTCTAACGATGTACTATATGCTGGCTAACTGAACATAATAAAATAAATAAATAAACAAATAAATAATATAAAGTATACAGTAAATTGAAGTGAAAATTAGGAGGGCTTTTTACCTCTCATTTTTAACGATGTCTGATTATTGAATCAGATTATGTCTGATTATAAAGCAATGTCTGATTATAAAGCAAAAGTCTTTAAAAAAATGGAATGCACAAAATACAAAAGTCATAATAAAACTTGCTATTTCTCTATTTTCAAAAAAAAGAATGGTACCTGGAAAATGCCCAAATATTTGGAAATTAAACAACATAATTCTAAATAATCCAAGGGTCAAAGAATAAAACCCAAGAGAAATTAGGAAATTTTTTTATTTTGAGGTAAATAAAGACAAAAACACAACATATCAAAACTGTGAGGTGCAGCTAAAACCATTCTTAAGGAGAAATATATATCATAGTAAGTGCTTATTTTAGAAAAAAAAAAGTCGTAATCAATGATCTAAACTTCTATAAGAAACTAGGGAAAAAAATAAAAACCCAAAGCAAACAGAAGAAAGTAAATAATAAATAAAAGTGTAGGAAATGAATGAAATAGAAAGTAGAAAAATACAGAAAACCAATAAAACCAACACCTGTTTCTTTTAAAACTTTAATAAAATTGATAAGCATCTAGCCAGAGTCAAGGAAAAAAAATTACACAACTTATAAATATCAGGAATGAAAAGGGGAGGGAGGATACCAGCACAGATTCTAAAGACATCATAAAGATTATGAATAACTTTACACCAATAAATTTAATAACTTACACGAAAATCCTTTAAAAATGAAAAACTCCAAAGCTCATTCAAGAAGTTGATAACCTGAATATCCCTATATCCATTAAAGATATTCAATGTGGAGCTACAAATCTGCCCACAGAAAAGAGTCTAGGCCCAGATGGATTCAATGGTGAAGGCTATGAAACTTTCAAACAAAAATCATTCCAATTCTACACAAACTTTTACAGAAAGCAGAAGATGAAGAAACACTTCCCAACTGATTTTATCAGGCTATCGTTCCTCTGATAGCAAAACTAGATAAAGATATTACAAGAAGAATATATGTCATTTTCCCTCACGAACATAGATGCAAAATCCTTAACAATATATTTAAACATCAAACCTGTATACACACAAGTAGTTTATCCTGGAATCCAAAGTTAGTTCAACATTTGAAAATCAATCTATATAAAAAGTAAAACCTGGGGCGCCTGGGTGGCACAGTCAGGTTAAGCATCTGACTCTTAATTTCAGCTCAGGTCATGATCTCAGGGTCGTGAGATCCCAGCAGGGAGTCTGCTAGAGATTCTCTCTCTCTCTCCCTCTGCCCCGCCCCTTCCCCGTGCCCTCTCACTCCCTCAAATAAATAAATAAATCTGTTTTAAAAAAGATAAAACCATATGATTATCTTAATAGTGTCAGAAAAAGCATTTCACAAATTTCAATACGCATTAATGATTTTTTTAAAGATTTTATTTATTTATTTGTCAGAGAGAGAGAGAGAGCACAAGCAGGGGGAGCAGCAGGCAGAGGGAGAAGCAGGCTTTCCACTGAGCAGGGAGCCCGATGCGGGACTCAATCCCAGGACCCTGGGATCATGACCTGAGCCAAAGGCAGATACTTAACCAACTGTGCCACTGAGGTGTCCCAACACTCATTCATGATTAAAAAAAAAAAAAAAACTTTCAACAAACTAAGAATAAAACAGAATTTTCTCAACTTGATGAAAGGCATCTGTGAAAAATATACAGCTAACATAATAAGGGTGAAAGATTGAATCGTCTCCCTCTAAGATCAGAAAGAATGTCCACTCTCTCCACCTCTGTTTAACACTGTACTGAAGATTCTAAGTAGAACAATAAAACAAGAAAAAGAAGGAAAATGCATATACTTTAGAAAGAAGTAGAACTTTAGAAAGAAGTTGTCTTTATTTGCAGACAACATGATTATATAGAAAATCCCATAGGATCTTTAAATATAATAGCAATAAAAATAAGCTTAACAATGTATGAGAATAGAAGGCCAATATTCATAAATTAATTGTATTTCTATATGTCAACAACAAACAAAAAGTTTGAAAAGTTTTAAGTACCATTTATTATAACACTTAAAAATATGAAATATTTAGGGACAAATTTAACAAAGTATGTAAATATGTGCAAGTCCCATACCTGAAAAACTACAAAGCATTACTGAGAAGAAGCAAAGATTTAAATAAATGGAGAGAAATATATGTCTATAAATTGGAAGGCTCACTATTAAGATGTCCATTTTCCCTAGATCAAACTACAGATTCAATTCAATCCAAATCAAAAATTCCTACAGATTTTTTTAGAAATTAACAAGCTGATTCTAAAATGTATACGGAAGTGCAAAGGACCTAGAAAAGCCAAAATGATTTTCAGAAAAAGAACAAGCCTGTAAATCTTATACTACCTGATTTCAAGATTTAAAATAAAGTCATAGTAATCAAGACAGTGTGATACTGGCATAAGGATAGACACACAGGTCAAGAGAACAGAATAGAGATACAGAAAAAAACCCATTCAATTAATTTTCAACAGAATACCATAATCCAATGAGGTAAGGATCTCTCCAACGAATGGTGCTAGAACAGTTGGATACCTATATACAAAAAGTGAACCCCAAAGTGTGTCCTCAGAAGCTAAACACAGAATTATCTTATTACGCTCAAATGGTAATAGGACCCAGCAATTCCACTTCTAGGTATATTCCCAAAAGAAATGAAAGCAGGGATTCAAACAGATATCTGCACACAAATGTTCCTAACAGCATTATTCACCATAGCCAAAAGATGGCAACAAACCAAGTGTCCATCAACAAATGAACAGATAAACAAAATATTGTATAGACACACAATGAAATATTATTCAACTTTAAAAAGTAATGAAGTTCTGATACACACTACAATATAGAAGACCCTTGAAAATATTATGCTAAGGGAAAGAAACCATGCGCAGAAGTGCAAATACGATATGAATCCATTTATATGAGGTACCTAGAACAGGCAAATTCATAGGGACAGAAAGTAGAATAGAGGATAAGGGAAGGGGGGATAGGGAGCCTTTGTTGAATGGGTGCAGAGTTTCTGTTTGGGGTGACAAAAAGTTCTGAAAATTGAGAACTGATTTCTTGAAATCTTAAAATAGTTGGAGTCAAGAATTGAGGCAGGAGACTAATAAATAAGCTACAATAACAGACTAGGCAGAAGATGAGAGCGGTAGTTACAGTCGAGATAGAAATGGATGAATTAGTAACCTATTTTAGTGGCAGGATCAAATCAACCTGCTGGTACAAGAGGGTAAGTCTTTGAATGGAGCATTTGGATGGAATGTGCAGGTATCTGTGATTACAGAGAAAAATCCGGAGTTCACTTTCAGCCTTGCTCAAGTTTAAGATACTAGTAAGACTTATCTAACTGAAGCGCTCCAAGGTCGCTGCGATAGAAATCTGGCGCTCCCCGCTCCTGCGGGGCTTTATAATCTGTAGTGACTACGGTTTGTGTCAACTTGATTGGGCCAAGGGGTGCCCAGACATTTGATGGAACATGATTCTGTGCGTGTCTATGAGTGTGTCTCCGGATGAGATTAACGTCTGAATTCATAGACTGAGGAAAGCAGACCGCCCTCCCTAACGTGGTTGGGCATCATCCAATCCGTTGAAGACTTGAATAGAACAAAAACGCTGAGTAAGAGGAAACTCCTGCTCCTTCTGCTTGACTGCCTTGAACCGGGACATTGATCTTTGTCCTGCCTTCACTCTTCTTAGGTCTCAAGCCTGTGGGTTTGGGAGCTAGAATTTATACCATTAGGTCTCGGGGTTCTCAGGCATTCAAAACCATCCTATCAGCTCTCCTAAGTCTCCAGCTTGCCAGCTGAGGATCGTGGGACTTCTCAGCCTCCATAATCATGGGATCCGTTCCTTAACAAGAATACAAAAGTAATGCATAAAATTATAATTGCGACAAGTGCTACAAAGCATATATGTAGGTATTCTGGGAGCATATCAGGAGGAAGGTCTAATTTAGACGAGGAAAGAAGAAAAGACTTTTCTGAACTTAAAAATATTTTACTCCAAACTTGGAAATAAGGCAAAATGATGATTGCTCGATACTTTATTTCATTTTATTTATTTATTTATTGAGAGAGAGCGTGTGCACGCACATAAGCAGGGCGGGGGTCGGGAGGGGCAGAGGGAGAGGGAGAGAGAGAGAATCTTAAGCAGGCTCCACCCAGCGCAGAGCCTTACCCATGGCTCCATCTCATGACCCTGAGATCATGACCTGAGCTGAAATTAAGATTTGGATGCTTAACCAACTGAGCCACCCAGGCACCCCTGCCTGGTACTTTTTTATCATACCACTGTGTGTGCACGTGTGTATCTAATTGAAGTATAGTTGATACACACTGTTACATTAGTGTGAGACACACAACATAGGGTTCAACCACTCCATGCATTATGCTATGTTCACGGCAAGTGTACCTACCATCTATCACCACACAACACTACTAGAATACCACTGACTACATTCCCTACGCTGTACCTTTCATACAAGGTATATTTTCAATAATCCTGCATGACTTTCATGTGACTCTCTCAGAAAATGTCACTTAAAAAAAAATAATTCACCACTGACAAGGGACATTTTACAGCCTTGGAAGAATAGAGATTATCCTGCAAAGTGTCACTGTTTTCTAGGAAGTAAGAAAGAACAGTTATGGTTTTAGTTCCCTGTCAGACATTAGCCAGTTTTGCATAAAACTTAGCATTGTTACTTTGGCATGCTTTTCTTACCGGAATCTATAAATCCCTCTTCTTCAATACATCTTGGAACCAGCAACATTCCTGCTGATTCCCTCATCAGTGAGTTAAATATAGCTTAAACTCTTGCTCACAGAGGATTCTTTGAGAATTGTACCGGGGGAAAAATATTTAAGCTAAGACCAGAAGAGTGAAAAGGAGGGGGCTGGACGTTACCTGCTGGCAGCGTCCGGGAACAGGGAGCAAGTAGAGATCCATTCTAGACAAAGTGACACTGCCGAGCAAAAGCACCAAAGTTCAAAAAAACAAAAAGCACAAGACGTTCTAGGACCTGGAACGAATAAGGAATAACTTGCCGTATTGAGAGGATGGGGGAAGGTGTAATGAGAGGAGACTAAGAAGGATCGCTGAACAGCAGAGCAATGCAAGGATCCACTGAAGAATTTACTCTGGGGAGGGACTTGCGTCACATCTGCTGACTGAAATGTGAAAAGTGAAATAGAAGAAATCAAATTTTATTTGGAAGGAACTCTCAAGAGGCCTCTTGAAATCATTTAAGCAAAGATGATAGTTCAGTCTCAGGCAAGGCAGGAGAAAGCAAAACACAGTCAAGAGATAGTTTGGGGATGGGATTAATATAACTGACTACTGACCAATGTGGAAGGTCAGGGAGGAGGGGGAACTGGGGCTGCGCCTAGATTTCTGGCGGCCACACTGCATGGGAGTGCCCTCTGTGCTGGCTGCAGTCTCCGGCTCGCGAAATGCCCCAGGGAAAGAGCAGGTGTCATCTTTAGCTGCAACCATAAAGTGGCGTGCTGGGAGGAGAGCGGCAGCCTGCCTGGGCTCCTTTACCCTGGAAGGTGGTACTTGCGAGGCCCTCCACTCCAGCCCTGGGCACCGGCATGGTACTCATTTGCAACAATCATTTCCCTTGATCACTTGCCCAGACCCCTTTTGGGCCACAAAAATAATGCTCAAATTAGACAACAGACTCCATGGAGACCATGAGGACCTCTGAATCAGGACCGTTTTCCCTTCGCCTGTCTCCTCTTGGGGTTGCATTAGTTGTCTTTTTGTGTTTTCAAGCACAGGAGGGTGATTCATCCCCTTCTTGGAAAAAGGAACTATCTGCTATAACAACCCTATCCTCGCCCCTCAGCTACCCAAATTCTCCTGGGGAACCCCCCACCCACCCATCAGCTCTCCTTTTATAAAGCTTGAACGTCTCAAGCTGAAAATAGTCCTTCCTGAACAGCAAAATAGAATCACCTCTTTAGGACTTCAAGTTTCCCAGATAAAAAAGTCAAATGCAGGGGCGCTTGGGTGGCTCAGTCGGTTAAGTGTCTGCTTTCCGCTTGGGTCATGATCTCAGGGTCCTGGGATGGATCCCCGAATCAGGCTCTCTGCCCAGCGGTGAGTCTGCTTCTCCCTCTCCCTCTGTGATCTCTCTTGCTTTCACTTTCTCTCAAATAAATTTAATAAATCTTTAACAAAAAACAAAACAAAACAAAAGCCAAATGGGAGGGAAGTCACAACTACATCCATGCCTCAATAGGGCTTTGTCATCTAAGCACACACAAGGGTCTCTCTAGTGCCTTTTTCCTTATTGAGATTTTTTTAAATTTCTTTTTAGGATTTTATTTATTTGTCAGAGAGAGAGAGAGCACAAGCAGGGGGAGCAGCACGCAGAGGGAGAAACGGTCTCCCTGCTGAGCAAGGAGCCCCATCCAGGACTCAATCCCAGGACCCTAGGATCATAACCCGAGCTGAAGGCAGACGCTTAACCAACTGAGCCACCCAGGTGCCCCCAACAGAGATTTTTAAAACACTCGCTATGTGCCATCCTGTGTGCTAGGCATCAGGGAATAGAATAATAAATGAAAGTATAAGGTTCCTGGCCTTGTGGATCTCACATTTCCATAGGGAAGATAATTAGTAAGCAAACAAATAAATAAATAATACCCTATGATCCAGCAAACCCACTTGGGGGCGTATATCCAAAGGAAATGAAAAAAGGATCTTAAAGAGATACCTGCACTCCCATGTTCATTCCAGCAGTATTCACTATAGCCAAAATACGCAAGCAACGTAAGTGTCCCTCTATAGAGAAATGGGCAAAGGTGGTATATGAAATAGCTAAGAGTGCTAACAGAATAGGTCTTTAATGTTCTCAGCACAAAAAAGAAATGGTAATCATGTGACATGATGGAGATGTTACCTAACTCTATGGTAATAATCATTTTTGTAATATATATCAAATCAACACGTTGCGTACCTTAAACTTACACAGTATTATATGCCAATTATATCTCAATAAGGCTGGAAGAGAGGCATCTAGGCGGCTCAGTTACCTGAGCGTCAGACCCTTGATTTCGGCGCAGGTCGTGATCTCAAGGTCGTGGGAGAGAGCCCCACATCTGGCTCCGCACTCAGTGGGGAGCGCTCCCTCTGCCCCGCCCTCCATTTGTGCATTCTCTCTCTCTCCCTCTCTCCCAAATAAATAAATAACTCTTTAAAAAAAAAAATAAGGCTGGAAAAAAATGTTCAAGATAAAAATGAAATAAATAAATTAGAGCTTATCAAAGAAAGAAAAATAACATAATACAGTGTGATTAAAGTTATGAATTTAAAACAAGCAGAATGGTGAGGGGGAGGCACTCACCAAGAAAGGTGTTTCTCAGGAGGTGGCATTTAGGCTAAGACTTGAAAGGAGAATGAGCTTGCCTTGTGTTCACAACAAGTGATGCAAAAAAAAAAAAAATCATGCTGGATGTTGAGAGCTCTTTTTGTTGTTAGGCTGCTGTTTGGGGCCGGTGGTTGTGTGAGGGCAAGAGTGATGCTGTTGCCACAACTTCTTAACACTGTGTAAGAGGAGACAGTATTTTGAAAAAAATACAAATGTGATTTTCACCTTTTTGGAAACATGACTTCCTCCCTAGTAAACCCAAAGTATCCTGGAGGAGAAGAGGTGTTGCAGACTGAATCAAGATTGTCAAAGAAGGAATGAAAGGACCAGACGTTATTATTCGATTTGTACATTCAAGAGAATTCGACGGTGTGACAAGAGACGAGAAAACAGGCACGTTGAGAAAGAACAGATCCTCCAAATGTTTAACTTGCATTAAATATATCAAGGACTCGACCTGATGGACAATATTATATTGAGGTAGAATGGAAGCTCAAGAAACATCCTTTCCTGACGCAAGGGATTGTGGACCCAGAAGGGAGAGAGGAGGCTGAAGTGGATAGCTGTCCCCGAGGTGTTCCCAGTTCTTGAGGAGTGTGTTGGACAGACTGAGGTCAAATGCCAGGGACTGGAGGATCCTTGCTCCTTTACTTCCTGGAGACTCTGGGGAGAGACCTCTGTGCGGGGCAGCCCTGCATCACCATGCAGAAGACAGAGTGGGTGCTGGCAAAAAAAAAAAAAAGAATATTACTCCTCGAAATGCCTGTGGATGAGCTGTGGGTTTTTTTCCTTTCAGCCTCATACTTTTATAAAATAAACTAAAAATAAGTCAATAGCAAAAAGAAATGAAAAACAAAATAAGCCAAGACATAGGGAATGCAAACCCAATGTTTTATTAGATTCAGCAGACATAAAATGACTGTCAGTTGCGTTAAAAGTTTCTACACGCTTCAACCAAACCTCGTTGGAAAATGGAGCAGAAACTTCAAGCTCGGCTTTTAAGAGGCCAGGGTGGGGCACCTGGGTGGCACAGCGGTTAAGCATCTGCCTTCGGCTCAGGGCGTGATCCCGGCGTTATGGGATCGAGCCCCACATCAGGCTCTTCAGCTATGAGCCTGCTTCTTCCTCTCCCACTCCCCCTGCTGTGTTCCCTCTCTCGCTGGCTGTCTCTATCTCTGTCAAATAAATAAATAAAATCTTAAAAAAAAAAAAAAAAAGGCCAGGGTGTCTGAGACCCAGATAGTCTGCTTGGCTGAGCAGGTGACCTCCATGTGTCATCATCTAAAAGTGTTTCTGGGGATGCCTGGGTGGCTCAGTTGGTTAAGCGTCTGCCTTTAGCTCAGGTTGTGATCTCAGGGTCCTAGGATCGAGCCCCACATTTGGCTCTTTGCTCATCAGGAGCCTGCTTCTCCTTCTGCCTGCCACTCCCCCTGCTTGTGCTCTCTCTCTCTGACAAATAAATTTAAAAAATATATATTTAAAAAATAAATAAAATAAAAGTGTTTCTGAAAACACTGGATGGGACCTCGGGACAGAGAGGGGTAAGAGGAAAAAGGGACAAGAAGGGCAGATCACAGACCCCAAGGAGAGTGGAATTGCTTTTCACATCCGGAAGAGCCCCGCATTCCCGCAGCCTCCCAACTTTCCCTGTGAGATTATGTTATTAGCACATACCCTCATGATCCCCTATGAGAGTCCTAATGGTGGTCCTGCAAATAATCAGTTGGCCACATACAGACAGCCAGCAGCAAATACTGGCTTTTGTTACTGTATTTCCTGGTAGTATACAGGCCTTTGGCCTGAAGTAAGCAGGAATGAGAAAAATATGTACAATAGAATGTGGGAAGGTTCCAACCCTCCGGAGCCTACAACTAGAACGAGTCCAACGTGAGAGTATTTTATATGTAGCACTGTTACTTGGTGGGAAAGAAGCAAGGAGAGAGAACAAAGAAGAGGGTAGTGTGGCATCAGGAAACCGTGCACCAGGCGAACCACTGCTTACCCGCTTCCAGGCTGCCTGATTCTGCTTCCTTCCTTTCTTTCCTTGCCATAGACCCCAGGGCACCAAATTCTGCCTGCAGCTCCCAGCTGCCAACTCTGGGAATTTCCATACCCACCAAGCACGGTTATAGAGGAGGAGGCAGCTCCCTCCCATAGCCCCTTTCTAGCTACCCACAAAGTCAAGCAGCAGACCCTCTGTGAATGGGGAAATAAAGAACAAACGTGAGGCAGTCACAAAAACGACAGGACCTTCATCGCATTCGGCTGTTGCTGCTTAATGGGCTCTTGCTCGCAATCAGAACAGCATCCATCCAAGGTTTGTCCCGCCTCCAGCTCTTTTCTAATAGAGCTTCCTTTCCACCTTGTAATAATAGAGTTCTCCAAAGAAACGGAACCAATAAGATATCCATATATTTATCTATCTCTGTCTCTCTGTCTCTCTGTCTCTCTCTCTCTCCGTGAAAGTGTAGATGTGGGTGTAGACGCAGAGATAGAAATACAGATGTATAGACGTTTATTCTGAGAAATTGGCTCACATGACTATGAAAGCCGAAAAGTCCCACAATGTCCCAGTCCAGACCCAAGGCCTGAAAACCAGCAGAATTTCAATCCAAGTTCAAAGGCCCAAGAACCAGGAGTGCCAGTGTCTGAGGGCAGGAGAAAATGGATGCCCAGTTCTAATAAGAGAGCAAATTTTCCCTTCTTCTGCCTGTTTGTCAATCAAGAGCCAACCAAGAGCCACTCAAATAATGCAATAGTGTTCTTTGGTCCTAGTATTGCTTCTGTACCTGACGACGCTTAGACTAAGTCATTACTAATCAAAGAGGCCACTGTCAAGTCCAGGACTGAGTGCCTCTGGCCTTACCAACACCACCTCAAACCCCGGCTGTTTCCAAGCAGTTCTGAGCAAGGATGACCGAAAAAAGAGTCTGGAAGAACTTTCCCTACTTTAAACGGCCCTCCAGAGAACTTTGCAGAAACAAATTAGGCCCTGGAAGCTGGGGTACAGGTAAGTGTTTTGGAGAGGGACATCATCCCAAGTGAGCAGTTCATTCTTTTTTTTTTTAAGATTTTATTTATCTGAGAGAGAGTGAGAGAGAGCATGAGAAGGGGGAGAGGTAGATGGAGAGGGAGAAGCAGGCTCCCCACTGAGCAAGAAGCCCGATGCAGGACTAGATCCCAGGTCTCCGGGATCAGGACCCGAGCCGAAGCAGACGCTTGACTGACTGAGCCACCCAGGCGCCCCATGAGTAGTTCATTCTTTAAAAATCTGCCTTTTGTGACTTCCTACTATTAAACCATTCTGTCGTGTTCATTTGGACAAAGCAGGCTGGACTGGTGATCACTGACTAAACCAGAGGTCATTGGTGTTTGAAAAAGGAAAGAAAGAAAGGAAAAGTTAGTACAAAGAAAGTAAAGTAAACTAAAATTGTGTGTTGACCACTGAAACCATTCCTAGTTCTTTTCATTCTGTCTATATAATGGAGAATGAATTTTCAAGGCTTCCTGTTATTAGAAGGGAACGCCAGAGATAACATGTAGAAAAGTAAATATTGTTTGATCTCAGAAAGAATGTTACACGCTCTTCCAAGTTGGAACAAAGGATGGTTGTGATTTATTTAAAGCCCTAACCTATGGCTTTTCATTCTTGGTATCCAAGTCAATAAACATGGGAGAAAGTTAAAATTACAAATATATCTCTTGGGGCACCTGGGTGGCTCAGTTGGTTCAGGTCATGATCCCGGGGTGCTGGGATCAAGGCCCATATAGGGCTCAGCTTGGAGCCTGCTTCTCCCTCTCTGCTGCCCATTCATGCTTGCTCGCTCACTCTCTCTCTCAAATAAATAAAATCTTAAAAAATAATAATAAAATAAAAAATAATAAGAGAAGATATTTATATAAAAAATGGTGTTAGCTGGAGGAGGAAAAAACCTTTTGCTATCAGCATCATAAAGTTACTCCTCCCAAAATACATTCTGAATTAGGTAGTACTTCTTTATTTTTTATTTTTTAAGTAGGCTCCAAGATCAGCATGGAGCCCAGCGTGGGGCTTGAACTCACAACCCTGCAATCAAGACCTGGGCTGAGACCAAGAGTCAGGTGCTTAAAGGACTGAACCACCCAGGGGCCCCTAGGTAGTACTTTGTACTGCACTTAGAAGAACTGCTCCATCTGAGGAGATCAAGGAAGGTCTAGCTTGCTTATACAAATTAAAAAGAACAAGCAATGCCATTACTGAAAAGTACTATCCTAAGGAAAATATATTTTTTCAATTTTATATATCCATTTGAGAGCAAGAGAGCACGAGCAGAGGGAGGGACAGAGAGAGGGGGACAAGCAGACTCCCCACTGAGGAGTTCGGGAGCCCAACTTGGGGCTCGATTCCAGGACACCGAGACCATGACCTGAGCTAGAGGCAAATGCCCAACTGACTGAGCCACTCAGGAGCCCCCCAAGGAACATTTCTGCCCAACTCTTTAAATCTAGGCAGGTAGACGTCCACATCAAACACTAAAATAACATCGAATAATTCAACAATTTCCATAACCTAAAAGTAAGACATGGATATTCTGCATTTCTTCTTCTTCTTGCAAATTGGGGATTAAAATAGGAGGAAGAAAAACGTAAAACAAAATAAATAGAATACAATAGAAGGAAGAAAAAAGTTAAAGATAGATACTTAAGTGCATTTGTTCAATGAAAAACGACATAAAATACTTGGGGTTTTGGGGGGGAATACTTTGAAACACCTTCTCATTCAATCAGAATAGTTATGGGAAACTTTAGACGATTTACTTTGTTTCTCTAACCTTAATTTCCTCACCAATAATATGAGGAAAATAGGATTTCACTAACATACAGTTGAACTTGACCCCGTTTATGTGCTTGGCCCAACCTGCCCCATTCCCTTGGCTGCTTGATCAAGTGAGAACTGCTGACCAGCCACTGCCATTGCTTCCTCTCCTCCCTCTGGGTCTCAGGCTCCCTGAGGGATGAGGGCTGGGCCCCCCCACAGCCTCCATCATGGCTGCCCCAGCAGGAACCACAGCACCCAAGCTCTACCCAACCTGTCCCACCACAGCTATAGCTTCCCCAACAGCTGCGTCAAGGGGCCAGTAACACAATCTGAAAATCAAGGAAACTTTTAAATAATTGGGCAAATTTCAGCCAGTGCAAAGCAGGAAATAAGAAGGCACTGACAAGGGGCACCTGGGTGGCTCAGTTGGCTAAGCGTCTGCCTTTGGCGTAGGTCACAATCCCAGATCGAGTCCCACGTGGGGTTCTTTGCTCAGCAAGGAGCCTGTCTCTCCCCCTGCTCGTGCTCTCTCTCTTTTTGACAAATGAATAAATAAAATCTTTAAAAAAAAAAGCCACTGACAAATAAATTCCTTACTCTCCCTAACTTCCTAAACCTAATGGAATTTTCTGAGGCACAGTGGGTCTATACTGCCTCTTAGGAACGCTCCACATCATGAGCCACTGGCTCTGTCTCTTTGTGAGGCAGTACCCAGCTTGATAATACTCCACCTTATATTTTCTTGTCTTCCTTCCCTGCTCTACTTCCCTCCTTCCCTCACTCTTGCTATCCTGGGATTCTACTCCAAATAAAGCGTTAATTAATATATCAACTTTGTCTCAGGCTTTTATGCAATCGAAAGACAAAAGGAGTGCTGGGATGATCAAATTAAATAGAAAATGGGAAAGCCATTTGCGAGTGCTAAAGTAATCATTATGCTTATTAAAAGTCCACTGGATCTTGAACAAATACATAGAGACGTACAAAATCATGTGACCAGGGCTTGTTGCTGAGATATTTATAAGGGGCTATGGTATCAAAAGAAAGGAGCACTTAACTTAGCTGGAGTGTGAATCAGAGTAAAAGAGGCAAAAGCCCCAAATAAAAGAGGCCCTTTAAAATAGAAATAGCGCCCAGGAAGACAAGAGAGAGGCACTTCAGGCAAAGGCAGAGATGTGACATTCCACGGAGGCTTGAGAAAGCAAGTGACGTCTCAAGAACCTAGTGGAATAAGCAGGGTCAGGCGAAGAACCTTGCACACTAGACTTAAGAGCTCCCTTTCTTCTCAAGGCCATAAGAATTGATGAGGAACAAGGTAATCAAGGATTACATTATAAAAGATAGCTCAGACGCTGGTGTGAAGGATGTGAAGGAAGAGAGTGAGAAAGGAAGTAAGGAAAACAATGAGGAGGCTATTGTATCAGTACAGGGAAAGATGATGGGGGGCTGACCTAAGGCAGTGGCCGGGCGATGTAAAGAACAGGAAGACTGGATACGTGCACAGGAAGTAAAATCAGGGGCGCCTGGATGGCACAGCGGTTAAGCGTCTGCCTTCGGCTCAGGGCGTGATCCCGGCGTTCTGGGATCGAGCCCCACATCAGGCTCCTCCGCTATGAGCCTGCTTCTTCCTCTCCCACTCCCCCTGCTTGTGTTCCCTCTCTCGCTGGCTGTCTCCATCTCTGTCGAATAAATAAATAAAATCTTTAAAAAAAAAAAAAAGAAAGAAAAAAGAAAAGACACACACACACACACACACAACACATTTAAAAAAAAAAAAGGAAGTAAAATCAGTCTTCTTGAATGTGGAGGTCTGAACAAAAAGGCAGCATCTAAGAGGGTCTCAGATTTCGGATGGGAACAGTTAGGTAGAAAGCAGTTAGATCCCATTAACCAGGGTGGGAAATGAAAAGGAACAGAGATTTGTTGATTTTTGGTGGCCAGGGATAGGAGGCAATGCTGAATTTTTGCAGTCTCAGAGATAACCAGGTGGAGATTACCAATAAGCAGATGGAAATGTGTATCTAAAATTCAGCTAAGAATCTCCGGACTGCTGTGAGAATATTTGGAACTTAGACTGGAGGAGTGTGCAGAGTTAGAATAGAGTGAAGGAGGAAATTCTGACTTACCAGCAACTAAGGCACACATGGAGACACCACACACACACACACACACACACACACACACACACACACGAGAGAGACTGAAAAGGAAAAGGGGACATCCAAAAGGTAGAAGGGAGGGGTGCCTGGGTGGTTCAGGTGGTGGTTAAGCGTCTGCCTTCAGCTCAGGTCATGATCTCAGGGTCCTGGGATCGAGCCCTGTGTCAGGCTCCCTGCTCAGTGGGGAGTCTGCTTCTCCCTCTCCCTCTCCCTCTGTGCGCTCGCTTTCTCTCTCTCTCTCCCTCTTAAATAAATAAAATTAAGAAAGCATTTTTGTTATTAACCCAAGCTGCCAAGCTCAGTTGACTCTCCTTAAAAATGCAAATCAATCTCATATGAAAAACCTGAAATTATTTCATTGACTGATCCTTACTGACAAGAGATCGAAATCAACCATTGGAACCTGATGACAAAGCTTATTAAATCAATTAAATTTTGTTGTCCTCAAGTCACTGGATTTTGATACATTTCCAAAACCTGAAGCCCTCTTATTTCTGTATTCATTGTAGCTGGCTCTTAAAATATACCACTAAGTAAAGAAAAGTAACCTAAAAAATGCCTTCCACTGAACTCAAAATGGTTTCCATGGTGAAAAACCTTATTAAAAAAAAAACCTGTTTATTAATATCATTATTTTAACAAAACAATATAATGACCAAATGCAGTACAAATCCACCAAGCAAAGAAACAAAAATAAAACAAATAAGAGAACTTCCAGCTCTGCTCCCTATAAAAATTTATAAGATGAGCCAGTATGATACCCTTAAGAACACACAGATAGACATTCCGTTTGAAAGCCATACCTAAGGAAATTTAAAATTAAATGCTAATCTCACAGAAAGCACGCTGCAATCCTTGATGCCAAATACTGATAATTATTGGAGGTTTTCGTCAAAAAGGCAGTCTGAGTAAGTAATTTCAGAGATGGAGATACATGAACTCTACTTTGGACTGACAGTATTTACTCACATATGTTTCTCTCTCTCTTTATCCCTTCCCTTGATCCTCTCGGGGGAAGAAAAGACTTTTAGCCTAATTATCCTCTGATGAATTGTAGTGGCATTGAAAGCTGGAAAAAAGAAACAGAACTGCAGCCTAAATGTGGGAGTTTTACTAGGCTGTACTTTGAAATACTGACTACATTATTTTATATAGGCATTTACTGTTTCTATTGTTTGGAGAGAAAAATCAGATATGAAAGGATTCACATTAACAATAATTTGACCATTTTTTAAGAATCAGCATCTAGCAAAAATTCTGGTTTCTGGAACAATTTAGGTATAAGACAGAAGGACATTTTCTGTGTAACATCTGGATTGAATGAGGCACTGGGGAAGGCCAGACTGACTCAGAGAATCTTCCTGGCTTCTACTGGGAAGAATTCTATTTGATCTCTTCTGAGGAAATAAAAATTGAATCTTAACCACCCTAGCTCTCTAACTCTGAGAGTTACTGGGGGAGATAAATAGCCTTAATGCCTCCCCCCAGGTATAATCCTATTACATTTAAATGTTTATGTTCCCTTTTAAACCTTGATTAGCTACAGATTGCTTGTGCTGACAGCTAGGTAGCCAGCCTGCCATCAAGAAAATATTTTTCTGTTGTTACTTCTACCTGGTTCAAGGAATGTACAGGATTTCTTTTCCTTCGGTGCCCACGGTTCTTGGTCACACTGCTTCGAAGAATGAAGAGGCAGACCAGACAGAGGGGTGGGCAGCAGAGCAAGGTTTATTGAGTATAGTACAAAGCTCCCAAGGAGGGAGGGGACCCGAGAGGGTTGCCACCAAAAGTTTCGAAGTCTAGGGGTTTTTATGGGCTTGTTGGTAGGGTGTTTTAATCTGACTAACCTTCCATGCCTGTCACCCAGTCAGGTTTTTGTCATCTATCTATCACATGGGAAAGGGTGGAGGGCTCCTTCCAGGGTGGTGCAAAATCCTTTTAAGGGTGGTTTCCTCTTGGGGTGGGGGGGGCTTGTCCCTGCCTGCCTTTCTTCCAACTACCCTTCATCAGGAGGGTAATTACATAACACCTACCTCTTTGTTAGTAAATAATTTGAATATGGGTGTGAGACTAGTAAACAGGGTGTCATGCCAACATACATACTCAACTTTACTTCAAAGTTCCCAGCCAGGGGCGCCTGGGTGGCTCAGTGTGTTAAGCGTCTGCCTTCGGCTCACGCCATGATCTCAGGGTCTTGGGATCAAGCCCCGTATCAGGCTCCCTGTTCAAGGTGGTATATTTCTCGCTCTACCTTCCACTCCCCCTGCTCATGTTCTCTCTCTCTCAAATAAATAAATAAAATCTTTTTTAAAAAAACATAGTTTCCAGCCAAATGTCACAAATCCTAGGTATCAGACTGTAAACTCCACAGCAGAGATGTTCTTTACCACCATATTTCCAGATCCAAGTTCAATGCCTAACACAAAGTATTCAGGACCTTTTTGATGAATGAATGAGTAAATGTATTTATAACGAGTAGGAATTTTGGTCAACAAAGTCTTGCAAACAAGAATATCTCATATTCTAGTCATCATTTTAACTGTGACCCTCAATAAAATGGACTGGGGAAACTTCAGCCTTAATCGTATTTGTTGCTGTCACTCAGCCCAGAGTCCTAGAGACCGATTCAGTGCCAATCTACAGGAGAGGGAGTTCAAAGCCATAGTGGTTGAGGACTAAAGCAATCCACAAGTACTCAAGTTTGTCCTACAGAGGATACAGCCCAATTGCACGGCTACTGTCACTTTGGCCCCACAGGAAATTAGCAGCCAACCCCACCATAGGATCTCAGGCCCTGGAACCATGATGCATCCGAAATCCTGAGATCTCAAAGCACCTCTCAGGAGGCTACCAGGGCGGCTGACACCCCACTATTCCCTGGGCCCAGAGATGTCTTTCTTCTCCCCAATCCTTCCAACTGTTTAGGGTAACTCCTCAACTAATCTTCAAACCTCATTTACCCCCGTCCACTGTTCCCTGTAGCTTTTTTCTTTTCCATTAACTTTCCTGGACGTAACTGGAAAGCAATGGAAAATACGTTCCCCATGACTTTTGGAAGATGAGCACCCTTTTTCAGCCTGCTTGAGGATGGAGCTGCCCCACAGGTTAATACACTGTCAAAGATGCGTAAAATTCAGTATATGGGGCACCGGGCTGGCTCAGTCAGAAGAGCATGCAACTCTTGATCTCAGGGTCATGAGTTCAAGACCCACACTGGGTGTAGAGATTACTAAAAAAAACTTTTTTAAAAAATTCAGTGTATAACACATTTACATTTCTGTGTTCATGGTTTTTCAATAGTTGTTGTTTTTTTAAATGGTTAAAATGATCTTTTAAAAATAAAATTCAGGGGCGCCTGGGTGGCTCAGTCGTTTGGAGTCTGCCTTTGATTCAGGGCGTGATCCCGGCGTTCTGGGATCGAGCCCCACATCAGGCTCCTCTGCTGGAAGCCTGCTTCTTCCTCTCCCACTCCCCCTGCTTGTGTTCCCTCTCTCGCTGGCTGTCTCTCTCTCTGTCAAATAAATAAATAAAATCTTTAAAAATAAAAAATAAAAAAATTCAAGGAACACCTGGGTGGCTCACTTGGTTAAATGTCTGCCTTCAGCTCGGGTCATGATCCCAGGGTCCTGCAACGGGATCCTTGCTCAGCTGGGAGCCTGCTACTCCCTCTGCCTGCCGCTCCCCTGCTTGCGTGCTCTCTCTCTCTTTCTGACAAATAAATACATAAAATCTTAAAAAAAAAAAAAAAAAAGCCTGAAGCCATTTTAAAGAAAGAAAGAAAGAGAAAAAATAAAAATAAATAAAAATAGAATTCAAATTAAATATTATAATGAAGCAGCCCACAGAAGGGCTTCGTGGAATGCTGTTTGAAAAGCCACTGCAGCTTTACCCCAAGAGTAAGGCAATCACAGGCTTCCTGGGAACTAGAGCGGAGTTTGGAAAGATGTACTCAGGTGGTCATAGACTGGGTTCTCTGTGAAGACAGAGACTGAGTGCAGAGTGTGTATTAGGGAGTACTCTCAAGGACAAGCAAAAGTGAGCAGAGAGAGAAGCTGACGTGTACTGCAGTCACTGCAAAACCCTCAGCTAATCCTAAAAGAAATTCTGAAGGCAGGATGACACTCCAGAGTCGTTCTAAATTGGAGCGAGAGGACTGAGCCTTGATACCCCCACAACAACCAGACACTGGATGTGAACTGCTCCTGGAAAGGGGCAAGACCTTGGGCAAAGCACATCTCTTCAACCAAGGCCAAGTCCCAGAGAAGGACTCAGCTGAAAACTGTTGGCTTACAACACCCCCAGCAGCTGGGGGAGGAGAGCTTCAGTCCCGCAACTGGGGGACCTGGGTGGCGCACTGCAGCATCCAGAGTCCACCCCTGAGGCTCTTGGATCAATCGGCTTCATTTAAGTTCTAAGAGCAGCCCCTCTAGGATTTTATAGGATCTTATGGAGGTGATGTGGGGCGGGGGGGACTTGTCACAGAAAAAGACCATAACTCAAGACCGTAACTGAGAATCATATTCTCCTCTACAGCCACTTTTAGGTTCCCTTTACCTTTTCATCCCTGAGGGGTCTAAGACCCTATTCATCATCCCCTTCTCAGAATGCCTGTTGTACTTGTCCATTTACCATCAAAATTGGGCAAGGGAGTATTAAGAAGCCAAAGGCATCACAGGGGTGCCAAACATATTCTTTCCTGGTGATAACAGTGAATTACTTCTCCCAGCTTGGTGACTCCTTTTCTTGACTGCTGGTCTTTGGGCACAGTGAGTTCTAAGTAACTGAGTGACAGCCATTGCTTGGGGTTTAATGAAACACTTGCTATGTCCCATAGTGGAAGTGTCCCCACTTTGGGAACCAGGACCTCTAAATCTGCAGTTTCAGAAATGAAACACCACTTCCCCAGTGAGTTACTGGGATGGTTCGAAGCCAATCCTGCCTTTATCCAAGGGTTCCTGGACCCATATAATTTATTGCAAAGATTTCCCAAGTTCAGATATTTGAAAGGACTTACCAGACTCATTTGAGGATTTTATTTAAAGATGATACACTGAGGCAAGAGATGGAAAGTATAGGCAAGCATTAGAGGTCTGAGAGAGATTTCATACATAACTTCCCATGGCCCTTATGCAAACACAATTACAGTCTGAGTCTGGGATGAACTGCCAATATCCGTGCAAGGACTCTTAGGTCTAGAAAAGCTAAATGTAGAGGTTTCCAGTGGAGTTTTGATGCACCCTTGGCCACACTTATCAGACTGGTTAGACCACCAGTCGAAGATCATCAGTAAAGAAATTATCCTTGGTGGTCACCAGGGGAGCTTCCGACTTTTAACAGCACATCATAAATCCCACTGCCCTTACCTTGGCTACGAGTCAAAAACTAGACATCCAGGAGTCTCCAGAGATGGAGAAGAGTCTTTCCACTCTAGCTATAAGTCAACTCTGTCATATCCACATCTTGCAAACCCAACATTATACAATATTAGTTGATTAAAGATATATACGGCCCTGGAGAATGGTGCCCATATCTTCTCAGAGTGCTCCCACCAAGTTGGCACCTCAACAGGTTTCGTTAGATCTGTTTTCATCAAAGTTTTTCCATCATTTTACCAAACCAGAAGCGTCTGTGTAGAATGGTAGCCATCTGGGTGGCTCAGTCGGTTAAGCATCTGCCTTCGGCTCAGGTCATGATCTCAGGGTTCTGGGATGGAGCCCCACATCGCATTGGGTTCCCTGCTCAGCGGGGAGTCTGCTTCTCCCTCTGCCCACCCCCCCATGCCCCACTCATGCTCTCTCTCAATCTCGCTCTCTCTCAAATAAATAAATAAAATCTTAAAAAAAAAAAAAAAAAAGACCAGTGGATCTTAAGTTCACGTATGAACTGCTAGATTTCCCATGCTAAGTGGGTCCCTCGGTCCAGTGAGATGTCATCCAGAATCCCAAGTCAGGAACTAAACACTTTGTATGCTCGCAGAGAGCAATGCTGGATAAGGCCCTGTAGGCAGGAAAGGTAAACTCGTACCCGGAATATATGCCAATTCCAGTCAAGATAAATTGCTAAGATGGATCCAGTGTAGTTAATTTGCCACCAAGTGACATATCAGAGGCTCAGGATTGGTCTCAGCAGCATTTGGCAGCAACAATTGCTAGAGCAGTCTTTGTGCAACGCAACCCATTCCGCTGAGCCAGTGTGTGGGCTCTATCCTTGTCATCACGACTATTCTCTTCAAGCACCCAGTAAGCCAGCACTGGGGTGAGTGATGACAGAGACTGGCTGCCCTCAACTGGCCCAGTCAGTGTCTATTTGCTTATTTGGGGAGAGCATTGTCTATTGACCTGAAGGGAAATAATTAGTTTTTAACAGGGAGTAGGCCACTTGTTGTGGGTTTTTTTTAAGATTTTTATGTATTTATTTGTCAGAGAGAGAGAGAGCACAAGCAGGGGGAGCAGCAGACAGAGGGAGAAGCAGGCTCCCCGCTGAACAGGGAGCCTGTTTCAGGACTCGATCCCAGGACCCTGATATCATGACCTGAGCTGAAGGCAGACACTTATTAAGCAACTGAGCCACCCAGGCGTCCCGGGAGTAGGCCATTTCTGCAGAGAAATCTAGGGGTCTGGGATTGTCAACTGCATCAACCCAGATATCTCCATCCCCTACCTCAGGATCCTATTCCTTCCCAATCAGAGCCCTGACTTTGGCAAAGTACACTTGCTTAGTTGAGAATTAACTTCCCCTGGAATTCTGCTACTCTCATTACCTTCAGCCTTTGGGGGAGGAGGGGTTCTTCTACTACAAGAGATGAGAGTCTCCTTTACGCTACCAAGTCTGGCTTTCAGACTTAGCCTTGAACTGACAATCAATCCCCCTTTCATTGTCTTTCTACAGAGCTCCCATGGCCCTCAGCAATAGCCAACCAATCCCATAGTCCTAGTATTTACTATGTCCTCTGTTGTTCTCAAATGGGTGATGCATTGCACTTACCAGTGCATTCCTCCCACTGATATACCATCCAAGGTCACTGCTGACGAAAGTTTTAAAAATTGTACTGCTATTCATGCCACGGACTATCTGCTATTTCTACTACCATTGATGGTGCTTTCACTGGTATCTGGCCTATAAGTGATGCCTTTCCAAAGTCTTCTGTTAGTCTGCTTTCTCAGACACTCTGGTACTAACTGTTCTGGGTTGGATTATAACCACGAACAAATTCTGAGATAGAGATTTGCAACCAGGAGCCTTATTGGCAATTGCTCTTCAAATCAGCTTGTAGGGAAACAAACAAGATTGGGCAGAGAGAAAGGTTGAACTACGATTCAGTTGAAACAAAGGCTAGGTTCTGGATTACTAACCCTCATTTCCTCTGATGGTCATTTCAGGTCTCTCTATTTAACTACACTCCTTCTCATCATTGGTTGTATGTAGACCAGACTGCTGATTTTAGGAGTGACTCTAAACCCAGCTCTTCCTCTCCCTTAAAGAGGCAGCTGTTCAACAATTAACAGTATGTTTACACTGAACACATTAACATATAAAATCAAGCTCCCCAACATATCATTAAATTTAGAAATTTTTCTCTCTCTTTCTGGGTGAAAACTTTAATAATCCCTGACTTTGCATATATGTGAGAACTTTCCCACATTGTTTCCAGGAATTAACTAAAGATTAACTTTTCAGATTACTTCTGAAACAAGGCAGACTAAAGGGCTTTGTCTTTTCCGAACATTTGTTGCAATAAAATGTGTACTTTGTATATTTTATCGGGTGTAAATGGAAGGGGAGCTCTACTGCAGGTGTGAATTTGAAAATACCTGAGATCACACTGCTGAGTGCTGGGAGCGTGGGTGTGGGTTTGTGGGGAACCAACACAAATATGAGTATAAATGGAAAAATTAGGGCGGGGGGCTTTAAACCGGGACAGTACACATGTCTTCATTCTTGAGAAGGAGGCAAGTTGATTTTCAGTTTCCCCGTGACCTCAATACAGCCTGTTGAAAAGCTATTTGGCTTCTTGTACAGCTGTCTCTGATTTCTATCCTAGGATCTTTCTTTCAGCTTCCTTTCCCTGAGAATTCCCTGCCTATTCCTTTCACTTCCACCTCAGGGAGGCCAAAACCCTGCTCTACTTCTCGCAAGGCCCCAGAGCAGGCTTTGCTCATTAGACCCTAGTGGGGACTATCGTGACCCTTTCCTCCCTGCTCCTGACCCACATCTACCACGAACCAAATCCCCATGACGTTTCCTAACCACCATACGCTGTGCGGTACCCATGCCCAGCTCTGAAATCCCCGGGGGAATCCCTAGGTTTGACTCACCTCTAAATGCAAATGAATGTTATTGCCGTCCTTCCTCTACCCAAAGATTCACTCTTAAAACTCCCTTATTCAAACTAAGTAAAAAAGAAGGAAGTGAGAATACAGGGAAAATGTACGTGCGTGTGTGTGTGTGTGTGTGTGTGTGTGTGTGTTGTGGGCAGGAGTCTTCACTTATCATTTGTTTCTCATTGTTACCAACGGTAAAATAAAATAAAATAATAAAAAATGAAAATGAAGAAACCCCAAAATTGCTTCAGGATCAGGTGAGTAGGAAAATGTTTTTAAATTTTTGGTTTTGGTTCTCTACCTTTCTGTGCAGTAATGGGCAAATGAAAGGGGTGTGTGTGTGTGTGTGTGTGTGTGTATAATTGGTCGAGTGAGCCACACAACTCTCTCTCCTACTTATAGGCACCACTCTCCTGGGGTAGGGACAGCACAGGCAGAGAAGGAAAGGATTTTTCTACCTGGTTCTAAAGATACGTCTAAGATTCGTGCACATGTAATCAGCCCATATACATCTCTTTTATCATATCAGTACTAGGAGATGGACCCTCAACAGGGTACAGGTTGTCTTTTGTGACTCCTCAAAATTTAAGACAGCCCTCAATGTTCCTTATTTTGCCTGAATAACATTAACACAGGAGTGAAGGGGGACATCAGATTGGGGCACCTGGGTGGCGCAGTCATTAAGCGTCTGCCTTTGGCTCAGGGCGTGATCCTGGTGCTCTGGGATCGAGCCCCACATCAGGCTCCTCCTCTGGGAGCCAGCTTCTTCCTCTCCCACTCCCCCTGCTTGTGTTCCCTCTCTCGCTGGCTGTCTTTCTCTGTCAAATAAATAAATAAAATCTTTAAAAAAAAAAAAAAGATTGACCCTCGCTTCCTCTCTTTCCCAGACCCTTCATACACACACGCACACACACACACACACACACACACACACACACACACACACACTGGGACAAGTGAACCCCTGCCTCGGGAATGGCATGGAGCCAAATCCGTGTGTCTTCGAATCTTTGATGGTAGCATAACAATCTCTAAACATCTATGTCAGGCCAGGTTATTCTTTATTTAAGGATTTCAGTTAATACTAGAACACATATACAAATCAAATCTCCCATGGGTTTTACTCTCTAAATCAGTTGTCTCAAACTGAAAATACATTTTCCATGGAAAATATGTCATATAATAGCAATACAAAATTCGTTTTAATAGCGTACTTGACATGTAGTTGCATTATTGCTACACAGCTGAACTTGGCTTTTATGTATATAACCCTTGGTTCCCTGAGGTAGCCCTAGGATTCCAGGGACTTAATTATTTTAATAAGGACCCAGATGCTCAGGGTTTTTGCTCTGGTATTAACTTCATTTCCAAGCTGGACAAAGGAAAAATCTTCCAGAATTCCCACAGCAAACTTCTCCTCATGATCAGAATTTGATCTTTAGTCCATTTTTAAGCCAAACAGTAACAAAAAAGAAGAAATTACCATGATTTATAATATTATAATCTGGTAGATAATGGCTGTTGGTGAGTCAATCCCAATGTCTATTTTAGGTCATTTGCTGGTGTAACTAGTGATAACTTTTAATCTGCTTTTAATATGTAACTTTCTTCTGGTTTCAGGATCGGCCCACTTGCTTTCCTCTTCCACTGGTACATAATACAATATCATAACATACTATATTACATTACAGATGTATCTAGGCTAATTGCATGTGTATGTATCTTAGATTTACCTTCACAACTGTTCTGTCCCTACCCAAGGATAGCAGTGCTGATGAGTGGGAGGGACAGTTTGCCTGGCTGATTCAACCAGTTATCAATCTACAAAGAGTGGACCAAGGGGGAAATAACCTAATTTTCCCATAGCTCTCATGACAAGGATTTCCCTCCCCCTGACTAAATTCCTAAGCAGTGGAGAATATTTCTTTTTTCTTTTTTCTTTTCTTTTCTTTTTTTTTCTGACTGGTAAAGCAAGTGATTAGACAGTGGAGAATATTTCTTAATAATCTTTGTATTCTTACGCCCCTCACCCCAGTGCGATAACAATAGCTACCTTTAACTAAACACATGCCAGGCTTATTTCTTACATTATCTCATTTAATCCTCATACCAACATTGTAACATAGACGTTATTGTGCTAGTTTCAATTATGCAGACAGAAAGGGGCAGTGTGACTGACCAGCTTGATCAAGATCACATATGTTGATCAAGAGCTATGTTAATGTTGAGTTTGAAACCCATCCACGGAACCTCAAAGTCCATGCCTTTACTAAGCAGCTATGACCAGGGTCTTCAAGACCGCCTTCAGTTTCAATGATTCACTAAAAGGATTCACATAACTCAGAAAAACTCATGGTTACTGTTTATTATAGTGAAAAGGATACAGATTAAACCAGCAAAAGTAAAAGGTGTATAGGGTGGAGTCCAAGGGAGACTAGGAATAAGCTTCTAATTTCCTTTCCCAGGGGACTCCTATAGATAGCACCTGCAGATAGTTACTTCTCCTAGCAACAGTGTGTGACAACAAATATGGAATACTGTCAACCAGGAAAGCTCACCTGAGCCTTGGTGTCCAGGGTTTCTATTAGGGATTACGTAACAGCATAAAGCACCCATGTGACTGACCTTACTCAGTCTCCAGTCCCTCCAGAAGTCGAACTGATTCAGCATGGCCTGAGAGACCCACCATAAATCACAATGTCAGCATAAATTATCTGGTGTTGGGGCGCCTGGGTGGCTCTATCAGTTAAGCGTCTGCCTTCGGCTCGGGTGGTCCTGTGATCAAGCCCCGTGCAGGGCTCCCTGCTCAGCGGGGGGCCTGCTTCTCCCTCTCCCTCTGCGACTCCCCCTGCTTGTGCTCTCTCTCTGTCAAATAAATAAATAAAATCTTTTTAAAAAAATAAACTATCTGGTGTGGTTCAAATATTCGATAATTGACTTGAATATCAATTTGGGATCAGTTTACATACCCAGGGCCATTGTCGACAGGCTGGACAATTATATTTCAGGGTCACAGCGCTTCTTTGTCATTTACAAGTCAGAAGGCATAAGTGAACGTTAAAGGGATACTAGAGACTTCTGAGTTCCATGTAATTGAGAAGAAAACAAGAACCCAATCTAGATCAAGAACAATAAGAATGTTTTAATACATGGATAATACAAAAGAGAAAAGAAAATGTATTTAAATATTCATAAAAACAAATGAGCTTTTTAAAAATTGTAAGGTACTCTGGACCTATAAGCGGTATGACTTTGGACTTAAATGAGCTTCAGTTTCTTCATTTATTAAAAAATATTAATAATAAAGTATATGCATAACATTCCACCTGAGTTTTTGCTGACTGTCATGCACCCTGAGCAAATCATGTAATATTTATGGCTGCTTACAATCCGATCATTGGACTAGGCTATGAGAATTCAGTAAACAAGCTTCCTGATCTCATGGAACTTAGTCTGGCAGGAAAGACAGAAATCAAGTAATTGATCACACTGATGCTTAATTATAAATTTATCTAAGTGCCCCAAAGTGAAGGAACACAGTTGTATGACGGCGTATAACAATGACTTAAATTGGGGGAGGGAAGGCAGTTCAGAGAGGCTTTCCTAGGCTGAGCTCTAAAGGAGAAGGAGCTAACTAACCAAGGGAAGGGGAAGGGTGGGAATGGAGCATTCCAGGCAGTGGGAACACAGAAAGACATGACAAATACGGGAGGGGGGGGTGTGCTGGAAGAGGGCAAAAGAGACCGTAGTAGAGACAATGAAGGAAGGCAGACATGTAATAGATGAATCGGGAGAGGTTAATAAAACCAAAACATTCTAGTTGTAGAAGCCTAAGTAAGAAGTGTGGTGTTTATCTTAAGAGCAATAGGAAGTCTCAGGTTTTTAAGCAAAGAAAAGACTAATCAGATTTTCATTTTGACCATAGTTTGGAATAAGTAGTTGGGGAAGGGAAGAGATGTCAGCTGGAAAGAATGGATGCAAGGAGATGAAATATTATGAAGGCACCAGTAGAATTAGAATTACGAAGACATAATATAGAAAAAAGTAAACATTAACTAAATATTTGCCATGTGGTAGGTGTTTTATATATACACTAGCTGGGACGTTAACACTTGGTCTGACTCCAATACCCACATTCTCTCTATTCTATCATGCTCCCTGAGCAAGTCTTACATGGGTCCAATTTTTAAACAATAGAAGGAGCAAGCGCTTGGTGTCCTCATCAATAAACTGTATAATATAGTAAATTCTGACATAACACAGGGAAGGGACGGAAGAGAAAAATTTTCTAGATGAGGTTTCCTAAAGTAAATTTCCTAAAGTAAATGGTTTTTAACCTAATTTATTCAAGCGAGGTAATAGGTCAAAAATACATTGTAGGTTAGTAAGTATTACTCACTGATTTTTAACGATTTGATTCCAATTTAAAAAGACAGGGAAATTAAATACAAAATCCTGCTCAGTTTCTCAAATGGAAGCTGACATGGCCCATCAGAGCTATCTCACATTGGGCTAAAAAGGCCGGGCCTATGTAGCCCGACCTCGATCAGTCACGAACCATGGGCTACGCTGGGAACGGTGTGAACTTGCTGAGGCCCCTCGTCACAGCTTAAGAGACCCCAGGAGACACTGCCAGCTGGAGCTGTGCACTGACAGCACTCCCAGTAGGTGGGCCAACAAGGCCTTCACTGAAGGGGGATCGGAGCAACACAGCACCACAGCACCACAAAAGAGTACATATCCTTTTACATCTCCTTCGTGTCATTCCTCTCCATTTGGTGGAGAAGGAAATCCCTTAAGTCGTTTAAAGAAAATTTCAGGATAAATTTGAAAGGGAAAGTTGATAGGTTTATTCAACAAGCACTTACTAAACATCTACTTGCTACACGGGGCCAGAACCCGAAGACACAGAGCCAGAGTCAAATCCGACCACATCAACATTTACAATAGAAAGCAGGGTGACAATGCTTTGTGAGTGGTATGAACTGAGTCCTACAAAAATACACAGGCAGAATTGAGGATGGGGGATCATGGAGGAAGAGGTATACCGGGGAAAGAAAAAAAACAAATTTTAAAAGGCCTTAATGAGGGGAGCCTGTGTGGCTCAGTTGGTTAAGTGACTGCCTTCCACTCAGGTCATGATCCCAGGGTCCTGGAATCGAGTCCAGCATCGGGCTCCCTGCTCAGTGGGGAATCTGCTTCTCCCTCTCCCGCTCACCCTGCTTGTGCACACTCTCTCTCTCTCTGTCATATAAATAAAAATCTTTTTTAAAAAGCCCTTAATGGTAAAATACACTAAGTATATCCTGCCGCCCCCTCCCTCCCCTGTACCAATCCCCTTTCTGAAGCTGTTTACATGAAGAGTAGAAATAAGGACTCTGCCGAAGTAAGCTTTACATAAATAGTATCTCAAAAAAAGCTCTTTCCAGTCCAAACACTCCTGGGGCCTATTTTCCTAAATCTGTTGCAATAATCTTATTCCACAGAGATCATGCTACCAATTATTACCACGACAGGCATATTAGAGTAAAAGGAGCCTGGGTTATGAAGTTAAGAGGAACCTGGGGTTCATATTCAGAGTTGGCCACTTGCTGAGGCAAATTACACACTCTGTGCGCTGTGAAATTGCCATAATTATACCTATATCACATCTTAGATGCAGTAAATACAAATATTTAATTAATAAATGTAGGAGCTCGGTAGATATTTTTTCCCTTTCTTCCTCTTATCCCAATAGCACCCACAGCTCAGGAAGATCAAGCCTATGTCCAGAGTCCTCCTGGACTGCGGTCCTCACAAACCGATCACAAACACAATCACAGGTTGTGTTTTCACACGCCCCACTCTTGCTGGCGATGGAGTGGTCGGAATACAACAAAGTTGAATAAGACATGGTCCTGATATCAAACAGCTTACAGTTTGGTGAACAGGTGGGGAGGGCAAGGACCAAGTGCCAACCAGTTTATCAGTGATTAGGACACAGCATGGTCAGTGTTGGAGAGAGGTAAGCTCAGGGTGCCAAAGAATAGAGGTGCTAAACCCCAGACAGCACTAGAGAGCACATAATTCATCACATCTTTGGAACATAAAAAAGCTGCGACAAAAAGAAATTCAGCAATAACTCAAGGTCACACATCTACTCATTATTAGAGAGTCTAATTACTAGAAGAATCCAACTAAAACCAAGAACTCTTACACCCGGCCCCAATACTCCCTTCCTGTTTCTACAGACTTTCTCCTCCAAACCTAAAGGCTGGTGGAAGGGTTTTGCCACTTCACATAACTGGCCTAAGTGTCTAAGGCCTTGTCATCCATCGCAGGTGGTCCAAGTCTTTCCCTGAACTTATCTTCTGTGACAATTCCCACTGTGAGCGCCAGTCAACATACCCAAGTGAGAAAAGCCTAGAGAGGCATTCCTGAAGGAAGCACAAGCTGGAAGTCTTTGTACTTTTAGCTGTATGTTCCTTATGCTGGTCAGCAATAAAATCACTGGGACTACAGGAGGAAGCTATGATTCCAAGCCTAGAACTTTCAAAGCCTCAGAAAATAGAGGAAAACTTAAGGAAACGATAAAGAAGGAAAAAAATGATGACCTTTTCTTCCTCTTTCTCCCATGAACTCCAAATAGAGGTAGTGCTAAGGTCTGCCGTAGCGACTGGGCACCCGTCCCCACTCCGCCTACCACAGCAGAGCAGCAAGAAACCGTCTTCATTCATCGCGCAGTGCTCGAACACAGCACTCCGGAACGGTCTAGTTGGTTTAGTATTACTGCCTCCGTCATCAATACTAGTTTGGGAAGCACTTACAGAGAGGTTCCATTAATTAGTTTGCTTTTACTTGGAAGTTAGAGCTTTAGAATTCTCTTCACAAATATATATATATATCAACAAATAAACATGTAGACTGGGTGTGCATTAATTCAAATATTTAATTAAATAATAAAATAAGAATATTGAGCTAACTGAAATGTTTGTGAGATGAGTACAGTGACTTATAACTCAAATATTTACATTTGCTGAGGTTAGTGCTGGTATCAACAATTCTCAGGCTTAAGTCCATAGGCCTCACATACCTCATAGCTAGATAAATTTAGTGTTGACTGACTTTAACAGTGATCCTCACGAAAACAAACTAGATTTTTTTTTCTGGCTGTAAGGGAATATATTTTCACTGTAAGTAATGGAAAATATGAAAAAGTATACAGAAGTCAAAAAAAATTACCCATAAACACACAACCAAGTAATAACCATTTCAACAGTGTAATAATATATATTTGTATGTATATCATATACATATAAATATACATATACATTGAAAGTATTATTCTATGCGTAATCATTTCTAAGTAAAGATTTTCCTTATTATATTTTGAAATACCCTGAGGAAATGTAAGAGATTAGTGGTACCATCAAAAAACTAGAAAGGCTCTAGGGTAAGAATTTCTATTCTATTACCATTGAACTTGCCTCTATGGCATATTCAGAAGACAGAAGTATCTTAGAGAATGACCATGGATTGTCGTAACATTAATTAGGTGGTACTTCAATTGCACCTATCGCTTCAGACTTGGCCTCTTTAATGGACTGAATCAATACAGCCCCTGCCACCTAGTACGCAGCACTGACATGTCATACTCCTATCTCTGTGTATCCCGTATGTGGAAGGATAACCAGGGGCGGTCCGCTTTCATTTGATAGGGTCGGCAGGATACTTTCATGGTTTTGCCTTAGTTGTCTATGCCAATTTTCTGGCTTTCTGCCCTAATCTCATCCAGCTATCAGCAAATTGCAACTCACAGGCCAAATGCAGCCTGCCACTTATTTTCGTATGGCCCACAAGCTAAGAATGGTATTTATAATTTTAAATCATTGACAAAAATCCAAAGATGGATAATATTTTGTGACGTGTAAAAATTATGTGAAATTCAAATTTTAGTGTTTATAAATAAAGTGTTATTGAAACATAGCCGCACTTGGGTGCCGTCCATGTGTTATCTATAGCTGCGCTCAGACTACAACCACAGAGCTGAAGAGTAGCAACAAGATCATATGGCTAACAGAGCCTAAAGTATCCACTAGCTGGCTCTTTACAGAAAATGTCAAGCTCTCATCTAGTCCACAGAGACCTTGATTACCTTGATATACCACGGAATTTCATGCCAGTCCACAACATAAATGACATCCTGCTAAGTGGAACTGATGAGCCAAAAAATAGTAAGTATCCTGACAAAGTGACACACATGTGTAGCATGGAACAGAAGATAAACCCCACTAAATTCAAGGCCCTACCACCTCGGTGAAGGTTCTAGAGATTGAGTGGTCTGGGTCATATTAGGAGAGCGCCTCTAAAATAAAGGAAAAGTTGCTGAACATTGCACTTCTCACCAGGAAAAAGGAGACACATTTGGGGTCTCTCTCTCTCTCTCTCTCTTTTTGTGTAGAGTAGGGGAAGGGCAGAGGGAAAAGGAGAGACAAAGAATCTTTTTTTTTTTTTGAGAAAGAATTTTTTTTTTAAGATTTTATTCATTTATTTGAGAGAGACAGCCAGCGAGAGAGGGAACACAGGCAGGAGGAGTGGGAGAAGAAGAAGCAGGCTCATAGCGGAGGAGCTCGATGCGGGGCCCGATCCCAGGAATCTGGGATCACGCCCTGAGCCAAAGGCAGACGCTTAATGACTAAGTCACCCAGGTGCCCCTGAGAAAGTGAATCTTAAGCAGGATCCACGCCCAGTGCAGAAGCCAACATGGGGCTCAATCTCACAACCCTGAGACCATGATCTGGGCCGAAACCAAGAGTCAGTTGCTTCACTGACTGAGCCACCCAGGCACCCGTGGGTTCTCTCCGGATTTGAAGGGCAGTAAGTACATATTTGAGTGCACTGCCAGTTTGAAGGGGCCCACAAGCAACAAAATGCTCTGCAACAGGTCTCAGATACAATGAAGAAGCTGTTGTGTCACCTGCACCTTATGACCTAGTGGGTCCAGTGATATCTGGAGACACTAGAAAGTGGTGATAGGAGAAGTACAGTGTAGCAATCTAAAGTGGTGGAGTAGAGCTATGTTTTCCTCTGCAGATAACGTATCTTTGGAGAAACATGCCCTGGAGTTCTACTGAGCTTTGGTGGAGATTAAATGCCTGACCATCAACCTTCAAATGACCAAGGGAACTGAGCTGCCCGTCATAAATATTGTGTTGAGCAGACACAAGAGTCATCCTAGTATATATGATGTCAGTCTCGAAGATGTACTGAAGGAGGAAGCTAGTTGCTTAAACAAGTGGCGGCAGATTTCCAAAGCACCTCCTCCCGCTTTGTTGCCTCTATCTTGACATTATCTTTCCTCTGAACAAGTCTGTGTCCAAATGTCCTCTTCTTATAGGGACACCAGTCATACTGATTAGGGTGCACCCCAATAACTTCATTTAAACTTCATTACCCCTTTCAAGACCCTGTCTCCAAATACAGTCATATCCTGAGGCAGTAGAGGTTAGGACTTTACCATGTGAATTTGGGGGGCAGCACAATTCAGCCCCTAACAGCTGGCTATAATTTTGTCTGTGTACTCCTATTTATTTGGGTCCACAATAACATACTACATAATGAAAATGTATGAGCACAAACAAATAGAGGTAAAAATACACCATGTAAATTGGGGGGTATTTTTTTTATCACAACCAAGGATGATACCCATGACGAAAGGTTGAAGTCACTGAAGACTGATAATAAAAGGGGGCGCATGCCTTCAAATACATGGTTTAGTTTACAAGCTATGACCATTTTGTCATCTTACCAGGTATTTTCTAAAAACATGTCTATAACTTGTTTAATAGATAAATTTTTTCCATTATGGTAAAATATTCACTGGCGACCGTAGGTAAAAGTGAGTCTCCCTTAGGGATGACTATTGTGAAATAAAATAGTCTAGACCTTTTTAAACCAAGGAAATCCCTGACAGTAATTAAGGAAGGCTGTCATATTTGACTATAATCTTGTAACACATTTCTTTCCCTTGGAACTTTGTAAACCTTGATGTCTTCGGGAATTAAATATTGGTATAGGGCCAATCTTTTCTCTTCCCTCCTCTTGGGGACCTTTTTTTAGGGGGAGCTGTTTGCTTAAAGAATTATTCTTTTTGGGGCGCCTGAGTGGCTCAGTCGTTAAGCGTCTGCCTTCGGCTCAGGGCGTGATCCCAGAGTTCTAGGATCGAGCCCCACGTCAGGCTTCCCCGCTGGGAGCCTGCTTCTTCCTCTCCCACTCCCCCTGCTTGTGTTCCCTCTCTCGCTGGCTGTCTCTCTCTGTTAAATAAATAAATAAAATCTTTAAAAAAAAAAAAGAATTATTCTTTTTGTCACGTCTTACTGTTGATCATTTTATGTCAGTTTTTGTGGTATAATGTGAAATTTTGATCTGCTGATTCAGCTACTCCTTTATATCAGGAAAGTTTTCTTCTTTTATATCTCTGAATCCTCTCTATACAGATATTTCAGTATAAGTATTCCATTGGGGGGGAGGGGCTTCTAACTACTAAAGGAATAGCAATTATCCTAGTATTGGATCATCTTTGTCCTCTATCACTATCATTTTCTTTCCAATTGCTTTCATCTTTGTCTCTTTTCTCAGCCATTGTTTAAGTATTAGTCAGGTCTTAATTTATTTAACCCTAATAACACACCTGTGGGCTAACTGCTATCTTTATTTCCATTGTTTTAGTCGGGGGCCCAAAAGGAAATATACTCAAGCTGAGTGCTTTAAGGAATATGTACTAAAAGGATCATTTACAAAGGTGTGAGCAGAATGGAGGGTAATGGCAGAGGACAGAAGTGGCTCTAAGGTTTCATAACACTTAGACACTGTTAACATCCTTAGCCCTGAAGGATACTGGGAGGAAGGGATTACTATTTCCCCAAGATAGAGTGAGCAATTTGGAGAAGGGCCTTTGCCAGGAGAAATGACCTCCAGTTAAGCGATAGAGCCCTGTGACCTCTTAGGAAAGAAGCCGGGGTGGGGATGAGGGGGGATAAATACTCCAGCTCTATTCTCTTCTCTCCCTTTGATTTCCTTTGAATGCTTCCTATTGCCCATATCCACTTAGAAGTAAAAGTCAAGGAAGCTTGTTGATAGTCCGTATAGATCAGCCTCTACCTGCTAGAACACAAAGCAGAGTACAGAAGGGTGAATAAGAGATCAAGAGGGGCGAAATCAACATATTTAGCGTATCTACTGCACACCCGATTACTAGTATACCATTCTGACTCCAGCAGTAGACGGTCAGGAAGACAAGCAGATAGTCAAATATTTTAGGGGGGAAATAGGAAATATATAGAGACATAGATATAGATATAGATATAGATATAGATATAGATATAGATATAGATATGTATCTCCAGGCCTTTTTCAAACTAAACCAAAAAAAAAAAAAAGAAGAAGAAGAAGAGAAGAGAAAATGATAGCTTTTTTATAACCACATATCACATTACTTTTGGAAACCACCAGAACTATGTAAGCTTCTTTGACCATTACAGTGCTTAATAGCATCCAGAAGATGGCAGCATTGGTAAGGTAGAGCGCCACAGAAACCTTCAAAATACTTTTTAGTTATCACTGATAGATGACAAACTTCCTAAATAGAAGGGGGGAAAAAAAACTCTTAAAGCATGATTGGTCCTAAACAACAAAATGTAAAAATACTACATTACTGCCAAAAAGTGTATGGCTCCATGCAGGTGGTTATTCAATAGCACATACATCCCAGTACTTTCCTGATAAAATCCTCAAATCCAAAAGAGACACAGGTCTATAAATATACATAGTATTACATAGTATCTTTATAAGATCTGCATGAATTGTTACGTTTTAAAAGCTTGGGTTGTAGATACGCAAGACATAATCTATAAATTGTATTCAAAAGCAAGTTTAATAACGTCACAAAATATATACAAAGTATCATATTTTAGATGCAGTGGTAAATTAAAACCTAGATTTCATAGACACCACATCAGCTATGAGAAAACATTAATTTGCCTTTAAATGTCATTTTTTCTTTTTTTTAAAGATTTTATTTATTTATTTGTCAGAGAGACAGAGGAAAAGAGAGAGAGAGAGCGCGCACACAAGCAGGGGGAGCAGCAGGCAGAGGGAGAAGCAGGCTCCCTGCTGAGCAAGGAGCCCGATGCGGGACTTGATCCCGGGACCCTGGGATCATGACCTGAGCCAAAGGCAGGCACTTAATGGACTGAGCCACCCAGGTGCCCCTAAATGTCATTATTTAAAATAGTCTTGCCTTCTAAACCCTCATTCTGATATGGAAACAGGCAGACCCAATGAATTAGAATACAATTGGGTCTTGCTCTAGGAAAGCCAGGTGCTGTGTAATCAGAAGGGGCCAGCTCACCTAACTCAACCGTGGGAGTCATGGAAGACTTCACCACAGAAAGAGGGACCGAACAGAGACTTTGAGAGAAGAGCAGGTGCAGGTGTTTGCCAGGAGTATCACAAGAAGTCTACTCCATGCAGAAAGAATACCACGTAGAAAGAAAGGTCAGACCTAAAACAACATGCTCTATCCCAGTGTTTAACCAAAGGCAATTCTATCTCCCAGGAGATACTAGGCAATGTCTGGAGGTACTTTTGGTTGTCACAACTGGGTAGGTGCTACCAGTATCTAGTGGGTAAAGGTCAGGTATGCACGTAACATCCGACAATGCACAAGACAGCCTCCCACAACAAATAATGCACAAGACAGCCTCCCACAACAAATAATGCACAAGACAGCCTCCCACAACAAATAAATCGTCTGACCCAGGATACTGCTGAGAAACTACTTTAGGCAAATTGCATCTCTTGGAAGGGCTGGGTTGTAGGGAGGAATAAGAAAGAGGCAAGAGATGAAGCCAAAATGATAAAGAGAACATAAAATTAGAAAAGTCTCATCGGAAAAAAAAAACCAGACTTTCTCCTAAATGTGAGAGCAAACCAAACATGATCAGATTTGCACAATAGAAAAAATCGCTGTGGCTGCAGGGGGAGAATAGATTGGAGATGGTAGGGTTAAGAAATGACAAAGAAAACGGAATTTTAACAATTTTGCATCTATTTATCAATGGGAATATCTTCAGAGTGAAAACAAAAACAAAAACAAAAAAACACAGCAGATTGGTAAAAGGAAACTGAAACCCAAGATTGATGGCAAGATTGTGAGAGAGCAAGGAGCTGCTCTAAATGTTTTCAAGATTTCTGACCCAGACAAACTAAACTGCTGCATCTGCACCTCGTTTCCTGAATCCTCCCTCCACCGCTGCCCCTTGTTCTCTTGGCTCCATATTCTGACTATCTTTTCTTTCTGTATCCTATTCCACTGTCAACCCAGATCAGACTTGTTCTTCCAGTTCTGACTTGGAAACCATGCACTGAGTCCTTTGTGCTACTAATGAGTGTTAGAGATACTCCACCCGCTGGCCTCAAGCATCGCCAGAATGACTCAGAAGGGTGGTGAGAGGGAAGGAGAAGGTTTGACAAATTATCTCCTAAGTGATAAGAGAATTTACAAGATGAAATTTGTAAAATGATTTTGTCAGCTCAGAAATCAAAATAAGAGCCAAAATCCTTTCCATTCCTTAGACTATCTCACTTTACCTACCCGACCCCTACCTCTCACCTCTGTGTCTACTACCCTGCCCCTCAGTCTCTCAAATCCAGCCACCCTGGCCTCCTGCCTAGAAGAGTTCGCAAAGGCTGTTCCATCTAGATGAGAAACAGAATTCCCTATGGAGCTTGAACAAAATGTCCAGACCTGAGTTTTAGAATATTTTTTTCCTTAATGGCAGATATATTTTCCCTCCTGAGGTTGGCTCCCCTACCCTCTTTCCTTCCCTATCAGCACCTCTACTCTACTCTCCCTCTACCGGGTCAACAACCTAGACAGCATCTGCCCAATCTTCTCCACACTTATGTAGAATACATAAGTTAAATACATAAGTTAGAATACATGAGATTAGAATACAGAAGTTAGAATACACAAGTTAAATACATAAGTTAGAATACATAAATACATAAGTTAGAATACATAAGTTAAATAAGAAAACACCAAGCAAAATAGAAACATAAGGATAACACTTAAGCTTTCTTCTTCTCCCACCCTCTGATCTCCTCGGGATACTCCCAAGCTGGACCCAACGGGAAGCCAGAGAGAAGGAAGCTCGTTGATACAGTTCATATAGGTCAGCCTCTGTTTCTTGAGGCACACAGAAGGCTAGAGAAGGGACCCTGGATCCATGGGAGCAAAATAAAGATATTCAGCACAATCTTTTTTCAGACCACTACACCTGTACGCCACCTCGATATAAAGCATTAGAGATATCACTGAAGCTCCCAACAGATTCCACTCAGATCTCACTTCCCTTCCTCCCTCTCCAAAGGCAGCTACAGATCTTCCTTGACTTACAATGAGGTTACATCCCTAGAAACCCATCACAGTTGAAAATATCATAAGTTGAAAATGCATTTAGTACACCTGATCCACCAAACATCGTAGGCTAGCCTAGCCTACCTTCAACGTGCTCAAAACACTCAAACAATAGCCTATCGTTGGACAAAATCATCTAACACAAAGCCCGTTTTACAACCAAGTGCTGAATATCTCACGTCATTTATTGAATACTATCCTGGAAGTGAAAAGCAAAACACTTGTAAGTGTGATCGGTGATTTACCCTTGTGATCTCGTGGCTGAATAGAAGTTGCAGCTCACAGCCACTGTGTATCATACCACATATTGCTAGGCAGGGGAAAGATCAGAATTCAACATTTCAGGTACGGTTTCTACTGAAAGCATATCACTTTCACACCGCCATAAAGTCAAAAAATCAAACCATCACCAGTCAGTGACTGTCTGCACTATCTTGAAGTGTGTGCTTCTCATTCCCAAAACTATTTTTCTATTTCTACCACAAATGCACATATCTAGAAATGTACATGATGTTGTTTTTATATGTTTATAAGCTTTATAAAAATGGTTGTATACAATATGAGTTTCTCTCCTTCTACTTGTTTTGCTCTACTGTATGACTTCAAGAACTAGCCATGTTACACATGCAGCCCCAGTTCCTTTATCTTCAGTGGGGTGTGTTATTCCTTTGTATAAATCACCATAGTAACAGCCAATTGTTTATAAATTTTCACTATAATAAATAAGGCTGTCATTAATATAAATACCTCCCTATGCACATATGTTAATAGTCTATGGTTTGCAACCAAACAGTAAGTATCTTAAGTATCTTAGCCTGACTCCTTCAGAAAACAGAACGGGGGGCAAGGATTAAGATACTACTCCTTTATTTCGAAAGGACAAACCTACACCAGTGAGAAAAGGGGAAAAGGGAAGTAAAGCAAGGAAAGATAGGAAGCAATACAATGTCATTCATTACCCTGCTTGCTCTTACATCACAACAAGCCACAGAAAGAGACTGGATCCTGTGGCAGATATGTTCACACAGCATATGAATCCCTTTCCAGAACATTTGAAAGAGAAAGCTCATCAAAGCATAATCTACAGAATGAGAAAGGGAGAGGGGATTTATCTGCCCATCTCTCTTCCCCCTTCTTCTTCCCATAGGTCAAGTTTCACCTTGCAAGGAGCTGACTGCCATTCCTACCCTGGCATTTCAGGGTTTCATCACCTGGCTTGTCGGCAGCCCCTCAGAAAGCCAAATCCCGTAAGTTGTGTGTAGTATTACCTTCAGATCTGAAAGTGGAGAGATTATTCATTGTGAATAGGGCTTGACCTGAGCAGCATGAGAGCTGTGAAGGTCTGGGCTTTCAACTCGGATTCCAGCCATCTGAAGGAGCTTGATAAGGTCACCAGCCAAGGTAGCAGCATCAGGGAAAACCAGAAGTGGACAGTGTCTTTAAAAAGAAGGATGTGGTCACAAGAACCTGAGGTTTGTGCCCAACATAGTATGCACATTTTTAGCTTTATCTGCTATTGCAAAATTGTTCTCCAAAGTATTGGTACCAATTTGTGCTGCCACCAGCAGTCTGTAAGAATTCTAGTTGTTCTATATCCTTGTCAACACTTAGTATTAGCTTTATCTGCTATTGCAAAATTGTTCTCCAAAGTATTGGTACCAATTTGTGCTGCCACCAGCAGTCTGTAAGAATTCTAGTTGTTCTATATCCTTGTCAACACTTAGTATTATCAAACTTCAGAAATTTATCTAATCTGATGGCTCTGCAATGGTATTTCATATTGTTCTAATTTGCAATTAATTTATTAATGGTGACACTAAGTATCTTTTCATTCAGCGAATTATCTGTTCAAATCTTTTTCCAATCTTTTCTTTCAGGTTCTTTGTCTTTTCCATACTGATTTGTAGAAGTTCTTTAAATCTTCTGACTTAGAATCCTTTTTCATATAGAGACCTTTTGTCCCAGTCTGTAGATTACATTTTTACTTTATATGTGGTATCTTTTGATGAAGAGAAGTTTCCATTTTAATATAGTCAGATATATCAATCCTTTCCTTTACTTCAGAGTTTTATTAGGAATAGCTACTGAAATTTATCAATTATCTCTTTTAAATCTACTGATATCAATAGATATGATATTATTTCTTAAAATTTATCAATGTACAGTTGACCCGTGAACAACACAGGTTTGAACTGCATGGGTCCATGACATGTGGAATTTTTTGATAAATACAATATTGTACTGTAAATGTATTATCTCTTTCTTATGATTTTCTTAATATTTTTTTCTCTAGCTTACTTTATTGTAAGAGTTCATTGTATTATACATATACAAAATATGACTATGTTATCAATAAGGCTTCTGGTCAACAGTAGGCTGTCAGTAGTTAAGTTTTGGGGGACTCTAAAGTTATACACAAGTTTTCAACTGCACAGGGTGTTGGCACCTCTAACTCCTGCATTATTCAAGGGTCAACTATAACTATACTGACAGTTTTCTTGATATCGAACTATCTTTTCATTCCTACAATAAATCATGAGTATTCTTTATTATTAATAGAATATACTGTTGGATTCTATTTATTAACAATTGATTTTGTACAATTTTTACATCTATATGCATAAGTGATAAAATCCCTAATTTTATTTTTGGAGTATCATTATTAGATGTCGGTATTAAAATCAGCTGGATTCATAGAATAATTAGATTTTCAACTTTTCCATGTCTGCTTAATGCCAAAGGCCTTCATTAAATTAAATATAATTATATAAACCTGCCTTCTTAGAATTCTGTCCCTTTTGTGTAAATTTACTTCATCTCCCTTCAAATGCCTCAGCTCCAAAAAATATTCTGTCCAGGACACACTTTGAAAACATCCCTTCTTGAGGGCCCTTGCAAAATATACCTTTTACTCTAGTAAAAAGACATCCCTTCAAAAGTAATCTAAGCAGTGGTATATGGCCATATGTTTAACTGGGCCTCGAAACCAAAACTTTTAAAAACAAGATTTGTAGCATTTGCTAATAAGTCACTGTGACAAATTTCAAGCTACCAAAGTGACATCACTGAACATGGAATTAGAAAGAAATGCCCAGAGGTGCCTGGGTGGCTCAGTCGGTTAAGTGTCTGCCTTAGGCTCAGGTCATGATCCCAGGGTCCTGGGATCCAGTACCACCTCAGGTTCCCTGCTCAGTGGGGAGTCTGCTTCTCCCTCTGCCTCTCATTTGTTCTCTCTCTAAAATAAATAAATAAAATCTAGGAAGGAAGGAAGGAAGGAAGGAAGGAAGGAAGGAAGGAAGGCCCACAGTTAGCTCTTGGCAGCCAGTGAGAACGACTGAACTGAGGTCCTTTCCCCACACCTGCTAGAGAACTATGCCAGATTGTGGGGGAATTAACATTAAACAAAGAAAGTTGGACTTTGCCTTGTAGATAATAGGGAGACCAGTACTGCCCTTTGACCCCAGCAAGTAGAGGTCCTTTCCTGGGTCCTAAGCCTCAGAGCCTCCTCTCCCCACCCTCCATTCTTTAGAGTGCCTTTTCAAAATTTTCCAAGTCCCCCCCCTATTCAGTGCCTGGGATCAACTAAGGTTACAGGGCCCCCATGCCCATTCCTTCAGAGCACTCTCCAACACCCACCTGTCATGCTTCCCCACTCTGCCCCTTCCCTAAATTGAGGTGCCCAGATACCTAAAAGAGTTCTGGGACTCACATCGGTGGAATTACACAGGGGGCTCCATCACTGCGCCCATAGCCAGCTCAGTTCCCAAAAGGTGCCTGTTGAGAGCCCCATTATATTGTGGGCTCCCACAAGGCTGAGCTGCCAGAATAAGGTGGACATGCTGATTTTAGGTGACTCCAACTGTTTATATGGACAGAGACTCTTGCATAAAAAAAAACATTCTTGTTTTTCACAGTTAAGCCAGGGATAGAGCCATCAGGTTAGTGCTCAAATGGTGTAAAAGAGAGGAAGGAAGATGACTAAAATAAAGTGTAGGGCTTAAGGGGCTGACTAATAAATGAGTGTTAGGGTGGGATGGGGAAAGAGACACTGATTTAAACCTTCTACCAAGAAGTAACATGAGAAGCCCTCATAGCAAACAATTCTCTAAAGGAGCTAGTGTAGGAAAAGAAAAGCAGAGGTTAAGGTTCAACCTTGAAGTTTAAACACGTTTGGGAAGTGGAAGAAAAAGAGAAATTGGGAAAGCATGCGAAGAATAGTCAAAAGGTTAAGGTTGTTAAGGATATGGAGTCATCAAGTACTGTTCATTTTGTTTTGTTTTGTTTAAAGATTTTATTTATTTATTTGACAGAGAGAAAGAGAGCACAAGCAGGGGGAGGGGCAGAGGGAGAGTGAGAAGCAGCCTCCTTGCTGATCAAGGAGGCCAATGCAGGACTCGAACCATCAGGACCCTGGGATCACGACCTGAGCTGAAAGCAGAGGCTCATTAAGCAACTGAGCCACCCAGCCGCCCCCACTGCTTGTTTTGTGTTTATTTGTTTTAACTAAGTCATGCTCATGGTAAAAAGAAGGAAGGAAGGGACGGAGGGAGGGAGGGAGGGAGGGAGGGAGGCAGGGAGGGAGGCAGGGAGGCAGGGAGGCAGGAAGGCAGGAAGGAAGGAAGGAAGGGAGAAAAGGAAAGAAAAGAATTAATAAAGGCGTTTATAAGATAAAATGATGAAAAACTGTTTCTAGGAACGTTGCTTATAAAAACAAAACACTGGAAACATTGAAAAAATAAACTGTGGTTACAATACAAAACTATACAGCAATGAATATGTGAGTATATGCAACAAAAGATATCTATTCTCACAAATAGAATGTTGAGTGGAAAATACTAGACCCAAAGAATAAGTTCACATAGAATGCTCCTAAACAGGCAAATTCATCTATACTTTTAATAGTCACGACAGCTCGAATGCTGCTCAGCAATTAACAAAGTCATGGAACACTGATACATGCCACATCGTGGACGAACCTGGAAGACGTGATGTTCAGTGAAAGGAGCCAGACACAAAAGGACACATCTTATACAAATCCATGTATATGAAATATCCAGGATAAGCAAATTCATAGAGAGAAAAAGTAGATTAGTAGTTACCAAGGGCTGGAGGAAGACGGGGGAGGTGGGGAATGACTGCTAATGGGGATGGGGCTAATTCTGGAATAATGAAAATGTTCTAAAACTGATTGTGGTGATGGTGCACAACTCTGAGACCATACTAAAAACCACTCAGTTATATACTTTAAACAGATGACTCACACGGCATGTGAATTATATCTCAATAAAGATGTCACATAAAAAAATAAATAAGTGGTAGAGATCGGGCAAAAAAAAAAATTCAGGATAGTTTGTTCGCCTCTGGGAGGAGGAAGTATGACTGGGAAGAGAACAAGAAGAGCTTGTAATGTTGTTGCTGTCCTATTTTCTGGCTTGGGGGTGGTCAGAGAAATGTGTTCCCCTTGTGAAAATTCATAAAAGCATTGTTCTGTATACTTAAAATGTGCGTACTTTTGTGACTATAAATAATACTTTAATCTGGAAATTTATTATTTTTTTAAAAGATTTTATTTATTTATTTGACAGAGATAGAGACAGCCAGCGAGAGAGGGAACACAAGCAGGGGGAGTGGGAGAGGAACAAGCAGGCTCCCAGCGGAGGAGCCTAATGTGGGGCTCGATCCCATAACGCTGGGATCACGCCCTGAGCCGAAGGCAGACGCTTAACAACTGAGCCACCAGGCGCCCCTGGAAATTTATTTTTTAATGTAAAACATAACACCAACTTTCCAGGCCACCCTAACCTCTAGTCTTAATCCTTAGAGAGAAATGGTATTAACAGTGTATCATCCATTTCACATCACAGAATATTCTAAACGGTGCCATGCCAAATTTCATTACTGTCCAGTTGAAGTTAACCATCTTGTAGTATAAATAAAGAAAATGAGAAAAAAATAACCCCCCAAATAAGGTTGTTAGTTCATTCCCTAAAATTTAATTAGGGGTGCATCTCTTGGTGGAATACATTTTGCTCAAGAGACAGACCTCTTATCCCTGGTCACATAGAGAAGAGAAATGCAGTAACCACATATAAATGAATGATAACATTAGAGACTGAATTCACAACTAAGGAAAAGGAGATATTGCATGAAACTAAAGCTCACACCAAAGGACAGAAAGTGGAGTACCCTACATTTATAAACATTTGCCAATACAGGACTCTCCATATAATCCATAGTCCTCTACCTAATAGCTTACCTTAGGGACAACAAAAGTAGTAAAAAGAACAACTATATCCCAACAGGATGATTCCTGGATTTTGCTGAACGCTGGTGACACTGCTATGAACAGCAGGAAAAGAGAAAAATCATGTTATAGAGAATAGTTTTGCAAAACAAAGAAGTAGAATGGCAAATATCCACAGAATTTGTAATAGGATGCTGGAGCTGAAAAGGAAAAGACTAGATTAATATTTACCTGTACAAGTGAGTGAAGAGATTTTTTTTTTAGAAAAACAGAGAAATAATTATTAATAGACTATTTCTCAATAGAGAAGATATCAACATCAATATATTCTAATTAATAAATACATTCATTGTTCTTCCCTATGTGAAATGAGTGTTCTTTTTGGGTAGCCATTTGTATTTTTATAGAATTCTATTTTTATGGCTACCAGCAGAGGACCATCTTAGATAACAAATCTCAGAATGAGGATCCTTTGCAGTGGAATTCACCTTTGTATTTCTTAACAGCTGGTGCCTGGTTCCTCTGAGGGTTCAATTTAGCATGTTTAGTAGAGGAAGATACTTCAGTACATGAACACTTCTGTGCTTCAAAATTAATTGCATATTTCCTTTACAATTCTAAGGCTTATGGAAAGAACTCTGAATTTTATAAATAATGCCAGCACTGTCCTATAAAACAATGGACCAGCATGGTTCAAAATACTAGTGACTGAGGATCAAGTAATAGCATTGCGGCATTAGAAGAAAATTCAAAGATCATGGATTTGTTAGATTTTGCCTGCCAGGATCTGTTCCCCATTCTCTTGATAGCAACATCTTAATTTTCCCTTGGAGAAACACCTTCTTCCCTTCCCAGTTTCTATGATTCAAGTTGGGGCACTTCACTTCCATCCTGTGTCCAGGAATGGGCGTATGACTCAGGTTTGGACAATCACATATCCTATGGTCCTGGCCCTAGTGATTTTTTCCAAGGATATACGCATGTCCCATTCCAGGCCAGTAGGAGGTAATGGCAGAATTTCTTATTAAAATCATTGAGAAAAAGATGTTATCTTTCCCCTGGAGTTATTAAATCATAAGAGCATAATTGAGAGTTGTCAAAGGGCCAGCACATGAAGGCCTGTCGAACATAAAACCAGCAGAGAAGAAAGTAAAGAGAATTAAAGAATCCTGATGATCTCGTTTTGGCTCTCAGTCCAAATGCATATGAAAACAGTAGTTATAGACTAAATCAAGTATCATCAAAATCCGTATGTAGAAGCCTTAACCAACAATGTGACTCTATTCGGAGATAGGGCTTTAAAGAGGTAATTAAGGTTAAATGAGGTCAGGAGGGTGGGCCCTAACCCAATACGACTGTTCTTTTAAGAAGAGAACAAGACACCAGGAATGCATGAGCACAGACTAAAGGCCAAGTAAGGACACAGAGAGAAGATGACCAGCTGCAAGCCAGGGAGAGAGGAGAAATCAAACTGAAGACACCTTGATCTTGGACTCCCAGCCTACAGAGCTATGAGAAATACATTTGTTTTTTAAGCTGCCCATTCTGTGATATTTTGTTACCATAGCCCTAGCACACTAAGACAAATGCTGTCCCTGGACTTCTCACTTACAAAAGTTAATATATTACCTTTTTGGTGTAACACAATTTAAGGTGGAGTTTTGATTCTTATAATAGAGACATAATTGCTTCTTTTATCTTAGGACTCCCCATGTATCAAACAAACAAAGCTGGATATTTAGAGACTTGATAGAAAATATGTTCAGAGGACCCCATAGAAAATTCATTATGTTAGAATGTTTACTTTTTGGTAAAGTCCAACAAGGAAGAGCCAAGCTTTGTTTGAAGTTAGTCTGTTTAAAAACAGAAAAGATTTTAAAAATACAGCTTTTCCTATGGTTAATAATCCAAGATGGCTGACAGTCTTGGCTTTCCAGGATTAGACTATCCAAATTCTATACTCTAAACTAAAGTAAATGCTAATGAAGCCAGAATACTGATACTCACAGATCACTCCCAGCCACTTCCTGTTATTCATTCCCTGTTTGACAAAGGGGACAATTGTTCTAATTGCAAAGAGCCTGTCACTGGAATGTTGCCAGAAAAGAAAGGGCTGTTTAGCCCCATCTCCCCACCTCAGGGCCCTGATAGAGGTCCACAGGCTACAGGCTAATCCGTGGCCAAGCACCAGTGTTTGTTTCTAAGAGAGAAGAAAAAAAGAACCCTGGTTTTGATCATAAACTCACGGAATACGAATAGGGGGGAAAAAAAGGTACCAATTTTATAAAGGAGTCGTATTACCTTAGAAAGTCCAGGCCTGGCAAACAAAACCCTGATTACTCAATTCCTAAGGCAATTAATACTCAAGTCCTCCCAGATCTTCCCCCAAAGGAATCTGACAAGAAAGAAAGAAAGAAAGAAAGAAAGAAAGAAAGAAAGAAAGAAAGAAAGAAAGAAAGAAAGAAAGAAAAGAAAAGAAAAGAAAAGAAAAGAAAAGAAAAGAAAAGAAAAGAAAAGAAAAGAAAGAAAGGAAGGAAGGAAGAAAGAAAAAAAGGAAGAAAGAAAGAAAGAAAGAAAGAAAGAAAGAAAGAAAGAAAGAAAGAAAGATCTTCCCTCTTGACCACCTCTACTGTAACCCACATAAGGTAACTAGGAAAGGAAAGGCTTTTCAGATAGCAGAGCCCATGACAAACAGACTAGCTGACCAAGGAACTCATACCACTGCTAAGGCAAGAATTTCTGCTAATCCTGTTTTTCAGGATATTATACATGCCACAGACCAGTAGCCAGTATAGACTGTCTCCCTTTCTTCTCTGAAAATGGTAGTTTTTTGGTTTTTTTGGTGTTCTTTTGGGGTTTGTTGCTGTTGTTGTTGTTCTTTTGTTTTGTTTTATTTTTGAAAGAGAGAGCGCGCACGGTGGGAGGGGCAGAGGGAGAGAGACTTTTAAGCAGGCTCCATGCCCAGCGTGGAGCCCGTTGCAGGGCTCAACATCATGACCCTGAGATCATGACCTGAGCTGAAATCCAAGAGTCAGAGCTCTACTGATTCAACCAAAAACCAATGTGGTTTTTAATTATGGTACTCCTCTTTTCCTTTCATAATTGTGCAACAGATGTGTCAGGATGGTCAAATATACTATTTTGCTAGATTCCAAAATCACAAGGAGATACCTCTAAGTCCAAACAAAAGGAATCGGTGACATCTAGATGCCACGAACTTTGAACTGAGGAGGTTATAAATGGCAATCTGAGTCACCGTCCCTTGGAGATGACTGTTTTTTATTTATGTGAATGGCTGCGGTACGTTAAATGGGCAAACTAGGGTCTGCACAATGTTGAGCAGCCAAGGGGTTGACTGTTGTGAGCACCAGGTTCTTCTTTGCCTGTCTAGGATGTATTCCCCCAATCCCACTTTGAGTGCATGTCCTTCAAATGAGGCCACCTCCGCTTCCAGTCCTAGCTCACAGCAGGTGCTGGAAAGTCTGCCCAAGCAGATATTCCATCCTCCTAGTCACAGTCAGTTCAAATTTGAGGGATGTCTAGACTGGAATGCTATAACCCTATGGAAAGTAAGTCCTTCTTCTGCTGTGTTGTTTAAGCTGCTAGAATGTAAGTCTAGAGCTGAGCTGCAAGGGGCCAGTATGTGCAAACAACCTGCTTCAGAATGAAGCCACAAAAAGCAGGGCCAGTGTTGGAAGAAGGACTTGAGACCCACTGAAATCATTTCAGCTCAAAACCCCAGCTGTGCTTGAAGCAATTCTATTCGAGAACTTTTCAACAATGTTTACCCATGTATTCTCCTTTTCAGTCAGTTGGAGGAGTTTCTGATACTCACAACCAAAAAGAGTTTTGATTAATACAGTCATTTAGGTAAAGCCCCCACCCAAGGGAGAACACCTTGTTTTTTTTTTTATCACATTCTTGTCAGTGCTGCTAATGTGAGGTGGGTTTGATTTCGTTTCTCAGAAGAAAAGACTGATAAGAAAAAAACAGATAAAACCAATATAATCTCAAGTTTGCTTTTCACCATTCTAGTGCATTTTGGACCCTATAAAAACTGCTATAATTCTAGTTCCTAATCATATCGAAGCCCTCAGAACGGATTGAAAATAAAATGCTGCTTGAATGTACTTAGCAGAATTGTGTACCACAACCCAAGCGGGGTGAGATTGTAACATTGGAGGGAAAAGAATCCAAAGTCTGGTACAAAAATGTATTTTAACTATCCAGACATGACGAAAGTGACATAATTATGCTCTTTTCAAAATCTCAAGCAATTCTTTGTGAAAACAAGATTTTGTAAGGATGTGAGAAATTGCTGTCAGTTGCTTCTCTATTTCCCCAGGCAGAGTAATCTGTTTATAACTCAGAGCTATTTGATATAGTCAGGACAGTGTTGCAGACTAGGGGGGAAACTATGAAGATGTGATTTGTGGGTCCAACCTTATTAAAAATCTAATTATAGAAACAAATGTGATGACATGTGAAGGCGAAAAAGAAACAAGTTTTGGTGGTCTTAACATCCTGTTCTATCCCACCTTAAGGCCACCTCCACTCCTGCACTTCCTGTGGCTAGGTTATATGAACCAATAAAAGTCCCTTTTTCTCTTACGCTGCTTTGATTTGTATTTCTGTGTCTTGCAGCCAGAGAGTCTTAGCTATTAAAAAATGGCTTTCCATTACTCCTGGGATTAATTCCAGAATCCCTGACTGACCACAGAACTTTCTTCTGCATTCTTGCTTCAGGTTACTCTCTCTCTTACCAGACTCCACCTGCTCAGGCATCTCGCAGTTCCCGGAACACCTGGGACCCTTTTCTACTTCGGGGCGACACATGCCATTCCTTTTTCCTAAAATGATCTTCTTAAATCCTACTTATCCTTCAGATTTCAACTTCAACATCACATTGGAGAAAATGCTTCCCTGATCTCCCAGTCTAAACAATATACCCTTTCTGTGTTGACCTCGGTATCTTCGGGGAAGGGAAGGTGTTTTGTGTTTTGCCTTAGAGCATTCATACCATTTGTAATACGTATTTGATTGCTTACTTTTTCATCATCTGTCTCCCTATCTAGGCTACAGTCTCCTATCCATATCAGATTTTGTTCATCACTATATTCTCTGAACCAAGCACAGGCCCATAACAGGGGCTCAGCAGATATTTATCACATAACTACCATACTTTTCCAGAGAGTAATTTATACTTGCTGCTCCCTTTTCCACAGCTCTTACTGTACCAAACAGTGTTCAACCAAAAAAGTAAAACCACTGCAAGGCACATACTGCATATATACTAACGTATCTGTGTGTGTGTGTGTGTGTGTGTGTGTGTGTGTGTGTAATACAACATGGATTGTCTATAATTGTGAGATCTAGGTGAACATTCTCTGTAAGGTTGTTGGCTTTGGTCTGATGCTGGTGTGTGACCACTGCAGGTCAAGTAGTTGGAAAGAGAAGATGGATTGGAGGTGGGGGAGAGCAAGGACAAGCTGGAACCCACGAGCACAAACTAGAAGCCTTGTCAGCTCTCACTGCCTTCGGTCTTGGTGATGCAGGTGTCCTGCGGGAGAAGCTAGTACCCTCATCACGGAGTTAAACACAGAGCGGCCCAGGGGTCAGAAAGCTGAGGGAGGCTTCGGAGCAAGGTGGAGCAGGAGCAGTCCTGGCAGGTGCCCCACACCAAGGAGGTGAGTCAGCAGCGAAGAGACAACTTATGTGAGCTACAAAAGCACCTGCCCCCAATTTCTGAAATAAAAAACAAAATGCCCGCTGTTTCCCTCGTCATGAAAGTCTTCCACATTGATATCTCCTGAGGCCCACCCTTAACATGAAACACACGAGAAACGAAAATCTGAGAAACACAGCCAATTGGACAACATTACAAAGCTACCACACTCACTTAGTCCAAAGTGGCTTCTGCCTGAAAACAGTGCGTTAACAACTTTCTAAAATTAATTCCAGTGACTTTTCCACAGTTCTTATTGTCCTCAGCTGCTACCATATTTGACACTTAGGACCATCCTTTCCTTTGTGAAATCACCTTTCCCCTTTTCTTTAATCAAACTATACTCTTCTGGCTTCTCTCTCTCTCTCCTTGCCTGATATGGGATATGGCTCCTTTTTCTCTTCCTATCCCTCAATATAGATATTCATCACTATTCTGTGTTTTCCCCCTCTTCGTCCCCCACATTTTCATTTGCCTTATCATTTTTAGAGTTTTAAGTAGTAGTCTCTCCCTGCCTCCAGGGACACCCCCTTGGATATAATGAATAGGGCTTGGGGCATTGGATGCAAACAGTGCCAGATCCAAATCCCAGTGGTGCCACTTACTGCCACGTGACCTTGGACAAATGAAACTTTCTGAGTTTCAGTTTCTCTATTAGTAAAATAAGATAAACAGTGTCTAATTATAATACTGGGAGGGCATGGAGTATCCCTCTGGGACACAGTATTACCCAGTAACTATGATGTTCCTTGCATTTCTTCCCTTTGTTTCCTCATTCCATCCTCCAAACTGCTACTAGAGTCATTTTCGTGCTAACCATTACATTCCTGCTTCAGACTAGAGTGACCCGCTCATCCGGGGACTTTCCCTTAGTCCTGGGCAAACCCACAATTCTTCAGTGGCTCCACTTTTGCGGACTGTAGTGATAGCACTATGTTCATCAAACCTCCAGGGTGTTGTGAAGATGCTTCCGTGGCTTCTGTAAACAAGTGTATTGGAATTCTACAAAATGTCCGTTTTTTAGAAGGTGTGCTCTGCCAAAACCCCCAGGCCTAGAAGAAATGAGTTCAAACACCATCGCATGGCACCCAAGACCCTTAGTGGATCAACCATGCATACCTCCCTAAGCTCACTTCCCACTGCTCTCCTCTTTTTACTCTTTACTCCACTCACATGGCTTTTTATATTCCCCAGTACAACACTGCATTTCACATCTCCGTGCCTGTAATATTCCATTCCCTCTGATCGACGTGGGTCTCCCCACCGGGTCACTAGTGCGAAAGCCTGCTTCTTCAATACCCAGCTCTAGCAGCACTGCTGTTATCTTCCTCAAGATTGCCTTTCCTCTTCTGCCTTCTCCTCCTTGTCAGAGATAATTGTCCCCTGCATTGCAACACCCTACAGTTTGGCCTGATCTCAATTATAGCCCTGAGAACAATGAGTTACAATTTTAGGTCTCCTTCTGTCTCTCTTTGTAGACTATGAATTCCTAGAAAGGAACTGTGCCTCTCCCCGAGGACTCAGGTAAATCGCCTGGTCTCAGTTTCCCCATCTTTCAGGTTGTGTGTGATAATGATAGGACCTAGCATATACCAAAACACAAAATAAGACAAAAAACCCTAGCACACTGGAGAAACTCAACAAATTTCTTTTTTTCTTTTAAGTATTGTTAAAATCAGGAACTTCTACTATCTGAACCTAACCTATATTTTCAAACTTATTTCTCACTATTACTCATCATCCATCAAGTAGTCCAGCCAGAAGCTCCCATTATTGTTCTCTTTACTTCAAGGACCAATTCAAAGAAAATTGCTAAAGAGAAGAAGAAGAAAAAAAAATACATCAGTTTCCTCTTCTGTGATAGCAAAAGCATAAATTTCCTTTGAAATGTACATTCTCTCTACCTACAGCATCACACTACATATTGTGACCTTTTAAAATAGGGCTGTTCAAAGACTGTAAAGACATGTTGCACTTTTGCAACTACAGACATATATATGATACTTAGAAATTTTATTTTAAGCTGAACAAAATCAACCACAACACTGTGGTCTCCTGAGCCTTATCACAGTACTCCTTCATGGCCAAGCCAAAATGCCCTGTGAGAAAACAACAGGAAAGATAGTATTTCATAGAAAGGTGAGAAAATTATGGCCGGCACCAGTTAACTAAAATCACGGAAAGGCAGGTATTGAGATCATGGTGCGATGAAGACAGGAATTCAGGGTTTTCTCTACTGTTCTCATCCAGGGAGGAAAAAAAAAATGGCTAGGCAGTTAGTGACACCCTAGCTTACTACGCCTCTCTCTCTGTTCAGGGTTAACTTTTTATTAGTGTGGGCACCAGCACGAGCCTGATCCTCATAATCCAGGAAAGGGAACAGAGAGCTGGAGCCAGAAACAAGTAGGAAATGGATCAAGAGGGAAAAGAGTGAGTGAGAACAGAGGAGTGCTGACTAATTTTCCCCTCTCCTGGCTTTGCCAGTGGCAAAATCTAGCTCACTCCCTGTGTGTGCACTGGCAGAGAAGCAGCACATTCCAGCTCGTTAAGCTGGTGCAGCCTCTGTTCTTTAATTGCAGAAAACAAGGTGGGGGTGGGAGAGAGAGATTTATAAAAGGAATTTTTTCTTCCCTTTCTTTTCAGAAATGGTAAGAGGAAGGAAATAGAACATATTAATATGGAGAAGCATTATTCTCTTACGGATGAGTCAGGAGAGCTAAAATCCAGTTCCATCCAGCCACACAGTACAAATATTTCAAGCTCTTTGGGCTTCCATTTCCTTATCTGAAAAAGCAGGGGACTGTGTTGGTTCTAAATTGCAATGCGTTTGTACTAAAATACTTTGAAGAAGTAATGATCATTTTCATGGAAATAAGGAAAGAGATAGAAAACTAATATTTAGTAACACACATCTTGTGCCAGGTAAGTGGGACTGGGGTTTTAAAAGCATAGATTTGGGGGCGCCTGGGTGGCTCAGTCGTTAAGCGTCTGCCTTCGGCTCAGGTCACGATCCCAGGGTCCTGGGATGGAGCCCCTGTCAGGTTCCCTGCTCAGCGGGAGGCCTGCTCCTCCTTCTCCCTCTGCTTGTGTTCCCTCTCTCACTGTGTCTCTGTCAAATAAGTAAAATCTTTAAAAAATTTTTTTAAAAAGCATAGATTTGGAACCCAAACAGCCTGGGTTTGTGTACGTGTTCTGCCACCTACTACTGTGTTACCTAGGGCAAGTTCCCTAACCTCTCTGTGCCTCCATGTCCTCAACAGTGAAACAGGAAAATGGTACCTACCCAAAAGGTAGCTGGAATTATACGTGCGTGCGTGCGTGTGTGTGTGTGTGTGTAACTGGCATAAAGAATTGTTCTATAAATGCTATTATAATGATTATTACAACACTGTAAAGTGGGCATGCCCTTTTTGTAGATGAAAAACAAAATGGATGAGAAAACCAAAACTTGAGAGCTATGAGCTTTTCTGACCTCCATGTTTATTCTCTTAACTATTACCCTATACCAGTTAGAAGGGAGCAGCTAGGGAAATTCTACCAGTTAAACAACCATCAGTCAGTCAAAACCACCCTATGAATACAGGATAAGGCCACTTGCAACAAAAGTCCTCTAACCCCTAGCGCAGCTTTCAGAACAGGGTAATGATGGCTGATTTGCCTGGGTAAAGAAACGCCCCAAAGGGATTCCTGTAGGGTTGAGCCAAAGTCCAATGAAACGACTGACATCTAGTCTGACAGTTCTGAGAGATAAAAACTGTCCAGTTGAAATTCCAGGGAATTTAAGTCTCCGCATGGATGAGCCTGCCTCTTCCTCTCCTGGCTTTGCCAATGGCAAAATCCAGCTCACTCCCTGGACAGGAGAAGAAGATTCTTTTGAAGAAAAAATTAGTAGGCCCTTAACTCCCGGGGGGAGGGGAGGGGAACACCACATGGAAAACTCCAGATTCAGAAATCAAAACCCAGGGAAGCCCCACCCCAGAGTAAAATCAAGTACTACAGATGAGAAAACACAGACGATAGAATTTGGGTTAGTCAGTTTCAATTCCATTCCACTCAGTAGCTCTCACATTATGGGAAGAGGAACCATAAAATAAATCCGTAGTTACTGAGAGTCAGCAGAAGAGAAAGGACACAGGCCCACAGGCCAAAGCTCAAAAAAGCTACAAGGTATAAAAGAAGAATCCAGAAAGTAGTGGACTAAGGCTAGAGACACGGTATTTGAATTTAACGTATCAGTTCAACAAATATTTATTCCTTGTTACTTTTTTTGCCAGGTAGTATTCCAAAAGCTGGTTATACCGTTCTGATTAGACAGACAGGGCCCTGAGGGACTTAGGAAGTAGTGAGGGAGGAACAAGAAAACCAAATATAACTGTAAGTAAGGCAGTGCTATCACAGAAAAAGTCTGGGGATATGTGAGAGGGTAACAGGGCATAAGGAATCTACTTTTGACTTAAGTGTTCAGGAAGGCTTCTCTGAGCAAGTGACACAGGAGGCAAGGCCTACCCGTAAGTAGGAAGAGCTCCAGGAGGGAGAAACACTTCAAGCACATGAAACAAAAGGTGTGAAAATCCCAAGTAGAAGTTAAGCTAACAACGAGAAGGCCAATGTGGCTTACTCGGCCTCCAGCATAGTATATACTGTGTGTCTTCCCACAATAATTACTTGTGATTTGTAAATCTCCTAAGAATACATTCAGATGCTGGAGTCACCTTTTTTGCAGACATTTCAAAGGTTACCTTGGCCCCAACCTAAGTCTTTCTCAGAGGAGTGAGTCACAAGACAAAGCCAGCCCTTCCCCTCTCGCCTGTAAAAATAGCTTTTCCAGAGCTACTGTTAGAATTGGCTTTTTTCCAGCACTTTATGCTCTATTGAAACGGAACACTTAAATGAGCAACTTACTCAAGTTTGTAGTCAAGGAGAAATGACAATATGTGTGGTTCTGCTTTGAGATTCAGGGGTGAATTTTAAACGGCTAATTTATAATTAATACCTGTAACACCATAGAAGCAAGACATCTGTGATCCTAGTTCAGTAAAATAGCCCTGAACCATGCACGTGAGTAAGACAAAATGCACACGAAACAAGGGATGGAGAGGACGATTTTTAGCACAGCAGCCCGGTATTTGTGCTTCGACATATAATTGAGACAGGCTCGAAGGCCTTCCGACATCTTGACATGTTGCTTAATTTGGCCACCAGAGGGAGACCCGGGAGTCGTCAAGCCCCAAAAGGAACCACACCCAGATTATGGTTATTTATTATCTGTTTCTTCTCTGCCTTTTCAAAAGAACCAAAGGAAAATAAAAAATTCTTAAGAAACACTTAACGTTTTTTTAAGAAATGAGATAAAATTCACGTGACATGAAGTTAACCATTTTAAAGTGTACAGTTTGGTGGCATTTAGTACACCCACAATGTGGTGCAACCATTCTCCCTTTCTAGTTCTAAAACGTAAGAAATGCTTAAATTTCATAGAAAGAGAAATTTATACAAATGTCCGGCCCCGTTCTGGCCTTATTCTGTCACATTCCCCGTTTTGTCTCCACCTGCATCATGTTAGGAATGGTTCCCGCGCATTCTCCGAACAGCCTTCTTCACTAAAGTCACAGAATCTGATCCAGGGTTAAAATTACACGTTCGAAAACCAAAACCCATCTCAATTCTTCATTTTTTTCTCTGGGAATCGCGCAGTTGCAATAAAGAGCCAGTATGGGTGACTGTTTAAAAATTCTATACATAATATGTTTTGTCATTTCTCAGCAAAGAAATGAATGATTTAAATTAAATATAGTTACAAAAACGGAAATTAACAAGGTACTGCACCAACACCCTTCAGCATTTGGTGTCGAATTTAAAGTTATTTCCATCCGGAGTGAAAATTTAAAACCTTTCTAGGTTAGAATGAGAGCCAAGATTTTAAGGGCACCATGTCAGTTGGTCAGATAACAAATTTGGGAAAAGCAGAACTTAATAGTTAATGTAATAGAAGCTGAAGGTCCGCAACCTAAATCCACTATTTTATTAAAGAATGTAATCTACTTCGTGGGGCCCTGGCCCAGGGAAGGGTAAAAAAATGCCAAACTGGAGAGGCAGGGGGTGGGGAATTGCTGTTGGTGACTCTGGGAAAACAGGAGGGAGGGAAACCGAAGAGCGAATGAGGCCGGATCCGCCCTAACAAAGAGGCAGAAACTGTGTCTCAACAGCCACCAAATCCAGTTCAGGGCGGTTTGAGCCAGTTTCTGAGCTGGATTGAGAACAACAGCCTCGGCTGAGACTTGACTAGGGTAAAATAGAAAATACAAAATGGACTTCGCAGAAAGAAGTGGATTTGGCCTGGACTCGCAGGAGCCTAAAGCTGTTTCCTGGAGTAGCAAAGTCAGATAAAATATAAGGCCTGGAGCCGGAACAGGGGTCTGTTACTGGAGGAAAAATTACAGAGCACTGCCTCTGTGCCATGATCCGGTCCGCATTTTCTCTCCTACTGCCCCTAATCGTAGCTGGTGAGGGAAAAGGGCCTCAGGGTATCAGTTTTCAGAGAAAGCTGGCTGCAGTGTTGGGGGAGGGGAGGATTGTGTGTCTTGGTAGTTTAAAGAGTGTGCTAGGTGGGGGAGAGTGGGGGGGAACTGTGTGAGAGGGAGAGGGGCTGAAGGAGAGGGAACAACACTTCACACCCTGCAGTTCACACCACCTCTACGCACCTTTGCCGCATTATTGCACAATCTCAAACAACACCGCACATCGGTGTTGTGGGAGCACCTTACATACAACTGGCACTTACACGTGTCATGACCAGGCTTCTTCAGCCCTATGCATTAATGACAAGGAACGTACGCCATACCGTCCGTGTGCTCTTTTCGTTCGTGTCCTAAAATAGAAACAAGCTGTACATACCTTCTCAACCAAGAGACACAGCAGTATTAGGTAACAGTAGAATGATAATCCTGTCCTCGCCTCTCCTCCCCCAGGTGCCAGAACCTCCGCGCCATTGGATCAGTCCCACCCTGAGGTGGCTCCTCTGAGAGGCTAATCTTCTGAGATGTGGTCCGCAGCTGTTGAGGGTGTGCACCTCCTGCGGCCAGGTTTGGCTCACAGCCTTCCCCGACCAGTTACGTCTCCTGACTCCCCCCCCCTCAAAATTCCAAAGGCATTTTTGGAATTGTAGACAAAGTCTGGGCTTGCCTTGGGAGGGAGAGGAGAGCAGAGGAAATTGGGGGGGGGGGGTGCTAAATTCACTCTCCCTTGAGTGTCCAAAGATTAGGTAAGAATCTTCCTGCCGCACCAGGTTTAAGGGCCTCCAGACCCCAGGGCTTCTGTGACCTGGAAGGCAGCCCTGGTGTGGGAGGCTCCTGGGGGACCCCTATGGAGTTAAGAGATTTCAAATACATGCATTCAATGACAACCTGGTCTGTAGGTTTCAGAAATCCCCTAAGAGATTGGGGGAGGGGAGAGGGAGAAGGTCAAGCTGAAAGATGTCACAATCCTTTCACCATTGAGAAACAATTGGAAACACTCGCTTTGCATTACTTTTGTGCGACAACCTACCAGAAATCGAGCTTGTTACTAGCGTGTTCTATTTGACGCTTATTACACAAATAACTTATGCTGCTCTTATATGTTCATTTAATTAACTTTTAGACCTGGGTTGGTGTACCTTCTGCTAGGTTTTTTTGTTCGAGGGGCTTTTGTTTTTTAGTAGAGGACGGTGTTTCTTCCCAAACACGAACATGAAGGAGGCTACAGAAGACAGAAGAGTAATAATCACTTTAATACTGAGAGCTTGCTCCAAGCCTGACATACTACCAGATGCTTCACATATTAAATTACCTTATTCAATGCCCATCATGTATTTCTGAGTTAGCTATTACCATCCCCATTTCAGAGATGAGGACAATGAAGCTTGCAAAGAGTCGGTCTTTTATCGATTGAAGTGGCAGGCCAGGATTCTGGCTGCAGAGTCCGTGTTAAACTGCAGACTCACCGGCTAAAGGTTATCAACTTTTTCCTGGATCCTACTATGCATCGACCTACTTCGGGCTGGGGAGGAAGATGGTCACAATGACAGGAGGAGAATTGATTCAGCGATGAGAGCATGGTTCCTGCCTTCAACGAGCTTTCAATCTAATAGCTGTTTTTTTTCAAGGACAATTCAGGACTGCCTGACAAGGGATTATTTTTTTTCTGCCTCTGGGCCCCAGAGGCCATCTGGGGAAAATAGTTTGGAATTTCCCTACCATTTCCGTGCTGTGGGGAGGAATATTTGAAGTGAGGACTGCCCTAGTACTAGCAGACAGCACAGGCAGGAGGGGTGGAAAGGGGCAGGGCGAGGCCGCTGGGGAGCCGTAGCTATGGCAACCCAGCCTGCTTTCCAGAACAATGTCTCTAACCAGGAAAACAGCTCGAGAGCGCTTTCTCTTCATAATCCCCATGGCCAGTCCGGCCGGGGAATGCACAAAGGGGATTCTTTTTTTGTAGAGAAATGACTCTTTACAAGGCCCAGAACAAAGGAAAACATTTGTTGTATAGGGTCTGTCTTTGTGTTTGGCTGGAATTAAATCAACAAAGCGCAGTTACTTAGTTCCTCTTTACTATTCACAGGAAATGAACACAGCTTTGTTACACAAGCTTCCTATTTTTGGAAAACATTTGTTTAATTTTTATTTTATCCCCATTTTACAGATGAGAGATTAGTAAGCATGAATGGACATGGTGTCTCTAAAACATTATTAAAACACCTGGGCGTCCTTTCAAAAGGTTTTGTGAAGCTAGTCCTGCCTTTTGCTACAGATAATGTGAAGATGGTTCATGTCCACGTGCTCAGGGGCCTGGGTGCTACCAGGACTCCCTAGACTAGGGTCCTCCCACTCTCTGTTTCCAGCCACTCCCCCCTCCCCCTCCCCCCTCCCCCCCCCAGCACCCCCGTAGCCTGGAGGAGGAGGAGGAGGTAGAGGAAGGGGGGCAGGAATTGGGGGGGGAGAGGGGGCGGGGCAGACCGTGGAGGTGGAAGGAGAGGGGAGTGAGCTGAGGGGTGGGGGAGGGGAGTGGGAGGAGGAGAAGGAGGAGGAATGCGGAAGACATTCCAGCCCCACCCCTTGCACGTCTTCACTCCAGCGAGTTTGGAAACTGCAGCTCAGAGGGCTAAAAGGCGGCAGTGTGCTGCACGCCTCCAGGCTTTCAAGTCATCTCCAGCCAGACTACACCCTGCACGTTGAAGGCTATCTCTAGCTTTGCTGAGCCAGTGTATGACCTCCCTAAAGATGAGAACGGGGATGGGGTTGGCAGTCCCCACCCACAAGACCAAGAACAAAGGCCGTTACTAAAAGCTTAATAACCAGCGGTGGTCCATAAATACCCACACCTATAAATAATGTAATTCTTTAACAGATAAACCCGAAAGAGTAAGAGCTCAACTACCTCATGGTAATAAAAGCCCTGCTCCCTGAGTCTCGGTGCTCTGGGGGAGCTCAATCCTTTCTAAAATCGACAAGACCAAAATCCCCTTGGCCTATACTTCAACATCAGTCCCTTTGTGCTCCCTAAGGGAGGGAGGGAAATCCCATTCTCCTGGGGGTGAATTTATAGGCTTTGCCTGAGGGTCTTCTTCAAACTTCACTTTCCACCCTATCCCTGGAGATTCTGTTGCCATAGGAAGTGTCCTCTCCCCCCTCCCCACAGTTGAAAACCAATGCCCGGGCCACCCTTATAAGGAGTTAATTGGATGAAGTGTTAATATTATATTAAGGCCTAAATTTATTGTGCTTCCCACAGTTCTTTATATTTCAGTAGATATTGTTAGCTTACTCTGCTTTAGGAAGTGAAAACAATGGTTTTATAGTGAATTTTTTAAAGATTTATTTGTTTGTTTATTTATTTATTATTTGAGAGAGACCAACAGGGGAGGGGGCAGAGGGAGAGGGAGAATCTCAAGCAGACTCTCGGCTGATCACGGAACCTGACACAGGGCTCAGTCTCAACCCTGAGATCATGACCTGAGCAGAAATCAAGAGTCTGACCCTCAACCAACCGAGCCACCCGGGCACCCGTACAGTGAATTTTTAAAGGCTCTTTTAGAGTATTGGAAATTCCTACAATGCAGGGATATATAATCCCCCTCCCAGAGTTTGAACTTTATAGTATTCAATATTCATTCAACATTGATTGAACACTCCCCAACAATCTGGTACTATGGTACTATTCACTCCAGTAGACCTATGAGTTTTGACAAGCACGTTAAACAGGGAGCTTACTTTCAAAGAGCTTACAGGGTGGGAAGGAAGATACTCAGGACATCAGCTATTGCAGAGTGGTATGATACGTGCTTTATAAAGGTAGGAACAGGAAGGTGTGCAGTGAGAGAAGAAAGGAAAGACATGAAAAACAGAGTACGGATGGGTGGAGCAGTGAGATAGTCAGATAGCTTCTTGGAAAGAGCTGAAAAAGGAGATGGAGTTAGCTAAATGATACCAGAACCAGGAGTCTGAGAAACTGAGTTTTAGTTCCAAATTTATCAATAGATCAGCTACTAGGCAGATGTTAAAGGACTCAAAAGGTAAAGGCAAAGCAGGGGACCTGAAGTCCAGCAGGTCAGGAGCTTTGCAGGACCGAAACTGGAGAACTAGCCTAGTGAAAGAATTGATCTGTTTCCTTGGCCAGGAGGTTTCCTTGCATCCTCTTAGAATAATACCCGCTCCACGAAAGTGAAGAATCCTTAGCAAAGGTGAGCTATTGGTGCAGATATCAACACCGAAGCACTTTAAAATTTCAGCATGTTATTTGTAACTTTACCGTTATTAGCAAAATTACACATTATTGGACCTTTTCTCGGACTGCAGTGGAATACCTGATGCTGAGTCAATACTGCTTTCACTGAAATTTTCAAGTAGTCTGCTAAGACCTGTTCACACATGCTAGGCTAAGATCTAGTCCTGGCGATTAAGCTAGGGTCTCTCCCTGTGCCATGGGCCTAACATTCAATCTGTTTAAGCACTTCAGCTCTTAAAGACAAGGACAAGAAGAGAGATTCCTTGAGAGGTTTGAGGAATGAATGGTAGGGGCTGGAGTGTAAAAGACGTCTGTTTTCCTACTACAACCCCAATTTCTGGTCCCTCAGCAAGCAGGTATTACAGACCCTGCTTTTTTCTGCCGATAACTCAGCAGTGAGTTCACCAGATATTTCTGAGTCTCCAGTTTCTGAGCACAACGTCAGATTCCATTACCCGAACTCTTTGCAATTAAGTATAATCACCTTGGTCAATAAGAGAGCAGAAGAAGTGTTATGTGTCACTTCCAGGAAAACTATTTAGGGCCTGGTAAACAACTGGCTACTTTCCTAGCCCACCTTTGGGGAGACCACAGAAGCAAGTGTTGAGCTGAAACCTCTTTCAGGCAGGGTCTCCTTGCCAAACCACAACAGACAGGTAGTATGAGAGAGAAATGAATTTTTGGTGTATTACGCCATTGAGAATTGATGGATATTGGATACAGAGCGCAGTTTGGACTATCTCAAGTCTTCTACCCTACTTCCTTTCCAACAGAAGTCACCACTCCCTACATAGTCCTCTTCTGTTTTGGAGAAGCTGACTCCAGCTCTAGCTCCAGGGGATGGGTCTTGCTCAGTGTAAGGCAATCACGGTAATACTCTCTGACCAGTCGTTGATTTAGAAATTGGAATGTGACTCACGTCTGCCCACCAAAATGTGAAAAAGTCTGCTGGGGAGTCTCTAGAAAGTTTCTCAGGGGGAAAAAAAGAGAGAGAGAGTGAAAGAGAAGAGTTGCTTCCTTCCTTCCCTAGCTGTTGTCATATGCAGATATTACACTAGGTCTCTAGTGCTGTGTTGCAATTTACATTTATTGTCTCAACAAATATGTATCATTCCACAGTTTCTGCGAGTCAGAAATTCAGGAGCAGCTTAGCTGGGTGGTTCTGGCTCAGGGTCTCTAATGAGGTCGTAGTTGAAACATCTGCTAGGGCTGCAGTCATCTGCAAACTTTACTAGGGTTAGAGAGTTTGCTTCAAAGATGTCTCCTTCAAGTGAAAATTGGCAGTTGAGGTCTCAGTTCATTGCTGGCTCTTGGCAGAAGGATTCATTCAGTTACTTGCAATGTGGACTTCTCCACAGGGTTAATTGAATGTCCTCATGACATGGTAACTGGCTTTCCCCAAAGTGAGTGATCAAAGAGAAACGGTAAGGAGGAAACCACAATGCCTTTGTGTCCTAATTTCAGGAGTAACACACTGTCATTTCCACCCCATTACAAGTGAATCACTTAATACAGTCCACATTTAAGAGGAGGGGAATTAGACTCCACTTTTACAGGGAGGAGTATTAAGAATGTGTGGACATATTTTAAACCAACACAGATGTGACAGTAGGAAGTACTGTAGCCATATTGAGATTATAAGGGGCTCCAGCCCAAGGGTCCCCTCACATCAAGGAAAACAAAAAGATAGGAAAATGACCTTAGTGACAGTACTTAGCTAACAGCCTACCCTGGACTACTATTACGTGCGAAAAAAAATAATTTATTTTTATTTAGTTAGTTTTTTTGGGTTTTGTTTTTTTTTTTGGTTTTTGTGTGTGTGTGTGTTTTGTTTTGTTTTTTACCATTTCAGCCTATTTAAGGTGGGGTTGATTGATGTTTATAGCCAGGGTTGATAGTCAACATTTTGATCATCAGTATGTGTTATAAATTAACAATTAACCTATATATCAATATATAAATGTAAAAATTTTAAAACATATTTTCCTTAATTTCTAATTATTCTAATATTCTAATTATCTAATTATTCTAATATTTCCTTAATTTCTAAATTATTTCCATAATTTCCTTAACTTCCTTTATTCAATTATATATCTACTTATGCAGGTATATATGTATGTGTATAGAACTGCTTATCATATGATAAAAACTTGGTACACATTATTCTTCAAATTATTCTGATAATTTCCAAGTAATTTATGATTTTTAGAAATAGTTGGCATTACCTTTTTGATGCAGTCCTCACTAGATAAATGATGCTCCAGTATGAGCCATGATTTCATGGAAAGAACTGCATAGGGGCGCCTGGGCAGCACAGTCATTGAGCGTCTGCCTTCGGCTCAGGGCGTGATCCCGGTGTTCTGGGATCGAGCCCCACGTCAGGCTCCTCTGCTATGAGCCTGCTTCTTCCTCTCCCACTCCCCCTGCTTGTGTTCCCTCTCTCGCTGGCTGTCTCTATCTCTGTGAAATAAATAAATAAAATCTTTAAAAAAATAAATAAATAAAAATAAGATAAAGATCATCCTTCAGGCCAGATGAAAGATAGCAGTTAATGTGTGCTCATATGCCAGGTTGCCTGGGTTCAAATACTGGCTCGCCAGATAAATTTTAAATAATTTTCTGTACTGAGCTCAGTTTTCTCATTTGTCAATTATGGATGATGATGATGTCTTAAATGAGTAATACACTTTTAAAATAGAAACTGACATAGAGAAAATGCTAAGTATTAGTATTTTTATTACTAAAATAAATGTTAATATCCTTGATCAATGGGAATTCAGTCAATTTTTCTTTTGAAGTGCAGTCGACATGCAATACTGTTATTAGTTTCAGGTGTACAGCATAGTGATTCAACATTTATATACATTATGAAGCAATCATGACAATAAATGTAGCTACCATCTGTCACCATACAAAATTGTTGCAAATCATTAACTATATTCCCTATGCTGTATCCCCACATCTTGCTTTATAACTGGAAGTTTGTACCTTTTAATCCCCTTCCCCTATTTTGTCCATCCTCCTACTCCCCTTCCCCCTGTTAACCGCCAGATTATTTTCTATCTGTATGAGTCAGTTTCTGTTTTATTTGTGTGTGTGTGTATGTTTATTTGTTTTGTCTTTTAGATTTCACACATAAGTGAAATCACATTGTATTTGTCTTTCTCTGACTTCTCGCACTTAAGATAATTCCCTCTATGTTGTCACAAATGGCAAGATTTCATTCTTTTTATGGCTGAGTAATATTCAATTGTATATATACACCACGTCTTCTTTATCCATTCATCTATCAATGGACACTTAGGTTGCTTCCATATCTTGACTATTGTGAATAATGCTCCAGTGGAACATAGGGGTCCATATGTCTTTTCAAAGTGCTTTCATTTTCTTCAGATAAATGAATTCATCACATTAAATGGAGGTGAAATTCAAAAAGGACATTGAAGAGTGGTACCTATACCTTAGGTAACCCTTGCCTGTGTAAACTGCCCCCCCAAAGCCTTGCATTTTCCTGCAACCTCCCTTCTGTTTTGGGAGTGTCTGCAATGCCAGCAGAGAGTACAGAGCTCTATCTCTCCATGACTGCTTTTGCCTCTACCATGACCTGCCCAACAACATTTTTCTCTCCTTGCTTTGCTCAGAGTCACAATTCTGCAGAGACTGAAGCTCCCATAAGCAGTCATGTGAGGGTCACTCAGTGGGACCATCAGCAGGGGTTCCTTAGGTGGACCCTAGGTCATTGATGCTGGAGTGCCAGCACCTTGTCAGAGGCCCTGTCTTCCCCACTGGGCTTCTGATCCAACTCTTACTGAGCCTGAGGTCCCTGGAGGAAAAATGGGCTAAACAATGGGTGCTGGAGCTGGACCCAGTAGTGACTGCTATGGACATAAACCAATGAGAAAGGACACTGGTCAGAGTTCTGAAGCAGGGTCATTGACCGTTTAGTTGCTTGACTTTGGGAAGGTCTGAAAGGTTCCAGGGAAAGGGCCAGGATAAGGTCTGGGGCTGCAAGGATAAGGAGAGACTCATGGGCTTGGGGCAGTGATTCTTTACTTATTGCCAAGAAAGCATTTAAAAAACAAATAGGGGCTCCTGGGTTGTTCAGGTGGTTAAGCGCCCAACTCTTGATTTCAGCTCAGGTCTAGATTTCATGGTCATGAGTTCGAGCCCTGCGTTAGCTCCATGCTGGACATGGCACCTACTCAAAAAACAAAACAAAACAAACAAACAAAATAAATAAACTAAAGGACAACCAGGACACCTGGCTTGTTGAGTCGTTGGAGACATGTGACAGTTGATCTCCTGGTCATGAGTTAGAGCCCCACAGCCCCACGTTGGGCACAGAGTTTACTTAACAACAAAATTATAAAAATAATAAAAACAAAACAAAACAAAACCCCCACCAACAAATGACAACGAAAAAACAAGTGCTTCCCCACCAGTGCGTAACTGGGCTTCATACAGAGGGAAACTTGTGTTTAAAGATGACAGAAATATTAGTTTACCGTCACAAGACATATCTCACACTGCTGCTTGGGAAAAACCTGTATCACGGGAGATATTCTGGAAGATTACATGGGGTTAGGCCTGGCCAATAAATGATAATTTTTAAATATTTACTCTATGTTATTTATTTGTATTTTCAAAATGTGTAAACAAAGAAAACTAAGCTATGACTGTTATTAAGTAACTCAAGGTCACAGAGTCCTTTCTTGGAATATATTTGCATATCTGCACTGAGAGAGAATGAATAATCTATGCAAATCCACTGCCTGAGTGTTTTCTCCAAAACAAATATCTTCCCGAGGAGATAAGACAGAAACTTGCCCCTTTGTTCTCCACCTAAAGTACAAGAGAAATGCCCCAAGATTTCTCGATTGGTGGAATTCTAATGGGATATCACCACGGAGGATCTGTGTCATTCAGTATGCAATTAGAAAATAAAAGCCACTCTAGTCTTTTCAGCTAGAAATGCTAGAAGAGATTTAAATAAAGGAATTCCCAAAGCCTGTTGGGAAGGCTGGCAAAGAAGGGAAGGTTACTCAATGAGCAATAGTGACAACCCTTCCTAAGTTGGGGGAGCAAAATCATTGAGCAGAAGCCAAGAGTGTGTGCACCAGAGGTTTCTGTTACTGGAGCCCAGCTCCCTGCGCCGTAGCCCAGGAGCCTGCAAGCCTGGACTGCTGTTGGAGTCCCTGTAGCTTCCCTGGCCCAGACAAGGCTACTATTGTTGCCTCTGCCACCAATGCTATTGCCACCTCCATTCTGCCATCGTCCTTATATAGTCTTTGTGGTTTCAACTGCGACTGGAAACTGGAAAAAGAGAGTCACATCTCCTGTCCTCTTGTCTTTTAATTTCCATTGGCAGAATCTGGCCCCAAACCAGCTATGAAATCTGTAAACACCTTACAATGTACAGCAAAGCACGTAAGTGTGAAAATGACAGTTGAGTAAATTACCAGCCTGTAATGTTGCAAGGCAGTTACATTGCAATGACCCTAACAAGGTAGAGCGAGACACTCCCTTCCCTCCCTTGGAAGGTTTTCTGAGGCTACTCAGTAGTAAAACTGTCAGTAGCCACTCAAGAATCTTCAGCTCTTAGATGCTGAGGGTACAGGACTACATTAGGGGACTAAGAAACTTCAGATAATTGAAGATTCCCACCTTTGGGCAAAGAATAAGAGACAAAAACTGTACTGATAATATCTAAATATTGTGTTAGTGAGTGAATTTGATAGAGGGAAAAAGGACAAGTGAAATCCTATGGCTTTTTTCTCTCGGTATCCTAAAGTTTCTGCTCACTGAGATTAAAATACAGTCTTATCCAGGGATGAAAAGCATCATTATATTTGGAACTCCGGAACCACATGCCATTCATATTAGGACTGTCTAGATAGGGAGAATAAAGTATAATTTCAAATACTAGCCCCGAGCAGAAATTTACAAGGGTGGACATTGTGGAAATAAACAAAGACCATCCAAACAAGAATAAGCGGAAGCTATTTATTCAGAGTTCGCCATAGCAAGGAAGTCAGCTACCATCACTTATACTTTGGCAGAGACTCAAAGGCACGCAGAGGATTGGGAAAGCTTCATAGTGGAAAAAAGGGAAGCCTTCAAAAATGCCCTGAATAAAGTGTATTGTATAAGGAAACTGTAGGTGGGCTAACCTGCCATGGGGTATCTTATGTGATTGGTTAAGGGTGCAAATAGTGCTTTCTCTGGTTGGTCTTAAGATGGAAGTGGAAAGTTATTAATCAAGTGTTGGCCATTGGGGGTGACTGTGTGGTTTCCTGGACTATCACTAGAGGATAACAGTCTGACTTCCTAGAAGTCTGACTAACAGCACGCTGGCTTCCTGTGCTGATTATTGTGAATACTAGACTGGTTGCCCAGGTAGGTTGTTTCAGATTGTGGTTATAGGGGAGGAAAAACTTTTCCCTCTTAGGTTTAGTGAGAATTAAGCTGATAAAAGGCTGATTAAGAGAAGGAAAACAGGGGCACCTGGCTCAGTTGGGAAGAGCATTCGACACTTCATCTCAGGGTTGTGAGTTTGAGTCCCATATTGGGTGTAGAGATTACTTAAATGAATAAACTTAGAAAAGAGGGGGGGGACCTGAGTGGCTCAGTCGGTTAAGTGGCTGCCTTCGGCTCGGGTCATGATCCCAGAGTCCTGCACTGGGGTCCTTGCTCAGCGGAAAGCCTGCTTCTCCCTCTCCCTCCGCTGCACCCCCTGCTTGTGTGCTCTCTCTCTCTGTCAAATAAATAAATTTTTTTAAAAAGAGAGAGAAGAAAAGCGTGTCAATCTTACTTAATGTTATGTTTTTACTTGGTGGGGGTGGGAGGGAGAGCTTCATAGAAAAGAAGTGAAAACTCCAAAGAAGTGGTTAGACCCCATGCTAAGCAAGGGCTATACGTTGTGGTGAAATGACTAAACAAAGGAGAGGGGTTTGGGCTTCTATGGGCAGTAAATTGTGGAAAAGTGACTACAAAATATATGGGGGAGACAAATGGAAGATAAGGGTTATTTTAGTAAGGTTCGTTTGAGCACTCTCATCTTGGAGCCAACTCACTGTCTCTCTTGATAAGAATGTTCTTTTCTTCCTGGTACCAGGAGGGCATCTTTTTCATGGGAAATTTATGACCTGCTTTTAGGCAGAAAGAGGAAGTCAGAGAATCCTTCCTGTATCTGTTGTTTCTCAGTTGCCTTCAGGTCAAATTTATCAATATGCCAAAATGGCATATTTTAGGTGGCATATTCTGATCCCCTCCATGGGTCAGAATTCTATTTTTATATATAGTCTGGCCATTGTCCACTTGTATATTCAGTCTCTCAATTCCAAATTGCAGATGTAGAGTTGAGATTATACTCCTTCTGACATAGACAACTCTATTTAGCCGGCTCCAGTTTAAGGTTGTAGGAATTTATTTACTTCACGATGGTTAATGATTCTTCTGAGCTAATACCGAGGCCAGGTTGAATATTAAGAGGAAAGCAATGTAACCAACTAATTTCCCCTAAAATATGAAAAAAGAAAATGATAGTTACTTTTTAATCCTGCACGGGGCATTTGAGTTTCCCAAGTTAATACCTGACACCCCATATGCATCTCTAAGGGATAGAATTTCAAGCTTGATAAAACAGGGAATTTTAGCCAAGTATTTTGGGACAGCCCTGTAACTAAGTTTGGGGCAGATTCTTTAGAATCAGACCCTAACTAAAAGATTTCAATACAAGTAGGTTTGCAAGGTGATCTTAGGAAGCACTGATAGGGAGTGGGGAAATAAGACAAGGGAGGGAGGGAGGAAGGAAGCCTAGAGCAGTTACATTAATTAGCAATTGTACTGGGGCAGTTGAGGCTCAGTCAAGCTGGGAGCCTCTGGGGGTTGTCCCATCCAGGAGAGAGGAGGCTAGGGTAGTTATCCTCTAATTCTTATTAGTCATTAGCTGAGGGTTGCTCCCAGGGTTATTAACTCCCCAGCACTTAGAACCTACTCTGCACCTGGGCTGAGAGAAAACCCTCAGGCAGAGTCATATGCTAGCATTAGGACAACTGTCTGCATGTGTGGAAACAGTAAGTATTGTAGGGATGTGAGCACAGAACTGACAGTTTCTTCCACACTGGCCAAGAAAATGAGGACTGCTCCCCACAAAGTACTGAGATCTAAGAGAATTCAAAAGTACTTTATAGCAACTTCCCATGTTGCCGACCTTCCTTCTTCCTTCCCTGTAAATCCCCCAGTGTGCCATAGGTCTGACCTCGTTTTTATGTACACCCCAGTATCAGGCTCTGACCTGTTATTTTGTTCTTTCAGAATTGATTGTGGCTGGGCTTGGGGGGGAGTGGAATTATATCTGCCACAGTGGAAAATAACAAAAACAAAACCAAGCGTAATATTGTAATAACTTTGTATGGTGACAGATGGTAACTACACTTATCATGGTGAACATTGCGTAATTGCTAAATCGCTATGTTGTACACCTGAAACTAATATAATGTATGTCGACTATACTTCAAATATAAAAATGGATCGCAAAAATTTGTTAGACTTCAATTCAAACCTGGTATTTGTAAGACATACATTTAAGAAAAAACTTGGTTTTTAAAATATGTAACTTTAGTGACTAAAGTGTATTTTTTAAAAGGGGAAACAAATCAGACAAGTATTAGATAGTGTTTCCATTGGGTCTGATATCCTGAGAAGGGTTCATGACTTTTGTTATTTTTCAATCAGGAATGCATAACCTGAATCAAATCATGAGGAAACATCAGACAAATCCAAATTGAGAAATGTTCTATAAAATAGAATGGTTTATTCAAAAATGTCAGTGTTATGAAAAACAAAGAAAGACTAATGAATTTTCCAGATTGGAAGAAACTAAAGAAACACAACAACTAAATGCAACGTGTGATCCTGGACCCTGCCCTTGAAGAAAAAAAAAGTACCATAAAGGAATTACTGGGATAAAATCACAATATGATTCATAAAATAAAGTATCAATATTACATTTTTGAATTGCGTAACTGTACAGAGGTTATATAAAAGTATAACCTTGTTCCTAGGAAATACACACTAAAATGTTGAGATGAAAGGCCATAATGTATGCAAATGTGTCCATACTTGAATGTGTCTTTATTTTTAAAGATTTTATTTATTTATTTGTTAGAGCAAAAGAGAGAGAGAGAATGAGAACAAGCAGAGGGAGCAGAAGGGAGAGAGAGAAGCAGGCTCCCCACTGAACAAAGAGCCCAATGCAGGGCTCGATCCTAAGACCCTGGGATCATGATCTGAGCTAAAGGCAGAAGCTTAACCAACTGAGCCACCCAGACATCCCTATTTATTTATTTTTAAAGATTTATTTATTTATTTATTTATTTATTTATTTATTTATTTAAAAGAGAGAGCATGAGTAGGAGGGGCAGAGGGAGAGGGAGAGAGAATCTGAAACAGACTCTGAAGTGAGTGTAGAGCCTGACGTGGGGCTTGATCTCATGACCCCGAGATCACGACCTGAGCTGAAACCAAGAGTCGGATGCTTAACTAACTGTGCCACCAAGGCGCCCCACAAATGTGTCTTCTTTAAAGAGTTGTTTTGAAACTCTTGAATTCAGGATGATTTTATAAACATTTTGAGAATTAATGCCTCTTTAGGCACACACACACACACACACAAAGAATTGATTGTGACAAATTATCCTAAGGTTTCTGCTTCAGTAGGCCATATGTCATAGGTATGGCATTAATCTTTCCTCAACTTTTGAATATTAAACAAAACCAAAAAATGGATTCTAGCCCTTGCCTAGAATGGAGCTCTACTTAATCAGGGATTTTGTTTTTCTGGGGAACTGCAGTGTAAATAGACAAATAGACTTCCAATAAAACTGATTCTTTCCCAAGCTATTTACTAAACCCTGATGACATATTGGCAATCTTTATTGATTTTTGCTCATATATGTCTGGTCAGGTAGCACGACAACTCTCAACATAAAAACTCTATAGCCAGAGGGACAAAAATCAGAGTAGAACTCTTGGACAGTAGGTATATGTGTATTAAGGTGTAGTGGTTAAGCTCCTGGGCTCTAGCTGGTAGACTGGGTCAAAAACTTGGCTTTATCACTTACTCACTGCATGAAAATGAAAATGTTATTTAACTTCTCCAAACCTGTTTCCACATCTATAAAATAGAGATAATGACAGTGCTCCCTTCCTAAGGTTCTTAGGAAGATTTAACAAGTTCATGCATGTGACTCTCTTGGGATAAAAGTTGTCTTTATATGTCTTTTTTTTTTTTTTTAAGATTTTATTTATTTATTTGAGAGAGAGAGAGTGAAGGAGAGGAAGAGAGAGAGAGAATCTGAAGCAGACTCTGCACTGAGCACAGAGCCCGACACGGGGCTCAATCCCACAACCTCGAGATCAGAACCCGAGCCAAAACCAAGAGTCAGACACTTAACTGCTGAGCCACCCAGGCACCCCTAAAAGTTGTCTGCGTAAGTCTTAAAACCTAATATATAGTGAGGGTTCAGTGAGGGAATAGAGCCACTTTGTGTTATTAGGAAAGGGACTTATTTCAGGAATTACAGCTTACACACTTTGGGAGGAACTGAGGAAGGAAAGACCTGGAAGGGGAAGTTGGAGGAATAGTCACCAAGCAATCCCCCCAAAGCCTTGGGGTCACTGGGCCAGTTGAAGCTTGCAAGGAAATCTGAGAAGCCAAGCGCTTCTCTCAGCCAAAGTGGGACTGGGAAGGGCGTGCTCACTGAGACTGTGGGAAGCTATACCTCTCTGTAGACACAACCTCTATGTGTCTATTGTTAAGTGTCTGTGGTGCGCCGCAGCTGGTATTGATTGTCTGGCCTAGCAGTTAGAAAGAAGGGCCTGCTGTAGAATAGAGGAGACTGGACAGGTTGGGCCCACTGAGCACCTTGACATTGGCTCATCACCACATGGGATGATAAAGACCGTCAGAGAGACATGGCTACTATTTCACTTCTGCCTCAGAAATCATGAGCAAATTCTTGGTGAACTCAAACCTGGAACCATACAGGGGAAGGGACTCTGGGAAATGTACTTCCCAGATTAGCCAAACTGACAACAGAACAATTCAGCATTCCCCAAATAACAATGGCTTTAAAAGTATAGTTTATTTCTGTCTCATGTAAAAGAAGCCTAGAGGTGGTCATTCCACAGTGACAGGGATCTAGCTTTTAGATCTTTTCGCACTGCTATCCATAGCAGGCAGCTTTATTCCACAGTCTAAGAGGGGTAATGAAGCTCCAAAATTCATGTCCTCGTTCCAGTCAGAAGGAAGGAGAAGAAAAGTAAAATGCTTTTTTAAAGCACTTTCTGGAAAAGTCACACAGCTGCAAGGGATGCTGGGAAACATGATCTTTATTTCAGGAACTCATATCTAGCTAAAACTTGAAAGAGGTCAGAAATCAGTATCAGGGGACAAATAGCTGTTTTTGTCACAATCCACTCGTCAACCTGCTCCTTCTTTCCACATAGAGACTCTGTCCCTTTGAGACGTAGCCCCGAAGTGCCATCTGGTCACTGCGTTAAGCTCAAAATCCAGAAACTTGGGATGACATTCCATCATCTCCATCATGGCAGGATGTAGCTGCTCACAGCCCAGAAATCCATAAGCTGAAAGTTATTTGCCCTGCTCCCTCACTCAAGCTCAATATATAATGGTGAATAGGTCTTCTGGCCTATAGAAGTTATCAGATTTTGCCTGGCAGGAATTTCAAAGACTCCCTGGCCTAAAAACAGAGTTCCTTCATTAGCTTACTAGGCATCGCTCGGTGCTGTTCTCTGTGGTAAACTCCTTCACTTACTGTCCTGGTTATGAACTGAATTGTATCTCCCCCCAAATCATATGTTGAGGCACTCATGCCTCAATGTGGCTGTATGTGGAGATAGAGCCTTTCAGAAGGTGATTAAGGCTGAATGAGGTCAAAAGGGTGGTGCCTAATCCAACATAACTGATGTTCTTAAAAAAGAGAGAGAGAGAGAGACCAGAGGAAAGGCCATGCGAGGACAGAGAGCTGTGCACACTCTAAGGAAAGATACCTCAGGAGAAGCCAAACCTGCTGGCACCTTGATTCTGGACTTCCAGCCTCCAGAACTTGGAGAGAATACATTTCGGTTGTCTAAGCTACCCAGTCTAGTGATTAGAAGACTAGCACAGCCTTTATGGCCCCTAGCTTTGCTAGCTCAGAAGTTCCTCCTTGCAGGCAATATCATTCTTTCAAGGGGGAATCTCTTGTTATTTACTTTCAGCTGTTTCTTGTCCTTATAATCATAGCCAAAGTCTTATCTAGGTATCTTTTTTTTTTAAGCCTGAAGACTGGTCTTTTACTCATTGCTTATAGTATTCTGCCCATCCATTTCCTCCTTCCACTTAATGGAACTACCTTAAAGTCATTTAAAACAGACTTGAGTGGGAAGAAAGAACCCTTAATCTACTCTTTGCCAGCTGGTTGATGCTTTTGTATGATGAAGCACTAGTTTTATCTCCTGCTAAAGCTGCAGGTTTTTAGCCACCGCTGATAATTGGTTCAGTTTGGAACGCAGAAGCAATTGCCCTTTTCATCCCTGCAAAAGCCCAATTATCAACTTAGATGGCAGGCCTTGGGCAGATAGCAGCTCTTTTTAGCAATCCTGTAGTCCCTTCCATCTCTGGTTCTGTACTGTCTCTAGCCTGTAAGGCTTGGCTAAAAGTGTCAAGAAGCTGTCAATACACACACAAATCATTAATTTTTCCTATCATTTCCCCTAAAGCTACAGCCTCAGTCAGCGCATGGTGTCCTTTTCAAGTGAAAGCAGGGAAATGTTTACCACCAACTGATTATCCTGCAATACTGAGTCTATGTCACCTGCTGCCCAACTTCTAAGCCAGTACCATGCCATATTTTCAGTTTTTGTTAGGTGCAGTACCCCACTTCCAAATACTTAATCCTGTGTCTCTTGGGACTCCATTTAGCATGAAACATACAAACCTCAAAACAGGGGCGCCTGGGTGGCTTAGTCAGTCAAGCGTCTGCCTTCGGCTCAGGTCATGATCCCAGGGTCCTGGGACTGAGTGCCCCCTGGCCCCCTGCCACAAGGAGCCTGCTTCTTCCTGTCCCTGCTGCTCTGCCTATCTGTGCTTTCTCTCTCTCTGTCAAATAAATAAAATCTTGAAAGAAGGAAAAAAAAGAAAGAAAGAAAGAAAGAAAGAAAGAAAGAAAGAAAGAAAGAAAGAAACCTAAAAACAACACATAGCTCAATCAGATGGAAGTTTCTTCTCTTTTGTTTATATTATGTTGTAAGTGAACGGGACAGGGCCTGAAAGCAGTGCCAGTCCTCAAGGACTCATTCTTTTGTCTTTTATCTTGTTACTCTTCCATCCTCAAACCTTTTCAAAACCCAAAGCTTCTAGCTAGTGGAAAGAAGAAAGATGTGAACTCTCCCTTTAAAGACAATTTTCCAAAAGTGTCCAGAACACTGCTTTTGCTTACACCTATTGGTTAGAACTCAGTTCTGTGGCAACACCTAGCTGAAAGAAATGCTTTCCGCTAGGAGTGGGAATACACTGAATTGCCAAGCTATTAAAAAGAAGAGGCAAAAAACTATTCTCTCTCTCTTTGGGTGTACTGTCCAGAAAAAGTACTCACCAATTTCAGTTCTGTCTTATGGGTGGAAATTTAGTTACTTAGCATACCTACTTGCAAGGGCAGCTAGAAAGTAAATGAGTTTTATTACTAAGGGGAAAACAAGAATAGATATCTGGTGACAAAGAGCAGTCTTGGCTCTGGCATGTGAATCGTATAGCACAGTGACAATCATAAAGTTAAGAACTGGATAAATGTTAACTATTATGTGTGTCAAAATGTGACCCATGGAAGACCCTGCACAGGTGCCTTGTTTCACTCCTACTCGGATAAATTCTTTTTTTAACAGACTTTTTTTAGAGCAGTTTTAGGTTTGCAGCAAAATTGAGTGGAAAGTACAGAGAGTTCCCATGTACCTTCTGCCCCCATACATGCATAGCTTCCCCCACCTTCACTGAATAATCTTTTATGTTTAGTATATAGAAGTGAAACCTAACCATCCATTCTTCGGTTCTCATCATCAGCACAAAAAACTCAGCTGATAATTGTGAGTATGGAGTTACTTCACGACAACTTGAAGAAATCTTAGGGTACAAACCATGTACATAAAGAAAACTGGAGTGGAATTTTAAGGAAGAACACCCACGTTCTCTACAAGTTCTTAAGTTTATATTGTTATCACATTTCATGAATATTAAACAATGAATGTAAAGCAAAGCTCAATGGTATATTTATTGCCCCTCTGAGGATATAATGTTCGGTATGAATAAGTATATTCCATAGTATAATTTTCTATTTGGAGAGCAAATAAAAAGTAATCTTGCATTAATAACACAAAGAGCAGCATTTTAAATCTGACCAATTCTTTGCTAATGGTAAAACTGGAAGATCTAGTCATTCTCAACTGCATATAATCATGGTCAGATAAGTAACGTTTCAGGGGCCATGGAAAGGTTACCCTACTCACTAACTCCACTCCTCAAATACTTCTCTCTGACCCTTGATACCTGAAATTCCTTTGAAAAGAGATAAAGCCTTTTATTTCACAAAGGTGTTAAAGAAAAAAAAAAATTAGAGACCCAAAATTGAGAACTTAGTGAAAAAGCGTTACTGCCAAGTGCAGAACCCATTTGGGCGCTCTAAGTAGGCTCTTGGAAATGAGGTTTAGGGACGAAAAATGGGATAGTCTTCGACATCAAAGGATCATAAATTGTATCTGCCCATATTAGGAAAGCAAATTCTCAGAGTGGTATCACTGGCTACTGATTCCGGAGTTAATCAGCTGTGTAAGCGCTGAGCAGGTTGGAAGTGATCTACTGTGCATTTGGTGCCCATCTCAGGATTATGGCGTCCAGCTCCCTCAGCTAAGTATGTGAGGTCCTCCTTTGGGATTAGAGTGTCTTGTTTTACTTGTCATGAATCAGGATTATTTTACTAAATGAAGTCTGCATCAGGGTCACAGGCTAGGTGTCCAATTCTGTTAGATGCAGGTTTATGACAAGTGAAAGATAAATGCAATTAAGTCTGAGAGTGGTAGACTAATGTGAACAGGCTTCAGTCAAGGTATAAACAACTGATGATAGATCCTGTCATATTTGTTGAAAAGAGAGAAAAAGAAAATAAGAATTTTTTAAAAGTCCGGTACTTTAAATAGTAAGTGAGCCAATCGCAATTGTAGATGTGTGGCAGTAAATAAGCATACCTGAGCAGAAGCAAGAAACAGAAAGGAAGATCACTCACACACTAGAATATGAGGCATTCAGATAGAGCGCTCTCTTTCTCACAGGTTGCCATGTTGCCTGAATTCCACCACTAGTCTTTCCTTTACCTCTTCAAGTATTTTTGGTGTTTAAGAATTCGCTTTTAATTCATTAATAAGTGAGAAAAAAGAACTTTACTAAAAATTAGCCGAGGACTTGGAAAATAAAAGATGTCTAACAAAGAAATTTGAAAGGGATAAAAGAATTAGAAAGGAGAAGATGCCAAATGTAAGCTTCACCTATTTCATGATCTAAACCACTGCTCTCCTGGTAGTTAAGTTGCAATCTTGATATTAAATTGACTTTGCTACAGAACCACACAAAATATAGTTTTCTTGTAGTTCAGGTATCAGATAGTACACCTAATTTAATATCAGAATAATTTCTTTTTATTTTTATTTACTTTTTTTGTAATCGCTACACCCAACGTGGAGCTCATACTCTCAACCCTGAGATCAAGAGTCCCATGTTCTTCCAACTGAGCCAGCCAGACATCCCTTAATACCAGAATACTTTCTTTAGTCACAGAACAGCAAGGTATTTTTCGGCTCCAAACCAAGGAGATTCCTTTGTCCCAAAAGGAACTACTCTTCTGGTTAGATACTCAGAACCCAACGTCACTTGAATTTGTGAAGAATTTCTTAAACCCAGTTCTCGTATCACTGGGTAAAAATTTCCAAAATCAGTATTCTTTAGCTCCTCTTAATTTCAATTTTTTTTCTTTCAAAATTTGCACTTCAAATTTCAACTGCAATTGAGATTTTTTGTCTTCCATTCTTTCCAAAAGGAGGTATCTAATTCCCTTGAGATTATATTCTCTCCATTTTGCAAGAGGATTCTGCCTGAGCAAGGAAAAGTTCTGTGGGTTCTAAAAAAATGTGAAATGTCCCTTGCACCAAAGAGATACCTACTCTTGGACGAGGATTTTATCTTTAGGTCTCATTTACATGTGAATTGGAGTAAGGAGGCAGAGTAGGCCAAAAACTCTACCCTCCCCACTCCTCTCACCCCCACTGGAGAGATAGAAGTAGAGGGAAAGAAATCCTATTATTGTTTTCCACTTGTCATTTACTAAGTTTGAAACTAGTCGGCTGTAGGAACCTTGTAGCTTCCCTTTTTTCTGTCATGGTTTTTTAATGCTAATTGAGTTCCTGGTAGTGATTAACAACAAAACTCCTAAAGAGGAAAATCCCCTGTCTTAGCTTCGTCTTCAGAGACTGACAAAAAAGTGAGACATGACAGCAACGAATGTGAGAAAGAAGGCTACAGCCTACTTAGCAAAGAAGAAAAGAGAACACAGGCTGGCGCTAAGACAGGGCCGTGTGGCTGAGCAGTCCTACAGCCCATGTGTGGGTTCTCCACTAGATGTCATAACATTCTGAACTGATTGCCTGTGGTCGTTGGTCCTGTATTAGTTTTTCTCTCATCAGTTCACTCACTTCTATGTAGATCTTGGTTCACAGGATCTTGGGTTAGCAGGTTTTCACAAAGTCATGGCTTCTGATCTAAAAATAATCCGAAAATCACAGTTTAGTCCTAGAGTACAGTCTGACAGGGTGTAAGCAATGCTAGCTCAGAAGCCTGTACTGATGAGTCTGTCTGCTGCAGCATTAATAATTAGAGTACCTGGTACTCCAGAGTACCTGAGTACCACCTGGGTGGCTCAGTTGGTTAAGCATCTGCCTTTGGCTCAGGTCGTGGTCTCAGGGTCCTGGGATCAAGTCCCACGAGTCCCACCTTAGGCTCCTTGCTCAGTGGGGAGCCTGCTTCTCCCTCTGCCTCCCCCCACCCTGGCTTGTGTGCTCTTCCTCTCTCTCTCTGACAAATAAATAAATAAATAAATAAATAAATAAATTAAATAAATAAAATAAAAAAAAAAAGTACCTGGTACAATCCTATTCGTGAGGCTCTGACTCTGTCTTTGCCAAAGACCCAATTTGTACTTGGAGCATATGGCAAATCCCTTAGGCAAGCATGAGAGAAAAGCAGAAACCACCATGTTTTGTTTCTGGGTTGTTTTTTGTTGTTGTTGTTGTTGTGTTTTTTCTTTCTTTTTTTTAATTTTTTTTTAAGATTTTTATTTATTTATTTGACATAGAGAGAGAGTGAGAGAGAGAGAGAGAGAACACAAGCAAGAGGAGAGGGAGAGGGAGAAGCAGACTCTCCACTGAGCAGGGAGCCCAATGTGGGGCTCAATCCCAGGACCCTGGGATCATGACCTGACCTGAAGGCAGATGCTTAACAGACTGAGCCACCCAGGTGCCCCAGAATCCACCATGTTGTTGATGAGACTGAATGGCTCTGATTAACTAATAATATTAGCCAATAATATCAGAATGGAGAATAAAAATCTTTGATAAACTACATAACAATTTCATTAAATATTGATCAATGCTTTCCTGAAGGCAAGAACATACTAGGGGCAGTGAGGACATTGACAAATCTTTTTCCAGATAAAGTGTACATAGTATCTGAGATATAGTTATATTAATAATATTTTACTTCAAAATCAATCAAAGGAAAGGTGCTCAACATCACTACTCATCAGGGAAGTGCAAACCAAAACCACAATGATAACAGAAAGATCACAAGTGTTGGCAAGGATGTGGAGAAAAGAAAACACTTGTATACTGTTGGTGGGAATGTAACTTGGGACAGCCATTATGGAAAACAGTACGGAGGTTTCTAAAATAAAATAAAATAAAATAAAATAAAATAAAATAAAATAAAATAAAAAAATATAACTACCATATGCTCTAGCAATCTTTCTTCTAGGATATATACATAAAAGAAATGAAATTAGTATCTCAAAGAGATATCTGTGCTCCCATGTTCACTGCAGCATTATTCACAAAAGCCATGATATGGAAGCAACTTAAGTGTCCATCAACAGATGACTGGATAAAGAAATATACACAATGACTATTACTCAGCCTTTAAAAAGAAGGAAATCTTGCCATTTCCACAGTATTGTGATAACATGGATGAACCTGGAGGACATTATGCTAAGACACAGAAAGAAGCCAGACACAGGGGGCGCCTGGGTGGCACAGCGGTTAAGCATCTGCCTTCGGCTCAGGGCGTGATCCCGGCGTTCTGGGATCGAGCCCCACATCAGGCTCCTCCGCTAAGAGCTTGCTTCTTCCTCTCCCACTCCCCCTGGTTGTGTTCCCTCTCTCGCTGGCTGTGCCTATCTCTGTCGAATAAATAAATAAAATCTTAAAAAAAAAAAAAAAAGCCAGACACAGAAAGAAAAATGCCACATGATCTCACTTAAATGTAGAATCTTAAAGTCCAATTCATAGAAGCAGAGAGAAGAATGGTGGTTATCCCCAGTGGGGGAAACGGGGAGATGTTGGCCAAAGGGTAAAATTTTACTTATGTAGGATGAATTAGTTCTAGAGAGATATAATGTAAATTGGTGACTCTATAGTCATAATAATGCTGCACTGTATACTTGAAATTTGCTAGGAAAATAGGTCTCAGGGTTTTCTTTCTTTTTTTTTTTTTAAAGATTTTATTTATTTATTTGACAGAGAGAGACAGCCAGCGAGAGAGGGAACACAAGCAGGGGGAGTGGGAGAGGAAGAAGCAGGCTCATAACGGAGGAGCCTGATGTGGGACTCGATCCCAGAACGCCGGGATCACGCCCTGAGTCGAAGGCAGACGCTTAACCGGTGTGCCACCCAGGTGCCCCCTCAGGGTTTTCTTAACACAAATACGCACATAAAAAAGGTAACTAACTATGTGAAGAGATTAATATGCTAACTAGATTGTTCTAATTATTTTATTATGTATATGCATATGAAACATCATGTTGTACACCTTAAATATGCATATAACTTTTATTTAGAAAATTAAAAATAAAATTAAAAAAATTAAAGTTACACTTCTGTATCATTGGGAGGTTCTTCCTAGGCATGTCTTAAAATAGTGTTGAAATAATTACAAAATAGAGCACACAAAACCTCATTTTTAGCTTTCTCCTTAATAAGGTAAAAGAACAAATCTTTGTGCTCGCCAAGGGACCCTTTAGGAAGCCCTTGATACAATGTAAGTGTAAAAGACATTTTGAGTTTTTTCCCTGAATTTAAACTCTGATCTTGGAAGAAAAAATAAAAATAAAGAACTATCAGAGATATGGTCACTTGACTAAGATAGGATCATAGGTATCACAAAACAATGAATGATTGTAGGCATTAGAATAAACTAGCAGAAGGTAACAATTGCATGCAACTTTAGCTTTTTCAGAAGTGAGACACTAAAAAATAATTAAATACAGCACAAAGCACAGAACATTATTTTGATGAGATAATAAATCTTTTCTATCTGGCAGTAGGTAAAAAATAACATTTTATTTTTGAAGAAATAGAAAGATGCATCCAAAAATTCACATGGAATTTTAAGTGACCTGGCTAAAACAATCTTGAAAAAGAAGAACAAAGTTGGAGGACTCACACTTCCTGATTTCAAAACTTATTACAAACTATAGTAATCAAAACAATATGGCACTGGCCTAAAGACAGGCACATAGACCAATGGAATAGATAGCGATCCTAGCAATAAACTCTCACACATATGCTCAAATGATTTTTTGACAATGATGCCAACCCGTTCATTAGGGAAAGGACAGTCTTTTCCACAAATGTGTTGAGGAAACTGATTATCCACATGCAAAAGAATGGAGTTGGACCCTTACCTTACACCATATAGAAAAACTCAAAAAGGATCAAAGATGAGAGAGCTAAAACTATAAAACTCTTAGAAGAAAGAAAATAAAGGAGAAAAGTTTCATGACATAGGATTTGGCAATAATTTCATGGATATACACCAAAAGCACAGATAACAAAAGAAAAAATAAATTGTACTACATCAAAATTTAACACTTTTGTGCACCAAAGGAAACAATCAACAGAATGAAAAGGCAACCAATGGAATGGAAGAAAATATCTGCAAATCATATTATCTGATAAGGGGTAAATATCCGGAATATATAAAGAACACCTACAACTCAACAACAATAAAACAAATAACCCAATTAAAAAACGAGCAAAGGACTTCTTCGCCAAAGATATACAAATGACCAAGAAGTGTATGAAGAATGCTCAACATCACTAATCATTAGAAATATGCAAATAAAAAGTGAAAACCACTGAGATATCATTTTACCCCCATTAGGATGGTTGCTAATAAAGACAAAAACCAGAAAATAACCAGCCTTGGCAAAAACCAGAAAATAACTAGATTTGAAGAAATCAGAACTCTTATGTACTGTTGGTAGGGGTGTAAAATGGTGCGGCTGCGATGGAAAACAATATGGTGGTTCTTTAAAAAATTAAAAATAGAGTAGCTCTATGACTCAGCAATACCACTTCTAGGTATGTATCCAAAAGAATGGAAAGCAGGGTCTCAAAGAGATATTTGTACACCCATGTCCATAGCAGCATTATTTACAATAGCCAAAAGGTAGAAGCAACCTAAGTGTTTGTCAATGGAGGAATTTATAAACAAAATGTGGTGTGTGCATGTGTGTAATAAATATATACACATTATTATGTATTATTTTATACACACACACATGCATATAATGAAATATTATTCAGTTTGAAAAAGGAAGGGGATTCTGACTCATGCTACAACATGGATGAACCTTGAAAACGTTACGCTAAGTGGAATAAGCTAGTTGCAAAAAGACAAATACTTATACGAGGTCTCTTCAGGGGTCAAACTTGTGGAGACAGTAATTAGAATGGTGGTTGCTGGGAGTTGGGGAGAAGGGGGAGTGGATGCGTAGAGTTGATTTTGCATGATGAGAAAGTTCTGGAGATTGTGAATATGAATATATTTAACACTACTGAACTATACACTTATAAATTGTTAAGATAGTAAATTTTATGTGTTATTTGTCACAATTAAAATTTTTTTTTTAATTTATGGGGCACCTGACTGGCTCAGGTGGTATAGCCTACAACTTTTGATCTCGGGGTTGTAAGTTCAACCCCCATACTTAAAAATAAAATCCTTAAGGGGTGCTTGGGTGGCTCAGTTGGTTGAGCATCTGAGTCTTTTTAAAAAAAATATTTATTTAGGGGCAGTTGGGTGGCTCGGTCGTTAAGCGTCTGCCTTCGGCTCAGGTCATGATCCCAGGGTCCTGGGATCGAGCCCCACATGCTGAGCAAGGAGCCTGCTTCTCCCTCTCCCACTCCCCCTGCTTGTGTTCCCTCTCTCACTGTGTCTCTGTCAAATAAATAAAATCTTTAAAAAAAATTTATTTATTTGAAAGGGGAGGGGGAGAGAGAGGGGAGGGGCAGAGGGAGAGAATCTTTAAGCAGACTCTAGCTAGTGTGAAGTCTGATCTCATGACCCGTGAGATCATGGCCTGAGCCAAAACCAAGAGTTGCGGGCTTAATGACTGAGCCACCCAAGGGCCTCAAGTGTCTGACTCTTGATCTTGGCTCTGGTCTTGATCTCACAATTGTTAGATGGAGCCCTGCACTGGGCTCTGTGCTGGGCATGGAGCCTACTTAAAAAAAAAAAAAAAAATAATAATAATAAAATCTTAAATTAAAAAAAAAAATTTAAATAACACCTGCTAAAGCCAAACTTTGTCATTTTAATAGAAAGAAAGAAAAATTCTATTTTCATTAATATTTGGCAGGAAATGATTCACAAACTCCTTTTATTTTTATTTTTTTATTTTTTTTAAAGATTTTATTATTTATTTATCCGACAGAGATAGAGACAGCCAACGAGAGAGAGAGAACACAAGCAGGGGGAGTGGGAGAGGAGGAAGCAGGCTCCCAGAGAAGGAGCCCGATGCGGGGCCCGATCCCATAACGCTGGGATCGCGCCCTGAGCCGAAGGCAGACGCTTAACCGCTGTGCCACCCAGGCGCCCCCACAAACTCCTTTTAAAATTTTAGTTATAAGTTGATTGAAACTGAGCAAACTTTGCAGAACTTTTTCTTCAATATATTTATTGCTGTTTTTCAGACTCATTCCTTATTTTCAGATATCGCAGTTTTAGAAACCACATCAAATAAAGTTCCTATTCTGCATATCATTTATCATTTTTTTGTATCCATACAAGTTTCATAGTTAGGTCTCTTTTCACATTCTTGATCAACCAGAGACATTAGGACAAAACTATTATCAATTTCCCTTGATAAATAAAACACATCCCATTACCTTGAATACCTGGTTATATTTCTCTGCCACTATTGCTCCTTGAATAGCATGCCAGTTATTAAGTTATTGTAGTCCAGTCTCAAACATTTCTATATTTTGCTTTGTGATGCTAAAGCCAGGATTCTTCAAACATCTTGCTTTGCCAGATGGCTCCATTTTAGGCTCTGTTAATAGAGGATGTTAGAAGGAAACTGCAAGTCTGGAGGAAGAAGAAAGGATTTGCCCCTTCCTGTCTGCTTCCTGTGTAACTGTGGTTCTTGTATCATCACCCCAGCAATGCTTCTTCATGCTGGCAGCAGCAGTTCCTTCTCATAGCAGCAACTGAATCTAGTCTGCAGTTTTCCCAACAGTGGCAGAATGAATTTTAATGTGCTTCCAATATCCTCAGAGACACCAGCACGAACTGACTGGCACCCCTTCAGCAACTCTGGCTAGATTTTAGCTCCAAAGGACCTCTCCTCTAAATTTTTAGGTCTTATCAATTCCGACCTCTCCCTTTGTTGCTTTAGTACTAGGGCTGTTAGCTGTTTACCACAGTTGCTACTTCCATGATATGCATGCTCATCAATTGCCAACAGACTTTAAAAGAAATGATGTGACCAGTCACTGCTGATCATGACATATATCTGCTATTTACATAGTGATTTTTGTACTGAAGACTATTAAAAGATAAACTGAGGCATTTTACACATTTTGAGTTTATTTGAGCAAAAATCAATTCATATTGAGCAGCATTCAAGCTAGCAGATAGAAAGGAGCTCCAAGGAGCTGTACAAAAATGAAAGACTTTTAAAGACATAAGGGAGAGGAATGAGGACAGTAGAGTAAGCAAAAAAAAGTGGGTTGGTTATGACAAGGTCACTTTCCTTTAAGGGATGGTAAGGGTCAAACAGGCAGATTACTGGACTACTGTTAATCAGGTCCTTCTTGATTGACTGGCTTAAAATTCCATTTCTGGGAAAGCTGAAAACTGTAATTAAGTCTCAGTTCGGTGACCTGAGGCTTAGTATAAGTGACTCCATCCTAGACCTGTTGTCTTGTTTTTAACAAGACCTATCAGCAAAGTTTTTACTTTATGCAGTTACTCACAGTTAATATAGCATGGTAAGTGAAATTCGAAACATGGTGTTGGGGAACTGGTGTTATTTAATTAACCCATGATGTTTGGGCTTGAATGGTGACCCCGAAAAATAATTTGAAGTCAACCCCTCATATCTTAGAATGTGACCTTATTTCGAAATAGAGTTATTGCAGACATACTTAGTTAAGATGAGGTCATACTGGAATAGGGTGCGCCATTAATTCAATATAACTGGTATTCTTTTTTTAATTAAGATTTTATTTATTTATTTGGGGGGGAGAGAGAGAGCGCACACAAACAGGGGAAGAGGCAGAGGGGAAGGGAAAAGCAGACTGCCTGCTGAGCCCAACACAGGGCATGATTCCAAGATTCTGGGATCATGACCTGAGCTGAAGGCAGACGCTTAATGGACTGAACCACCCAGATGCCCTGATAAGACTGATAAGAAGACAATGAAAATAGGATCAGAATAAATACAAAATGGAGGCAGAGCTTGGAGTTATGTAGCTATAAGCCAAGGAACACCTGGGGCTACAAGAAGCAGGAAGAGACAAGGAACCCCTGCCAACACCAGATTTCTAGCTTCCAGAACTCTGACAAAATAAATTTCTGTTGTTTTAAACCACTTAGTTTACAGTTCTTTGTTATAGTAGGCCTATGACACCAATACACATGGTAACTATTTTGGAAATCCTACATTTTTCCTCCTGTGTCTTTCTCCTTTCCTTTCACAGAGAACACTTCACTTCTGACACTTCTGGTCACCAGATGTATGAGTTTTTTTCCCCATACTAAGCAAATCTGCAACACCCGCTAGCTGTCTGACACTTTAATTCAATTCTGATACTATCTGCCTGGAGATGGCATAAATTCCACAAGCTAAGGGCTGAGTCCCACGAGACCGCTCCCAACTTCAGATGCTAATACCAAATAGCAGGTCCCTAGGTTATCCACAACTTCTGTCTGACTTGGCTACACATCAGAGGTTTCCATGACCTCATCCCCCTTGGATGTGATTATTTGCTACAATAGTTCTCAAGAACTCAGGGAAACACTTAATGTTTACCAACGTTATTATTATTATTATTATTATTTTATTAAAGGACATGTTAAAAAAAATAAGATAAACAGCCAGATGAAGAGATACATAGGGCAAGGTCTAAGAGAGGGTGGGAGCTTCTGTCCCCAGGGAGCTGGGGTGTGTTACCCTCCTAGTACATGGAAATGTTCATCAACCTGGAAGCTCTTCCTCATACTACTGTGATTTTTATGGAGGCTCCATCACATGGGCATTATCCTTCATTTACTCCATTTTCAGCCTTTTCCCTTCGTGAGAGCATGGGGGGAGAAGGAGCAAGGCTGAGAATTCCAAGCTTCTAAACGTAGCTTGATCTTTCCAGTGACCAGCCTTCATCCAGGGGCCATCCAGGAGCCCACCCAGAGTCACAAAAGACATTCCTCTTACCCAGGAAATTACAAGAGTTTCAGGAGGCCTATGCCAGGAACTGGGAGGCAAAGACCAATATATAATTTCTATTATCTCACAGTAAGTAGACTTATAAAATGATATGTATGATAAAATGCAATAACTAAAATTCATGCATGTCAGAACTGTTTAAAGTAAGGACTGTTAAAATATGCATTTTAAACAAATTAACTAACTGCTATTTCACAGAGAGAACCAAGAGGCGGGATATTAATACCTGTTATTCGTAAGCATTTTAGCACATCAGTGAAGCATATTTATGATGATCTTCATAACCCCATACACACATTATTTTAGCACTTTCTTAAGGTGGCAAAAATGAACATATCCAGCTGTTTAATTACATATAAACATAAGAGGCAAAAGTATAGATTATATTTAATGACCAGTGCTTCAGTATTCTATCATATTTGGGAATTATTCAGGTAATCAAGGATGAACCATTAATTAATTAATAGAATCATTAATTAATTAACCATTAATTAACTAACTAAGGATCTTGGGGATTTTGTTTAAGTTGACGTGCTTGGAATACAATTACTGTTGATATGAAAAAGATTGTCAGCATTATAATTCAATTTTGTTAAATATATAATTTTACATATTTCATAATCTTAAATGCTTGTTTTATGCTCTCCACTGACTAAATCAAGAAAACATAGTTCTTTTAAAACTAAAACTGTCAGGCGCTTGGGTGGTTCAGTTGGTTGGACATCTGACTCTTGATTTCAGCTCAGGTCATGATCTCACGATCTCAGGATCCTGGGAGCGAGGCCCGCCTTGGGCTCCCTGCTCAGCAGGAAGTCTGATTGTCTCCCTCTCCCTCTGCCCCTCCCCCTGCTCGCTCTCTCTCTTAAATAAATAAATAAATCTTTATAAAACAAAAAACAGGAAACTAAAACTGTCAAACTGGTCCCATATGTCCAAGGATTCACTATAGTTCCACGAACTTGGATTTTTATATAAAAGTACATCTGAGCTAGGAGTTTTATGAGATTTGTTTTTTCTGAGAAGACCAGCGCATTTAGAGTATTAGAAATTCAGAGGTTTTCCCCTAGAATTCTTGGGTTTCTTTATGGATTGCAAGCTTTTTTCGGTCTCTGTAAACCAGCCAAATTGGAGCTCCTTTACCTTGAGAGATTTTATAATCAAATTCATTCATATACTCTGAAGGTAGGATATTATTTCCTACTCAAACAGTGAAATGTATAGGCTATTTTAAATTATAGACACAAAGATATCACTGAGAGCGTGCAGATTTAGTTCTACAACCTTACCTATGGGTAAAAAGTAAACCCAGAACATAAAAGCTCACCAGTCCAAAGACAAGTTTTCTTTCCATTAGACACAGTATATTTGCTTAATTCATTTGAATTCACAAATTGTTAGATAAATTAGCCAAGGGAAAAAAGATCAGTAAACCAAATTCTCTGCCATATCCAATTCAACAGAGAATAGATTCCTGTCAAGTCAATAGAGATCACCAAATGGTCAGATAATAAAACCAAATTTCCTTTTTTTTTTTTTTTAAGATTTCATCTTTTTTTAAAAAAGATTTTATTTATTCATTTGACAGAGAGAGAGAGAGCCAGCGAGAGAGGGGACACAAGCAGGAGGAGTGGGAAAGGAAGAAACAGGCTCCCAGTGGAGGAGCCTGATGTGGGGCTCAATCCCAGGACTCCGGGATCACGCCCTGAGCCGAAGGCAGCTGCTTAACAACTGAGCCACCCAGGCACCCCTAAAACCAGATTTCAATCATTGCTGTTACCAAAGGGAAATTATTTATCAGCTATATGCAAACCAGAACTGAAACCAAATTTGGCCAAGAACCAGAAACAAAAACAAATCACAGATTAGAGAAAAAATGAAAAAACAGAGGGAGATGCAGGTGAGTTAGTGAAGGTAAAATTTTATTTCTGCTTGGAATTCACTCTGAAGATCAAAAAGGGAAATGCCTTAAACAACCCATGAGGTATGCTTCTTAAGCAAGGTAGTTTCACTGGCTCTAGTGTGTGAGTCCACACTGGCATCCAGGTGGAATAATTTTAGTAACGAAGTATAATTTTATTTCTAAAATCTTAGAATGACTCAAACACACAGAGAATGATACCATCAACAATTTGTTTCATCAATGCAGGAAATAGCAGAACTGTAAAGTTGATTTAGAGAAGAATTAGAGAAATTAAGGACTATATAATACAATCAGGAAAGACATACTAAAATAAATTTGAGACAAAAGTGGTTAAAAGTTTACTGGTCAATAACACTATAACTTATGATGATATCCTTTCTCTAGAACATTAATTATTTACATCTCTTCCAGAAAAAATAATCTACAAGGCAATATGTACCTTTACGGTCTTAAACTGTAGTAGTTAAAAAATCTTAGAACTAGAGAGAGCCTGTTAACAGGAGGAAGTGTAACACTGAAAGGACATGCAATCATCCTTTTGCTTTGTTTCCAAGCTTGGGATAATTTTTTCTTAACAGGAAAGAATATCGAAGTGAAGTGTGAAAAAAAGTTCAAATTTAGTTCCTCTGTAGAATTTTGTTTATTTCTTAGTAACTTCTGCCACATTTTTTGCAGATTCCTGAGATCCCAAGCCAGGTGGAGACTGCAGGTCATCCGAAATTACTTTCACTGAGAATTTTCTCTTAACTAATGCTTTTAAAATATTTTATTTATTTATTTATTTATTTATTTATTTATTTATTTATTTAGAGTGTGCAAGTGAGGGGGAAGGGAGAGGGAATCTCAAGCAGACTCCGCGCTGAGTGTGGAGCCTGGCGCAGAGCTTGATCTCACGACCCTGAGATCATGACCTGAACTGAAATCAAGAGTCTGCCACTTAACTGACTAATCCACTGTCCCTCTTCCATTAATTTATTAGCAAAGACAAGAAGTCTAGCATCTTTAATTTCCTTTTAAGCAGGTAAAAGCTAATGCTTCTTCAACAGAAACACTTCTAGCTACGTTTCTAAAAATGGAAAAATGGAGTTTGAAGCAGATCAGTTTCCAATACAACCCCCACACTCCATGCCTCTCCACAAATAAATACGAATAATTTTTTTACATCTACTTATACCTGTATCATATGCAAAACTTACTTTTGGCTCTTTCACTCAATTACAACTAAGTTACGTGTCTTGAGGTATTTACGCTCTAGTCTATCCCAAGACCCAATGTCTTTGAGCATAGAGCAGTGGCTAAGAGGGGGGCACAGCTCCCTCTAACTCTGATTTTGTACGTTAACCTGTTTTGCCTCACTTTCTTTACCTGGTTTTAAGGCCATCCAGGCAGTTGTTGTTATTTTACATAAGACTTACTCAAGAAACTTATTAAAATAAAGAATCCTGGATTTGTACTCAGATACTCTGAACTATTCTATAGAACTGAGATTAGCTCAGGAATCTGTACTTTTACCTCTAAAGGAATTCTCATGCATGTGGTCATTAGCACATATTTTAAGAATAGGGATTAAAAGCTAGTTTTCCACACCAACTGGTAGGAAGACAGAAACCAAAATAGAATTATTGGTAACTATAGTATTGAAAGGGTATGGGGCTGGCCTAGCCCATGTGGCAACAATTAAGAGAATAAAATGAGTGTATTGCCCATGCACGGGAGTTGCAGAGATTAAAAGAAAAGCAGCAGATAACTAGGCATTGTAATATGAGTGCTGCCAAAAAATGCCTCAGTCTGGGTATCAGTGGTTTTAGCTTCAGAACAGTGGGATTTGCAAGGAAAAAAATCAACAACCAGCTTACTAAGATGTTGCTTAACATATATTTCAGAAAAACACTGAACCTAACAGAGAATGCTTTAAACCACCACATTGGAATAACAGACTCTGAGGCATTTCTCAGACTTAAATAAGTTCATAAAAGTAGACTATCTGAATGAATGGGGGATGAGAAACCCCATAGAAAGGATGATATAACACCACACACTGGGAGAAAGCAAATAGCAAAACTTTTTGTGGATAATTTGATGCTGACTGTGACCTAACATAAGTGCTTAAGATCCAGAATATAACTAATTCCATTAGTTAGAATATGGCCTTAGAGATATTATAGGAGAGTTGGAATTCTGCTATGAATTTGTTGTACAGTTGGCCCAACCCGATTCTGAATTCATCCTGAGGTTTCATATAGTCCTTACTTAAAACATGATGGATCATTAATTAGATGGATAATATGACCCATATTGTGGTTGTCAATCATTCTTGGCCTTGTTCTTTCTCAATGGACCCATGAGTAAAGCAGCAATGGTGGCAGTGAAGGAAGCCATCATGAGTTTATCACCTGGACTTTGCTTCACCAAGGGTACCTCATTTATTAACATTGCTAAATTCTAACTGGCAAGCCATAGTGATCATTGACAAGAGGAAAACACAGAGAGAGCTCATCCATACTTTAAGGGGAAACTATCTACCTGATTGTAGATCATCTTCACTGGGCTCTTCCTGACATGTAGATGACAATGTTTTATTCTCACCTAGACTTCCTCTGGTTGTGTGCTCATTTTCACGGTTATAGTGCCATAATCTATAAACTTACTGGATGTGTTATACATCACTATGACATTCCATCCACATTACCTCAGACCACTCTTTATAGAAAAACAAATGAAGCTGAAGCCTAGAGTATGTCATTATCATACTTTCCTGTGCCAACAAGTTGTCCTTTAAAAAAGTGGAATATTTTATTGAAAATCCAAACAGGGTATCAGACTGGGAACCTCATTTTGCAAAGTTACAGTCCTGTCTTGCAGACTATGATATATGTTCTGAACCAGTGACCAACAATGATACTTTCTCTCCCATAGTAAAGAATAAGATTTTAGGGAACTGGCAGTGTATTTGAGAGTGGCAATTCTCATGATCACACCTAATAATCCACTTTCAGAATTTTTGTATCCTGACCTGGAAACCATAAACTTTTCAGCCTCGAGTCTTAGAAACCAAGGAGAAGGGGCGCCTGGGTGGCTCAGTCGTTAAGTGTCTGCCTTTGGCTCAGGGCCTGATCCCAGGATCCTGGGGTCGAGCTCTGCATCAGGCTCTGTGCTCCGCTGGGAGCTTGCTTCTTCCTCTCCCACTCCCCCTGCTTGTGTTCCCTCTCTTGCTGGCTGTCTCTCTCTCTCTCTCTCTCTGTCAAATAAATAAACAAAATCTTAAAAAAAAAAAAAAAAAGGAAACCAAGGAGAAGATGGGATATAGTAATAGCGGAAATAAGTTTGAAGTAGAAAGCCTCCTTATGCTACCAAAGCAAGAGGCAGGAAAGGAGGTAATTAATGACTTTAGCTGGGTGATGGATCATGATTATAAAGGAGAAATGAAGAGTACATCAAGAATCCTAGGAACTCCTTCTACTATTATCTAGAGGTACCAGAGTACCAGAGACATGTACAGGAAGGGTCACAAATGATCCTTTGCCTTCAAAATTGAAGGTTTGAGTACTCCACTGGGGGTTAGATGACTAGGCAAGAGAGGGGAGGGAAGGGAGGAGTAGAATTGTATAAGCTTAAGTGCTGCCAGAAGGCAAGGAACACAGTCTAGGTAGAGAGGGAGGTAAGTCATATATCGTAAATACTAGCTACTGCCATATGATCAATTTCAGACATGAGGGCTTTACCCATAGTTTCTATGTTCAATTTATTATTATTGCTATTTTGTTTTTTTACTAATTGTCATAGAAGTTACTGATCGTCCCCTATCATCTCTTTCTCCTTTCTTCCTTTGTAATAGAACACTCAGTTTTTTTCTAGGCACAGGACAACTCAAAACCAACACTGCTTTTCCTTATCTCTTTTTAAGCCAGGTATGTTTGTGTGACTAAGTTCTGACAGGTGGAATAGAAGCAGAAACATTGTATTAGTGAAAGTCCTTAAGTGGGGTACAGGAGGCACATAATATTTTCACTTCCTTCTTTTTCTTGCTGACTGAAATAATGTTATGTTCACTGAATTATTTGAGAATATTCAATTCTTCTGTATAGGATAAAACATACGAATGAAATATTTGAAGCTCGTAAGAAGTAGTAAGCCTAGATACCAGGTAAGGTAGTAGCTTATGAAATATTAATGAAACTCATAGAATGTGTTAACTACAGATAAGGTGTAAGCAAATAGCTTGTGAGACACAGGCAGAATTCATACAGTGTAGATTTTAAGTAAGTTAGTAACTTGTAAGACATGTTAAAGTTATACATAATAAATGGAGTATATGACAGGACAAATAAGAATGCTATTTATAGGTATAAAGGGGTGGAAAGATCAAGTCACAAGGTACAGATACTTCTCTAGGCTGGCAGCTATGCCATCCCCGAGTTGGCTACTGTGGCAGGCAGAATTGTAAAATGGCCCCCCAAATTTTCGGCTTCTAGTATATACACATTTTCTTTTAGTTGTTCATCAATTTTAATTTAGATATTGTTGTGATGGGATTTTGCGGACATTTTTAAGGTCCCAAATCAGCTGACCTTAATATAGGGAGACTATTCAGGTGGGCCTGACCAAACTACAAGAGCCCTTTAAACCTGGGTCTAGAAATCAGAGACAGAAAGCCAGAGATTCAAAGCAAGAGGAGTTGATGCCCTTGAAGATGGAGGAGGGCATATGGCAATGAATATGAGCAACCTCTAGGAGCCAAGAACAACTCTAGCTGATAACCAGTGAGGAAACGGGACTTCATCCTGACGCTTCAAGGAACTGAATTCTATCAAAAAGAATGAAACTAGAAGTGGATTTTTCCATGAAGCCTCAGATAAGAACTCAACGTAGCTGAACCTTGATGTCAACCTTGTGATACCTTGAGCAGAGAACTTAGTCAAGCAATGCTAGACTTCAAACCTACAGAACTATGAGTAGTAAATGGGTATTGTTTATGCTGCCAAATTTGTGGTAATTTGTAATGCAACAATAAGACACTAACATAACTACTCAGTGGTGATATTCATCATGGTCCCATTCTGGTCTCACACATGTTCTATCCTGAAAACAGATAATACCCATAGTTGTTCAGCAGACTAATTAGGGAGCTACATTTGTAGCCAGGCATACTCACCCTTGCCTCTTGCTGATAGAGCAAATGAGTGTGTTGGTCCTGCCTGCTATGCTCCCTTGTGTCAATCCTAGTTCCATTCCTCATAATCACATCATCAAAGAGGAAGACATGTGGCAGAGAGAAAGGTTATATGAACATTGTGTAACCTAGGATTTAGATAGTGTGGTCCTTCCATCCCATTTGCATCCTATCCTAAATGTATTAACGTGTTATCGCATCTTTTTTTCCTTGTTTCTCATTCTGTGTTTTAAATTGACTTACTAAACCACATAATTCAAGCATCTTATCTGGTCTGCTGGTCTTTTTGCTCTATGATCGCTGTGATAGCTTACATAGTAGTGTACTTAGAAGTCACTGTTGCATCAACATAATTTTCTACAAGACGAATGTGGACATAATGGCTGGCCTCCAAGCAGCCATCTTAGACTCACAAGGATGGGGCAAAAGTAAGATAGAAGAAGAAACAGTTTAGAAGAAGCCTGAATTCTCGCCTAATGGAGAGCTATGAGAGCCTTGGATTGCTTACCTCTGATTATTTTTTATGTATGAGAGAAATAAACGTCTAACTTTTTTTTTTTAAAGATTTTTAAAAATTTATTTATTTGGGAGACAGAGCAGGAATTAGGGGGAGGAGCAGAGGGAGAGGGAGAAGCAGACTCCCTGCCAAGCAGGGAGCCCAACTCCGGGCTCGATACCAGGACACTGAGATCATGACCTGAGCTGAAGGCAGACACTTAACTGACTGAGCCACCCAGGTGCTCCTAAACTTCTAACTTTTAAAAGGGGTCTCTATTAGTGATTTTCTGTCACTCACAGCTAAACCTAACTCTACTTGGTGCACTAATGTTTCTTCTTTCCTCCCCTATTATATACATAATTGGTTTTCAAAATGTAGACCAAGGCCCATCAAAATGATCTGAGCTACTTGTCAAAATTTAGTCTTTTAGATGCAACCCTAACTTCTTTGGTGGGACCCAAAAAGCTATACCAGTTATAAGCCTCTTTGGGGATTCTGCCACTAATAATTGTAAACCACTAATCGATAGGGAGTGTTTGTGGTATTTACACTTAGAATTTAGTCCAAAGGCTAAAGAATGGCAAGGAAGACCTGGATAGGTCCTCAAAGGACTAGAGGACTAATATGAAATACCTGGAGATTTTGAACTGGAAGGAAAAAACAAATTTGAAAATTACCCCTATATTAGTTTAGTGCAGCTGCCGTAACAGATCACCACAACTCTGGTAGCTTAAAACGACATACATTTAGTCTCTCAAAGTTCTGAAGACCAGAAGTGTAAAATCAAGGTTGTCGGCAGGGTCACACTCCCTCCAGAGGCTCTGGGGGAGAACTGATTCTTTGCCTCTTTTAGCTTCTGGGGGCTGCCTGCCATTCCTCGGCTGGTGGCCACGTCTCTCCAAACTGACTCTGTCTTCAAATTGCCTCCTCCTCTGTGTTTTTCTAATCTCCCTCTGCCCCTCCCTCATAAGAATACATACTATTCTTATGAAGTTATGAGTTAGGGCCCACTCACATAATCCAGGAAAAACTCATCCTCCAAAGATCCTTAACTTAATCATATCTTTTGCCATACAAGGTAATATTCACTCTTTGGTCATATAAAGTAGTATTTACAGGTTCTGGGCTTAGAAAGTGAATATATCTTTTGCAGGGGTGGGGGACATTTTTTCTTCTACTAAACACTTTATTTTATTTTTTAAAGATTTTATTTATTTATTTGACAGAGAGAAACACAGCGAGAGAGGGAATTCCAGCAGGGGGAGTGGGAGAGGGAGAAGTGGGCTTCCCGCTTAGCAGGGAGCCCGATGCGGGGCTTGATCTCAGGACTCTGAGATCATGACCTGAGCTGAAGGCAGACGCTTAACGACTGAGCCACCCAGGCACCCCTCTACTAAACACTTTAATATCACTTTTGGATAGAGTAGTTATTCCTGTCTATTAAGGACAGTTTGAAAACATTTATAGTTTTTCATGCGATAGATCATCTTTGGAATTATAAGGAGATGTTTCATGTATGACACCCAAGAAGTGAAATATATTGGACATAAAGTCATACTAGCTGCCATACCTGTTTGTCCTCTTATAACTCAAGCCCTGCTCCGGGAAGCTGCTTTGAACTGCATTCTAGTGTTATGATCAGATCAGGGTAGGTACATAATTTAAGGGAAGCTAGCTTACAACTTAAGAGATCACCTGTAGAAGCGATTGTAAATATCTAAGACAAACACACTAGCTTCTGCTATAATTTGGATTATGGAGTTTGAAATGTGGAAAAGACTGACAGTCAGTAGAGAGATTTAGATTTAATAGCTCTAGGGTAAGACCTGAGTTCTCTCTCCTTTTTTAACCAGCTTTTTACTAGTTCTATGTACTCCATAGATCTCTGTGGCATTAAAAAGATTATGGCATATTGAGTCAAGTATTTAAATCTTGTCCCCACCACTTAGTAGCTCTGTGACTGTGAATCTCTCTGACCTTTACTTTCCTCCACAATGAAGACTATGTATACCCATTGGGATTATGAAAATTACATGACACAATATATTTAAAACACTTAGCACAGTGGTAGGCACACTGAAAAGCCTCAGTAAGTGGAATATAGTAAGGGTTTTACTGCCATTTCTAAGATAAACAGATAAGGTGGGTAAAACTGCAAACATAGACAAGTCACAAAGCTAAAGAAGTTTGACAAAGTTCTTATAGTCTTTTGTACCTCTTTTTAGTAAATGTTATCATATATTGGATTCCTGCCCTCTAGATTCAGTCTAATTCAAAATATGCAATTTTGTTAAAATCTCTCTAGTGGGTGTGATTACACTATATTAAGGGATAACTAACTTTTGTTAAGGAACCTCCTTATTTCTAGTTAGAAATTTACATTTCTTAAAAAAAAAAAAAGAAATTTGCATTTCTGACCCTCTGTAGATTGTAGACCATTTGTGACTACGTCCTGGTCCTAGTGGGGCATTTCTTGGTTATATATAGTAGTGATACTATATTTTGACATTAACAAGACTATTCTCATGGAGTGGAAGAGGGTATTCATATGAGTCTAGTATCACAGAGCTCTTCAAAGACAGGCAGAGTTAAATCTAGATCGGGAAGCTCTGGATTAGTCCTTACTGCCTCACTAATACTATACTTGGATTTCTGCTACAACTATATACATCCGTTCTTGAAAAACTTCTCATTTTGTAAAATTATGCAGTAAAAATACTCAAAACATGTGCAACATTTAAACAAAAGCAGTAGCAAAATAATGCTAATAAAAATAATAGCACTGTTAAACTGATATGTTAAATTCTTAATGAATAAATAAATATTAAAGAAGATAAAAGGGGAAAAAACATGAGAAGGGAGCACAAAAGAAGAAGCTAAGAAGAAGGAAACATAAGAACAAATTATGGTGACATAGGCAGAGTTACACTGTCATCTGAATTTCCAGGTGGAGAAGCTACTGCAGATTTTGCACAGAACGTAGTGATGCCAGAGAATTTGGCTTCTTTTATTGTGTTTATTTGTACAGACCCTGTGGAGAACTGTACATTAAACACTTTTGAGACAGAGTCTGGGCCAAATAGAACTAAACAGAAGAACATGTGAGGTATGGACATCTTGCACCCTACTCTTCCCCAGCAGCTTGCTGTGTTCCATTAAGTTAGTGTACTATGCATCCAGCTGTTACCTGATTGCCCAAAGCTGGGGTTCAATCAAACTTGACTCAAGGAAATTGAGAGCCAACCTGGAACAAATGCCTCTCTCACCTTCATACACAAGTGGTAATTGAAGTGAAATATAAATAGGAAGTAACTTAAAGTTATACCAACATTTCGAGAGAAATCACTTTTAAACCACCACAGAACTTCATTCCAGTACCTTGAAACTTACCACTTTAACCCTAATTTCTCTTTTATGAACTTTTTTTTTTAAGATTTATTTATTTATTTATTTATTTATTTATTTATTTATTTATTCAACAGAGATAGAGACAGCCAGCGAGAGAGGGAACACAAGCAGGGAAAGTGGGAGAGGAAGAAGCAGGCTCATAGTGGAGGAGCCTGATGTGGGGCTTGATCCCATGATGCCGGGATCGCACCCTGAGCCGAAGGCAGACGCTTAACCGCTGTGCCACCCAGGCGCCCCTCTTTTATGAACTTCTTTAGATCTCTCTTCACCTATTTGTTCTCAAAGGCTTTTTCCTTAAGTAATCTAGCACCTCAATTCTAAGTGTATCTAATGATAGGCTTATTCATCTTTTTGCACACAGTGACATGTTTTACACAGGTATGGTTTATGAAATAAAATAAATATCCATATACACACTGCTTTCTTATATTCGATACAGCTGAACTGTGATAAAATCTCATACATAATCTGTTTATTTTAAACTCTAAGCTTGGGGGTGCCTTGGTGGTGCAGTCGTTAAGTGTCTGCCTTCGGCTCAGGGCGTGATCCCAGAGTCCTGGGATCGAGCCCCACATCAGGCTACTCTTCTGGGAGCCTGCTTCATCCTCTCCCACTCCCCCTGCCTGTGTTCCCTCTCTCGCTGGCTATCTCTCTGTCAAATAAGTAAATAAATAATCTTAAAAAAAAAATAACTCTAAGCCTGGAAGTGCTCTTAGTATTAATGATTTCTTGCCAGCTAGCAACTTTTCTTTACCTCAGTTTACTTTCCTTCCCTCTAGATAACTGATGTAAGCCATAGTGATGGAAGGGTTATTTTGCTAATACATCCATTCTTTAGTCTGCTATTTGGTTAGGTACCAGAAAAAAATTGAATACATGAGTAAAAATATTTTTCTTACAAGAAAAGCAAAAGATATATTCATTACGTTGAAAAAATGTTTGCATCCTTCTTCTTTCTAAAATCATATCAAAAATACATTAAAAAACTTTATGGAAAGCAGTAAAAATATAGTTTTTAATTTAGCAAACCAATAAATTCTTTTTTTTTAAATGATTTTTTATTATATTATGTTAGTCACCACACAGTGCATCCCCGGTTTCCGATGTAAGGCTCGATGATTCATTAGTTGTGTATAACACCCAGTGCACCATGCAATACGTGCCCTCCTTACTACCCATCACCGGTCTATCCCATTCCCCCACCCCCCTCCCCTCTGAGGCCCTCAGTTTGTTTCTCATAGTCCATAGTCTCTCATGTTTCATTCCCCCTTCTGATTACCCCCCTTTCTTTATCCCTTTCTTCCCCTACCGATCTTCTTAGTTCTTATGTTCCATAGATGAGAGAAATCATATGATAGTTGTCTTTCTCTGCTTGACTTATTTCACTTAGCATTATCTCCTCCAGTGCCGTCCATGTTGCAGCAAATGTTGAGAACTCGTTCTTTCTGATAGCTGAGTAATATTCCATTGTATATATGGACCACAACTTCTTAATCCAGTCAGCTGTTGAAGGGCATCTCGGCTCCTTCCACGATTTAGCTATTGTGGACATAGCAAACCAATAAATTCTGATAACGTTAGTCAAGGCTCTAAAAAATTAGGCTATAAACACTGTCTATATTATTTTCCCCTTTCCTCCATTATCAGAATATTTGGAGAAAAAATTTTTTGCCAGACTTCTAAGGGGACATATGTGGCTTATGTCAAGGATCTCTTCCTTTTTTCCAATTGGCATATGATCTCCGTTTGACTCCAATGAAAATAATAGCTTATTTCTTCATCTGTGAGCCTCCTTTTGATATTAATTGAATTTTTCCAGTTTTTATTTCACTTCACACACACACACACACACACACACACACACACACGGAGTACTCCAGAAACGTAAGAGTTCTAAACTCAGACACACACACAGCAACTAGGAAAATGAATGCTTCCATAAAGCTCCCTTTAGTAGGAGACCAAAGAATTTGGTCAGAAATAACAAATCAGGGGCGCCTGGGTAGCGCAGTCGTTAAGCGTCTGCCTTCAGCTCAGGGCGTGATCCTGGTGTTCTGGGATCGAGCCCCACATCAGGCTCCTCCGCTATGAGCCTGCTTCTTCCTCTCCCACTCCCCCTGCTTGTGTTCCCTCTCTCTCTGGCTGTCTCTCTCTCTGTCAAATAAATAAATAAAATCTTTAAAAAAAAAAAGAAATAACAAATCAAACCTTTTTCAAAATCAATAGTTTTTACATGGTTGTGTTAGTTTACTTATCATTTTATGTATGTATGTATTTATTTACTTATGGTAAAAAACGTAAATTTGACCATTTTAAACCATCATAACAATTTTTAAGTGCACAGTTCAGTAGTGTTAAGTTTATTCACATTGTTGTGAAACAGATTTCTAGAATTTTTTCATCCTGCAAAACTGAAACTCTATACTCATTGAATAATAATTCCCCATTTTCCTTCCTCCATCCCCCGGCAACTACCACTCTACTTTCTGTTTCTATGAGTTTGCCTGCTTTCTGTACCTCATATAAGTGAGATCATCATATAGTATTTGTCTTTTTTTACTTTTTTTTTTTGACCTAGTGTAATTCTCAAGGTTCATCCATGCTGTAGCATGTGACAAGATTTCTTTCTTTTTTAAGGCTGAACAGCATTCCATGTATGCATATACCACACTTCTTTATCCATTTATCTGTCAGTGAACACTTGGGTTGCTTCTACCTCTTGGCTGTTGTGAATAATGCTGCAATGAACCTGTTTGTGCAAGTATCTCCTTGAGATCCTTTTTTCAATTCTTTTGGATATATACCCAGAAAGAGAGATTGCTCTCTCGAATAGGTCATATAGGAATTACATTTTTATTTTTTGAGGAATCTCCCATACTGTTTTCCATAGCAGCCATACCATTTTACATTCCCACTAACAGAGCCCAACTGTTGCAATTTCTCCAAATTCTTGCTAATATTTATTTATTTATTTATTTATTTATTTATTTATTTATTTATACTGTTTTGATAGTGACCATCCTAATGGGTATGAGGTGGTTTTGATTTACATATCTCTAAGGATTAATGATATTGCATGTCTCTTCATATGCTTGTTGGCTATTCACCACGTGTATTTTAAAAATCAGTAAAATATGTGTAAGTCAAAAAGTGAGTATTCCCTAACTTCCTTTGTCCTCTGACTTCTTGTGAACTCACTTGGTAAAAAACCTGCAAGAACTCCCTATCCCATTCTCTGTGTTTGCAACTTGGGCAAATAATTGCTGGAGAAAATTCATGTAGTCAGGACGATTGTATTGCTCCAAATTAATGGTTACTTGCTTCAGTTGTGCCTTCAGCATAGCTCAACAATCTTACAATATTTTTCTAGTCAACTTCCTCACCCTCAGTTGTTACCATACTTCCATAATTCTCTAAGACATCATCATTGATGCTTCTTCCAATAATAAAATGTTTGGAAGAGAAAACATTACCACCCTCATACTCCCAGCACTCTCTCTCCTCATACCAAATTTAGTGTCTCTTACACAGTCAAAATAGAAAACAAGGTATGTGAGTCTTTGTATTTCCCGCCACCAAATCAATAAACCTACTAAAATGGTCTTCTTCCTCTATGTAATTAAGGAGAAGGCAGGACTGGGACTAGGGTGCAAATTTAAGGAGGCACTCATTCCCATTGCTGGTCCTGAACTTGCATGAACCTGTGAGTGTGTACTTAAATTTTGCACCCTAGGGTTCCTGCTTGTCTTGTTCTAGGTCTGGCCCTGGGAAGAGGTAGCCCTTCTTTTATCCAAAGCCAATTTTTATTCTGGCTTCCAATTCTTTCCATCACCCATCTTATTCTCAGGAATTGTGATCCCACTCTTTCCTCTCTCCTGGATTTTCAGCTTCTTGCTCTATAGTGAAATCCTTCCCTTTAACATTCTCCCATTTTTGAAAAGACAAGCAAAAAAGCTTCTTCTGACCATACCTCCCTTCAACGACCACTCTTAACGTTTCCCATTCTCTTTTTGACAACTGTTTACTACAAGCATTGATTTTAAAAATCTCAAAGTTTTATATGCGGGCCATCAATTTCTTAAGCGTTTGATTTCTATCTACTTCTACCCCCATCTATCCCTAAAACTGCTATTGCTTAGATCAGCAGTTCCTGAAGTGCAGTCTGGGAACTGGTGGACTTTCCTAAGACTCTTTTAGGGGTTGCATGAGGTCAACACTATCTTCCCATAAAATTAAGATTCTATTTGCCTTTTTCACTCTCACTCTCTCACAAATGGACAGAAAATTTCTCCAGAGACTACATGATGTGCTAAATCACAACAGATGGAATGTAGAAGCAGATATGAGAATCCAGTTCTTTCTTGTTAAGGTGGATAGTCAAGAGATTTGCAGAAATGTAAAATAATGCCATTTCTCTCACTCATTTTGTTTGTTTGTTTGTTTTGAAAATATAGTTATTTATCCTACTTGGTCATGAAGTATTATTCATTTTATATATTGCTAGATTTGATTTGGTAATTTTCATGAAGGAATTTTTCTATCTGTATTCTTTAATTTGTCCAATTTTTTAAAATTTTTATTTTTTTATTTTAATGTTTTTTTATTGTATTATGTTAGTCACCATACAGTACGTCCCTGGTTTCTGATGTAAAGTTCGATGATCCATTAGTTGCATATAACACCCAGTGCACCATGCAATACGTGCTCTCCTTACTACCCATCACCAGTCTATCCCATTCCACCACTACCCCCCCTGAAGCCCTCAGTTTGTTTCTCAGAGTCCATAGTCTCTCATGCTTCATTCCCCCTTCTGATTACCCCCCTTTCTTTATCCCCTTCTTCCCCTACCGATCTTCCTAGTTCTTATGTTCCATAGATGAGAGAAATCATATGATAATTGTCTTTCTCTACTTGACTTATTTCACTTAGCATTATCTCCTCCAGTGCCATCCATGTTGCAGCAAATGTTGAGAACTCGTTCTTTCTGATAGCTGAGTAATATTCCATTGTATATATGGACCACAACTTCTTAATCCAGTCATCTATTGAAGGGCATCTCGGTTCCTTCCACAATTTAGCTATTGTGGACAATGCTGCTATGAACATTGGGGTGCATATGGCCCTTCTCTTCACTACGTTTGCATCTTTGGGGTAAATACCCAGTAGTGCAATGGCTGGGTCATAGGGTAGCTCAATTTTTAACTTTTTAAGGGACCTCCACACTATTTTCCAGAGTGGCTGTACCAACTTGCATTCCCACCAACAATGTAGGAGGGATCCCCTTTCTCCACATCCTCTCCAGCAATTTTTGTTTCTTGCCTTGTCAATTTGTGCCATTCTAACTGGCGTAAGGTGGTATCTTAGTGTGGTTTTGATTTGAATTTCCCTGATGGCTAATGATTTTGAACATTTTTTCATGTGTCTGTTAGCCATTTGTATGTCATCATTGGAAAAGTGTCTGTTCATATCTTCTGCCCATTTTATGATTTGTTTCTTTGTTTCTCACGTATTGAGTTTGAGAAGTTCTTTGTAGATCTTGGATACCAGTCTTTTATCTGTAGCATCATTTGCAGATATATTCTCCCATTCTGTGGGCTGCCTCTTAGTTTTTTTGACTGTTTCCTTGGCTGTGCAGAAGCTTTTTATCTTGATGAAGTCCTACAAGTTCATTTTATCTTTTGTTTCTCTTGCCTTTGGAGATGTGTCATGAAAAAGGTTGCTTTGGCCAATGTTGTAGAGATTGCTGCCTATGTTCTCCTCTAGGATTTTGATGTATTTCTGTCTCACATCGAGGTCTTTCATCCATTTGGAGTTTATCTTTGTGTATGGTGTGAGAGAGTGGTCAAGTTTCATTCTTTTGCATGTAGCTGTCCAATTTTCCCAGCACCATTTATTGAAGAAACTGTCTTTTTTCCACCGGATGTTTTTTCCTGCTTTATCAAAGATTAGTTGCCCAAAGAGCCGAGGGTCCGTTTCTGGGTTCTCTATTCTGTTCCATTGGTCTATGTGTCTGTTTTTGTGCCAGTACCATGCTGTCTTTGTGATCCCAGCTTTGTAGTACAGCTCAAAATCCGGCATTGTGATGCCCCCAGCTTTGTTTTTCCTTTTCAACAGTTCCTTGGAGATTTGGGGCCTTTTCTGGTTCCATACAAATTTAAGGACTGTTTGTTCCAGTTCTTTGAAAAATGTCATCAGTATTTTGATCGGGATAGCATTGAAAGTGTAGATTGCTCTGGGTAGCATGGACATTTTAACTATGTTAATTCTTCTGATCCATGAGCATGGAATATTTTTCCATCTTTTTGTGTCTTCCTCAATGTTTCAAGAGTGATTTATAGTTTCTAGAATATAGGTCCTTTACGTCTCTGGTTAAGTTAATTCCAAGGTAACGTATGGTTTTTGGTGCTATTGTAAATGGGATGGATTCCCTAATTTCTCTTTCTTCAGTCTCATTATTCGTGTATAGAAATGCAACAGATTTCTGAGTATTGATTTTGTATCCCGCCTCGTTACTGAATTGCTCTATAACTTCTAATAGTTTGGGCGTGGATTCTTTTGAGTTTTCCATATAGAGTATCATGTCATCTGCGAAGAGAGACATTTTGACTTCTTCTTTGCCGATTTGGATACCTTTTATCCCTTTTTGTTGTCTGATTGCTGTTGCAAGGACTTCTAGTACTATGTTGAATAATAGTGGCGAGAGTGGGCATCCTTGTCGTGTTCCTGATCTTAAGGGAAAGGCTTCCAGCTTTTCCCTATTGAGAATGATATTTGCTGTAGGCTTTTCATAGATGGTTTTTATGAGATTGAGGAATGTACCCTCTATCCCTACACTCTGAAGGGTTTTAATCAGGAAAGGATGCTGAATTTTGTCAAATGCTTTTTCTGCATCAATTGAGAGGATCATATGGTTCCTGAGTCTTTTCTTGTTGATATGATGTATCACGCTGATCGATTTGCAAATGTTGAACCACGCTTACATCCCAGGGATGAATCCCACTTTGTCATGATGGATAATCCTTTTAATGTACTGTTGGATTCTATTAGCAAGGATCTTGTTGAGGATTTTGGCATCCATATTCATTAGGGAAATCGGTCTGTAATTCTCCTTTTTGAGGGCACTTTGCCTGGTTTGGGGATCAAGGTAATATTGGCCTCATAGAATGAGTTTGGTACCTTTCCTTCTGTTTCAATTTTTTGAAATAGCTTTAGGAGAATAGGTATTATTTCTTCTTTGAATGTTTGGTAGAATTCCCCAGGAAAACCATCCAGGCCTGGAGTTTTGTTATTTGGAAGGTTGTTTATCACTGACTCAATCTCTGCATAATTAATTGGCCTGTTTAAAAAATCAATTTCTTCCTGTTTCAGTCTTGGTAGTTTATAGGTTTCCAGAAAGGCCTCCATCTCTTCCAGATTGCTTAATTTATTGGCGTATAGCTGTTGATAAAAGTTTCTAATAATCCTTCCAATTTCATTGGTGCTGGTTGTTACCTCAACGTCTTTAGCAGGTTTTGGTATTAAGGTTATTCTGATCGCACAAAATGAATTAGAAAGTGTTCCTTTCTCTCCTGCTTTATGAAAGAATTTGTGTAGTATTGGTATTATTTCCTCAAGTGTATTAAAGAATTCATCCATGGTACCATCTGGGTTTAGAGTTCTCTAAATTGAGGACTATTCAGATTTCCAGTTTAAAAAATGGTATTTTTCTGTATTGGTGATATAGAACATTTCTTCTTTTGTGTTCATATCTTTTACCCATATGGTCATTGGGTTTCTGTCATTTTTTCACTGATTAGTAGAAGTTTCTTGTTTATCCTAAATATTAATCCTTTATCAGTTATAATCATTGATACACACCTTATCCATCTGTCCAGGATCTAACACCTTTTTAGTATGCTTTGTCATATAATTTTGATATAAAAAACTCCATCATTCCCTCCCTTCAAATTGTATGCTTTTGGGGGTCTTAAGACTCCTCTCCTCCCTGCTAATACCCCCAGCATCATGTAATCTTTCTCCAACATGTGTTTATTCTAATAGTTTTAATATTTTAACTATCATGATTTTATTTTTTATTGAAAAAAGATATTTTTTCCAGCTTTATTAAAATATAATTGACACAAAGCACTGTTGAAGTTTAAGGTGAACAGTGTGTTGATTCAGTTCTCTTACATATTGCACAATAATTACCACCATAGTATTAGCTAATATTTCTATCACATGACGTAATTCCCATTTCTTTTTTGTGATGAGAACATGTAAGTTCTACTCATTTAGCAACTTTCAAGTATATAATACAGTGTTGTGAATCGTAATCAAAATGCTATGCATTAGATCTCCCAAACTTATTCATCTTCTAACTGGAAATTTGTACCCTTTAACCAACACCACCATTCTACTCTGTAACCACCTATGGTAACCACCATTCTACTCTGTTTTTTTGATTTTGGCTTTTATAGCTTATACATATAAATGATATCATACAGTATCTGAAATGACACAGCTGTTGATTTAACTCTTTTTTATCTTTGTAATGAGGCATTTTCATAAAAAATGTATCATTAAATCTCCTCCCTCCTTCCACTAGTTGAGTCATGATGCAGTCTTTATTATATACCAATTTCTCTTTTACACAAGGATCTGTTTCTGGGCTCTTTATTTTGAACTATGTATATATCAGTCCTGTGTCAGTACAGCATTGTTTTTGTTACTCTGACTTTGCAGTATATCTTAATATCTGGGAAGCCTGTCTCCTTTCTTTGCTATTCTTTTTCAAAATTGACTTAGCTCTTTTTAGATATTGTTTATTTTCCTACATTTATCTTATAATTACTTTATTCAAAATCCTTAATCTTGGTTGTTTTTACATTTTATCAAGGAAAATTTTAAAGATATATCAGGGAGAATGGGAAAAATAGTCTAATGAACTCCCATGGGCTTCATCACCGAACTTCAAAAATTATCAACACATAGTCATTTTTGTCTTATATATTGCCCCCCACTTTTCTTTACTCCACCAGACTATCTTAAATCACAGATATAATATGTCTTTGTATCAACGAATGTGAAATCACTATTCAAATTTTCCTGTGTCACTTTTTTGAGATGTAATGTCTATTTTTTTCAATTGAGGTGTAATTAACATAAACATTATACAAATTTCAGGTGTACAGCATAATGATTCACTATTTGTATATTGCAAAATGATCACAGTAAGTCTAGATAACATCTGTCACTATATGTAGTTACAAAAATTATTTTTCTTGTGATGAGAACTTTAAAGATCTTAGAGACTTAGAGACTTTCGAATAGACTTATAGTACTATTAACTATAGTCACCATACTATATATTACATCCCCATGACTTATTTATTTTATAACCGGATGTTTGTACTTTTTGACCCCCTTAGCCCATTTTGCCCACCCCTAACTCCCACCTCTTGCACCCATCTATCTGTTCTTTGTATCTGTAAGCTTGGTTTTTCAAGATACCACACAAAAATGAGATCACACAGTATTTATCTTTCTCTCTCTGACTTATTTCACTTACTATAATGCCCTCAAGGTTCATCCATGTTGTCACAAATGACACAATTTCATTTCTTTTTTAATGGCTGAATAATATTCCACTGTATATACACACCACATTTACTCTATCCATTTATCCATTGATCGATATTCAGGTTGTTTTCATGTGTTGGCTATTGTAAATAGTGTGATGATGAATATGGGGGTGCATATATCTTTTTGAATTAGTGTTTTTTTTTTTCTTTGTGTAAATACCTAGAAGTGGAATTCCTGGATCACATGGCAGTTCTATTTCTAATTTTTTGAGGAACGTTCATAGTGTTTTCCATAGTGGCTGCACCAACTCCCCCCCCCATTCATATTAAATTTCAATTAATAGAAAAGTGAGGCAATATTTAAACTAAATTATGACAATTATCACAAAAACTGAAAATTACTTTATACAACCATAAAAGACAGTAATCTGGCTTTGATAAGTTATTTAACTTATATAACTGTTATAAATTAAGTGCTTGACTTCAAAATCTCAAAGGCAAAAAACAGTTCTGAGGCTTCATAATAAAAAAAAAATTTTAAGTTACGTATGGCTAACTGTAGATCTAAGTCTATATAGTAACATTTTAAAAAGACTTTAAAAATATATAGATGATTAAGAGTCTTCGTTAAGTTAATGAAAATAATGTAATATAATTAAAAAACTCAGGAACTATAGTTCAACATGAAACATCTAATAATAATGGCATATCTTTTCTTTCTGTTTCTTGTGCAGGGATAGAAGATGTGAGTGTAGGTAGTTCTGATAAAGTAGATGTTCCATTAGCATCAGATTTATTTGGCTGGTGCTCAGACTGTAGTGTAAATGGATTAGAAGGAAGAGTGTTTGGGGTAGCAGTTGCATGAACCACTGGTTTGATGGGGTGCTGTACTGGTGTAGAACTACTATAAATCTTTGCTCTTGGCAGTCTGTAGTCCGTGTAATTGTTTCTGCTTGTTTGAGACAAAATATTTCTGTGGGAGCAAACTACCGGCATCACTGGAATTCTTGTCTTCCATCCCGTTGGCAAACCCACTAGTGTCTGTTGCTTGCATCACCTCCCTTCTGTAATCCCTATCTTTTTGGAAGCTATTAACTGCCATCTTCTTTGCTTCTTTTTATCTTTTTTCATTTTTCAAGCAATTCTGTTGTTTTTTTCCCATTGTGAAACTTCCATTTGACAATTGTAGTTGTATTTTTTTCCCAGAAGAGCCAATAGGCTCAGACCAGTTATCTTCCGAAATGTAAGATGCATCTGGTTTTCCTTGGATTATTGCTTGGATTAGAAGAATGTGAATTTGAACTAGGAATAGCAATGCAGTTGTGTGAATTATCTTGTAGAGAGTAACTGGTGCCACCACCCCTCTCTCCAATTTTGAATATGTACATTTTTGGCATCACCGTGACCGGTGCTGTCACAGAATTTTTTTTCAAGACTATCAGATCTCTGCAACATTTTAATTGGTGGCGAAGGACTTTCAGTGTTGCATTTTTTCATGTCTCTGATCACGGTTCATGGGGTGACTCTTCAATGAGCATTCAGGTGCTTGGTAAGGAAGGCTGCCAGTACCACCACCATCCCCCGCCTCCTCCAACCGCCCCCCCCCCCCCCCCCCCCCGCAACAGCTTGGCTTGCCCAAGCCTTCCTTTTCCTCTGAGGCCTGGCTTGCTCCCTTGGAACCTGTCAGCTCTTTCCAGTTGCTGCTTTTTCCCCACCATCTTTCCAGTTTAGGGATAGTCCTCATCCAGTACCTGCTGGATGCTGGGCCCAGGGTCCCTGGAGATGTTCAGGAGAGAGCCACCTTCAAGGGGAGGATTGTGTGGCCACACCAACTTAAAGAAAAAAAAATAGAGTTGGTTTGCTTAAAACAGGATGATCCAAATAAAGCCCACAGATTTCCTGTGGTTTATATAATTGTAATTTTTTAAGAAGAAGAAGAAGAACAATAATCCCTGCCTCTCTTTTTCTCCTCCTGCCATTTTTTTTGGCTTAAAAAGCTGGTTTGTCTTGTAGAATTTCCCATATTATGGATTGCTATTTGTAAACATGTTCTTTTATTCCTTGTATTTCCTATAACTTGTTAAATCTAGAAATTTAAGTTCATTTTTCTTTGGCAAGAACATTTCAAGAGATGATGCTGTGTACTTCATACTGTATTGCATCATGAATCAAATAATTGACTTTTTTGTGTGGACAAGATTGACTTTCAGTTCAAGGTATGTTGTTAGCCTAATCCATTCATCATCAAGATTCCCAACAATGTTTCAGCTAATGCCATAGTTTTCAAACTGTAGCCCATGACCATGGGGATATCTCTGAAATTCTTCCAGGAGTCTGTAAGGCCCAAAATACTTCAAAATAGTAATAGATATTATTTGCCTTTTCTCTTCATTTTCTCACAAGTGCACAGCAGAACTTTTCAGAGGCTATGTGACATTTTTATTCTAAATTTTTATCGGTTTTAATTTCTAATATGATATTCAGATATATAACCCCCATAAAGAAAACCTCTCTGCAGTCCTCAATAATTTCAAAAATGTGAAGCACAAAAAGTTAGAATGCAACGGAGCTAATGGATTTAGGAGCCAGTGCAGCCAGTGATGATTATTCCCTGAAAGTATTACTTCAGGTGTTATAAATGGTAATATTAATATTTTTAAAGATTTATTTATTTATTTTAGAGATAGAGTGAGAGACAGAGAGAGAGAGCATGTGCATGCAAGTGGGGGGGAGGGGGCAGAGGGAGAGAATCTTCAAGCAGACTCCCTGCTGAGCATGAGATCATGACCTGAGCCAAAACCAAGAGACAGATGCTTGACTGACTGGAGCCACCCAGGCGCCCCAATAGTAATATTAATATTAAAGTATAAATCTGATCTTGTCACTCTTCTGCTTAAATAGCTTTCTATTATTCTTATCTTGGGTATTGCGCAATATCTAAAGAACATGATAGAGTATCTTACTAAAGGTAATGATACTCTACTGATGCTTTTGTGCTGAGGGAATTTTCTATTTCTGGATAAAAGGAAGAGGTTGATGTTCTGGAATTTATCCAGAGAGCTATTGCTGAGGAACAGAGAAACTACAGAAAAGAGCATAAGAGAAATGAAAAGTACAAAAAAGAGCGTAAAAGAAATGTTAGCACAATAAAAAAAAAAAAGTCTTACATGCATCCTAATGGTATTCCAGATGGAGAGGAGAAAGATTATGTGGCAGAAGAAACAGTTGAAGAGAAAATGGCAAAGAAGTTATCAGAATTCTCTCAATTGCTTTCTTCTCCTCCCACCATCCCATCTCTTTTTTCTTATTGCTTTCTCTGTGCTTTAGTTTGGATGATATATATTGACTTTTCTTCAAATTCACTAATCTTTTTTTTTTTTTTAAAGATTTTATTTATTTATTCGACAGAGATAGAGACAGCCAGCGAGAGAGGGAACACAAGCAGGGGGAGTAGGAGAGGAAGAAGCAGGCTCCTAGCGGAGGAGCCTGATGTGGGGCTCGATCCCATAACGCCAGGATCACGCCCTGAGCCGAAGGCAGACGCTTAACCGCTGTGCCACCCAGGCGCCCCCAAATTCACTAATCTTTTATCCTATGTCCACCTTGCTGTTAGGCCTATACAATGAATTTTTAATTTCAGTTATTGTGTCTCTCAGTTCTAGAATATCTATTTGATCTTTATTATTATTATTATTATTATTATTATTATTATTATTGTTTTTGGGGAGTTCTATGCCCAGTGTGGGGCTTGAAATCATGACCCTGAAATCAAGAGCTGAATGCTCTATAAACTGAGCCAGCCAGTTGCCTCTATTTGCTCTTTTTAGAGATTAATTTTTATTGTTTAAGTTCCATATATTTTCACCTGTTTTATATATCTTTCCCTTAACACATTTATAATACTAATTTAAAAGTCCTTCTCTGCCAATTCCAATATCTGGGTCACTCTATGGGTCTGCTTCTAATGGCTATATTTTCTCTTGATTGTAAGTCACATTTTCCTTCATATTTGCATGTCTTGTATTTTTTAATTATATGTTGAACATTGTATATCCAAAAGCTTTTGGGAACTGAAACACTATTTTGTCCTAGAGAGTGCATGTCATTTCCACTGTCAGGAAGCTAGAATGAGAGACATTGCTTTGATCTGATCAGGCATTATGCTCTGTTGAATTTGGATTGCAAATTTACTTTGTTTGAGTTCACCTCAGGTTTCAAACATTTTGAGGGTGAGATTTGGAGTTCTCTGCTGTGTGTATAAATACCTATTCCTCCAGTAGGACTTTGAGACTAGGCATTGTGAGACTGACCACATCTTACTTGGAAGCATAACTGCTTCAGTTAGCAAATTTATAATCTGTTCATGAAAGACAACTTGAAAAATAATCCCAAATTTAAAAAAAGACAAATATTCAGTCAAAATGCTATCATTTTAATAAAGCAACATCATAATTTTAATGTACTTTCTTATAGAAGTTGTCCTGGGACTAGATGATTTATAATTGTTTCATTATTTAATTGAAACTCTGAAATTAACTATATACTTTGATTGGGGGTGAAGCTATTCTCAAGAAGCATTTTCTGCCAGATCCTAAAGGAAAATAATATTAATAATGAGACTGCTTGTTTTAAAATTTTGTCCAAATTCCACTGGTAAGGAGGCATCTATACTTTTGCATTCTTGCAAGATGATTAGTGTGGTAATGTCAATCTGGTGTGGCTTCTTGAATTATTATTCTCATAATTCTTATTGGGAGTTGAGTGCTGTGCCTATGAACAGTTATTTTATTTTATTTTATTTTATTTTATTTTATTTTATTTTATTTTATTTTATTTTTTTAAAGATTTTATTTATTTATTCAACAGAGAGAGAGACAGCCAGCGAGAGAGGGAACACAAGCAGGGGGAGTGGGAGAGGAAGAAGCAGGCTCATAGCAGAAGAGCCTGATGTGGGGCTCGATCCCATAACGCTGGGATCATGCCCTGAGCCAAAGGCAGACGCTTAACCGCTGTGCCACCCAGGTGCCCTTATGAACAGTTCTTTTAAATAAGTCTTTTATTTTAAAAAAATTTTTTAAAAAGATTTTATTTATTTTTCAGAGAGAGAGTGCAGGAGTGGAGGAGGGAGGGGAAGAGGGAGAGCAGACTCCCTGCAGAGCAGGGAGCCTGATGCAGGAGTCGATCCCGTGACCATGGGATCATGACCTGAGCTAAAGGCAGATGCTTGACTGACTGAGCCACCTAGGTGCCCTTAAATAAGTCTTTTAAATTAATACTCCAAATTTCTAATTCTGAAGGTATTAATTTTGCTTAATAATACTCTTAGGTAAGTATGTCTAAAGCTATCACTAGCTTTTATTAAGGGATAAATAAGTCTGATATTTTCCAAACCTTTGAGTATCAAAGAATAAATTTGTTACTTTTCTACATGAAAGACAATTTAAACATAAATTCTAATGTCCCATCCTTTCTACCTCAAAACTCTAATGATGTTACTTCATTAAGTAGCTGGTATTTAATATAACAGAGGAGAAGTCTGATGTCATTGTCATTTTTGTTTCTTCAAACATAGCATGTTGTGTCTCCATCCTTCACCCTCCCACCAAATATCCACCCATGGCATACACACTCTCTCAAGCCAATCCTCAGCTAAAGAGCATAGGATTTTTTCTTTATCTTGCCTATTACTCAAACATGCTACCGATGTATTTTAAAATATAGGTCTTTTTTGGGGATGCCTGGTTGGTTCAGTTGGTTAAGCATCCGATTCTTGATCTCAGCTCTGGTCTTGATCTCAGGGTCATGAGTTCAAGCCCCACATTGGGCTCTAAGCTGGGCATAGAGCCTACTTAAAAAAATAAAATAAAATAAAACAAAATAATATACAGGTCTCTTTTTTATGATTTGAAATGTATTTCAGAAGGCTGCAGTGAAGTACTGGTCATTACTCTCTGAGGGTCATCCTAGTCAGATATGATTTTAAAAAGAAAAAAAAAAAAAGCTTATAAGTTCCAGATTGTCCTTGCTCTCCTCTACTTCACCTCCACCTTGTCTTCCTATCTGCCAAACCTGATGAGAAACAAACACTTGATTTGGACTCACAGTGGTAATAATGACACCAAAGCAATAGCTTTCCTTTTGCAGTCCCACTTAGGCAGCTATATATGATTGACTTTTCACATTAATTAGTTGGTAACTCCTCTGTTCCTCTAACTACCTCTCCTCGAATTGTTATTTCCCCAGCTCCTACTACGGGTATAGAAGGTTCAAATCCTATAATATATCTCTTAGTCCATAAGACTCATTAGGGTCTCTGCTCTTCTAACTAAACTATAGCTGATACTGTTATTGGTACTGGAAATTGGCCTAGAGAAATAGAAATATGAAGATGGGACTTTAGACTTGATCCTCCGATCTGCCTAAATTTAGAATTAATGACACTGTTGCCAGTGGTAAAATGGTATCTTATCACATGAAGTGGCAAAAGAGTTGCTTAAATTATTAATGCTTGCACCATTGCAAGCATTAATGCTTGATCTTGTCACCAGCAATGAAGTGCCTATAAATATAGCTCTTGCCACAGATTATCTTAGAGGAAAAATAATATTGTTGGCTGCTTGCTTCTAGGTGCACTGTAGAACTTGAAGAAAAACAACAACAACAAGTTCAGAGTGTTAAATTCTAGCTTTAGATCCAGGTAAGGAACTAGATGGCTCCTATGACTGCCCTAAAACAAACCTTCATCTCTTTTAGTTGCAGAGTAACAAGATTCCTGACCCAGCCCAAAGTCTTATCATGTGGATGGCTAAACTACAATGCAAATTGAATTCATAACGCCATATGGTCTCTTATAGTAATGTTAGGGTATTGATTGGGAAGTAGTGGGAGAATTGGGGTGGGAACATAGTGAAGATTACAATGAGGCTAAGGACCTGAATTTTGCTAAGCATCTTTTGCATTAGGAAGGCTTTTGTGTTCTGTCTGTGTAAATTAATCTTCTCTGTCTGAAGAACCAGTAATGACCTTTCCTGTGTTGGTTACCTTATAGGATCCAGTATCCAGGGTATGGACTTGGAAGGTATCTCTTCCAAGATAAAGGACAAGTTGCTCCAAGTTGCACCAGGAAGAAAGAGACATGGTGACTGTTGGGTCTCTTTGGATTAGCAACATAAACTATAGTTGCATATACTACTCTCATCCATTTACTGGGTAACATGAAAGGTTACTGGTTTGATGTGGATCCTAGAGGAATCTCAGCATCAGATGTAGGCTCCTGCACAGTCTGCTCTGCCATTTGAGCCATATAATCCAGATGATATGATTGTGCTTGTGCTATCTATGGTAGATAAGGACACTGTCTTATCCTGTAGGAGTCTTTGGCAGACTCTTATAGGATTTTGAAGCAAAGCTACACTATCTTCTGCAGATGACTACTGTCTTTTGGGAAAAGGTTTTTGTCCTATTATTGGCCCTAATACAGACTGATAACTTGACCACAAGCCACCAAGTTACCATGTGACCCAAGCTGCCCATCATGAGCTGAGTGTTGTATGACTTATCAACCATAAAATGAAGTTTGCCCAACAGCACTCTATTATAAATCTACATGGGCCATGAGATACTCCTACAGGAAAAAGTAAGTTGTAGGAGTCCCAGCTCCATCTCTTGCTACACTGCTTCCTTTCTTCCAATTTGTACCTATGAATGCATTGGGAATTCCTATAGCTAAGAAAAAAAATCGGGCCTGGTTTAAAGATGATTATGAAGTATAGCTGACACCACCTGAAACTGAATTACTGCAGTATTACAATGCTACTCTGCGGTGGACTTGAATACTGGTGAAGGATAATCCTCTCATTGGGCAGAATTTCAAGTGGTACATTTAGCTGTCTACTGTATCTAGACCACAGCTCACCAGAAGTATGGATCTATATTAATTCATGGGCAATTGCTGACATATGGCTAGATGGTCAGGGACAATGAATAGAAGTGGAGATTGATGACATGACAGTCTGGGGTAGAGTCTCACATCTCTTGAATAGTCTGTTCTGTTTTTCTTTTGTTTTTTTCTTTTTGCATTTCATTTTGGGTAATTTTTATTGATCTATCTTCAAGTTTATTGATTCTTTGCTTCCCTGTGTTGAGTTTACCAATGAGCTCATCTAAACATTCTTCATCTCTGTTAACTGTGTTTTTTATTTTGATCATATGCGTCTTCCTTTTCACTGCTTCCCAGGGAGAATCTGTCTCTTATAGCTCTCCCAGGAGTATTGTACTATTATTTTAAAAATAAAGTCGTTTTGGGGCACCTGGGTGGCACAGTGGTTAAGCGTCTGCCTTCGGCTCAGGGCGTGATCCCGGCGTTATGGGATCGAGCCCCACATCAGGCTCCTCCGCTATGAGCCTGCTTCTTCCTCTCCCACTCCCCCTGCTTGTGTTCCCTCTCTCGCTGGCTGTCTCTATCTCTGTCAAATAAATAAATAAAATCTTAAAAAAAAAATAAAGTCGTTTTGGCATGAGGTGGTCGGTACAGGAGGTGAGCATTCTATGATGTTCAGACTAATAGCTGTAAATAGCCACTGTAAACTTAGGTCTTGGGGTATGGACTTCAGAAATGTTTCTGTTTCTCCTGAAGATGTAGTATGAGGCCTAGCATGTCTTCCTGCTCCTCCTCCAAGGATAGAGCATTCTTTCTGCCCACAGTTTTTGGTGCCTTTTTCACTACAAATTAAGTTCTATAGGAGAGATAGAAAAGATGTGTCTGTTTTTATGCCAATACCACACTGTTTTGATTACTTTAGCTTTGTAATATGATTTGAAATCAGGAAGCATGATGCCTCCAGGTTTGTTCTTCTTTCTTAAGAGTGCTTTGGTTATTTGTGTTTTTTTGATGGTTCCATACAAATTTTAGGAATTTTGCTTTATTTCTGTGATAAATGTCATTGGAATTTTGATAGGGAGTGTGGTAAATCTATAGATTATTTCGGGTTGTCTGGACATTTTAATGATATCAAGTCTTCCACTCCATGAATGTGGAATATTTTCCATTTATTTGTATCTTCTTTAATTTTTTTCATCAATGTCTTATAGTTTTCAGTGTAAAATCTTTCACCTCTTTGGTTAAATTTATTCCTAGGTATTTTATCCTTTTTGATACAATTGTAAAAGAGATTCTTTTTAAATTTCTCATTCTAATAGTTTGTTATTAGTGTATAGAAATGCAACATTTTTTCTATATTGATTTTGTATCCTGCAACTTTACTGAATCCATTTATTCTAACAGTTCTTTGGAGGAGTTCTTTTGGATATATATGTAATATTATGTCACATATATATGATATATATATATATGATATATATATATATATATCATATATATATATATGATCTTATGTTATCTACAAATAGTGACAGTTTTATTTCTTTAGTGATTTGGATGACTTTATTTCTTTTTCTTACCTAATTGTTCTGGCTAGGACTTCTAATACTATGTTGAATAAAAGTGCCAAGAGTGGGCATCTTTGTCTTGTACCTAATTAAAGGAAAAGCTTTCAGCTGCTCACTGTTGAGGATGATGTTAACTGTGGACTTGTCATAGATGGCCATTATTATGTTGAGGTAAATTTACTCTATACCTACTTTATTGAGAGTTTTTATCATAAATGGATGTTGAATTTGTCAAATGCTTTTTCTGCATTTATTGAGGTGATCGTATGATTTTTGCCCATTTTAATGTGGTATATCTCATTGATGGATTTACAGATATTGAACCATCCTTGCATCCCTGGAATAAATCCCATTTGATCATGGTGTATGATCTTTCTAACGTATTATTGAATTTGGTTTGCTAATATTTTGCTGAGGACTTTTGCAATCTTTGTTCATTAGGGGTATTGGTCTGTTAATTTTCTTTTCTTGTGGTGTCTTTCTCTGGTTTTGTTACAAGATAATGCTAGCCTTGTAAAAGGAGTTTGAAAGTGTTCCCTCCTGTTTTTTGAGAGATTTTGATAATGATTGATATTAATTCACTTTTATTTATGGATTTTCTAAAGATTTATTTATTTGAGAGAGAGAGCGCATGCATGTGAGTGAGGGAAGGGACAGAGGGAGAGAGAGAGGGACAGAATCTCAAGCAGACTTCCTGCTGAGCATGGAGCCTGATGCAGGGCTTGATTTCATGACCCTGAGATTATGACCTATGATGAAATCAAGAATTGGATGCTTAACTGACTGAACCACCCAGGCACTCCTTAATTCATTTTTAAATGTTTTGTAGAATTCATCAAGTAAAGCTATCTGGTCCTGGGCTTTGTTGTCAGATTTTTTTTTTTTTAAAGATTTTATTTATTAATTTGACAGAGAGAGACATCCAGCAAGAGAGGGAACACAGGCAGGGGGAGTGGGAGAGGAAGAAGCAGGCTCCTAGCAGAGAAGCCTGATGTGGGGCTCAATCCCGGAACACCGGGATCACGCCCTGAGCCGAAGGCAGACGCTTAACAACTGTGCCACCCAGGCGCCCCTGTCAGATGGTTTTTGATTAGTAATTCTCCTTACTAGTAATCAAAGTGTTCAGGTTTTCTATTTCCTCACGCTTCATTCTTAATGGATTGCATATTTCTAGGAGTTTATCAATTTCTTCTAGGTTGTCCAACTTCTTGGTGTATAATTATTCACAGTAGTGTCTTATGATCCTTTGTATTTCTGTGGTATCAGTTGTAACATCTCTTCTTTCATTTTGGATATTGTTTGAGTATTTTTTTCTTAGTGAATCTAGATAAAGTTTTGTCAATTCTGTTTATCTTCTGAAAACCAGCTCTCAGTTTCATTAATCTTTTCTATTCTGTTTTCAATCTCTATTTCATTTATTTCCACTCTGATCTTTGCTATTTCCATCCTTCTGTTAACTTTGGGCTTTGTTTATTCAACTTTTTTGAGTTCCTTGACATGTAAAGTTAGGTTGTTTGAGATTTTTCCTGTTTCTTGATGCAGAAATTTATTGCTATGAACTTCCCTCTTAGAACTGCTTTTGCTGCATCACATAAGCTTTGGTATATTGTATTTCCATTTTTGTTTGTCTTACGGTATTTTTTTCTCTTTTGATTTCATCTTTGATCCACTGATTGTTCAGGATCAAAATATTTTTATTAAATGAAATCATTTATAGTTCTTGAACTCAATGTAATTTAGTTGCTAATTTAAAAATTGAATATCATATTTCATTATATTACATCAACATCTATATGTATGATATACAAATATATGATTAATATGGATTAATATGGATTATTTGATATTTTGAAAAGTTTTCCAGAAGCTAAGTACAAATGTTGAGAATATTGTAATAAGTTCTGAGTACCTACAGAACCACAAACTGGAACATGAAAAAAAGCAAGAAAATGGAGGCTTGACATTACTGGCAAATGACTGTTAAGGAAAAATCTGTACTAAGAGAGAGGAAGGATCTGAAAAGTTAATTTTTAAAATTCATCTTGCTGCTCAAATCATTACATACTCTGAAGTTGTGTGTGTGTCTCAATCCACTGAACTCCATAGTATTCTGACAATTGCTTTTTGTTTTGAGGACACGTAGCAAAAAATATGGAGAAGCATTCCCCTGAGGCCTTCAGTAATATTAGTAGAGCAGATGTTTTAAGGTCACAGTTACCATTATGGTACTCTTGAGTGTCAGATTCTGAGCAACAAAGGCATCTGTGTGTTCTTGTAAATCTGTGTATGTATGTTTATGATATATAGGGTCCACTAAAATATGGGGACCAGAAAAGAGGCCCCTCTTGCAGAGGTATAATTATAGGACTGATTCTATCCTTTTTCTTGATTGCCAGTTAAATATCTTCTAATATTTAAGTATTTCTAAATATTTTTCTCATTCATTTAGAGTGCCTATATACCTTGGAAAATGGTTTAGATACCCCTTCCCTTCTCTGATGGCTTCCTGTATTAGTTTTCTATTGCCAATTAACAAATTATCACAAATTTAGTAACTTAAAGAAACATGCATCTATTATCTTGGTTTCTGTGGGTCAGGATTTTCTGTATGATTTAGATGGATCTTCTGCTTATAGTCTCACAAGGCTACAATCAAGGTATTATTTGGTATTTTCATCTGAGTGTTATCTGATAAAGAACCTGCTTTAGAGCTCATTTGGTTTATGTATAGAATGTATTTCCTTATGGGTATGTGATTGAGGGTCCTGGCTTTTTCCTGCCTGTTGGCTGAAGCCCAATCTCAGCCTACCCACAGATTCCACAGGCCAATTTAGTAAATTTCCATGTTGGTTTCTTCAACATAGTTGCTTACTGTGTCAAGCCAGCAAGGAGAAACTCTCTCCTCAGGGAAGGCCCACCTCCTTTTCAAAGGGCTTTTTCCAGATTAAGACAGGTCTACCCAAGTAATCTCCTTTTTGGTTGGTTAACTCAAAATCAATTTATTTGAGACTTTAATTACATCTGCAAAATTCATTCACCTTTGCCATACTCTACTGCCTAGAAGTAAATCATGGGTTCTGCCATACTTCAGGGGAGAGGATTATACATGGTATGGACACAAAGAAGTGGACATCAACCTAGAATCCTATATCCCACATTTCCTATTCCCAAAATTGCCTCTTGAGTTTTCCCAGAGTTATCTACTTAACACTTCACTAAACTTCTCTGCAAATTAGAGAACAATAATAAAATAATTATCAGGTTAATTCATATTTCTTCTTGATAGTGTAGGATGTACAGATAGAAACTACTTCAGCTTAGCTATGTCTGCACTTTTACCATTCTGACAAGTACTATTATTACTACTACTACTACCACCATGAGGATGATTACTATTAGCTGACCACTTACCGAGATATTACTATATATTCAGTATTGTTTGAAGTGTTTTACTAGAATTTAATCTTCATAAAAACCTCAGCAGACAGAGGTTATTTTTTATCATGCTCATTTCATATTTTGGGAACCATTTGTATAGAGAAGTTTAGACTGTGCAGCAGTAAAGAAGTAGCAACAAGATTCCAATTCAGGTAGTAAGCTTTCAAAGCCCATTTTTGTAATCACTACATTAGGTGGTCTCATTTTGTAGTACTTAGAAACTTCAGTTTTCCTCATTAGCTGTTCCTTTTTCAAGCTTATGCTGCTTTTCAAAAGTTCTATTTTCCTTGTTCAATTGCTGCTTAAGAGCTATAACTGAAATTCATTTATGTTTATTATTTTAGGTTTTTGTTTTTTGGATTTTTTTGGTGAAAACTTCTGTAATTTTGCTTTACTACAGCATTTTTTTCCTAGAATATTCAGTCTGCTGTATAAATAAGGCTAAAATGGTGGATAAAATATGGAAATCCTTCAGTACTGATTGGTAAGTAGCTGCCCCACCTCTGAATACTCCTCCTACCATCCAGTCTGCTTAGGTCCCCAGCTGAAAAAGCCCGGGACCTCTTCACAATCCTACAACTAAAGGATTAACATCTGACAAAGTAGAAGTTCTTCAAGTCTGCTTCCCTTCTGATTGGCCAGTGCCTAGTGCCATAGGGAATGAGAAATATTTTGCATTTCTGTTTTACGTAACTTTAATTCTCTTTCCTTTATATTATGCTGATGGTCACTTTAAGCTCTTCATTATGAGTCAGGTCAAGCAGCACACTTATTGTAAGAAACAGGCAAGAAATTTTCCTATATTCTATGAGGAAGATTTAGGTCCTCTTGTTCTGTATTTCTTTTATATTTAGCATATATCTTCATGGTAGTTATGATTTCTTTTTTTCTCTTTTTTTTTTTTTTTTAAGATTTTACTTATTTACTTGAGAGAGAGAGCAGAGCCGAGCCAAGGAGAGCACATGAGTGGGGGGGGGAGGAGGTAGAGGCATAGAGGCAGAGGAAGGGGAAGAAGCAGACTCTCTGATGAGCAGGGAGCCTGATGTGAGGCTCAATCCCAGGACCCTGGGATCATGACCTGAGCTGAAGGCAGACACTTAACTGACTGAGCCACCCAGGTGCTCTGATAGTAATGATTTAATAATGTTTATCTGTATATACGTGTCTTTCCCCATTACAGGGAGTGTCATTTCCTCTGGGCATCTTTAGTGCCTAGAATAGGGTGTGAGTACATAATAGTGTACTTGTTGAATGAAACAATCAATGATTGGTTAGATCAACCAGCAGGTGGAATGGCTGAAGAGACTATAAATGTGTGGTTGAGTATATTTGGGGAGATTCAAATACAATAAAGCTGTCTAGTTAGAGTCTTAGGGAGGCAAGTCTAGAATTTGAGCATATTTATGAAAATTAACTAACTGGTGAGTTAATGCTGAATTATTTCCCCCTTTGCCGTTGGTCTAAACAATTGAGAATGAACTATTATAAACATGGTTCTTTTTTGTTTATAGAAAACATACAAAGTGAAACCTGATGGGCTCTATTATTCCAATCCCATTTGTCTTACTATTATAGAGTGAAGCTTTTATTTTTTTATTTTTATTTTATTTTATTTTTTAAAGATTTTATTTATTTATTTGACAGAGACAGCCAACGAGAGAGGGAACACAAGCAGGGGGAGTGGGAGAGGAAGAAGCAGGCTCCCAGCAGAGGAGCCTGATGTGGGGCTCGATCCCAAAACGCCGGGATCATGCCCTGAGCCGAAGGCAGACACTTAACAACTGCGCCACCCAGGCGCCCCTAGAGTGAAGCTTTTAATATCGATATTAATATTAGCAATTTGTTGAGTATTTTATAACTGAGCACGTATGTACTAAATAAATTATAATATGTAATGTTATAATTGAGCCTGTATTTGTGATTTTTTTGAACAATCATATACTATGTTCTGTGTAAAGTACTTTACAAAATTTAGCAATGAAGCAATGCAAATCTGTGTTATTTCCTGACTTACTACTTTTCAAGTGATCCCTCATTGTTCTACAATAAAGTTCAGCTTTTAGGCAAAAAATCTTTTAAATCAATTTTCATCTTGGAGTTCACGCTTTCTAGGAAGGCATTACTGATTGTCCAACTCTGTATTAGGTGATTCTCCTAAAGCTACCCAGTATTTCAACTAAATTGAAAGACCCAAATTATAAAAATAAGTATTAACCACCCTCCACTAATTTCTTATTACTTACAAAAATGTCCTGTTTCCTTTCGTTTCCTCTAGCATAGATTTCTGGAGGACAGTCACCTAATATAGTTCTAGAAGAGTGATTGCTAAATAAAAACTGAATGAATAGATTAATTGAAGAGAAAAATTACATTAAAAAACAAGATAACCAAACCCTATCTATTTGTCAGGCTCTTCTTGCTTTGCAAAACACCTTTACATTTATCCTATCATTGAGCTCTCTTAACCGATTTGAATCACAGGCATTACCACCGTTTTAGAGATGAGAAAACTGTGTTAACACACGTGTTCCAAGAAACAGGCAAGAAGACAGGAGTACTTGGATGTGAGCCCAGATCTCCCAACAAACTGAGTAGCACCTTCTCCACTACATCTCATGGCCTTCATTAAGGATTCGGTCCCAATACAAAATTTCATATAAGGGATACAACTTCCGGTGGAAGGGTCTGACTGGAAGTGCTAGCTCTGGCACAAAACTGAAAAAAAAAAAAAAAGATGTGTTTTTGCCATTCTCTCATTACTTACAGTTTAAAGTATATTTTGTGAATTTTTAATATAAATGATGAACTAATATACTTCAGCCTTTTTCGAAAATCTTTCTCTCAGCTCTTTAACTCTCACCTACCTAATCCCTTCCTTCTTTCCTAAGGCTCATAGAGGGCGCTAATAAAGTGCTACTCACTGGTTGAGCGAAGCTCCACTCAAAACACACCTCGCACTGCAACTGAAAGGCGCAGCGCCACCACCTCAGACTTCCTTCTCCTTTCCAAGGCAGGAGGCGTGGCCAATTTCCCTCATTCAAATAAAAAACCAGGAGATTTGCATGGGGAACGGCTGATCCGTGAGCCTATTGGCTGTTAGTACCATGGGCGTGGCAAATATTACGACCATGTAGCCCCGCCTACATTAATTTGCATAACGGCCCCGGCGCGTGCAAGGGAGAAGCGGGTTTGTTTTTGAATCTGCGGAGGCGGCGGCGGCAGCGGCGGCGCGGCGACTGAAGCGCGCGATACTGAAGCGGCCGCGTTGAGGACGGTTGCGCGGAACGGCTCTGTAGGAAGGAACTTGGTTCCCCCTCCCTCATCTCCCGCCCCGAAAGGTATATGTGACTCCTAGGGGCTGTTATAACCACATTTTCTTAAATTACTATTGTATTTATGAAGAGTCAAGACCGCATTATGGCGGCTGCGGGAGATGTGTGTGCGCCTGCGCGGTTGCGGAGCTGCGGGCGGGCGCTGCATGGGAGCACGTGATCTTGCGGGGTCGGGCTCTAGCTGCAGTTGTGCAGCTGGCGGGGCGGTGGCTGCGCAAGCGCAATATTCATTTTCAAGATCTAATGTTCTTGTTGGACGCCATTTGGGTTCTAGATTTAATTTTCCTCGTTCTTGAGGAGTTTCATTTTCTTATCCTCCAATTCCCACATTTTTCAAGGAAGACGTTTCTCTTGTGTTTTACTCTTCTATCGACCTCAAACTCTTTTTATATTTTTCCGATTCTCTGAGAAGCTGTAAACTTAATTTTCTGTAAAAATGATTGTCACTTGTGGTTCTCGATTATAATTTCACTTTTAGGGTAATGCTGGGTCAAGTTTATATTTAGGGAGATAAAGATCAGCACCTAGTGGTGGTCTCAGGGGAAGTACATTTAATTGAACTGCACATTTGCAAATACATTTTTAACCCTATTTTTACCAGTTCTGTTATCAGGGAATGTTTACAAAATAGAAACAGTTTGAGTTTTGGAAATATGAGGGGGAAGGGGCATTGGAAGAATCATATCTCAATCTAAGTTAATGAAGCCTTAATTTTATCAGTTTGTGTGCTTCTGATCCTACTTGCATTTGAGTTTTAGATTTTGCAGTCTCTGATCTCTTGTCCATAAGGGCTTCAGTTTGGTCATTTTTGTTACTCTGACTTTTACAATTAAGTCTTTTTTTTTTTTTTTTTTAGCATTTTATTTGTTATGATATGTGAAATAACACTTGGTTGGTAAATTTTTCTTACCAAGAATTCTGCAAAGAACTAACTGAACTGAGGCCTTTATGAGGAAATGAAGTTAACCATCAATGAAAAAAAATCAGTTGATTCTTTAAAAAAAACTGCCCCATATACATGTGTATGAGATACAGTTGTGTTTGATTTCTTAGTGTTCCTAGTTTTTTTTTCTTAAAGAAGGTAATTGTAAGTATGCTACTGATTATTTTAGTTTAAAGTGGTTGTGTCACTATATTTAAATCTTACATAACACCCCTGGGATGAGTGTTACACAATTTGATATAATTCTATTATTGTGCAAATTATTTCTTACTGGGCTAAAAGCTTGTAACTGGTTTTCATAAACTTCACCTGTGGTTTGTGTGTACAATAATTGGTTTCTTGGTTAGTTATAGAACACTAAGTTTAAATCAGTCATCTGTCAAATGAAGAAGTGGCTAGTACTTATAATGGTTGGTTAGGGACGTTTTTCTTGCCCAAAGCAAGTACCATTAGTATTAAGTAGATGTAATTGAAAGGAATAGTTTTGGTTGGTGGATTTTTAAAAAATGACGTCACATATGAGATAGAATGGAGTGATAGGAAAGATAATTCTTTTTTCTCAACAGGAAATTAGCCGTTCACATAATTCCTGGACCTCTGGACTCCTGTACACAGAAATATATTTAGAGGGCAGTTGTGTAATCTCTTCCCTTTTTATACTTGTGGGGTGGATTACCCAGCACACCCTTCCCCCACTTCCTGGGACATTGTTTCAGATGTTTAGAGTTGAAAATACGTTGTATTTTGTATATCTGTGTGTTTGTATGTGTATTTATATACACATACATATTTAAGAAAAGAAAAGAACTCTGATCTTAGGGCATGGTACACTTTGCATTTCCAGAAAAGTGAAGTATTTTGGTTTGTGTATTTAAGCTTATGTTTTCATTTGAATATACAAATGATTGCCTCTTAGGTTAATGCTGAAGATTGTAAGAGGTACTTGAAAACACTGAGGAACATAATGTATAATGTAAATATTTCTTAGTAAGATAATTTTGCTGTTAGAAAGGCAAATATACTTCTATGAACTTAAAACTAAGATCAGTGAATTGTCTGAATGGCCACTATTTGTTTGTTATTGTTCTTTCAGTAACAAGCATGTTTTGAAATTTTAGTTTGGTAGTTATGAAACCACAAAATTTTGGCACATATGCAACATATATAACATTAAGACTAGATTACTTAACGAACGAATACTAAGTTACTGGGGTCATTTAAAACCTTTTTAGTTTTGTAGATTTTAAATATAAAATGTAGTTTAGACAAAAAGGTTTGATTAAGCCATAAACCATTAAAATTATCTTTTTCCTTAAAATCGTGATTTGAATATATGATACATATATTTAAAAACTTTTTTTACTTATTATAGCACATTTGGAAAGTGTTGAGAATTAGCAACATTTAGAAGTAAACTCTAAATGTTTTGGAGATTTTTGTTATTTTTCCATGGCTGATCAATCAATCAATAAATATGGATTGTTCAATAAATATTGATTAGTTTTTCATTTGGGCCATAATTTCATTTCTGTTCTTTTCCCATTTCCTTATTCTTTTAATAATACTTTGATGTTTTTTAAATATATAATATTCTTTTAAAAATGTTTAATGGCTACATAATATTATGTTGTGAAAATATCCCAAATCATCAGATATTCTTCAGATGATTTTAAGTGGTTATGTGATATTGTTATCTCTAATAAGAATGTACTGTGACTTACTAAATATTTCTTTCATTGACCATTTGTTAGTTGCCTTTTTCCCTGTTATAAATAATGCTACAGTGAACATCCTTGCACATGAGTCATGAACTGCATCTTATATTTCTTTGAAATTACTGCTTCAAAGGGCTTTTAAAGTAATTTACACAATTAATAAAAGCTTGGTTTTTTTGAAAAGCATTTCCCATACCACCATCAATTTGGTGGCTGAAAAGTAGTGGCTCATTAATTTTTTTTTCTTTTTGATAACTAATGAAATTCAGCTTTTTAATGTTTATGAATGCATTTTTCTCACTTTTGTGAATTAGCTGTTTGAGGCTTTTTTATGTATTTTTCTATTTTTTAATGTTTTTCCTGTTGGTGACTATTTATGGATATAGTCCATATTTTGCTATTCATATTTTTGGCAGGTTTTTTTTAGTTTATTACTATTAAAATTGCTTACGGTTTTATATATTCAGAAGTTTGCCATTTTTATGTAGTAATGCACTGCTTTTTCTTATTTGTGATTTCTTCCAGGACTTCTCTGCCTAGAAAATATGACCTGTTGTGGGATAAACTAAATGTTCACCTATTTTGTTTATTTTTTCTACATACTGTAAGGATCTTAAAAAATGTATTTTGATCTGTATGGAGTTTATTTTGCGGTATTATATGAGGATGTGTTGCTAGTTTCCAGTTTTTCCAAATATCTAGTTTTCTTAGAATTTTATGTTGATCTCTTTTCTTACTGCTTTGAGTTACTATTTTTAGTCATAAGTTACTAGATTTGAGCTATAGTTCTGCTTCATTTACTAGGGATATTTAACTTGGGGTCCATTGGTCTCAGGAGTTCCTATAGATAGGCTTTAAGAGGATTCCTTGGTAGATTCTTCCATGGATTCCTTGATGTATACAACTTTATGTGAGTGTGCATATGTGCCTTTTTCTGGGTTAAGAGTTATAGTTTTCATCAACTGTTGACGGGAATATGTAGTATAAAACCTAAGAGCAGGTCAGCAAGCACTGTCTAGCCTTATTCATACAGCAGTACTGTATTGTTTTATTTGCCGTAGTGCTGTAGACTATATAAATATGTGGAGGGGCAATACTTATAATTTTTTTTCAGAGTTTTCTTAGCTAGTCTTCTCTGTTTTTGCCTACGAACTTTAGATTCATTTGGTTAAGTTTTTAAAAAACCAGTTATTTGAAGTTTTGTTTAGGATTGCATTAAACCTAAATTGGGGTGAGTTTACATCTTTATACTGTTTTTTTTTTTTTTAACTCATGAATAGAACACAATTCCTGCAGATTCCACAAAATGTCCTTTTTTTTAAGAACACTGGGAAAATTTGTGATATGTTACTTTTCATTAAGGTGTTATTTTACTTGTTTCCTAGTGCTGATATAATGTTAATAGGGATAAGTTGTTAGAGGATATAGGACTGCATTTCTATTTTTAATCTGCCTTAGGACATGGTGATATGAAAATAGTGCAAGTATGAAGTTAGAAGTGGGAAAATAGGTTGGCAAGTTAAAGTGTTCTACAGTATTTGAAACCAAAATTTTTCTTTAACATAGACTTTTTTTTTTTTTAATAGAGAAATGTTGAAAAGTTATTCATTTTTCTGGCCAGGATGGAACCTAATAATATAATAAAGTTAAACATTTTTATTTTTAGTTTCTTTGGTCACTATATGTTATTCTCTCGTAAGGATGTTTTCCTAATATACTAGTATAAATTCATTGTCCATTAAATCTATTCTTTGTGCTGATTGGCTTCCATGAAAATAACTCTAGGAAATAGGTAGAAATTAATTCTTAAGATATTATTGGCTTTTACCAAACTTTTTTTTTTTTTTTTTTTTTTTTTTAAGATTTTATTTATTTATGTGACAGAGAGACAGCCAGCGAGAGAGGGAACACAGCAGGGGGAGTGGGAGAGGAAGAAGCAGGCTCATAGCAGAGGAGCCCGATGTGGGACTCGATCCCGGTACGCCGGGATCACGCCCTGAGCGGAAGGCAGACGCTTTAACGACTGCGCTACCCAGGCGCCCCTACCAAACTTTTTAAATGAAAAATTCCCTCCCATTTTTGGGTCTTTTTCAAGCAAAGCCGCTTATAGAAATTTGCATATTTTACTTCTTTTATGTGACCTTTGCTCTTGAAAACTTTTTCTAGTTCTGACAAATTATGATACTTGGTTTTTTAGACTATAATAGTTGAGGAATAGTAAAATAGGGACAGGAGAAGTGCTACTGTAGAAACATATATGGATAGGAGCAAGAAGTGATGGCTAGCATCATGATAGTGAAGAGGGGTCAGGTTTCAAGTGTTAGAAGCAAGAATTTAAAAACTTAGTTTTGAGGTCATGTAGTTTGGGAATTAGTATTCCTAAAGCTGAGTCAGTATTTGTAACATGTTCATTATGGTAATTGATGATCTTATTAATGATTCTGGATCATAGAGAATATTTAATTTAACTTGTTCAAGAAGGCAAAGAACTGTATAATTTAGGTTAGAAAGGTTTCTATTGTAATTTTTAAGTTTTGAGGTATATGGAAGATTCATACATGGGCATATGTACTTTCTCAAGGGAGTCACATGTGGGGTGTATTATGGATGAAAATTAGGTGATGTTTTTAACATAATGTATAGTAGAGTACAAATAAAAAAAATGACCAAGCACCTCTGGGAAGCCATAGTCCCTGTAAGTTCCCTAGGGTATCTAGAAATTACCTATCCATTAGTGGAGTTTCTCTTTTGAATTTCTTGCCCATTTGACCTTGTTATGTTCTTTACAGAACCCAAGACTTTAAAAATGATTTTGCGGTGTTCTTTTCAGATTGTCCTGAAATCTGAAGAGTAAGTCAGTGGTTTAACCAGTCATTTTATCTTGTTAAAACAGAAAAGTGAATTCCGAAAAATTAAATTTTGTTTATATATTCTTCGAGTTACATGGTGGAAACCCATTTTGTATTGGAGATAGAGAGTATGAGTGCTGGGCAGCATTTTCATTTTTTAATGTCTGCAAAATGAGAAGACTAGGGCACCAGTGCTTGTTTGTACAATGTGAATGTCTTCACTTTTGAATTTTGATCATTTGCATTTTTGAGTCTTTAAGAGAATGACTCAGGCATCTCCTTGGCCACTTTCCAAAAAATGTGATAAGCCTAAGGGTACAGTAGACAATACTTTCTTGAGAGACTTTATAATTGGACCTAGGTGAATGTGAAAGTCTGAGAAATGAAGATGACCTATTAACTTTATCATGAGAAATATTCATTTATTCATGTCTGCAGTTTTTCATTTCTCAGAATATTATAAAAATATTTTGTCATTTTTTAATTTAATAACTAGGAATAATTAGCTATAAACCCTTTAATTTGGGAGAGAGGGCCCCTTTGTAAGATGTGAGGTAGTAGTGTCATAATGTCTTAACTGTACAGTTCTTTGTCCCTTTCTTTGTATAACCCTGTGCTCTCTGGAGTAATTATTTTCTGGGTGGGTACCTAGGAATTATGTGTCCAGTACTCTATGGTACTTTTACATGTTAAAGAGAATTTGCCCGAATGTTAAGGCAGTGATTCTCAGAACTGACAGAGCTCTTAAAGGATTTCTCCTTGAGTCAGTCATTCTCAAAGATAATGCCATCCAGTTCATAAAAAGATAAACCTAGAAGATGAGAATAGAATCTGCCATTTTGAGAACCAGGAGAAAGGTTGGTGAAACAGTGAATGATGTGACTGCTTCAGCTCATTCTCAACTAAGGCTTTGGAGTTTAGTAGGAGTGTATCTGCCTTATTGCCCTTACTAGATTAAGTGTTTTAAAAGGAAGAAGTAGTGAAAAATGTGGAAGAGAAAAGAGACTGTCTTTGAAAATTTCTCTTATTTCCTTTTAGGTGTTAAATGTCAGGAACTAATTGGATTGCAATAAAGCCTGAACTGCTCTGTGAGATTATTACCATGGTTTAAGGATGATAAATGTTTATTTCTCTCCTGTAACAATACAGAAAAAGACTGTTTAGGGTTTAAGGTGGCTTTGACTTAACGTATGGTTCCAGGTTGAACATGACTACTCCACAGTTTACCTACCAGGGGCAAGAGAGAAAGGGCAATGGGAGTACACACCTCATTCTTTTGAGAACATGATCTGAAAGTGGCATGTATCACTTTGACTCATGTTTTATGGGTGAGAATTTAGTCATTGGAACATACTCAGTTGGGAAAGGAAGGCTGGTTAATGTAGTATCTAGGTGGATAACCATGTGCTCAGTTAAAATTAAGGAATTTTATAAAAGGAAAGAAATGGTTGTTAGGGAACAGCTAGCCCTTTCTGCTATAAAAGTAAGCTGGAGAAGTAGTCTCTCAAAGTAATTCATAATTTGATATTGAAAACTAGTTTTTTGTTTTAAGAGTTATGGTTAAAACTGTGTCTTCCTTGGTTTCTTCCTTTTTTTGAGAGAGAGAATAGGGGAGAAGCAGTGGGCGAGAGAGCGAAAATCTTTTTTTTTTTTTTTTTAAAGATTTTATTTATTTATTTGACAGAGAGCCAGTGAGAGAGGGAGCACAGGCAGGGGGAGTGGGAGAGGGAGAAACAGGCTGCCTGCGGAGGAGCCTGATGTGGGGCTCGATCCCAGGACTCCGGGATCACGCCCTGAGCCGAAGGCAGATGCTTAACGACTGAGCTACCCAGGCGCCCCAAGAGAACGAAAATCTGATGCAGGCTCCTTGCCCAGTGTGGAGCCTGACATGGGACTTGATCTCATGACTCCAAGATCATGATCTGAGCTAAAATCAAGAGTCAGACGCTTAACTGACTGAGCCACCCACACACCCCTCTATATTTTCCTTTGAAGTGGAATTTTGAGAGCTTTGTATTCATGATTTGTGGTTGAGATTCTAGTTATTATATTTACCTTATTTGGTGGAATACTGCCCCTTTCTTCTTGCCTTTGCAAACATATTAAAATCATGTTTAGCTTTGCAAGATTAGAATTATAATTTAATATTAAAATCTCAGTGTAATATTTTATTTATTTATTCATTCATTCATTCATTCAGTTTACTATTTTAAAACTTTATCAGTTAACTTGCTTATTTTAAAAGGGTGAAAGATTGTGGGTAAGGACTGTGGGTAATGACAGTTGTTTGAACTACTTGTTTCAGTGTCAAAGTTGAGTGTGTGTTTTTAAAATTTTTTTTACATTTAAGTAATTTCTACACTCAACTTGGGAGATCAAGAGTCACATGCTCCACCGATTGAGCCAGCCAGGTGCCCCAAAGTTATGTTTTTATCATGTTTTCCAGATCTTATTTTTCGTTTGTAGCTATATGTGTGAAATACACATTTTGAAGATAGAAAATATGATTTTTGAGGACTTTGTAATACACACAAGTAAAAAGATTGTGGTTGTAAATTCTTTGCATATAGGTAAAACTTACCTGATTAATAAGTAATTAAAAGCAGTTTTCTATATAAGTAAAAAAACATACCATGTAAGGCACAGAAAGTGAAACTGTAATAGGGGAGATCAAGGAAATCTTAGGGGAATTGTATTTTAAGGGATGAATTAGAAGGATATTCTCAGTAAAGGAAATAAATAGGGTGTTCAGGGTATCAGAAATGAGAAAGAAGGTAGTGTGTTAGGAGAAGTCTGAATAGCTCTCTGGTATATGACATAAGATCCTTGATATTGTAGGAGTCACTGCTGCCATGGTGCCTACATAATAAAACTAATAAAGGATGTTGTTATTTTCAGCTGAAAGTTTTCTAATTTCTTTTCTTTGACTCTGCTTTACTTCCTGTCTCACTTAAAGGCATTTATTCCTTTCTATTTCTATGTTTATAGTTGTGTAGTGCTTCATAAACTTTCTGCAGTTAGGAATTACATCTTATTGACATGTGTGGCAACTGTCACATTTTAAAGAAAAACCCCATCTAATTAGGAATGATAAGGCCACTATTAAAAGAGTAAGATTGCTTTCCACATTGACTTCCTTAATAGGCAATAAATATTTGCTTATTGAAAGACTAGAACCCTTTTGCCTTAGGTGGCGTGCAAGAAAGAGAAGTAAGGTATGCTAGTTCCTCTTTTCCTTTAACTCATGATTATCCACAGATGTCAGACTTTTTAAAAAATAATTAAATACATAATTTACTTAAGCACCCACTGGATAAATTGTCAAAAGATTTGACAGGCACTTGCATATGAAAAATTATAAATTGTGAGTCAAATTTTAGAAAAAATTCTTCCATCTCATTCATTACAAAATAGAAGAAAACAAGGAAACACCATTGCTTACCTATTAATAAGTTTCTAAGATATAACTCTGAAGGGCATAATGTATACAAATTAATAAAGTTTTGAAAATATGGAATGACATAATTATTTTGTGTTTTATCTTTGTGTAATTCTTTACTTTCCCACCAAACTTAAGTGATTTAAAAGTTGGAAGATAGCAAAAATGAAGAAAGAAAAAGAATTTTCCTAAAATCAATAATATGGTGAAGTGGAAAGAACAGTAATTTTATATTGGGATCAGGGCATTTAGAATCTCCCAGCTGCATTAATATAAAATGGTGGTACCACCTACCTGGTAGGATGGTTGTGAGGGTTAAATGAGATTAAATACAAAAAATGGTTAGCAATTTTTTGTGGCACATTTTTCTTCTCTGACTTCAATCAATTGATGAATCAATTAGTCAGGCATGAATATTTAAGAGGCAGCTAGGTGCAGCCATAGGGAGCCCTTCAATGGAGGAGATTTATAGAAAATGACAATATGCTTGATTACTGGAGCTAGAATTAAAATGTTATTTAGAGAAGTAGTTTTATGATCCACTCACTAATAGAGAAAAATAATCATTTAAAAAAGTAGTGTATTTGCAAACGTTTGTGAAGGAGTCTAGATTTAGGACTGTTTTATTTCAGAAAGTATTTAACAATTAAAAGCCCCGCAAAGTTACTAAATTTACTAAGTTTACAGTAAGCTTCTTCATGGCAAAGAAGCAGCCATTTTCTCACATTAATTATTTATCTTTAGAGTTTGTCAGTTTTTTTCAGATAATCATTATTGCCAAAGTTAGAGAGGAAATCATTCATTTTGGGGACTAGATCCACAAATGCCTTTTTTTTTTTTTTTTTTTTTTTTAATTTAAGGGTGCACAGTACTCCCTCCCCTATATTTACTTTCCAGGTATGGAACTTGCTGGACATGCTCACTCAAAGTTAAGGCAAAACAAAGTGTCAGTTTTCTTCCATAACCATTCCTGTGGCCAAGTTCCTGCCCCTTAAGATACAGATTTTGTTTGTTTAATGATCTTATTCTTTATTTTTTTTCTTGATACTTTATTTACACAGGTCTAATGAGAAGTTGTTTAATACCAAAAGACTTCCCTATTGTCTGGTTAGGAAAACTACATACATTTGACTTGAGGTTTAAGAATTAACTTTTGTCTAGATGTTTTGTAAAGTGTAATTATTTATCTGCTTGATTACAAGATCAGGAACCAAGAGCCATCTAATTCATCTCAATGAATGTTCACCTGCAGTACTTAAAACTAGGGTCTTATGGTTCTGATTTCCATATTTGTCAATGTCCTGGTCTGTTGGGAAGTGATATTCTTACTCCTATTAAACTTAGGAATGTATGAAGTATAGAAGACATAACTAAATTAGGTTCTGGGAGGACTTACTAGGCGTCATTTCTACATTTGAGGTGCAGTCATTTCTACATTTGAGGAACAGTCCTTTTTCCCTGTTGTAACCTAATTTTAAGCTTTCTCTTTTTAAATGTCACATTTCTCTTGTAGTCATGGTTACCAATTTGATTTATCCAATTTTTCCTGATAGGAAGGAAAAGATTCTTATTGGAACTATGTAAACTGCTTTATAAAAAAGTAAAAATATTCAGTTAGGTAAGTTCAATCAATATATTCAGTATTTTTCTACAGAATTGCTCTTTAATTTTTCTGGTAGCTTCTTATAACCTACATTAAGATCTTTCACAGATTATTTTTCCCCTGGAATTCTGAGGATACTGGATCAAGATATTATTTAAATTATTATTTATACAAAGTATATTTTAAATTGAAGTTTAAAGATAGATAAAAAAGAAAGTGTTTTCCATATATAACCATTAAAAATATTAACCATAGTTAAATCAGTTCATTTGGTCCTAGGTAATTCTTGTTTTCCTTGTCTAGAATTAAGTAATCTACTTACACAAAGTTGTCTGCACTGTACCAATAGAATCATAGAAGTGCTGACCCGTTCTCTTGATACAGATATGATAGATGATTTATGAAGGTAATGTTAGCTTTATACCAGGAAGCCTGTATCCTGGAGTCTCTTCTACATAATAGTAATAGTTAAGATGATTTGGTATGGTCCTTACGTTTATTTAGTAGACAAGCATCCCTCACGTACAGTGGCAGCAAGAATCTTGACTCATTTTTATTTCTTTAGTTTCGTTGCTACGGTTGGCCTAGTTGCCCTCTACATGTGGTACACTGCTGTAGTCAGAATTTTATTTGCCATGTAGGGAATTCTTTACTCTTTGTGTAGCACCTTTGTTTTCCATGTATCATGTCTTCTTATTGGTTTATTCTGTCATTAGGGGAAGGGCACCCTATTCTCTAGTAACTTTTTGAGAAAGAGTAAATGGGAAGTATTTTCTTTTGAAACCAGGGGTGTGTGAACATGGTTAACTATATTTTTAGATTGTTGATAGATAGTTTGGCTAGGTATAGAAATCTAGGTTGGAAAATATTTTTCTTCAGAATTTTAAAGGCACTGTTTCAATATCTTTTTGCTTCTATTACTGCTGAGAAATCTGAAGCCATTCCTATTTCTGATTTTCCCCTCACTGGAAGCTGTTAATCTGTTAATAGTCTTTAGTGTTTTGAAATTTCACTGTAATTCTTGGATGTGGATCTGTTTATCATTGTTTGCTGGCATTCATCAGGCCCTTTCAGTTTGGGAACTCTTGTTTTTCATTCTTGAAATTTTTCTTAAATGATTTCATTGGCAATACCTTTCTTCTGCCATTCTGTCATTCCAGTGTGAATTTTTGGAGGGGTACTTCACTTTTCTTAGATTTTTTTCCCCTCCTACTTACAACTCTGGTTTTTTGTTCAATTAGATTTCTTCAACTTTATCACCCAGTTCTTCTATTGAGTTTTTCATTTTTTTCTATCATCTTCGTCATTTCTGCTTTTTGGTCCTTGCCTGTAGTATTCCCCTTCCCTTCCCCCCCCCCCTTTTTAAAGTAAACTCTGTGCCCAGTGTGGGTCTAGAACTCATGACCCTGAGATTACGTCTCATGCTTTACCGACTGAGCTAGCCAGGTGCCCCTAGTATTCTGTTCTTGACACATGACTGCAACATCTTTTTTTATCTGTGGATATTAATTTTTTTTGAAGTTTTTTTCTTGCATAGTTTTTATGTTTTCTTTTTTGTTTTGTTTTGGCTTGTTTTTGGTTTGTTTTTGGTCTCTGTCTTCCATGTTAGACTTTAATCAGTTGCTTTTTTCTTCCTTGCCTGACTATATTATATATTGTGGAAGATTAAAAAGTTGATTAGAACAGCACCTAGGTGGCTCATTTGGTTAAGCATCTGACTCTTGATTTCAGCTCAGGTCATGATCTCAGGGTTGTGAGGTTGGGCCCTGCATGGGGGTCTGTGCTGGGTGTGGAGCCTGGTTAATATTCTCTCCCTCTCCCCCTCCCCCCAGAACCCCCCCCCCACTTGTGCACATTCTCTCTCCCTCAAAAACTTAAAAAAAAAAGTTGATTAGGTGGATGCCTGGTGGCTCAGTTTGGTTAAGCGTCTGCCGTCTGCCTTTGGCTCAGATCATGATCCTGAGATCGAGTCCTGCATCAGGCTCCTTGCTCAGCAGGGAGCCCACTTCTCCCTCTGCCTGCTTCTCCTCCTGCGTGTGTGCACTCATGTGCATGTGCTCTCTCTCTGACAAATAAAATCTTTAAAAAAATTGGAAAAGTTGATTAGAAAAGAATGTCTACATTTGTCAGCTTTTAACTTCTCTTTGGCTTATCTGGGTGGGCTGTTTTGAGAGTTCCCAAGACCTTAAGATCTTGAGTCTTGTGCTTTTTAGATACCTCTAGAGAATAGTTTTCCATTATCTTGAGTGATAGTAAAGCGAAGTTTCTTGAGTGACAGTACAAAGCTCCCAAAGAGGGAGGGGACCCGAGAGCGTTGCTCTAGTTTTCTATTTTCATACATGGGGAATAAAGGTCTGATTGCCAGCATTCTGGAAGATTAATGGAAGAAGCGGATTAGGGGTCTCTGCAGTAAGCACTCAATCCCTCTCTTTTTGGTATGCTACTCTAATTTTTAACTGTGGATGTTGTCTTCATATTTTTGCTAGGATTGTGGAGAGGAGGTATTCAGTGGAATGTGCTGAGGATATCTAGTATATCTTACTGATTCACAAACAACTTTGACTAGTAGTCCCTTTTTTAGTCACACCATCCTACTATTTGCTCCCTTCACCTCAGTTAGCCTAGTTCTCTTAGTCGCTGTCTTTTGAAGTTGCTGTCATGTAACTTAAATTGGTTCTTGTCCCCAGTAAAGCATGGAATATGATATTTGGGCAACTGCTTAGTTAGTTACCAATGGTTCTTCTTATTTTCCAGCTCCCAAATCTTTTAGCTATTTTCTCTTTTATTTTTCTCCTCAGTTTTGAGGATTTATGCTTTCAAAAAATAACTTTACTGTAGTTTTAGTGGGATTTGAGGGAGTGGGATTAGGTGTTTCCATTTCATTACCTTAACATCCTTTTAATGTTTGTTTTCTTTGTATGTATGAGGTTGGTAATAATACGTAACTAAAGTATATTAACTAAGTAAAAGTATTTACTTTCTACCTAATACAGTGAAACCTTTTGTTTAGGTTCTATGGAATTTTCAGTATTTTGTATATACAAAGTATTTTAATAGGATGATACATGTTGTATAAAAAGGTTATAGTAGTTGATTAGTTAATTCTCTTCCAATTCTCATTGTTACTTGTGCGACTCCTAGCAAATGGTTATATTCTCTTCTCATAGAACTTTGAAACACAATTTAGATTTTATAACACTCTTATTTTACATGATCATTGTAAGACTGAAAAAATGAAATGAAAAAATTATGTGAAAAGTGCTAGTTTATATTTAGGAAGAGCTAAAACATTGGGTAATCATGGAAATGTTTACCTGACATAAATAGCTTCCAGATGTGTTTGTTTTTACAAATAAACAGTGATTCAGTTTATTAGGACTGATCCTATCTAAAATAAGTTTCTTATATGACAGATAATCAATGTTCTTTCTTAGTAAAATTTAAGAATTTAAAAGTAAGTAATATATTTACATTCCGCAATTTTTTATAGACACTTTTTAGAGTTCAGCTCTTCTAAGCACATAGTAATTCCTGTGTATTGCCTGTTAAAACTGTCTAAAAGCTGAAAAATGCTCTACAAAAGGTGTTTTTTCCATCTTAGATTTTAAAGATTTTATTAATTTTAGAGAGAGTGGAAGACAGCATGAGCAGGGGAGGGGCATAGGGAGAGGCAGAGAATCTCAGACAGACTCTGAGCTGAGCATGGAGCCCTTTGCGGGGTTTGATCCCACAACCCTGAGATCATGACCTGAGCCCAAACCAAGAGCCAGATGCTTAACTGACTGAGCCTGACCCAGGTGCCCCTACATCCTGGGTTTTAAAGTACAAAGGCTTTTTGAGTCATTAGTTGACTACTTTTTTCCTATCTAGTAAGAGTTGAGATCCTGAAAATGAAAGTTCTTAAAGATGTAGAATTTTCTGAGATTTTTGTGGTAGAAATGAAAACACTGGGAATTAATTTCTGTTCACCATCTATTGAGCAAATACTGTTTTGCATTATGGAAGTGAATGAATAATGAATTAAGATCTGATTTCTATCCTTAGGGACTCATGTATAAAGATAGAAGTAAAGAAATATGTTAAGTATAACGATGGTATGCACAAAAGATCCTGAGAGTGAAATTATACCTGGCTTGGGAGGTGGGTATAGTAAAGAGAAAAGAGTAAGGAAAAGGTTGTTACTGATGAGATAGTTTAGGTTGAGTCCTGAGTAGGATTTGTCTGGTGAACTAGGATTGTTTCTTTGGGATGCAGAGTGAAACATGTTGGCAGTGGCACCAGTTATCAGAGTAGCAGCCTAACCATTTTCCTTTTCTAAACCATTTTCATGATGTGTAGAAACAGAACCAGTGTGGGAAGGGATGGGTGAAGGAAGCTCCACGGGCTCAGACTGAGTGTAGTCTAGCATGTATTTCAGCTCCTAGCACTTTTGTGAAGTTATTTAATCTTTGAGCCTGTTTCCTTCACTCATGAATTGGAGGTAATACCTACCTTGTAGGATTACTGTGAGAATTTATTGAAATGATGCATGTAAAACTTATCTGAAGGTTTGATCTATATTAATGTACCTTCCTACTCCTTTGTCTCCTAACTGCTGTGTGTAAAGTAGATAATCAGTATAGTTATCGTTTTACTTATGTGCTTTGGGATAATAGAGTAAATCTAGTAAATTGGTAGTAAAATGATAGTAGTGGCTGGAGGAGAATTGGTACAATGAGGGAATGTATGTCTTTTACTTTGAGATCTAAATTGTGTGGAAACTAGTTCTTATAGCCAGTAGTAGTAGTCAACAACTTAGCTTCCTCAGGAAAGCTTAGACTGAGAAAAAAGTAGTTAGGATTTACATTGGAAAGGTATTTGGCAAGACAGGGGAGGCTTGGGGTGAGGGGGATGGGACAGGGTACATTTGAAGGTGTTACATAATTTGAATTTTTGTAGAACAGACTTCCAAAAGAATCTGCTATCCTGAATATTGGAAGCTGCTCACTTGGCAGCTTTAAAAGTTCTGGTTATTTGTCTCCCCAATAACCTTAGTCCCATTTCAGTGCTACAGTAATGTCTATCTTGTTTGAATCTTTTGCAGTTTACTGACCTCTTGCTTCTAAGGAATAGATTTGAGCGACCCTCAGAGAATGTTATTTTTTTGAAGAATTAATGTGGCTTAGTTAAGTGTAACTTTTAAAAAAATCTAGTGTAGTACTTGAATAGTCTTCACATACATTATCCAGTTGGATCTTTTAAAAAGCTGGGTTAGTTAATTAATTAAATCTAAATTAAAAAAAAACAGCAAGTTACTTTTGTTTCATTTTAAAATTTTTATTACTGGAAAAATTTAAATATATACAGAAATAGAATGAAATAATCAACTCCATGTGCCCATCGCTCAGCTTGAACAACTATCAATTTAATGGGGCCAGTCTCCTTTTGGCTATACCCCTAACCACCTCCTTATACCCTTAATGAATTTTAGTAAATGTCTACATGGTGTGCTGGATAGACGAAAGATTACATAGGGCAGCTAGATTTTAGGAAGGTAAACCAAGGAAAAGAGAAGGAAAAGGTGGATTTCCTAGATAATATGAGCTATCAAACAAACAAGTTTTTTTTCTGTGCTCTTGTCCTTCTCTTCTCTTGATGGGTAGGTTACTGCCACGACAGATTTGATGGGATCTCTCTCAAATTTCTTTTGTTAATATACCCACTTTCAGATTGAATTTTACTCTCTTCTCCCTATTTTCTTTTTTCCCCCCAGGGGTGTCTACATTCTTTATTTTTATTTGTTTTTCACTCATATTAAAATGTTGGGAGGTCTGTGGCAGGGCATGAAATTTAATTTGCCCTGGGACCAAACACTCACCTAGAGATGTCTTTGTGGCCATCTGGACTACTAAAGAGAAGAAATTTATCTTTATGGCAGATTACTCAAAATAAGCTTTGTTACTGTAATGACTCTAGTTTCTTCCCCACAGTTATTTAAAATTATTGTCAAGATTCAAAAATTTGATTGCAAGCTTTAACTATTCTGCTAGATTTGAGTACTTTGGGGCTTAGACTCTGTGGAAAAAAGATCTTTAATTAGCCTTCTATAAATGAAAATTGACTACCAGGATTTAAACAACTTAATTTTCCAGAAATTATAAAAATTGGCACTCTTTTCATGATAAAAGTACTATAAAAGACAAAAAAAAAAGGGCCTTGAGCAGACTTTTTTTTTTTCTGGACTGAAATGGAGGCTTTCTTTCAAGCGAATTCCCTGATGTTTGCTGTGTGTGATTTGGCTCTATCTCTGTAACTGCTAATATGTGGCATGGACTTTCGGCTGTGTGGGATCTGGATGTGCCCAAAGTCTGTATTGCAAGTCCGGATTCACAGGCATTGTGTTACAAAACTGGCTTGCTGCCTTCTCTGTTTTCTGTGTCCTAAGCAGCTGCATTGTTTGTTGCAGTATATGCATTAGCTGTTGTCTGTGTTCAGTTTCCTGCAGACTGACAAAGTGGGAGGGGCTTTGTTTGATACATAGCTGAGTTTTCACTGTGTGAGTTCTTGAGTGCACATTGCAGCCATCTTAATTACACTTTAGTGCAACTGAGACAGTGCAGCTGTCTCAAAATGGCTGCTGACCTAGTCTTTGTAGCTGCTTAGGCAGCAACTATGCCAGTGAGGAGACTTGGCACATGCACCAGGACCAGAGGTAAGAACCAATTACTCTTTATCTTTGAGCATTTTAATTAAAAAATATTTGAATTCTACTGAGTTTACATAGCAAGGTGAACTTAGAGCTTGCTTGCTAAGAAGTTTAAGTGTTTGCTTTAGGCTTCTTTTATGGAAACAGTACATAGGATGGTGAGGTCAAAGGTTAAATTCCTGTAATTTCTCACCATCTTATGTTCTGTCATTGCCAGAACATTTGATCACTACAATTGTGTTTTCTGGGCCTAATTAACTTAATATTCTTTTTGTGTTGGATATTTTAGTTTGCTTGATATTTTTTGGTAGAAATTAAAAACAGTATATTTACTGAATAGATTTTTTTTTTTGAAAGAAGCCATAAATAAGCCTTGTTTTGCATAAAGAGAGATGTGTGTGTGTGTGTGTGTGTGTGTGTGTGTTTGTGTGTGTGTGTGTATGTGTATGTGTATGTTTTGGAGCTATTGTTTGGTAGCTTTCTGAGAAGAATGTTAATTCTCTGACTATAAGTCATAGTTACAGAAAGAAAAAAAATTTAAACACTTAGATTTTTTTTGTACTGAGTTCTAATTCTTTCTCCTTATGCTGCCTCCTCTTGGCCATTCAATTCTTTCACATTTTTAAGGGTGCTAACTTTTTATTCTAATTACTTTTTGCTTAAATTGTTATTCAAATTCGGATTTTGAATTTAGAAACAAGTTCACATCTAGGTCTGGATAACCCTTTTCTTTCTAGCTAATGTATTTTAATGCGACAGAGCTGAAATAAATATTCAGTTGTTTTAGTTAATTGATATTAGTTGTTGATGTCCACTTTAGTCTTAGTTTAAACCTGTGGTATATTTAAGAATAATGTAATTCAATGATTTTGTAAGTTTAGTTTCACAATTTTAAAAAAGCTTTCTTAACATTCTTCTGAAGTTGAAGCATTTATTGAGATATGGTAAGGCCATAGTGACCCAGAGAGTTAGGAGAATGAACTTCTTATTTACATAATATTTCAGACAGCAGAAATTTTAAGCTTTAATGTTTAAGTTGTGGTACTTATTAAAACTTTTTTGTAAATGGTATAGTATATTTCTCCAGTTTTGTTAAGAGTATTATGAATATATCCCTGACTAATATGACACAGAACAGTAAGTTTTTGAACTAAGCACAGCAACTTTAGATGCAACTTTTTGCACATTAAATTCTTATGAAGGACCCCTGTATTTAAAAGGGATACATGTGGTACTTTATTATTTTGTATTTATTTTATAACTTAGAAGTATAACATTTACTTACTATAAGCTTATTTAATAAAATGAGAACAATTAGGCTGTTATGATAAAAAAGTTTGAAACCAGATCATATATCACAATTATAATCTGGTAGTAGTGTCAGGATCTAGGTTGCTTAGTTGTAGAACTTCAGGTGGTAAGAGACTGTAGAATTCAGTTTGAAAAGTATTCTAGAAAGTGAATTCTTTATGTTCTTTTTTAATTTCATGAAGTTAGAGTATAAGATCTATATTTACATGATTTAACAGTTTGAAGTTGCTGCCTTGCCACAAAATTGCATTTATATCCAATTTTTTTTAACAAAATAATATTTTTGTTAACTTAATCATTGGTCATTTATTCAGTAGTTTCAGATATATTTGGGATCACTGGTTTAGTTCCATCAACAGCTTTAGCATGTTTATTTCTCTTCCATTAGCTTACTACTTTGTGAAGTTGTTAGGACTCTTTTTATGTGATATAATGGATTCTAATAACCTGAACATTACTTTATATAAATCCAATAACATGAGCTTGCCCTCAGAAGGGAAGAACAACAAGTTCAGTGTTGTGCGAGAAATTTTATCCATCATGCCCTAGAGTGAGTATGACATAGGAAGTGAATGTGCCGTGTCCTTAATTATTATTATTTTCATTCCTCTCGTAGTATGAACAGCCTCCCGTATTCAAATATTTCATGCGATGCAAGCCAGCTACTCAATTTGTTCTTTAATGCTAGAGAAAAACTGGGTAGGTTGAAATTACTGAACCACCTTATGTTGAACTTCAGAGTGAGACCTTGGGGAAATTTTAATGACCCACTCTTTTTGCCTTCTGTTGGGGATTAGAAAATTTACTTCCGCCCTCTACAAGATGAGTCCATTGATTATTACTTGTACATGGGGAAACACCAACAATGTGGTTACTCAGGATATTATTGCTAATTCTTTCAGGGCCATGTTGCATTTTTGCAACTATAAGCATAAACTGGACCTCAGTGGGATTATTACTTTTGGGATTCGTGACAGTTTTCAAATTGTCCATGCTGAATTCCAGGTTAGCTATTAGGCTGAATAATTAAAGGCCTGATAAGTCTCAGAGCTGGATAATTAAGGTTTAATGTTATTATTTTTGTGACTTTTTGTGCTCCCTATTTGTTTATCCTTTTTTCCTGAGCTATTTCATTAAGTATAAGCCTTTAAGGAAATTGTTGAGATACTGAAAGAAATCGACTTAAGAGTTCAAACCTAAATTTGAATTATTTTTACAACTACTTATATTGGTCAACTCATTCCGTTTTTTGACTCGTTTCCTCATCTGTAAAATGGGAAAAAATTCCCATCTATATTGTGAGGATATGCTGAGAATCAGTTTACATAATGTTTCTGAAGAGTACCATGAAATATTCTGCATGCTAATTTTCCAGTAATATTTGAATGCTTTTCAAATTTTTTGTTTCTCAGATGTCATGTACTTTATCAAATGTGATTGGATCAGGGAATGTAGTATATTTAAACAGTATGGGAAATTTCTCGTATAACTCATGCTCAAAAGCAAGAAATACTGACTAATATTAGTATATCCATATCTACTTGGTAATATGTTGTATTCATGTTTGTATTACTGATCCTATTCTGTTACATAGATTAGCCACCTTTTGCTGTGTGTGGATAGTGGCTGATATGTTTATTAAGTAAAGCCAATGTAGAATGTTGGCATTACAGAATTAAGGGAATAAATGAAAGAAATGTTTCGATCCTAGTCTGTCTGAGTCCTCCAAATATACAGTGAGAAAATAATTTCTCTAAAGAGATGACTTCAGTTCAGGGCCTAGAGTTTTCTGTGTTTCAGTACAAATGTAAATCTTAAGAACAGTGTAGTTTTCTTTCAGTAGCCACAAACTGGCAGCCAACAGACTTTATCCTTTAGCTGCTGCCCTATTACTCTAGTTGTTAAAGCTGTCACTTTTTTTTTAAAGATTTTATTTATTTATTTGACAGAGATAGAGGCAGCCAGCGAGAGAGGGAACACAAGCAGGGGGAGTGGGAGAGGAAGAAGCAGGCTCATAGCGGAGGAGCCTGATGTGGGGCTCGATCCCATAACGCTGGGATCACGCCCTGAGCTGAAGGCCGACGCTTAACGACTGCGCCACCCACGCTCCCCAAAGCTGTCACATTTTACACAAAAATCTGAATGTCTCATCTCTGAAAAATAGAAGATGGGCGGTGCTAAGAATGTATTTGTGCATCAGAATAATAATCTTCAGTGGAGTAGCTCCTGTCCCCTTCAGATAGGGCCTATACAGTTCACATCTGGTTTTTATACACTAATTACATGACCTGTAAACTTTTCCTTTTAAATCCCTATCCTACTTATTGGACAGATTGTTGGCAGCCTTTTATATTTAGAATATAGTTTCTAACCTAGAAGAAAGTAAGAATAAAGTCTAGTGTACTTTACTTGGTAGGAGAGACTGCATGTGTAAACTTGGTAGGAGAGACTGCATGTGTAAAGACCATTTACTCTTTAGAAGATACGGCACCTTTGCTAATCTTCAGTTTTGTCCTCATTTCTCTGTATTAGAGTACCATGGTACTGATTGAAGGGGATCCAGTGACATCAGCAAAAAGTGAAAGTAGAATGAAAGTGAAGAGATTAAAGAAGTACTAATTAGAAACATGAATACCTTGAGGTCCTTTAATGTGATACTAGGTTCTCTTTTCTTTAAATGTTATGACAGTGTTAAAGATATCACTGTTTATCATATTGATGTTCTTAATGATGATATTGCATAAGAAAAAGTTAAAATATATTCAAGATATACAGTTTACTGAACAGGTAAATGAAATACATTTTATAAAAGATTTATGTCTAAATTGGTTGAGTTGAGAAGTCTTAGCACTAAAAATGAGAAAGTTGCTAGCAGAAAGTTTTCTTAACTCCACTAGACTAATTTTAGAGGCCATTATAAATTTATTTTTGTTAAAAGTTTGCTTTTGTTTACATAATGTTCACTGTTGCAGCGATGTTGAGACTACTTTGATGATGCAGGAAACATGGTAGTTTATGATCATGATGTGATGTGATTTTGAATTCCACATTTTCCAGAGTGAAAGCCCGCTTCTTAGCTTTCGTGTAATACCATGACATTGCTAACTCCAGGGAAATGTTACTCTTTTTTTGAAAATGGCTTTAAGTTAGAGAGGAAACTTAGTGGAAATTGAAAAAGCATTTAACTTGCACAGGAAAAACTGACTCCTGCTTTCCAAACTCTTCACACTCCCGGAAGAGATAGTGATGTGGGAGAAAACTTAGTCTATTCAAAAACGTAAATCACTCCTTAGAACTTTCACAGAATTCTCTATTAGTAATTTGTAGCAGTCTGTTCTTAGTCATTAATGTGTGAATATGTAAACAATGAAAACAGTGCTTATCAACTCAGTGAATCCTTTGAGTTTAATGAAAAAGGAGTTTAACACCATATTTGACGAGTTGCTTCTGCATCTGCCTAAGGACTTCTGCCCTTTCTGTAGTAAACCAGGTGCTACTACCCAGGAGACTCATGTGACCTGTTGCTTTCCTTTGCTGACGTGGAAGTATCATGGCATGCATTGGGGAAACTATTAGTATAGAAGTCAGGAAATTATTATTTTTGTCTGGTACTGCTATTAAGTAAGTGTATAGTTTTGGATAAATCACTTAAGCTCTTAATTCCATTCTGCAACCATTAAAAGAGAGAGGTGATAGAGGAGTCGGGGAAGAACACAAACTTTGGAATCAGTCAAGGTGAACTCATTTTCTTTCACTGACTAGTTAGACGTTATGTTTATATGAGAAATGTATATATAATGCTGGAAGTATAATGCCTATCGTAAGTGTTCAGTAAGTCTTACGCATTATTTTTTATGGGAAGAAGCTAGTTGCTTATTTTCAGACTTTAGTTTTCTTATCTTTAAAATGGTAAAGTCTACCATACAGAGTTGATAATTGGGATTTAAATGAGCATAGTATATATAAAGCATTTAGTGCAGTGTGGTACACAAATTAAGTATTAGTAAATATCGGTTGCTTTTTCCTCACTAGTTTCCCTCTGGCACAAAATTTTTTTTTTCTATTTTTTTCAATCATTATATTATTGGGGAGCAATCTGGGCTGCTTGGATACTTTAGAAAAGGATCTTTAGGGTAAGGGATTGTTAGGGGTCTGGCTGATTTATAGTAAAAATGCCAGAAAGCAAGGTGTTTAAATCTCAAAGTGAAGACTTTAAAGAGCTTGAAGGGGACACAATAAGAATTCTTACTGGTGCTAAGGCAGCATATTAGAGTGAAAACAAATATGGACTGTGAATTGATCAGTTGATTCAACAAATTTAACAAACATTTACTATGTACCTGTTATTTGCCCGGCACTGGTTTGATATCTGGCATACAAGATCCCTGCCCTCAAGGAGTTTACACTGGGGCAGGCTAAACGGGAGGATAGATACTAAATATGAGAAGGTTAAATTACCCAAGGGGTTGAGAATCCTGGGGGTAGGGTAGAATAGGTAGAGAATAGCTAGGTGAACACTACCAAAATGTGGGCTGTGGAGCAGTTCAAGGTCAGTTCAGATTAGTTTGTTTATTCCTGGTCTTCCATGAGATAAGAACTGAAATTAAGAGTGTCTAGAAATTTTTATATGAATCTGGTAAAGTAACTTTATGTCAGTTGGGTCTAATAATAAAAATAATTGAGGCATACATTTTATATTTATATAAATAAATATATAAAAATATAAGTATTTATATATCTCTTTATTTCACTTTCCAAGTAATTCGTTTTCATTGAATTTATAAAAGTGTTGATCTTTGATAGATTAGAGATAAAACATTGTTTTTTTTTTTTAAGATTTTATTTATTTGACAGAGACAGCCAACGAGAGAGGGAACACAAGCAGGGGGAGTGGGAGAGGAAGAAGCAGGCTCCTAGCGGAGGAGCCTGATGTGGGCCTCGATCTCAGAACGCTGGGATCACGCCCTGAGTTGAAGGCAGACGCTTAACGACTACACCACCCAGGCGCCCCTAAAACATTGGTTCTTTACCATTATTAATTTGCAAAGCACTGAGCTAGATTAATAACTAACATTGTTGGCACTTCAGTAAGCAGGTTGTAGAGAATTTAAGCTTCTTATGATTAATTCACTGTCAGATGATTGTTTAATTTATTCAGCTTAATGCATAGTTGTTATATACATTATATTTTATGCTGGATTAAATGATTTTAGGTCCTTTGATTTTCAGGTGCTTTCATTCAAAGAGTTGGATGCATAAAGTAGGAAGAGAGAGGGAGGACACAGCTAACAAAATTAAAACTGGAAGTTATACGATACTTGGATGATTTCCAAATCTGAGATATTATGATCAATAGCCAAATGTTACTTAAACAGTGTATACTATGTGAAATGACACTGTATTATATATATTTGTTTTTCTTCCTCCTTCTGCTGCTGTGGTGGGGTACAGATTCTGAAAAGAATATATAGTTGTGGGGCGCCTGGGTAGCGCAGTCGTTAAGCGTCTGCCTTCGGCTCAGGGCGTGATCCTGGTGTACCGGGATCGAGTCCCACATCGGGCTCCTCGGCTGGGAGCCTGCTTCTTCCTCTCCCTCTCCCCCTGCTTGTGTTCCCTCTCTCGCTGGCTGTCTCTCTGTCACATAAATAAATAAAATCTTTAAAAAAATATATATATAGTTGTTTGAGAAAATCCATTATTGCTTATCAAAGGTAACACTTAGGATTATGCACACATTAGAAGTCTGCTAATTACTGTTGATGTGTGATAACTTTATTTTTCCCCTAATTTAGAGCTCCATTGTCTTTATTGTGTAATAGGGATAGTTTAAGAACATGTTTTAAAACAGCTGAAAATACGGGGCACCTGGGTGGCTTAGTTGGTTAAGCGTCTGCCTTCGGCTCAGGTCATGATCCTGGCATCTTGGGATTGAGCCCGCATTGGGTTCCCTGCTTAGCAGGGAGCCTGCTTCTCCTTCTCCTTCTGTTGCTCCCCCTGCTTTGCTCTCTCTCTCTCTCATAAAACAAATATAAAAAATCTTAAAAAAAAAAAACCAGCTGAAAATAAGATTAAAAAATAAGGAACGGGGTACCTGGGTGGCTCAGTTGGTTGGGGGTCCAACTCTTGATCTTCATGTTGTGAGTTCGAGCCCTGCATTGGGCTCCATGCTGCACTTGGAGCCTACTTTAAAAAAAATTAAGGAACATATTTTGGATAAACCCTAGTTAGCATATTAAACACTTCTTTTTATTGTGATTTTAGATGTGGCACTAAACTAGTTTCTAGACTGTTATTTGAAAATGAAATATAGTATATTTAGACTCACTAAAATTAGTCGAAAAATAGAAGTGAAGAGATAGAATTACGTATTAGTAGGTGATAAAGTAATTATTGAAAAAATTTAAATGAAGGACTTCACAGACAGTGACTCAACTCTTGCTCAGTCAGATCTGGCCAATTAAAACAGCACAAGAATGATTTAGGTTAAATAAGAATGTGCCACTGACAAAATATGTTCTTGTGTAGATATTTGTAACTTAACATGTATGAGTTTATCAAAAAGTTTAGTAATATTAACTAGTGGTAAATATGTTGAATTACTTAATCATCATCATACTAGTGATACTTGAATATGCATTAGGTCCTATTATTTGGTAACATGTAAAGCAGTGTGGTTCTAAGAGCAAATCTATTTAATGATCATTTACTATTTAAGTGATTAACAAAATTTGAAAGGTGGCTGTAGAGGACAGCTTTTAGCTAATGTGAATTATAATTTATATTTTTAATGATTGTTAAAATAGCAGTTGTTGGATTTATGTAATATATTGGTCCATGTCACAAAAAACTTAAGGCTTTTGAATATCTCTGGGTGTTAAACATATTTTTCGTGTGGTGGGGGTAAAATGTCAGTTACATAAGAATTATAAATTGATATTCTCTTATTACCTGGATTTGAATCATTGGTAAATAGATAACTAGATATATTCTAGAACCAGTCAGTGCCTGTTGGGGAACGAATGGGGGAGGGTTTACTCAGCAATATTCTCCTTTAGTTTGGTCATGAAATGAGGACTGCTTTATGTAAATTGTTCTTACTGGTGCCAGCTAGCTGTAACTGCAGTCTGGCTGTGCTAGGGCAGCAAATAATATGTGTCATGGATTTTCTGTTTGGAATGTATAAGAATTCAGCCTTTTGGACTGGAAGAACAGAGTTGATGCTTTAGAATAAGAGTACTGAGACCTCCACAACTGACAATATATGGAATAATGAGAAGCTATAAGCCTTTGAGGCTTTTAGTTCTGCTTTTATAGATTTATGCCTATTGATACTATTGGGTAATATGTGGGAGGTACTTAACTGCACACAGTTGCTGCAGTCCTAATAGTTGGCAGAATAGAAAGCAGTACAAAAGAATTCTGATTCTAGGCATCCTCACTTGCAACAGTCCTTTGGAAGATGTACTTTGTGTGTTCTGTGAGCTTCATTGGCATACTGTCTGACGTTTTTTGGCTTTTGTGGTTAATGGGATGTTTGCTGCACAAACTACACAACAGATGTGAATCACTGTTTGAAAGGAATTTTAATATGTAGCCAATCTACTGTATTCCTGTTTTTTTTTTTTAATGAATATGAACCAAGCAAGGAATTTAGGCTCAAGAAGGCTGTTCTAGAAGTCTGCATTAGCTTTTACTGTTTATACAAATGAACTAAGTTGCAGTGGTTTACAGAAGAGGAAGTCCTTTTCACAATATCAAGCTACCCACAGGTAAGAGATTCAGGTCCTTTTTTTTTTTTGTGACCACCCCCACCTCCCACCCCCAACCCCTCAGGCCTTAATATCTGTCTCTCACCTTTGGGAGGTTTTTTTGTTTGTTTTTAGTTTTAGTCATACCAGGATTGGTAGATTGTTTAATGTAAATTTTCAGGAGATTTTGAATACCATATTTGGATTTTATCTTTTAAAAAATGATTTTCACTTTTTATAATTTTCCTCAGGTTTGTATTGAAATGAACTAACAGTGGGCTTTGTATATGAACATTACTCATGCATGCAATATGTTCATATTACATAGAAATCAGTTTTAGACCTCTTTTCATTATAGTCCTGTTACTGTGTTTTCAGTTGTAGTGACACCAACTGGTACATATAGAGAAATGACGTTTTGTAACCTTACTAAACTGTAAAGTTTTAGAATAAATGTACCACTTTGAATTCATCATCAAAATCTGACTGCTTCTGTTTTCACAAATGGTTCACTGACATACATTAGGTAATATATATTTATACATATAACATGGTCAAGTTTTCCAGTTCTACCCTTATGCTTTCCATTTCCGTATATTTAAACTTAGCACCATCTCAACAAAGTGAACTTAAGTCTAAAATTAAAACGAATATTAGGAATTTTAATACTTTATTTCTTAAGTTAGGCGAAGGTTGCAGAGGCATTTGTTATATTATTTTTTTGGTATGCTTCAAAAATTTCATACAGAAAACCATTATCTCATTGAAATAAAAGAAGTCACACAACATAAAGAATATATAACTATACTATAAAGGTATAAAGATTAAGTTTATAAAGAAATGCAAGTATGTGTGTCTGCTAATATCAGTATGGCCAGTGATAAAATGTATTAAATGGTTGTTATAATTTTGGGGGATGAGTGTGGGTAGGTGACAAAGCAAAGGGTGATAGTGAGGCTAGCTTCGAGAAATAGAGAGGGAAAGGAATGGTATTAGGCAGTTCTTCGGTCTTTACTTCCCTTTCTAGAAGTTGAACAGCAGGATCTTTCTGCAACTTAAACGTGTTAGTTTTAGATGGGACTTTTCACTTCTCTAGACTCTGAAAGGCCATTGGTCATTTATTACTTCAAAGCTAGAGGCCAGCTAGCTAGATTGAGTGTGATAGAAGCCACACTCATTTTTCAGGGGTACAAACTGTTGCCTTTTGCCTTTTGACAGTGTTGCTTAGGCTTTTGAAAATTATTATTCTAATATATGTTTTGTTGAAGGATAAAAATTTATGTTTGTGGATGTGTGTTTCATTTGAGTAAACACCTTCACTAGGATTAGAAATGTTGATACTAGAAAGATACCAATTTTGGTTAATTTACTAAAGGTTGGATTGGGAAAAGGGCATGCTTCTCTTAGTGTGGAGAACACACATATATAAAACAATTGGGAAGTGTTCACAATTCTCTAGAGCAATAATTGTTAGGGAGAATGTTAGATCGGGAAGATAGCTGAGACAGACTGAGGGGGTTTTATTTATAGGTAAAGAGGCAAGGAGTTAGACCAAAATAGCATTCAGTAAATATTCATTTGGGGGTCATAGCAAAGCAAGAGGAGGGAAAGTTGCAGAAAGGAGTTTTTGTATAGACACAAATAAATCTAAAGGGAATCATGCAAAACAAAGATAAACCTCTTGAGGATAAAGATGTGTAGTTTTTGAGACTACTGAAGTTGAGTATGAATGATCCAGGAATCTGAGGAATAAATTTTGAGTTTTCAGTTTTTGTGTTCCTCTTAGGCAACAAAATTTATTAGTGAGCAATGTCGAATAACACAATTTTGAAAGTGGAATAGACCTAGGTGGTCAAGTAGTTGTAACATCACACTTTCTGCAGGAACCTACTGTTTATTATTCCTCACAGATAATTATCTAGTTTTTACTTCAACATTTCAAATGACAGAAAGGAGAGTCTCTAATTTCATAAGGCAGTTAATTCCTTCTTTTGTTGGACATCTGAACAAATCAATATTTGTTGATTTTTGAGGAGAAATTGGCCTTTCTTTGTTTTTGTTTCTGCACTTGTCTGTCTGCCTGCCTGCCTGTTTTTCTCTGTATGTGTTTTACACACATGATAGATCTGCAGTATTTAAAGAAAGCCATTAAAATTCCTGTGTTTTCTAGGCTTAATATCCTCCATTTTTCCAACTATTTCTCGTACAACACGTTGTTCTAGGTCATTCTTTAGCCTGGTCATGCTGTTTGCCCTACTGTTTCTTTAAGAGTTTCTCTTTATCTGGGCCACTCAGAACTAAATGTAATACCAAAAAATGTCTCCCTTTCCTTAGACTGTGTGCTTCTGTTCTGCAGCTTAACTTTGTGTTGGCATTTCTGGCAGCCACCTAGCACTGTTGAATTTTATTGAGTTTGCAATAAGTTCAAATCCCTCAGTATTTTTTACACATACCATTGATAACCTTTAATATATTGGAATATTTGAACCAAGTGTATTGCTTTATATATGTAGTTGTGTCTTCTTTATAATTTCTAATATTATTATGCTTTTTTTTCAATTTTCCTTGATGTATTTTCCACTTTTTAATAGTTTTTTTTTTTCCCCAAAGAACTGGCTTTTGGTTTTGTTGTTGCTTGCTGTTTTATTGAGTTTTCTCTCATGATTTTTGCTTTTATAATAATTCCTTGCTTTGGGTTTGTACTTTTTCTTCTTTACTAGCTTTTTTGAGTTTGTGGTTCTTTTAATTCATATGTGCAGCTTAAGGCTATCACTTTTCCTCTGTGTTATTTCACCACTGATTTCCGTGTTAATCCAAAATATGTATTTTTTTAATTTATGAGGAGATCCTTTTCCTCTCATTTCATTGTTGCTCATCTAACTTTCTTATCTTATGGCCAGAGGATGTGCAAGATTTTTTTTTTCTTGTCTTAGAATTTATTATTTCCTTGTTACCACATATGTGGTCAGTATTAATGTATGTTGGATGTGTTCATGAAAAATGCATATTCTGGGTTTGTTGGATATACAATTCTATTTTTCTATTAAGAAATGCATACATTGTTTATATTACTTTCATTTTCTTCATCTGCAGATTTTATAGAGGTGTGTTTATCTCTTGTGGATTTATTAGTTTCTTCCTGAATTTTTTAAACCTGTTTTTGTTTTATGTGATTTGAAGTGATGTAATTTTATCTACAGGAAATATATATTTTTTTGTCCAGCGACTTGATCTTCAATTTGAATTCTTTTTTACATGTTATGTGTAAGTTTTATATACATACTTAGATTTTTTGGTTAACATTTGCTTAGTGTATCATTTTCTATCTTTTAAATTTTTAACCTTTGTATGCTATTTTATTATAAAGTGTGTCTCTTGTTTATAATGCATATCTTATATTTTTGTCACTTTATCCAGTTTGAAACCTAGTAAGTTATTTTTAGACTGACAGTTTTCTTTATTTTTGCCCCACATTTCCCAGCCCCTAAGTCTGCTAACTCCTATCATATAATTATCTGAGATTTTAATTCCAGACTATTTATTTTAACAGTGATGGATCCTCAGTTATTTCAGTCAGCCCATGCATTTTACTTGTTTTTTGGAGCACTGATGTTTCCTTTTGGAGCATTATCTGAGTTTCCTAATTTGAGTTCCTCCCCCATTTCTTAGGGTGTTTTGATGTCTTGAATCTGTAGTAAATTTTTATGTAATTGTTTTAACAAGGGTCCATTTTCTCAGTCTTTGCCCAGAAATAATATATTTCTTTATCCTGTTAATTGCTAGTTTTTCTGGCAATAGAATTCTAGGTTAAAAATAACTTTTCCCCTGAACTTTGAGGATATTGTTGTTTATTTTAGCATTCAGTATTGCTGATGACAAGTCTGATGTCAGTTTAATTCTTACTCCTTTGTAGTTAAGTGATTTTTTTACTCTAAGTTATTAATATTTCCTCATGTTGGTTTTCTGAAGTCTTAACACAATATGTCTAAGTGTTAGGGTTTTGTGGTTTTTTTTTTTTTTTTTTTTGCTTGTTTTAATTTAGTCTGTTTTGGTAGCAGGCCTATTCTGTGGAAAACATATATCTATCTATCTATCTATCTATCTATATATCTATATATATAGATATATATATATTTTAATTTAACTATGAATTGTTTTTCTTATTTTCGTTTCTTCTTAGTTCTTTATTCTAAAACTCATCTTCAGTGAAAGTTGTTGCTTCTGGGTGTGTTCCCTATCTCTTAGCTTTTCTATTTTTTCTTTGTATAATATTTTGAGAGAACATCTGGTCTTGATTACCCATGTCTCACTTCAGCTGCTGTGTCCATGCAGCTCTTGTTTTGAATTTCTATGGTTTCAGATTGATTTCTTTTCATATCTGCTTGTTCTTGGGAGTACAATATCTTTTTAGAATATTCAGTATACTATTTTAAAATGTTTTCTGTTCGTTTGACTAAGTAACTAGTTCTTTTGTTTGAGGGGTTTGGCATCTATTTGTGAATACACTCATTTTTGTATTTGAGATTTCCTGTTTTACTGTGCGTCTTTGCTGACTGAAATGATTGAGCGGTTGGGAAGTGGTACTTGTACTTGATGCTCATGGGAAATGCTGGGAGTTTATCTTTTGGATTGTAGCTTCCTTTCTCTGTCTCTTCTGGAGTTTAGTGTCTGGGTGGGTCAGCTAATTACATTTATAAATGTCATTGCTGCTCTGGCTTATTATTAGCATGGAAGAGATTGGGGAAAGTGGAATGAGTTTAACTGTTAAGATACAAATTACATGAATGTGTCTTTATTGTGAAAATTTGAATGGTACATCTAAGTGAAACTTGGTATTCATATTCCTTTTCTTTCCCCGTGTGAACTGCTATAAACTAGTTAGGCATTTATCCTTCCAGACTTTAAAATATCACTTGCATGCCCGAATTAACGTTTAGAAATATATTATTTTTTTGTGTGTTTTAACACAATGACATAAAACCTGGAAACAATTTATTGACTACTTATGTATCCAAGTGCTTTCTATTTTATTATCCCATTTAACCCTTGTAACATTTTTATGAGGAGAGGCATTGTTAGAATTTTAGTTTCATAGTCGAGGATACTGAGGCAAAGAAAGGATATATTATTGACCAGGTAACTTAGCTAGGAAATGATAGTACCAGTATTCAAAAAGGTATGTCTGGCTTCAGTTTTTGTGTTAAAGTGTTAAGAATTCTGCAGCTGCTTTGTTGTACACTTTATATTCATGTCCATGAAAGAAATCTACTACTTTCTTAACTTTTTAGTGTTCTTGAGTGAGGATTCTCCACAGTATTTTTTAAAAGCTATTTTCTTAGTGATGGATGTTATATTTCTTTGTATTTTTTAATTTAAAGTCAACAAATTGTTATTTAAGGAATTTCACATGTGACTCCTTCCCCTGTCAATCACCATAGTTCTTCTGAAGTCAGAATCAGAATCTTCAAAAATAACTTTTAAAAATAACTTTTGTTCAATCCACATTTGTCACTTTAAGTCAGTCCACAGTTTTTGTTGTTGTTGTTGTGGTTGTTTTTATGGGCTTCTTTGATTTCCACTTGAATATGGACATATTTCAAAAAGCCCCCACTGGAAAATTTTGGCATACAGTTTCTTTAAGCAGCTTACTTTAGGGCCATGTTTAGATCTGCGTGGTTCTCAGTTTCAGAGATCCTCGAACATGAGTAAGTTCAAATCATATTCACCCCTAAACTATCACACCCTAGAATTATACATAAGTCCAGACATTGTGTTCTGAATTGAAAAGCCTAAAGAAAGAAGGCATCTTTGTTTCAAGTCAGCATTAAAATTAGGATACTAATTCACTATAGCTGAGATTTTCCTTATATCCTGTGCTTTTAGTAATTCTGTAGTCCTGGAGCCAACCTTCGTGTTTATGAATGCTCTCATCACTTTAATCTTTTTTAGGTATCATATTCCTTCTTTTCTGTATCAAAATATTGGAACAGTGAGTTCTGGATTACAAAAAAGAGTTTGTTTTTCCCACTTGTCGAAGTCTTTGTCCACAAACTAAACAAAAACAATTTGTGTTTTTGCTATTTTGGTGCAGCAGTAGGTATCCTGATATGTTCCTTTTTAAAAAATGTTAGTGTATCTTTTTTTAAAAAACTTTTTATTTTTATTTTTTAGAGAAGGGGGTAGTGGCAGAGGGAGAGAGAATTTTAAGCAGGCTCTGCACCCAGTGCAGAGTCCAATGAGGAACTTGATTTCAAAACCCTGAGATCATGACCTGAGCTAAAATAAAATCAAGAGTTGGACGCCTAACTGACTGAGCCACCCAGGTGCCCCAGTATGTAGTATATCTTACGATATCTCAGAATGTTTTTGGTGTGTCAAAATGGTGTACAGCTTTTGCCTCTTTGCCTTTAAAAATGGTTATGACAGTGATGTCTTTTACCAGCTGCGTATGAGACTACTCACTGCTATATATTATTGCTAACTATAGTTGCCAGTCAGATACGTAAAAATGTATCTTCTTTTTGTTTAGTGTTTTTGTGATTATTAGAGAAGTTGAACATCTTATGTTTGTTGTTTTATGATTCCCTATTTATGATTTTTAATTTTTACTTTGAATTGTTTATCCTTTTTATTCACCATTAGGTGTTCTTTTTTATTCTGGATACTAATTCCATATCACTGGCTGTGTTTTTGAGTTTTCAAGTATTTCTCAAAATTTGTGGTTATTTTTGGTGCTTTCTGCACTTTGAAAATCTTTATTTTATATCTAGTCTGCTATTGTACTTGTATGCTCAGTTGCTGTTTTGATCCATTTTCAATCATTTATTTCAAAATCCACTTAATCCCTGTTAATTTGTGATGCTGTTCTGTCAGATACTGACTGTATTGTGTGTGTCTGTCTTCTGGGTAATTTATTGCACTCATCTCTCAATATTTGAGATAATAATTACTGCTTGTCGTATCCTCTCACATCTGAGAGGGCAAATATCATTTTTTTCTTTTGACTTTTAATTTTCTTCTTATTTTGCCATTTTTTTACACATTAATTTCAGAAGTTTGTTATGATATACAAATAATTAGGTAACATTTTGGCTAGGATTACTTCTAATAAGTTTCATCCAGGAAGAATTGATAGTTTTCTACATCAAGCCTTTTTTTTTTTTTTTTAAGATTATTTATTTATTTATTTATTTTACTGAGAGACAGCCAGCGAGAAAGGGAACACAAACCGGGAGAGTGGGAGAGGAAGAAGCAGGCTCCCAATGGAAGAGCCTGATGTGGGGCTCGATCCCAGAATGCCGGGATCACGCCCTGAGCCGAAGGCAGACGCTTAACGACTGCGCTACCCAGGCACCCCCTACATCACAGCCTTATGTCCAACATAGCTCTAATATTTTACATATTTTTATAATTGAATTTTTTCATATATGTTAATGTTTCTAGGTAGTTTTTTCTTGCTGTTCTGAAATAAATGTTTTCTTCATTGTATCTTCTTACTGTGTTTGAGCTCTTACTGCTTTGGTAAGATATCTAGAACAATATTGAGTATATTAACACACTTCTTGTTTTTGCCTTGAATGGAAATAGCTGTGGTGTCTTACCACTAAATATAAAGTTTCCCATTGGTTTGAAGTAGCCTTTATCAGCATAAGGAGCAATCTTTATCTTCTTAATTTTTATTTGTATCAGTGAATGAGTATTGAAACATATGCAATGCCTTTTCAATATCTGTTGAAAATTGAGTTAATTTTTATAACCATTTTGAGTTATGAATGAATTTTTAGCTATGCTTAATTTTTTTATTTATTAGAGGTGCTTAAAATGATGAATCAGTGCAGTTTTGGGTAAAAAAAAAATTACCTCTTCTTTCAGTAGCTAACCAGGCATATGAGGATAAAGGAATTTGAAGAAAATGTGTAGTTTCTTGTCTCCTGGCCTTAAAAACCCAACATAGAAAGTCTCAGTCATGTCCCACAGACTGTTCTTCTAGTCTCTTCAAGGGCTATTCTTTGCATAATATATTTTTTAAGTCAACTGCTATGCCTTTAACAGCAATAGCACTAATCATATTTCTTCTCTTCCCCAGGAGAATAACTCCAGAGTCTTAATTTCAACATTAAAAAGGTGATATAAAATACTGAAGAGAAAGATATAATAAATATTTGGAAATACCAAAATGAAGTCCTTGATCTGAATATGTGAATCTTCTAAAAGAGTGTGGCAGCTCAGTCTATTTATTATTGTATCTCTTTGGAATCTTTCTTTTTCTTTTCTTTCCTTTTCTTCTTCATTTTGTAAATTCTGGAGGCTCTAGGCTCTGTTAAATGTTTTCATGTGGCAGAGAGCCAGATTTCAATGGCTCTGAACTCAGCATGTTCCTGTTGCTTAGCAACTACTTGTGAAGTCTTGTGGATGTAACTGAATTATAAATAGGGTTATGAGCAGAAGTGAAATTGAAATTGTAAAGAAAGGCATACTCTTTCCTTCTCTCAGCTGAATTTGAGTAATTCTTTATGCAGAGTCATTTTTTAGAAATCTGGTTTATAAAAATTAGTACTAACCCTATCAGGAAGACTTAAAAAAAGGTTCTGTAGAGGTTTTGTTTATAATGACACATTTGAAAGTATGATTTTGATTATTAAAAATAATCTGTTTTGGAGCCATGATAGTTAATGGAAAATAGAGAACTTCTCCTAATTTTCACAGTCATTTATATAGAAAGATATCCATGCATTGTATTACTGCCTGCATTTCTCTTCCACATTTATATTAAAATCTACAGGAGGTAACTCTTTAATCTTACAGAATGTTTTTGTACTTTTAATCACATTGTTTCTTTAGAGTATCTTAAAAATTGTCCTGTAATAGTGACCATGTGGGTATTTGATAAATACTGAATACATGAAAAGACCCAATCTACCTTTATAATTTCTCAGTAGAACATTTTGGAGTGGAATTTATTAAAATTTTATTTAAGAATTCAAAACTTAAAGAATCCTTTCAGGTCTTCTAATTTAATTTCTATTTATTCCAGATGGAAAACTTTAGACCTAGAGGTGTTATTAAATGATTTATCTAAGCCAGCAGTCATCTGCACATATGTGCTTTTTCTGCATTAGTTTCTCTTACTCATGCGGATCTAGCAGCTCTTTTTTTTTTTTGCACTCATATTTCATTAGTTTACACAAAATTCAGTTGTATTCAATAACTTATAATAAAAATGTGCAACTGAATTCAGTAACAAGCACAACCAATATGAGCAGGTTTAGGTGAGAACAGAAGAACATGAGATCTCAGTGTATTTGTGATCATCAATCAGCCAGAGAGATATTGGTTCATTTGCTATGATGGTTCAGAGAAGAGAGGTTAAGAAAATTTCCAAAATATAGTGTTTTTTGGTTAGATTTCTGCAGATTTTTTTTAGGTTCTAGAAGATGAAACACGGTGATAATTCATGGTTTGGGATGGAGGAACTCCGTATCTTCTTAAATGGCATCATGAACTGTTGATAATAATAGCTTCTGACAGTCCAACCTGTGAAAGTAAGCTTCTTAAGAATATTTGCTAAAACAAGTAGATTGTATTTTTATGTATCATTAGTGAGAAAAATTTTAGAAGGGAATGTAATTTTTCTTTGTTTGCTCCATGGGTGTGTGCTGGTCCATTCTGAGTTGTATGCCCAGGAGAGATCTTGTCATCAAAAGCATAACTCTTTTCTTAAATTCTGACTGAAGAAAGATAGATTTGTAAAGATAGAAATTTGATCTTTTTCTTATTAGACAAAAAAGGTGTGGTAATTATAATTCTCATTAGATCTCCAAGGAGGGATAACATACCAACAATACTGCTTTGCTATAGAAAAGAAAAATAATAGGTACAAAGAGGAATTTGAGTTTGCCTCAGGATATGAAAGATTAGGGTTCTTCCTTTAGTTATGTACATTATTAAAACTACACTTTTGTACACATAGGCTAGAGCTCCAGAACATCTGGCTCTCAGCTGACATTTTAAATTCCTGTGAGTTCTTGAGGGAGAGGGCCAAGAGAAGAAGAGGAGAATGGGGAAGTGAAAGGTAACGTTTCTGGAACTATCTAAACTTCTCCAGGGCGTTTTAGTTGCTGTACTAATTAATTAACACTGAGGTGTCCTTGATTATTCAGTACCCCCCAGAATTCAGATTGGTATGTGGTAAGATGTATGGCTATTTTGAATAATGTTCTACAAACATGCTTTTTCTGTTCTCTTGAAATAAAACTGGTGAATATAAGTGCATTTTCAAAAAAAGTATTATAGCTGCTTTAAGTAATATTTAAGAAAATATGAAATGCTGAGATTTATATTTAAAATGATATTTTATTTATGTATCTAGAATTATAAAATAATTTTTCTCACTTGTAGTACCTTGATACCAAATGTGACCCATTTGTTATGTTCTCCCACAGTAATTGCAACTCATATTGTCTTCTTTTGTGATGAGGATTATAGTTTATTTGTTCAGATAAGTAAACAAGATCTGTGTACATAAAAGATTTATATTGTCTTGAAGATGCAAATACAGTTGTAGTTAGATTTTGGATATCCAAGTTACATGTGAGTATCGCAGTAAGAAACGTAAATAAGTCAATAAGCTCAATTACTTTTCCACTCAGACCAGTGTTTAAAAGAACAGTATTTATGCTTTCAAAAGCTTGGTTAAACTTTAATCTTAAAATCTAGCTATCTTTAAATGTTTAGATTAAAAGGATATATTTCCAGTTTGCTCATTTAATTTTATACTGCTCATGTTTCTCCATCCTTCACCAGAGTTCTTTCTGTTACTTAAAACTTTTATGTTCCAATATGTTTTCAAAGGATTGTTTCTAAGCTTTATTTATGATTAAAGTAAGTCCTTTACATATAATTTTCAAAGTTAAATTTTTGGTGTAGTATAAACTAAACTTTCTGGTATCAAATATATGAATTCACTTTGTATTTTGGATAACAAATAGTGACCAAAGAAAACATTTAAAAAGTAACTTGCCGTTTCCTTAAAATACATTGATGGCAAGTTTGCTGTAAGAAATACATAAAACATGTACTTTGATAAATAGCATTTGTTTTAATGTGGCTGTCTAACCAGTGTTTTATTTCAGCAGGTATAATTTTAATTTCTTGAAATTATAAAGCTTTTTTTTTTCTCATCACTCCCTCCCCTTTTATGACTTGGTTATTTCTTACTAGCCAACAGTATTTGTAGTTACTGCATAAGACTGCACAATGTTTGTGATCTTTAGGAATTAAAATGTACTACAGGGTAAATTTGTAATGTACAAAGAAACATGTATATTAAGCACTATTAGGTTGGAAAGTTTAGAATGATGAAAATAGATTTCGTTATCTGGAATAACAAAGGAAATGTTAGGCGATGTCAACTTTAGCATTATCCCACTTCAGGCAAAATTGAAAAATCAAAAATATCAGTATTATATAGATTATAATTTTACATGTTAATTTAACTTTTACTTGACAGGAACAATAAGATAATTTTTCTCGGTAACAGAAATTAATTTAAGAAAAACAATTACTGAATGCCTACTGTATGAAAGACACTATTGTTTGTTAGAACAAGTTTGTTTTAAAACAGAATAAGGCATAATCCCCACTGTTTAGAGATCTGCGTTGATAAATTATTTATCTTTGTATTTTTAATACACAGTAAATGGTCTTTTACCCGTAACTCAGATTCCCAAATTATTTCAGGGAAAAAGTGATAGGAAAAAAATGCAGTGCTGTTCAGACTTTGTTAGATTTTACAGAGCCTTGAATGTTTTAGAGCTGTGATTAAAATGCCTCATCATTCTCTTGAAGAAGAAAAGTGCTTAAACATGTATGTACATAAACGCACACATACACCTATATATGAATAAAATAATATGAACAATGACATGTAATTTGAAGTGGCCTGTAGTTCAGTGTTTATTTTTTCTTTAATTGCTGTCTAGTAAGAAAAGATGCCAAGTTAATATTTTAGATGATGAAGTGCAAGACACATCTCCCCCCCCCCCCCAAAATAAAGTTTTTGATGGTAGTTTTGCTCTTATAGTCACATCTATTCTGGGATTTATACTAGTGTGTTCTATTTTTAGGCTGTTGCCAGGCAGATTTAAAATTTCTCCTTTTATGGTTGTCCAACTTCTAGCTTTCTGACTGGTTACATGAACCTGCTTTCTTTAGCCAACCACAGTGACTATGCAAACTGTATTTTAGTTTCTGTTGCTATGAGAGAACTGATAAGATGGCTGCAGTGGGCTCCCTTTGGGTATGTTCATTATTGTAGAGAAGATTGTCATTATATAAAAATAAGCAAAAGTGAATTTCTTTCAAAATGATATTTTATGTTTTGAAATATGAAATCAAACTAAACAAATTTTGTAAGGCTTGAAAAATGCCTCTCATGTCAGATTTGATTAATTTTAATGGTGCCATGTATTGCACTTTTTCTGAGGCAGCATTATATGTAAGTGGATATATATTGTTACTTTTTATTAGTAAATAGGCATCCTGAGTCCCCAAAGAAAGGTTGTCCTCTGTATGTACACCTGCTGTATGTGAACCTGCCAGCATGTTAGTTTGCAGTTGTGTCAAAAATACTGTCTTTGCTTCCTAAAAGGTTAATTTAGTTTTTTTTCCCTTAATTTTATTTATTGATTTGAGGTAGAGAACACGAGAGAAAAAACAAGCAGGGAGAGGGAGAAGCAGACTCTCCGCTGACCAGGGAGCCCAATGCAGGGCTTGATCCCAGGATCCTGAGATCATGACCTGAGCTGAAGGCAGATGCTTAACTGACTGAGCCACCCAGATGCCCTGTAATTTAGTTTTTAATTTAAGAATTATTTTAGATATTAGTTATATAGTTCATCATTCTTTTAGCCAATATTTACTAAGTGTGTACTATGTGCCAGACACTATATACTTATTAATATTGTATCAGAATACTTAATTTTCATTCTTTTGTTAAATCACCTCTGAAGCACATCATAATGATACGAGCATATTTTAAAATGGTTTCTGACAACAAAGCTGTGGACCCTTAAAATGTTTTAATCTCATAGTAGACATATGAGATGTGCCAAATTGTTTTGTTAAACAATATATGAATATAGATATTAAGGTCCATTTTAATAATTATTTCTAAAAAGGCGCATTTAAAGTATTGGAAAATGTAGTAATGGTGGCAAGACCATCATTTTGAATAAAGACAATGTTGATAAAATGAGACAAAGCTTTATGTAACTCCAGAAGGTTCACTAAGTATACCTCATTTTAAAACAAATCTATCAACGTTCATTACATATAAGGTTTTTTTGATAGTGCCAGTTTGTAATAGGAGCAAATACTTCTGTTTTACTTAAGACTTTCTAGTTCTTTTGTTAATTTTCCATGTGTAGACGATTTTATTAATATACATTTTGTCCTCACCATGGTCAGTACTGTTTGATTTTTTTTTTTTTGCTGATAAAGTTTTATTTATTTATTTATTTATTTATTTATTTATTTATAACATATATGAGTATCTCATGCCCATTATTATCATCCTATGGTATAAACATACTAAAGAATTGTTCTATTTAGAACAGGGAAAAAGAATAACTGGTTTATTTAAGCTTAGCACAGGAGAATAAGGCTGCCGTTATTTTATGTATGTTGTCTTTCATCACTGGTATGATTATAGATATACTTCTTGACCCAGAAATGTAAACTCCCTAAAGTATAACCCAACGTTGAGGTCTCTTGGTATCATTGTTTTGTCTGTGTTAAAAGTGTGGCCTTGTAAAGGAGGGTTTGATTAAAAAAAACAACAAAAAATTAACTGTAGTTCTGATATTTCTTTTTTTAAAGAACAGGTTTGAGATATAATTCATATACCATACAATTCACCTGAAAAAAGTGTACAGTCCAGTGGTTTTAAAACTGAGGGTTTTAGAGGGGAGTGGGTGGGGGGATGGGCTAGCCCAGTGAAGGGTATTAAGGAGGGCACGTATTGCATGGGGCACTGGGTGTTATACGCAAACAATGAATCATGGAACACTACATCAAAAACTAATGATGTACTGTATGGTGACTAACATTATCATGATAAAAAGAAAAAAGAAAAAATATATTTACATAGTTGGGCTGCCTGGGTGGCTCAGTTGGTTGGGTGCTGGACTCTTGATTTTGACTTAGGTCATGATCTCAGGGTCATGGGATGGAGCCCTCCACACTTGGCATGGAGTCTGCTTGAGATTCTCTCCCTTTCCCATTGTCCCTCTCCTCACTTGCGCACGTGCTCCTTTTTAAAAATCTTTTTTTTATAAATCTTTTTAAAAAATATTTTATTAGTTATTTGAGAGAGAGGGGAGAGAGAGAGAGAGAGAGAGTGAGAGACAGCATGAGTGGGGAGGAGAGAGAGAAGCAGGCTCCCTGCTGAGCATGGAGCCTGACATGGGGCTCCATCCCAGGACCCAAATATCATGACCTGAGCTGAAGGTAGAGGCTTAACGACTGAGCCACCCAGAGGAGCCCCTAAATAAATAAAATCTTAAAAAAATATTTTCAGAGTTTGCATATATTACCACAATTAATTTTACAACATTTTTATTGTCCTATGAAGAAACCCTATACCCTTTAGCAGCTAGTTTTCATTTCCTCCCCAGTTCCCCAATCCTTGGCAACCACTAATGTGCTTTCTGTCTTTACAGATTTGCTTATTCTGGACATTTCATATAAATGGAATCATTCAATATGTAGCCTTTTGTGACAGGCTCCTTTTACTCAGCATATTTTTAAGGTTCATTCATATTGTAATAATTATCAGTACTCATTTCTTATATTATAGCGAAATAATATTCCATTGTATGGATATACCACATTTTATTTAACTGTCAGTTGTGGAAATTTGGGTTATTTTGGCTATTATGAATGGTCGCTTTTGGCTATTTCTGTGAACATTCGTGTACAGGTTTTTCCGTGGACATATATTTTTATTTCTTTTGGTTATATAGCTAGGAGTGGAATTGCTAGATCTTATGCCAACTCTATGTTTAACATGTTGATGAACTGCCAGACTGTTTTCCAGAGCAGCTGCTTCATTTTACAGTTCCACCAGCATTATATGAAGTTTCCAGTTTCTCTACATCCTTGCTAACACTTGTTATAGTCTCTCTTTGATTATAGCCATCGTGATGTGTGTATAGTGTTATTTCATTGTGGTTTTGATTTGCATTTCTCTGATGACTAATGATAATAAGCATCTTTTCGGGTTTATTTTTTATTGGTATATTTTGGAGAAATATCAAGTACTTTTCTCATTGTTAAATTGGGTTATTTGCTTTTTTATTATTGAGTTGTAACAGTTTTTTATGTCCTAGTAGGTACAAGTCTCTTATAAGATATGTTATTTACAGGTATTTCCTCCCATTGCGTGAGTTGTTTCACTTTCTTTATGTGTCATTTGCAGGATAAAAGTTTTTAAATTTTGATGGAAGTCCAGTTAATCTTTTTTTTTTTTTCTTTCATTGCCTATTTTCTTTGGTCAAATATAAGAAACTATTGCCTATTCTAAGATTTATATCTATGTTTTCTTTTAAGATTTAAAACTTTAGGTCTTAAATTTAGGTCTTTAAGCCATTTGAAGTTAATTTTTATATATGATAAGAGAAGAGGAGTCCAAATTCATTCTTTTGCATGTGGCTATCTAGTAGTCCCAACAGTATTTGTTGAAAGTATTATTCTTTCTTCATTGAATGGTCTTGGCACCCTTATCAGATATTAGTTGACTGCAAATAAATGTGAGGATTTATTTCTTGACTGAGAGATCTTTTCCATTGATTTATATGTCTGTCCTTTTTGCTAGTAGTACCACACTCACAGGATTACTGTAGCTTTGTAGTTAAGTTTTGAAAAATATGAAGAAAGAGTTTTTCAAGTGTTGTTTTTCTTTTTCAAGGTTGTTTTGGCTATTTTGGGTCCCTTGCATTTCCATATGAATTTTAGGATCAGTTTGTCAATTTCTGCAAAGAAGAAAGCTAGACTTTTAATAGGGATTACTTTGAATCATTAGATCAGTTTTGCGTATTGGCATCTTAATATTAAGCCTTTTGATTCAGGAGTATGCATTGTCTTTGTGTTTATTTAGGTCTTCTTTAATTTCCTCAACAATGTTTTATAGTTTTTCAGAGAATGAAGTTTTGTATTTCTTTTTGTTAAGTTTGTTATTTTTGATGCTATTGTAAATAGAATTGTTTTTTAAATTTCACTTTTGAATTGTTCATTGCATCTGTATAGAAATTCAATAGATTTTATATATTGATCTTGTATCTTGCAACCTCCTAAACTCACTTACTAGTTCTTATGATTTTTTAGTGGATTCTTCACAATTTTCCATATACGAGATTTTGTCATTGAAATAGAGATAGCTTTACTTTGTTCTTTTTAAATTAGATGCCTTTATTTCATTTTCTTGCCTAATTGCTGGCTAGTACCTCTAGTCAATGCTGAGTAGAAGTGTTAAGAGCAAGCATTTTGTCTTGTTCTTGATCTTAGGGCAAAAGCTTTCTGTCTTTCACTATTAAGTATGATGTTAGTTGTGGGCTTTTCCTAAATTCCCTTTATAAGATTGAGGAAATTGCCTTATAGTTTGTTGAGTGAATTCTGTTATTTGCTAAGATGACTTATGGATAAGTTACTTTTAAAAGATAATTGAGGGGCGCCTGGGTGGCACAGTGGTTAAGCGTCTGCTCAGGGCGTGATCCCGGCGTTATGGGATCGAGCCCCATCAGGCTCCTCCGCTCTGAGCCTGCTTCTTCCTCCACCCCCCTGCTTGTGTTCCCTCTCTCGCTGGCTGTCTCTATCTCTGTCAAATAAATAAATAAAATCTTTAAAAAAAAAAAGATAATTGAATATTTAGGATACTGGTAGTATTGTTGTGGCTAATATATGAACCAGTCTGCAGGTTGGGTAAAATTAAGAGTCAACTATCAGATTGCATTTACTCTGTTGATAGTCTTTAGGAATTACATGGAATGATTTCTCCATTTTCAAAGAGAGAAGAAAATTGTGGCAAATACCATATACAGTTTAGTCTTGAACAATGTGGTTGATAGGGTGCCCATCCCAAATGCAGTAAAGAATCTGCATATAACTTTTCACTTCCCCAAAACTTAACTACTAATAGTCTGCTATTGACTGGAAGCTTTTCTGATAACATAAACAGTTAGCACATATTTTTTATTTTATGTATGTTATATATTGTATTTTTACAGTAAAGCTAAAGAAAAGGAAATATTAAGAGAATCATAAGGAAAAGAAAATAAATTTACAGTACTATACTCTAAATAATTTGCACATAAGTGGACCTGTGCAGTTCATATCTGTGTTATTCAAGGATCATCTGTTGTTTATTTATTGCTTAACATTCTGAGAAAATAGAACACCCCATGGTAGCAAAATTTAAAGGATGAAATGTATAAGAAGGGCAATCAATGCTAACAAAAACAACTCTGTACTGAATTGGGTGTCTGGTTGACCTTACCAAGCTAAAATTACTGTGTAAAGACATGCGTGATAGCAGCATGATTTTTGATGTATTCATTCAGGTCATATGTAAACATGAATTGATGTAAGTTGTCACTTAAATACATGAGAAAAGAATATGACTTGGTATAGTTTCTGACATGTAATTATCCCTTGATAAGTATCAGTGTCTTTCTCCTTTTAAAGTATGTTGTTTAGTTAACAAAAAGGGGAATTTATAATATACAGAAAGTATAAGGCATGCCTAAAAATACTAAACATCAAGTTCAAGATTATGCTTAATTTTGTGTTAAGGAGTTGGGAATGGGAAGGAGAGCATGCTGTCTGGCAGTGTTATACTGAGGGCTTTGTTTTTTATTTCTAATTGTTTTGTTTCTTATCTGGGTGATGGGTACACACATGGTCGTTAAATTTTGCATGTTCACAGTATTTTATAATGAAAACTGAATTATAAAAGAGCATCAGTATATCTAGACATTTGTAAAATAATATAAACTTTGAGCTAGAATGGAATTTAGCAAGCATCTGGTCTGATCTCAGTTTTACACTTGAGATAAAATCTAGAGAGTTAGAGTGATTTATCCTATCTCCACTGTTACACTAATGTTAGAAGAGATAATTGAGTAGACCCAGTTTTGTTAGGTTAGAAATCCTTGGTAGGCCAAGCTTTTTATAATTATGTATTTTTAAAGCGTGGTAGATTATATGATAGTTCACCATTATCCTTTCTTTCTGTAAGACTACATATTTGTACCTTTTCCCATGTGACATGAAGTGTTTTCGAGTAGTTGCTTTTTACTTCTCTACCCCCTTAATGTCTAATGTGGCTTTAACCAATAGACCGTGCGTGAAAGTGGTGTATACTGTGTCTAAGAGATAGCTTTAAAACCCTGGTATATTTTATGGTTCTGTCATTGTGGTCCTTTCCCTTTGCCACAAGGCCTAGATTTGGGGTGAAGGTGCTGCTCCTTCAGCCTATCACCTAGAAAGAAGAATGTTATTAGCCAGTCAATATTACTTAGTGAAAGCTGGCTAATAAACAGAAAGTAAGCTTTCACTCTTTCTCCATAGGTTAGGTCACTAAGAAAAGTTAGAGCTATTTCCTGGCATTTGAAGGATTTACATCTTTCAACTTCTTATAAATCATTCTGGGTGTTTTAATTCACCCAAGCAAACTGTGAAAAATACATTTGGACAACTGGTTTAAAATCCTGAAGAAATTAATACATGTACTTCTGTAACTTCACTATTATATGCACAGGTGGTAGAGTTTGGTGAGTGGGCCAAGCTAGTGGATAGGGCCCTGATGAATAAGATAACTGGCTCATTTTCTAAGGGGGTGTAATCTGATAAATGTATTCTAAAATTGCATTTGTTGAATCAGGTCAGTTAGTTTTAATTTGCCTGTATAACAGAATGATCCCAGAAATACACTTGGAAAAGTGATTTTAGGGCATCTTGCATTTTTTCATGTAGAATACCCTAGAATTTCTCAAAACATAGCAGTGAATGTATAACAAGTTAGACTGTAGTGACCATTCGGTTTTGATGTAACCAAAATTGCAAGATATGATTTGATCCTACTTTGTCCAAGGAATTGTTGGTACAGCAAGCCCAATGTTTCCTTTGTTGATTATTTTTTTAAAAAATTTAGTTTGGAGATATTTCATTTTGATACTCCAGCTGGTATCTGTAGGTTGATGACAGATAGAAGGGATTCTTCATTGAGGTGTTAAATATTATGATCACTTAATACTTTCTTGAATGAGTGTTAGATAACAGATTTCACCAATTAATATTTTTTTAAAGATGGTAGGATAGCTATTGAAGGTGTTTTTATGCAATTGAGAGAAGAACGATAACATTAGTAGAACTGAAGAATTGTGAACTACAGGGAATTCTGGATCCTAAAGTAAATATTGTGAGTGCTTTGTGAGTGACTGGGAGAGAAAACCTATAGGAAGAAAGAGAATATGGAAACATGATGAAAATCTTTGTGGGATTTTAAACAGACGTAGTGAGAGTAATGATTATGTTTTACTGAAGTTTTAGAAAAATAACTATTAACAGAGATGTATCCAATTATTTAAGATAAAAATTTAGAAAGTCTTTATACTAAATTTGTGCAGATAAGTATCAACGTGCATGGACCTTTGCATTTTCAGGTTTACCAGTCTCATTAGTGGGTTGTGTACAGTAAAGCAGATTTATTGTGCAACACATTGCCTATTCTTTATGATTTTATTTTCAGGACTGTTACAGAATTCTCAAGTAAAATTTGGGTGTGTGAAATAAAATCACACTTCTCAATGGAGAATGGGTTCTTAAAGAATCAATTAGCAGAGTTGTGTTTCTGAAGAGGCTAGGAATTGTGAGCATAAAGCGATTATTTAAGAGTAAATTATTATTAGTCAGTTCTGTTGACCAGTATTTATTTAAGCCATTTAAGGAAAACTCAAATTTGAATAAAAATTATTTCCAGCATCCCGTTATTCAGAATAATATTACACTAATGCCAGTTAACAGCATGAATGTACTTGGAGTGCTTTTGTCAAAGATAGAAATGTCAAGTCCACTTAAATGGCTTTGCTTCATATTTTGCAAGTTTGTGCTAAGTTTCATTTTTAAGTACACTTCGTCAGGTATCCATAACTTTGAAGTAGGATAGTGTTTGTGTGTGTCTGCATATGTTTTGATTTAACAATACAGGTGCTTCCTATTGTTCTGTTCACTGTTCTTGGAAAGCAGTAGTACAGACCCTTGTTTATTCATCAGAAAAACCCTACGGTAGACTTATTCAAACTATAAATCTGGGAGTATATTGTATGTTTCAGTTTCATCAAATATGTTTCAGTGTAATCCTTCACCTTTATTTTCACACCGTTTGGATTCTTGGTAGAGTACTTGCCCTCATCTGCTTCCCTTGTTGCTGGGCAAGGTTTGTGATGCTGATGTCTGATTGGTTTTAGACAGCATCGGCTTTGAGCCAATCAGGCAGTGAATTTCAGTTCTCTCACAGGACGAAGCACTGAAGCAGCTGCTGATTTATTTTTCCTATGGGGAGATTATATAAACTAAGAGTATGGCTGCAGCAAGCTCCCTCTTGGGTATGTTTGAAAAATTACAAGGTTCATCTGTAACTGAAGGAGAAAAAAATGAGGTTTATTTTTAAAACTTGTTTACTAAGAAAGTCTGATAGGTAGTGAATTTGAGAGAAACATACTCAGATGACAGATTTCCTATTTTTTAAATAATTTTATGTTTAAAGGACTGCAGAATGATGTAGTATAGGAAAAATTTCCCTTCAATTTACATGAGTATTGACTGTTGTAATCCACACATTTGCTTTATTGCTTCAAAAGGGGAGAGCTCATAACCTGCTGTGAAAGGCAGTTAAGGAGAAAAAGATGTAATAATTGTACTTACAACACTTAATATAGATTGTCAAGAGTCAGGCATTTAAATTTCATTAGATGAATCAAACTAAGTCAGTTCGGTGCAGTAGGCAACAAAATACTTCATGATGCTATCTGTAGTAAACCTTTGGGTCCATAATACTGTTAATTTTTGGAATCAGAAATCTATAACAATAGTGATAGGTGGGTATGAAAAGAATCTTATTATTTGGATTTAAGGTATTGCTGAATTTTTAGTTATAAATGTTTTATAAATGTTAAACATTGTGGATTTAAAAAAATTTTTTTAAAGAAATTTACATTTGAATTTCGCGGATTCTTACCCATGGGGAGAGAAGTGCATTCTTACTATGTATTGTCCATATTTGACTCATTCTCCAGTTAGGGAATTGATCTATAATTTTGGAAACATTCATGGATATTTAAAGGAAGATAAATTGAAATAGCATAAAAGGTATAAATTTTTATTCATTTATTTATGTGATATATTAAGTGTGTATCATATGGATTTAGATTTTATGCATTTATGTTCTAGATTACTTATATTAGACAAAGAACCTCACTAATGTATTGCGGATCCAGGTTTTAACTATGTTTCTCTGACCTTATTGTCTGTCTCCTGTTGCTGGGCAGGAATCAAAATGCTGGCTACTGATTGGCTGAGTTTGTGAGCAGCTCTTGAGCAGCCACTTAAATTCTTGAGCTTTTTGAGCAGGCAGATTGTAGGCTAAGACATTACAGCTTTTGGTAATACTTCCCTTTGTTGTTTCATAGCTATGATCTCTTTGCTGGAAAAAAGAATAAAAGTTGTAGGTGGAGGGGGGATGAAGCAGAGAAGAAAATAATGTTTTCACTTAAAAAAAGAAGAGGTTCATTGGGCTTTCCTTAAAAATAATTTACCCAAAATTTGAGAAAAATTCTAAGCTATAGATACTTATTTGCAGGTAACGTACCCTTCTTGGTTATTTAAATATAAATTCCTATGGTAAAGGTGAAAAACCAAGCTGTAGAAAAAGATTTTATTTGTGATGGTATTGTCTCAGAGTTCTTGAATCTGAATATATAGAATAGGAACCTAAAAACAGTTTTTTGACTATCTTCTTCATGAAAAAATATTTTCTAGAGGAAGTTCATCACGTTTTACACATTTACTTCTAGATATGGCAGACATTTTCTACTGTAAAATATAAATGCTTTTTCCTGTGAAAATGAATTACAGTCATATGAAAGCTTCATGATTCTAGTGTTGCAACCTAAAAAAGTAGTTTTTCTTTTGTAGAATAGTTTTGTGAATGGCATCTCAGTTCCAGATGACGTATTTAAAATGATCCTTAGAAATGTATTGTTCCGGTAGTACAGCCATGGAGACTTGTTTGCAGGTAACACACCCTTTTCTAATGTGTATCTTTCTTAAATATACTGTCCTTATGCAAAATAGATTTTTAAAAAGTTACTGCTGATTGGTTTGCACAGATATGGCTGAACTAGTTTGAACTGGTTGTTCATGTTACTTCCTTATGCTTTGTCTGTTTTTCATTATACTTAGAACCCATAAAAGTGTGGTAAATGGCTGTAGTGTGCTCCCTTGTGGGTATAGATGGTAGTTATTTTGTAATTCTTTGTACAGCACTTTATTATTACTGAATTGAATGGCAATTTAATTGGTAAAACCAGCTTGCTTGGATAATATTTATTTTTATTAAATGTTATTTGGTGGTGGCAATTTAACTTTAGATGTGATGTTTGCATGTTGGATGTTCTAACTTATTTACAAAATACCAGAAGTAAAGAGAAATTTGTCTCAGATTCTCTAATTTATGTCTAAAAACATTCTTAATATACGTAGACAATTATGATAACATTATTGAATGTTTACTAGGTTCTAAGTCCTTAATGTATAGAATCTCATTTACTCATGACTACAACTTCTGTGGCAGGTACCGATAATGATACTCCCTTTTTAAGGTAGCTAAAACTAATGTTAGGAAACTTGCCCAGTGTTATATAGTAAATACATGGGAGAGCTGGAATTCGAATCCTGTCTGCAGAATTTTTTTTTTTTTTTTAAGACTTATTTATTTGTCAGAGAGAGAGAGTGCGTACAAGCAGAGGGAAAAGGAGGCAGAGGGAGAAGCAGGCTCCATGTAGAGCAAGGAGCTCGGTGCTGGACTCAATCCCAGGACCCTGGGATCATGACCTGAGCCAAAGGCAGATGCTTAACTGACTGAGCCACCCAGGAATCCCTGCAGGATTTATGTTCTTAAAGGGGTTACTGAAAATTATGAAAATACACTTTTTTTTTAGAGGAATTCTTCTTGTTAATGCAGCTGTCAATAACTGTCAGCTTCCATATAACAGCTGAGAAATGGGGACATTATGAGGTGAGAGTCCAAAAGAATTGCAGTTCAGTATTTAAAAATATTTGAAAGGTAATCATACTCCTTATGCTAAAGTTAGTTACTTTTTGTCTTTGGAGTCAGCAAGAAAATGTGACTACAAAATTTACATTGCATCCTCTTTGCAGAAAATTTTTCGGTTAGTGTGAGTTTGAAATGGATAGCGGGTGGGAAAAAACTTGAAGGTTAAATGGTAGACTGTAATGAATAATCCTTAAAATAGTGCCTATGATGATTCTGCATTGAAGTTTATGTTCAATTGAAAGATAATTGTTCTGAATATTTTTATAGAGTTCCATAATTAAAAGGCTAGGAAGACTAAGAAATATAAGTAATTGGCTTAAAGTGAGCAAATGAATGCAGAATGTACCACAGTCTAGAAGTACTGTAACAAAGTGGTAGGTTTTCAAGCTGTATTGGCCTCTAGCAAATAGACTAGGCCATAGTTTTATGCCTTTCAGCCAAAAAGAACAATGGAACATCAGAATCAGACCTGTAATTGAACATGTTGGGTTTATTATTTGTTGCAGTGAGGGAGAATGCTCACCGTGGGGAAACTGAGGCACATCAGTCAGGAAGAGGATATTAGAAAAAATATAACAATATATTGGGTTTAGTATAGTAGAGATTGAGTTATTTGGGGGAGGGTTTGAGAAAATAGAGCCTTACTCTGGATTAGGTGCTATCAGAAAGTGGGGGCAAATTCTGTGCTTGGTTATTGCAATAAATCTTATCTGTAGGGAGGACAGACTACAGTAAGAGGATAAAACTGTGATTTATTTTTAAAAAAAGTAGCCATCACTCATTTAGTCAGAGAGAGAGAGGTTTGATATTTCACAGATCGCACAGTGACCTTGTCTAATTTGAATGTCGAGGTGATTTTATGTTCAGGAGAACAACATGGCTTAGCTGTAAGCATCAAGTCAATTTATAACAATGAGGTCTAGTTGTGAGCCTCAGATTAAGTTCCCAGATGTCAGAGGCTGCTTCCCCCCCCCCCCCACTCTAGCAAAGCAAGTGTATCCAGCCATCATTCCTACAGGTAATGGTGATGATGAGTGAAAATCCAGTGTGAAAGCAATATTTTTGCTTCCTGTATATCTTAGTCTGTAAAAGAGTTCTGTTTTATTCCGTTATAGACTGGTGACATTGTTTTCTCCAGGACAAAGTCCTTGCATCTTTTGCTTGCTTTACCTCACTGGCTAGATGTTAACATAGAAATGGTATTAGGGAACATCCTTGTCTTGGTTCTGATCTTATTTCACCATTAAGTACAATATCTGTAGTTTTCTTTGTAGATAATGTTTATTACATTTGTTTTCTTCTCCTTAGTTTTCTGAGAGTTTTAATTATGAGTCAGTGTTGAATTTTGTCAAATGAATGTTCTGTATGTTGAGATGATCTAGTGTTTATTTTCACCCTCTATTCTGTTTATGCAGTGAATTTTGAATTCATTGCTTGAATTTTATATATGCATGTATGTATGTATGTTTTTAAATAGGGAATTCACTGTCTCATAGTTCTAGATGCTAGAAGTCTAAAATCAAGGTGATCTAGGGCCATGAAGGAACTAAGGAAGGGCCTGTTCCAGACCTCTCTCCTAGCTGTGACTTGTGACAGCCAGACTCCAGTTTTTACATGGCTCTCTGTGTGCGTATCTATATCCAGATTTTCCCCTTTTTGGGCAACCCTGTCAGGACCCGTCTCACTCTTGAAAGTTTTTTCTGTATCTTCACTTAATAAACTTCTATTGCTTTACTCAAAAAAAAATTTTTCCCCCCTTTTTATAAGGGTACCAGTCATAGTGGGTTAGGGCCCACCCTAATGATGTTATTTTATCTTGTTTACCTCTGCAAAGACTGTAAATAAGGTCACATTCTAAGTCGTTGGGGCTTAGAGTTCTGATACGTTTTTATCAGACAGACACCTTGATTTGGCCTGAAATAAAGCCATAATGCTTCATGACTCACAAGCTACATTGCTTGATTTTTTTTTTAATATGAAACCACCCTTGTATTTTTTTAATGAGCTTCATGGTCATAATATATACCTTTTAAAGGAACTTTTAATTAACTGACATGTGAAAGAATAAATGACAATGGAAATTAGAAAATATGTTAAGAGCAACAATGGAGATATAACACATCAAAATATGAGATGCAGCTAAAGCAACCTTCAAAGGGAAATTTATAGCTTTATGTGTATTGCAAAAGAGGAAAGATAGAAAATTAATGATTAGTGTTTAGCATGATGCAGAATTGCCAGACTTTTCCAGAGCAGCTGCACCATTTTATAATCCCACCAGCATCAATTGTGTGAGGGTTCCAATTTGTCTGTCTCCTTACTAATACTCGTTATTCTCTTTGATTATAGCCATCCTGGTGTATATGAAGTGTTATCTCATTGCAGTTTGATTTACATTTCTCTGATGACTAGTAATGTTGAGCATCTTTTCATTTTTAGTGCTTATTGGCATTGGTTTATTGGCAATTTATGTAAAGAAATTTTTATTCAATTACTTTGTCCATTTTTAAAAAAAGATTTATTTATTTTAGAGAGCAATTCTGTGCTTCCTGAATTAGGGGTGGGTGGGGAGAAGCAGAGGGAAAGGGAGAGGGAGAAAACAGACTCTCCATTGAGCACAGACACCCTGCTGAGTGTGGAGTCTACCATCAGACTCAATCCCATAACCCTGAGATCATGACCTGAGCTGAAAGCAAGAGTCAGGCGCTTAACCGATTGAGCCACCCAGGCACCCCAATTACTTTGTCCATTTATAAATAGGGTTATTTTGTTATTATTCAGTTGTAATAATATTTTATATTTTTTAGATGCAAGTCTCTTAGATAAATTATTTGCAGATATATGATTTGTAACTGTTTCCTGTTATGTGAATTGTCTTAGCAATTTTTTGATGTAATCTTTTGTAAATAGGTTTGCAATACTGTTAATCTTGATATGCCTGATTGCAAATGTAATCATTCCTTATGTGTTTCTTAATTTAACTTTCTTTATTTCCTTATCTGTATACTGCTTTTCCATTCCTCTACTGCTTTTGGTCTCTCATACTTTTATTTTTCTTTATCCATCAACTTTTTTGTTGACACATGCTTATGTGTCTTCTCCAGATTCTGAATTCATTAGCTTACTGGGAATTAAAACTAGAAACTACTCACTTTTTCCTTTTTTTCTCTCGCTTTTTCTTTCTTTCTTTTTTAATGGTATGAATGGCCTTTATTGTTTGCCATGGGAAGTGGAAGAAGAGGGGACATGACAGTTCCAGCACCAAGGGCGGCTCTGAAGACCTACTCTTGCTGTCCTTTTTTTCTAATACTTCCTGATTATTGATCCTCTATGGTTTGTACCTGTCATCAATTTTATATTACACAAATCCAGTTAATATGAAAATTAACACATAGCAAGGATTATTAAGCTTTCTGTATGTCATTATTTCAAAATTACATGAAGCGCTGCTTGCTTATAAGATCAATTTGCAGTTCATTTATGATTAGGTGGCTTTTGTTTCAATGATTAAACTCTCTCTCTCTTTCTCTTTTTAAAGATTCAAAATGGATAGTATAGAAGAACCTCAGAAAAAAGTCTTTAAGGCTCGAAAAACAATGAGAGTGAGTGATCGTCAGCAACTTGAAGCAGTGTACAAGGTCAAAGAAGAACTGTTGAAAGCTGATGTCAAGCTGTTAAATGGCAACCATGAAAATGGAGATTTGGACCCAACCTCACCTTTGGAAAATATGGATTATATTAATGACAAGGAAGAGGTGAATGGCATTGAAGAGCTTTGTTTTGACCCTGAAAAAAGTAAATCAGAATGGAAAGAAACCTCCTGTACCTTAAATGCTAATATAAAAAACAAGCAGGATGATGATTTAAAGCATGAACCTTTGTCTCCTAATAGTATAGCTCCTGAACTAGTCTGTAAACTGACTGCTGAACCAGCTTCTGATGAGCCAGCTTCTGTTGATCTGGCTATGGGAGATCCAGCCTCTGGAGATTCAGCCCCTGAAGATCTGGCTTCTGAAGTATTAACCTCTGGCGATCCTGCTTCTAGCGATCCCGCCTCTGGCGATCCCACCTCTGGCGATCCCACCTCTGGTGATACCACCTCTGGTGAAATAGTGTCTGGTGAAACAGTCTCCAGTGAACCATTCCCTGGTGAATTGGTCTCTGGTGCATCGGTCCCTGATGAATCAGTCTCTGGTGAACCAATCTCCGGTGATCCAGCCTCTGGTGATTCAGCTTCTGGTGACCTGTCCTCTGGAGCACTGGCCTCTGATGATCCAGCCTCTGGTGATCTGGCTTCTGGTGATCCAGCCTCTGGTGATCCAGTCTCCGGTGATCTGGCCTCTGATGAACCCACTTCTGGTGAACTGACTTCTGAATCAGCTTTTGATCCCACCTTTGAACCAAGTTCTGTACCAGTGTGTGAACCTGTTCCTGAAACTGACAGTACAGAGTCTAGTAGCAATAAAGGTGATGATTTTCTTGAAAAAAATGGGGATGATGAGAAGTTAGACCAGATTTTCTCAGTTGATGAGAAAAATAAAGCTGATAGTAATATCAATGCTGATGAAGAAACCCTAGAAACAGATGATACAGTTATTTGTTCAGATCTACCTCCTGAAAATGAAAAGAAGGCAAAGGAAGATGCTGTCACAGAACCTGCTCTTGGAGAGGAGGCTATATCTAGCAGTATGGAAATTGACCAAAGTGAAAAGAATGAAGATGAAAATTCTGCAGACCTTGCAGAAACCATTAGTGAAAATGTTATAAAAGATGACAAAAATGAGATTATCTTGGAAAATACAGATTCTATGGAGACAGATGAAATTATTCCTATTTTGGAAAAGCTTGCACCTGCCGAAGATGAACTTACTTGCTTCTCTAAAACTTCTCTCCTTCCAATTGATGAGACAAATCCAGATTTGGAAGAGAAGATGGAAGGTTCTTTTGGTTCACCATCTAAACAAGAAAGCAGTGAAAGTTTGCCAAAAGAAGCCTTTTTGGTCCTTTCTGATGAAGAGGATCTTTCTGGTGAAAAAGATGAATCTGAAGTTATATCACAAAATGAAACATGCTCTCCAGGTTAGCATATTGCTCAAGTTTTAAGCATTTTGATTAGGTTTAATAAACTGCTTAATAAAGCATTCTTAAAAAGTTCTAAATTTTTTTTAGTTGCTGAGAAAGTTGAGAATGATGGTGACTGGAATGATCTCTAAACGTCATAGGTTCTTAACAGAATTTACATTGTGTGAGCAACATTGTGTGAATTGATAAGAAGGGAGTTAAAATAATTGGAAAATATGGCCCTTATCCTTTAGGGGCTTATAGTCTAGGAATAGAGAGATAAGATGGACCAACATGATACTGTGAGATAACAGTTTCAAGTCAGTACATAATTGATCAAAGTCCTAACAATTGTTCTTGCTGTCATTTAGCAACCAAATAACTTAGAATGTAAAGTCCAACTGGTTTAAATTATTTGCTTCAGGTGTAACAAATCACATTTTACAATTGATTTTCCAAGTGAAATATGATTCCTTTAATATTTTTTGTTAGAGAATGACACCACCATTGCTAGAATTCAGAAACCTTGCATATTGATAATCTGTTTGATAAAGATTTCATCCATTTGCTTCTTCAGCCTTCTTGATTCTCCTCCCCTGCATTTTCTGAGTGATCTCTCTGTAACTTAAATCTATTTTGATTGTATTCTTCTCTTTCGTTGGATCCCTATTACTTTTAGATGAATTCCAAACCCTTTATATAAAAGGTATATAAACTTCATAGTTTGTTCAAAAGCCTATCTTTCCGTCTCTTTTATTATTCCTGGAAGAAAAGAAAAGAATGAAAAAAATCCTATTTTGCTTTCATGGTCAAACTCAAATATGATTTCTGTTTGAAACTTTCTCAACTCTTTTCTGAGTGGCATTAGTACCTCTATGTTCTTATTGAATCACCATTCTCTTAGCCTTAGAACTCTTGAGAGGAGTGACCTTGTAGCATGAAACACAGCATTTGGTTTCTAATTTGTTCAAAAGAAATAAGAGACAGGCCTCAGAGACACAGGGATGTTTTCCCCCTCAACATATCGTACCAATTTTTGGAGGCAAAGATTTTTTTCTTATTAAAGGTGACCTCATTTCCAGAGAGCTTTTATTCATTAGAGCTATATTTATTTATTAAAGCTATATTGAGAGACAGGTTAGGCTGTTTTGGTTCTGGGGATTTAAAGATAAAATTTAGTACTTGCCCTCAGGATGCAGACAAGAATTCAATTGCAGGACATTAAATACAAGGCTGTGAATATACTAATGATGTTAAATTGGTATTCTGGGAGTGTAGAGAAAGGGTAACTTTATAAAAACATAGATGTATTTAGAAAAGCACTTTCTTTTCACTATCTGTGTAACATAGGGTTTTATTTAAGATCATCCCTCTTAATTGTAGCTCCGCCCGGCTTGCTCAGGCCAAAAATCTTGGAGCCATTTGTATTTTTTCTTTATATCCCTTATCTCACCAGTCTATCAGGAAATCCTGTTGGCTCTGCCTTCAGAGTAGATTTAGAATCCAGTCTTTCTTACCATCCACTATCATCACCCTTGTTCTGAGCCACCATCATCAGGCCAAAGTAATGCTTGGCTTATAGTCAGTGCTTAGTAAATATTTGTGGAGTGAGTGAATAATTGATAATATAAGAGAAGTATATCATGGAGGACCTTGGTTACAATGACAGAGCATTCTAATAGTACTTGGAAGCCATTGAATGATTTCAAGCAGAGGAGAATGACATAATGAAGTTACATTTTGGAAAGATAATAGGTAACCATATTTAAGGTGATCTTAACTCATTCATTCAATAAATATTTATAGAGAAAGTGTTATTGGGGTAAGTTCTTAAAAAACCTTTTGGTAGTCATAGCAAATTTCAGGTTATTATTTAATGAGTTTACACATTTTACCTTTATGTCAGGGTTTTGATATTAGGGACCATCCTTTCCACTTAATGCTATTACATGCCATGAGATGACTATTAAGTCACCCATGTTGCATAGTTTGTTTTTGGTTACATTTATTTATTTGTTTGTTTGTTTATTTAAAAGATTATTTGAGAGAGGAGTGAGAGAGAGCTAGTGAGCACGAGTGGGGGGAGGAGCAGAGGGAGAGAGGGGAGCAGACTCCCCATCGGGCAGGGAGCCGGCCGCTGGGGCTCGATCCTGGGACTCTGGGGCTCGATCCTGGGACTCTGAGATCATGACCTGAGCTGAAGGCAGACCCTTAACCAACTGAGCCACCCAGGCGCCCCAATTACTTACTTTTAGATTTTAATTATTGTATGCTATCAGCAGAGTATGTGTAGTGATAGATTTAATTTCTTAGCTGATAACTAAACTTATTTCCTGCCCTCCCTTTCCCAACCCCCAAGGAAGTTTTGTATATAATACATTGAAGTATAGTTTCTTCATTGGTCTTAAAACTGTACTCTGTTCTCTTTACATGGGAGCAGAAACTGTTAGAGTAGTCCCCTTTTATCAATGGTTTCACTTACCATGATTTTAGCTTTTGCAGTTTTAGTTACCCCCAGTCAGCCATGGTCTTGAAGCAGATTATTCTCCTTCTAACTTATTCTCAGTAGTATTAACTTTCTAGGTCAGTAGTGGCCTAATGCTGGATCACAATGCCTGTGTCATTCATCTCACTTCATCTCACCACATACGCGTTTTAACATTTCACATCATCATCATCAGAACTGTGAGTATAGTACAATAAGATACTTTGAGAGAGACAGACTATATTTATATAACTTTTATTATAGTATATTGTTTTAATTATTTTGTTATTATTGTTATTCATCTCCTGTGCCTAATTTATAAATTAAACTTTATCATAGGTATATCTGTATAGGAAAAAACATACAGGGTTCAGTACTATCCATGGTTTCAGACACCCACTGGGAGTCTCGGAACATAGCCACTGCAGATAAAGGGGGACTATTGTACATGCCATTTTCATTGCTGTGTACCTTCTGAGATACTACTTTCACCATTTCTTTATTAGTGACTAATTTTTTTAGATTATTTGAGAGAGAGCAGGAGGAGGAGTGGAGGGGCAGAGGGAGAGTGAGAAGCAGACTTCCTGCTGAGCAGGGAGCCCGACATGGGGCTCAATCCCAGGACCCCGGTATTCTTGACTAATTTCTAATGTTTTCAGAACACAGAATTATAAATTGAAGTACTGAGGACCACTTCTTCCCTCTAGCTACTGACATTTATGTGCTGTACTAATGGGAAAACATAAACCTCTGTCATTTCCAGGTACTTCTTTAGCAAATTTGTTTTAAATATAACAGTTATGATAGCTATGAGCAGCAACAAAAAATGATGAAAGATATAAGAAAGCAAATAAAAAAGCCATTTTAATTTTACAATAGTAAAAGAGAGGTCTAAGAAAGTATTGCAGATATACTGAGTAGGCCTGAAGATACTGTCATACTGTTGCATAGTACTCTATGATAACTGATAGTCATTAGATGATTAAAATGATAATCTTTATTAAGAAGGCTAAGAAAATAAAGATTTCTGTTTGGGAAAGTTTAAACAGCAGTAGAAGAGGTACATGTATTAGTTTCTCTTCCATTCACTTTCCATGCCATGTACTCTTTCTCTAGCTCCTGTTCCATCTCTTTCCTCTTTCATAGTCATTCTTCAAGTTCTGTTAATAGGCTTGCACTATTTTTTCTCTTCCTATTTATTCTTTAATTTAATTGGATTTTGATTTTAATCTCCTCCTCATTGTTTTCAGTCAAGTGACATTGATGCTCATATTGTTAAAACCAGGGATTTAAATCCAAAATTTTGTCTTTATTCTCTTACACTTGGATGCTCTCTTTAATAATCCCTCCCTCTTGAGACTCTCTAGCTTTTGGGCTATGCATTCTCCATTTTTTCATCCTTCTTGGGCCCTTCTCATTCTGTTTCTTAATGGAAAAATAGGAGGGAGGGGCGCCTGGGTGGCACAGCGGTTTAGCGTCTGCCTTCGGCTCAGGGCGTGATCCCGGCATTGTGGGATCGAGCCCCACATCAGGCTCCTCCGCTATAAGCCTGCTTCTTCCTCTCCCACTCCCCCTGCTTGTGTTCCCTCTCTCACTGGCTGTCTCTATCTCTGTCAAATAAATAAATAAAATATAAAAAAAAAAAAAAAGAAAAATAGGGGGGAGAGCTCTTCTCCACCTGCTTTTTTTGTTTTATAAACATTACTGTTTTTTAATCTTTTTGAGGAGAAAAATGTTTTAGATTAAACCAGATTTTATACTAAATTTATGAAGTTTCGTTCCAGATTTTATTTCAAATGAAAAATGTATCTGTGGTTGATTTGTTTTTCCCTACTCTCTCTCTAAGATAAATATGAGTATAAGTGCTTATGAGGATAATTGCATAGGAATAGAATTTCATCGGTTTTGTCTATTTTTGCTTTAGGTTAGTAGTGATAGAATTACTGTGGTTTAGTTAATTAAAATTTATTAATATCTTATTGTCACTGTTTATTGTGTTCAGCTAAAGTTCTTTATTATCTCAATCCATTTATATTCAATTATTTCTTATTGTATTTGGTTTTCTTTGTGGAACCTCTTATTCCTATACATTGGTGGAAATTGCAGATTTTTCTTTTCAGAGTTGAGGAAAATCAAAGAAGTAGGTTTTGGAAAGGGAAGTACAGGAGGAACATCAGTTTCAAATGATTGTTGTTGCCCAAGTTAGATATGTCCAGAGGTTTGTACTATCTAGAAAAATTTAGGAGTATATAGCATATAGACCTTAATTGAAGTTGAGTGACAAGATGAGATCACCTCAATGAGTATAAATGGAGATGAGAGGAGGTATAAGAACTGAGCTCTTGACATTCCAATGTTTAGAGATTGGGAGATGAAGAAGAACCAGCAAAGGAGTACAAGAAAGAGCAGCTCTTATATGTCAACTGTACTTCAATAATAAGAGTAAAAACAGTAAATAAGTATATTAACCAAAAAGAAAAGAAAGAGCAGCTTTTCTGGTAGAAAGAAAATCAGGAGATTCTGTTATCTTAGATGTCAAGTAAAGAGGATGTTGCAAGGAGGGAGTAATCGACCCAATTCGGTTAATGTATCAGATGCTGCTTGTTAAGTAAGATGGGAGACAAATATTTAATAACCTGAAGATAATTTGTGACCTTGACATGGGATGGTGGAATTGAAAACCAACTTGAGATTGGGTTTCAGAGATAATGGGAGGAGAATTGGGAATAATAAAATACAACTTTCCCCCCAAGTTTTGCTTTAAAAGGGAGCACAAAAATTCACTGTAGAAGATATTATTTGGAAGTTTGTATTAAATAAAATTTTTAAAAAATTTTCTGTAAATGTTTTGTTATCAATAATGCCACATTTTTCTGATATGCCTTGTAAGGTTGAGAAGTTTTATATGTTTCTTGGCCATTTGTATTTCCTTATCTATAAATTGCCTGTTCACCTACTTTGCTCATTTTGCTAATGGATATATTATCTTTAATTAATCTGTGGGAATTTTTTGTTTTGTTTTAAATATTTTCATAGAGCCAGTAATTTCAGACAGGGGATTGGCAAACTATAGCCTATAGGCTCTGTTTTTGTCAATAAAGTTTTATTGGAATAGAGCCACATCTATTTGTTTATGTATTAGATATTTATTACTGATTCCCAGTTGCAGTGATGTAAGGGGAAAAATATTAGTGATTTGTTTTTCTCCCCCAATTAATGATTAAGTTAGTTGAGATAATAGATTGACTAAAGATCTTTTCTGATACCTATGGGGTTTTATTTATTGTAACAATGCAATTATATAGACATTTTTAGCAATTTTTTTTGGTAGCACTCTTTGCTATATTTTATATGCCTTGTGAAAATTACTTAAACCTTTTTTGAACACTGGACTTTCCTCATCTATGTGATGGCAGAAATAATGTTTATAGTGTAGGATTATGCTAAGGATATAAAGTAATGTTAGGTCATGCACTTAACTCAGTTGTTGGCACTGTTATCAGTTAACTATTAAGTTAAGCTTTTGTTATCTTTATGATAGTTTTTACATTTCTATTTTATGAACTAACTCATAACCATTAAAGTAACTTAATGATTTAATCTGGTTAAAATGTTAGATGTTTTGAATTTAGCAGTACTTTGTAATTTTTTTTTGTAATTGTCACAACTACTACAGTTTTTTAGTTTTGTTTTTTTTTTAAGATTTTATTTATTTATTTGTCAGAGAAAGAGAGAGGGCACAAGCGGGAGGAGCAGCAGGTAGAGGGAGAAGCAGGCTCCCCACTGAGCAAGGAGCCGGATGTGGGACTTGATCCCAGGACACTGGGATCATGACCTGAGCTGTAGGCAGATGCTTAACTGACTGAGCCACCCAGACACCCCAGTATTTTAGTTTTAATAATTGAATGTAATCAAATCCAAATGCTTTACAATAGGTTTTATTAATCTACTGTTGACAATAAATTATTAAGCAAGATTCCTTGTTTTCAAATTTATACTATTAATTTTTTTTTCCATGTTTAGGAGCTTTTTATGAATTTGTAGGACCATTTGAAAGTGGACTTGATCATTCATTTCTACCAGTCCATGCTCTGTTCCTTTTTTATTCCTAAAATTTCACATTTTGAGACTGGTTTTATAAAACTTTACTCACTGGATTGTTAACACCAAAATTGTAAATTACGATGAGCTGCAATAAATTCTGATGGAAGTAAGATTTCCTTTTCTGTTTTTGTTACAGCAGAAGTAGAAACAAATGAAAAGGATAGCAAACCTGTGGAAGAAGAGCAAGTAATAAATGAAGATGAAAGACCTTCTGAGAAAAGTAAGCATTACAAAAAACCTGAACTAGTTTAGAAAAATAGTTATTCATTGTTTCTTCTTTTAAGGCTGTGGTATATATTTCCTTTCCTAAGATGATTTTAAAATTTTGCAGTTTAAGTAAAACACAGTTAAATCATTTTGTTGAAGCTAACCTAAGGATTTTTGAAAGTATTATTTCATATACTTCAGTATTTTATTTTGTTTATTTATACTTTTCAGTATTTTATAAGAAAGATTTATGCTCAGTATTTAATAAGATACTATCTGCATGTCTTGAGATAAATTGTTTTAGATTTATGTTTAGAGCATGGGGCTATAAGAATTTTGTCGGGGGTGATAAAAGTTAATGAAAATATGTGTCTGTCTCCTTAAGGTTTCTAAGCTTCACGGGAAAGGGAACTTGATGGGTCTGGGTGTCATTAGGTTTGTAAGATTATTATTGGACTAGAAGTCAGGAAATCTAGGTTCTGTATCTCTCCTTGTCATTCTGGTTTCCATATATGACTATATAAGTAATGATTATAAGAGAACTCGTGGAGTAGAACTGGATTTTAAAAGTAGGCACATAGATGTATGGGTATAGAGAAAAGCGAAGAGGGATACTTACGGTCACATAAGGACATTTCCCTTAATAAGTGGAGATTTTAGTATTTTTACATTTTATATATTGAAAAAGAAACGAGATAAAATTTGCTTATGAGCTCATGAATGTTACCAGTATTTGAAATACAAATTTTCTAAGTGAAGATCTTTGAATATCTACCACATTTACTTTTATAATGACATAAAACTTATTATGTTTATTTATTTGAAATTCATTTGGATATGTTAAGAATAACTAGCCTTGGGTGCCTGGGTGGCTTGGTCAGTTAAGGGTCCGACTTGTGATTTTGGCTCCAGTCATAATTTGAGGGTCATAATCTGAGGGTCGTGGGTTTGAACCCTGTGTCGGGCTCTGTGCTCAGTGGGGAGTTGGCATGAGATTCTCTTCCTCTCCCTCTGCCCCTCCCCCTGTGCACATGCACGAGGTTTTTTTCCCTGTCTCTCAAATAAATAAATAAATCTTAAAAAAAAAAGAATAATTAGTTTTATGTTATTTTCCTAAGACTAATGATTTTTTCTAAATTCTGAGAAAAAATGTATTGAAGAGGAAGAATTAAATAATTAAAGCTATGTATAGTTGTTAGATATCTGTGACATGAGAATGAATATTATATTTTGTCAGAGGATTCATGTGCACTATAAAATTTAGCAAAGGGAATGAATATGAGATGATTTCTTCTCATCTCATATTCATATTTTAGGTGATTCTCATCTTAACATTATTTCAAAGAAAGAATGTTTTATGATCACATTATACATTGCTTAGCCATGAGGGAGTTCTTGTTTAGCATATTGAAAATCATTTCAAGTTTGAAGTTAAAAAGCTAACTATCCATTTTTCTAATCTCAAAAACAATTCATAAAATAACTGATTGAGAAAGATATTATGATATCTAGGAATAATATTTTGCTGAGAATGGAAAAGAGGCATACTAGGATCTGTAATAAAAACCTGACTGATCATTATGCTTTTTGTCTTCAGATGAATTTTCCAGAAGAAAACGTTCTAAATCAGAGGACATGGACAATGTACAGTCCAAACGTCGTCGATATATGGAAGAAGAATATGAAGCAGAATTTCAAGTGAAGATTACAGCCAAAGGAGATATTAACCAGAAACTACAAAAGGTGTTATAGATTATAAGTTAAAAACCATATTAAATAAAAAACATGACCGTTTTTATTCTTCTAGGTTTTTGACATTATTCTATATTTTACTGACATATTTAGGTTTTTCATAGAGAGAACTTGAAGAAAGTGGTTGAGCTTATTATTCTTAATAATTTAATTTTTAAAACTTTCCAGTTCTTTTTAAAAGAGTTTTCAGATTTTTTTTTTTTAAGATTTTATTTATTTATTTGACAGAGAGAGACAGCCAGTGAGAGAGGGAACACAAGCAGGCAAGTGGGAGAGGAAGAAGCAGGCTCCCGGTGGAGCAGGGAGCCCGATGCAGGGGCTCGATCCCAGGACTTTGGGATCACGCCCTCAGCCAAAGGCAGACACTTAACAACTGAGCCACCCAGGCGCCCCGATTTTATTTTTCTTTTATATTGATGTTTATTCTATGGAAATATTAGAGTCTTATATTTTAACTTTTTTTTTTAATATGTTAACATTTTAATCTTTATTAAAGCTGGTTTCATGGTTATAAGTTCCTACGTTGTAAATCTTTGTTATGTTCTTTAGGCTTACTATTAAAAATAGTAGGGACAGGACTTTAGAATGACTAGGGAAAGGGTGTATTTAAAATACAGACTTTGGGGGCGCCTGGGTGGCACAGCGGTTAAGCGTCTGCCTTCGGCTCAGGGCGTGATCCCAGGTTATGGGATTGAGCCCCACATCAGGCTTCTCTGCTATGAGCCTGCTTCTTCCTCTCCCACTCCCCCTGCTTGTGTTCCCTCTCTCGCTGGCTGTCTCTGTCTCTGTCGAATAAATAAATTTAAAAAATCTTTAAAAAAAAAAAAGTAAAATCTTAAAAAAAAAAATACAGACCTTGGAAACATCTGCCTATATTTATTAAACTCGAGTTAGAAATACTGAAATTATGTAGTATTTAATATATTTTTCAAAATGTGCTTACAGATGTGTATGAAAGATGCCTTTTTTAGAGGAATATGAAAGTCGAGTGAAATTAATTTTTTAAGGTCTTATAGATTTAATAATGAAATTATAAATAATCTAGATTTTAGATCAGTGTCCTTCTTCCTCTAAGATACAGTATAACTACTCACTTTAGAAAAAGGCAGTTAGTTAGTGAGGCAATAAAAAAAGTGCCATTTCCCCACAGCCTTTTAAATTTGTCATATGGAGGTAGTAATGTTTATTTAGTCCTTTTTGTAGAGCTGTTAGAAATATGAAGATAGGTATGTGGGTTTTGAAACTTCTCTGTGTACTGAGAATGTATTCCTCTGGAACAGTGTTACACAAGTATGAACTGTGGACATGTATCATGTATTCTGTTTGTTATGGATCCATCATAAGATAAATAATGTAAATTATAAGTAGGAATTTAGAAATATTTTATAGAAATTTCATAGTGAGGTGATATTCTTAGTGTCTCACAAAAATACCATGTGTAGCAGATTAGAAATTTTATTTTATTTTATTTTTTTAAAAGATTTTATTTATTCATTTGAGAGAGAGAGAGAGAGGCAGCCAGCGAGAGAGGGAACACAAGCAGGGGGAGTGGTAGAGGAAGAAGCAGGTTCCCAGCGGAGGAGCCTGATGCAGGGCTCGATCCCAGAATGCCGGGATCACGCCCTGAGCCTAAGGCAGACGCTTAATGACTGAGCCACCCAGGCGCCCCGAGATTAGAAATTTTAAAAACTGGCCCTTTAACTGATTTCCTTGGAACCACAGTATAAGTTATGAGAAATAAATACGAAAACTTCAGTATAAAATTATTTATAAAATTTCACTCTCTGGAAATTTTCTGTTTTTAGTATAATTCTATCATAGTAGATATATATGTAGAAGTAGAGGCTTTCAGCAGATACCATTGTGTTATGAATGCCAGCATGTTTTCTCATTAAACTAATTAATATATTAGTACTATCTTACTAGTCCTTAAGAATATTTACTCTTTGCTGAAATGCCTTCTTTGACTTAACAAAGAAATATATATATCTCTTTAGGTTGTACAGTGGTTGCTGGAAGAAAAATTGTGTGCACTACAGTGTGCTGTATTTGATAAGACATTGGCAGAATTGAAAACACGAGTCGAAAAGATCGAATGTAACAAGAGGCATAAAACAGTTATTACTGAACTACAGGTTTGTATACTGACTGGAATTATATACCTACGTGTCATTATTTTTATTACTTATTTTGGGGGATGCATTTTCAAAGTTGATAGTAAACTACATTTAACTTCTAAATATTGGAAGTAAAAGGAGTCACCATTAGTTTGCTAGGGCTGTCATAAAAAAATACCATAAACTGGTAGCTTAAACAACAGAGAAGTACTGTCTCCTAGTTCTGGAGGCTAAAAATCTAAGACCAAGGTGTTGGAAGGATTGGTTCTATTTGAAGACTATAGGAAAGAATCTTTTCCATGTGTCTTCTCTAGCTTCTGATGGTTTACTGACAGTCTTGGACATTCTGTGCCTTGTGGAAGCATCAGTGACTTTGTTTTCATATTGCACTATATGTGTGTGTGTGTGTGTGTGTGTGTGTGTGTGTGTGTGTGTGTTCCCAAATTTCCCCTTTTTATAAGGATACCAGTTGTATTGCATTGGGGCCCACCCTACTCCAGTATAACCTCGTCTTAACTAATTACGTTTGTAAAGACCCTCTTTCCTGTGAATCACATTCTGAGAATACTTGGGGTTCAGACTTCAATATATAAGCTTTTCATATAGTTCAACCCATAATAGAGCCTTAGTCACTGAAGAAAGGCTGGCATTTCATAAGTACCAAATAATATTTATTGTAAGTGATTCTTTTTATATTAACCCACTTCCTGCCATGGATCTTATGATATAAAGATACTTATATTTGTTAATTACTACTTTTCATTTTTTATTAAATATAACTATACATATACATATACGTATAGTGCCAGAGCTTCTAAATGACTGAAATGAACACATGATAATATGTGTTTTCATTTTATTCCAAGACTAAGAAACTGGAAATTTTTATCATAAGTAAATGCATTGTTTCTATAAGGCTATCTGAAATATGAGCATAGTCTACAGATGCTGAGTTTGCAAACCACTTACAGACTCTTAATTTGCAAAAGCGGGGAAAAGTGGTCCATGAAAATAAAGTCACTGTTTTCTAGTTATAAAGCAAATTGCAACCAAATGTGACTAGAATTTATATATTATATTTGTTAGCCTTAGTTATTTTCTTGGTTTCATATTGTTAATTTTGTTTGAAGTGAGACTTTTTAAATAATAAGATCTTTGTAGTAATTTTGTAATGTACCATTTAGGACATTACTAGTCCTCTTTCTTACCTTTAGCATGTCTTTCTAATGGTGATAAGTGTTGTTTAATTATTAAACTTATTTTGCTAATACTGTTGAGAATTCTGAATTAGAATTTTAAAATGTTGGAGGATTTAAAAAGAGTGATTTCATTAATTGTTTCTCATTTTGTGTTTTTAAAATCTGAGACTTTGACATCCATATTCTCATGTAATATGCAAGTCCAGAGCTCTTTAACACTTAATAAACTTTTCACTTTGATATTTCTTGGTAGCCTCAGAATCTGAATCCTTTAAATACCAAACCAGTCTCTTCTCCACAGATAAATTGCCCATGCCATTGTTCCTCTTACTTATAATTCTTCAATTCTTAGAAAAATCTTCAAGCAATAGCTTCCCATTTTTCTTCTCATATTGATAGTTTTTGAGTTCTTGGAAATTGATTTATCTCAGTCATCTCACATATACAGTGGGTTGCCAAATTATAACTTTTATTTCTTATTAAAGTCTGTCTTTTGCTTCTTCTCACTTTTCACAAGGCACAGGTCCACTTACATGTGGATTTTTTTCAGTAAATATAGGTACAGTACTGTAAATATATTTTCTTTTTTCAGTTCCTTGATTATAGCAATAGCCTTTTACATGATTATTCTGGTTCTACTTTTTAAGTTCTTACTGGTCCTTCCCGACCACTGATTGTACTCATCTTTCTAAAATACTGTTTGTTTCATTCTCCCTGATATAGTCCGGATTCCTCAACAAAGTGCCATTATTCATTTTTTTATTTTTAATTTCTGGATCTCCTAGTTTTTGATCCACATTTCCTAATACCTACCAGTTGCTACACTGTCCTACAGAGTATCAATGCTCATAGTTATTTTTATTTTAGGCTTTCAACTTCATACTGTTTCTCCCATTCAGTTACCTATAACAATTTACCCTTACCATGCTATTTATAAAGTTTTACTAAACTCAGTTTAGTCCCTGTCTATTTCTGTGTTGTTCTGATATTTAGTATTTTATGGAAGTAAAATTCAGATAACAAAATAACTATTTTGGTGTACAATTCGGTGGCATTTAGTTCATTCACATTGTGTGACTATCATCTCTTTCTAGTTACAAAACATTTTCATCAACCCAAAAGAAAACCTGTGTCCATTAAATAGTCACTCCCCATTTCCCTTTCCCCTTGTCCTTGGCAACCACTAATCTGCTTTCTGTCTCTATTGATTTACCTACTCTGCATATTTCTTATGAACAGAATCCTACAATATGTAACTTTTTGTGTCTGGCTTCTTTTTCTTGGTGTAACATTTTCAAGGTTCATACACAATGTAGCATGTATCAGTGCTGCATTCCTTTTTATGGCTAAGTAATATTTAATTATATTTGTATGCAGTTGAAAGTATTTGAATACCTATTGAAAATAGGGGTGCCTGGGTGGCACAGCGGTTAAGCATCTGCCTTCGGCTCAGGGCGTGATCCCGGCATTACGGGATCGAGCCCCATGTCAGGCTCCTCCACTATGAGCCTGCTTCTTCCTCTCCCACTCCCCCTGCTTGTGTTCCCTCTCTCGCTGGCTGTCTCTATCTCTGTCAAATAAATAAATAAAATCTTAAAAAAAAAGAAAATAAGTAGGTATTCAAGATGTTAAGTGTAATTTCCAGAGTGATCACTAAGGAAAAAACTAAAATATGTATAGCTATATAATATATAATATAATGGGTATGTGTTATATAAATGGTGGACCCTTGAATAATGCAGGGTTTGGGGTGCTGATCCCCTCCCCTGGTGTAGTCGAAAATACATTATAACTTTTTTTTTTTTTTCATTTTAAGAGAGGTGGGGGAGGTGCAATGGGAGAGAGGGAGAGAGGCTCTTAAGCTGGCTTATGCCCAGTGTGGACCCTGTTGCGGGGCTCTATCTCACAACCCAGAGATCATGACCTGGGCCAAAATCAAGAGTTGGGTGTTTAGCCTACTGAGACACCCAGGTGCCCCACAGCGGAATTTTTTATTTCAATTATTATACTTTCTGCTCTAGAATTTCTGTATTTTTTCTTTACACAATTTCTATCTCTTTGATGCTCTGTGTGGTGAGACATTGTTTTCCTGTTTCTTGTGTGTGTGTGTTGTTTTTTTTTAAAGTTCTTTGCTCATTGTTTCTTTTAGCTCTTGGAACAGATTTTTAATCCATTCATTTAAAGTCTTTGTCTAGTAAGTCCAATACCTGAGCTATCTTTCTTTTCATTATTTTCTTTCTGTGAATGGCCCATACTTTATTTCTTGTTTCTTTGTATGCCTCCTAATTTTTTTTTTTTGAAATTTGAGTATTTTGAATATTATAATGTGGCAGTTCAGGCAATCACATTTTTCCTGCCCCCCTGCTACCCAGAGTTTGTTGATGCTTGTTGTGGTTTGTTGGTTTGATGACTTCTAAACTATTTTTGTGGAAAGTATAGATTCTTTGTTGTGTGTGGCCATTGAAGTGTGTGTTTTATTAGCTTACTGGTCAGGTGATGTTCTGACAGTTAACCTTAAATGCTTGGAGCATAAAAAAGAAAAAAGGAAGAAGGAAAAAAATTCTCTCCCAGTCTTTGCAGATTAGCTCTGTTGGGGCACTCCTTCAGTGCTTATTAACCAGGCCATTTACAACTTGCCCTATCCAACTTGCCTTATCCTTCACTTCCTGCTTGCATAAGTGAAAGCTTAGGGTCTTTTCAGGCCATTTCTTGCTTTTTTGTCCTGGGCATTTGCATAGTCTTCTCAATTCAAGAGCTTTTAGAGTCCCTTTTATGCCTTGTGTCACCTTGCCCAACCCTTTCTTACCCAGGCTTTTCTGTTTATTGCTTGTCCCAATTGCTGTCCTTTGCCCCAGGCTGCTGTGCCAATACCTGTGCCTTCAAATCTTTTTAGGAAAAGCTGTCTACGATGCTACCCCAGCCTTGGGAATTACTCCAGTTGTGTGAAACAAAGGCTGGCCTGTGTGCTGGTCCTTAAGGGAGTTGCCAGTGAAGATAAGGTCCATATGCTTCCTGTGGCACTAGAAGCCTGTACCAGGCACTCTGTCATCTTCACAGCCACTGCTGATCTGGGTATGGGGAATAATGAATGGACAATCTAAAAGACCACAGTGCTCTCTTACTGCAATGTAGTGGCTTTATTTTTCCCTAAGTCTTCCCCCTGGCTGTTCTCAGTTTTTTTAAGTAGGTTCCACATCCAGTGTAGAGCCCATGATGGGACTTGAACTCATGACCCTGAGTGAGATCAAGGTGTGAGCTGAGATTAGGAATTGGACACCGAGTGAGCCACCCAGGCACCCCACTGATCTGAGATTTTGAGTAGATTCCAGAGTTGTGCAAAAGTTGATTCTAACAATGCAAGTTGCTTTTGGGAAGGGACTGAACCCTGATTTCAGTTCCCTACTCAGCCATTTTTGGTGATACAACTCTGTTCCAGTATTTTTATTATAATTACTTTCGAGTTCTCCAGTATTTAAAGCTTACATATCACATACTTCAGCAAATAATTATATACTTTGCTAAATTATTTTTACTGTTTCTTAGTTACAGCTGACAACAAACGTTTTGAAAGTACTACCATATATATATTCTATATCTTATTCCATAGCAGTTGATGAGTACGTCTTCCTGATTTGCATATATATATTCATTTATTGTATCTGACTTTGCCAAAATCTAGTATGAGTTTTATAAAATTCAAAGTTAAAACACATTTGAAAACAAATACTTAAATTGGATTCAGATAGTTTGCTGTAAGGAATAAATATAATAACTAATTTTAGTATTAGTGCCCTCTCTTTTTAAACACAGCAGTTATTACAAAGATATACTTTTGAGAGACATGATCCTTTTGCAATAGTGTAAAAATTTATTTTACATTGAAAAATTTGGTGAGAGAATAGAACTGATTCAGGTAGACTTTATCTTTAGAGGAAAGTTCATAAAGTTCTCTTTTCTGCTAAAATTTTTAGGGTATACATTTCTCTGTAGATACAGGAAAGTAGATTTTTATTGATTTTCACATTGTCATTCTTATGTGTTTTTAAAATGGATTTATTTAAGATCATTTTTAAGGTTGTAATGTTTGTTGTGTGATGTGACTTTTGTCCACATCCTTCTATTAAAGCCTATTTTAAATGATTAGCTCCTTTTCTGTGTACTAAACATATTTTATAAGAGCTGAAAATAATATTCAGCACTGATATCTTTTATATTTCTTTAGGGTTGGTTGCATTTTTTATTTTATTTATTTATTTTTTTAAAAAAGATTTATTTATTTATTTATTTATTTATTTATTTATTTATTTATTTGACAGAGATAGAGACAGCCAGCGAGAGAGGGAACACAAGCAGGGGGAGTGGGAGAGGAAGAAGCAGGCTCATAGTGGAGGAGCCCGATGCGGGGCTCGATCGCAGAACGCCGGGACCGCGCCCTGAGCCGAAGGCAGACGCCCAACCACTGTGCCACCCAGGCGCCCCTGGTTGCTTTTTTTAAAAGATATTTTATTTATTGTGAGAGAGAGAGCAGGAGCAGAGAAAGAGGGGCAGAGAAAGAGGGGAAGCAGACTGACTGCTGAGCAGGGAGCTCTATATCCCGGGATCCCTGGATTCAGATCTGAGCTGAAGGTAGACGCTTTAACCGACTGAGCCACCCAGGTGCCTGAGGGATTGGTTGCTTCCTGAATTATGAAAAAGTTCTGTATATTTTTGCTTTTTCAGAGATGTCAAATGGCAAAGTAAATCTCAACAGTTATTTTCGGGATTTTAATTATTTTTTAAGTAAAAGTGTATAATTTTTAGATTTATATGTCTTTGATGCATTGTCAAGACGAGAATTATCGCGGTACCCTAAGAAAGTCTTAAAATGCAGATAGTTGTCATTTGCTGTGGAGTCAGTAGCAAATGTGTAATAAAAATAGAAATTATCAATAAATATTTAGCTTTTCTACCTCTCCCAGACCTTAACCTCCCCCAAAACACATTTCCAGATAATTGCAGAAAGGAAGTAAAAATGGAAATTCTCCACTCTTTAGATCAGAGCTGTAATTAAAGTACTGCATATTAGAACCTGTAAGTGAAAGCCACAGCAGTATTCAAAGGGAAATTTATAATTTTAAATTCATTACTACTGAACAGGAGAAAAGAGGAGAACATTATATGTTCATCTCCTATGTTAGGAAAAAACAATTACAAACTAAACTCCTAGAAGGAAGAAAGAGTTAATAAATTAATAAAATGTAAAAAAACTCAACTCTTTTTGAATATTGAGCAATGAATGCAAAACCTTATTCTTTTGTGAAGACTTTTTAAAAGTAGATTAATTTTTGATTTGTAAATAATGAGTACAAATAAACTACATAAGGATTCAAAAAGGAGACAAAGATCCAGAGGAGATTCTTTAATTTAAGAGAGTTATTATATACAACTTTATACCTATGGTGTCCATTTTATCTAGTAAGGAAGTAGGAAGCCTAAAATTATAAGGAACTCTGAAGTTGAGACCAGGACAAAGACATCTATTATCTATGCTGCTATTTAGAGTTTTGGTGGTGGTCTGAGCAATAAAATAATGATAGGAAAAAGAAATTAAGAGTAATGATTGGGAACACAATAGAATTAATTTGGCTAACTGTTGAAAAATACCCGATTGAAGAAAAACTTTCTAGTAGTTTTTCTATATATATCAACAGTGAGCAATGAGAAAATAGTAACATTTTTGACAGATTATTAAAATGAACATAATATGAAAGTAAGTGTTTCAAAGAGTAATATTAAATGTGCACACATATACACGCTATTGAGTGTACAAATTAGCAAAGACTTGAAGAAGAAATTGTTATTTAGACATTTGATAACTATTAGATAATTTAGATATAAATTAGCATTTAGATAAGAATCATTTAGACAAGAGCTTTAAACATAGATTCTATCTCAGAAGTTACATCTATGTGAGTGCTACCCAAGGAAATAATCTGAAAGAAAAAATTGTTAATTGCATTTTTTGACTATAGCAGTACATTGAGAAATACTGAACATTTCCACTGGGAAACGGAGTATATAAATAATGATTCAATATATTATACATATATCCATAACCCATGGCATTGGATCTTTTATGACTTACAGATGTTTTTAGTCAGAATTCTCAGAAAATTGTGTGGTTACAACATACTGAAAAATAACAACAACAAAAATCCCCACAATTACACATACTCAGAAATGTACTGATTGTGAGTTCTAGGAGGGAAGAAGCTACCTTCTAAAATTAAGAGTGTTTACCTCTGGGTATTGAGTTCAAAGGTCGTTTTAATTTTCATTATGATTTTCTGTATAATCAGCTTGCCTTATTTTCTTTGCTGTTGGCGATCTCAGGATCCTTTTATTTGTGGGTTTCTTGTAATGTATGCATGTATCCTATTTAATACCATAATGTTACGTGATTTCTGTTTCATTTTTGCTTTTTTTTTAGGCCAAGATAGCCAGGTTAACCAAACGCTTTGGAGCAGCCAAAGAAGATCTTAAGAAAAGACAAGAAGTAAGGATTTCTATTTTTGCATAATTAATATTTAGCTCTAAGTGATAATCTTAGGAAATGGTGAGTTAGGAAAATCTTCCTTTATTACAGGTATGAAATTTGCTTTCATACTGTGTACTTCCTGTATGTTCTTTCTGGAGCTGCAGCTGTAGAAATAATTATTAACCCTTTTCTAATCCTCAGTTACTGTTTTCATATATCAACACTTACATTAATCTATTTTATGGCATTCTGGAAGTTATATTTTCATTTTGTTTTTAAAATCGTCTTTTTGGGATTTGTCTTACCATGTTGTTTTCTTTTTACATTCTTGCCAGTGTCCTAGTCTAGTCTCTTATTTTCTCCAAAGTATGTTAGTATTCCATTACCTGGAGTAGCCCTTTTCTCTTTTTTGCTTCCCCCACGTATTTAAGTCCAAACATCATAGCATAACATAAACTCCAATGTATAGTCTGCTTTTTGCTTTTTGTTATTTCCTTAGTTATTCTATAATACATATTTTTAATATAGCACTTGTATATTGCATTATAGTTTTTTAGTTTAATTTCTTTCTTTTCCTCTTGACTTTTTTTCTATTTGGGCAAGTTACACTTCTTTGTCTCGAGAGCTCCATTGTCTGGCACTTACTAATTGCCAATAACAATTATTTCAGTAGTAATCATTATTACTATAGGATTTTTCTGTCTTCATTCATTTTGACATCTTCTTTACTTGACTTTAAATAAAGTTATTTTGAAATAATTATAGATGTACAGGGAATTGCAACAGTAGTACATAGACTCCTGTGAACTTTCACCTAGCTTTCCCCAGTGGTGAAATCTTATATAACTTCAGTACAATATCAAAACCAAGATATTGATACAATTCTGTAAAGTAGTCTGTAGACCTTACCATTTCTCACCAGTTTTTATATGAATTCATTATGTGTATGTGTGGGTGCACACATGCACAGTTCTATACAATTTGATCCCATGTATAGATTTATGTAACCTCCCCCACAGTCAAAATCTAGAACTGTTCCATTACCATGATGGGACTCCCTCATGCTGCCTTTTTACAGGTTAAACCTACCTCATTTCCCCCCACACCCACCTATTCCTGTGTGTTCTCCATCTCTGTATTATTTTTACTTAACTTTTTAAGCTCTGGTTGCTCTTTTTTCTTGAGCAACTGATAGTTTTTAATTTTGTTCTACACAGACAAATCTCATCAAACCTTCCTTTGGCCATTCCCAAAGATTTCTCTTATTTTATTTTTCTCAATTATATGATTTCCTGATTCTGAACACTTTTTCAGCTTCATTTGTTTGTCATAATATAAAACTTGCACTATTTTATTTCTTAGATTAGAAAATTGATGTAAACCTTTTTTTTTTTTTAAGATTTTATTTGTTTATTTCACAGAGAGCAAGCACATAAGCAGGGGGAGCGGGAGCGGGAGAGGGAGAGGGAGAAGCAGGCTCCCACTGAGCAGGGAGCCCAATGTGGGGCTCAATCCCAGAACCCTGGGATCATGATCTGATCTGAGCCGAAGGCAGACACTTAAGCGACTGAGCCACCCAGGCGCCCCGATGTAAACCTTTTTTTAAAACCTTTTTTTATTTGCTGTGCTTGAACCAAAGAAAGGGCTTTGCAATTTTTCCTTTTTGTACAGTGTGAATTTCCACTTTTTTCCTTTTATCCTGATGTTTGAACTAAGCAGCATGCTGCCCATCATATACTTTCCAGTGTTTGTGTATGTCTTTTTTGTTTTCAAAACTACTTTCTAGTTCTTCTTGTTTATTTATTTAAAAGTGACAGAGACAAACTTTAAGGAAAGAAGATGAAAATATTACAATCCCTGAAAGGTTTGTTATGGAGAGCTATAAGTACTATGGAAACAACAAATACAGTATAATTCCTAAAGATTAGAAAAGATTAATTTGAACAATTAGGGTCTGTGGTGCTTGAAGAAAAATATTGATGTGGGGGTGCCTGGGTGGCTCTGTCGTTAAGCGTCTGCCTTCGGCTCAGGGCGTGATACCAGAGTCCTGGGATCGAGCCCCATATCGGGCTCCACCACTGGGAGCCTGCTTCTTCCTCTCCTATTCCCCCCGCTTGTGTTCCCTTTCTCGCTGGATGTCTCTCTCTCTGTCAAATAAATAAAAAAATCTTAAAAAAAAATATCGATGTGGTCTTCAAGCTTTCAAATTTTGTTCCTTCCTTAATTAGCTTTTGGGTAAGGCCAGTTTTACATGCCCAAACTGGGACATGTTACCCATGTACCCATTCTTGTTAGTATTTTCTTTTTGTGAGAGAGATTTCTAGAAATCTTAAGAATTTGTTCATTCATGTCCTGATTCCCTTTAATTATGGTATCCAATATAATTTTATATCTGTGTCATGCTAGGTTTTAAAAACAGGAGAGATATAGAATGAAAGTTTAAAACTTTAGATCTCCCCTTATTAAAATAAATAAACAATAATACTTCAAATGCTCTTCTTCTATTTCGATTTGCTCCTTGAGCCTCTGATATTAACCAGTTAAAAACAAACCCCACCATTCAGGTTTGTCTTAAAACATTTTCTATTTTAATTTTTAAAAGAGCAGAAAACCCTCATAGGCAGTTTGCTATTAAGTCCACATTTATAATCTAATCTGTTACTGCCTTATGACTGATGCCTCTAACTTATAAACTTTGTAGTTCTTACTATAAAAGAGATGTATACATTTCTCATCTTTTATGAAAAATCAGTGTATAATTGATTAAAATTTTAGATTAAATTCTACATTTTAATTTTCTATTAAATTCTTAAAATTGTTTTAATTGTGCTACAAACACGTAACCTAAAGTGTATCATTTTTAACTTCACAGTTCAGAAATATTAACTGTATTAACACTGCGAAATAGATCTTTAGGTAGGTGTTTTTCATGTTGCAAAACTGAAGCTCTGCTACCACAGACCATCTCCTATTTCCTCTCCCCTCAGCACTCAGCTACTTTTTGTTTCCATGATTTGACTACTCTAGATACCTCATAAGTGAAATCATATAGTATTTGGTTTTGTTTGTTTTTTGTTTTTGTTTTTGGTGACTGGTTCACCTGTATTGTAGCATGTAACAAGATTTCCTTTTCAAGGCTGAATAATATTCCACTGTATGTGTATCGTATATACTGCATTTTCTTCATTCATTTATTGATGGATATTTGGGCTGCTTTCATCTCCTGGCTTTTGTGAATAATGCTACAATGAACATCTGTGTGCAGGTAACTCTTTAAGATCCTGGTTTCAAGTCTTTTGGATATCTACCCAAAAGTGAAATTGCTGGATCATTTGGTAATTCTGGTTTTAGTTTTTTGAGGAGTTTCCATACTGTTTTCTAAAGAGGTCACACCATTTTACATTCTTACCAGCAAGGCACAGGGTTCCAATTTCTCCACATTCTTGCCAACACTTGTTATTTTCTCTTTTGTGATAGTGGCCAGTGCTAATGGATGTGATGTGGCATTGCATTGTGGTTTTGATTTGAATTTCTTTAATGAATAGTGATGTTGAGCATCTTTTCACATGCTTATTGACTATTTTGGAGAGATGTCTGTTTAGGTGCTTTGCCCATTTTTAAAATCAGGTTGCTTGTTTTTTAATTGTGAAGTTGTGGGACTTTATATATTCTGGATGGATGTTAACCCCTTATCAGATATATGATTTGTAGTTATTTTCTCCTGTTCCATAGGTTTCCTTTTCACTCTGTTCATTGTTTCTTTTGATGTGTGGAGGTTTTCAAGTTTGATGTAATCTCCTTTGTTTTGCCTTTGTTGTCTGTGCTTTTGATGTCATCCAAGAAATCCTTGCAAAATTTGATGTAATGAAACTTTCCTCCTATATTTTCTTCTAGCAATTTTTAGTTTTGGTCTTATCTGTAGGTCTTTGATTAATTTTGAATTAATTTTTTGTATATGGTGTAATGGTCCAACTTTATTCTTTTGTGTTTGGATATCCAGTTTTCATACCATTTGTCGAAAGCCTGTCTTTTCCCCATTGTATAGCCTTGGCATCCTTGTTAAAGATCAATTGACCATATACGTGAGACTTTATTTCTGGGCTGTCTATTCTGTGCCTGTCTTTATGCCAGCATCACATTGTTTTGATTACTGTATCTTTGTAACATATTTTGAAATCAGGAAATAAGAAGCCTCCAACTTTGTTCTTCTGTTCCAGGATTGTTTTGGCAATTCAGGGGCCCTGGAGATTCCATATGGATTATAGAATGTTTTTTCTATTTCTGCAAAAAAATGACATTGGATTTTGATAGAAATTACATGGAAACTTTTGATCACTTTGGGTAGTATGGACATTTGAACAGTATTAAGTGTTCCAGTCCATGAACATGGGGTATCTCCATTTATTTGTGTCTTTTATTTTGTTCCACAGTGTTTGTAGTTTTCAATTTAAAGGTGTTTTGCCTTCTTGGTTAAGTTTACTTCTAAATATTTTATTCTCTTTAGTGATATTGTAATGGGATTATTTTCTTAATTTCTTTCTCAGATTGTTTTTTGTTAGTATATAGAAGTATGATTGAATTTGCTTGATGATGATGATGATGATGATGATTTTTTAATTCTGCACCATTGCTGAATTCATTCGTTTGAAAATTTTTTTGTGGACTTTTCACAGCTTTCTGACTATAAGATCATGTTATCTGCAAACAGAGAAAATTTTACTTTTTCCTTTCTGGTATGGCTGCCTTTTATTTCTTTTTCTTGTTTAATTGCTGTGATCAGATCTTTCCAGTACCATGTTGAACAGAAGTTGGTGAGTGTGGGCATCCTTGCCTTGTTCTTGATCTTAGTGGGAAAGCTTTAATTGATTCACCATTGAGTGTGATGTTAGCTCTGGGCTTTTGACCTACAGTTTTTTTTTTTTATGTTGAGGTAATTCCCTTCTATTCCTAATTTGTTGAGTGTTTCCTATCATGAAAGGGTGTTGAATTTTATGAAATACTTGTTCTACAACAATTGAGAAGATCATGTAGTTTTCCCCCCTTCATTTTGTTAATGTGTTTAATTGATTGATTTATACATTGATTGATTTTCGTGTCAAGCTCTCTTTGCATTCCAGGGATAAATCTCACCTGGTCATGTATAATCTTTTCGGTGTGCTGGTGAATTTGGTTTGCTAATTATTTTTTTGAGGATTTTTGCATCTGTGTTCATCAGGGATATTAGGCTGTAGTTTTCTTTTATTGTGGTGTCTAGTTTTGGTATGAGGATATACTGGCCTCATAAAATGGGTTTGGAAGTTTTCCCTCCTCATCAGTTCTTTGGAAGAGTTGAAAGACTGCTGTTAATTCTTCTTTAAGTGTATGGTAGAATTCTGCATTGAAGCCATCTGATCCTTGGTATTTTTTGTTATTAGAATGTTTTTGATTACTGATTCAGTCTCACTACTTGTGTAGAACTTGTTCAGATTTTTATTTTCTTCTTGATTCAGTCTTGGTTGTATATTTCCAGAAAGCTGTCCATTTTTTCTAGGTTATCCAATTTGTTGCCTTATAATTGCTTACGATTGCTTGTGATCCTTTTTTATTCTGTGGCATCAGTTGTATTGTCTCCTCTTTCATTTATGATCTTATTTATTTATGTCTTCTTTCTTTTTTCACAGGTAAAGTTTTGCCAGTTTGTTGATCCTTTAAAATGCCAACTCTTAGTTGATTTTTTCCCCTGTTGATATTGTGTTCTTTGTTTTATTTCTGCTGTAATCTTTATCATTTCCTTCCTTCTCCTGAGTTTAGTTTGTTTTTCTTTTTTCTAGTCCTTTGAAGTGTAAAGTTAGGTTGTTGATTTGAGATCTTTCTTCTTTTTTAATGGAAGTGTTTATCACTACAGATTTTCCTCTTAATACTACATTTGCTGCATAAATTTTCCCATAAATTTGGTATGTTGTGTTTTTGTTTTTGTCTTGATATTTTCTGATATCTCTTGTGATTTCTTCTTTTATCCATTAGATTTTTTAAGTGTGTTTTAATTTCTACATATATGTGACTTTTCCATTTTCCCTTCTGCTGTTGATTTCTACCTTTGTTCCATTGTGGTTGGAAAAGATACTTGGTATGAGTTTCATCTTTATAAATTTGGTAAGGCTTATTTTGTGACCTAATACATGATCAATCCTGGAGAATGTTCTGTGTGCACTTTGAAAAATTGTATTTTTCTGCTGTTGGGTGAAAATGTCTACAAATGTCTGGTCTATTTGGTCTTTGGTATTGGTTCAGTTTTGCTATTTCCTTATTGAATTTTTCTCTGGATCATATACCCATTATATAGAATGATGGACTGAAGACTCATATTATTGTGTTGCTGTCTGTTTCTTTTTCAATTCTGTCAATGTTTATGTCATTTGGAGGCCTTGATGTTATGTGCATATCTGTGTATAAATATTGTATTTGGTCAGTTTGATGCTTTTGTCATTATATAACATCTTTTTTGTCTCTTGTGACAGTTTTTTACTTTAGCTCTCTTTTGTTTTATGTAAGTATGGTCACTCTTCCTCCCTTTTGGTTACCCTTTGAATGGAATGTCTTTTCTTATCCTTTTAATTGCGGCCTGTGTGTGTCTTTAGCTTTAAAGTGTGTTCATTGTTAGTAGCATATAGCAGGATCTTGTTTTATTCATTAAGTCAATGTATGTCCTTCCATGAGAATTTAATCTGTTGGGATTTAAAGTAGTTTCTGTAGGGAGGGACTTACCATTAGCATTTTGTTAATTATTAGCTATTTGTCTTGGAGCTGTTTTGTCTTTTTTTTTTCTCGCTTGCATACTTCCTGTGTATGTATGTATGTATTTATTTATTTTTTGTAGTGGCAATCATTAATTCCTTTCTCATTTCTTTTTGTGTATCTTCTGTAGGTATTTTATCTGTGGTTACCATGGAAATTATGTAAACTGTTTTAAACTGGTAACAGTTTAACTTCAATCACATTTAAGAACTGTACTCTTTTTACCTTGCTCCCACAACTTTGTTGTTAATTTTATTATATCTTTATATTCTCTATCCTTTAACATAAATTTAGTTATTTTTATGCTTCAGTTGTATACAATTAAATGTGATTTAATGCACCAACTTTATAGTAAGGCAGGATTCTGTATTTGTGTATTTACCTTTATCAGAAACTTTCATCTCTTTGTATGCTGTTAAGTTGCCATCTCATGTCCTTTCATTTTCACTTGAGGGACCCCTTTTAGCATTTTTTTGTACTGTATTGCAGATCTAATGGTAATAAGCGTCCCCAGCTTTTTTGTTATCTAGGAAAATCTTAATTTTGCCTTCATTTTTGAATAAAAGTTTTGCTGGATACAGTGTTTTTGCTTGGTAGTTCTCTCGTTCTGTGTTTTGAATATATCATCCCACTCCCTTGTGGCCTTCTAGGTATCTGCTGAGAAAACTACTGATAATCTTATGGGAGTTACCTTGAATGTAATGGGTTGCTTTTCTCTTGTTACTTTCAAAATTTTTTATATGTGACTTTTGACATCTTGACTGCGTTTTTCAGTATAGATCTGTGAGTTATTCTAGTTGGAGGTTTCTGAGCTTTTTGAATTTGAGAACCCTCAAATTTGGGGAGTTTGTGTCCATTATTTGCAAAGGTGTTCTGCTCATTTTCTCTCTCGTCTATTCTTAGATTCCCATATTCATGTATTGGTCTTTTCAGTGGTGCCTCACAAATCCCTTGGGCTGTGTTCACTTTTTTCTTCTTTTTTCTCTTGCTCCTATAACTTGATAATTTCAAATGACTTGTCATCAAGTCCATTAAGTCTTTATTCTGCTTGATACAGTCTGGTGTTGATCCCATGTAGCATATTTTTCAATTCAGTTATTATTGTTCAGATCTAGAATTTCCCTTGTTTCTATAGATTTTAGAGTTTCTATTTCTTTGTTAATATTTTTATTTCTTCATGCACAGTTTTTCTAATTTCATTTAGTTTTCTTCCTGTGTTCTCTTTTACCTCATTGAACATCTTGATATTGGTTATTTTGAATTTTTTAACAGATAATTCACAGATCCCCATTTCTTTAGGGTCAATTTCTGGAGATTTATTTCTTTGTTGGGGCTGTATCTCCATGTTTCCTTGTATGTTTAGTTCTCTTACGTTGAAATTTGGGCATTTGAAAAAGCAACCACCTTTCCCTGTCTTTTCACAGTATCTTTGTACAGAGGAAGACCTTTACTATTCAGTTCAGGAAACACCCTGGGAACCTCTCAAACCTTTTCTAGAGATGCATTTTCTCTGAGGTTGTGTGTATAATCTCTTATCTGAAGAGGTTTGTCTCTTTCTACTCAGAAACTCCCCACTGATACCTGCCTTCCATATTACAGTTTTGGTTTTATAAGCCATGCTTTTGGAGGTCCCCCGGCTGTCTGTTTCTGTTAGTATGATTTTTCTGCTGCTGTACCAAGCTAATAGGCTCACCTTTGTTCTCATGTGACCCCTGAACATCCAGCATGTGCTGCTTCCTCCAAGTCAAGTGAAACAGAAAGCAGTGCTTGAACAGTCCCCTGAAAAGCCAGAATGTTGCATGAAAGTTCCACTCTTCTCTTTCCTTTTTGAGGGAGAAGCCACAAGTGAGGAATTTTGATTGTGCTGTACTGTATGAGGAGGGGTTTGGGATATGGTAGATAAGTGCAACAGACTTTCCTACCCACTACAAAGCACCTCTTCTTTGCCTTGCTATTGCTTGGGGTCCTGTAACCTCTTGACTGGCATCTGGAATTCTGGCAAAGGAAATTTGATCCATCCCATGAGGGATGGGGGTGTTGGTCTTCCTATTCTGCCATCTGTTGGTGTCACCACACTGTAGTACTTAAGGTCTTCTATCCAGTGATCATACCATGTTCTAAGCCAGTTCTATTTGTTTATTTATTATGCTTTTACTCCTTCTTTTTCTGTTTTTCTCCCTGAAATGTTCTTTATCTTCATCTCCGCTATTTTGAATGTACTAACCTATATGAAGATGCATTTTCCTCAAAAACTTTTTAAAAAACTTTTTCCATTGGCACTGCACTGTTACTTTAATTTGCTTTTCTATTTGTTTCATATGTTTCTGTCCACAGGCAGATTTTAAGCACCGTTAGAGCAATTCCTTGTAATTTTGTCTCTTACCTTCTCAACACATGTAACTAGTATAATGCTGTTATACTTGTTGGTTAAAATTATTCTTTTATCCTATAAGAAGCATTAAGATTAATTGATTGAAAGGAGTGATTAGTGACATCTACTTGATGTGATCTTAAGCACCTACCACCTTTGTTTTAATATTTATTATTATTTTTGCATTAATTAAATCTTGAGCAGAATTATTTATATTTCTTAATTTAAGAAATAAATGGTAATAGTGTAATTATTGATGGAGGCCCAAATAGTGGTAATTCCATTTCTGTACTCCCTGTTTTTTTGGGGAAAAGGCTAAAATTAGTTGATACTTAAGTTTAGAATTGAGATATCTTTTTATGAAGTTGTAAGTCACATAGTGGCAAGTCGTTATTTTTTAAACAATAATTGTAAAAATAATTTTGATTTGTGACCTTAGGCACCACTTTATTGATAATCAACCAATATCTGGGAAGGAATAGATATGTACTTTGTTGGGTTTCTGTTGGTAATTTGGTGCCTGCTATGTGTGGTATGTAGTAGGCATTCACTTGATATTGGATGAATATGTCTAGTTATTCTTTAGATTCATATTATCAGTATTTATTGAACCCTTATAGCATGTAAACCATTTTTATGTTCTTATTTACTCATCTTAAAAAACTGAGGTATAGGAATCATTATGTTACTCTTTAACACAATAAACAGTTGTTTTAATGGATTAAGTAATTTGTTTAAGTGGCAATGCCAAGATTCAAATTCTTTTCTCATCTAGTTAATATTTTCTGGAAGTAACATAATATATCAAGAAAGCATATAAAGTTTTATTTTTTTATAATATTGGTTTCAGATACACAACATAGTAATTCAGCATTCATATATGTTATGAAGTGATCACGATAGGTCCAGTTAAGGTCTTATTTTTAAAGGTTCCTTGTGTATTGGGTTTTAGTTCACCTGGGTATTTTTCTCCCCCAGAATCCACCAAACCCACCAGTGTCACCAGGAAAGTCTGTAGTTGACGTCAACAGCAACAACAATGTGCCGTACAGGTGAGAATTGTAAACAGTGTCTTTGTCAAGTTTTTAAATAACAGAACAAGGTTCTGATTCTCCTTATTTTACTGGAAAATTCTGGAATGTATTCCTATTTATTTTTGTAGAGAAAAGTATTTGGTATACTGGATTTAAATTTTTTTCTTTTTTGTTTTGTTATAATGGTGGTTACTGGTTTTGCTAATTTATTTTGAGGCTTTCTTTGGTCATTGAAGGGTTCTTTAACCACTTGTACTAAATAGTATTCTTTCAAAGTAATTGAGAAATGCTTTGATCAAGGGTGATAAAAACTAATGTCTACAGATACAAGGATGTACTTTTGTTTTTTTGTTAAAGTGTTGAGGACATTAGAATATAAGAGAAAGACTCTTCCTTAATTCCATAGACCCCAGCATGCTGAAGTCTATGTGCCGTCTTTACCTCTGCATTCATTTGCACTTTAGTGCTACAATACCCAAGTCTTGCCATGCTTTCCCCTATCGGCCATTGCTTTCTCTATTCATAAATTGATGTCCTCCTGAATGGCATTTTTATTGACTATTTGTGTATATATATATATATATTTTGTAGAAATGCAGGCACAGTGAGACAGATGCTGGAGTCCAAAAGGAATGTAAGTGAGAGTGCACCACCAACCTTTCCAACCCCTGTGAATACAGGTAATATTTTTTAATACCAAAATAACATTTTCTTAGGAATTGAAGGCTTTGGGTCTCTTTTACATCTTTTTGAGATTGAAATGATCTAAGGAAATGAGATATTTATCTAAAATTAACTAAGTACAAAATTTTATTAAAAAATCAGGATTACAGATCTGCATGCAAATTCTCAAAATTTCTGGTTTCCATAGCCCTGTATAAAAATAATAATAATAATCCCAAAGAGCTTTTATTTTTGTGGCTTATATTAATCGATATTTACTGTAGAAGAAATTAAAACAAAAATTTTAAATGTTTATTTAAAAATAATAACAAACCTGTATCATGTAACACAAATAACACGTTTTAATGAAAACTAACTTTTTCAAACTTTAAACAATTATTGAGAAGAGTTATTGTTTACAGTTTTACAAATCTCTCTTACACTAAAAACATAAAGATGGTTGAAGATCGCTAGATTCTTATCTCTGTCTCTGCATTCAGTCTGTTGCAGTTTGTTTGGATTGAAATATGTGAAGAAAATTCAGCCTCATATAAAAACATAGTTGGAAAAGGGCTAGCCCTTTTAGAGGATTTGTGGATATTCTTCTTTGACACAGTCAGGCAGTAGTTTATTAAAGGTAGTTGAAAAGTGGAATGTGAAACCATGCCAGTGAACTTTTCTGACTTTTTCACTAAAATCCATTTGTCTGGGGGCACCGGGGCAGCATAGTCGGTTAAGTGTCTGACTCTTGGTTTTGGTTGGGCTCCATACCCAGTGTGGAGTCTGGGATTCTCTCTTCCCTCTCCATCTGCCTCTCCCCACCCCCATTCTTTAAAAAAAAATCCATTTGTCTGTCTTATACTTGGATGGATCTTTTGCTAATATCATTCATCAATCATTTGGAAAATATTCACTGAGTAATGTAAGACTTCCATTGTTGACACATCTCATTAATAAGCTTTTTAAAAATCACATTTATTTACTTCACTTTCGATTTTTGTCAGAAAAGTCTTTGAAGGACTTGGGAAGTTGTCACACTCTCAGGGGCAGATATAAGTTTTTCCAAAGTTCTAATTTTTGATTTTCAAACTCAAATTGTATCATTGCCAATAAATTCAAATTGTACCATTGCAGTTGTTTTCTTTGAACTGACTGCCAAGGTGTATTTTCAAAAAAGGAGTAGTCAGATACCCAAATGTGAATAATCACAGTATGTCTGTAAATTGTTCTTTCGAGTAAAAATGATCTTCCGTGAAAAAGCCTGTTAGCTCAGCTTTATAACTCAAAAAATAATAGTACAAGCACTTTTCCCTGAGCCAGCCGTGGTTCTTCAGCATGCAGTGGTAATGCTTACTGTATATTTCCTATTTCTTCACACAGAATATTCAGAAGACCTGTATTCAGGGATTGAAATTTAATAAAATTAATAGGTTTTACTACTTAATCATGAACATTCCTCAGTGAAGCTCGCTTTGTTTTTTACTGTAAATACGTGGTGGTAAAGAATGCAGTGGTAGTTTGGTACCACTCACTACCTTGAGTTTTGTACTGAGGCATCAAGTTTTACTCACATTGTTTTTGCTCTATCAGTGCAAATATTTACATGGTGAAAAAGTCAAGTAATATCTTATTATTGTTGTAAAAAACAGTTTCGACATTGCCAGCTCCCTGAGAGGGTCTCTGTAATCCCATGTGTCCCCCTGGATAACACTGAAGATTGCTGCTCTAGTGTGCCTTTGAGTTTGGAAAGAATACAGATCAGTGAGAAAGACACTTGGTCATCAGTTTGAAACCCATTCAAATGAGAATAAACAAATAGTTAAACCAAAATTACTGTAAAACTCCAGTGACCAGCGTTTTGATTTTTTCTGGTCTTTGGTACAATTCCCTTATTTCTTAATTCATCTCCCATCTTGACTCTTTTATTTTCCAAATTATAGAATGTCACTAGAATGTCAGTAGAGGCAGCCTCCCCTTACTAGCTCCTGCCAGGTAATTCAGTAAATCTTGATCCACAGGTCGAGGTTTTTACACATGGTCCAAGTGATAAAATACCATGACCAAGCTTATTTTATTCATTAATAGTGATGACTCTTACTAGAGTATCTGTTTGAGTTTATATGTTGTCAGAGTCCTAAGGCATTTATGTTTTTAGTGTAGTTTCAAAAATATCTGTACAATTTTACAAAGTTTTCAGTGTTTCTCAGTCATTCAGTCATTTCCAGTTACTCTGAAGTGATGATAATAATTTTCAGACACTGTTTTGATACTGAGATAGCAGTCTTCCATATTAATCATAAGCTGTGTGCCTGATATAGATGTGAAAATGCTTCTATAAATTCAATTCCAATAATTTCCAAAACTTAAATCTGGAAGAAACTTTATTATCAAAGACTTTACTGTATCTACTGCAGTGCATTAAATTTTATTGTGTTGTATTATGCTAGCTGATAAATGAAGACAGCCGTTTAAACTGAGACTTCTTTTTTCTTTTTATAGTATCTTCAGCCAGTCTTGTCACTCCTCCAACAGTTGTCAGTAGTCAACCTAAATTGCAGACTCCAGTGACTTCTGGTTCTCTGACAGCAACGTCAGTTCTTCCTGCACCCAACACAGCTACAGTAGTTGCTACTACTCAGGTGCCTAGTGGAAATCCCCAACCTACAATCTCTTTACAACCTTTACCAGTGATTTTGCATGTACCTGTTGCGGTATCCTCCCAGCCTCAACTCCTACAGAGCCATCCGGGGACTTTAGTGACCAATCAACCATCTGGCAACGTTGAGTTCATTTCTGTACAAAGCCCACCTACAGTGAGTGGTCTTACCAAAAATCCAGTATCCTTGCCAGCCTTGCCAAACCCCACTAAACCAAACAATGTTCCTTCTGTGGCCAGTCCTAGTATTCAAAGGAACTCTCCTGCCAGTGCTGCACCATTAGGAACAACGCTTGCTGTACAGGCTGTTCCAACAGCACATTCTATTGTACAAGCCACAAGGACTTCTTTACCTACAGTAGGCCCATCAGGACTCTATAGTCCATCAAATAATCGAGGTCCTATACAGATGAAAATTCCAATTTCTGCTTTTAGTACTTCATCTCCTGCAGAACAGAGCACTACTACCCCAAGAATTGGTAAGTCACTGCGTAGTCTTAATAATAGAAATGTGGGCATGTTAATGGCCTATTTAGATAATTGAACATTTGTGTATGTTTATGGAAGTGGCTATCTTTATTTGAAGAAGAAAGTAAATAGAATATCCTAGAGATTATTTTTAGTAAGTTTTTAGTTACCTAAGAAATGATGTTGTTAAGATGGTATTTGAGAGAGAGTTTATTTTGAATGAAAAGTTAGAATTTTAACTTAGCTTTTAGTACTTTTTCCAGTCTGGGTGAAATTTTTATTTAGGGTTTGAGGCAAGCATTATGAATTACTTACGTAATACAATTGGCAGAAATATCAGAATAGACCATATTTATTTTAAAGTATATCATTTCCATAATATATGCTTATAAGAGGAAATGACAAATCACATATCTTCCCTACCATTTGTTAACATCCGTTGTGCATTCATCACTCACATCTTCCAAATTTGAACAATTTAAAAATAGAAAATCCTTCTCTAATTTACTATAAAATGTTTGCTTTTCTTTTCTCTTTTATATATTCCCCCATGACATATATGATTATGTTTGTATATGTCTGTATACTTTCCAGTATTGCAAAAAGGCGAAATTGATTGTACCTGTATTTAAAATCTGTAAAACACTATGTCTCCCTTGTTCTTAAGAAGCATACATTTTGTATGCTTTCTCAAACTTTCTTATTCTCCATTTCTGGCTTCACATTTATTCCCACTATTGTAAAGCTAGGCAAAAATGGGTAGGTATCATATGTAATAGTGAAATTGCTGCTGATGTCTCTCTTATTGATATAGTAAGTAACCATGAAATATAAGAAACAGATTCTAAAGTACAAAATTTCATAAGTGAGATATACAAGCCGTTTGTTTTTTTTTTGAATTTGTCATGTAGCCATTAGTAGTGTACTTGCCCTCTGAGTATATTTTCTCATGTAAAATAATGATTGTAGTATTTCTTTACCTACTCATTTGTTGAGAGTAAATGAGTGGATGATCAAAATTAATGGTGGACAGGAGCTAAATATCAACCTCATACAAATTTACATCTGGGATACAAGAGGAAATCTGAAATTTTATATAAAAATACAATTATTGATAATAGTATTTAAAATGTAAATGCTCTCATAGTACAATAACAATATTTGTTAGCCTTATCTGCTACCACATTATTCTTAGACACTCTCATTCATGTTTGCAGCACTGAAAGATGCTTACTTTTCAGTGAATGAGCAAGATTTTGGGGGGTTACTTCATTTTTCTCTAATTTCTTTTTTTCCTAATATGTCAGGTAGAAGGTGATTTTTTCATAGACATTATTTTATGTGATTTTGGAGTTTTTCCTCCTTATGAAATATTGAGCCTAAGTTGACACTATTTTTAATTCATGGTCACAAGATATGTTCTTAAACATAGAACTTTTCCTGATAGACTATGGCTTGAAAAGAAATAACTTAAAAGATTTTGCTTAGTTTACTGAATGCTTATACCCTAAACGCTTCTACGGGTATCAGAGTTGTAATTTAATTATTCTGTTTTCTTAAAATTTTATGATCAACAAGTGTTGATCATAATGTTTATGTGTCAACAAATGTTGACACAAAGGGTATATTTTTCCCCCCAAATTAGCTAGCTACTGCACTCTGTTAGCCGTAGTGTTAGTCTGTTTTGTATTTATTTAATTACTTGACTGTTCTTGTTTTTGTACGTAAAACTAATAGTTTTCACAATCATTTTTAATCTGTACATCATTCTACTTCTGCAATAATACACATTTATACTTAAACTTTTATATTTTAACATATTTATTTAACACATTTTTATGTACTTTATTGTATAAATTAAGGAGATCTTCATTTCAAGTTTTATTTAGAGTGCTTACCTTTAATTATTGGATATTAACCATAAACCCAGTGAATGATAAGCTTTTTTTGTGTATTTTTCATCATGTCAATTAGAATGAGATCTGATGAAATAATATATTCTTTAATCATGCATAATTTTAGCAGTGCCATAAATGATATTAAAATAAGCATTTAGCTGTTTAGGCTTCCCAAAACCTAAGCTGAAGCCATATGGCAAATTTTGGCTGAATATGAAGGTTGAAGCCAACCTTTAATACATTTGTAATGTGATAAATCAATTAGTTGTATAATTAAAACTTAAGTCTTATACTTATGTAGGTATTCTTGACTTAATGAGAACGTAGGCTGTCTAACTAGAATGCATGTGTTTGTATGTATTTTATTATAGTTCATGTGTCCTCATAGAGTAAGTCAGTACTTTCTGTTTATAGTAAAGTAAAAATTTTCCTAGAGACTGCTAGGAGATTTAGGGCTTGAATTATAGTTAATTATTCATTCATGGGGAAGAGTTAAGATGCTGGAGGAGTAGGGGGACCCTAAGGTTGCCTCATCTCTCAAGTACATTAGTAGTATCAAGCTAGGTAAACATCAAATCATTTTAAACACCCAAGAAATCAGTTTGAGGACTGAGAGAGCAAGCTGCACAACTAGGGTTGAGAAACAGCTGTATTGTGGTACATAGAAGCTGCAGAGAGTTGATTTGGGGGAGAAAAGAACTGCAGGAGGAGAGGGAGCCCTGATTACGGAGAGAAAGAGAGATAAAAGCAGTGTACAGGGGATTGCACTAGAAAAACTTTTCCCTAAAACTATTAACTGGGAAGAGGAGAGGGACTGACTACTGCAAGTTATTATAAGCAGTGGATCGCAAAGTATGAAGTTTTAGAAGGCCTTTCCATCGTCGCATTCAGTCTGGCAGCCTTAGTCATGCTCCTGTGGGGAAGGAGGACAGAGACCCTGGAGTGGGCAGCATGGTCTGAGGATCCCCTGGGTCCCACAGGGAGAAAGAATTCCCCCTCTTGGAGTGCATTTGGGAGTGGTGGCACAGCCTGTCCGGGGACAGAAGAACTGGTGGTGCCAGTGTGCTTCCTTGTTTCCTAGCACAGGAAGAAAGACACTGGCTGAGGGCAGCAAACCTTGGTGCGGGCTTTCTGCTGCACTTTACCATAAACTCTGAACTGCTGCCTGGTTGTGCGACTGCTTTTCTGGGACCAAACAGCAAACAACAAAAGCGTGGTGAGACCCTCCCCCAGAGAATCAGTGAGCGTCCCTAAAACTTGGAGTTTTGAAACCCAGCCACATGCTTGAGATAAAACATAGGAGTACTGTGCCCCCTGGCAGGCAGACAGCTTGGACATAGACAGGGTAAAGGCAAGAATCTGACAGAAACTGGGGACACAAGAAAGGTGATTGTTGGCTCTTCTGTGAGGGCTTCCTGAAGAGTGGCAGGGATGAATTCACTCCCCTGCCCCGGTTCCAGGTACAAGAGAGAGAGCTGATGCCATTCCTCCCCTACTTCAGCACTGACTACTAGAGTGAAATAGCACCACCCAGGGGAGGCCAGAGCTGCTTACACCAAACCCTGCCCCCATGCATCTTGCAGGTGCATCTTCACTAGGGCAAGTCTGCCTGAAGAATCAGCGCAGCAGACCTCTCCCCCAGAAGACCAGCACAAACCCCACCCAGCACCAAGTCTACTGATCCTAGAGTGCTTTAAAGCTTCAGCTCTAGGGGAAATAGGATCTAGCTGCTTTTTAATTTTTTTTTTAACCTCTTCTTAATATAACCATTCCTCTCAGGATCAGGAATATAACAGGCTTTCCCAACAATCACAAAAAAACAGTGACATGAAAAGAAGAGGGAAAGAAAGATATTGGATCACAAATATAGACTTAGGGAACTCATCGACTCCTTAAAGTATAGTAGCATTTGTGTCATAGGAGTTCCAGAAGAAGAAGAGAGAGGAAAGGGGGCAGCAGCTTTATCTGAACAAATTATAGCTGAAAGCTTCTCTAATCTGGGGAAGGAAACAGACATCAAAATCCAAGAAGCACAGAGAATTCCGATTAAATCCAACAAAAGCTGACTATTGCCAAGGCATATTAAAGTCAAATTCACAAAATACACAGAGAAGGAAAGAATCCTGAAAGCAGCAAGGGAAAAAAATCCTTAACCTACAAGGGAAGACAGATCAGATTTGTAACAGATCTGTCCACAGAAACTTGGCAGGCCAGAAGTGAATGGCATGATATATTCGGCAGGCTGAATGGGAAAAATATGTAGCCAAGACCACTTTATCCAGCAAGGCTGTTATTCAGAATAGAAGGAGCAATAAAGAGTTTCCCAGGCAAACAAAAACTAAATGAGTTAGTGACCACTAAACCAGCACTGTGAGAAATATTAAAGGAACTCTAAGTGGGGAAAAAAAAGACCAAAAGCAACAAGGACTAGAAAGGCCCAGAAACTACCACTTTACAGGTAACAACAGTGGCATTGAATTCATATCTATTCGTAGTCACTCTGAATGTGAATGGACTAAATGCTTCAATCAAAGGACATAGGGTATCAGAATGGATAAAAAACAAGACACATCTGTCTGCTACAAGGCTCATCTATATGCTGCCAACAAGAGACTCATTTTAGACCTAAAGTCACCTCCAGATTGAAAATGAGGGGATGGAGAACCATCTGTCATGCTAATGGATGTCAAAAGAAAGCCAGAGTAGCCATACTTATATCAGACAAACTAAGATTTTAAACCAAAGACTGTAATAAGTGATGAAGAAGAGCACCATATCATAATTAAGGGGTCTATCCACCAAGAAGATCTAACTGTGGTAAATATTTATGCCCCCAACTTGGGAACACTCAAATATATAAATCAATTAACAAATATAAAGAAACTCATTGATAATAATACAGTAATAGGGGACTTTAACACCCCATTTACAGCAACAGACAGATTATGTAAGCAGAAAATCAACAAGGAAACAGTGGCTTTAAATGACACACTGGACCAGATGGACTTAACAGATACATTCAGAACATTTCATCCTAACGTAGCATAATACACATTTTTTTAAAGATTTTATTAATTTTTGTGTGAGAGAGCATGCGTACATGAATGGGGAGGGGCAAAGGGAGAGAGCAGAGGGAGAAGCAGACTCTGTGCTGAGCAGGGAGCCCAACTCAGGACTTGATCCCAGGATGCTGGGATCATTACTTGGGCCGAAGGCAGACGCTTAATAGACTGAGCCACTCAGGTGCCCAGAATACACATTCTTTTTGAGTGCACTAGGTCATTCTCCAGAATAGATCATGTACTGGGTCACAAATCAGCCCTCAACGAGCACAAAAAGATTGAAATCATACCATGAATATTTTCAGATCACAACAGTACAAAACTTGAACCCAACCACAAGAAAAATTTTGGAAAGGCCACAAATACATGGAGGTTAAAGAGTATTCTAAAGAATGAATGGGTTAACCAGGAAATTTAAAAAATAAAAAAAAAATACATGGATGCAAATGCAGATGAAAATACAGCAGTCCAAAACCTTCGGAATGCAGCAAAGGCAGTCCTAAGAGGGAAGTATATTGCGGCACAGGCATGCTTCAAGAAGCAAGAAAAGGCTCAAATACACGAACTAACCTTACGTTTAAAGGAGTTATAAAAAGAACAGCAAATAAAGCCTAAAGCCAGCAGAAGAAAGGAAATAATAAAGATGAAAGTAGAAATAAATGATAATAGAAATAAACAACACCAGTGGAACAAATCAGCAGAACTAAGAGCTGGTTCTTTGAAAGAATTAGTAAAATTGATAAGCCCCTAGTCAGACTTAATCACAAAAAAAAGAGAAAGGACCTGAATAAAATCACAAATTAAAGAGGAGAGATCACAACCAATACCACAGAAATACAATTATAAGAGAATATTAGGAAAAATTATATTCCAACAATCTGAGTAATCTGGAAGAAATGAACAAATTCCTAGAAACATACAAACTACCAAAACTGAAACAAGAAGAAATAGAAAATTTGAACAGACCATACCCAGTGAAGAAATTGAATCAGTAATCAAAAATCCTCAAACAAACAAAATTCCAGGGCCAGATGGCTTCCCAGGGGAATTCTACCAGACATTTAAAGTAGAGTTAATAGCTATTCTTCTCAAACTGTTCTGAAAAATACCAAATGGATGGAAAATTTCTAAACTCATTCTACAAGGCCAGCACTGCTTTGATTCTGAAACCAGAAAAAGACCCCACTAAAAAGGAGAATTAAAGGCCAATACCCTAGATGAACATGGATGCAAAAATTCTTAACAAGATAACTAACAAATCAAATCAACAGTACATTAAAAGGATTATTCACCATGATAAAGTGACATTCCTGGGCTTCAGGGTTGGTTCAGTATTCGCAAATCAATCAATGTGATGCATCACGTTAATAAAGGATAAGAACCATATGATCCCCTCAATAGATGCAGAAAAAGTATTTGGCAAAATGGAGCATCCATTCTTGATAAAAACCCTCAACGAAGTAGGTATAGATGGAAAATATATCCACATAGTAAAGACTATATACGAAAGACCCACAGCTATTAGCATCCTCAATGGGGAAAAACTGAGAGCTTTTCCTCTATGGTCAGGAACACAACATGGATGTCCGCCCTCACCATGACTATTTAACATAGTGCTGGCAGTCTTAGCCTTAGCAGTCAGACAACAAAAAGAAATAAAAGGCATCCAAATCGGTAAAGAACAAGTCAAACTTTTCACTATTTGCAGATGACATGATACACTATGTAAAAAACTGGAAAGACTCCACCAAAAAATTGCTAGAACTAATACATGAGTTCAGCAAAGTTGCAAGATACAATGCACAGAAGTCTGTTGGATTTCTATACACCAATAATGAAACAGCAGAAAATAAATCAAGGAATCAATCCCATGTACAACTGCACCCAAAACCATATGATACCTAGGAAGAAACCTAACCAAAGAGGTAAAAGATCTGTATCTGAAAACTTCAGAACACAGAAATCGAAGAGGATACAAAGAAATGGAAAAACATTCCATGCTCATGGATAGGAAGAACAAATATTGTGAAAATGTCTGTACTACCCAAAGCAATCTACACATTTAATGCAATTCCTATCAAAATACCACCAGCATTTTCACAGAGCTAGAACAAACAGTGCTAAAATTTGTGTGGAACCACAAAAGATGCTGAATAGCCAAATCAATCCTGAAAAAGAAAACCAAAGCTGTAGGCATTATGATTCTGGATGTCAAGCTGTATTACAAAGCTGTAATCTTCAAGGCAGTATGGTACTGGCACAAAAACAGACACAGATCAGTGGAACAGAATAGAGAATCCAGAAATGGAGCCATAACTATATGGTCAACTAATCTTCGACAAATCAGGAAAGAAAATATCCATGGAAGAAAGACAGTCTCTTCAACAAATGGTGTTGAGAAAATTGGACAGCCACATGCAGAAGAACGAAACTGGACCACTTTCTTATACCATACAGAAAAATAAATTCAAAATGGGTAAAAGACCTCAGGGTAAGACAGGAAACCATCAAAATCCTAGAGGACAACACAGGCAGAAACCTTTTTGACCTGGGCTGTAGCAGTTTCTTACTAGGCACATTGCTGGCAGCGAGGGAAACAAAAGCAGAAATGAACTATTGGGACTTCGTCAAGATAAAAATCTTCTGCTCAGCAAAGGAAACAAATCAACAAAACTAAAAGGCAGCCTGCTGAGTGGGAGAAGATTGTTGTTGTTGTTGTTGTTGTTGTTGTTGTTGTTGTTAGTCACCAAACAGTAAATCATTAATTTTGATGTAGTGTTCCATGATTCATTGTTTGCATATAACACCCAGTGCTCCATGCAATATGTGCCCTCCTTAATACCCATTACCGGGCTAACCCATCCCCCCACCCCTCTCCCCTGTAAAACCCTCAAATTGTTTCCCAGAGTCCATAGTCTCTCATGGTTTGTCTCCCCCTCTGATTTCCCCGTCTTCATTTCCCTCCCCCTTCATTTTTCCCTTCCTTCTAATGTCCTCCATCCTATTCCTTACATTCCACAAATAAGTGAAACCATATGGTAATTAACCTTCTCTGCTTGACTTATTTCACTTAGCATAATCTCTTCCAGTTCCATCCATGTTGATGCAAATGTTGGGTAATCATCCTTTCTGATGGCTGAGTAATATTCCATTGTGTATATGTACCACATCTTCTTTAGCCATTAGTCTGTTGAAGGGCATCTCGGCTCCTTCCACAGTTTGGCTATTGTGGACATTGTTGCTATGAACATTGGGATGCATATGGCCCTTCTTTTCACTGCAACTGTATCTTTGGGGTAAATACCCAGTAGTGCAGTTGCTGGATCATAGGGTAGCTCTGTTTTTAACTTTTTGAGGAACTTCCACACTGTTTTCCAAAGTAGCTGTACCAACTTGCATTCCTACCAACAGTGTAAGAGGGTTCCCCTTTCTCCACATTGCCAACATTTGTTGTTTCTTGCCTTGTCAGTTTTTGCCATTCTGACTGGTATATGGTGGTATCTCAATGTGGTTTTGATTTGAATTTCCCTCATGGCTAATGATGTTGAACATTTTTTCATGAGTCTGTTAGCCATTCGTATGTCTTCTGTGGAGAAGTGTTTGTTTATGTCTTCTGCCCATTTTTTGACTTGATTACTTGTTTTTTGGGTGTTGAGCTTGAGAAGTTCTTTATAGAACTGTATAGATATAGAACTGTAGATACAGTCCTTTATCTGTAGTGTCATTTGCAAATATCTCAGAATGGGAGAAGATACTGACATATGACATTGACAAATGATGTATCTGATAAAGTGTTATTATCCAGAATCTATAAATAATTTATCAAACTCAATACTCAACAAGTAATCCAATTAAGAAACGGGCAGAAGACATGAATAGATATTTTTCCAAAGAAGACATACCAGATGGCTAACAGGCACATGAAAAAATGCTCAGCATTACCCATCATTAGGGAAATACAAATCAAAACCACAGTGAGATACCACCTCACACCAGTCCAGAATAGCTAAAATTAACAACTCAGGAAATAACAGATATTGGTGAAGATGCAAAGAAAGGGGAATCCTTTTGTGCTGTTGGTGGGAATGCAAACTGGTACAGCTACTCTGGACAACAGTATGGAGGTTCCTCAGAAAGGTAAAAATAGAACCATTCTGCAATCCAGCAATTGCACTCTAGATATTTACCTAAATGATTAAAAATACAGATTCAAAGGGGTGCATGCACCCCAATGTTTATAGCAGCATTATAAACAATAGCCAAATTATGGAAAAAGCCCAAATGTCCATCAAGTGATGAATGGATAAAGAAGTGGTATATATACACAGTGGAACGTTACTCAGACATCAAATAAATGAAATCTTGCCATTTGGAATGATGTGGAAGGTGCTAGAGTGTATTATGCTAAGTGAAACAAGTCAGAGAAAGACAAATATCATATGATTTCACTCATGTGAATTTTAGGAAACAAAACAGATGGACATATGGGGGGGGGAGAGAAAGGGAAGCAACCCATAAGAGACTCTTAAGGTTAGAGAACAAACTAAGATTGATGGAGGGCTGTGGGTGGGAGTTAAATGAATGATGTGTATTAAGGAAGGTCACTTGTTATGATGAGCACTGGGTGTTATCTGTAAGTAATGAATCACTAAATTTTATTCCTCAAACCAGTATTTCAGTATATGTTAACATGAATTTAAATCAAAATTTGGAAAATTTCATTCATTCATGAAATATTGAATACCTGTAATTGATCTAAAATCTTGCAGACACTCAGAAATGTACATATAGTCCCTATTCTCACCAAGCTTGCAGTCAAATAGAGAACTTTGCCATTAAATAAGTAATTAATTGGAAAAGTGGTTAATGTTAAGATATGAGGTTTCTGTGAGAGGATGTGGAAGATCTGGAAAAGGTATGTGATAATAAATGGAAAGATGGTGGGCAGTGGGATGAAAGGATTTTTGCAGGGGTGTGACAGCCATGAATGCTGGCTACAGTGAGGAAAAGGGTTTGGGGGAGATAAAAGGTAGAGTTAGGGAGACCAGTTAGGAAACTCTGGTAGTGATCTAGATGAGAGACGATGTTGTGAAAATGATTAAAAAGTTTTGCAATTCATTTTAGTACACCAAAAATGCAGCACCTTAGTAAAGGGACACTACCAATCAACACTCCTGTGAAAATCCTTGTATGACTCCAGTAAAAATGCACTGTTGGTTAAAAGTGACAGTATGTTTTAACAATCTGAGAATTAGAGATGTTTCCCAAATAATAGAAAGATTTTGTGGTACAGTTTCTGGTTTCTCACCCTCACCAGTTTTATTGATTTATAGATTGATTTATAGTTATCTGAAGTAGATATTATAAGTGAAATGGTAAACTGTTATATTAAAAATCAAGAAAAAAGTCTATAAAAGAGCAGGGAATGTTAATTAAAAACCTAGATTAAGGACTATTAGTACAGTTATGTGAATAAAACTCTTCTAAAGCCAAAGGAATATATTCTGATATTATATATAAAAAACTTTGGTGGTAAATCACTGATAAAGTTTTGTAATGTCATCAGTGTATTTTAATACTCTTAACCATGCAAGGGCAGTAACCTGGAATTTTATTAAGTAGCATTTTCAGGAGCTTCACAGTCCAGAACAGATGTTGATTCATTATAAATGAAGTAATTTTAAGATAATCTTAAAAAGTAAAAAATATGTTAATATTTTCTTCCTACAAAAAAATTAAAATAATTCAGAAAGGTAGAGAGAGATCACAAGGGCCTCCTGTTCCTTCTCTAGCCTGGATAAAACCTCTTTCAATAGGTGGATGTTTATCCATATTTTTTTGATGTACAGGCAATTGTGTGTATGTTCGTATTTTATCATAATGAAATACATAGTTCTACCTCTGTGTTTTAGCATGAGTGATTTACTCTATATGCGTTCTGAAGATTTGAAATGAAATATGGTCATATTTTGACCAAGAACATTACTATCTACAGAAAGCAAGGAAAGGATGTTTCAACATTGGAAATTCACCATATTGCTAAAGAGGAAAAGTTACATAATCATCTCAGTAGATGCTAAAGACATTTGATAAAATTTAATACCTTCTCTTTAGAAGTTGAGGCAGAAAAATATACTTGATTTATTTTCTTTACTGTTCTGGAAATAACTTTCGTGTGTGTGTGTGCACGTGTATCACAAACTCAATACAAATTAATTGAAAAATGCATTAAAATTATCTGTGATTGAACTGCTGAGATTATGGGTATATATTTTCTCAGAATCACTGTGTAGTTTGCTAATAAATTTATTATATTTTTGCCATGTCATTACATCTTTTTCTCCAAAGGCATATAGTATGGACAATTACATTTTAACCATTTACTTATGTTAGGACATTTAAATTATGCACATCCTCAATTATTTCTCTGAAGATATTCCTTAGGATAGAGTTAAATATTCTGGGCAATGGGTATATGACATTTTTTTCTCTCTGTTTTGAATTTGCCCTTCTGAAAGTTACTGTAGCAGTGGTCTATGAGAGAGTTCATTTACATGTGTGACATGTTAACAGAAAAAAATAATTGGAGAAAGTTACATTAATTGTTGTATATAAGACAGTCAAACCTTTCACATTGTGTAGGTGCTTTTAAAAATGGTTCTTTTTTTTTTTTTTTTTTTTGACTCCTCAGAAAACCAGACAAACAAAACAATAGATGCTTCTGTTAATAAGAAAGCAGCTGATAGCACATCACAGGTAAGATTTCTTCTGTTTCAAAGTAAAATTCTAATTACAGTCCATAGGATAATGGATTTCCATCAGTATTCTTTAATACAATTAAAATTACTCCAATTTAGTAATCATACTTTTCAGACCTGGAATTTCTATTTATGTTTTTCAGTTTCTACTTTTGAGATTCCTTGTACATTCATTAATACTATATTTTCCTTTATTTCTTTGAATGTATTCTTAAAAGCTGTTTTGAAGTCTTTGCTGAATTCAGCATCTGGTTCCACTTGGGAGTCATTTTCACTTGACTGTGTTTTGTTTTTAGTTGGGTTCTACTTTACTGGGCTTTTGCATGTTTAATAATTTTTGATAAATTTAAAATTTAGTAAATTTTAAAAATTGGACCTTATAAATATGTTGCTGCAAGTGGATTCTGTTACATTCTTTAAGAATTTGTTAAGAACTTTTAGTTTTGGATTTTAGATTGTTGTGTGTGTTAGTTAACAAATCATTTTCTATGAAGTCAGTATTATAGAAAGATTTAGAATTGTAAGATTTAGAATTACATCATTATCTTTGGATTGTGCCTGAAATTTTTAATGTCAAGGAATTATTTTCTTTAATTATGTAAAGTCTGAATTTTGCAGTTGAAAGCCTTAATCATTTGGAGCTGATCTCAGTATAATATAAAGTAATTATGATTAGCATTTATTACACAGCACATGTCATGCCTGGTGTTACGCTCTTTGTATGCATACTTGGATTGATCCTCGTAACAGGCCCCATATGGAATTTGGAAATCTGAGTTTGGAAATTGAGGGTATTATCTTTTAATGTAAATTCACATTGCTAACATTAGCTGGAACTAAAAGATGTCCTCAGTCTTTTTGACTTAACGATACTGGTTCTTTAGGTCTATATTGTACTCCTTCCTTTTTTGTTGCTATTATGTAGTTAAAATTACATAATAATTTTTTAAATTACATTTTTAATGATTTGGGACAATGGGTTGACTTAGGTCAGGTTGATGTCAGTTAATAGTGTAGCACACCATATCTTAGCATAACATACCTTTTGTTACGGGAAAAACAAATTATTTTATATAACTTAATTCTAGCTTTGAATTTGCCTTTGGTGTTTTAGTGAGTTAATATTGATAATATAGTGTAGGATTGGTCAACATTTTAAATTCTGGAAAGTGGCGTTTGTGTTTAATCACTTACCAGTGAAAGCACCTAATCACTTTAATAGCCCTGTGCAGTGGACAAATTAAAAAAAAAAACAACTTCTAGAATTTCTTGTGAAAATCTTTCAGAATTATTTTCAATACGACAGATGTATATAGCTCATGAGTATTCGGGGTCATTTGTCTGACAAACTCTGTTTTTTCAAGGAAAGACATTTAGTGGTCCAGATTGAACCAGGCTACTCATTATCCTTGTTGCCCCTTAGTATTATTTCATTTTTCCATTATGTCTGCCAGAGTTGCCTTTGCAAAATGAAGAAGTTTTGTTTTTCAGAGTGGAAAAGCCACAGGCAGTGATTCAGGTGGTGTCATTGATCTCACAATGGATGATGAAGAGAGTGGAGCTTCACAAGGTACTTATAAGTAATCGTACGAGTACCAAGAATTTTTTTTTAAAGATTTTATTTATTTATTTGACACAGAGTGAGATAGCGAGAGAGGGAACACAAGCAGGGAGAGTGTGAGAGGGAGAAGCAGAGTCCCCGCTGAGCAGGAGGCCCGATGCGGGTCTCGATCCCAGGACCCTGGGATCATGACCTAAGCCGAAGGCAGATGCTTAACGTCTGAGCCACCCAGGCACCCCCAAGGAATGTTTTTTGATTACATTTTTTTCCTTTTAATCCAGTGTAGTAATCAGTGAAGACAGATCTCTGCAGCATTATGCTTGATGTATTTGTATCTATTTTAGAATAAGAGTTTTTTATATTAATGCCATGTAGTGGTTACCTATTTTTAAGGGCTTCTTCTGAGTTGCAGACATTTATTCCATAGGCTGTCCTATACCTTTTTTGAGATTAGACACTCTATGTGTATCATATTTTAATGACTGGATAGTGTAAATAAGCAACCGTCTATATTATCAAACAAAAGAACCTAAACTGTGGTAGAGTAATTGGAGTTCAAGATCACTGATTAAAAAACTCATCAATTTATAGGTATTTGCTTAGGAGAATGTCCTTGCTATAGATAATAGATACATAGATATGTATGAATATAGGAAATGAAATTATTCTGATTGGCATGGTACTGTATCGAGTTCAGTAATACGATTCTTTCATGAAAAACAATGTGGAACTATATTTCTGTAAATGTGAATTAGAATATGTGATAGAATCAACAGTGAATTATTTAAGGCCATGATGTGATGTTTTAACCTAGTAAATGTGTACATAATTAAAATGGAAATAAATTGTTCTCTTGATGGTAAATGTGACTGAGTGGCAAGCAAATGTAAAATTCACAAATAAAAGAAAAACCTGTATTTCTAATTTTTGTTTATCAATAATCACAATGTCTCACTTGAATTAATAGACCCTAAAAAGCTAAACCATACTCCTGTGTCAACTGTGAGTTCTTCTCAGCCTGTGTCTCGACCATTGCAACCCATCCAGCCAGCACCACCTCTTCAGCCATCTGGGGTGCCAACCAGTGGACCATCTCAGACCACCATTCATTTACTACCTACAGGTAAACTTGCTGAGTCATTGAGTTAAAGCTTTTAGTTTTGCTTACAGTGAAATATGACTATGAAAGTAAGTGGAAAGATTGGATAGAAAATTAAGGATAATTCTCTCTTATTTTGAGGACAGTGCATCTTTTTGAATGTAGTATAACTTAGATTTGCTGACCATCTTAAGTAGCAGCGCTGACTGATAAAGAGTGGTTATAAGGAAGAACTAATAACTAATAAAGGTATGTTATACTAATGTTTTACACACTACCTCTCAAGAAGTTATAAATCCTATATTTTCTTTTTCTTTTTTATTTATCTTTTAAACATCCTGTATTTTCAAGATGTGACCTAGATCTCCTAACCTGTTGGGAAGCCGGTCAAGACCGTTTGTCTTTTTTTTTTTTTTAAAGATTTTATTTATTTATTTGAGAGAGAGAGAGCACGCAAATGGGTGGAAGAGTGCAGGGGGAAGGAGGGGTTGGGGAATAGAATCTCAAGCAGACTCTGCGGAGTATGGAGCCCAACACGGGGCTCAATCTCACAACACTGAGATCATGACCTGAGCCAAAACCAAGAGTTAGATGCTCAACTGACTGAGCCACCTAGGTGCCCCTGTCTTTTTTTTTTTTTTTTTTTTAAATAAAATAGTCCATCATTAGAGATTTATCTGCAAAATTATATATGGACTTTTCTCATTAAGGAAAACATTGAGTTCACATGGAATTATGAAATCAAAGTTTAAGTCACCAATTTAGAAGGAAATATCATTATGCAAAACATGTGCAGTATAGATAATAAAATGGGTAATAAAGATATGAAGAGGTAAGTATTCCTCCTTGTGTACTTTCCTCCCCTTTCTAAAGGCTCACATTGAAAGTTTGGATATGTGAAGACTAAGTTAAGATGCTAATAAATAAGCCATTAGTAAAGAAACCTTTTTATCTTTGTCATATCCAGTATTTACCTCCAAATTTGTCTTATTATGGAACCCATTTTTCCATATGAAAGTAGATTTATTACTATTTTTTTATTATATAGTTAATATGTGGTTATTTCTAAAATGTGATGATAATTCAGAGAGTTATTAACAAGCAAATGTTAACTCCTAAAATAATTATTGTAGTTCCATGCTGCCAGTGAACACTTAGGAGTTTTTTGATAAATGTATTTAACATCACTCAAGGCAGGAATGTTCTCTGGAACATAAATTAGGAGGAATGCTGGAGTAGAGAAGGGAGAATTGGAGATGGTTTGGTTCACCTAAAGAAAATGTCCATTACAATAGCCAGCCAGTTTCTTGAACTGTGGGAATACAGTTACTCCTGGATTTATGCCATTAGTAGAAGGCCTGGAGGGCCCCAAATCCCACTCTACTAAGAATAATTAAATGTTGAGGGGTGAAAATTTGCTCTTTTAAGTCACTCCCTTAAGATCATACTCTCAAGTCTTTATCTTTACATGCTTATCATCAAGTCAAACTAAAGAGTGGGCAGGGCATTGGACATGGTTGAGGTGCTCCCTTCTTCTGAGGTTTGGATTGTAATAATAGTTACTATTAATTTTTGTTGGCCATATCACTGTTCTCGTTCAAGATTACAAAAGGAGACTGTTGTCTGTATTTCTCTCTTTATTATAGTTAGATTTTATGCAAAATTAGTTACCATTAATAACTGTTTACTTAACATAACTGCATTTTAATATTTTTCTGCTTTTCATTAGCTCCAACCACCGTGAATGTAACACATCGTCCGGTAACTCAGGTGACCACAAGACTCCCTGTACCGAGAGCTCCTGCAAACCACCAAGTGGTTTATACAACTCTCCCAGCACCACCAGCTCAGGCTCCCCTGCGAGGAACTGTTATGCAGGCTCCTGCTGTTCGGCAGGTCAATCCCCAAAATAGTAAGAGAATCTTTTCTTGTGTATGGCCTCAAGTTACATGTAGTTCCTCAGCGTTTAGTGGGCTTATATTGACATTAGATTTAGCAAAAAATGCTTATAATATCATATTGAAGCTATTATTAATTTTTCTTTTTTGCTTAGGAGAGTTAACCAGAAAAATGGAACATGTGTTATTATATGATTTGTGTTCTGTGTGTTGTCTTCAATTTAATTTTATTTATGGCCTGTATTATCACAACGCTCCATTTGATAATGGTCTGCACTCTTTTAAGAGATACCTTGCCTAATTAAAGTGGAAATGATTAATTGTGGCATAGCCCAGATAATGGAAATAAAGGTTAAGGATAGTCTCCAATGAGAGATAGAGTCTTAAAGTTGTGGAAGATGGCTGAGAAATAGAAGACAGGAACATGTTAAAGGAAATCTGTTGTTTCTGCGTGCGTGTACGCACACACACACGCATGCGCACATATAATTTTATATATATATAGTATATTTAGTAGTAAAATACATCATGCAAACAGAAGTTTATATAAAAAGCATATGTAAAGTTTAAAGAAAACAAAATGAACCACCTATGAAATCTCTACCAGCCTAAGAAATAGAGCTTTATCAGTATCCTACAAGCCTACTGTATGCCTTAATTGTATCCCTCTCCTTTTTCATCAGAGGTAACCACCATCTTCACTTTCTGCTTTTCTGTATGATTTTGCCACAAATAAATATCACCAAAAATACTTAGTTTTGCAGAATTTAATAGCAAGGGCAAATCTAGCTGTTTAAAGAAACTGTCATTAATAAATGATGATTTCGAGGAGAAAATTAAACTAAGCAGTCTCTGGTTCACAATCTGGCTTCAGTTTTTCTCAAGTTTACAAGAGCGTTTTCTGGGAAATCAATCAGTAGGGTCATGAATGAGTTCTGGGAAACTGGGCTCACCATAGTCAAGGTATCTGGCAGAACTATAGTATGGGCCAGGAACGGAATATATGGCAGTAACATGGTCCGGGCAGTAAGTGACTTTAAATTGTCTGTTTGTGTTTTCCTAACATATGTCAAAATAGTTTTCTGTTCAGTGAGATGAGTATCCTCAGCTATTCAGCATGGCATTGAGAGAAAGCAAGGAACCTCATTAACACAAACCAGGGATAACTTACAGTTGAGATTTCTGTTCTAGTTGAAAAGATGAGACAGCAGAGATTTTTTTTTTAAAGATTTTTATTTATTTATTTGAGAGAGAGAGACAGAGATAGTGAGAGAGAGAGCACACGAGTAGGGAAGAGAGAAGCAGGCTCCCCAGTGAGCAGGGAGCCCGATGTGGTGCTCTATCCCAGGACCTTGGGATCATGACCTGAGCCGAAAGCAGACCCTGAGCCACGCAGGTGTCCCAAGCAGAGATATTTTTGAGGACAGCTTCAGTTTGTCTACCTTTAGAGTTGCTCCATTCTGGCGTGTTTGGCATCTACATGTGGTGTACCGCTGTGTTCTGCTGTTCTAGGGTTTTTGCTTGTAGTCCTCCTGGTAGGGATTCCATTTATTTCTCTCCTGTGCTGGATCTCCACTATTTCTTGTATCTCATATTTTCCTCTTTCTTGATTTTCTTTCTCATAATTGGTGACACACATCCTCCAAGGGCTACTTGAGAAAGTGTTTATGGAGATAGATTTATTTTGGTTGCTTGTATACAGGAAAATTTCTTCCTCCTTATGCTTATTATTTGGCTGAGTATAGACTTCTAGGTTAGAAATGTTTTTCCTTCCAAATTTAAAAAACATCACTTTGCTGGTTTCAAGTGTTTAATCAGTGTTCTACCAAATTTAGAATAGAAATCTAGGCTTTTTTGTTTGTTGGTTGTTTTTTTTTAGAGAGGGAGAGAAACTTAAGTAGGCTCCCCGATGTGGGGCTTGATCTCACAACCCCGAGACCGTGACCTGAGCCGAAATCAAGAGTCAGATGCTTAACTAACTGAACCATCCAGGTGTCCCTAGAATTCTAGTTTCATGCCTTAATTTTCTTTTGTAGGTGTCACAGTTCGAGTGCCTCAAGCAACTACATATGTTGTAAACAATGGACTAACCCTGGGATCAACAGGACCTCAGCTCACAGTGCATCACCGACCACCACAAGTGCATACTGTAAGTGTTGATGTTTGGATTTCCAAACTTTTCACCTGTAGAGCTGTCAAATATTATTGTAGTTAGCATTTATCCTTCAGCCTGGTTGTATCAAGAGAAAATGACAGGTCTTCTGTTTTTCCAACAGAAGTTTATTTAAGAAAATAGATCTTACCATTATATGAACAACGTTCTTAAGGATGTCATCATCAAGGATCACTGAGTTTGTTTGTGGTGGTGTACAGTGTTCAAGAAGAGTCCACAGCTGGGGCATGTGAAGTGAAAGAGACCATTTTTAACTCATGGTTACATTAAAAAGAGTATTTTTGAACATTAAAAAGTATTTTTAAAAGTATTTTTTCATGTTTTAGCTTTATTCTTTTCTTCAAAACCTTGTAACGGTTCTGATTGGTACATTGCCATCACTTTATTGTTTTTAATAATCCAGTGGTATTGGGAATTCATTTGTTAAGAGATGACCGAGAAGATCAAAGATTTCTCCTTAGATTTAGGCTCCAAAACAATGTCGCATTTTTCTGCGACATGATTATAACAGTGTTTGGTATGGTATACCATGTAAATGGAAATGCTGGCTTTATGAGAAGGGAGGAGATTGAGATTTTGTATCACTTTTCACCAAGCAAAGTGTCCCTTTTTAAGTATGCATAGTAATTGCTGGCATTTCTTGAGTGCTTGCTATGTGCCAGGCACTGTTAATATACTTGGTCCTCACTCAGGAATCCTTTAGGACTCTTGCTCTCCTTTTTATTCTTTATTGTAGATACGGCAGCTAACATACAGAGAGTAAGTAGCCCAGGGTCTTACCTCGTAAAAACTCAAGCATTCCAGCTTTCTAGTCTATCCACTTAACAGCTGTTATTTTTCTTATTCCACTACAATGAAAAAATTGGTGGAGCACTAACTGTATACCAGGCACTCTACTAAGTACATGTCTTATTTAATTCTCACAACCCTATGAGGATTATTATTCTCCTTTTGATAGACGAGGATACTGTGTCACAAAGATGTTAAGTGGTTACTCAGGTTACTCAGTGTCATTACCCAAGCTAATGTCAGAGCCATTTTAACACAGGTTGTCTGATCCCAGCACCTACAGTGGTTTTAGTGTTTCAGATCTGGCCCTATTAGAATATGTGGTGAATGTACCATTACTGTTGTTTGCAGCTACAAATAATCTCTTTCATTCCATATTCCTCCAAAAAATAGAGTAAAAATCTCTAATACCATAGTTTTACAAATTTGATGAACTATCAAGAGCTTTTTTTTAAAAAAACAGGAGCCCATTTGTATTGTCTTATAATAAATTGTGTATCTCACAGGAGGAACTTTTTAAAAAATTGTATTTTAATTAATGTAAAAAATGCTTTTAAATGAGAATTTGCAAATATATAAATAGAGAGTGTACTCTGATGATTCCCACTTACCCATCAATCATGACTTACCAGCATATGGCTAATCTTTTTCATATATAATGCCACCCACTTACTCTGACAACCCATGTATACACAGGGTTGTTTTGAAGCAGAATCCCTGTTGTGTTATTTTATTTGTAAAACTTGAATAAAACCCTCCATTGCAATGGCAGAAATGAAAAAACAAAACTCGGTTGACTTAGTTTCAGGATATGAGCAGATTCAGAATCCTAGAATTTTAAGAATTAGAAGGGATATAACAGCCATTAAAGCTGTTGTCAAACTCCTTAAATTCCTATACTCTAGTCAGATTCATGGCTTCAGCCATCTTCTCTTGGATCTTGCTAGCTGCATGTTTATTTAATGTTATTTACTTAGGCGACTAATCACTTAAGATAAAAAAAAAGATAATCTGAGAGAGAAAATACAGCAACATGGCCAGCATTCAAATCACTTCTGCTTCCTCAGCTTTCAATATTTTACTTAAATTTGATTTTTTTTCCTTCTAACTTTATACTCATTTTAGCTTTTTAACTGTGGATTCCACCTTTTTCCAGATATGTATATGAACTTTTTCCACTAGGCATATGAATTTAAGCGGATTTGCATTCCTTGAGATTATCCAGCATATGCTTTTTGAGGTCGAACTATGTGTACATTACTGCTACTAAGCTTTGACAGGGCATGGAGATTAAAAAGATAGCATCAGACCTTCACAGAATTCACTGTTTAGTGTATGTAAATTATCCATTTTATGAAATGCATATTCTTGTTAAATGAATTTTAGTTCTTGTTAAATGAGTTTTATTTAAGGAAATCTTATTTTTTTTCGTGATTTTCAGTCTAAAGTCAGTGAGCAAATGACATGTTTCACTTGGGGGAAAAGAGATCATTCCATATCCCTTTTTCCTGGCTCACACTTGAATCTTTTTGGAAAAAAATTACCATTAGTGTAATCTTTAATAAAACCTAGATATAGGGTGCCTGGGTGGCTTAGTCCGTTAAGTGTCTGCTTTCGGTTCAGGTCATGATCCCAGGGTCCTGGAATCAAGTCCCACATCAGGCTGCCTGCTCAGTGGGGAGTCTGCTTTACGCTCTCTCCCTCCCCCCTGCTCATGCTCTCTCTCTTTCTCTCTCAAATAAATAAATAAATAAAATCTTAAAAAAAACCCTAGCTATAATAATAATAATAATAATATCCAGTGTTAGAAACAAGTCACTTTGAATTCATACACTTAATATTCATGCTTTTTCATCATATGGCCTTACCCTACCTTTCTAAATTTCTTTTCCTATTCATATGCCTTATGTCTAAGTAAAACTTAATACTGGTTTTTGTCCATAAATCCCCTTACTTTCCTATAGCCCCATGCCCTTATTTCGTGCTTTACGTTTTGGCAGAAAGGTACACAATATTTCTTCATTTTTAAATCTTACCTTTCATAGTCCAACTTAAACGTCACCTTTTTTGTGCAGACTGACCAAGAACATAATATACATTCAGCATTAAATGTGCTTATTTATGATACGCTACTGTCCTTAGGTGGAAAAATGGCTTAAAAATGAAAGTAGAGTTGAATACTCAAATTACATACATATAGTGGACTGCCACATGATATTTAAAAATGTTACATTATTCTAAAATGAGAATCTGTAGTATAGATAATTAAAGTTAAATTATTTTGTAAGAGATAGGTAATTGTTTTAGTTTCTGTCAGAATGATTTTCCATCAGCAAAGGCTTTTCTTTCTCAAGGAAAGCGTAGTATTTTAGATGTAGAAAGTATATAGGAGTAACCTGAGCACCACTGTTTATGGCATGACTGGCCACAAATCAAAGAGAGCTAGCCAAATGTGGTACAGTAGTTGGGATTTCTTAGTATTCTTGATGTAAAATGATGACTCTCTGACGTCTAAGATGTTTTAGTTCTAGCATTCAGAAATAGTCCTTTCTGTGATCATTATTATATCAACACAACTCTTCTTTTGTTAGGAGCCCCCACGCCCTGTGCACCCAGCACCCTTACCAGAAGCCCCACAGCCACAGCGTCTGCCCCCAGAAGCTGCCAGCACATCCCTGCCTCAGAAGCCACACTTGAAGTTAGCACGAGTTCAAAGTCAAAATGGCATTGTACTGTCATGGAGTGTCTTGGAGGTAGATCGAAGCTGTGCCACTGTTGACAGCTACCATCTCTATGCTTACCATGAGGAGCCCAGTGCCACTGTGCCCTCACAGTGGAAAAAGATTGGAGAAGTAAAGGCACTTCCCTTGCCTATGGCATGCACTCTCACCCAGTTTGTATCTGGCAGCAAATACTACTTTGCAGTACGAGCCAAGGATATTTATGGACGTTTTGGACCTTTCTGTGATCCTCAGTCAACAGATGTGATCTCCTCTTCCCAGAACAGTTAAACCTTGGAGCCTTTATCTCTTCCTCTTCCCAAGTTCCACTTTTTGGTCTTGTTTTAATCTTGTGCATGATATCCATTGTAAAATCCACATTGTGCAAGATTTCTTGGACAGGTGTGTATATACACTACATTTGTTTATAATCAGAGGTGAAATAAACAGCCCATAAAGCAAGAATCTTTTCCTGGACAATTGAAGCTTCAAGGTTTTGAAATGTAAATGTGCACCTTGCTTTAGTTTTAAGGCTGGGGAATATGTGTGGGTGTTTATGTGTGTTTTTCCCTATTTATATGTTTACTGCAGTGGAATCTCCCATTTCCATTCTCGCATTTACCTCTCTTCAAGTATAAAGTAGATCAAGGGATCCGAGGTATGGTATGTAACTGGCATGATTCTGCTTCTGAGGGATCTGTAGGTTCATAGCTAAATGACTTACACTGAAACTAAACAAAACCCAAAGAAAGAAAGAAAAAGCAAAATGGTTAAATAGTTTAAAATAGGTTAATTTGAACACAGGAAAGGATCTGTTCGTCTTTTTTCTTTTCTTGGTTGTTAATTAGGTAAAAAAGATCTGCATTGGCCCCTCTTTCCGAATCTGGCTCTTACATTTATTTTGTGCCTTAAAGATTAACTACAAAAATAAACATGACCATTTGTCCATTGTCGATCTTCTCTTTCAGCCTTTTGCCCTTCATTTCTCCTTCATCTCTACTAAATATAGTACATTCCCCTCAAGTCAATTTTAAACCAAGGCTTTTAGGTATATTCTTACCAGTGGCATCACTACATTTAACTCTAAAAATTTGACTTGCTCTTTTCTTCTAAGAACATAAGTGCTTTTATCTTTGGTCACTATTTAAATTAACTGTGTAAAATGGACCAAGAGGAGAAAGACCATATTGTGTAAGAAAATTGTCCTTCAAACATATTTTAGAATTTATGTTGTATACTGTGTTAGAGATTATGAAAGCAGTGCTAGTTCACTTTTTCACCCATACGTAGTAAAAATACAGTGAGCTAAAATATCAAAGGGAAAACTTTATTTCCTTATTATTCTCATATCATTGTTTTTCTGTTTTAACCTTTTTAACTTTGTGTTGATGGTGCCAAGTTGTGTCTGATTTACCCTCTGTCAACTTTGGATAGAATTTAAAGTATATCCTTGGGGGTTATTTTATGTAACACTTAGACAATACTTTCTGTGCGTCTCTGTTCCTGTTCAGAGTTAATCAAATTCCGTTCAGATCATGGATATTCAGTATGAGTGCCAGTTCTGCTGGTATCAGGTAGGTGTTCAAGTGTAAGTAGTTCAGGGCAGGAGAGAGAGGGTAAGTTTGGGGATGAGAGTATGGTTGGAATAGTTTGAAAGAAATTCATGGAGTTTGTGAAATAATTTTTCAAGTCATCTTCCCTCACCATATTTGAATTCATATTCCTACCTTCTCAAATTCGTTTTTAATTTTTCTTGGGATTATCGGAGGGAGCTATCCCTTCTGCTAATGCTGCCTTGTTTGCAGCTTCGATGGCTTGTAATGGGAAGCATTCTAGTTGTGAAGAGACTCTCATTAGAGACTTCACCGGTCAGTATACTGTCACATTAGGTGTGAAGTTTGATTGATGCTGAAGAAAGCCTACAGATTGCCAAATGTAAGTGCTCCAGAACCTTCCTTTCACTTTCAGAAAATGAGACCACAGTGAGAATTAAAGTTTTCATGAATCCAATTTGCCAACCAACTATGTAGATGTTACTTATTCTAGGACTAATGATAAAAGAAATTGTGAATGTCATGCCAATGAAAATTTTAAAAGGGAGAAACTAATGATCTTCTAGATATGTATGAACACCTATCTATATCTGCATGTATATGTTTTTACCTGCAGTGGTTGCATTGTTGATTATGTGTTCAAGATCATTCCTGTCTACAGAATGGAAAGCCCGTGTTCAATTAAAAATGTTCTTTATTGGCCGGTTCTATGGTCATGTGATGACAATTGCTTACCTAGCCTAGAAAAGCTTCCCTTGGTTGAATGTTTTTATTTATATTCACTAGTCTTTTTTTTTTTTAAAGCTTTCATAGCATTATTATAATCAGGTGAAGAAAGCCCAGTAGAATGAAAATATTATTTTAGCCTATATTATGTGTCTTCTGTCAAAGAAAAAAATAAATTCTCAAATAGTAACCCTAAAAATACATTTACTACAGCAAAATAAAACTTTTTTTCCCAGATGGTGGAAGGAAGGTACAAAGAGAGACTGTAATTATTTGAGGAAAGTGTATATTATGAGATGTTCTCCTCGAATTAGCATGCCATGGGATTTATAGGAGGCGACAGCTCTATTGAATTTACTGAAAAGTGTTAGGCTAGAACAGTAGGCATTTATTTTGGGCAGGTTTTGTTGATGAGCTCTGACTTTCTGTTTCTTTTGTTTCTTTTGGGAAAGAGAATGAGGACTCAACTAGAAATAGCTACTGATTACAAGACTATATTGTAGCAGTTCACACTCCATGGTACCTTGTCACAAAGTATTACAAATAAGTTTGATTATCCCATTTTGGGAATGCGAGTTTGCTACAGTTTCAGCCTGACAGTACTTGTGTAAGTATTGCCTTATTGGAAATCCTGAAAGCTTCTGATATTTCAGCCTGAAATATAGGATGTTCATGTGGCATTTGAAGGTAATGGTGACGTTTGTTAATCTGTTTTGCATTTGGTCAGAGTAATTTTCACCATGTTTTAAGTGTAAGTGAGCCTCTTTTTACAATTATGTTCTTGCCAGTAAATTTACAAAGTACAAAGACAACATCTGTTGTTAACTGTTAGCTTTATGAGGTAACTATATCCCTGTTTCCCTAGACTCACTTTAAAATATGCAGAATATTGTGTACTGTTTCACACCATAGATGTTCATGAGAGAAGTGATGAGTACAGCTTTCTTCCTTGGAAAGTGAATATTTATTGGGATGCCATTTGCCTCACAGAGTGTTCCCCACTCGCCCCACCCCCATTGCTGGATAATAAATGAAAGATATATTGGGAAACATGACCGAAAGCAAGGAGCTTTGAATTTTTGGTACGTCTGTTGCAAAATTGCTTAGGCAGGCTGCACTATACAGTTCTCTTAACTGTATTGAGTAAGTGTTAACTTAGTTTTTGTCGTTTGCTCTTTTGCTTACATTTTCCAAATTATTTATGCAGCAAGGTGAATGTTAGTATTGCATGATATGCATTTATCTTGTTCCGCGAATTTTCCAGTACTGTACAAGATTAACAAAATAATGCCTGTGGTATCCTCTTCTCTTACTTTGATACACTGTGATTTTAGCACATTAGAGTACTGAAAAGACCTTTCAAGTGTTCTCCCCAACTTTCCTTCTTGGGCTATTTCAGAATCATATGACTTATTCGTATTTTAATTTCATTGTTGACCACGCATTGGCCTGTTTTATTCTAATTTCCAGAAAAACCATGCCCCAATATTGGATTGTTGGAAATAATTCTATCTAAAACGAGTGTAGGATTCTGTCTTCCTTATTATTTACTGAGTGATGCCCCTCTCCCACTTCTTAAAAAATTTTTGGACAGACAAAAAGAACAATCTCATGAAGTGTTTTTGTTAGTGTGGCAGACTTAGAACTAATTCCTAAAATGCATTCCCCTTGGGCCAGCCAGTGGGGAGGAATGATAAAACACATGTTTTGTCTTCTCTTCTTCAAATAGTTTTATCATGCTACGTAATTTTTTTTTGTTTTTTGTTTTTTTTTTTTTAATTTGTAGTCAGCTAAGTACCCATCATTTATTTTAAATGTTGGGCAGGGGGGGTTATTTTTGTTTTTTTAGTTTTGTTTGTAAATAAGGTAACTGGGCAATCAAACCTCTTTTGGGGATCCTGGCTTCATTACTTTCTCAGCCATTTCAAAATTAAATATAAAAAGAAATCCTTTGTAGGAAACTTGCATCCTGATTTTTCTTTATTGCAATTCAAAGTGTAAATAATAAGACAATGTAAGACCTTCCTAATGTCTAATATAAACTGGGCTATAGCAAGTTGCCCTATTTTTATTAGGTTTTGGAGGTTTTGTGGGTTTTTTTTTTTCTTTTTTAAATGTACAGTAGAGTGGTGTCTGTATAAGTGTTAACTGTAGTGGGATTTTGTCCAGCAAGCCTGAAATTTATACTTTGAAATAAACTACTGGGTTTTTAACATTCTGAGTATTCTCATTCATTCTAATTATTCTTAGCCCTTGTGTTGCTTTTGGAAGTCTCTCACCTTGTGAAGAATCATCCATTATACTGTATAATATGGTTTTTATCTAACCCACTTGGCAATACCACAGCACTCAAACCACATAAAATTCTCTAGCTTTGAAAGAGAAGTTATGTAGATTTGCTCCCAGATTAGATGTGATGCTTTTAACTAATGGGAGACCACATTAAGGTTATATTGTGTGCCTAGACTGTACCACAAAAAGACTCAGCTCATGCTTCTTAATGACCAGAAGAATCACTAACTGTATTTCTTTCTATTAGAGAGGTTCCTTTGAAAACGAAGCTCCACCACCCCCTAAGGCTTTGTCATTAGTATATCCAGCCAGGGGAAGGAGAAAAAGCATGGAGGAGTACAGGTTCTTAGGGGGCCAGGCCTGGAAGTGACACTAGTATCAGATTCCTTTGTCAAAAACCCCATCACATGGCACAGCTATCTAGGGGAACCTGGGAGCTGTGGTCCATGTGGCCAGGCATGAAAGGAGAATACAGATCTGGGTGAGCAGTTTCTGCACTACCGTCTTGTATATAAACTTGTATGCTAAAGCCAGGTATTATTTATCTTCTAGAATATTTCTGCTACAGTGTGTCACCCTGGAGTGAATGTTTGTTGTAAAAAACTACAAAATCAAGGGGCGCCTGGGTGGCACAGCGGTTAAGCGTCTGCCTTCGGCTCAGGGCGTGATCCCGGCGTTATGGAAACGAGCCCCACATCAGGCTCCTCCACTATGAGCCTGCTTCTTCCTCTCCCACTCCCCCTGCTTGTGTTCCCTCTCTCGCTGGCTGTCTCTATCTCTGTCGAATAAATAAATAAATAAATCTTAAAAAAAAAAAAACCTACAAAATCAACAGAAAATGAAAGTGACAGACTGAATTTTTATTAATATTTTATTAAGACTAATTCTGAATGGAAAAACATAGCTAAAATAGTGCCTTTGGAATCTTATTTGCAACCTTCTATTCCCTTCTATTCCCTCAACTCCCTCCTTCATTTTTTGTCACGTTTCAAAATTGGTTTCATGGTAATAAAATCAAAGTCATAGGTCTCTGGCATGCCCTTATGGAGAGTTTTGTTGAAACGGTTCCAGTGAAAAACAGGGAGACCACCTTGTACTGTGGGACCACTAATGGCATAGGCTGTGTACTCTGATGCGAGGTAGATATCTGTCACCTGGAAAGAGAAGAGATGGACATTTTAGAAAACCATTTGGAAAAAACTAGATTCCTGTTTTCCCTTGTGGGGTGTTTTTTTGTCCTCTTTTCCTAAAGTCACAATATTAGTTCCCCTTTAAAATAAAATCTTGCAAGCTTAACAACATGTACTTCCATAACCATTTGGTATTCAGATATGAATTGAGTAGAAGTTAACGTTTGGCGTTAACGTAGCCAAAGTGTGAGATCTGGAGTCAGAATGCTCATATTCAGAATTCTAGCTCCAAAACTTGTTTAAAAATAACCCCTATAGGACTCAGTTTTCTCATTTGTGAAAGGGTTTTAATAACCGTACTTCGTAGAAGAGTGGTCATGAGGCTTAATGAGAGCAAATGCTGGAGCTAATTAATCAGGGCGGTAACAAGCATTTTTAAAGTAGAAGGAACTCAATATCAAAACACGAGGTCCGTGTTTCTCAGAAGCACCTAAACACTGGATAGCAGCAGGTCTTAACCTTAGAGGAAAAAGAAGAAAATGTCTCATAACTTCTGATTTTCCACATAATCAAAATGGCTCAAGGAAAATGGTAATAAATTAAGTATACCCTTCAACAGAAACTCTTTTGATGAAAAACTGTCAGACTCCTCTCTCCAGAAGAAAGTAAAATTTGGCAGTGGAAGGTTGGCTTGGATTCTCTCAGGCAAGGAAGCAGAGGTAATTCTCTGTGTATTTGGGAATGGCTGTAACACTTCTTGCACACTTTACTGAATGTTTGCAAATACCATTAACAAGAAATAAACATTCACTGGGCTTTCATGTGTGTCAGGTTCTCTACATCCACTAAATTTTACTTTACACAACATATTGGGGGTCATTAAAGCTGGAGCTTTGGTATCATCATATAGCTAAAAAATAGCTTGAGTAGGAACTAGACTATTCTTTCATCTTCTGTTTAGGCATTAGGCTGACAGAAAAAATTATGTGTAGGGAGATGAGCATTCTTAACAGTTAACTCCACTTCTAACAGACTTTCTTCAGAATTTAGGACTGAGAGTGCAAACAAAAAGACATGCCTAAACCAGGAGTGCAAAAGAATGTGGCAGAATGATTCTTTTCCACCAACCACATGGCTAACTTGCACCCTCAGGCCACCCCAAATCCAGTAGCATGGCCACTCTTTGAGGAAAAAAGACCCTGATCTGTAGTGTTCGCAGATTTACGTGGTGTAAAGACTCCTTCATGGCTGATTTCAAGCTGTCCACATGATGTGAACTGACTTTAACAATTGGTTCCCACAAGCCCTTAGGAGCTGGCTTCAGCCCACTGCTGCAAATAAGTAATACCTATTTATTACCTATAATAAGAGATGCATTACAGCACTTAATAATTCTACCATGGTGAAAACTCTTTAGTGCTTGTCCAATAAACTTGTTCCTTAAGCTAAATTCAGTTCCTGTTTAATGTGAAATCACACTGCTCCCAATAATAGGTTCTTTGGACTGTGGGCTAGTCTGGTAAAACTTAAGACATCAACATCATCACCATCATCACGATGGTGTACGTTTATAAATAACACAACATCGATACTAAATATTTATTCTTCACTACAATCCCATAAGGCAAGTGCTGTTATGTCTGACTGACAGATAAGGAAACAAACACTCCAAGATGATGGAATTTACTATTAAGCGGCAGAGCAGGGCATTAAAGTTCGGCAATGAGACCTACCGCCAGAATCTGCGAAAGCTGATTGAATTTAAGGTCAGAGACAATATTGTGCTTTATGCGCAAAAATCTCCGCAGCTTTGCCTTTGAACAGGCCTAGATGCAGGTGAAAATTAAATTCAAAAGCCAACTGCATGTTACCTTCGTGTCATAGCAACCTCCAGGACTTGGGTTAAGTGAGTTCAGGTCTTCACGACAGCAGATGGTATTGCAGGGATCGCCCTTACTGTAAGGGTCCTTCTTATAATCTAGGAGGAAACAGTGATGGGGAAGACGGTGAGCACTGGCTGTTCTGATATACACCTGCCCACAGGAAGCTTTCTGGACTTGTTCAAGTCTAGATAATCAGACAGTCCCACCCCCAGTGGCCTCATTGGCCCAGCAGCTCTCCAGAACCTTGCACAGTGAAGAGTGGATGGAAGAGTGAATAAAGGATAAATGTGCGTCACTGTTTTCCAACAAAATAGATACAAATTTGATACTATTCATCAAAAATAAGTATTTATGAATAATTTTTGTTGTATTAGCTGCTTCTGTCCTTGGAAGAAAACCAATGTTTGGGTTGAGGGCGAGGGATAAAAAGAAAGTACTCTGTATGGGTTATTTCTTCTGTGTTTCACATATTATTTTTTTCAGTGAAAAAAATCTGTAGCATCTTCTTCCCTGTCATTTTATAAAAGAGGACAAAATTCTGTTGAGTATAAAATATGTATAGTATTGATTGAATACTAAATACTTAATTCAACAACTTCTTATAATTCCTTGTAGTACAGAGGTGGATTCTTTACGTGAGAAAACTTACATGGATAAGAAAAGGAATTTTGAGGGATGATTCTTGAGAAATGTGTTACGTACTGTTGTATCGCATGATATATTTCATGGATGCCATATCAGTCACGTGCCCTTGGTCACGCCGGAAGATTTTGGCTCGTGAAGCCATATCATAGGAGAACTCCAAACCCAGCTTCTGAACTAACATTGGATAGCCACTCCATCTGTAGATTTTTTCATGGAAAGGAATGTTGTAGGAGGGCCAGTATCCTGATTTGGGATGGAAAGGAAGGAAGGTGAGATTGACAGGGAGACAGAAAAGAGAGATGGAACAAAAGCATGTTATTAGCGATAGCTTCTTTTGGAAATCGGCACAGGTGTGTGACTGCAAAATGATACTATAAAGAAAATAAACCTTTGAATGTGAACACTGGCCTTCAAACCGATCCTTTTAAATTTACAGAATCAGTATACATCTAGATGGTTCCATCAGGGAAAGAAGAGCATCAGAATTCTTTGGTTTTCACCCAAAATTCTTAAAGCAATCTATTAACCAGAAAATAACCTTATGATTTGGATAACAAAGTGTAACACGGAGCGGTCTGGGGAGCTGGTTTTAAGTGCCCCTGGTTCCTGAAATGCCAAGAGACAGTTTCACAGCGTGGCCCTAACAGTGTGGCCAGGTGCCAATCACGGGACAGTGGAAGAACACGGTACCTAGAGTTCAGAAAACCTGAAGTCTAGGCTCAGGGCTGAATCACCAGGTCTTAGGCAGTTAACCTTTATTTGCTCTTTTTAACAGGGAGAGGGAAGGGGAGAATCCATAATTTGAGGAGATTGGAGATGATCTTTAAGGTTCCAGCAGGCTTTAACTTCTTCGTAAGCATTCCTTAAGGCTTAGCTTCATCCCAAGCTCCATAGCGTGCCAAGGCCATAGAGTGCATTCGTCACTAAGCATCAGACACGTGACACAGCTCCAGTACCATCGATATTTCAGGAACAGCCCCGATTCCAGTGGCTTGGCTATTGTCTGTAGGACAGTTAGTCAACATGGACTCCTCCACCATTCAGGGTTGACTTCCCACCCCCATATTGTCTTGGCCTTTGTCTGCCTTTCTCCCTTTTTAATGCTTTATAGGATCCCGTACTCAGGGGTGAGGTTACAGAGATTTAAAAACATGACAAGAAAAAGACCAGCATCAGGAAGAACTGAGATAAAGACAACACTGAAATGACAGGCTAAAATCACGTTCGTTACTACAGTATAGCTAGGTTATACACAGACTTAGGGGTTAGACTGCCTGGATCTGAAGCCCTGGTTCTGCCATCATTGGGTATGTGACCTTAGACAAATTATTCAACTTCCCTGGGCTTCAGTTCCTTCATCTATAAAATGTGAACAATGCAAGTACTTACCTTCCGAGGAGGATGATGAGCATGAAATGAGTTCAAACAGATGGACTGCTTACAATAGCGTCTAATACTTGGTAAGCATTAGATGAATATGAACTATTATAATTATTATACTTCTCTTTATGTGAATGCAGCTCCAATGAAATCAAAATGGCTGCTTTACACTTCACATTTTCATAAAGCTTCATGACTTACAAAAACATTTAAAACAGATAATCTTGTATAATCTCACAACAACCTAAAGATGTATATAAGCATTCCCATCCCTCCTTATAAGAAAGAGATAAGGGTTCAGAGATGCCCAATACCTCCCTTCTGACCAAGGACTTCCAGCAATATACCATAGCCGCTTCCAAATTCTAGGAGATCTGTGGAACTTTCTGTCTTTTATTATAATGGCTATATGATATCACGTAAGTGTTTGGGCAAATCACATGTTTCTGAGCCTTTCTTTCTTTACAGTAAAATGGTAACGATGCTACTTATCTGGAAGTGTACTAATGAAGATCAAACAAGAGAACGGAAGTAGAAGGCCCCACTATACTCTACTATATACTACTAGTATAGAGCAGACAATGAATTCGACACTCTGTTCTTCCCACCGCCGGCAAAACAGCTACAGACAGATGAGCGTCAGATATTTTTTAGTCTCAGGGTAGCTTTCTTCGTGGGATCTAGGAACGAGATGGCAAAGAACCGGCCTGCCATTCTATAATCAGCAGCAGTCCAAGAAAAGGCCTTGCATCATCTGTGCCCTTTAACACACATCTCCCCTTCGAGGCTGCCCATTTTATCAGGCCCTTACGAGCTGGAAGGGCCAGCCTTCAGGGTCAGACTGCTGACTTCCCAGTTTTGAATTGCCACCCTAACCAGTGACCGCCAATGATTTAACGTCTCTCTTGACCTGGTGGTATCTGATCTTTCGGCAACTGAAGTCTCCACCTTCACTAACTGTTTTCTGAGTATTACGAGCATTTGGTTGGTGTCACCATAGTATGTCTGGGACCTGGGAGCGGACCGGGCCTAATTCCCGGGGTCCATATCTTCCCTTGGTTCCCTTCCTGCTCATCTATCAGCTGATCTATTGCAACGGCTTCCTAATTAGTCTCCCCCCTTCTCTCTGACTTCCAGGCTAGTCTCCCTTTTTGAAAACTCCCATTTTCTAAACTGTTTGGCAGGTTATAGAGGCTGATGTTTTTCCCTCACCACCACCGTCCACTTCACAGCCCTTCCTCTAGCTATCTCGAGCTAACAGGCTCTCAATCACACCACGGTTTTCAGGCCTCCCTTTGTTAGACCTTGTCCCGTTGTCAAATCGCTGAGCTCTTTTCTGACCTTTAACCGTCACTCAGACATCATCTTCACTCTCATTTATTCAACTAATATGCACATTTGTTGTGTGGGCCACACACCGTGCGATGCAAGATAAGGGTGCTTGCTTTGTTTCAGCAATGTGCTCAAGAACTTACAAGAATTATCGCAATTCGTTCTCATGACAACTTGCTGAAATTACAAAGGTCCGCACTCCCACATCCCAAACCCTTGGAGGCCAGATAATTCAGAACTCAGGGTTTGCAGATTTTAGGACAGGAACGGGGTGTGCATGTTACATACGGCGTTGCGGTCTCTGTGGGCCACACCTCATAATCAGAGGCATTGGAACTTCTGTAGCCTTCTGTGTAGTCTCCCCGGAGGAGAGGAAATAAAGACTAAATCGTTCAAGTCTGCCAAACTACCAGAGGGGTCGTTTTTGCTACCGAAATGAGGTCAGGTCAGGTCATATTTTGCTACTAAGTTTGCTAGGAAAAAAACAAAAAAAAATTTTGAAATGGACAAAGTGAGGCTTGGAGAGAGTGGATCATTTGCCCGAGGTTTTGAGGAGCAGAGATTCAAATCAAGGCGGTGTCACTCTAAAACCCACGCTTCAAACGTTGGGGCTCTGGTCTTGCCCTCCAGACCCGCCTTCTCTGATCCTCCCACTGACCGCGGGCCCCCCCCACCCCGAGCTTGGTGCCGCGGACGTTACGACCGCTCTTTCCTTCTGGGTTCTAATGGCTGTTCACGTGCCTCACTTCTGAGTTTCTAAAGGTCGGAGATTTGTACCTGCAGCCATGCTTTTCCAGTCCCTGGGCCAGGGAAGCACTTCGGTAAGTATTTGCTGAATTTGACTAAAGGCTTTACCCAGGAACCCAGGAGAGAAGGTAATATTAGGGCTATGAGAAGTCCTAAGACTATAAATGCCTGGCTTTGTCCCAAACTATACAATGTCATGTAAGAGTTTGAGGGGCAGTTTTACATGTCGTGCTGAAGCTGGTAGTTCTTTCCCAGCGTAACTAGCAATGGCTTCCCCATCCTTTCTTCCCCACCATACACCCTCCCCATCGTACGGTCCCATCCCACACACTCCCCACCACATACGCATGCACACCCACAGACTCATCAGACTTCCAGACCTCTGGTGTAAAGACAGTACCTTTCCGTAGAATCTCCGTTTGGTCGGAATATTCTACATAGGTAGGAATTTGCTCCACAACGTACAGAGTGCCTGTGTCAAGGCTGTGCTTCGGCTTTACCTTCTTCAGGTCCAGGACCATGTACTGATTGTTGTAGGTGCCTGGAATATTGGGAGACACGAAGTAGGGTATGGGTACGGCTCTACTGGTTAACTCGAAATCTAGACCTACGTACCTGCCTAAAAGCTCTTCTGCTGGCCACTTACCAGAGTTGAAGTTTGAGAAGATCTCCGCCCACTGCCTGCCATCATTTGCCATCATATTGGCCACACGGACTCTTTGCCATGCGAGGAGAGACTGGGGTACCACGAGCTTGAGTAGGGTCTTATTATACACGCTGTTTGTGGTCTGTAGCAATATCAAACCACTGCTAAGAATGTAAAAGTCATCCAGAGACTCCAAAAACCCTACAGGAGAGACAAATATACAAATCAGCATACATATAGCTGGTATATCCGACCAACATTATCAGTATAGAGCTTTGTAGACACAACGCATTTTGCAGACAGTATCCGTTATTATGATCCTTGGTCTGCAGTAGCCTCTCTTGGTTTGGGCTCAGCTCTGCGGTGGTTACTTAACAGCTGCTTATAAAAAGGGGCCAGTGGACCTCTGATCCTAGATTCTTTATTGATATTTTTGATTTTATAATTTAGACGATAAAAATATATTACATCAGGACTATACCAATTTTCCAAAATGATAAACAGAAATAGATCCCCACTAACTAGGATTTTGCAGGAGAACTTATAATTAGGGAGGGGTATTAACAGGGTTCATTGTTGGATAATAAGATTATGGATGTCTTCTTTCTTCTCTTTCTACTTTTCTGTATTTTCCAAATTTTACATAATGAGTCTACAGTGATTTTTAGAAAGAGGAAAACCATCTACACTTATAAGTAAACATGGTTTTGAAACTGGGATCCTGACACTCTGGGTCAGTCCATGCTTTTTATACATGTTGGCAGCAATACAGGGAAATCAGTGAAGCCACAAGTCTTTTTTAAGGGCCTATATTGTGCTTTATGCTGTGATGATTGTGGTAGAAATCAGAGTATTATCAGATATAGCTGTAACAATGACACAGGATATACTGTCACCAGTAATGAGTTGTGATGGACGAATTGTCCGTGGTGAAGAAACATCAGAGAAGAACCCAGTGAGCGAGTTAGAAGGGAGCAAGGTAAAAAGGTCCTCTGGTGCTTCCCAAACTTACACCATTTTTATACCATCTTATCATTTCTGCCATGTCTGATCGCTTGTACTATTACTTACTTACTATTTTTTCCCTTAAATTAACTCTCTTTTCAAACTTAAAATACTTAACTTGTCACATACAATAATATCCAAGCCAGTGTTTTGGCTTTGTGTTTAATGTGTTTCAGAAAACACATTAAAACAAAATCACTTGCCCACAAACCACCTACTATCACCTCACCAGCACTGTGCAGGCCACACATGGAGAAACACCAGTGCAGCTGAAGCTTTGTAATCAGGAAGAACAAGATGAAGCTCAGAGAGGTGAGGGCACCTGTCCAGGACCACACAGCCAGCTGCTGGCAGACCTGAGCCTGGCGTGCAGGTCCCTGATCCAGTCCCGCGCTCTTTCCGCTAAGTGTGAATACCTCTGCTCAGCCTTCACGGCTCTCCTTCTTCCGGCTTAATGAAGGCTGGAGGAGGAAAGCTTCACGGACGAAGTACACCTGGAACTGAGTCTGGGAGCTTGTAAGAGAGCTGACTAGGGGGCACCTGGGGGCTCAGTCAGTTAACCAACCGACTCTTGGTTTTGGCTCAGGTCATGATTTCATTGTTGTGAGATCAAGCCCGCATAGCGCTCTGTGCTCAGCGGTGACTCTCCAGGAGATTCTTTTCCCTCCCTCTCCCTCTTCCCCTGCCCCTCCCCAAACTGATGCGCTCTCTCTCTCCAAAATAAATAAATAAAATCTTAAAAAAAGATAAAGAGCTGACTCGGGAGAGAGCAGGGATCACCACAGGCATGAACAAAGACGTACAGCAGGGATAGAGTGGCGTAGGAGTTTGGAAGTTTGGGGAGGTGGAGGCAAAGAAACATTAGAAAATACAGTTGGCCAAGGAAGACATCCAGATGGCCAATAGACACATGAAAAGATGTTCCACATCACTCAGCATCAGGGGCATGCAACTCGAAACTACAAGGAAGTACCACCTCACACCAGTCAGAAGGGTTAAAATCAAAAACTCAAGAAACAACAAGTATTAGTGAAGATGTGGAGAATGCAGACTGGTGCAGTCCCTGTGAAAGACAGTGTGGAAGTTCCTCAAAAAGTTAAAAATAGAACTACCCTATGATCCAGGAATTGCACTACAGAATATTTACCCAAAGAATATGAAAATACTAGTTCGAAGGAATACATGCCCCCTATGTTTATTGCAGCATTATCTACAATAGCCAAATTATGGAAGCAGCCCAAGTGTTCATCGATAGACAAAAGGGCAAAGAAGAGGTGGTATGTATATACAGTGGAGTATTACTCAGCCATCAAAAAGAATGAAGCCATTTGCAACGACATGGATGGAGCTAGAGTGTATTATGCTAAGCGAAATTAAGTCGGAGAAAGACAAATACCATATCATTTTACTTAAATGTGAAATTTAAGAAACAGAACAAATGAACAAAGGGAAAAAAAGAGAGATAAACCAAAACCCAGACTCTTAATTACAGAGAACAAACAGATGGTTACCAGAGGGGAGGTGGGTGGGGAGCAAGGGTGAAAGAGGTGATGGGGATTCTTTTCTTGTGATGAGCACCGAGTAATGCATAGAATTGTTGAATAGCTATATTGTACACCTGAAACTAATGTAACACTTCATGTTAACACACTGGAATTCAAGTTTAAAAAAAGAAAATATAGTGGGACATTCATTCATTTATTCATTCAATGAACAAGCTATTGTGCATCTCCTCTAGGCCTGGTCGGTATGGCTAGGGTGCAGTCAAATAACGGGATCACCTGAAGCTACAGATAAGACCCCAGAGGTGCAATGGGAGTCAGAGAGCCTGCATTTCAGTTCCCTGCCCTGCAGCTCACAAATTTGGCACTTCTTATTTTATCTCTCTGTTCCTCATTCCCTTCCTCTGATAACCTGGGACTAAGTGATGTCATTCAGCGCCAACGGTGTAATTTTAATTTCTGGAAATTTCTGAGTAGGAAAGTTACACGATGAGGGCCGTGTCCAACTAACTCATAATGAACCTCCACAAGGCTGTCGTTGGCCTATCAGAAATCTGTATAAATGACAGAAGATTGCACATTCCAGGTGGGATAAGGCTTGATGGCACCCTTGAGTGAAATTTTAAGGGCCAACTCCTCTTGGAAGATACAGCCTGGACGTTGGATGCACGGCTTGACAAGCAAAGTGTGGGATGGATTTCAATGACCGTTCATTCGCCTCTCGGGCTGGGGTCATTTTGCAGTCTTCAAACCGTACAACCGTAGTTGGCAGCCTTGGGCAGGCTCTCTGGGAGAACATCTCCACAGAGAGGAATGTCGTATTTCTGGCATAATAAACTTGCTAATTCCCTCCTTGTAGCAATCTCAATGAACACAAGAGGGCAGGCGTCCTTTAGTATGTGTGAGTGACTGCCACTAACATGTAAGGAGCCGTGGTTCATCCAAGAGCAAGACTGTTCATTAAAGATGGAAAAACGTAGGCCACCCAGAGTTCTGGAACAAAGAGAATGAACTGGCTTGCAAAACAGCTCTAGTCAAGATGGTTAGTTCTATGGTTTAGAGTTTACGATGAAATAAAAAGGAAAAGGCCAAGTGGGTTCAAAGTCCTGGAACATTACAAGAGAAACAAATGTTCTCAGGCAGTGTTGAGTTATATTCCTGCTTTTATCTGTCATTAGCAGCTTTGAAAGGCAGACAATTCTAGATCAGGGGGAAGTGAAACGCTCAAGTATGAAAGCCAGCCTGCAAATAACATGTCATTGCTGAATTTAATTAAGAAATAAAAGGGAACCCTGACAGTTAATAAATCTCAAGACTTAAAACAAGTCACTTGACTCACAAAAATAACCGGAGACCACTACCCTCAGATGCCAGTTAGACCTCTTGCTAAGTACAACCCAGAAAAAACGTAGCCTTGTTATCCTATCAGGTGCCTTTAAACGGAGCCCATTCCCGTAGTGCATTAATTAGCTGCTCTGAGGCTCCAAAGACCAAACACCCTCATTTCTTCCCAAAAGAGTAGAATCAGTGCCGACCAAGATCATAACTAACACACATCTCAGCATCAGGAGTATGGCTCGTGTTTATAAAAAGAGCTGTGCTGCGTTTCTTCACACACACGCCACCCCGCCGTGTTCTCCGCGATGTGACTGCAGCATCTCCCATCAAAAGATGTGTCTTTCCCCATCTCCACAACCTGGGCTGCATGTGGAACTTGCTTCAGCCAACAGAATGGGCCAGTTCTGGGGCTAGGCCTCAAGAAACCTCACCCACTTCTGCTTACTGTCCCGGAACCTTGTTGTTGTCTTGTAAAGAAGCCCCGTTGAGCCTGGTCTCTGTGAGAGTGGCCACGTGGAGGGGGACCGACCATCTCAGCCAAGGTCAAGTTCTAGCCCGCCAACCCCCAAACGTGCAAGGGAGTTCTTCCAACGTCAGCAGAGCTGCACACGCACTGCACGGCCAAGCACGGATGCCTGAGCGTGAGAGCTGAGGGGTCTAGAAAGAGCCACTTAGCTGACCTGTGGACTCAAAAGCAATAGAAATCACATATTGTTTCCAGCCACAAAGTTTTGAAGGTTATTCTTTATACAGAGAAAGCAAACCGATACAATGATAATCATCCAATTATACAACATATTTTGTTTTAAAAGGTCTTACTACCATTTGATATTCACACAGGTGGATCTGACACTTTGGGAACGCTTTCTTCCTTCCCTCTTCCAAGGAAAAACAAAATAACTCTGTACCATGCTTTCGGCTTCTCTGCTTAGCCTCTTCCCCCTACGGAAGAGGGGCAGTGTGGGGGGCGCCGGCCTGTGCTGGGCGGTCTGCCTTGGTGTGGTTACACACGGAGTATATCCCGAGCACTGTGCAGGAGTTCCCAGTTCGGAGACCGTCTCAGAATTCCCTCGGGAGCTTTTCCGAAAGGATCATGCCCTGACGGCCCTCCCTGCTCCCCTCGGCTGCCCGCAGAGCCTCCACCAGCACCTCTGGTCTCGGGCTGCTCCCTGCGGCCTCACCCTCAGCAAGGGAAGCCCCGGGGGGCGCCCTGCGATCCCAGGACACAAAGTCTGACAGCCACTTATTTTGCCTGCTCGACAAGGGACTCCGTCTTCCGGCCTTCCCGCATGCCATTTACTTGCTTGTCTTCCTGCCAAGATCCTAACTGGTCCCATCAATCTCCACCTCTCCTTCCAGTGATTATCCCCTTTCTGCCTAATCCTGCAGCCGGGATGTGAGCCGTGGGGGATTCAGACTCGCAGGAGCCCGAGCTGCAGAGACTGAGGACCCTGCAGTAAAGGAGCGAGTGGGTCTCGTAAAGGTTCTTTCGAGTGGCCAGCAACAAGTCGGCTTTGTAGCTCATCGACATTCTGTCACCATCCACACCCAGACGAAATCTGCTTCTCTTCAATAGTGATCCTCAACTTATTTACTTTCTATGAATTTGTTTCCTGTTTCCTTTCCCATCTATCCCATAGCAGGTAAGATCCATCAGGACAGGGCCTTTTTCTGTCTTGTTCACTCCAGCACCGAGAAGAGGATTTGACACATAGTAGGCACTCACTAACTAACTGTTAAATCTAAGGAAGAAAGAGAAGGGAGCGGTGACTCACCCTGACCGTGTACCTACCAGACACCGAATATCTGCTTTAGAAGGATGGACACTGTCATCTGATCTTCACAAACATGGCACTTCGATGAGCTCTTTTTAAAAAAAACAACACTCAGCCACTTAAAGCGAATAAAATCTAAGACTGACTCTCAACACACGCCTCTTCCACTACACCCTATGCCTGACGAATGTGATGGGGACAGATGTGTCCTCTTGTTGCCAAATGGCAACAACACTTAACGACACGTGCAATGGAGCAAATACAGTAGAAACAATGAAAAAGAGAGTGAGTCATAGGGAGTCGCCGGTGTAAACAGGGTGGAGTAGGGGAAAATCACCTTACACAAGTATGGAAAGTAGAGTGGGATTTCTAAGATAGAAGGGAGGAAGTTTCCTGAGTTAGGAGGGGGAGAGACAGGTGTGGCCTGGGCACAGGAAGGCAGCAGTGTCCCGGGACAATGCCGAGAACAAAAGAAAAGTACTTCAGAAAAAAGAAATGAAGTGCCGTAAAATCTATCTATAATCCTTCGAAACAGGTGCCCTTGTTCTACTTTTATTTCTTTTCTTGCCTTGGTTCTACTTTTTAAAATAAGGCAGAAGACATAAATCTTGGCATGCATTAACTCGCGGAGTGTATGTACTTCAGCTTGACGATGCAAGGATCCGAGATAAAGGACGTAATGTGGAGTTAGTAAAAGAAATTTTAGTACTTGAAGTAGGCAGTTTTGTGACTTATGAAGGTGATGACATTATGGATTATGAGGGAGGCAACTACATTTTCTTGGAGCTCAGAGACTCTTCTTTCTTCTTCCTGTGCACCTTCTTTCAAGGATTTGAACTTCCATCAAGAAAAGGCTGAGCAAAGTCTTCGCTGCAGACCCGTAGAATTGCCAGCGTCTCAGTGGACGGGCTTGGATCTGGTGTGTTGGAATCACCTGCTGGCATGTTTGTTACAAACGCGCCAGCCCAGACCAACTGAGTAAGAATTTCCATGGATGGCACTTGGAATTTGCGTTTTTTAGCAAGCTCCCCTGGGAATTTTAAGTCTGAGGGGTGTGTATATGTGTGTGAGGGAGGTGATGGGATGCCTGGATGTTATGCAAAGGAGGGACGCCTGCAGGCTTGATGAGACACACTAAGTGCATTAGAGAACCTCACTTACAGATAATTCAGCTTGAAGACTCAGCCACTTAGGAATCATTGTTACTGGAATCCTCAATTAAAACACTTTGAATGGATGCCAGCTTTGTTCCCCAGCAAGAGCTCCACCCCCGTGGCATGCCTGGGAGGGCCTTGGAGCTCCTGGCTCTTTTTTAGTTTTAACCCTGTAACTTAAAAGCAAACTGGACCCTTCCTGAAACAACAACAACAACAACAACAACAAACAACGGGTGTTTACAGTCAGATATATTGCGTTTGAACTCAGTCCCCAACCCCTGAGTCTGGTGATTTTGAGCATGTTATTTAACTTTTCCGAACTTTTTTTTTTAATGCAGATACAATACCCTCCTTGTGAGGTTTTCATGAAAATTAAATGACATCACACACACCAAATGCTTAACGTAGTATCAGTCACAGCGGCAGGCACATAAGTAGGAGATAAACGAATACTGGGTTTTTTAAATTTCAATAACAAGTTGAGCACAAACAACTTTATAGCAATTTGTTTGAAACTTGAGTGCTGCCTAAACCCCATAAAACTAGTTAGGTCCTCTTCAAGTCATTTGTAATCAGGGTGGCTACAGAGGCGAGTCGCTTCAAGGTCCAACCTCTGTGCTGACCATACAGGATTGTATGGGAAATGTCTCGATAATAATTCCTGGACATCTTGGATTCCTGTTTTCAAATCAAAGTTGTAAGAGAGAGAGCAGTACGGAGAGAGACGATTCCAATCATTGCAAGGCTATGTGCTGGTCCTGGGGGCACGGGGTGAATGTGGAGTAAATGAACACGAAATATGAGTACGGGCTCTGAAGAAATGATGCATCGAGTACGAGGAAAGCTCACAGGAGAGACAGCTTACTCAGAACAGAAATGAATAAGATATCCGGAAAGTGTCCAAATTTTCGGAAAATAACAATATACTTCCAAGTGAGTCATGGGTTAAAGAAATCATGTGAGACATCACCAAATATTCTAAACTGAAGGAAAATGAAAACAAAACATACCAAAACTTGTCAGATGCACTGAAAGGAGTGCCTAGAAGGAAATGTATAGTTTTATTTTCTTATAGCAGAAAGCAAGAAGGATAAATTACCTAGGATTCTGCCTTAAGAAGTTAGAAAAAAAAATTGATGAAGTGCAAAGTACAAGAGAGAAAATGACAAAGATAAGAATGGAAATCAATGAGGAGGAAAATGAACGAACAATAGGAAACTAATCAATGAAAATAAAATCTGGTTATTGGAGATATTAGTAAAATTGACATACCTCAGGCTAGACTGAATAACAGAAAAGAAGGTATAGTGTCATGAATGTTGAAAGGAACTTCACTACAGATCCCACAGACAGACATCAAAAGGCTCATAGAAAATATTATAAATAGCTTTATGTCAATAAACATGATAACTTCAAAGAAATGAACAACTCTTTGAAAGACAAATTTTGAAAACTGCCTCAAGAACAATTAAAAAAACTGAATAGTCCTGTATCAGTGAAAGAAACTGAACTCATAGTTAAAAACTTTCCAACAAAAAGTCCATATCTAAATGCCTTAATTGATGAATTCTATTAAACATTGAAAGAAAAAAAAAATATTACCAGTCCTACACAAACTCTTTCAGAAAATACAGAAGAAAACAATAATTCCAAACTCAGATTATAAGGACAGGTTTACCGGGACACCAAAACAATTACAGGAAACCATAGACCAATATCTCTCATGAATATAAATGAAAAAATTCTTAACAAAATATTAGTAAGTTGAATAAAAAATAAAAAGAATAATATGACTAAATGGGGTTAATCCCAGGAATGCCAAGTTGGTTTCACATCTGAAAGTCAACCAATAGAACTCACCATATTAATGAAGGAGAAAAATCATATGATCATTTTAATAGAAGCTGAGAATTTCACAAAAATGCATTAAACAAAAACATTAAAGAAAACAGGAGGAGAGGGGATCTTCTTTAAACTTATAAAGGGTATCTCCAAAAACCTCCAATGAACATCATGCTTTATGCTGACTACTTCTCCCCTAAGATCAGGAACTAGCAAAGGATTTTCATGCCACGTCTAGTCCACACTGTGCTGGAGGTCTTATCAGTGCAATCATGTAGGAAAACAAAGACATACAAGGGCAAGAAGTAAAACTGTCTTCACGCAGAGAGGGCATGATGATGTATACAGAAAAATCCCAAGAACTCTACAAAATAGCTGTTAGAACTGACAAATGAATTTAGAAAAGTCTCAGGATACACAGTAAATATACAAAAAAATTGTATTTCTGTACTGTGATGGTTTTAAAATTATCATATATTCTTTGACATTCTTCCCTTTAGATAGATTAGATAGATTCTAATTTCCTTTCCTTGTATGTGGGCTGATCATAATAATGTGCTTCTAATGAATAGAATGTGGTGGAAGTGACAATGTGTGACTTCTGAGACTAGGTCATAATAGGCACTGCTCCTTCGGCCTTGTTCTTTTGCATCACTTGGTCTGGGGGAGGCCGGACAACGCATCAGGAGGGTACTTGAGCAGCCCTGTGGCGAGGCCCAAGGAGAGGGGAACCAACTTGCCAGCACCGCCTGGTCAACCATGTAAGTGAGTCACCCTGGAAGTGTATCCTCTAGTTTCCGTTAAGCTGCCAGCGATTTCATTCAGCCCCTCGGTCTTTGAGTCTTCAGCTAAAGACCTGTAAAGGTCTGTAAAGATACAGACAAGTAGAGACAAGCCATTCTCACTGTGTCCTAATCTAAATTCCTGGTCCACAGAAACCATGAGATACTAAATGATTATTTCATTTCAAGCCTCTAATTTTTGGAGTGGCTTCTTACGCAGCAAGAGATAAACTAGAAAAAGAAAGAACAATTGGAAAGGGAATAACATCAATTCTGATTAGAGTAGCAACAAAAATTATTTAGATAGCGAAATAACTAAAGGTATGTAAGACCCTTATAATGAAAACTACAAAACATGGCTCAAGCTAAGGAAGACGTAAATAGAGACCCAGTATTCGAGGACTGAAAACCCAGTATTATTGACGTGTTGATTTACTTTGAATTGATTTAAAGATTCAGTGTAATCGAAATCAGTAGACCTTTGCAGTGAGGTCTTCATACCCTGGTATTAACTACGTTTTTAGTGCTGCCATGCCCCATGGGATTTCTCTCTTTGTCTTACTTCCTTGGGTCGTGACTGCACAGCCAAAACCAATAGTCGGAGGAGGGCCGGCACGGGGCTGCTCTCTTCCTCCGTTGTTAGGTAGAAGAGACGATGGCCATTCAAAACTGGATGGGATGCTTCTAGAACAAGGTTACCTAGGGCTACCTTCTTTAGAGTTTCCAGAGCCCCAGGTGAGTTATTTTTTGCAGGGCTTCTGCCTATATAAACAATGTGATGAAGAGGCGAATTGCAAACTTCATAGGCCCATATGAGGTCTAGAGATTTACAAGGCTCAGAATAATGGGTATGTCTCCTCCAGTCAGTACCTGAGAAAGTTCTTTAGAGTCTCCACGTGCCATCTCTGTCTATTCCTTATTATGGAAGTGCACTGTTCCTGAGTAATTTTATATCACCCGCCACGAGAAAAAGGGAGCAATACTGTTATTATTCATGGAGCCAGGACTCTCCGTGACCTGTCTGTACTGAAACACCATCCATCCCTTTGCCTCTGCCGTTCCCTAACACCGTTTACGTAATGACTCTGCCAGTCTGCAATCCATCGTGCCACCTGTGAACACGGCTTCTGAGGACTCTCTCCAGGATCGTTACTGCTCTTGTCGATGATGACCATAGATGCCAATCCTGCCCAGAACATTAAGAAAAGTGTGAATGATCTTCATTTCCTGGTCATGAAAGCGCCATTCAGAATTGTATAGCATCAGCGTACACCAACATATGTTCCTTCTGTGTCTGTCTTCTCTTGGACTCCTCTGCTGTAATCACTGCATTCCTAGAATGTGATTTCTTCCACACGGACTCTACCCTTCCTTCCACACACCCCCACCTATGGGCAGGACAGGGGAGAAGCCTTGGGCAGAGCCAGAAGGGCGCTCCCAATCTCACAAGGAATATCCATCTGGCAGAAGACTGGCCTGAGAGAGTAGGGGCTTACCTCATGGGGCATGAGATCTGCTGCAAAGGTCTGTTTGTGTCATGGAGTGAGATTCTCCAAAGCCTCTGTAAGGGCCAGGCCTAGCCCTCCGCAGAGGACTGGCGAACACCTGGTATAGAGCCTGCAGGGGTGAGGTGACCACCCGAGGGGCCAGCCCTGGGGCACACAGTGAATGCCCTTGTTGCCTCCTCGCCGCTCTCCAGTGCTGTTGAAGGGAGGCAGGTCCGCACAGATGCTTAAGCCCGAGGGTGAGAGCGACCTTCGAGAGCCTAGAGCCCTGCACACATGCTGGGTCTGACACGAGCGCCACCTCGAATCATCCTGTCACCCACAGCCTGTCAGCTCAGTCATGCAGCAAACACACTGTGACGGCCAGCAGAAAGGATGTGCTCCCACCGGCCTGCGTCCCAGCGCCCCCATGTTGACAAGCAACATCTTGTTGAATGTATGGGGAGGGGCGGAGGGGAAGAGCTCTCAAGAAAGGGACATGCAAGGACCAGGGGCCACATGGGTTCCTGTCTAAGCTTAGCCCCACTGGGATGGCTCAGCTATTCTGGCTAGCCCTGGGCACTAGAAGGGCATTTTGAAAATTCCTGTAACGGTGCCTCCTAAGTAAGACACATAGGGGTGGGGACAATTTTTTTTTTTAAAGTAGGCTCCAGCGAGGGGCTCGAACTCAGACCCTGAGATCAAGACCTGAGCTGAGATCAAGAATTAGACGCTTAACTGACTAAGCTACCCAGGCACCCGCTAAATAAGACACACATGGGTCACGTGTGCCCAGTACTGCCAGCCTGGCTGGTCTCGAGGTGCTGGAGGGGGCACTCAGGGAATTCTGAGGAAGGCACTACAAAGCTGGAACATCGCTCACCTGGGCCTGAGGGTAGTCCCGAGGTTTACCAGTGCCTGGCACACTTGTGGTCTACTTCTGACTTTCTCAGGACATTTCATGTTAGTATCTTCAGGTGAAATATTTTCCCCAAGGGTAAAGGAAAGGCCTACTGAGTTTTTTTAAAAAACATTCTGGAAAAGATGGAAACTATTAAGGCGACTATACCAAGTCACCTTACCTTTTCTGGATGAAGACGGGAGTTATTATATTAATTTGTTTCCTTGACATATGGAGTCACCCGGGGCGCTGGTGAGCACAGAGCGTGAGACTGACTTAGATAAGTCTGCGTGTGCCGGGTTACTACTGTTTCTTCTATTCTCCTATGCTGGAGGACGACTTTGCAAGTGCCCTTCCGACAGCTCCCGTTAGGTAATTAGCTCTCAAAGATTCTGGCTAGGACAACGGGAACCCATAGAAATTCCTGAATTGCTAGAGTGATTCAGCAGTCATTGTGGATACTGTTCTCTTCTTGAAGATGGATCTCAATATTCCTTCCACATCGTGACTGACCATCTGCAAAACCTTACATGGCTTGAGGCACCTGGATTATTGCCTCAGGCTTCTAAATGTTCTCTTGGCAGCCACTCTCCTCCTCCTCCTTCTCTTGTGGGCCAAGTAATTCTAAAACGCAAATCTATTAATGTCGCTTCTACCACTTGTCACTTGAATGGTCTTGCATTGTCCTCTATTCCCTCTTTCTGGACTTCTCCACATTTTTTTCTTGCCTACAGGCCTTTACACACGCTGCTTGGCCCACACAGAACATTTTATCGCCCCATTGTCCCCATTTGCCGGCTTATTTATGCTCGTTTTTGCACCTCAACTTAAATTTTACTTTCTCTTGGAAGCTATCGCAACATCCCCAAACTAGTCTTCCCTATTATTACACCAATCACACTTTGATCATTGCTTTTTTATTTGTCTCTTCCACCAGAATACAAATTTTGTTAGAAAAGGGACCGCATCTGTCCTGTTTCCCTTCATAAATATTTTGCCTAACATGACAATTTCATAGAAAATTGTAGATGAATACATAAATTACATAATGTTTACAACTTTATGAAGTCAGCCTTTATGTTAGTCTCATTCTACAGATGAGAAGACCGAGGCTCGCCAAAGTAAAATTATTGGATTTCGTACGTGGAGGAACAGTTTACGGCTGTCCAAGCTCTACCATTTTCCTTTCTGACAACCTCAAAACAAAAAAATGTCTTGGTGTCTTGAAGCTTTAGTGTTTTTCAGGACAATCATCTTGGTGGTCACTTCCACAGAACCGGGCAAGAGTGGGGGGTCATGATGTATTATGAAAGTACGGATACAAAGCTGTGATCACAAAGACAGCGTGGTACTGGCACAAAAACAGACACATAGACCAATGGAACAGAATAGAGAACCCAGAAACGGACCCTCGGCTCTTTGGGCAACTAATATTTGATAAAGCAGGAAAAAACATCCGGTGGGAAAAAGACAGTTTCTTCAATAAATGGTGCTGGGAAAATTGGACAGCTACATGCAAAAGAATGAAACTTGACCACTCTCTCACACCATACACAAAGATAAACTCCAAATGGATGAAAGACCTCGATGTGTGACAGGAATCCATCAAAATCCTAGAGGAGAACATAGGCAGCAACCTCTACGACATCGGCCAAAGCAATGACACATCTCCAAAGGCAAGAGAAACAAAAGATAAAATGAACTTGTGGGACTTCATCAAGATAAAAAGCTTCTGCACAGCCAAGGAAACAGTCAAAAAAACTAAGAGGCAGCCCACGGAATGGGAGAATATATCTGCAAATGATGCTACAGATAAAAGACTGGTATCCAAGATCTACAAAGAACTTCTCAAACTCAATACACGAGAAACAAAGAAACAAATCATAAAATGGGCAGAAGATATGAACAGACACTTTTCCAATGATGACATACAAATGGCTAACAGACACATGAAAAAATGTTCAAAATCATTAGCCATCAGGGAAATTCAAATCAAAACCACACTAAGATACCACCTTACGCCAGTTAGAATGGCACAAATTGACAAGGCAAGAAACAACAACTGCTGGAGAGGATGTGGAGAAAGGGGATCCCTCCTACATTGTTGGTGGGAATGCAAATTGGTACAGCCACTCTGGAAAACAGTGTGGAGGTCCCTTAAAAAGTTAAAAATTGAGATATCCTATGACCCAGCCATTGCACTACTGGGTATTTACCCCAAAGATACAGATGTAGTGAAGAGAAGGGCCATATGCACCCCAATGTTCATAGCAGCATTGTCCACAATAGCTAAATCGTGGAAGGAGCCGAGATGCCCTTCAACAGATGAATGGATTAAGAAGCTGTGGTCCATATATACAATGGAATATTACTCAGCTATCAGAAAGAACGAGTTCTCTGGGGCGTCTGGGTGGCACAGCGGTTAAGCACCTGCCTTCGGCTCAGGGCGTGATCCTGGCATTATGGGATCGAGCCCCACATCAGGCTCTTCCACTATGAGCCTGCTTCTTCCTCTCCCACTCCCCCTGCTTGTGTTCCCTCTCTCGCTGGCTGTCTCTATCTCTGTCGAATAAATAAATAAAATCTTAAAAAAAAAAAAAGAACGAGTTCTCAACATTTGCTGCAACATGGATGGCACTGGAGGAGATAATGCTAAGTGAAATAACTCAAGCAGAGAAAGACAATTATCATATGATTTCTCTCATCTATGGAACATAAGAACTAGGATGATCGGTAGGGGAAGAAAGGGATAAAGAGAGGGAGGGTAATCAGAATGGGGAACGAAGCATGAGAGACTATGACTGAGGGCTTCAGAGGGGAGGGGGGTGGGGGAATGGGATAGGCTGGTGATGGGTAGTAAGGAGGGCACGTATCGCATGGTGCACTGGGTGTTGTACGCAACTAATGAATCATCGAACTTTACATCAGAAACCATGTACTGTATGTACTGTATGGTGACTAACACAATATAATAACACAAATATAATAAAAAAACATTAAAATAAAAAAAAAGTACGGATAGGTGCATTTGAAATCTTCACAGGGTTATTTGTATCTTTAGTATAATGGTCTCCATACCATCCCAGTTACTGTCATCTTTCATACGTGTCTCAGCCACGTCACAAATATTTCATGACTTGATGTTTCTGTTCTGACTCAGCAATTCTTAATATCCTTAATATCCTTGCTCATATCACGAAGAGCCTCCAGGTCCTGACACCACACTCGTAATCCACTCCATCTACCATGGCACTCCTCCACCAACACCAGCAACAAACAGACAAGCCACCCAGCTTTGTTCCGGGATCGACAGCGCGCAGGGAATGAAGTTGACGGCAAAGCTTAGCTCCATATGTACTGCATGAATCCAAAGTGGTGCACAGATCCTTTAATCAAATAATTCTTTGTAACAGAAATGAGATCCTACACATTTCTCATGTTTGCTGCTGAGAACAAAACTGTCCAATTAAAGAAAATATGAATCACTCTGCTACACTAGCTCCCGTAAAAACACCTTGGGGTTAAAAAAAAGGCTTGTTTTCTCTCGGTTCAAATGCTCTAAAAAAATTTCTATTATCGACGTATCTATTCTGGAAAGATAGATTCACATGTGCAAATGTTAACAGACTTCCACATTTCAAAGGAAAGTCCTCCATGAGTTTCCCTATCACCACCTTTGGGATCCAGGGTTATTAAGACTATGGAACAAGACCATTCCGCAGAGACGTCAGAGCAGTGCAGGTAACATCGGAACATTGCGTTTTATTGCAAATAAGAGGAAGAATATGAATATTTGACTGGCCTCGGTCTCTTGCTGTCCTTAAATTTCAGTCTAAAGGAATACAAAGAAGTCAAAACACAGTCTAACTCAGAGAGGAGTGCCCAGCCGCCTCTATACTAAAACAATTAAGCAACGACGAAGATGAAATCAAAGTGTTTTCAAAGGAAGGATCGGGTCCCAAGGACAGAAAGAGACCAAGTTATGCCACTGATCAGAATTCTTAATAGGATGCTATTAATCCTACCAGAAATAATAATACCAGAAGGGGTAATGATACTCTGACAAAGGCAGATAGATACAACAGGTGGTCGGTATAACCGCCCTGTAAGTTACAAATATGGAATTAAAGGTCGGAAGTGTCCACCTTGTATCCGTGTTGGACTCTTAGGTGCTTGGTAAGAATTTTCCCCTTGCCTTTACCTGTGATGTTCCCTGAAGAGGTTGCACACCTACAACCGAGGGGGCCCTTCCAGCTAGCAGACATGCTTTGTAAGGTTCACACAGTGGGGTTTGTTGAATCCGTATTTCTATCTTCAGCAGTTGGAGGACCTGGTAACGCTGACCTCCATAGTGCTGAGTGACAGCAGTCAGTGGGAGCTAAGCACTTGGCACCCTTCCAATGGGTCATGTGTTTGCTACAATCGTTTTCACTTTTAGTTTCTTACACCAGCCTCCCTTTATCCATTTTACATTACCTGCCTGGCCCCTTTGAGAATAGGAACTTGCAACTCCCACTCCACAGAGACTGTCCTTCCCACCGATCTCCACCTGTTCAAATTCTAGTCATCATTCATGGTTCATCTCAAGTGTCAGCCTTTCTTTCCTTCCCCTGACAATCCAGTATGAGCTGACCCTCTTTTGAATACTCATAACGTTCCTTACATTTCGGCTGTAGCACGCACAGCACCCAGTAATAATACCATCATTATCTGTATTGTACTCATCTTGCTAGTGTAAGATTTATAAGCTTACGCATCCATCCATCCATTCATTCAGCAAAAATTGATTAAGTCCAAGGTGCTTAACTAGGTTGAGTTCTGTGGATACTATGACGAATAAAAGAAACTAGGTTAAGTTCTGTGGATACTATGACGAATAAAAGAAACAGGCCCTCGAGGAGACACCGAGAGCAGGATCTCTGTTGCCCAACCTGGCTTCCACCTCACAGCCTAGGGAAGTGCCTCATACCTCACTTGGCATTTGTTGAAGTGAACTTTCGGCAGCGGTTAACTTTGTTTACACCATCCCATTAAATAAAAGCATTAGAGCTGTCTTTCTTCAAAAGGCATTCTGAAAATCAACCTTCGTTCATGCATACTAACCTCTAAAGATTTCTTCTCCCATTCCAGTTACTCTGAATCACCAAGGTTTCCTTCTGAAAGAATACTCGGGGTACTCCGATGTCCCTCTAAATTTATTTACCTGGGTAACTGCTGAAAGAGAGGCGACTACTGCTGGTGTCTTTATCTTTGATGTTGAAGTCCCAGTGTTTATATATCCTGAGCATGGCTGCGTATGTGTACCAGCTTGAGTGAGCAAAAAAGATGTTCTCAAATCCAGGAAGAACCTATAGCCAGAATCATAGTGAATGACGCAAAGTATATAGATAACTGACTACAAGCGTGGGAAGTGTACAGGGATTGTGTCAATTTGGGTGTTCATTGCTGTATTTATTATCAGAAAATATGGCCAAGGAGCACATCATTAACCCTTAGTGTGCACCAAACAGACAGACTCTGTCTTCCAAGTATCCAAAATGGAAGACTGTGGGAGGTGGGAGTGGTAGGTCCATATGGCATGGGAGGAATGGTGGAAGAAACAGAGGTAACATCACGTACTTCCAATTCCCTCCATCAGCTCCTTCCAGTTCTTAACTTCTAGACAAAGGAACCATGAGCTGATAGATGGCTCGAGCCACGGTTGAGATGTGGCCACACTTGGGTTGACACAGAAAAAGTCTGCGTGGCCCAGAGCAAGGAAGAAGAGAAAGGCTGCTATGTGTCTCACCTTAATAAGAGCAGAGCAGTGTCCCATGTCCCATCTCTTAAAAACCTTCAGGCTGGAATTTTTTGTGGGAGAAACCGAGGGAATCAGATCCAGCAGATCTCCGACGGCATTTAGGAACTGAATCTGGAACAGGGTCATGGGCTGGGAAAGACAAAGACTGCTCGTAACACTGATTTGTGACAGATGGATGTCATTTTCTCGTTTTTCTGTTGTCAGGGATCCATTCAGTTATTCCTTTGGGAAGGGTCTCTAATGGAACAAATGCACTAGATTTTATTGTAGCTTATAAAAGAACTATTGGGGCGCCTGGGTGGCTCCGTCGTTAAGCGTCTGCCTTCGGCTCAGGTCATGATCCCAGGGTCCTGGGATCGAGCCCCGCATCGGGCTCCCTGCTCAGCGGGAAGCCTACTTCTCCCTCTCCCACTCCCCCTGCTTGTGTTCCCTCTCTTGCTGTTTCTCTCTGTCAAAAAAATAAAATCTTTAAAAAAAAATTATTACCTTATGGTTTGTAAGAGACGCTTTGGCATGTTTCGATACCCAAAACACTAGTGGTATTTGGGGCCAAATAATTCTTTCTTGTGTGGGGTTGTGCACTGTAAAACATTTAGTAGCATCCCTGACCTCACCCCATTAGTATCAGCAACACCCTCCTGGTTTTAATGACCAGAAACGTCTCCAGGCATTGCCAGCGAGGCTCTGGAGGGAGACTGCCCAGAGTGGAGAATCACTGCTTTACAGCAAAATATTCAACTAAGATGCTTTTTGATTTTGATTGTGGGCTTCATGGAGGCCTAACTGGCTCGACACTGTTTACCTCAAAGCAATGATCAGACTCGAACATGAACTTTGTGCCAGCAAGAGTCAGTCCACCAGAGTAGCCGGGAACTGGTCATCTACAAACTGGTTTTTAGGCAGAGTTGGTGAAAAGACAAACACCAATGACATGCTAACCAGAAAACAAAAGCAAAAGAAAAGCAAAAACCAGAACCTGAATATTTATGTATACATATTTTCTTTGTGTTGTCCTTTGAAAAAATAATACTTTCATTATTCAAGATTTTAACAATTATGATAGGGGCACCTGGGTGGCTCAGTCAATTGAGCATCAGACTCTTGATTTCGGCTCAGGTCATGATTTTGGGGTCGTGGGATCGAGCCCCACGTCGAGCTCCGGGCTCCACGGGCAGTCTGTTTGGGATTCTCTCTCTGACTCTCCCTCTGCCCCTTCCCCTGCTCTCTCTCTCTCTCAAATAAACAAAAATCTTTAAGAAAAAATTATGGTAAGTTCTATAGTGGAAATGCTCCTCACTCCTACCCTCCATTTGCTCATGTACCATCCTGCCTCCAATTTACCATTTATATTGCAATGTTATTTTAAAGATAATTTTCAATATTCTTGCCATTCTTTCAATAGTCTTGTCATGTTTTAAAGATAACTTTCAATATTCTTGGCAATAATATTGCCAAATGCCAATATACATTCTGAGCAGCTTTTCAAAAACCTTACCTTTGTCTTTTCTAACGTAGCCCTCTTCATTGCTCCTACATACAGCCCATCCATTTGTGTCATAACATAGCCTGTATGTCTCCAAAACGGGTCATCCTTGTAATCTTTGATGTTTTTCCGGGTCCACTGATCCTGCTTCCTGCAAGAGAAATTAGATTTGCCCTACAGATCTCCATGGTTGCTTATCCAAAGTTAAATTAAACCAAGGCATTTAGAGATTATATATTCAGATATTTAGGCTACTGTAATTTACATTCTGGATCTTGTAACATTCCAATCACTTTGAAAGGCTATCAGGGGAAATCCTAAATGATTTTCAATTTCTTCCCAGGTCTATGACTCTTCCTTGATAGCTTCCTGCATGCTCTATCTAGTTCTAACATTTAGCTTCTTGTGATACTGAAATCTACAAAAGTCAAGGATAGGCCATCCAAATGCATTTCATATAAAACCATGATATCTCACTAAATCAGTACGGATACGTCATTAACTTTTTCTTTTTTTTAATATGGAAGTCGTTAAGTTAACAACAACAACAAAAAATCTCCTAAGGACAGGGGCGTTTATATATGTTTATATTTCTCTCCGATCGTTTTCATAGTTTATGGTTCATTCTATTTCGGTTGCTGCCAGGAACTGCTCAACACCTCTGTCCTAGCATGCTTAGCAAGAGAGTCTTGCTTTTTATCGTCCTTCCGTTCTGTCTCTCCTCTTTCAGTTCTCTGCGCTTTCTAGGGAATGGTTTGACATAATTTTGTATACTGAAAGCGATTCTGATTTGTTCAGGCTGTCTCCAGATCAGCCTGAGAATACAAGGTCATTGCTTCACGGCGTCTAGCCCAATAATTTGCAATGATGCTCTCTGCAGGACTTCAGCATTCGACGAAGAGGTTGCTCGGTGTATGATTTGGAGGGCCAAACCAGGGGCCCTTTTGTCCCCAAACTAATCACAGTCCCAACTATAAAACAAATCCCACATGTGAAAGGAATAGAAAACAACTTTTCTGAGTATCGAGAATTACTAAGTCTTGAGGAAACTTGCTTACAATGGCCGTGTTCTCCGAGGATGTTAAGAATAAGGACTAGATCACAGCCAGCACTCCAGCTGGGTTGAGTAAGCAGGCCCATGACACAGGAGCACCTCAGAGAGGCAGGAGGAGGGATCCCTGGAGGAGAGGGGCCCGCAGGCAGAAGCTCAGGCATTTAACTTTGCCTTCCTTATGCTGATAGTATCTTCCTCCAGATGTGTAATCGATAATGATATTCAACCTGACCTTTGAAAGAGCCCAAATGAGAGGACACCTTGTCTGCAACCAGTCTTCATGTCATTACCAAAATGTGCTAAACCTTACTACGAGAACAGTTCTGGAGTCCTGCCTAAGACGTAGAAAAGCAAATTGGCCAAGGAAAAATTGCTGTTTGCAATGACAGATTCAGGCCCTGCGGTCTCAGTAACAACAAGAGGAAAGCTATTATACATACGCCATAAAATCTTGCACTTTATCCACAATGGAAGGTTTCTTAATCAGCTGTGGGTAGAGGTTAACGAAGTGGTCATACATTTGTCTGAAACAAGAGAAGAAAGCGGTTACGTTTCTATTTTTCCTCCTACAGTAGTCCATCATAGCAAATTATACAATTTTTGGACTAACTATAAGGTTTCCCTATTGCAAAACTCCCCTATCTTTTTAAAAAATCAAACGCACAATTTAAAATTGAGAAATATTTCCAACATATGGAAAAGCATCTAATAAAACCAACACCCAAGTATCTCTACCCAACTTTATTAAAGTCATTACATTTTGCCATGTTTGTGCAGATAGTTTTAAATAGAAACAAAACATTAGAGAGGCGCCTGGCTGGCTCAGTCAGTAGAGCCTGCGACTCCTGCTCTCCAGGTTGTGAGTTCGAGTCCCATGTTGGGAGTAGAGATTACTCAAAAGTAAAATCTTAAAAAAAAAGAAAAACAACATTAGATAGAGCTGAAGCCCCTGTGTACAGTTCTCGGACGCTAATTCCATACCCTTCTCCATGGAGGTACCTCCAATCTTGAATGGGTGATTTATTACTCTAATGCATGTTTCTATACCGTCACTAGATATAGATTTATTTTATTTTATTTTTTAAGATTTTATTTATTGATTTGTCAGAGAGAGAGAGAGTGCACAAGCAGGGGGAGCGGCAGGCTCCCAGCTGAGCAAGGAGCCTCATGCGGGACTTGATCCCAGGACCCTGGGATCATGACCTGAGCTGAAGGCAGATGCTTAACTGAAGGCAGGTGTCCCTCTTTCTAATAGCTTTTAAGATTATTTATCCCTGGGGCGCCTGGGTGGCTCAGTCAGTTAAGTGCCTGACTCTTGATTTTGGCTCAGGTCATGATCACCCTGAGGTGGTGAGTTTAAGCCCCATGTTGGGCTCCACACTGGCCGGGAAGCCTGCTTGAGATTCTCTCTCCCTCTCCCTTTGCCCCTCCCCACTCCCTCTCTAAAAAATTTTTTCTAAGATTATTTATCCCCAATTTTCTGTAATTTCACTATGCTGTAGCAATTTAATAGATGTGTCTTCCAACTAAGAACTCGTGTCTTTTTAAATGTTAATAAATTCTCAACTATTACCCCGTCAGTTATAGCTTAGCTGCAATTTCCTCCAGCCTCTTTTTCTGGGATTCCTAATAGATGTAATTTGGAGTTTCTCAATCAAACTGCTCTAATAGCAGGTCTCTAATTATTTTTACCCTTTATTTCTTTGGGGAATGTTTTATGTAAACTCCTCAATACTAATTTCCAATTCAGATTTTTTTTCTCTGATTGTGTCCAGTTCACGATTTGCCTATTTATCAATTTTTTAATTTCCATAATTTTCATTTATAATTTTTCACAGTTTCTTTAAAAATATCTACCTGTCCTCTTATCTGTTACTTTTTTGTTTCATAAATTCTTCAAGTTTTACATCATTTATAACTAAGAGCGCCTTAGACATATTTAAAGCCTTTGTTAAGCCAGTCTATGAAATCAATCTGGAGTGTTTTCATGATATTATTGTTGATTTTGTTGGCTGTTTTTCTTAGCATTCAATTTCTTTGTGTACTTTGGAACTTTGGTGTGCAAGCATTTCACATTGTTTATTCTCTCCTATTCTCTCTCTCTCTCCCTACCTCCACCACCCCCGTCTCATTTTTCCCTAAGTGACTCCATCTGACTCTGTGAAAACCAGGTCTTACAATGGCTTTTTGGGGACTTCTTTCCCATGGGATGTTGCAGATATTTCTCCACTTGAACCAGCACATGGGTGATTTGGTTCTTGTTGGCCCACCCCCAGCCCCCCAATTGTAAGCTCATGGCTTCTTATAATCTGTACACAAGGATGCACATCTGGATAAATTATTCTGTGGCCTCTTAATTTTATAAACAGTCAAAAGCAGCAAGGTTACTTTGGTTCAGCTCACTAAGTCCTGAGGCCTTCACCCATCAGAGGGATGGCTCTCTCTGCTGGTTTCATGCCAAGATCCCAGCGGATCCACATCTCATCCCTGTTTTCTGTTCCCTTTCTGGCTCAAATGATGTTTAATCTTGTTCTGGGACCCACTATATTACTATAATGCTTTCTATATGTTATCGACTTTTTGCTGTAAGTTGGAGCAAAGTGGGTACTTGTGAACCCCTTGTGATCTCTGGACTGAAAATTTATCTAAGGTCCTGGTTCTGGTTTTTATCTGATGCTTTTTACTGACCGAGGAAGGTTGGCATTGTAAACAGGAGGTGACTCAGATTCCAAGAACAGGAATTTGGCTCCCTATACTTTGGAATTTCCAGAACTGAAACTGATAAAATGAAAACAGTTCTATTGCCAGTTAGGTAAACAACATTAAAATCCTTTGAAATCTTTTATTTTTATGATCCTTGAATTCAATAAATTCACCTCATGAGAGCTTCTCCTTCAAATTATTTCTAATTTTTTTTTTTAAACTGCATTATCCCATTTAACTTTTGTTCACATATTTTTTTATGGTGCCATATTTATATTACTAAGTTCATCACGTTTCTCTATCCACCACCTCTGAAACTGAGGAGAGAACAGCAATAAGACAAGACAGGTCTGTGGGTGACAAGAAAGGGACCACACTCCAGGTGAATGGAAACAGAGGCTCCCTGTGAGTTTGATGACGTGATTTAGTTGCTTGGGGCGGAAACAACCCCATAGGTTGCCACCCCAGGGCTTCATGGAAAAGTGGAGATGGCTGCCTGGGCTGTCTGGGCTCATGAGCCCTGTGTACCTCAGTGAGCTCTGGAGAGCAAACATTTCTTTGTATGGCCCGACGTGGAATAAGTGGACATTGGACCAGCTGGGGGCAGGACTACTTACACTTGTGACTGTTCCCAACTCGGGTGACATTGATTATATAGCTGGAGACCAGGGACCCCACAGAAGCCTCATCAGATGTCACATAGGGAGACATCCAAGCTAAAGACTAAACACGACTGTTCCAATTCGCTGGATGCCAGAGAAGGACAAAGGAAACCACTGATTAAACATCTCCCCTCCCTCCAAGATGCCGCAGGAATACCAATCCATTCTGAGATTGTTTGGAAGAGGCATGAAACAATCTGAATGAACTCAGTTTAAATAATGAGTTATTTGTGTAGAAACGGCTATGGTAACATGTTCTGCCATCAGGAGGAACGGGTTCTTAAAATGATTTATATGAAAATAAAGTTCTGTTTTGGAAAAAATAATTTGTAAGCTATTGACCTACAAGGCTCATTTAGGTAAAGAAACAAACAAACAAAATTCATACTTTTTACCCAAAGTCTTCATCCTTGTACCTTGCCCACTCTCCATCCAGAGTTCTAGAGCCTCTCAATTTTTCAGTCTATTTTAAAATAGAGCTTGGTTTCTCAGCCGGAGTGATTTTTTCCTCCACAGGGCATTTGACAACGTCTGTAGACATTTTTGGTTGTCACACTAGGGGGTGTGGGGGGGAAGGTGCTGCTGGCATCTAGTGGGGAGAGGCCAGGGCTACTGCTAAACGACCCGCAATGCACAGGACAGCCCCCGCAACAAAGAATTATTCAACCCAAAATGTCAATAGTGCCGAGGCTGGACGCTGAAACAGAGGAACACGAATCTTGACTTGGGGGTGGTTGCTGAAGATGTCCACATTACAGTGGACAGGACGCATGGAGGCATCAATGGGTAACTGGGCTAGAATCATGGAACATTTCTCTTTTTTTGTTGGGGGTGGGGGGACCAGATTTTTCTATTCTGACATTCAGAGCAGGGGAAGAGAAACCTCCACCACCTTGTGATAATGGATCCGGCCCCCTTCAGGAGCCCTGAGGAATACAGTCCACTTTCGTCAGGTTGAGGCCCTTCTCTGATCCCTGGGTCTGGGATCCTCCACTTTCGTGCGGTAGAGCAATACAGGACCGCAGTTAAGGGCAGAGACTCTGAATTCTGAGTTCAAAGGCTGACTCACTCCTTCTGGGCCGTATGACCGTAAGCAAGCTGCCCAACTTCTCCACGCTTCCAAATTCTCATCACGCAGAGCTAACACTAGGATCCGCCTCACGGATGTGTTACGTTAATTTCAGCTCTGCGGTGTGTAAATCAGTAAGTTCCCCCTAAGTTGGCCAAGACTTTGGGTACCTTTACGTCTCTCGCATGCATGCGTATGTGAGAATCACGAAGACACACGTACTCCCACTCCCACCCTACCCTGAGTCTCTGTGTCACGTTAATACCGTATCATTTAGCACCTGTCAGGTGCTGTCTTCTACTCTTTTCTACGTGCTTTAACTTTCTGGGTCCGAGACCATAACAAGCTCCTGCAGAATTTCCTAAAGCAGTTGATCCATTTGCGTGTGTACGTGTATATGCGGCTCGAACTCTGTAGATAGGCAACGTGGTCGTGCTTACTGTGTGACTTTCAGCTTATTACTTCACTTCTCTGTGCTCAGGTTTTCATGCCAATAATAATGGGAATAATAACATGCACATCACAGTGCTGTGGAGTAAGTAATTCAACTTGTAAAATGCTTTGAACAGTGTCATGTGAGGGCCAGTCATCGCCATCCCTGTCATCGTCAGAAGGAGCAGCACTTTGTGGTTCATGGGAAGTTCCAAATAATTACTAGCTCATGGACCATTTGATATTTTTGAGGAGGCGAACGTGTCTCACTTATCTTTGCTTTGCTTACCGTCTTGAGAGGGAAGCATATTGAGTTTCTAACCTCAAAGGAGCGAGCTGGGGATGTGGAAGAGATTCTCGAGGTGTGTCTTGGTGGTAGGCCAGAAACACAAAAGGGAACACCTTTGATTACTTCCTCTACGTGTGCCCCAATCTTGCTAGAACCTCTTTTCATCATAGCTTTAACAGCTGTTGTGTCAACATAATAACTTAAATGGGGTTCTCTTTGAAGAATGTACTCAGGAGCGAACTCACCCCCTTCCTTCCTCCCCCCAGAGCCTGGCACAAAGCAGTGTAACATGTGTTGGTTGCAGCGAATTGGCTCATCCCAACTAGATAATTCCAGAGGAGGTATTTCAGCCGCTGCCTCAGCCACACATGGGCTCAGCCACTTTATTAAAAACTGGAGCAGACCTGGTACCCACACCCTCAGCATCATTCTTTCCAGAAAGGTGTCATGACTCATTTTATTAAAGCCAATGCAGGACTGTTTATCAGCTTTTACACACCATTAGTGAGACATGAAATACTCTGATTAGGGAGCCCAGCCCAACAAATTAAAAAACAAAAGAAGAAACTCCATTTGGCTGCTAGAGACTGCATTACATGGAAATATGTACCTCACACTTTTGGTTCATCCCTAAAGAACTGGAACAGCACAGGATTCAATTAAGCCTAATCAGCATGTAATTAAGTAACTGCTGGGGGCAGAAGCGCTGTGCCAGGTGTCTGGGGTATATAAAGATGAATAAGATAGGGACCTGCCCCTAAAGCACTAACAGATGGTGGCAGGGAGAGATGGAGCTCAATACAGTGGGACCGGAATCAGAGAACGCTTTGAGGAGAGAGCATGTGAGATGGGTCTTGGGGGGCTGAGCAATATTTCAATTGGTGGAGATGGGAGAGGCTGCATCTGGCTCTCAGAGAACGCAGTCTAAGAGTTGCTGGAAAGGGATGTATGACAGGCTGACGGGGCAGCGTGGGAAAGCTCAGGGGCCCAGCTGGAAGGAATGTTTGCATGGTAATGGCAGTGTCCCGCAGGAAGTGGCTCCTCAGGAGATGGGTGGGGGCGGGAGAGCATGAGGAAGGGCAAGACAGTGAGAGAAGCCCTGGAAATGTCTAGAGCTGCCTTCCCCCATGCTGTGGCTGGACCTGATGCTTCCAGTGTACCCCGCGGGGTAACTGTGCGGCCACAGGACTGTAGATGGTCTAGAGCTTCGTGATAAAGTACAGAGGGCTGGGTCCAGGTCCCAATTGTTCTCTGGAGAGTGTCGTAAGAGTTCAAGGAGGCAACCAATTACTGAACACTTCAAATGAAATGATGGAGGATTTGAGGATATTTCTTTGTATGTTTTCATTTGGCCTCACAAGTATGTCATAGGTTAGATGGAGCAAATTATTTCCTCCAAGGTAGTTAAACCACGGTCTTTATCACAGTATCTCAACTGCTCCTGCCACAATACCCAACCTCGCGCACACCTCTTCCCCTCGAGGTTCTGGAGAATATAAGGAACGTGACTCCATTTTAAATGTGGTGATGTGGGAAGAACATGGCGGCCCTAAACTTCCCACCGCTCTTAGCAGCTGCCTGAGCAACTTTGCAAGCTGAAAGGAAAACAAAGAGGGTGCGCCTCGGTGGCTCAGTCGGTTAAGCGTGGGACTCTTGGTTTCAGCTCAGGTCATGATCTCAGGGTCGTGAGATTGAGCCCCGCATGGGGCTCTGCACTGAGCACCAAGTCTGCTTGAGATTCTCTCCCTCTGCTTGCATGTGCGCCCATCCATGCTCTCTCTCTCAGATAAATAAATAAATCTTAAAAAAAAAAAAAGGAAAACAAGGAAAGGTGGCTCTTTCTTTTGGACTTTGGCATAAATTCACCTTCTCAGCCCAGGCTCAGACGCTTTTGCTCCAAGGCTGTGTCTTGGTAAGTGGAATCACACCTTGCAAACACCCCCAAGTCACAGTCCCCAGGAGTACAGGTTTCAGATGGAAGAAATGATGTGTGTGCATGAAGATGCTATTGCTTCTCAGATAATGGAAGACAGTGACGGTGACCACACAGCTGTGCTGCCAACTGCAACAGGTCCTGGCGGTGCCTCCGGTCTGGGAGTCGCAATCCCATGATTCCTTCCAGTATGCTCTCTATTCTGTCTCCCTCCTGGAGCTCTTGTCACTGGCAGGGCAGCCCAGCTTCTCCATTCCATTTCGCGGATCTCCTTCCTTCGAAATGAGCTCTTGGGCAACAGAATGTATGGCAAGCCTTCTCCTGGACCAGATCAGAAGAGGGAGGAAATCGAGAGGCTCTTCCCTTCTTCTCTGTTCTCTAGCCCGTTGCCAGGGTGTTCTAAGCATGCTGGGCCACGTCCCACTATTTGTCAGCTTCGAGCTAGGCACAGAGTAAGTCCTTGCAGTGCAAGCTGGGAAATCTCCCTACTTACCTGATTTTTCAGGCATGCGATTAGAATGACAGCCTCTTAAGAGGTGCTCATGGGAAATGCCCTTCTAACGATAGTTTTGGTTGTAATTCTTCCTTTTCCTCTTTTTGGTTCTGTTCTCCTTCCTCCCTTCCTTTTTTCCCTTTTTGTCCTCTCCTCCTTCTCTTTCTCTTTTTTGTTCTCTTCTTCAAATAGACAAATACCTGAGTTCTCTCTTCCATCCAGCCCCTTCGGTTCTTTGTCACACTTCTTCCTGATCACCAACATCTTTTGTTCCATGAGATCTATCAAAGTCTCTGCAGGGCAGAGGTCCTCTCAAGACTCTTGGTACTGCATATAGGGGAAGCCCATCCTTGGAGCAGGTGACATCCTTGAGTTGTCAGTACTGAATACCAAACAGAGACGTTGTCTTTCAAATTCAAGAAACCTTTGAGCACCCTATGATTGAAATGAAGAATGACATCCAAAGCCTTCCATGATACAGCCCCATCTGCATTTCTAAACCTGTAGGCCTCTGACTAATCAACAGAGCCTCTACTCCTCATTCATTTGTAAATGCACCTTACTCATTTCAAGCTTATTGCCTTTTTTCAGTACTTTGTTCTGTTTCTTTCTGCCCAGAATTATTTTCTTCCTCTTCCCAGTCATGTTGATTGTTCTCACCCATCAAACACCAGACCCACAACTCACTCCTTCCGCAAAGGGTTCTTTGTTCTGGCCCATGGGGTGCCTTCCTTTTGGACTGTTATAGTTATTTATGATTAAAGCACTCTTTCCAGGTTGTTCTCTGCAGCAGAAATGTTCCCAGAAAGAGTCTTAATGATCCAGTATTTTTCCTCACTGAGATTACTAGACCCACCTCTTCCTCACGCCTGATCATTCACGCTCACAGGCTGTTGCAACTTGTCTGAAGAGATGGAAGACTAAGTTGCCAGATCCTCAAAATGGGACACAATATGCAGGAAGTTGTATGTATGTATGTATGTATGTATGTATGTATTTATTTATTTATTTATTTATTTATTTATAAGAAATGCATGGGTGTGTGGTGGGGGGAGGGCCACAGGAAGAGGGAGAGAGAAGCTTAAGCAGGTTCCACACCCAGCACAGAACCAAAAGAGGGCTTGATCTCATGACCCTGAGATCATGACCTGAGCCAAAAGCAAGAGTTGGACTCTCAACCAACTGAACCACCCAGGAGCCCCAGGAAGTGGCTCCATCTTAAAAGACTCACACATGTCGAATTTTTTTTTGAAGAGATAGGGCAAAAATACAGAGTAAACAAACAAACAAACAAAAAAACCCCAGTTACTGAATAATAGCTATGTGTTTTTCTTCTAAGAAATAAAATTTAAGTATTTTTTACTCTAATGTAGAAGCATTTAAGATGTTACTAATAGAATCAATATTAACCCATATTTCTATGGATCTTCTTCATCAATGGATAAAGGTATTCAAGGATAAGTCAATGCTTTATATTAAGAATAAGGGTAAAATGATAAGGTCACCCCTAGAAGTGAGATGTTAAAATTTATGTTTTCCTGAGACATAAGAATATCAGAATTTCCACCTTTGTCAGAAGCCTTCTGGCAAACTCCCCAGAGCTCCTGCTGTGATACTCGTACCCACAGAAGACATGCTCATCCTTACAACTGTCTCAGACTAGAGCCGCTCCCTCAAATCACAGTCTCCCTTAAAGGCCCAGTATGTATAGCATCCATGACAACCTAATGTATTTACAGCCATACAACTTCAGCCCAAATTATTTCTTTAAACTTGCAACTCAATTTAAATAATGCAATCAGAAGTAGTAGATACACAGTAAATACAGATTTGTAGAGAAGGATGAAAAGTTCAGATTATATATTATATATATTTATATTTATATAACATAGTTTTAAACATTTTTTTAAAAAATTTATTTTATTTTGGGGGGGAGGGGCAGAGGGAGAAGGAGATAGAATCTTAAGCAGGCTCCACGCCCAGCTCGGAACCTGACAAGGGGCTCAATCTCACGATCCTGAGATCGTCACTTGAGCCAAAATCAAGAATCGGATGCTTAACCAATTGAGCCACCCAGGCTCATGTTTTTAAAAATCTTAATCCAGTCATAAAGTTTTATACATCTCAGAGTAGTATACCATTAAGGGGACCTGTATGGTAACAGAAATTTGGTGCAAAAAAGAAAAACAGAAATTTCTAGTTCGTTAAAAAAGAGAGATCAGAGCCCAAGAACTAGTTATTCAAAATTTGATATAATCTCCAGCACTTAGAAACAAATTAAGATCAGTACTGCACTTATTAGGGTGACTTACTAAGGTGGTAACAGCACACAATAGGGTTTGGTTAAACTGTCCTCAACAATCTAGGTCACAGAAAATAAAAGAAAAAAGCCAAATCGTCAAGACACTTTTATATCAAAGAAAGGATGAGGCTTGATTAAATGAGTTGCAACCTTCTTTTCCTTAAAGAGCTTATCTCAAAAAGTGATGTGTCCTGACTGTGTTATTATTAACTACACCCTTGTTATTTTCATAAGACACGGGAAAGATGTATGAATTAAGTAACAGTAGAACTGGAAGGAATATTTATATTAGACATCAGAATTTCAATTTAAAATCTTTGCCCACTTGAAAGTATTGTTTTAAGACTGTTGAAAAAAATGCTCTTACATTTTAAATTTAATGTATACTCTGTGTTTTGTGTTCCTCGGTCACTCCACCCATCATTTTCTTTCTACCAGACAATAAATGGCTAGTAGGATAAAATGGCTTAGCTGTATTTTAAAACAGTTTCACAAAAAGTAAAGATTTTAAGTGCCATGAGAAAGGAAGAATGCCACAGCTGGGGGCTTTGTTTCTTCCAAGGCAGGTACTGATTAGAGGTGACAATGTGATTCTGATCATGTTTCTATCCCATGAGGAGGACCTCAGACTACTTTCCAGTTCTAATGTCTGATGTCAGGAAGACAAGAGCCAATGGTGGACAGAGAAAGGGACAGAGTCACCTGGTAGTTCTCCACCGCGCCTGAAGTACTTACGGGGCAGTGAGGTAACCCTCCAAAAAGCCAGCCACAAACATGGTGATGTCATTGCTCAGGGTCTGAGACCCATACCCCGCTCTGATCTCCAGGATGCCCCAGCCTGTGGTTTGCATAGAGTCATTGTAAAAGCCATAGGCGTCCCCATTCCTGTCCAGTATGTTTTTGACTTGCACTGTCTTTTCAGCAGGCATCCAGTACGCGGTTGCATAGTAGACTTCTGGAAGAAAAGAAAAAGCAGTGATAATAGAATGCCATTTAACTGATTTGCTGATGCATTTTTTCCCACATAACCAACAATTCCAACACATTTGCTTTTAAAGAATTCCATTCTACTAGAATTGGGAAATCTGCCACTATAGTTAGTCCTTGTTATAAGTGGGGAAAAACCAGAGCCTAATCAAGGGGGATGAGGTCAGAGCACAGTGACCTAGGTCAAAAGTGGGGGGAAGTAATTACAGCATCATAGAGGTGGGTCTAAATGCTTCATCCTCAGAGATGGGATTCTGGACAAGGTCAGAGCTGGAGACCTTGCCCAGCTCTTACTTCAACCAAGGATAGGGTTCAAGTACCTGGTCTGCAACATTTTTGATCCCCAAGTCAGTTGGACCAAAGCATCCATATTCTCAGGCTTCTTATCCTATCTTTCTTGCCTAATTCTTCACACATGACATTAGATTTCTATTTTGCAGGGAAAAAAAAAAACTATCACCTGTGAGCCTCTCAAGTTCTTGATAATTTTGTGAGTTTATCCTTACAAATCCTATAGCCATCTCTCTCTTCTGGTTCACCTCAATCCTTCTACCCATGCTATGGATCGACTCCTCTCACTTTCCTTGGGAACTTTGCTCCATCCTGTGTCTTCTTGCTCTTGTACCCTAATGTTCCCTTCCTGCAGTGGCTCTTCCTCCTTTAGTGTACTGACATGCTCCATTGTCTCATGGCTAAGGGCAAACCAGTCACAGAAGTTGTCTCTGGATCCTGGGACCAGATTTGCCCATTGCCAGAATCTCTCACTCCTTTCATGAAATTATTACAAGTATTATAAGGCACGCTGTGTCAGGGACTAACCTAGGTTCTGGTGAGAGAGCTGTGAATATGACTGGCCCATTTTCAAACCTCATCCTTTAGAAAGAGGAACACACACACCACTTCCTCATCTTCCTCCCATCAGCTGGCAGCAGCTGGCATCCATGCCCACCCTGCTTCTGACACTGCTCTGGGTTGGGTCACTAATAACATCCTTGAATCCTAATGTCACATGAACTGCCGAGAGCATTTGACTCTGGTGACCACTTGTTGTTGGAACTCTTTCCTCCCATGAATCTCGGACAACATGAGTCTCCTGAATCTCCTCCTTCCCTGCCTGCTTTCTTCCTCATTGTGCTCACGGATTCCTCTTTATCTTGTACACCCGACAGCACACTTGATAACACCACCTAGATGATTCCATAAGCAAAAGAAATTCAAAATATCCAAGAGAGAACTCCTACTCTCTCCCACCCATCCTCCACCTTCTGCTTTCTACTTCTGTGATCTTTCCACCTGAGGCCCAAGCCCATCCAGGCCCCGTCTCTCTCCTGCAAACTCATGTTGAATCAAAGCCTCGTAAGCACCTCTCCCTTCCCGTCTCTACCTCCGCAGCTCTACCTTTCTCTGCTACTTCAGGTATCACAGCTAGCCTTAACTATAAGAAAGGCCTTTTTCAAGGTTCCTCTGACCTGTAACTCATTCTTCATACTCTGCCAGAGTGACCTTTCTAAAATGCAAATCCAATTTGTTTACTTGCCTGTCAAAATCGTCAATGATTTCCATTTCCTAGAAGTCAAATTCTGCAGCTTACACTCTTGGCCTTCGTGATCTGCTTTCTGCCCACCCCATGCAGCTTCATCCACCACCCCATGCACTTAGTGACCCGGAAGCCATTATATACCACTGTCCAACCTGCCATGAGCTGGTCCAACCCCTCTGACTTTGTATATGCCATTTCCTCTGCCCCAGAGTTTCTCTCTTGTTAACCACGGGGCAATCTTGAAAGTGCTACTTAAGACTCAGGAAGCAGCACCCCCCTTTGTGGGGGCTGACTTGCTCTACAAGCTCCATGTAACTTGCTTGTAGGTCCGTCTTCTTTGGGCCTATCACATTGTACTGTAACTCACACGTCTTCAGCCGCTCCTAGCCTATGAGCTCCTGGAGGCCAAAGACTCAGCACTGCTATTGTGCCTAGCCTGTCACAGATACTCAGGAAGTATTTGTGAAAGGAAGGGAGACTTAGGAAGAAAGAAATGGAGAAGCGAAATGGTATGTGATGCATTTGCTTCTTGGCCTAAGAAACTACGGCACAGCTGCTCAGGTTAAAGACCAACTTTGCATTCAGGTCAGCAAAGAGCTGGGAAGAGGCCAGAACGACTCTCAGGTTCTAGACTGAGACTCCATGGATGGATGTTGTTGTATCATTCACTGAGAGAGGGAGCAGATGGGGTAAAGACCTGGAAGGGAATATGAGTTTAATTTTGGACATACTGTGTTTTCAGTGGTTAAGATACCAGAAGGTTCAGATTAAATGTTTATATATGGTTATCTGTTGTCAACATCAAAAATTGACTCAACATTTTATTTTATTTTGATGCAAAGATTGTCAATCAAATAAGTGCTGAAGGTATAATCTTCAAATACTAGAGTATCATAGCACCTTGTCCCGAGGGGGCTGGGTGATTAGCTGGGATTTGGTCAGGCTTAGAGGCTAAAGCTGATTATGGCCCTTAAGGAATGATCCTGAGCAGGAAAGTCCATTTACTTCTGAGTAAAGTCATGACCATACTGGTGGGCTTTCTTTAAAAATGGCTACGTGGGAATAATGACGTTCATAAACAGAGGTAGGTTCAAAATACTTTAACAGACTTCCAGCGACAAATAATAGTCTAATTGTTAATAAAGCCAACTGGCCACAGTTTGACAACTGTGGGTAGCATCCGCAGAAACTTCCCTTCTTCCAAATGCAATAAATGTGTTTTCCAAATTGATTTTGGATAACAGTGGCATGGCCTCAGACTTTCCCCAGCTTTCCGCACACATTCTCTTCCACCCTCCCCTCCAGCCAGTCTTGTAGGGAAAGGAAGAAAGCACGGCTGACCAGAAACACAGCAGCTGCAAACTGCTACAGCAAGTGGGGGCGGGGGGCAGGGTCACAAGCAGAAACGGTGAAGGGAAGAAGGAAGGTGAACCTGCCTTGTCGGGCTCTTCGCTTTCAGTTCTATCCACGCGGCACAATTTTAGCTTTGTTCCCTTCTCCAAAATCTTGGCATTTCTCATTGAACACCGTAGCCTTCCCTCACTTCATCTTCCCTTTCAATGGCCCCTTTTGCCATAAACCTTGGCTTGCTCTCCACCCAAGCAATCAAGGACTGTGTTTTCACTGTTGCTGGCATTATGTAATTTCCTGACCACAAATAATACACGTCTGCAAATCGGTGCTTTTTTGACACTCATGTGCCTCCAGGCATTAAAAAAAAAACCTTTTCCCTTAGAAGATGAACCATGACAGACCATGGACTCTGGGAAACAAACGGAGGGCTTCAGAGGGGAGGGGGGTGGGGGACTGGGATAGGCCAGTGATGGGTAGTAAGGAGGGCACGTATTGCATGGAACCCTGGGTGTTTTATGCAAGTAATGAATCATTGAACTTTACATCAAAAATCAGCGATGTACTGTATGGTGACTAACATAATATAATAAAAAATATTATTAAAAAAAGAATTCAATGATAAAAATTACTGCTAACAAACTTACCAACTGAGCAAGTGCTTTGCGAATTAAGCCAACACCTGCATTTCTTACTTCACCCCTAACTTATGCTCTCTCTCCCTCAATGTTTTCTCCACTGCATCGACTCTTTCTGGATTTCCTGCTACCCTACTACTTTCCGATTTTCTTAAATCCTTTAATAATGTAAGCCATTTTACTTTTCTATTTTTCTTAACAAAACATCTCCATGTTGGGAAGCAGATGTTGTGGAAAGGATACCTGCAAAACGGCAGGACAAGATCACATACTTCGAATCCCACCCTAGCTTTATAAACACGCCGTGAAGGCAGAGCGGGTCCTGCTTACCGCTGTTTCCCGGGAGCGCCGTCCCAGCACAGCGCTGTTTCTGGGTTGAGTCAAGTTTAGTTGTATGTGTTCTAATGAAAGTGAAGTTTATCAGAACTTTCACAGTTGATCTAACATAACTCAAGTCATTATGTCTTCAAGCTCAGGGAAGGGGCTTAGGGGATTGTTCAGACACCCAAGGGGCTGATGCCATGTGATCCCCCCTAGACTTGAGAAAAGGGAAATGAGATTTAAAAGTCTCTAACGGCGACATCTTCAAAATCAACACACTTGATAAATATCAAGTTGAACGAATGGGAACGTTACTTTATGAAAACAGAGTGCTTTTCTTGGGTAGATAAAGATGGAAGACGCTTCCTCATTTTTATATTTCTCTCAACATAAAAACCCAAACACCAAATTAAATTTATTTACTTGTGTATTCTAATATTTTCTATGAGTTGCTTTCAGTTGGAAAAAAAAAAAAATCCTAACCCTGTCTTAGAATCTGTAAAATAGTCGTAAGTGGCCTAAATCACTCTCTCTCATATTTGGAACCTATTTTTTCCAGGCATTTTATTCATGATAGAGTAAGTGGTTTTTAGCCTGGAGCAATGCAATTTTATCTAATATATTCAGTAAATTAGATAGAGAAAAAGAGGAAGAAGCATGAGAGGGCAGACGCAGAATATGTGAGAGAAAATATTTTATAAATTAAGACTGCAACTTAATCTATTCAGTTTGAGTTTAGCTGACACTTCTCTGATCTCGGTCCTTGAACTGCTTTTCTCTTTTACGCCCATCGAACGAAAGCTCTCCGTATCTGTTGGTGTACCTTGGCATTCTATTTACTTCCCTTCTTTGGAAGGACTCAGTAAATTGATATCTGGTTTTTAGATGTGCTTGGACTTTTCAACAGAGTCACTAAGAAAATCACTGATTCATGAGAAACAACCTCCAGGCAGCAACATTCTAAGGGTTCCAGCTCCCACTCGCAACAGAAATCAGAGCCTAGGACTCCTGCTGAAAGGGGGCTCATTCTGGGATCAGGGATGGGGGATGGGGAAACTGAAACAGGGAAGGAGGGAAAGCTAATTCAAAGGTGCAATCTGAGATGGTCCAATCAAGGGTGGAGATAAGCCCCCGCCCAGGACCCCATCCCGGGGATGGAGGGGGAGTATTTAACTACCTGCACCCATCCTGCGTGGGTCAAAAGTTGCCTCTGCCCAGGCTTGCAGGCGCTCCAGCGCTAAGTGGTTAATGATGCCCGAGAAGCTGTGAGGTAGAAAGCAAGGCATCCCTGCAGGGTGGCTAGGGTGAGTCAGCTCACGTTACAGTGGCTGAAGCCAGGAGAGACGGCAGGGGGAGGAGGTGAGGTGGGAGGCCGACTGGGCCCAAGATATTAGCTAAATAGAAAGGGATACCGCTTTAGGGGCGCCTGGGTGGCACAGCGGTTAAGCATCTGCCTTCAGCTCAGGGCGTGATCCCAGCGTTCTGGGATCGAGCCCCACATCAGGCTCCTCCGCTGTGAGCCTGCTTCTTCCTTTCCCACTCCCCCTGCTTGTGTTCCCTCTCTCGCTGGCTCTCTCTCTCTCTCTCTCTGTCAAGTAAATAAATAAAATTAAAAAAAAAAAAAAAAAAAGAAAGGGATACCGCTTTAAAAAAGTTGTGTCAAAGAAACATAACAGTAATACAGAAAAATGCCAGAGATTTGCTCGGATGTGGAATGAACCCTTTCTTTTATCCTCTCGGAACGAACTATTCAGTCTGCACGGCTAGCTTCAATCAGTCTAGCCCTGCAAGTTCTTGCAGAAAGTCCTATCAGCTTTGCCCTGTTCTGATCCGGCGCTCTTAGCCCCTCCTCACCTACGTCACACTCTGTTAGATGTATTTGTATGTAGTGTGGTTCGAAAATTTAATTATAAGCTCCTTGAGAATCAGGGGGTGACATCTGTTCTTTCATTGTATCGACTCCATTGGGCCGAACAGTGTTTTCTTGCCTACATCCCAAACTGTCCCACCAGCTGGGAAGGAGGCAGATCGGTATCGAGTCTCTGCATATTCATTCTTGATTTCTGATTGTGGGTTCAAATTTTGGTATCTTGGGTTTGCAAATGCTGGTTTGAGTAACTCGCCCGTACTTCAGGTGAAGGGATGGTCACTCATTTGCAAGGCTCACTGACACATTTCAGAGCAAGCTCTGAATCAAGAGCCTTTCACAATTTCCTATTGGAAGATTGTAACATGATATTTGTTGTTCGTGCAGACAGTTTCAAGTTGTAGATTACAGTTTCTTCATATTTTCACTACCTCTCTTAGTTTCATCTTCTACCCCATTAAGTTCCTGTTTTGCAGTAGTGCAAAGAAACAACATAAAAACATTAATAAATTTTCTAGCCAGATCTTAAAGTACAATTTTCAAGTGACTGTGAAATACAAGTTGTAGGGAACTTACTCCATTGGGGGAAAAAAAAAAGCATTTTAAATGCATTTTAAAAAACTTAAAATGTTGAACAAAATAAATCCTTTGAGTTTCATTCCATTTTTGGTGCTGCTACCTATTTTGTTATCTCAATAGTTGATGCCTGATAATTTAGAATTTAAAAAAAACCAAAAGATAACAGGTGACAAAAATAAAAAGAATGCCTAAGAAAGTGTGAAAACAATAATTTCTGTTCTGCATGTCAGAAGTCCCAAGCTGAAGTTCACGTGACTTGCAGTTTACCTATTATGAAAAGTTTTTTTTTTTAAATGTTCTACCTCAATTTAAAGACTGAAGGAGGATCTTTTAAAATTTTCTTCTGGAGAAGGATTTTGATCTTTGCCATCAGATTCCCATTTCCAGAAGGACTAGGAAACAAATTTTAACACTAAAGCTGAATGTATACATTTTTATAAACAAACCGATAGAGGGAGAGCACGAGAGAATATTCGGGTTTACAGACAGCACCAACTTCTTTTGGGTCTGAAACACTTAAGACAATGCGGACGCGCTGTCGGAAGATTTAGTGGGGCTCAGAAAGTCTGAGAAGAGTTGGGAAATTCTAAAGCAGACATGACTGATAAAATTGCGCTTAGGAAAAATCAAGTGATTTCAATCAATCAGTCATAACTCAGGAAAGCGACCTAGGGTACTGCTCGCTGTTTCCCGAAGCACCTGGGGAATCCCAAATCCCAGCAACGCTGGGCCAGGACTAAGGGAAAATCCTGCTTTTATACCAAGTTATTTCAGCACAGCACATAGATTATCATCTGTAGTCCCGATTGCCTTATCCAAAGATCTGTTCTGTCTTTCCAGAGAAAAAGCAACTCCAGTGGCCAATAATAACGGTCACGCAATTATACAGCCCTTACTGTATGTGAGGCCCTGCTCCACACAACCGCCTCAGGAAGCAGTTACTACAATGCCCACGTTACAGATGAGGGAACTGAGGTGTAGAGAGAGTAGATAACTGGCTGGCGGTCACACTATAAATCCTGGCGCCAGGATTCACACACAGGCAGGCTGGCCCCATGCTTTCTGTTTCTGGAATTCATACTACCTCTCTAGTGGCTGGGGCAGGCTATGCAAACGTCCAGTCTGCTAAAAATTCATTATTGGTGTTTTGGTGAATAGACTTCTGTGTCTATCAGGGTGAATCAGCTTCTTTGTATCTGATTGGCTCTGGAGCACGGGAAAGAAAGCATTTCTAGAATCTAGCCCTGCAAGTCCAGGGGCCAGATTTGGAACCAGTTTTACCAAGGCACATGGCACCTTATAAGTCTCTGGGTAACCGACCCGTCTCTTTCCCTAGTGATGTGACTTCACCAAGAAAAATCATAGAAGACATCCTAAAAACAAATATGGGACTTTTCAGTGTGGAAGGCTGATTATGTCTGAAGTGTATACTAGTTTGAAAGATAGGCTAAGAAGAATGTGCAATTGTTGGCCAATATTTCTGGAGTAGTGAAACTGCAAAGTAACCTTTAAAAATTAAAGAAGTTGTCTTTGGATTTATAGGTGCACATTGGTAGATAGAAAGATCATTCCAGGGAGATGAAAACGCAATCCCGTGAGTGTGTGTTGGGTACTCAGTAAATTCAGAGTACTGAGCTGGGCACTTCAGAGAAAACACGACAAGCAAGCGGTATCAAAGGCCCTCTTCTGTGCCCACATGTTGTTGGCAGTCTCGCAGAAGGGTAAAACAAAGAGCCAAAAGTTGCACTGGAAAACAGGTTACTATGGGTGGAAGAAAAGAAACAGAGCTCACATCTGTTTGCAACAGTCGGCGTGGGCTTCACCAGCTAGCTGTTCCTCAAGGCCATGATAAGAAGTCTTTTCTGGATTGCCAGGCCCAGTGCTGTCAGGATCACCGGCCACAGACGTGCCCTCAGTCTTTGCCTTGACTCCTGACCAGACTGGCCTGGCGTCAGCTGATTATCTGGGGAACTCTGTTTAAGCAGCTGTTTCTTGCCAGGTGTTCTCTTCTTGAATAAACAGTGCCTCACCTTCAGAAAAACAGTATCTCCACCTCACTCCTCAGGCTGTCCCCTCCATCTAAGGAACATTTAAAACAATCCACACAATCCAAAAGAGCAGGGAAGTTAGAAGGGTTTCACTCAACATTCCAGACACAAAAAGCCATTTTATTTCTGCAGCAGTTCCTAGCCTTGTCCCAGGTATGTCTGACGGAGCAGGCTCCCTGGGCTAAAAGGGTGGCCGGAAGCCCCCTCCACAGTGCAGGCCTGGAACAGAAGGTGCAGGTAGATCAGGACGCAGGAGGTTAGGGGTGCTCATGCTTCTGATCCCAGAGGCCCAGGCAGTTTAAAAGACCGGAAAGATTGAAGAGTGGTAAGCGGGCAAGTTGCAAAAGCAGGCCCTGAAATCTGCGAATCGCGGTCACTCCTTGATGGAAGGTGGTGTGGTAAGAATCAGTACACTCGTTTGTGAAGGGGTTCCCTCTCCCGAACCCCACCCTATTCTTGCACAAGGTCAGCACAGAAAAGGGCTTAGGAAGTAAAACAAACGTAGTCCTCTCTTAACATTACTGTTGAAGTCTTTCAAGTTTCTTTGGTTTATCTTGGTCTTATCCATTGGGAAGAAAACCGACAAATCCGGGATTGATTGATTGATTGATTGATTTTTATTATTTTTCTTTCTTTATTTTTTTGTTAGGGATAAAACCTCATTTACGAAGAGGGGAGTAGTTAAGTAAATACCGTTTGGCAATTCAGCTCTGCCTCCACTTGCGGTGTATCTTACCCCAAGCTCCTGAATTTGTCTCAATTTCAAATGTTCTGTAGAATGGGGATAGCAATCCTATTTAGGGTCAGAGCAAGCATTGTGTGAAAAGCCCTTTAGCGCGCTGCCTGGCCCATAGCAAGCCGACAATACCAGGCTGCACTTCTTTTAAGCCAAAGTCATTGGCAGTTAAGGAATTAAAAAAAAAAAAACAAACAAACTTGACAGCCCGGAATCATACCTCTATGATGTGAATAAATATATTTAGACGTCCTCTGGCTGCGCTTTTAGGACCAGTCGAGGCTCCGCAAGCCGCGAGTCGCGCCGGAGCGCACTGACCCCTTCGCCAACAATCCCCGCCCGCACTTCGGAAGTTCGCAGACGCGCAGCCCCTGCCCTCCCCGGGCCCGTCCCTGAGCGACGGCGGCGCGGGAGCGAGCCGGGTCAGTCTCCCCCGCCGAAGCGCGGCCCGCCGCGGCCCCCAGAACCCCGCCACCCGCCGGCGGTCAACTCGGTCGAGCCGGCGCGCGGGCGGGAGCGCACGGAGCGGCGGCGGGCGCGGCGCGGGGCCGGGCGGGCGCCCAGGGCCCCGGCTCTCCGGACTCCCCCTCCCGGGTCCGGCGGGCGCGCACGGCTCACCTGCCAGGCTCGGCGGCACGGCGGCGGCCAACAGGAGCAGCAGCGGCAGCAGCGGCGGCGGGGAGGGCGGCGCGGGCAGCGGGAGGCGCCCGGCCGGGCTGCGGCGGGACATGGCCGGGCGGCCGCGACCTCCCCGGGGCTGGACGACGCAGCTGTTGCTGGAGCGGCTCTAGAGCCGGCAGCCGGGCGCCGTGTCTCCGAGGTCGGGGCGGCCTTACTCTTCCATTAGCCCTGCCGGTTTGGGGCTTTTAGGGGCGAGGAAGCCTCACGTGGCCTTGGGAACAACCTTCGCGCCGCCGGGAAAGGCGGGTCCTTCCTGACCCTCGGGCACCGTGTGGGCTGGGCTGAGAAAGTGCCCCAGCCGCACTCCTGGGATCTGGCGAGCGTACGTGCCACTTTCTCTGCGCGCGTCGGGCGGTGTGGCGGCCCCGGGCTTGAACCGACCCGTTCACGTCAACACTGCTAGCCTCTGTCGCCAGGGTCGGCCACTGGGCCCCTCGTCTGTAGCGGCAGGCTGAGCAGTGGTGTGGCATGCATGCCCCCCTCTACACGCAGCTCTGGTTCTTGGCCATTCTGCAGGGGTCTTCACGGGTCCCTTGGCCCTCAGTGACTACTGCTCCTCCATCGCGGGCTGTCTAACCTCAAGGCATTTGCTGTAGCCCGACTTTCGATCCTTTGCTTTTCTCGTCATTGGCTGGAGCCCCCACTAGACTGTGATTCAGACGGGGCTGAAACTAGATCTATTTCTGAGCCGCTGGGAAGTCCCCATTTCTGTGCTGGGTAGGTTGACATTGTGAAGTAAGCAAAACTATGCCTTGGGTGACATTGTGAAGTTGGCAAAGGGTGCCCTAGGTGACATTGTGAAGTTGGCAGAAGGCATTTTATTTTTTCAATAAGCATTTATGGAGCCCATCTTGTGTGCCAGCTGCCAGGGGTATGAAGACCATCAAGATCATGACCTACCGCAGGCAAGAGGGACAAAGCCAGATAAATAAACAGGCGCTCCGAAGGTGCCATTAGTGCTGTCCTAGAGCTATGGTGAAGGTACAGTGTGGGAACCCGGGACGGGACAAGCCACTCCTACAGAGCTGGGGGGCCAGGCACCCCACTCTTCTCTCCTGGTCTTTCTTCTAAGCTTAACTGCGGTGTCAAGGGCAGATGGGAAGGGAGGATGAGAAACACTTTTCCTAGAGGCGGAAATAGATTTATAATTGTTAGAAAAGGTCTAGAACAAGTACATCAAATCTCTGTGCAAATTGTTGAACACAAGTCCTAAGTCATCCTTTTGCTTGGTGACAGCACATTCATTATGTGAATGAAGGAACTGAGGACATTGTAAAAACTGCACATTTTTCTTCAAGTTAGAAAATTAAAGTGAGGGAAAATATGGGCATTTTGTGCCATGTTGGGAAGAGAGCTACATTAGGACGCACGAAGAAGTTGGGCCATCCCAGATATTAAATTCATGCTACCTTCTACCATCAGCAGCCCTTCCATTCCACGGAGCCGAGTGTTTGGATGTGAGCATATATGTATAAATACCTGATGTGAGCTGGGAGGCGCTCATTCATCTCTCATGTAGTCACCAAATATTTGTTGACTTCCATGTGCCAGACATGGAGTAACAGACAAGATGGACCAAGCCCCGGCCCTCACAAAGCTTGCATTCTAGTGGGGAAGCGAATTATGCAAATAAGCGAATTAATTCCATCAGGGTTTCTCACTCTCAGCATTGGGACGTTTTGGACCATACAATTCTTTGCTGTGGGGGGTTGCCCTCTGCATCCGTTTGCCAGTATCCACTAAATGCCAGTTATCACCCCTCCCTCCAAGTTGTGACTATTTCAAATGACTTCAGACACTACTACCAAATGTTCCCCTAAGGGGCAAAATTGTCCTCATTTCAGAATCACTGGATTGGATGATGATACATCTTACCTTCTTTAAATTGGTGGGGTTTGCATATCTGGGAGGGAAATGAGCTGCAGAACTCACACCAAAGCTGAGGGGAGGAGGACCACAGAAGATGTGAACTATGAAATGGTTTTACCACTTTTCCAGTGGACATGAGTGGTTTGGGGCTACTTATCATCCTTTACCTTATTCCTGGTACTACTTTTTCATGGATCTGGACTCCACGGATTTAGAAGTTTCCATGAGGAAGGGAAGAGGCATGTTTTCACCAAGAGGCACAATAGTAGTTTCATTGAATTGGAATTTGAAAATGCTGCCTGGTCTTCACTGGGTTTCTTTGGGGGGAAGAAAAAGAGGCATGAGTAGGATTATAGTGCTGGTTAGAGTGATTGAGCCTGAAAATGGAATGGAAATACAGCTACGCAGTAATAGGAGGGAGTGGTAGAAAGAGCTCGGGGGGAGTTCCTGGTCTCACCATGTCCTACCGAAGTGATTGATGAATGTGCTGTCCCCTCACCTGGGAGCACCACCAGGGACTAAGGCTCTTCACCCCAGTAGACATAGAATCCCAACAAGCTGAGATGTTGGTCCCAGGCTATAGCTGGGTGACCAGTTATAGAAACAGAGACGGTGACCTCTGTATTTCTTTCCTTGCTGTAACATACATATGGATTCAAAATGTTATAGTTCAGAGGGGAGGGGGGTGGGGGACTGGGATAGGCCAGTGATGGGTAGTAAGGAGGGCACGTATTGCATGGTGCCCTGGGTGTTATATGCAAATAATGAATCATGGAACATTACATCAAAAACAAAGGATATACTGTATGGTGACTAACATAACATAATAAAAAATCATTATTAAAAAAAAACAACAAAATGTTATAGTTCCAGAATGAAATGTACATAATGTAAATTTATTTCTTTTTCAAAAGGTATGCTTAGCATTCAAACACTTATCCACTGATGGTAGAGATTTTAGGATGTCAAATTTTAGGCTACTCAGTCTCATTTGGGCTAAGTCCTTAGTATCCTTCGCCTTCTCCACATCCTTCCCCCATTTCCTTGACATTGATCTTGGTTTCAGGGGGCTTATGTATTGACCTGGTACTGGATAAGAGGCATCTACTCTGTGAGTCATCCTCTTGGCTTGGTGGTCTCTACTGACATGTGGTTTATCTCCTCTGGTCCTTTATCTGTGGTTCTTGGCCTTGGGTCTAGATTCTTAAGTACTCTGTGTGTTAGTGAGGGTAATACTAGCTACTATGACAAACTCCAAAAGTTCAGTGGGTTAATACAACAGAAGTTGATGTCTGGCTCATATCCCCATTCGATGTGGGAGTTCGTAGTATGTACATAGCTTTCCTTCATTTAGAAATTTAGAAACCCATGAGAGACTATGGACTCTGAGAAACAAACTGAGGGCTTCAGAGGGGAGGGGGGTGGGGGAAGGGGACAGGCTGGTGATGGGTAGTAAGGAGGGCACGTATTGCATGGTGCACTGGGTGTTATACGCAACTAATGAATCGAACTTTACATCAAAAACCAGGGATGTACTGTATGGTGACTAACATAATATAATAAAAAATATTATTATTAAAAAAAAAAAGAAACCCAACATCCTTTCATCTTGTGGTTCCACCATTCCCTAAAGCAGAGGTTCCCAAACTTTCTTGGTTCGTAGTGTCCTAAGAGTCTTAGTAATCTATTCTTGGGTCTGCAGACCAAAACAAATATCTAATGATTCCTTTTATTTAGTAGTTAGGGCCAAACAGTTTAACAATAGTAGTTTGCTCAATGTCCTAGGACAGCACTATGTTTTATTCAAAAATCTATGATATCCCAAATACACCCTTCAAAGTTCATTATGGTGTATTCTACTGATATTACTGTTTCCTGTGAATATTTAATATATTCTAGGTATGCCTTGTGAGTTCATTACGATTGACAAACTGGATGCAGAAACCAGGACCCTAGGACCTTGGAGTCTTTTCTTCCAGCCAGAAGAAAGGGAAAAATTATGGAGAACACACTCCTGATTTAATCACGTTTGCTCATATTCCATTGGCAATATCTGGACATATTGCCATACCTGTATGCCAGAGATGCTGGGAAATGCGGTCAGTGGCTGGAATATCACCTCTCTGTAGGGAAACAAGATTTTTAGTAGGCAGCTAGCTGTTTCTGATACCACTGGCAACCTCTCCATCCAGACCTGGATTCCATTGGGTCCTTTGGTTCATTCTCCTGTCTCTCTGATCCCTGGGGTGTGGCAGTAGGGACTCACAGATACTCTAGTCTAGTGTGTCAATCAGGGAGCCCATCCGTGGGTTCACCGCTCCAGACCCTTCTCCCAGCCGTTGCTACTGCACATCTCAGGTGCCAAGTGGGGACACATAACTCCATTACAAGGTTTGCAAGATCAGGAGCCATGTTCTGGAAAGTTTAAACATCGTCTCCTCTGCTCTGGTAATTCTAGACCTGTCTTGAGTTTCTATTACCAAATATTTCCACACACTGCCCCACCCATCAAATAGGCGACTCAGCCCCTGGCGGAAGGGTGGTGTTGGCCGTTGCATCAAGCCACTATGTGTTTCTCTTATCACCTCCTCAGACTTTTTACTTCTTTGGATAGGAACTAATTCAACATTATTACAGTTTTTATTCCAATTTGTTGTTCTTGAATATGCCGGTTGCCCTTTTATTTCAATCTGTGTCTTTCAATTTTCCAAACCAAGTTTTTGAATATTTTAAAATATTTTCCTCTCCCAGACGCATAGATCTTACAATTTTTCGGCTTTGAAGACTATGGTCTATGTCTGCTTGGGACCTCAAAAGCCACACATTTACTCTTTGATCTTTCAATAGTTTCATTTTTCCTCCCTTGAGCAATAAGCCTTAGATTCTTGGAATAAATAGAGTGATGGAAGATTTACTAGATTAAACAGTGTCTCAGAAGAAAAATGTGTAGGGTAATGTTTTAGCCTACTATCCGACTATTCCATATATTTATGTCTGTAATTCTTCTTTTCTTTGGTATTCCTTCCCTCCATCATGGTATGTAGGTTGTTTTGGTAGTTAAACTTACTATTCGGTCTATAGGGGTCAGAATATAGAGTTTAAATTGTTAGAGAACCAAAGAAAGGGTAGCTGTTCCCCAGAAATCCTGGCGTTGGGCTTGATGCCTGTAGAGTTCATTTTCTAGAAGCGTAGAACACACTTCCGTACTGTTTGCCCACCCTTTCTTCTACTCGCTTGCCTGCCCTTTATTTAAGCTGCCACCCATTATAATTTCCAGACTGCAAGTGTCTTGTAAATGGGGTACACAAAAGAGGGGCTGTCACTGGTCAGAGATTGTAAAGTCACTCCCCTGTCTTAGCTCTAGGGTCAGAGCGTGCGGGTGAGATGGACATCGGGAATAGTTTACTGCAGCCGGCGATGAGAGATTAAGAGAGAAGTTTCTGTACAAGTTGAACGCTGATTCAGTGGCTTATTGTTATTATTTTTTGTACAGATGACAAACACGAACTTTTTACCCTGCTGATAGGCATTGTATCCCCCCTTTTCCCTCCAAAGGGGCTGAAAAAGTCAGGGTGCAGGGCATTTTCTGCATTGTATAAGGATATAATTTGGTGCCTGATAGCTCTTTTTTCAAAATATTTCTAAACATATCTGTCTCTCTCTCTCTCTTTTTTTTTTTTCTGTCTCTTTTTCTGTCTCTTTCCTAAATTAAGTGGCCACATCCTGGAGTAGCTACCCCCGGCTTCCTCTATTCAGTTTTTTCTCTACTGTTAATATTTTAGCATCATCTTCGTTCTACAGACAGAAGTACAAATGCTAAATAAAAACAATTCCAAACAGAACCATTTCTTTCTTTTTTTTTTTTTAAAGATTTTATTTATTTATTCGACAGAGATAGAGACAGCCAGCGAGAGGGGGAACACAAGCAGGGGGAGTGGGAGAGGAAGAAGCAGGCTCCTAGTGGAGGAGCCCGATGTGGGGCTCGATCCCAAAACGCCGGGATCACGCCCTGAGCCGAAGGCAGACGCTTAACCGCTGTGCCACCCAGGCGCCCCCAAACAGAACCATTTCTTAGTGGCACCTAACCTTGACTGTAGATGGGAAATAGTTCTGTGATAAATGTCCCTCCTTTTCTTTTAGGTTATAAGAAAGACTTTAAACCTGATGGGTATGTGAACAATGAATAAATGAAAAATGCTTGATCAATGTTTGATAAATCTGGCTGCTACTGATATTTTTAAAGATTTTTTTTTTATTTTTTTATTTATTTATTCGACAGAGATAGAGACAGCCAGCGAGAGAGGGAACACAAGCAGGGGGAGTGGGAGAGGAAGAAGCAGGCTCATAGCGGAGGAGCCTGACGTGGGGCTCGAACCCGGAACGCCGGGATCACACCCTGAGCCGAAGGCAGACGCTTTAACCGCTGTGCCACCCAGGCGCCCCACTACTGATATTTTTAAACGAAGACAGTAAGAAGAAAATTTTAGACAGCATGGCCAGCAATGAGCATTATTAACCCAGGTCAAAACTCCAGAAAATGTTACTAGGGAAAGATGCCATTTCAGTCTAGCTGAGTAAACTAGATCCGCATCTCCTGGATACGGAAAATTGAGTTATAAATTGTGCATATTAATTTTCCAGGCAACTGTAGGCTGAGAAGGGAGTTCTGAGGGAATGGCGCCAAGAGAAATTTGAATACTCTCTCTGTTGAGAAACACATGCTGTCTGCTGTTCACTGGCTTCTGTTAAGTAATAAAAATTCAACTGAGGAAATTTAAAGATCAAACTGACTTCATTCAACAATTCACGAACTGAGCAGCATCCCATCTAGCAAATAGAGAAGAGCTCCACTGAGCTGTAGAAAGGGAAAGGTTTTTTAAAGGCGGAAAGGAGATGGGAAAAGGAAATTATTCCTGCATAGAGTGCATTGTTTCAGGAAAGTTGCCCTCTTAAAGGGAGGAGAAGTGGGGATTGCCTAACTAGTACTGACCTGGTAATTCCAGGTTGACTGGTGAAAAACCATCCTCTCTGGAGAAACCACAGTTATGTTAGATATTAAGTTGTGGCTTACTGATGTGGGACTTAGCACAAGTGACTCCATTTTGGAGTTGTTGTCTCTCTCTCTCTCTCTCTCTCTCTTTTTAAAGACACTTCCAAAGTGTATACTTTGAAACATAAAGTATATTTTAGATCAAGCTTTCTCACTTTAAATGAACATATTGATTAAATAGTTCCATTCGTGTTATTTTTGGATCCGTTGTTACACTTTTTTCAAAGTCTCTTTGGTGCCAAAAGCAAACCGTTGGGTGTGGAAATCATCTAGGAAGCATTTTCAAAATGCTCATGGTTGCTTCATGCTGCCCCCTTATCAATCTCATCTTCTCTGGACTGCGATTTTAAAAACTTCCCAGAAGATTCAAATTCCCCCTAGCCTGTGTTGTTGAAAGCCACCAGCCTATATAAGAAAGTTCCAATTTCATCTTCAGAATCTCCTTTTCCATGCTACCTCCAATACCTAAACACTGGCTACCCTTTTCCGGTCCTCTTTCAGCAGCCAGCGGGTTCCTTCTCTTAAAACAGATTCTCTCAAACCTCAATCCATCAGTCTACTGCCCCTGAGGCTAGACCGCATTTCAGGCTTATCAGAGTTTTCTCTTAAAAAGAGTGCTTTTCTCCCTGGGGGTAACTGCATACCACCTACTAAGAAAATAGTGGGTTCTGAATTGGTACAGAAGCAAAACCAAAAACAAAACATGCTCATTCTATGGTGGGGAGGGGATGTTACCCACGGAGCATTAAAAATCAGATTAACTTTGCACGGAGAATCATCTGCATGCTTTTGAAAAGAGAAAAGGTTGTGATCATGACATTTTACACTGTGTTAATTTTAGTTCATGCATTAAGGTTAACATATTTTCAAGGACTTAGAAAATAGAACTTTTATCAATCATTATTGAAAAAACTACTTTGATAAACATCAACTGACTGACAAGTCAAAATTAAGGCCTGAAGAGTGGGGAAGACAGAATATAACCATCGAGAGGGGTTTACTAGACAGTAGTTCGTGACCTTATCCTAATAGCAGCTAGCCCCTCAAGGTCCTGGAAAGCTTGCTTCCAAATTCATGAGAGACTAACGCATCCCTAACCCCCTCCCAACTTGGAAGTCTATAATCAGTCACTCCTCACAACCCCAGGGTAGTTCTTTCTGCCCATGGATCCTATCCCCATGCTTTAATAAAACCACCTTTTTTGCACCGAAGACGTCTCAAGAATTTTCTTGACCGTTTGCTCCCGAACCCCAACATTTCACATCATTTTCTTTCTGCTTCCTCTTCCTGCCCCGTGACACAGGTGCATTTCTCAAGCTGCATGCTTCATAGCATGGGGTAGGCTGGTTCCTTGCTGTGGCTGATCGCCATTTAAAGCCCTTGTAGGTGCTTTTCTGCTCAGCGCTTGCTCCACAGCAACTTGGTTGGAACACTGTGTCAACAAGAATTACCTAACAGAAGCAAAGTTGCATAAAAACCATAATGGCCATCTTTATTGCCAAATAAATTGAGCAATGATTTTCTACATCCTGATAACTTCTTGAATAACGAGTCATGCTTTTCAAAATCGGCTATGAAAAACAAGTGACTCAGGGGCAATCTATTAACAGTCCCGGAGCCCATCCTCCTACTGTGTATCTTCTAGGGAACGATCTTCCTAACTACGCTTCGGTAGTGTGGGATCTTTGGCTGAGCGAAACCAGAATTCATGTTTGGATGTGTCTGATGCACGCACGAGCCTGTAGGTAGCCACCTGCCTGAGTTGGTTTGTACTGAGGAAGGAAACTGGAGCAGTCGGTTTGCGTGAGGGCACTTGGGGGAAAGCAAAGTGGGTGGGAAGAAGGAAGAAGGGAGATGGAGAAAAGCATGGCGTCGCCGCCATAACATGCCTGCCTTGTTAACTTGATTTGAGCTCTTGGAAGAGAAGGGGCTTTAGACAGAGGCAGAAAAAGCGCATTCCAAAGAGTTTATGAGACTTGGGGCCATTAGGTCATTGTTTTGATGCCCACATGACAGCAGGAGCCATGGAGAGGGGAAGAGAATGATTTCCTTGTGGGCATGGCCTCCACTAAGTAAAAACTCCAGGGAGGGCCAAACTGCATGGACACTGTGAAGATAAAATGCACCATATGGTAAAACCCCACCATCAGCTATGAGCAGAGTCCAAAAATGAAACAGTTTAATACAAGGGACCTGCTTTTGCAAGTTTAATGAAATAGAAGTGTGGCTGGGAGAAGGATGGGCCTCAACTGCCAGTTGAACCAAAACTGAATTTGTTTCACAGCATGTATATTTGTATGTAAGCTGTTCTATGTCCAAATGGGCACAACTTTTAAATGGGGTGGGGAAGGGGAAGCCGGCTAGGCAAAGGAAAGAATTATGTGAGTGTATTATAATGGATGTTTCTGTATTGTAGGATTTGGGGTGATTTTTTTCCCCCACATGTCGGTATTTTTGAAAATTTTTATGCCCAGAATATAATAGTTTTCTCAGTTAAAAATTTTATTTTTATTTTAAAATATCCATAGGAAATCTCATTTTATATAAAAAAGTGAAGGTCTTTGAAGGTGTCCTCACTGAATAAATCCTCTAAATAGATTGTAACTAGAATCCAGAGTTTTACATTGGCTATTATATACTTTGAAACGTAAAGTATATTTTAGATCAAGCTTTCTCACTTTAAATGAACATATTGATTAAATAGTTCCATTCATGTTATTTTTGGATCCGTTGTTACACTTTTTTCAAAGTCTCTTTGGTGCCAAAAGCAAACCGTTGGGTGTGGAAATCATCTAGGAAGCATTTTCAAAATGCTCATGGTTGCTTCATGCTGCCCCCTTATCAATCTCATCTTCTCTGGACTGCGATTTTATTTTATTTTATTTTATTTTATTTTATTTTATTATTTTTTAAATTTATTTATGAGATAGAGACAGCCAGCGAGAGAGAGAACACAAGCAGGGGGAGTGGGAGAGGAAGAAGCAGGCTCATAGCGGAGGAGCCTGATGTGGGGCTCAATCCCAGAACTCCAGGATTACGCCCTGAGCCGAAGGCAGACGCTTAATCGCTGTGCCACCCAGGCGCCCCTGGACTGGGATTTTAAAAACTTCCCAGAAGATTCAAATTCCCCCTAGCCCGTGTTGTTGAAAGCCACCAGCCTATATAAGAAAGTTCCAATTTCATAGACTGGTCTTCACAATATGACTCTATGCCTTTCTATCTCATTGCATCTCTCCTGGGTGAACCCTCTTCTGGTCTACTGTGCGTCTGAAATATCTTGCCCTTTCTCTCCATTTTTGATGAGTTTGTTCTCCTAGCTTATTCCTTTCCTCCCTTCCTTTCCAAACCAATCTGTCTTTTAAGGCTCAGCCCTATGCCCAAATCGGCTATGTTCAACACACACTTTGGAGAGCTTAGCAAAAAATAAGTCACTATGCTAGATACTGTCAGAACCTCCATTAGAAGGTGAGTGGCTACTGCCCCCGGAGGAAGAACTCACTGTCCGGTAGTGGATTTGGGTAAGTACACGAATTACTGCGATGGGCAAGCCAGATTAATACTAAGAGCCACACAGGTACGAGTTGTATGAGGGTCCAAGACGGAAGAATGAGCTCTATCCTGAAGCTGCTTTGAATTTTCCTTCCTGGAATTATTCTTTATAGCACTAATTTTGGCTCTTATTTTCTATTTTATGGGTGTTTTGTGTGTGTGTGTAAGCTCCTTAAATAACCTTGAAATCAAAAGCAAGTCTTAAATGAATTTTGTTTTCTCCCAGCGTAGCCCCAAATCGTGAGTTGCATGGAATCGAATTCCAGCGTGGGTGGATTATCCGACAGTATGGATGATGGGAATTCGATGGCTCCAGCAGGAGGGTGACTTTAGATGCCCCACACTCTGAAAAAAAGACTCCCCGAAGCCTTTCCAAATAAACAGTAAGCTAAGTAAAAGCCGAAAGATTGTTCTTTAATCTCCAAAACTGGTCCCCGGGTCTTCCTTTCAACCACATCGCTTCACTAGCTTCACATGGAGAGAATGTGATGCTCTGATGAAAATGGGTTTGTCTTTCTATCCCTTATGCTTTGCACGCGACACTGTTTATTGACCCAGGATTGGATGGCCTAGGGCATCCCTTGTGTTCACTTCCCACCTTGTCCGCCTTATTCTGGTCGGTGAAGCATAGTGATTAAGGTATGTGGCTTCTAGAACCAAATCACATGGCTTCAAATCTTCACTTTGCCTCTCACTACCTGCCATCACTTTGCAAGTAACTTTATCTCTGTGCCTTTGTTTCCTCATCTGTATAATGGGAGTAATAATGCTACTACCTACCTCCTAGGTGTTTCATGAGTTCAAGGAGCTCAAGTGATTTGACGATATCTGTGTAACATAATATTTCACGAGTGCTCTCTTGATCCAGTTTTGAAGTCAGAGCTAAAAACTCCTTTCCTCTTGCAGGTAGTTTGCTAAGCCTCCGCCCCGATTACTTCCCTTGTCAGGCTCTAGCACCCCTGGGTTACAGTATCCAGGACCCAAGCGCCAGAGACCCCCAGGCGCCTAACACCCAGGGATGGCCTGTTCTTCTTTGGGTCCTTGGAATTAGTCAAAATACCCAATTCCTAGAAAATCACAAAACCTAGCTCACACCACCCTACCTGCCATAAAACAGCCCTTTGGCTCCGCTCGCTGACCCTGTCCCAGGCACACACTGCTGTGGCCTTGTGCGGCTGCCTTCTCTAGTTTGGAGCTGAAAGTAACAAAAGTTCTGCTTTCTGTCCGAGTGCCACCGTGCTATGTCCGCCATCCAGAGAACCTATCGGCATGCCTAATACCATATAATTATGAAATTAACTGGTACAGGTGAAGCACTTAATAAGCGTTACCTTTTTTTTAAATATAAAAAAGGGGTTTTCTATTCCCAATTTCCGTAAAATTCTGTGCACACAGATGTTGCAAGACTATTCCTTTTTAGAATTTAAACTATTTAACCTTTAGATTGGAGCTAATCTCAGTAGAAAAATATCTTTTCAGTGTCAATTTAGTTTTTTTTACTTTATTGTATTCCAAACACAAACTGAAATATACTGAAGGAAACCAGAACACTACCCCAAAATAGGCCTCTTTGAGATAAAAATTATTTTGAGCTGAAGGCAATTAAGAAGCGATAAGCACAGAAGAAGGGCCTCCTTTTCTGCGTGAAGGCAGGAAATAAAGTCTTTTACTGGAGACACATTTTATCGGCCCGGAGAGAGCACCAGAAGAATCTGCAAACAAACCTTGTTAAACTAACTCTTATTTAAGAAAGATAAGGACCACCTAGTCCTGGTCCTAAACCCCTTTGTCTTCTCAACTCTTCACAAATTCCTTGTTTCTTTGTCCAATAGGTATACAGGCTTCCTGTTCTGGTCACTTCTTTGGGTCTTCATTCTCTTGTGAAGACTTCCATGGGCATATTCAACACAATTTGTCTGCTTTTCTCCTGTTAGTCTGTCTTTCTCAGTTTAATTTTCAGACTCTGGCAGGGACCCTCAGAAGGCCAAGGAAAAGGTTTTCCTCCTCTACAATATCACCATGGAAAATACAATTAATACATCTAAAAGGCAGCTTAGGGGCGCCTGGGTGACTCAGCTCAGCAACCGACTTGGTTTCGGCTCAGGTCACGATCTCAGGGTCGTGAGATCAAGCCCTGCGTCGGGCTTCACGCTCAGCACAGAGTCTGCTTGAGATTCTCTCCCTCTCCTTCTGCTCCTCCCCCTGCTCATGCGCGCTCTCTCTCTAATAAATAAAATCTTAAAAAAAAAAAAAAGTGGCCAGAGTGGGCATCCTTGTCTTGTTCCTGACCTTAGAGGAAGAGTGTCAGTTTTTCATCGTTGAATAAGATGTTAGCTGTGAGCTTTTCACATAGAGCCTTTGCTACGTACTTTCCTTCTATTTCTACTTTGTTGCAAGTTTTTAATCATGAGAGTGCGCTGAATTTTGTCAAATGCCTTTTCTGCATCTATTGAGATGATGAGGTATTTTTTCTTTGCCCTGTTAATGTGATGCGTCACACTGATCGATTTGCTTATATTCCACTGAACTCGCATCCTGGGGAAAACTCCCACTTGATCATGGACATGATACTTTTACTATGCTTTTGAATTTAGTTTGCTCATATTTTGTTCAGTATCTTTTCCATCCCTTCCTTTCAGCCTCTGTTTGTCCTTAAATCTAAAATGAGTTTCTTATAGACAGCATCTAGTTGGGTCTCAAAAAAAATTTTTTTTTGTCCTTTCAACCATTCTATGTATTTTGATCGGGGAGTTTAATGTATTTACATTTAAAGTAATTACTGATAGAAAAGTTCTTCCTATTGCCATTTTATTAATTGTTTGATATCTGTCTTGTAGTTCTTTTGTCCCTTCCTTTCTCTCTTGCTGTCTTCTTTGTGCTTCATTGATTTTTATTATTATTATTTTTTTTAGTAGCATGCTTTGATTGCTTTCTCATTTCCTCACTTTCTTTTATGTGTTTTCTTTCTTTCTTTCTTTCTTTCTTTCTTTCTTTCTTTCTTTCTTTCTTTCTTCCTTCCTTCCTTCCTTCCTTCCTTCCTTCCTTTCTTTCTTTCTTTCTTTCTTTTTCTTTCTTTCTTTTTTTCTTTTTTAGAGAGAGAAAGTGTGTGCACGAGGAGGGGGAGGGGCAGAGGCAGAGGGAGAGGGAGAGAGAGAACCCTCATCATAGAGCCTGACACGGGGCTCAATCCCATGACCCCAAGAACATGACCAGAGCTGAAATCAAGCGTCGAATGCTCAATCGATTGAGCCACCCAGGTGCCCCTCTTCTGTGTATTTTCTGTAGGTATTTTCTTTGTAATTACCATGGGGCTTACAGAAAACTTCCTATAACTTTAACACTGATAAAAGTTGATAAAATTTTACTTCAGTCACAAGATTCTTTACTTTTATGTCTCTCCCCCAAACACTTTGTGTTATTGATGTCAAATTTTATATCTTTTTTTATTGTGTATCCACTTCATGTATTTTTATAGTTTTTATAGTTGCAGTTTTTTATACTTTTGTATTTTAACTTCTACCCTTGAACTAAACGTGATTTATACACTACCATCTCGGTATTGCAGGATTCTGCATTTCTCTCTATATTTACCTTTACCAGCAAGTTTTATGGTTCATATACTTTTGTGTTGCTATTTAGAATCCTTTTGTTTCAAGTTGCAGAACTCCCTTCAGCATTTCTTGTAAGTCTGCTTTAGAAATTTTCTCTTTGTCTTTAGCGAACATGTACATGCTCGTCCCAACTGCTACCTCTGTTCTCAGTGGCTCCCAGTCTGGGGCCCTCTGCTCTCAGTGCTCAAATTCACGTACGACAGAAACCAGTCCCTTGGGCAGTCTTCAGCAAAGTGAGAATTTGGGGTGTATCATCCAGTCCTTTCCTTCCCTCCCCAGGGACAAGCTAGGGACTGAGGGTTTCCTCTCAGTTGGGTGGTGCTGTGCCAGAGGGAAGAGATTATGGTGAGAGGGTGCCCTGAGTTTTCCTACTGGCTTTGATGTGTATGGCTTTGCACTCACCAAGGCTGCAGGACCCTCTCATCTGGTTTCTGGATCTCTCACAAATGGAATTGGTCTATGTGTTACTGTTGTATTGATGGGTCTGTGGGAGGAAGGAGGGTCCCAAGCTTTCTATTCTGCCATCTTGTGGATATCACTCAGGTATTATTCTTCTTATTGAGTTTTAAGAGTTCTTTATATATTGCAGACATAAGACTTTTACTAGATATGTCGTCTGCAAATATTATCTTGCAGTCCATGGTTTATCTTTTCATTCTTTTAATAGTGTCTTGAAAAAGCAGAAAGTCTTAATTTTTATGAAGTCCAATGTTTTCATCTAGAAATGCCATCCATTTAGGTCTAGGATCCTTCTGGATTAATTTTTGTACATTATGCAAGATATTGGTGAATATTTTTCCTTCCCTGCCCTGCCATTTACCCCACCCTCATTTGTTCATTTTTTTCCCCCAACCCCTTCAGGGTAGTTATGCCGTTCATTTGTAATACTTTTAAGCAGTTTTATTACTGTTGTCATTCCAGTTCTAGTATGTTCTCCCTCCTCAACCCTGGTTGATTTAAATTATATGTATTTTCTGAGTAGATGAACAACTAACACAGTTCTAAAATTCAGAACACAGAAGGTTATACCCACAGAACTGTCACACCTCCCCTCCCATTCTTTCTACCTTGTTCCAATTCTCACCTTTTTTACACCCCCTTCTCATCCACCCCCTCCAGAGAACCAATCTTCTAAGATTTTGGTTTATCCTTCCTGCTTCTTTTTCACAAACAATACACGTATATTTTATTTTCCCTTTTTAGCTGAAAGGTATCATACTAAATACTCTTTTACATGCTGCTCTTTTCACTTAAAAATATATCCATAGCAGTTCATAGAGACAATTATTTCTTACAGCATTTTCTGGATCACCACAGTTTGTCGAACAGTTTCCAATATATGGGCATTTAGGTTGTCTCCAATATCTTGCAATGACAAACAAGCCTGCATTGTGCAGAGATGTTTTCATATTGCTGGAGGTGTATCTTCAAGGTAAATTCCTAGAAGTGGGATTGCTGGGTCAAAAAGTATTTACACATGTACTTTTGTTATACTAACTTGTTTGCTGAAGCCTTCTCCTAAAGGCTGTACCAACCAGTTTGTATTTCCACCACCAAAGAAGAGAATACCTGCTTCCATAAAGTCTTATCAACAGAATAGGTGCCAATCTGATAGTATTTTTTGCCATACACAATTTTCTATCTTTGCATAGTCACATTTATAAATGTTTAATTTATTGCCTCTGGATTTTGATAATTTAATAATTTTTATAATTTCAAAGCTTTTCCTTATACTGATGTTAAAGAAGTGCTCACTTGTGTTTTATGCTAATCCTCGTATAGTTTCCTTTTTGACTTTTATTTCCCTGATGCATTTGAAATGTACTCTGACGTACAACAGTAGTCATTTTATTTTTTTCCCAAATGGCCAAGCAGTTGTCCCAGCCTCATTTATTACCAAAGTCCATCTTCATCCCAAAGTATTCGAGATGCCATCTTTATCATATGCTAATTTCCATGTCTACTTGGATTTGTTCTGTTCCACTGGTCCATCCATCTAGTTACGTTCCAATCACCACACTGTTTTAATTGGAGAGGCTTTACAATATATTTTAATATTTCGTTGAGCTAGTCCCCTTTGCTGTTTTTCTTTTTGTGTTTTCCTATCTATTCTTGCATTTTATTTTTTATATGAACTTTAGTAAAGACTTGCTTAACTCCATATAACTTTTGTTGCTATTTTATTGAAATTGTGTTAAATTATGTTACTCGGGGAGAACTAATATCCTTATGACGTTGAGTCGTCTTATCCAAGACCATGGTTTCCAAGAATACTTTTTACCATCTCAGTAGCAAGTCATATTGAAAACTATCACTCGTTCAACACTCACCGTACATTGAACACATGTCAGGTACTGTGCTGGGCATTGGAGATGTGGTGAGTAAAATAGTTTTAAATTCCACATAAATACGTAAATGAAAGTGCACATGTGTTTCCATTAGAGTTGAACTATATGTGTCAAAGTGGCTAAAGCTTTAGATGTGTGATGTTTAGTCTGGTGAGGGTTTGCTATGGTTCTGTTTTATTCCGTACTTTTCTAAACTAACCTCTTTGCTCTGTAAGGGTTTGCTTTGAAAAGGACTGAGCTGGCATCATTGGGTGACTAAAGCTTCAACAGGACCACCTGGCATCACAGGGACCTACTTAGGCATTTTTTTTTTTTTGAGAGAGAGACAGTGATAGTGACAGAGAGAGAGAGAGAGCTCAAGCAGGGAGGAGGGGAAGAAGCAGGCTCCCAGCTGAGCAGGGAGCCCAACACAGCGCTCGATCCCAGGACCCTGAGATCATGACCTGAGCCAAAGGCAGACACTTTGAGCCACCCAGGCGCCCCATACTTAGGCATTACTAACAGCATCACAGTTACCGGTTCCACCCAGTTGACTAAATGCCTGCACGAATCCAGCTGTTTTGTCCGTGCCTCCACTCCACCAGCTGAGCTCTGAAGGAGAAAACTGATCAGTAGAAAAGTTTGGTACCATTAGGTATTCATAAATCTCAACCTGAAACAGCCCCTCAGCTCTGCCTAAACATGCTATTGTTTCTTTGGTCACTTTGCTTTTTGACCCCCTCTCCTACTGCAGAGAGAAAGTAAAAGTCGTCCAGTGGGAACTTTCTCATCTTCCTTCCAGAAACTTTACATAAGTATCTGGATTTCCACCCATCTCTGTTCCAGCCTGTTCCGGTAAAGAGGAGCCTGTCCTCTTATTATCTAAGATCGATCTCCACCGTGTCTGATCCTCCTGTCGTCTTTCCCCTTTCACTCCTAATTCAAACTAATGCTATCAACTCTTTATTCTCTCTTCACTCTTTGGCCTCTCTTTATTCTTTCATTGTTTTGCAAAACATGTAAACCTGCTGAAATCTATCATTAAAAACAAACCCAACAAAATCCCTCATCTTATTTTCCCTTCTAGCCATGGCCATATGTCTCCCCTCTCCTTCATAGCCTAATTTCTTAAGTCATTCGATTTTGTAAGGCTAACTAGAAACACTCCTCATGGATGCAGAAGGGTACAGACACTGAGAAGTGGAAGAAAATATGGAGATAGCTGTACACCACCATAGTGTACGTGGGCTTTGTGGCTAGATTTAATCCAAGGGGCAGGGGCCGTAGGTGACATGTGAGATCTGCTTGCCTATGGTGAACTGCGTAAGAAGAGCATTATGGCGTAAGTGTGGGTCTGGAATCAGTCTCTTTATTTGAAGATTTTAAATGACAATATTTACTTTGCAGCATTGTTCTGGGGATTAAATGACCTAATGGGTGTAAAGCTACTTGTCACGGTACAGGCCCAGTAAATTTTACCTATTATTACTTTTGCAATCGTAATTATGTTGTCAGATGGGCAGCTCTGCCCAACCAAATATGAAAGCATGCACATTCAACACAGAAATAAATATAAAGTAACACAGCTGTCTTGGAACTACATGTTGGCTGATGCTTTAGACATTCATTCATTCATCATTCATTCATCAAGAAACATGCATCAGAAACTTTGCTAGGCATTCAGGATTACAAAGAAGAATAAGACAAAATCTGCTGTCAATGATCTCTCCGTTTAGGGCAGTCAAGGCATAAGCATGTAATTATAACATCGTGTGCTAACTGCAGTGCTTGATCAACCCAGGGTATTCTGGGAGTTCAAAGAAGGAAGCGTACAGCTTGGGCTGAAGTACATCCTGGAGCTGGTTCTTAAAGTGAGTCGATAGATGTTAGCAGAAGAAAGAGAGGAGGCAGGCAGGGAAAAGAGTTGAAAGTCCTTCTGGCCGTGTAGTTCAACTCAAAGACTTTGGAATCTCATGCTTTGTTTAATTTTTAAAATTGTACTACTACAAAGTTATTTGAAACTCATTGGCCTATTTGAATGATATGTAAAGAACAAGGTATTACATGATAATGAGAGGATGAGTCAAAACTTTGTTGCGTTGGGAGTGGAACGTACCCGGAATTGCTGTAGGCAGAGGGACACAATGTATTTGAAGGAACCTGGTGGCTGGGAGCCCAGAGAAGCTGCTCCCACTGATGACACGGCCTGGGTGATGTCACCGCCTGGGTGATGTCACCATGGTTCTCAGCTCTAAAGGTGCGGGAAGTTGACCATCAGCTAATAAGAGATGACCAATCCCTTGAGGCCTGGTTCGATTTAAAAATTAGAGAGAAATGTATAAGCTACAAGGCATTCCCTAACAATCAGAAATATGAAATTTGTACAAACTCAAATACTCACCGTGTCATGATTGTTACATCTGCTCCAGACGGGCATGCTCAGTACTTGTCTCTTGGCGTCCTGAAACCAGAACAAAAGGAGTCAGCTAGAGCGGGGGGCAGCTATCTGGTTCACACAAGGGGCTGAGCAACATGGGCTCGATTTCCTTTCCGATTTTTCAAAAACTTAATCTGATTTCATAGATTCACACATTCTCATTGTTGAGGTTATTTGAAAGATGAGATCTGGAGACAGAGGCAGGTCTTAGGCTGATAAGCATCTAACGAGACAGCATTTTGAAATAGGCATAAATAGCAGCTGCTCAGCCAGTGCCGTGAACCGAAGTCATGGTCAGACTTCAGGGGAAAGACATTTGCATGGGAGCGTATACCTGCCAAACAATCAGTGCGATACCGGCTATGAGTGGATTATCTCTCGCGGCTAGGTAAATTACATGCACGTAAATTCAGAGTATTATTCATATTATCCATTTACATGAAATAATTCGCTGTCGATGCATAGAGAAAAGGTATGGAAGTATGTATAAAATATTATGAGTGGCTTTCCTATACGAAAAAACATACGGAAACATGAGTGTTTTTCTTTTCTTTTTGCTTTATCTGTGATTTCAAGATGTGCTAGAATAAAGATGTGCTATTTATGCGATAAAGAATCATAAGTTAGAAAAAATTCGCGGACGGAAAAAAGACTGACTGTGTTCCACACTCGCTGGAACAGCTATTATTAATGTAGCATGGATGACATTAGACACCGACAAGTGGAGACCATGAGTAACACCGTGGAGGAGAGTGGAAAGGGGACCATTCAGAGGCGTATAGGAGGGGCAGTGGTGCTACAGAGAAAGGGATTTCTTTTCAGTCTGGATGAAAAACTGGAAGGGACTATTTTTAGTAGAGGACTTTGAAACGCTCCTCCCATTGGCACAGCCAGCACCAAAAATGTTTCTCTTGCATAGGATAATAATAACCTGCGCATGCCTGATCAGAGCAGCAAGTGCCAATATAATCAATTTGCCAAACTCTCACCGGTCGGGAACTCCAGTGGGTGGTCCTAGACTCCTTTGGCAGTTGTCCTGTTGTTTAGAACACACGTGACATGCTGTCACTGCATTAACCGACTCACTGTATTTCCAGCGCAATCCAGCATCCTTGGCAATAGGCCATCCCACCCCGTGCAATGGTGGCCACTGTTGCTGGGCACCCAGTCGGCTGTGTCTACTGGAGGTTCGGTTGCTAGGGCTGTCTGGGGGTAAATTGGGTTTCCGTGCTCTTCCAGTGCTAGGACCAAAACTCTAGGGGCATTCTCTCTCTGTCCTCCTATTGTCTCAGTCACAGGGCCTGACCCATCCCTTCTGGAGTCACAGACACATGTAATTCAAATGCTGGCCCTGCTTGGGAGATGCCCAGACCTTTCATCTGCTTCACTAGAACTTTTGCCTCCTCAAAGGTGCTTGCTGCTTTGATTCCCTGTCCCTCACACACCCTTTCTTTACTCGGCAGGATAAGGGCTGGAGGAACTGTGCCGGGTGGAGAATAAAGTCCTCCAAACCTCCGAATCCCTACAAAGGCTTGCACTTTTTCACATTCCTAGGGGTTGAATAGGCTTGCAATGTATCAATCACAGCTTCGGAGACAACTCATGTCTCACCTGACCAGATGACCCCCAACACCTTACGGTGGTGTCCGGGCCTTGAATTTCCTGTGGGTTCACTGTCCATCCTCTCCCTCGCAAGCGTGTCAGCAAAGCCTGCAAGGTGTCCTGCAACAGAGGCAAATCTTCACCTGTGAGCAGTAGTTTGTCAATGTAATGGGCCCATTGTACTGATGTGGGGAAGGACAACAGGGACAGAGCTTGGGCTGCCATCCCATGATGTTCAGTGGGGCTGTGCAGGTCATGTTGGGGAAGCCCTTGAAAGACCCATTGTTGCCCCTCCCATGTGAAGATAAATTGATCTTGGGAGTTGGGTGCCAAGGGTTTTCTGAAAAAGGCCTTTGCTAAGTCCAGCACAGCTTAGTACACTCCTAGGACCCCAGCCAAGGTATCCAAGATGGCGGCAATATTGGGCACAGCTGCATGGATGGGGGGCACTACCTTGTTCAGTTCTCAGCTGTCCACTGTCATCTGCCATGAAGCTTATTTACAGGCCATACTGGTCTGTGGAAAGCACTCTGGTCAGGGAGTACAATACCCACTTGGGGAAGTTCTTGCATAATTTCTCCTATCTCCTTATGCCCCCAGGGAATTTATATTGGTTGACAGTTACCATCCTTCATGGCGGCGGCAAGCATACTGGTTGGCATTTCCTCTCAGCGCTGGTTTGATTACTCTAACCTGGAGGTGCAATTCACCAATACAGGTTTGCAGAGTTTGACTTTGGAGGATATCAATGCCCACTATATTCTCTGGTATTGGAGAGATAGAAGTCTCATGTTCTTGGGTAGCGATGGGGAACACCAAATTTGCAGGGTCAAAAAGACCTTTCTGACCATAACTGTTTGCCTTCCATAATCATCGATGGTGCTGAGGGGGGCCAGGAAGCTTCTGAGGGTTACAGTGTATTCGAGAAAATTCAGCTCCAGCATCCACCACAGCCATCACCTTTTGCTTATTTCTGGAGAACCAGTGAAGAGTGAGCTTGGCGTGAGGCTTCTGGTCACCTCTAATGAGGTAATCTTGGCTTGCATCCTCTCCCTGGGGCATGGGAGGCACCTACCCTTCATAAGATTGTATCCCTGAGGCCTCTGGGATGGGGCAGATGGGGCATCAGGGAGGGTAGAGGCAAATGGAGTAGGTCTGAAGTGCTGTTTTGGCTTCCAGGCTTTCCACAGGACAGCCAACATAGCGTTGGGTTGTTGGTCTGTCTGTTCAGAGGGGATTCCCGCAGCAATGAGGTCAAGCGACACTTGTTTCCAGGTTACTTTCATCGGACTTTACGGCCTTTTAGCTTTTCCAGCTCCCTCTCTGTCCCAGGTTTTTCCACGGCCCATGCTCATTCCTGGGATTTGTGTCTCCCCCAGATCAGCAATGGATCAGCCAACATCATCAACGTCTCTCTCACGACTGGGCTCAGCAGGGATATCAGGGTCCCACACTAGATGCTGGGCTGGAGTATCTTAGCTTTCATTCCTGCAGTGAATGTGGCCTGATCAGGGCCTTCAAAGACAGGGGCGTTGATGGTCTGTCTCATTTCCAACATCCTAAGAATTTCCTTTTCCTTTTCTTTTTCTTCTTTGACAGATCCTGCTTCGGGTTTATTTATACAGATAGCCCAGGAACACACCAGGCCCTGCAGATAGAAGCCCAGGGGTCACACGAGTCCTCCTGTCCTCACAGAGCAGATAGAAGCCTCTACACTGGAGTCTTCTTTGGGGCCTGGGCATCTTTGGGAGCCAGAGCTGCAACTGCAGCCTGGGACTTGGTTTGAGCCTTGGCCTTGGAATTTGGCCCACAGAGCCCGAGACCCTCGGCAATACGGGCAGAAGCACATGTCCAGATCACGGGCTAAGTGATGTAAGCAAGTTGGCTGAGCTCGCGGCCGCGGCCCTTGGGGATCGTGGGCCTTATCAGGGCCTTGACAACGTTGGCACATGCGCTCGTGGCCTTGGGCTTATTGACCTCCATCTACTTTAGGCCCTTTTTGTTGTGCTTCTTGGCAAAGTGCATGTTCCTCAGGAACTTGGGGTCCACCCTCTTAAGAGAGTCATATCTTTGTGATGGGGTTTCTTGATGGCACTTCTGTGCCCGTTTCGGGACAGGTTGTGGGTGGTGTGGTTCTTGGATTGGGCAATGTCTGCACTGAAGCCCCCGGCTCCCGAAGCGCCTGGGACCGGAACAGTAAGAGGAAGCTCTGAGAACTTCTTGTACCTGCTTTAAAGATGTCCAGGGTCCCAGGGGCCCAAGGAGGTCCTCCTCTTGGGGCTGCGCCTCCCTGCAGGCTAGACTAATCCGGTCTGTAAGGGAGTGAGGCCCTCGAATCTGAGGGCCCTGCAGGCGCTGCCCGAGGGCAGTGTAAGTGGCTGATGTTGCTCCTTTTCCCTGCCTCTTGCGGGGTCAGGGGGACACCGTGGCCCCTCCTCTCCTAGCTGTGCGAACCACACCCGGAGGCTTTTCTGGGCCTTTCGAGGGAACTTGGCAGCTCTATCAATAGCCTCGGGGCGGGGAGGGGGAGTATGTTCTCTGGTCGCCAACGTTCCCTGAATTGGGGGCTCCCTACTGGCTGGGGTTGCCTTAGCTGGGCTGGGGCTTTCCTTTGTGTTTGGGGCGGGATGGCAGGGGCGTTCCAGGGACTGTCGATCGCCACGCCTCCTTGTCACTCTGCTTCCTTCCCAGGGATGCCCTTTGCCCCAGCTTGCTAGGTGCCGCTTCTCAAACAGGTGCGGTAAAGCAGCCAGCGTTTTCGGGGTGTCCCCATACTCACATGCGGTCTGCAGGTCTCTAACCTACGGGACCCCCTCCCCACAAAGAAGGGATGCCCCGTCGTGTGGTGAACCCCCTTCCCAGGTGAAATCTGAAACCGGCCGCCCACCAGCAGAAAGCAAGGAGATCGGGAAGGAAGAAGGCAGGCGGCTGCAGGCTGGGAGGGGCCGGTTTCATAAGCAGGGGAGCTTACAAATGCGGCTTGTCCCCGGGGCACGTGAATCCCTGCCCCGGCCGCCAAATCTTGAAAGTTGATATGGAGGCTTTCCCTGGGTTCAGTCATGTACACCAGGCAGGGGTTCTCATCACCACATCGCTATCTCAAGGCCACGGCCTTGGCGCGGCTTCTGGAAGTGGGGCAGGCAAGCCGAATGTATATTTCAAGGACAAGGTGGGAGGTGAGGAGCCTCCAGTTGCCAGGTCCAGCCCATGGGTCAACCTGGGGTCACGCCCTCTTGATGACCTCTGCCAACAACACCTTACAGAGAATTAATAGTACACAGATACAATGGAACGAAATGAGAATCCGTACCAAAAAGGTAATGACAACCTCCCCCAAACCTGAAAAAAATTTAAGAACACACATTTAAATAACTCATGGATGACAGAAGGAATAAGAAGCAAACTCTGAAAATACTTAGAACTCAAGGATACTGAAAATACTACTTGTCACCGCTTGTGGGATTCAGCCGTGGATTGTTCGAGTGTCTGTTTCCCTCAGGGAGGCCGTGGGGTGGGCTTCCCCTGTGCGTTAGGTTTTTACTTAGGCCCTAGCACTTTTATTTTCCAGCTACTGTATGTTCATTTATGAACTAGAACCTAGTACCTATCACTTTGTCAAAACGGAATTTTTAAGGGCCAATGATCCACGTCAGATTCTGATTTCGGCTAGAAGTTGTGTGACCATATACGACTGTCGCTAGTCCCCGGAGCCGGGGTTGGAGGAGTGCCGTCTTAGGACTCACTTTGAAGGAGTTTCGAAGGGCCGGTGAATGAGGTTGTATATACCCTGGACATTTTCTAGCCTTTCTTAACAGGATTCTTTGAGAACGCTGAGCCCTAATGGCCAGAGACGTTTTTTGTATGTAACGAGTTAACCTCTTTTATGCATCTGGAATGGATTTTAGTTACGTACCATTTGGGGGGAATTAAGAAAATAGTCACTTAAATAATTTTCTGCATTCCGTGGTTCAGATGAGGAACCTCAGTTGGAAAAGGCTGTGAGGCACGGCCCCGACAATGGAGTAAATCCTGCACTGGCCCTCTGGGCCCTGGGCCCTCATACCTGGGCTCAGCTCAGGGGGTTGGTCTTGGGGAAGAAGTAGGTGACCAATGATCAAGTGGAGCCGTTGACAGGCCCAGAGCCTGGACTGATGGAGCGCATGCTTGAGACATCCTCGAGCTCAGGCTGAAGATTTCCCCTTGGCCTCAGGGCTACCCTATGTTCTCCCTCCAAATCCTCTCCTTGACTTTGGAGCCACGTGAAAGCCATTCAGTTCTTTGGTAGAGAAGAGGACAACTGTGGGGGACACAGTAAAGAGTGGCCACTGGACTAAGGTTGAAACTGGAGTAAGAAAACGTAGACATGACTCTTGGGGTATCGTTTTTAAAATAATAAACACTAGCAACAAGTTCTGATTGTATTGCAAATAATAGTTCTAACAACTGCCAGCATCAGAATTACTTGGAGTCCTTATTTAAAATGGAGACTCTTTTCTGAATCAACATCTCTACTGTGGGGCTTGGAAGTCTAATTCAAGTTAAAGAACCACTGGCTTATGTCGATGGGTGGGCATGCGGCAAAAGCCTTTACCCAACCCAATGTTACGTCTTAATTATGAAGATCCACCATGGTCTCCTTTGATGTACAGAAGACCTCTGCCGTTTGTGGACTCAGTAATCATAATTTAAATCGTCAAAGCGAGGTTCCAAATACCCATGATGTGCAGCCCTTAGGGGCTTCTCTGAGGCGCTAAGTATAGATCAAGTGGGGGTGAGGTCAGCTGATAGCCAACAGTCCCTTCTTTCTCCCTTCCCTTTCTTCCCTTCCCTTCCCTTCCCTTCCCTTCCCTTCCCTTCCCTTCCCTTCCCTTCCCTCCCCTCCCCTCCCCTCCCCTCCCCTCCCCTCCCCTCCTCTCCTCTCCTCTCCTCTCCTCTGCTTTCCCCTTTTAAAGATTTATTTATTTATTTGAGAGAGAGAGAGCACAGGGGGAGGGGCAGAGGGAGAGAGAGAATCTCAAGCTGACTCCATGCTAAGTATGGAGCTCGAAGTGGGGTTCGATCCTTGAGATCATGACCTGAGCTGAACCCAAGAGCCTGACACTGAACCGACTGAGCCACTCAGGCTCTCCCCCGCCTTATTGTCTCAACAGTGCTTACCACCACCCGCTAGATCATTTATGTAGGCGTGCATGTATTTTTCGTCTCCTTCACCTTTCCCTTCAGCACATAAAGTGCTACAGCGCAGGAAGACGGTCTTGTTCCTTTGTTTGTTTTGTGCTTTATTTCCTCTGCTGCATCTCCAGGGCCTGTAACAGTACTTGACTGACACTAAGTGCTCAGCAAATGCTTACTGAATATACGAAAGCATGTATTGTCTCTCTTCATCGTCAGGGGGTCTGGCAGGAAAGTGTAGTGCACGCACAGCTGGCGAAGAGATTACTGAAGGTGTGGGCATGGTGTAGGGCAAGTGCAAGGTGAAGGAACCCAGGATGAGTCATAGCAGAGGCTCCATGATCACCCCAGACCTGAAGGAGTGAGAGGAGAAAGCTGGGTGGAGAGGAGACAGCAGGCTTGGCACTCCAAACTCCTCTAGGATTGGCTACAGAATTTCAGGACCCCATAAAAAGTGAAAATGCAGGGGTCCTTAACCCACCATGTGATTGTGTTTAGAAACAGAGCTTTTAAAGAGGAAATTAAGGTTAAATGAGGTCATAAGCTCTTAAACTAGAGAGAACAAGCTGATGGCTACCAGAAGGAAGGTGGGTGGGGGATGGGTTAGATAGGTGATGGTGACTAAGGAGAGCACTTGCTGTGATGAGCACGGGGTGTTGTATAGAAATGTTGAATCACTAAATTCCACACCTGAAGCTAATATTACACTGTATGTTACTAGCTGGAATTTAAATAAAAATTAAAAAAATAAATGGAAAATGCAGGGCTCCTTGATAAAAAATTATTAAAGATTTCAAAACAGTGAGCAGAACATTAAACCAAGCATGAGGCTCTGCTAACGGGGGCCCCTGTATGATAGCATAGGTCACATGGCCATGAAGTTTCCTCTACACTCCTCCCTCCTTCCAATCTTCCATTGGCCAAATCTAACTGGTAACCAGAACTCAAAGAAGCCTATTTGCTGAATGCCTGATTCCTAGGTTTCAAATAATCCCAAGGTTTCAAATTGCATCATTGGCTTTGGGGCCTGGCCAACCTCTGTCCCAACACTGGCCTTGACTTTTAGTAGCTGTGTAATGAAAGGAAAATGGCTCATTTTTATTGCTCCAGAGTCTGTAAAGCAGAGATAACACTTCAGCGTTTGTTGGGAGCTAAATTAAAGGATGTCCCTAACACCCAGTAGGTGTTTAATAAACGTCAGAGAATAGAAGAAGGCTGGCGTCACAGACAGAAATGGATGAGTTGGGAAAAGGTCTTTCTAGTTCTGTGGATTTCTGGAAAAGGGGAAGGTTTGAGAACTCTGGCGGTTAGGAGGTTTTCCCTAAAGATATCATGGATGACTATTTCTGTACAGTAGAGCCAGAGAATGCTATTCGATTTCCCTGCCGGGCTTGACAGAAAGGGTAGAGACTTTGCAGGCAGGCAGATGTGGTTTCAAATCCTGTCTCCACCAATGAGTAGTGGCAAGTTGTGTTAAGCCCTCTGAGCCAGAGTTTTCTGTTACAAAGTGCAGTATCACTGTAAGGATTTATGAGATAATATCGATAGTGTGCCAAAGAAATGCTCGCATTTCTATCTGACCTGCCACTCTTTTTCAGTTGAGCTGGACATGGGGGTCAATTTCTTTTACCCTTCCTCCCTAAAGCTTAAGCAGTCCCCATCTCCAGCAGCCAGCTCTGTGGTTTTTTTCTGTGGGTTTCACCCTTGTCCCCTGGGCCTTCCTGGTCACGGAAGTCTCAGCAAGAGAGTGGAGAGAGGAAGAAAAGATCAAGGATCTGCATTCACTTCTGCAGGAAAGCTCTAGTTCCTCATTGGCTTTCACTCAGACCTGTGTTTAAACTTCTCTTCTTTGGGAATGAAGAAAGTAAAAGAGGAAGCTTTGTGCCTCCCTTCAGAGAGTGAGTTGAGCAGAATGTGTCTGTAGTAGGTTGAATAAAGGCTCCCCCAAGATATCCCCATGGCCTGCTAATGTGGCCTTATTTGGCAAATAAATCTTTGCAGATGTAATTATAGATCTCCAGATGAGAACGTTCTAGATACTCTGGGTGAGCCCTAAATCCAATAGCAAGTGTCTTTATAAGAGACACAGAGGGGATAGACATGGAGAGAAGAGAAGGCCATGGACATATGGAGGCAGGGATTAGAGCCATGGAGTCCACCAGTAGCTGGAAGAGATAAGGAAGGATTTGGAGGGAGCATGACCTGACACCACCTTGATTTCATACTTCTGGACTCCAGGACCGTGAAAGAATAGATTTCTATGGTTTTACGCTATCATGTTTGTGGATATTTGTGATAAGCAGCTCTAGGAATCAATACAGTATCCAATCAACACCAATCATAATGAGTATACGTACTACTAATAACAATAGCTGCTCTGTATTGAGCATGAATGGAAGTTTCTGGAAGCTGCAAGTGAGGACCTGGCTTCTCATGCTATTCCCAAACTGTCCACTTTCAGTAAGCCTGACTGTGGTATGATAAAAAATATATTTGGTCTTTGGCCCTGTTTCTGGCCTGAGAATTTCCTGAGGAAACCCTGAGAATTTCCCGAGTGGTAGAGTGTTTTTTGTATGCTGAAGAGTTGGCCCCTAGATAGGGTCGGGATGAGGGCCAGATACCAGAAAAACCAACTGACTGTGGAATTAGAGGGTTGGAACTTTCAGACCTGCCACCCATCCCCTCACCGCTGAGAGATTAGTCCAATGGCTAATGATTTAATCAACTATGTCTACCTAATGGAACCTCCACAAAAATCCCTAAACAAGGGGAGGGGTTTGAGAGTTTCTGAGTTGGTGAACCCATCAAAGTGCTGTGGGGGTGGCCCATCTGGAGAGGCGGGGAAGCTCTGCATGTGCCCCTGGGCCCCCACCCCTTGCTTTATGCCTGTCTTCATGGGCTGTTCCTGAGTCGTAGCTTGGATATTAAACTGGTAATCATTCAGTAAAGCCTCTTCCTGAGTTCTGTGAGTTATTCTAGCAAATCATGGAAACTGAGGAAGGGGTTGTGGGACCCCCAATTTACGGTGTGTCTGTCAGAAGTATGGGTGGCCCTCTGGGACATGTGACTGGTGCCTGGAGTGGAGACAGTCCTGTGCGGGAGACGTGAGAACAGAAGACCCCACTAATCAGACAGCAACAGCTGACAGACCAGAGGTGTTCCCTTCCGTCAAGAGAGAAAAACTAAAATTGTAATCAGGGTGAATGACTGTGCGGAACAAAGCAGTCCACACAGCCTGAGATGGCCAATTTCACAAAATTCAGCAAAATTCCCAGAAAGACCCCTTCAACACATCTTCTCCCGTTCCTCAGTGGCCGCCACCCCCTGAGCCTGCCGCCAGAAACATCGGGCTCTACCCCGCTTGTCCCTGTGCTGCTCAAGTTTGGCGCCTGACCAACCTCGTCAAGGGCACAGATTTGTGGGCTTTGCCTGTTGAACCCTGAGCCCCAGCCTTTGCCTTGGGAGCGTCGGTTTCCATTTGTAGCCGAAGGCAGCGTCTCCCCACATTGGCAAACTCCACGGCAATAGAACTTGCCCTTGCTTCTGACCAAATCTACATTTCAGGAATTTTTGGTGACACATCCCTGGGCCATGGAATCCGCACAAGCGAAGTCATCATCCCTGTCAGCCGTGGCATCTCAACCTACGTGGCTGACTGCCTCCCACATACCATTCATGGGATGGGGTTTCTGCCTGGGTTTAGGTTTTTGTTATTGTTCGGTTTTCTCAGAACACCATCGCTTCCTTCTCCCCGGGATGCTCACAGCCCAGTGGGTGGTGCCCTAGGGCAAGTACGCAGGCCAGCGAAGCGGCTGATCTTGGAGAACTTGGAGCCATGTGATGAGGCAGCCATGTTTGGGGACATCGTCGTTGTGATGTTTCCCGTGCTTTTCCAGACCCGGGGGGGGGGGAGGGTTCATCACGTGAGGAACGCTGCTCTCTACACCCCCCCTTTTTAAAAAGATTTTTATCTATTTGAGGTAGAGTGAGAGTGAGAGAGCAAGAGAGAGAGAGAGAATGAGAGGGCACAGGGGAGGGGCAGAGGGAGAGGGAGAAGCAGACTCCCCACCAAGCAGGGAGCCCAATGCGCTGCTCAATCTCAGGACTCTGGGATCATGACCTGAGCTGAAGGCAGACGCTTAACCGACTGAGCCACCCACGTGCCCCTCTCTACCCCTTTTGTTCCAGAGCAGAACGGTGACTGGGGAGTCTAGGGTGTCTCTAGAAGTTGCAGAAGGCTTTTGTGCAATCCTACTCTTACAAAACATCCCCTTTTCCACAAACCACAAGATCTGATTTATTCATTTTCAAAGAAATACAGAACTCACAGTGATAACTCACGTTTTGGGTAACAAATGTAAATTGTGAAGTCATGCACCTGCCAGCAACCAGCCATGAGCTCGATCTACCCTGGGGTTGGGTTAGTGCATCAAACAATTTGATATTGGAATAATCTCCACAAGGTTAAATTGCAATTATTTATAGGTACAGGATAAAACGTATTTTAACTGGGATTATATCGTGTGGTAAATGTGTACGTGTAAGCAAGTGCATAAAGTCTTATATTCTATAAAAGTACAGAAGAAAAATCATGGCGTCTTTAGCAAACATGAAAACAACGTGCTGTGACTGCAGATACAAAGTCATTCTCCATGGATTCTAGACTGGAGATTTTTACCTTTCTGGAATGGCTAACTTATCACCACTTAATGGAACAGGGTCATTTTCAGAACACATCATCCAACATCTGGCTTATCATCTGCTGGCTGAATAAAAATGCATGGGACTCAGGCACAATAGGTGCAATTTCCTTTTGTCAACGTTACTTTTGTTATTGTTCTTTTTTTTTTTTTTTCAGTTACGAAAACAAAAGCTATCTGGTCATTAGCAGATGCCCTCAGACGGGAATGTATTAGTACAGTCACAGTGAAAATCCTCTTTGGATTTCCTTCGGTTGGTGAAAACAGGTACGAATATAGGAAGTCTTCCGTAAAAGCGTGTGGCATTAGCTCGAACTTTCGGAAAGTGGGAGATACCTGTACTCTTGTTTCTTGTTTTGTCAACTCATTCATTATCTGACTTCTACTGAGACGGAGGGAAAGCCAGCTCACCTACAACCCTGTCTTGTTCTCTTGGCTCCTTCTATTACCACTGGGATCAGGGCCTGTATTGGTCACCACTGTAACTTCCGGTATATATCATTTCTGAATCCTTCAACCTAAGAAAGAATTTCTTATAAACTGATTTTCTTAGGGCTTCCCTCTTTCCTCTGACTTTATTTCTAGAACTGATTAAATATTTTGAAGAATGTCCGTCCATTTGAATTTGTCGGATGTTTTCTCATGATTAGATTGAGGTTCTATTTTGGGGAAGAACATCACGTGTGTGATGGGACCCTCTCAGTGCACCATATCAGGGAGTGTATGATGTTACTGTGCCTTAACACCGGTGAAGTCAGTCTCAATCATCTGGTTGAGGTGGTGTCTGAGGCTTTTCCACTTTAGATCACTGGTTTTTCCTTTGTACTCAATATTTGAGGGGAGATACTTTGCAACTATGCAAATACTGTTTTTCTTTAAATTTTCACCCATCAATTTTAGCAGTAATTTCAGATGTTGCCTGAAACAATTGTTACTCTGGTGTTCTCGTCATTCTCATTTTTCTTCATTTCTTCTACATTTATTATTTGGATTCTCTTCTAATGAAGAATTGTCTCTTCTCCATAGTTTGTATATTTAATCACCTATTTATAGCAGTATGGAATCATGGATATTTACTTTATTCTTTAAGTTATAATCAAAAACTTCACTATTTTTTTATTGCTAAATTTCTTCCAGGTTTGACTATTGGGGTTCCTTCACGTTAGTTGCTGTGTCATTTTGACATGCCTGCAACTTCTTTTTCTTCTCCTTCTCCTTCTCCTCCTCCTCCTACTCCTCCTCCTCCTACTCCTCCTACTGTTTCTGCTTCTGCTGCTTCTTCTTCTTCTTTTTCTTCTTCTCCTTCTCCTTCTTCTTCATCTTCTTCTTCTTCGTCCTCTGAGCACTTCATTACTTTCTGGCAACACAAAATCCTCTGGGCTTATTTTGTACTTTTCCTGCCCTCACCTTGAAATCAATCATTTCTCTAAGGAGCCCTGTTTGCTTTTGATTGAATGGTGTTTACAAGCCATGATCTGGACACTGGTTATGTTCATTGCTGTTGGGGTGTCATCACTTCTAGGTCCTAGCAGTGGATTAGTATCTAGACAATATACATCTGTCTATCTATCCATCTATCATGGTCTCTCTATCTTAAAAATCAACATGATTATTCCTAGTGATACCTCTGATCCAATCTAGCTCTTCCAGGTTAATTCTAACATTACCTCTTTATTTATAACTTCTTTCTCTGAATGTGAAACCTGTTGTTCGTATCTAAAATATATTTCCTTATTTACCCAACTTTAGTAACCGTTCAAAGGAGTTTCAAAATTTCGAACCCATGGCTTTCTAAGGAACAAAGTGATCAACCAGACCACAATGTTTTGTACAGTTGTTTTGTTTTTAGCCTTACAACATCCACTCAAAACACTGTTTTCCAAAGTTACTTCTGTCAGCTCCTTTCTCTACCACCTTCTTTAGTAAGGGGATGCCATTCTGTAAAACACATTCATTTGTCACAGTCTGCATTCCATCTTGGGTTCAAAGTACATCTGGTTGCATTTAAAAAAATTGCTCACAGTAGAAGTCTTTCCTTCATGCAACCCAGTCCTAGTGTTTTGACAAATGCACAGAATCATGTATTTGCCATCACAGCACCAAACAGGACAGTTACATCACCCCCTACCCCCTCCCCACCACACTCCAGTTCATTTGTTCTATCGTTTTGTAGTCAAATCCCCCCTCCACACATTTGGCAGCCATTTCCCCTTTGCCAGAATATCATATGAGTGAAATCATACAATATAGAGTCTTTTGAGTCTGGCTTCTTTCACTTAAGAAGTTGCATTTAAGATTCATCCATGTTGTCGTGTGAAACAGTAGTTCACTATTTTTTATTGCTGGGTAGTATTTCATTGAATGGCTTTTCTATCGTTCCTTGCCCAGTCCATCTACTGAAAAAAATCTCCATTGTTTCCAGTTTTGGTGCTTATGAATAAAGCTAATATAAACGTTCAGAAACAGGTATTTGTGTGACTGTAGTTTTCATTTCATTTGTATAATTACAAATTAGGAGTGGGATTGTTGGACCCTATGGTAAATGTTTAACTTTATAAAACCTGCGGAACTATTTTCCAAAGTTTCTGCAGCATTTTACGTTGTCGCCAACAATGTGGAAGAGTTTCGTTTGTTCTGCATCCTTGTCACCACTTTGATATTGTCGGGTTTTTAATTTTAGCCATTTTAATAGTGTGTAGTGTTATCTCCTTGTGATTTTAATTACCTTTTACTAATGACTAATGATGTTTTACATCTTTTCATGTACCGTTTGCATTTATATAACTCCTTTGGTGCAAAGTCAAATAGCAAATCAAAATAAAGCTGCAATTTTTCTAAATCTACACTGTCCAACAGGAAACTGAAAACAAGGTAAACACAAGAATGGTTTTAAAACAATTAAAAATAGGGAAACATTTATTTGACTTTCATATATTGCATTTCTTTTTAAAGATCCTCGTTTCTTTTTAAAGATCCAAGTTTCTATCTGGTACCATATTCATTTAACATGCATTGTAGAGTAGGTCTACTGGCAGTAAATTCTCATATTCTTTTTTTGAGAAAGTCTTTATTTTTTATTCACTTTTGAATTTTTTTTCCCCTGGATATTGAATTTTATTTTTCTTTCTTCAGCCCTTTAAAGATGTCATTTTTACTGTCTTTTAGTTTGCATTGTTTCAGAAGAGAAGTTGGCTGTAATTTTTAACTTTGTTCTTCTGTGTGTAATGATGTCTCCCTCCTCACCCCCAACCAACCCCAGGCTACCTTTACAATTTTTTTCTTTGTTCTTAGCAGTTCGAATGTGAGTGTAGTTTGGGGCATTTATCCTGTTTGGTGTTCTTTGTGATTCTTGGATCTGTGATGTGGTGTCTGTCATTACATTTGGTCAATTTTCAGTCATTATTTTGTCAAATGTTTCTTCTGCATTGTTCTATATTTAGGATTCCATTTACATACCTGAGGCCATTTGATATTGTCCCATAGTTCTTAGTAGTTCTGTTTTGACTTATTTACTTTTTCTCTTTGGTTAGTTTGCAGAATTTCTTTAGTGCTACATTCAAGTACATTGATTCTTTCCTCAGCGAGTCTAGTAATGAACCATTAAAGACATTCTTTCTCGGTCACTATGCTTCTTATTTGTAGTATTTCCATTTGATTCTTTTCAATTGCTTCCAATTATGTGGTGAATTGTCCATCTGAACTTACATGCTGCCCAATTTTCCTTCAGAGCTTTTTACATACTAATTATAGTTGTCTAAAATTCCCCATTAGATAGTTTCAACACCTATGTCATGTGTGTATCTGGGTGTCTCTTGAGAGAATGAAAAAATCCTCTTGCTCTCTCACTTAAGCTATAATTTCCTTTCCTTTCCCTGAAAAACAATGTCCCCCAGTTTTGGCATTCTAAAGTGATGCTGTCAAATTAGCAATGACTAGTGATATGTGACTATTAAGCACTCTAAATACGACTAGTTTGAATTGAGATGTTCTGTAACTAAACATTCACTGCTTTCAAAGGCTTACCACAAAAAAATGAAAAAATATCTAACAAATAATTTTATATTGATTTCATGCAGAGATGATAACATTTTGAATATACTGGTTTAATTAGATCTGTTATTAAAGTAAGTTACCTGTTTCTTTTTAAAAATGTGACCATTAGAACATTAAAATTACATACGTAAAAGGAGATCTAAATAAATGGCAAGACATACCACGTTCATAGAGTGGAAGACTCAACAGAGCCAAGATGTCAATTCTCCCCAAACTGACATGCTGGTTTGATGCACATGATATCAAAACCCTAGCAAATTTTATTAGAGCTTATTCTATTAAGCTTATTCTATATAAGCTTATTCTAAAATTTATATGGAAAGACAAAAAAAATTGTAATAGCTGAAACAATTTTGCAAAAGAAGGATAAAGTGGGGTGAAGCACTCCACCTGCTTTTAAGATTTATTATATGTCTACAGTAATCAAGACTATGTGGCATGGGAGGAGGGATAAACACATCACTCAATGGCATAAAATAGAAAACCCAGAAACAGAATCACCCAAGTATGGACGACTGATTTTGACAAAGTTGCAAAGCAGTTTTGTTGACTGGTTAAAAGTGAAAAATGCTGGGTCTGACTTGCCTTCTTTTTTGGAGTGGAGGTGAGTAAGACACTCTGTTGCAATGTTGTTCTGTCAGTCTTGGGGTCCCTAACAAGTCTGTTTTCCTCTTCTCATCCTCCTCGGTTCTCCTTTGCTTGTGTCCTGCATTGTATCATGAATTTACAGGTGTGCTGAGAGGGGAAGATCAGCGAGAAAGGAGTCTATGCCATCTTGTCTGGACCAGAAGCCCTCTTGTACTCTTTTTGCCACTTCCTATGAATCTGTTATTTTTTCAAAGTAAAAAGCTAAGAAATGTCCATATGAGGCCGACATATTTCTGTTGGGCTGCATTGAGTGGTTCTAGTGAATGGTTAATGTAACTCATAGCTGGGCCCTTTAAAATTGCTATGGAAATTATTGCCTTCTCTTCTGCCTTTCTCTGCTTTACTTCTGGTATCTCCTTCCAATGGGATATTATGTTGAAGACGTTATGTCAACATGGTTTCTATTTTCTCTGCCATTCTGAGGCTTTCAAAATATTTACAAGGTCATTTCCTGCTCGATCATGGCCTAGATCTGGTCACCTAATCTATATGGATCAGCAGACCAGCTGATACTAATTTTGAGGGAAATCTCTTTCCTGCTTGAGGTCTGAGGAAGTAAGAGCTGTTCCGGGTTTCTCCTTTATTTTATCCCAGATATCAGTTTTTGAACAGGTATGTGTCTATGTGTTATATATTTAAAAATCACTCATCTTTCATTGAAATTGAAGTTTAAAATCTTAAGTATTTGTTTCTTTAGTTGTCTCCTCTGTAATTTGTTATTTTCATTGTTTTTTAGGGGAATTATAAAAAAGGAGAATAAGGTAAAATTGCCTTTTTCATTTAAATCCTAATTCCTTTTTTGATACTGCATATCTGGTACTAAACAGAAAAAACACATAGTTGTTGACTTAGTTGTATTCTTACTTCCATATTTTTAAGTCAGATCATGCATGTCTCAAGAGGAGTATATATCAAAGGTATAAAAGATTGATCCCAGGATTTCCTGTATTCCTCTTGAATTTATTTCTTGTTTCCACAGAGTGCTTCCTCTTGTACTTTTTGACATAGAATTGATCCTGGGTAGAATTCACGGCTCACAAACTTTCTGGGCTATCTTGCATGTATGCAAAGAACTCTTGCTTTATAAGCATATTTCTTTCCATGTGTGAAGCCATTGCAGCAGAGACGCTGAGGCACAAATTGCAAACCTCCGGATTCCAGGTGAGGACTCTTGCTGCATAGGAAGGGCTAAGCCTATAAATCAGGAGAGAATTTATTACGTTTGATTTTACGCTTTTGCAGGTGATGGAGAAAATAGAATGTGTTTCCTGATCTCTGGAGCAGCTTTTGTGGTAGAGGCTGGCGGAAGAGTAATGTGGTCGAAGCAGTTTAGTTCGGAAGGTTAGTGACTGAAGTGTTACATACTTGTTGTTGCCTTTCTGATTCTCATCTACTCCACACCAGCTGCCCCTTTATCATGTCCCCCCGAGATTTCAAGCAAATGAGTCCTGCTGGGATGCCATAAGAAGGGGGGCAGAAGGTGGCTGCTGGATGGCAGGAAGGGGATATTTGCAGAGTTTTAAGTACTTTGTCTTGACTGGTAAATAAGACTTGACCTTTATCTCTGACTAGAGACAGATGGAGGCCCTGCCTCCCATGGTAGAAGGTTCGACATAAAGTCCCCTCGCGTGTAGCGGGAGATACTGAACACCCAAGTTCTTAGCCCTGAACAGCAATGCCGGCTTGCCTTGCTTCAGTGCTGGGGACTGTGATCCACCGTCCAGCAAGCACAAGATGGCGGCTGCCGCATTTCAGGAAAGTGGCTGGAGTCGCTGGAAACACTGGCACAGACTCAGCAAATTTTTAACTTTTATTCCTGCCTACCATATAGCATATTTTCTGCAAAAATTATGAGTTAAATATAATTTAATAGAGATAGGGTATTTAAAATATAATCGTGACAATTTAAAAACTCTCATGAATACAGAAGGAAAAAGAGCCAGCAAACAAACCAAACCAAAATAAACAAACACAAAATAAATGAAATAAGAACACAATCTCTTCAACTTAGAGACAGTCCATCCACTCCTCTTCTTCCCCAGGTGGAAAGAGATAGTCCATCCATTCCTCTTCTGCTGCAGGTAGACGTTCGCTGGAGCCACTGCTGAGATGAGGTTCCAGAGAAAAAGGAATTTTTGCATGGAGAGTGCACATCGGATTCACAGAAGCGAGTCTGTGTTCCCGACAAGGCAGCCAAGGCTAAGCAGAGCGCGTCTAAGTCTTCTGTGGCTTGGAGGTCTCCGGGACACTCGAGCCGCTGCCTGAGTGCAGCTCTCCTTAATTCGCCTGCGTGTTCTCCTTGTCGGTGGTGTTCAGCTGCAAGTATTCCAGAGTGCCCCTTTTGTAGCTGGCCACCCGTGTGGGTTTTCGGCTTCTTATCCCCGCCGCCTGCCTTTTCTGTAAAGAGTTGGCGAGCATGTCGGAAAATTCAGCTTGCAAGCGCTGCTGATTCTCCCTGGAAAGACAGTGGGGAGGGAAAATGGAACTTCTCAGCAATTCATATAGAATATTCTGTCGGTCCAAAACAATCAGTTCCGTTTACCAAATACTTATTGAGTGCTTAGTCTGCACTAAACACAGGAAGTCCAGAGAATACAGAATGAGCCTTGCTTTTGATGGGCTTACAAGAGCTGTCATCCCTGCTCTGTGCATTTGTGGAAAAAAGCAGGCTCCATTTCAAGCACAAAATTCGATTTCAATTTCAAAGTGGAATGACACGCTGCTTGGATTTGGAAGCGTGGTTAGGTTTCCACATGTCACTGCAGGGAGGACAAACGAAGCCAGGACAATGCGAGGCCCCTGCGAGCCAATCCTGTGGACTTGGTCTTACACATTCTGGGGTGTGGATCTTGTCTGGGGAGGCCTCCGAAGGGATGGAGGGTTTCAAGAGTTTGGATTGGACCTGAGCGTTCCAGTAAGGGGCCAGCTCCCCTGTGGCCCGGGGAAGGTCTGGCTTGTTTTGCCATCTATCTGGGTCCAGCATCTGGGAGTATGCAAGACAGGGTCTCTCTACCATTGCAAAAGTCACCCTAACAGCCAGGCGACTGATCGCACCAACCAAACGTGCAACAGGATGACCCTTTCAGTCACCATGAAGGGAACTGAAACTGGTTCGTTAGACCTGAAACCTGGCCTTCCTCATCTCTGGGAGAACACAGCCTCCATGTGAAAACCCAGAACCACAGTTCTGGGGCGGGGGAAGATCCTGTTTCCATCAGGCCATCCAGCAGAGAGCTGCCTGCAGGGGTCGAGACACAGAGGGCGTCTTGGCCGCCAGCAGGCCCTCCTCTTGTCTGAACCCAATCTACAGGGTTGAGCTGTTAACTCTCCTCCATTCTGAGCGTGCCTGGAACACCCAGCTTCTGGCAGCCAGAGAAGGGAGGTTTCTAGACTTTTCATGTATGTAGTCCCTGGTTGTGTATTCGCTGTTCATTACCACTGGCGGAGCACTTGCCAACAGTTACATTGGCTCTTCCGAGCACACTGATAGGGCCAAGGCTTCCCCACCCCTGTCCCGCCCTGCCACACCCAGCAGCTTACACAGTAGGCGGGGTCGGCAGGTTGTACTCCTGGCCCTTCACCCCCGTCAGCCAGTAGGTAATCTCAGTTCCTCTTCCCTGGGGAGACAAGAAAGGTGGGCGCCACGGAGCCCAGGGAGACAGGTCAGTTCTAGCCCACAGTGCTGACAAATGTCTGTTTCCAAGAGACGTTCCATGTTTCTCATCAGTGCCCACACTGCTGTGGAGCCCATGTTCTGATGTGATCTGCATTCCCTCTAGACACATCTTTCTTCCCAAGTGCCTTTTTAAAAATAAGTCTCTCATTCCCCAGACGTTGTATTTTTTTTCCAAAGTTGAGTTCTCTTTTTTCCCCAAACGACATTTCAAAGTGTTGCTATAGCAACATCATAAGAACTCTAAATGAAAAAAGGAGAAAATTCACATCCCATCCTGCTACGCCAAGACATCCCACTGGTTTTCATCACTCACTTTTTCTTCTAGCCCTTTTAGCCACAAGATTTCATCACAAAACCTTTGCCACAGTTTCCCCCCCTTAAGCATGTAAATTACAAACACGTGTACATCCTAAGAAACGCTTATTAAGTGACATTTGCTGGGCCCATCTGGAGGCTATAAAATGAATGGAAACGTCCTGCAAATCCTGTTTTCACTAAAGCTTGTATTTGGAAAGGAGACGGGATGGTTGTATATTTAAAAATCACTCATTTTTAAAGGTTTATTTATTTATTTGAGAGAGAGAGAGAGCGAGAGCGAGCGTGTGCACGTGCATGCATGGTAAGGAGAGGGGCAGAGGGAGAGGGGGAGAGAGAATCCCAAGCAGACTCCATGCTGAGCGTGGAGTCCGATGCAGGACTCAGTCTCACGACCGTGAGATCATGACCTGGGCCGAAACCAGGAGTCAGATGCTCAACAGATGGAGCCACCCAGGCGCCCTAAAAATCGCTCATCTCATCTTTAAAACCGGTAGTTTGCTGGCTGTGTTTGGACTGCAGTCATCCATACACCACCTCTACGTTGGGGGGGTGCTCTGTGCAGAAAGTGTATTTATGGAGCACTCAAAAAGCGAGTGTGATATGAGGGCGCTTCTCCAGGAAAGGAGGCTTTTCCAAGTTGCAGTCACAGTGTAAAGGCCAGAAGCACTGTGGCTCCTGGAGACAGATCATCTTACGGCCGGTAGTTGGCTTTAGACCAGTTGTGAAAGGACTGGAATGACCTTTGAGAAGCAGCCCAAGAGCCAATTGGAGACATCTGGTGGCTCTGGAGAGCAGCTGCTCTGAAAGTGAGAGCAGCCTGGAGAGGGGAGACTGGGGATTCTCTCCATCCTTAGCATGCATCCCGATCACTTAGGACACTCATTAAAAATATAGATTTCTGATCTACGTCCGCAGAGAGTCTTTCTCAGCAAGCCTGTTGGAGAGTCCAGGCATCTCCATTTATGAAAGCACCCAAATGATGCTGAATGAGAAGTCCAGGGCCACAGCTGGCAATTCACGGGTCGGGAGCTTCAGAACGGTAAAGCAACCCCTGGAGAGCTGGTTTTAGAGAGAAGCAGCATCTTGCAGTGAGAGCAAGGAAGTGAGGGAGGCGATGGGGCTTTGACTGAAGTTAAATAAGTCCCAGGGCTCCTGGGTGGCGCAGTGGGTGGGGCATCTGACTCTTGGTTTCACCTCAGGTTGTGATCTCAGAGTCGTGGGATCGAGCCCTGCGTTGGGTTCCGTGCTCAGTACAGGGTCTGCTTGAGTTTCTCTCTCCCTCCCCCTCTGCTCCCCCCCTGCTCCCCCCCCCACTCTCTCTCTCTCTCAAATAAATAAATCTTTAATAAATAAATCAGTTCCGTCTCAGACCTTAGCTCTCGGCTTCGCAGGACATGGAAACAAAACTTGGAGGTCTGTGGAAGAAATGGTGGTAGCATTTTATAACATATTGGTCTTAGTTCAAAATATGGAAAAGGCTCGGAGTGCGCATTCTTCGGGGGTGGCTTCTCCCACAGGGGGTAACGGGTCGTCACCGTGGGGGGTGCAGAAAAGGATTCTTCATCTTTGTGCTCCTTGACATTATTGACCACGGGATATCCCGTCTCCAAAGAGGTGACCCACAACGAGGGCTTTCTCTGGGTCCCCACTCTGTGGATCCCTTACCTTTAAGTATGTTTCCCCTCTCACTTCGTACAGGAACTGGCATTCAGTTCTCTTCAGGATGGCTATTGTGGAACCACTCACATGGATCCTCAAGGCTGAAACGCAAAATGATCAATGAAATCTCATCCATTTTGAGGTCTTTTTTAGGAACACATTTGTTTCCACTTGATTCGGGACATTTGTTATAGGTGTTCTGTCTGACAGCTGAGTTATTTGAGTGAAAGGACTCTTAAAAATACAATCTGTGAGATAAATACTCTCACACATATGGGATGAAAGAGGGCCTGGCATTGCTTTTTGGGGTGAGTGGAGGGGCTCCCCAGGTTATGCTCCATAGATTCTCCCTGCTGCTCAGAGTCGTGGCCCCTATGCCTTGTTTCAGATTTTGTGTGTGGCACTGGAATTTGGTTTTCGGTGCCTGTACTGGAAGTTCTAATAAGCAGCGTAAGTGTTGGCAGCAAGGTGAAGATTCAGGAGAGAGTGACAGGGTCATGACTTTCTTAGGTTTTACTCTTTTGGGGTACTGTCATCCTTCTGACAAACAGTTGGCAAAGTCATTCCCATTCATGGTCCACCCTTGCTACACCGCCTTTCCCACCCTGGGTGCCACAGACAGTGACAATAGTAAGAGTAGTGGCAATCCTATATTGTACGCCTGCCATGTGTCAGAGGATTACTAAATGCTTAACGTACATCACATCAACTCCTTCCGGAGACCCTTCCAGCGAGATTGGTATCCCATCCTCAATTTATTCCTTCAACTTTCCAATGCCTAGAAAGATGAGGCCACGTCCCCCCAGCTTATAAGATAGTGATTTGTCTGGTTATAATTGTAACCCGAATCTGTCCTTTCCTTTATACCATGATTTTCCAGTACAAACCAGTATCAGGTTGTCAGTAGACCTGCCAAGATACCACTCTGCCACCTGTGTTTTTGTAAGCCCCACCCACACCTACCAAAGCTTGCTTTCTCTCTTGTAAAAATTGCTGTTACTACGACTGTCACCAGTATTTATTAAGCATCTACTACGTGTAGCTCACAGCGCCTCCGCCCTGTCAGGCAAATGCAATATAGGCTTCTGCATACAATAAATACTTATATTTTTCTTTACTAAAACCAATTCTTAGGAAAACAAAAGAGAATTGGAAAGCGAGCCAGCGTATGCTCCATATCTAGCCCACTGAATGTTTTTTTTTTTTAACTTACATGGATCTATGCTAAATTTCATGACTATTCCAGGTAAAGCATGCCTGAACGCATTGCAAAGGAACCCAAACAAATAGAAATAGTCTACTGTTGAGCCGAAAAGGAAGAAGACAATGATTGTCCGTACATGCCGACAACAAAAGCAAACATAGCAAGGCCCGGATTGACTCAGGCTCATGTCCTGTCAATATGAAACGTCATTCTTCATCTCACTAGCACTTTGTGGCTCCTTATTGTGCATTTTATTTTATAGTTCCCCTCTGCTGGAAGACGCACTCTTCCTCTAAGAAAAGCGATCTTTCTTACGGAGGCCCGTGGATTCCATCCTAGAGGCTGTGTTGACGGTGTCTCCAAATAGGCAATAGCGAGGCATCTTTATTCCCACCACTCCGGCAGCACAGGGACCTGAAATGCACAGAAAGCAGGAAGTGGAAGCAGCGGCAATCAGGGTGTGGAGTTAAGGTGGGTAAGCCTTTTCTCGGGGACACAGTGCAGAATCCTTCATTTTATGCAGGTGTGAAAAGTGAGCTGTGACTTTTGTTAAATGGATGTATTCAATGAAGAAAGCATTGTTATAGCAAGATAAGCTTCTAGAAAATATTTTGCTATAGCTCAGAAGAGTACATTTGCACAAAACAAGAAGGAATCCAGAGATTCAGCCTGCAAAGGTGGGAAGTCCTTCTTAATAGGTTCCATAGAAGGTTCTCGGGAAGGATGAAGAGTCTGCCACGACTCGCTTACTGTACCAGGCCACACAGCCTTGAGCTCTTGACTGCTGGAGGCCATCATACACTCAAAGGCTCAGGGGCCATATAGTGTTTTATTTTTACTTACTCAGAGTAGCATTGCTAGGACTGGAGACACAATGATGGAAGACCCAGAAGATGAAGACTTGACATAATTATCCCTAAGCACTTTGTGTGCCGTGTGAATGCAGAGGAATGGGAGAGCCTGCGGCCCCAGGACATTCTCGCAAGAACGTGGAAACCAAGGCCAGACTGGGCGCAGCAGCATGTTGGGTAGAGAGGAAGGGCTGGTAACCAAGTATGTGTGTGGAGTGACCGAGCGCAAGGAGTTACAGATTTTAGACGTTAAAGATTAACTCAGAAATTGCAAAACCAGTTTTGGATAAAGGGAACTTGATTTTCTAGTTGGCTTATTGGGTTTTGACCTACATGAGTTTCTCTGTAGGTTTATCCTCTAGATTCTCTGTGATCATGAACATTGAAAAAAAATCAAAATAGCAGATCTTCCTTTGAGTGCTGAGCCCTTTTTGTCAGGTTCAATGCAAAAATAACACAAAGTAGCCACACAACAGCACAAGAATCAGACAAAAGCAGAAGAAGTCCACAGAAGGGAAGGAGCAGGAGAGGCAGCTAGTGATCAGAGATCTCCCATCTGTGCCTGAGGCCCGCTAGGTCGAATTACAGGCGACTCTCCACTTCAGCACTGGAGTGAAGCCGGGAAGGGCCGGGTAGCAGAAAATTCCTGCAGATACGAAGTTTTGTTTTCAGCTTAATTTCTGAGGGCTAAACCCCTCCAGGTACGTGCGCCTATTATCTATGCTCACTGCAGCCCAACGTGGTGACACCTGGGACCCTGAGCTCCATCTTCCCAGACTCGGCTCAGTCACCATGCTGCTGTCCCTCCCTCCACGCCGGGCACTCTGTGATGGGTCAGCAAAGGGACAGCATGCTGTTGCTGGCTGGGGAAACGCCCGAGAAGTCCCGTCATGTGTATATGGAAACATCTATGACGTATGGCTGTGGACATGATTGGGGAAGAATGAATGTGGCAGAAATGTTTAACTTCTATTTACTTTTACTTTGAAAATCTCATGGGCTCATTAGTAAATCAGTAAGTGTTTACTGCCAGGCTCTCTGCTAGGCATCATGGATAGAGGATGACTTTTGCAAATGCAGTTGTCTGGTCCTTGCCACCAAGCCTGGAGTGATCTTGGGTTTTCTGTATATTGACTCTTCCGTGAGTCGTGGAGAGCAGAAAAAAGAGCAATGACAAGAAAGTGTAGGGAGATGTGAGTTAATTTAACACAAGGGAAGACTGTCTAATAATTATAACTATTTAGTAATGGAGTGAGTTGGCTTTGGAAATGGTGAGTTTTCAGGGAATCCTGGGATTATTCCAAAAGTAGCTATACTATTACTTGTCTTGGAACCTATAAAAATAAGTTGTGCCCTATAAAGGATTAATCTAGATGACTTCTGAGTTCCTCTCCAACTTCATTTTTCTATGACATTTGTAGCTCGTCTTCTCAAATCTCTACATTCTAGGCTGAGTATCTTTCATGGTCTTTGAAGTGATCCACGTACTTTCTGTACCACAGAGAGGGGTGGGGAAGACATAAATGCCCTTTCATTATAGGAACTTTACCAGCTATTTTTTCCCTCTATAGATAACCCAATCTGTGAAAGATGCAATAATAGTGTAGTGGGAAACAAAACAAAACAAAATAAAACAAAACAAAACAACAGACGTTGGGGGTGAGGGGGAGAGGGAGGGAATGGGGAGGAAATAAATGAAATAGGAAATACGGGGACTTAAATAGGAGGAAGTCTGGAGGCTGTCATTTTAGTCCGTCGTTGGTGTTTATCATTCCAGGAGCCAAAGGTGCTGTAAAAGTTGTTTTCCCTAGAACTCTCCAAGGAGGGTCAGATTATGTCAGGATATGTAAAGGGACCTCGTTAGGGTTTGCGATTGGGTCTAATTACGTCAGGATACGTAATGGGATGTCATATTTGGCAGGCAGAGTCAAGAGTAAACTTCATGGGAAAATCGATCACATCTGGAGACCCTTTATCCTTTCTGATTTAGTTGGTGCACAGAGGTTCATATGGTTCCCATTTGCTACTCCGTACCAGAGTGAACTCCAATGCGAATCCATATGGGGAGGCCGGGAAGATGCTCCAGCTGGAAGGTCCCCATGAAGCTGAGGATGTCCAAGGCCATCTTGGCAATGTCAATTGCATGCCTGTTGCCATTCCTCTTGGGTAAACCACTGGCTACCATGTAGGCATCGCCAATGGTTTCCACCTGTGGAAACAGTTGCTCATTAGTGGTCCTACCCCTTCAAAAGAAGAAATAAAGAAGAAATAAAAAGCAAGCAGTGGATTGCATATCAGAACAAAAGCTTCTGAGAATTCAGTGTGAGTGTAGCCCCATACTATTTTTTCCGGGACTAGCTCAAGACCAGGTCTCTGCTAATTTCTTTATGGTTTTATAGTCTAGTTAAATGAATGATAAAACAGCTATAAAAGATTTTAACCATATGAAAGTACTTCATAATAATATAAATATTCTAGATGTGGTGACAATTCTATAATGTTTACATAGTCTGAATTGTTGTATATAATCAGGAACACCTGTAATTACCAGAAAAGTCACCTTTAGCACTTAACATTCTTTCTCATGTCCCATTTGACAAAAAATAATTATAGGCCCCTCCAAGTTGTAATGCACACTCTTATTGTATGGTGATTCCAAACACGTTTCTTGTAATAAGTAAATTTGTATCAACAGTATCCTGTAAACATTATTCTTTGACAAAGGAGCTCTCTTTTAATTTTATTTTCAAAATCATATAGTTCACGTTTGTTGAGTAGTTAACTTCTCTTTGCCAACCATCTCTAAATCACATAACCGTTTCCTATCCAACAAGAACTACTGTTCATATGGCTTTCTGACCTACATAGGATGAAGACAGGGCTAAGACAAATCCTAAAAGGGACATCTTCTCTGTGGGTAATAACCATTATAACAGACCGTTACATGAGTGACCTCTAAACTGTACTTGAGCATACAGTATTTCAGGCATATTTTTATCTCAGTAGCCTTCACAATAACCCACCGAGTTAGATGTTATTATCATCCCATTTTACAGATAGGCAAACTGAAACTTGAGAAAGTTAAATGTATTTTATGAGGTCACACAGGTAGGGCCAGTTTGGATTTGAACGAATAGCTCTAATTCTAAGTTATTTGCTCCACAGGCTCTGCTGCTTTTCCAACGTGAAAATGTGGGAATTGAATTCCCTTTATTCTTCTGACTCAGACATTATGAGCCCAAAACTGGTCCGCACTCTAGTCAGATAGAGTGCTGAACTTACAGAATAGTCTCCCTCTTCTTCTTTAGTTTTCTTTGAATGATGCTGGCTATTTCAACAACAACGGATTCCTATTCTACTGGTTAGAACTCCAGTGTCTTCTCTGCTTCCTTTGCAATCAGTCTACACACTGTCCATTTTTTTTTCAAGATGCTTTGAGAGTATGCCATTTTCTCTCAATTTAGTACCCAAAATTCATTCCTGATGAACTTTATATTGTTTCTTTCACACTGCTTCTTAAAGTCACATGGGCATTTTGACTTCTGACCCTTGTTATTCTTCTACTTTGCTTCATTTTTAGCTCAGATTCAACCATGAATTCATTAAATCTTCAATTAGAGAGGACAAGATCTGAGTAATAATAGGAACCAACCAACTTTGGCTCTGCTCACCAGGGGTAGTACAATGATCCCAGCCTGTTAGGTGAAGTGGTTACCTTGTACACATCATGGTGGTCAAGAATGTGGTCAAAACTCTTGTAGATGTCATTGAGCATGTCCACCACTTCCATGGGGGTGCTGTATTTGCAGATGGTAGTGAAACCTACAATGTCACTGAAGTAGATTGTAACTTCCTCATACAATTCAGGCTCCACAATGCCTTTCTCCTTCAGAGACTTTACCACTAGCCTAGATGAGAAAGGGGAAAAAAGATGCCTTTGACCTCGGTAATTATTTTTCTTATCTCGCGTGAATCTTCCAGACAGTAGTAACGATCTACAAGGAATTCTAGAATTTGGGATTCCCACTGAATGGGGTGACCAGGAAGAAAAGACTGGTTGCACGTACTGACTGTAGGAATATATTGCATACATACACATATGATACATGCATTTGAACTCAGAGGAATATATGCGGGTTTAGCATTAACTTGGTACTTGATTATTAACCCTAATACACATGTACTTATAACTCTAGCACCTATATAACCCTCATATGTATACACACTTGCCCACTTTTTGCCAATCTATTGATGGTCAGCTTCTTCTAGATATCGTTCTACATCCAGGAGCTGAAGAAAGTATGTCATTAATTCAAGAGCTTGAATCACTACAGCTGTCAGACCTGACTTTTCTCATCAGAGCCAACAATTTTGCCTCCCAAGCATGTTTTACATGGTATTGTTTAATATTGCTATAAAGGAACAAGGCATTTAAAAATTAACTTTGATATATTCTGAGCAAATTTATTTGATATATTTTTGAACCAGAGTTGGGTCCTTTAAAAAGCAAAGTCAGTCACCATGTAAACAAGTTAAAATTATGGTAAAACTGCAGAAGTCAAATAAAAGCAACTTAGAATATCTTTGTTGCAGAGACAGAAGGAGTAGTCTATCCGACTTAGAATAAAGAGAGAACCACGAAGAAGGAATTTCACACCATACTTCCTGGATGCGCCAAGTTGCCTTGTCATTGAGAAAATGGGTGGGGCCAACATGAGGCTCGCCGCTCCCTGTCTGGCCTTGAGATCCCTCTGTAAAGAATCCAAGTATGGAACCACCAGAATCAGAAAATGGCCGCTGGGAGGTGCCGTGGAGGTCACTGAGAACACTGAGGCTTCAAAAGAAAGTATGACTTTCACAAGGTCTCACAGCCACTAAGGGCAGAGCCAGTACTCAGCAACATCCCACCTTTCGGTCTTTTTATTGCCGGGCATCTCCTCCACAACCCGGGCCTTGGGTATTCAAGGAGACGAGGAAGATCTGGAGGTATGCTGATTGTATTGAGGGAGGAATGTCTGCCATTCTCCCAGAAAACAGTTCATTAACCACAAGGACCCGCAACACTCATTGTGAGAACCTCCAAAGCATCGAGGGAAGTCTTTTCAATTGGTGCAATGACAAAGCCTGGGACCTTTGAGAAACACCTCTTCGATGTGGCTGATTGGATTCTCGGAGGGACTTCTAGGGTTGTTGTTCTTGACCTGCCCAGTATAAGGGTGCAAATTTTTTGAAGGCTACATAAATGTAATGATAAAATTGGATATTTCACCATCTTTACTCATATGAGCTTGGAAGCTAGTGCCTCATCTAGAGAGAGAAACTAATGTTGGCAGATAAATGAAGATCTGTGACTTAACATGGCGAGTTTTGGTAACAGGCTGTTGCTGACACAGACAGATTAGCGAACACAGTAGATGTCTCGGAAAGGTTTCCCACAGGGACGCCTATGTGGCTCAGTCGGTTAAGTGGCTGCTTTTGGCCCAGGTTAGGATCCCGGGGTTCTGGGATTGAGTCCCGCATCGGGCTCCCTGCTCAGTGGAGAGCCTGCTTCTCCCTCTGCCTGCTGCTCCCTCTGCTTGTACTCTCTCTCTGACAAATAAGTAAATAAGATCTTAAAAAAAAAAAAAAGAAAGGCTTCGCACAAGAAGAAAAAACTTCTATTTTAAAGTTTCAAAACCCAAGGGGCACTGTTTAAATAAGTGTTTAAGTAATATCCGGTTCTTACATGCAGTCTTGGTTTATTCGTAATTTTGCCATAAATATTTCTTTTTGATTCTTGTAGTTATTGTTCGTGTATGTTTTAGTTTTCTTTTACGAATATAGATTTTTTTACATAAATTATCAAAGTGAGTTGCCCCGGAGGCATGGTGTATCGCAGCTATTGAAGAAGAGATTTGTGTGTTACATAACCTTTGGCAATCCAATAAAAACATCTACCCAAGGAGATAAAAAGTAGAGCATCGGGAATATAGTCACTATTGTTGTAATAACGTTGTATGGTGACAGATGGTGACTAAAGTTACTGTGGTGAGCACTGAGCAATGTACAGAATCATCAAATCACTATGTTGTACACCTGAAAGGAATAGAACACTGTCAACTATACTCAAAACAAACAAAACATCTGCCATCTAGTGGTCGAAGTGGCACATGACCCCAACGGAGAGAGAAAAATCTGAGGTGGTGAGCCAGCTGTTTCAACTCGTTTGAGTAACATTATTGGTTAAAACCACTGAGGATGACACCCCGGGAAGGCAGCCAGATTATCTGGGGTTGTTTTCCTCACCACTCAGCATTAAAGGCCAGGCAAGGAATTACGCATCTTGAAACAACTAGCATTTATGAAACTCCGATAGAAATTGCCATCTCTGATGGGAATGTTAAGGGCTCCAGCCCGTTTCCAGGGTACCATTCCCGGGCTGTTCCTTGGCACTCTGAGGACATACGGATTCTGCAGTCGGCTCCCTTCGGGCACGGTTGACTGAACAGAGCAAGTGTGTCACTCCCACCTCTTCACTCACGTTTGTCAAAGAGAAACTGCCTCTTTATTAAGAAGACAGCCCCCAAGGACTCGAGACCACTCCTCTAGTAATGAAGAGCTGATATTCCAAATGAAGCATGGGTTCAAAATAAGATAATAATTAGCACGAGTTACATATAAAAGTCATAGCTACCATGTATAACAACCATGGACACTGCAGGTTCTGTGCTGATTACCTTATATCCTGGGCATTATTCCAGGAAATTCGTAGGGCCAGCCCGTGAGGGAGATGAGAAACTGAGGCTTGGATCATGTAGGTAACTTGTCCAAGTTGGCGGTGGAACCATGGTTTGAAGTCAGGCCTAGCTAACCTCAGCTTCCGCGATTTCACCCAGGGCTAAGTCCTAGCTTAGCCTTCATCTCCTAGAACGGTTTATTCTACTTTAACGACAGGAGAACGTGACTGCACCCTTTAGCCCAAGCCTGGTTTCTAGCTCTTCACGTTTTAATTGCTTGCTCCTCTTAACATTGCTTAGTTATCTTCTGAGTACCAACACTCAGAAAACTTGAAACTGGGGATTTCAACCTTCCTTCCTTTCTCTTATGTCCGTAGCTGTGATACTGTTTCACAAAACAGAGGTAAGCCCAGAGAAGCGTCCGTGATGGGGCCTCTGATATGTGGCCCCCACCTCCTCCACTCACGACTGCTCCTACTTCTTGTAATTTGATTTCTACTTTGAGGTGGAAAGAAACAGGCATTTAGTGCCTGCAAGTGCCTTATAGCTCCTAGATTCCATCCAAAAACTGTAATTTCCATTTGAGGTTAAGGAGAGACTGAGAGTAACTTGCCAAAGGTCCCAGACTTAGTAAAAGTGACAAAGAGGTGTTAGAACCCTGGTCGTTCTAACTAACTCCACCACTTACGCTTCTTCTGGGACACCACACAGCCATTGAAAAGAGCCTTTTCCGGGGCGCCTGGGTGGCACAGCGGTTAAGCGTCTGCCTTTGGCTCAGGGCGTGATCCCAGCGTTATGGGATCGAGCCCCACATCAGGCTCCTCTGCTATGAGCCTGCTTCTTCCTCTCCCACTCCCCCTGCTTGTGTTCCCTCTCTCGCTGGCTGTCTCTGTCTCTGTTGAATAAACAAATAAAATATTTTAAAAAATAGCCTTTTCCTTCTCTCTCTCTCTCCATATATATATTAAATATATATATATTTATTTTAATTTTTTAAAGAAGATTTTCTTTTCTTTATTTTTAAGATTTTATTTATTTGACAGAGAGAGGGAGAGAGAGAGAGGACAGCATGAGAGAGAGAGCACAAGAAGAGGGAGTGGCAGGCAGAGGGAGACGGAGAAGCAGACTCCCCGCTGAGCAGGGAGCCCAGCACAGGGCTCAATCCCAAGACCCTGAGATCGAGATCATGACCTGAGCCGAAGTCAGACGCTTAAGCAACTGAGCCACCCAGGTGCCCCTCTTCTAGATATTTACAGTACAAACCAGACCAAGTCTTAGCGAAGTATTTTTTTTTAAACTCAATAGTCTGCTGAAGAATGTACAAAAGGGAAGAATCCTATATAGATACAAAGGAAAAAAAACAATACTAGACAAAAATGCTGATGCTTTCGGCTGGAAGAACAAAGCAGAGCTGTGGAACTGTGTGGAAATCATCCGGCAGGAGGACTTGCCTTACCTTGGGAGCAACATGAAATTAAGTCTGTCGGCTCTGTCCCTCTCTGCCTTGTACAGCTGGGTCCTCTCCTCCACCAGGTGTTCCAGATTCCGAGAATACAGCTGTAGACGTCGGATCAAGGTGTCCATATAACTTTCACTTTTTTGGTCATGAAATAGGCTGTACGTGATAATAGATAAAGAGCATAAACATTCAGTAAAACAGTGGGCAAATACGATACGACAGTTGATTGAAGAAGAAAATAAAGATGGCCAACACACATTTAAAAAAGTTAACCTCAGGAGAAATTAAATAGAAATAGACGTAAGAGTTTTTTTTAAAAAGAAAACAGAATGTTAAAACAATGGTAATCAAGGCAGGTAAGGAGGAAAAACATACACTATGACCTTTCTGGAGGGGCAGCCTGGCAAAATGTGTCATGAACTTGAAAAGTACACACACTGATCAGTCTACCAGCACTACTACTTTTTTTTTTTAAGATTTTATTTATTTATTTGACAGGGAGAGAGACAACACACGCAGGGGGAGTGGGAGAGGAAGAAGCAGACTCCCAGTGGAGCAGGGAGCCCGATGCGGGGCTCGATCCCAGGACCTGAGATGCCCTGAGATGCCCTGAGATGAAGGCAGACGCTTAACGACTGAGTCACCCAGGCGCCCCAGCACCAGCACTACTTCTAGGAATTATCCAAAGGAGGCAACATGAACATGCCGAAAAGTAACTCCGAAAGAAGCCACGGCATTCTTTATAGTACCAAACCTTCAAAAATAACCCAAATGTGTAACAAAACATAATTAAAATATTATGATACAATGGACTATTAATGTATCATTATATACAAATTAGAATAGTTAAATGTACAGAAATGGCAAAAATTATTTCTAATTTTTGAAAACCAGTGGTCATCTACTGACAAATTGATGTTTTTTCTTTCTTATTTTCTTATACCTATTTTCTGAAATTTTAATAACAATTTACAATAAAGGGAGAAACTTTTTCTTTTCTTTTCTTTTTTTAAAGGCTCTAGCAGTGATCAATGCAAGGATAAGAGAAGGATCAAGAAAAGCAAAGCTGAGGGGTGCCTGGGTGTTTCAGTCGGTTAAGTGTCTGCCTTTGGTTCAAGTCATGATCCGTGAGTCCTGGGATGGAGCCCAATGTCTGGTTCTCCCCCTTTCTCTGCCCCTCCCCATGCTCCTCCTCTCTCTCAGTCTCTCTCTCAAATAATAAATAAAAATCTTGGGGAAAAAAAAAAGCAAAGCTGAACCTTCCGTTATCTTCTTAGAACAGACAGCTGGGCTCCTAAAGCAAAAAACCTAACTCCAGCTGATTCATTAGGCCAAGGAGACTTCGACAAGATGCCAGCTTTTGCCAACGCTGGGACACAGGGAAGGCTTGGTGAAGAGCTTGGTCAGGGGGTACACTGAGTGCCCGCAGGGTTGTTCAGGATCAAGATAATGTTTATAACGTATATGGCGCCATTGACGGGGCTGAATAGACCCTACCATTTATTATTACAACAACAGTTGTAAATTACCACTTCCCAGTTCAAGGAGAAGATGGCCTCCGTCATAATCCCCTGGGGTGGGAGGGATGTTTGTTAAAAATTCGAGACATTTCTGAGTCCTACCACAGACTTAAATAACTGGAAACCACTCAGCTTGGGATAATGAAACAGTATTTTTTAACAAGTTCCCCAGGGGGATCTTCCTTGAAGCCACTAGTATAGAATCTAGTTGGCTGAGGGAGCACGTGTAAGGAACGAAGAAAGATTATCCTCCTTCGTGATGAATTGATTCAATTAAAACAGTTTTCTCAACCTTGACTGTGTATTTTAATCACTGGAGGAGCTATTAAAACTCCTGATGCCAGCCTGCACCCCGGAGCAACGACATCGGACTCTCTGGGGCAGGACTCTGGCGCTGGTCTTTTAAACGCCACCCCCAGGCGATCTCAATGTGCAGCCAAGTTTGAGAACCACCCTATTCAAGGCTAAGCACTGGGGGCCCAGTTTATCCTCATGAGTTTGCATTTCATCTGTCACATACAGTCTCATCTGATCTTAGTAAAAGGTCTGTGAAGGAATGAAAAATGGGCAAGAATTACATCATTTATTATTTTCTGCTTCTTTCCCACAAATGACAGATTAGATGTACCAATCAATGACCACACTTTCATGATTTCACTCGACCTCATCTCAGCCTTGGGCTTTTAGACTCATTAAGTATCTGAATCTTTGACTTAATGACAACTATGGAAAATTAGAACTGGAAGGAATTACAGAAATCGTTTTATTCAAATCCAGTTTTACTAAAAAGAAAATTGACATCCAGTTAAGGTAAGCGTTTTGCCCAATGTCCCACAGCAAGCTATTACTAGGAAGTCCAGAAATTGGATCTCCTAACTCTTACTTCACGGTTCTTCTTCTCGCTCTGCACTGTATGTAACTGAAACATGGAAAATCTAGAATTCAACCTTACTGGGTAATTGTGTGCCCCCCCTTTTTTTAACCCTGAATTATAATCTGATTGAGGGCACAAGTCTTAAGTACCAAAGGCCAAAGTTGCTGATTTTAAGATCTTAAGAAACTTCTTGATCTTAAGAATTATCCGGGGGCTTTGCAGACTCATAGGACTTATGCTAGACTTCTAAATCCTAATTACCTGCAGAAGGGTCAGGGAACTATATATATATTTAAAGATTTTATTTATTTATGAGAGAGAGCCTGAGCACATGAGTAGGGGGGAGAGGCAGAGGGAGAAGCAGACTCCCTTCTGAACACTGAGCCAGACCAGGGTCAGGGGACAGGGGGTGCTTTATCCCAGGACCCCAGGATCATGATCTGAGCCAAAGGCAGATGCCTAACCGACTGAGCCACTCAGGCGCCCCAGGGAAGTATATTTTTAACAGACATATTTATGATCAATCAGAATTTATTTTTTAATCAGGCAAGTGTTGCCCTTGAGTATTTAACTTTTCAAGTGATTATCCCCTGAGAAAACAGTCTGTTGGTCTCCATCTCCTTGTAATTTTTTCGAGACAGGTGTTGTGGTCTGGGGTTTTTCATTAGAACGGGCATTCTATTCTGAGGTGCCACTGAATGTCAACTATCATTAGAAAAATCTGAAATTAGTGAGGAAAAGTAAACATTTCAACAATACCCAAATATCTTGGCCAGTGTGGACTCAATTTTCTTGAAATCTGGTCTCTTCTCCGGATCTTCCTCCCAGCAGTTTTTTACGAGTAGATAGACCTGAAGGAAAGAAGGGGTGGATTGGCTCAGGGGGCGGTATCCAAGCCCACTGTCTTCCCTCCATGGGAGTAGTTGAGGCATGGAATATTTTTAGAACAACTCAACTCTGACCATGAGGATGAACTTGCTGGGTCCCCCTCAGTCTGTCTCTGCTCTGCCCTCTGCACCACCTTGCCTCATCCTTCTAAAGGAATGAATGGAAGGAAGCATTTCTCCCCTGAGAGAACATGTGACAAAAACTATAGATCTTCTCTCGATGAGAACTACAAAATGTTTGTTGTCGCACTAGAGTGATCTAGTTCAGGGGTTAAACAGACACATGTCCTAAATTAATGAAAAATGTGATACCGATTTGGACAAGGCTGGATTGTTGGGAGAGACAAAATGCTTTACAGAAGTTCGCAGGGTTTCTGTCACAGAGGACAATAAATCGTTGGGGTCGGTGGGTATGAGGCAGTGACTCTAACTGGAGGCTCTTCCACAAAGGTTTCCAAAGGGCTTATCAGCAGAATCACCTGGGGAGGTTTCCAGTTTCTTATGCCCAGGCCCCACCCCAGGAGATTCCGACTTCCAGCAGTCCCTCCTTGTCTGAGTCAACCACGGTCCAGAATCAGATGACCCTCTTTCTGACCTATCGGCAGGGTCAACAGTAACCTAACAATACCTCACAGCCCCTGTGTCATCACTTAGCTTTCTCTCATCATGTGGGCATCTTAGCATCTCACATCAACACAAGAAGGGTGAGTACAGTATAAATCGATATTTTGGAGAGAGAGAGAGACTGACCACAATCACATACCTTCTATTACAGTATATTGTTATAATTGTTCTATTATTATTGTTGTCAATCTCTTACTGTGCCTAATTTATAAATTAAACTTTACCATAGGTATGTATTTATAGGAAAAAACCTAGTATATACAGGGCTCAGTATTATCCGTGGTTTCAGGCATCCATTGGGGGTCCTGGAACGTATCGTGTACATTTCTCTATTGTTTCTAGGTGCTGACAGATTCATTTGTAAATCAGCAGGTAGCATTTATAAGCCTAATAAGTGTGTCACATGGACACCTTGATCTTTTAGCTCCTCAACACTGAGGATGGGATACAGGCTTCAGGAGCCAGCTCTTTCTTGAGTTGGGAGAGGTGAGAAAGGACGTGGGGAGTGTGGCAGGCTGATAATGGCACCCAAAGGGAATGTCTGAGTTCTGGCCTCTGGAGCCTGTGAGTGTTACCTTATTCGGAACAAGGGCTGTTGCAGGTGGGCTGAAGTAAAGGCCCAGGAGATGGGAACCCTTATTGTGCAGTATCTAGGTAGGCGCATGTAGTCACATGAATCCTTATCCAGCGGGGAGGTGGAGGGAGATTAGACCAAAGAGGAGACAAGATTGTAACCATGGAGGCAGACATAGGAGTGTTGTGGCCACATGCCAGGAATGTCAGTAGCTCCCAGAAGCTCCCAGAAGAAGCAAGGAATGGATTCTCCCCTAGAGCTTCTGGAGGAAGTATGACCTTGCTGACAACTTATTTCAGACCTCTGGCCTCCAGAACCATTAGGCAGTAAATTTCTGTTGTTTGGTCCACCAAGTTGCTGGTAATCTGTTAGAGCAGTCCAGAAACTCATGTAGGGAGATGCACTCACCTCCAGTTCTTTTTCCTCTGCCGTTTCTAGGAATAGGTCTGGGCGGAAGGGTTTTACTCCGTTGGCGTTCTCCACTCTGAAAATCTTCTCTGATGGGATGAGAATAATTCAAATGACAAGAAAGAACGCAGCATGAAAACATTCTAGCCACAGCCAGACTTTGAACTGGTTCACCCCGCCCTGGATGGGTGCCCAGTGAGAATGTTGCAGAACCCAGGCCAGCACCCAACAGGATGAATGAGCCACCAGGTGAAGGGGTCCGATACCCACTCCTACCCAGGAGGTTAGCTTAAGGTTCCTAAGCCTTTAAAACGTAACTCGGATACCACTACCTTTAGTAGGCTTCTTCTAAGACTCTAACACGCCTTCCCTGTATCCCTCAGACACCCACCCCCCAGAGAGTTGAGACCTGGGACATAATAATTGCTCAGCAAGCAAGGACTGGATGAATGGAAGGAAGCATTTGCCCCCCGCTGAGAGGACCTGTGACAAAAACTGTAGATCTTCTCTCAGTAGGAACTACAAAATGCATGTTGTCCCACTAGAGTGATCTAGTTCAGGTGTTAAACAGATACTCGTCTTTTATTAGGATCAGAAGGAAGGGGGGGCAGGGTAAGGAACGAGTCTCTAACTGACAATAATACTGCCGGTGACAACATCCTGTATGTTACGCTCTTCAGAGCATTCTAACATTCATACTGCCAACCCCTCCAAGACCCCTGTGCGGCGTGCGGGGTGGATATGTCATTACTTTTGCAGGTGAGGGGACTGAGCTGTGGTCACAAAGAGATGAGCGTCTTAGCCTAGAACGCGGGCTCCCAGAGAGCACAGATGAATGAGTCTGACTCTTACCGTTCTGGTCCCGACAGCTCAACGTGAAGAAGGTTTCTCTCCGCAGGATGATCTCCTGGGCGATGATCCCGTAGCTGTACACATCTCCTTTCTGGGAGATGCTGGCTTGGCGGAGGTGCTCCGGGGCTGTCCACAGGTCTGTGCGTTCAGCATTGAGATTGCGAAATTGAGGGAGATGAGTGGCCCATAGGTCTCCAACCCGCTTCTGTTCTTTAAGTCTCTATACCATGCTCCCTGAATCCAAGTGGCCCTGAATTTGTATGTCCCAACCTTTGGAGGAGTTTATGCTAATGCTGGTGATAGGGGGAGAACACTGACTATGAAAAAAAGCTGACTGTGAAATGCCAGGATTTGGGTGAAGTCACGTGGCAACGTCTTCCCTAAAACTTCTAGGATCCTAGTGCTGAAAACCCTCGAGCCTACTGAGAATAGCACCTGGTATATCAGGAAATATTTGTAGAATGAGTGCAGTAGAATATGAGGGGCTGAGGATTTAATAGCTTTTGGGACATATGGCATACATCTACGAAAGCCTTCATAAATAAAAAATATATGTTTATATATTTTTATTATAAAATATAAAATACATTTGTATACTTTATGTCACCTAAAAATATTATGTTTAATATATATGCACACATGTTTAAATGCATTTAAATAAAGAGCCTATCACTGATATTTTGCAGGTGGGACGTATTGGCAGCCTCTAAATCCGCTATTGCTCACAGATGTGTTTTCTTGGGTTCCCACGGTATCCTTTAAAAAATAATGCATACAATCTGGGCGCCTGGGTGGCTCAGTCCGTTAAGCATCTGCTTTCAGCTCAGGTCATGATCCCAGGGTCCTGGGATTGGGTCCCGCATTGGGCTCCTGCTCAGCAGGGAGTCTGCTTCTCCCTCTGTCCCCTCCACCCCTGCTCGTGCTCTCCCGCAAAAATAAACAAATAAAATATTAAAAAATAATGCATACAGTTTGCTCACATTTTACTCTGTGCTTGCTGCTTGCTAACGCTTCCATGCAGTCACCCAAGTGCAGCGCCCCTGTGTTCCGTGTTTGCTTCCTACAGACACTTGGCTTTCGAGCCCTATCACACAGCTTATTTAGTAACAATAAGGGCATACAATTAATTCTCCTCCATCCCATGTAAGTTTTCTAGGATCACCTAGCTCCTTCTAAACTTATTACGATTTCTGTCTTCGGCAGTTTCAATGAAAAACATCTATAGATTCATGTCGGGAGGTCAGGGGCCTGCTGAGGCACGTTTTTCTCATTTGGTTTGCCATCCAAGCGTTCATTACCTTTTTGAATTTATGTCTTATTAATTTATATGACTTGTGATTCATATACGATTGATCCTAATGGTTTGGGGTAGTAGGAAAGGTAAGATCTACGTATGCTAAAATTTTGGGTAATCAACAGCAAATAGATGGATAGGTATAACTGAGTGATGGTCAAGAGGAAAGCATTTGACCAGCAATTCATCTGATTTTGCGTCGCGGTGAGTCATCTAATGAAGGAGATTTGTTTCACCGCACGAGGAACCATGCTTGACACGTGGTAGATATTCATTAAGCACTTTTTGGATTGAGTCCAATGTCATCTTATGCTTGATGAGACTGAAGAAGTAGGAGCGGAATTGTAATTTTTCTTTCATTTATTTACTTTTTAAATGCATTTTATTTATTTTAAGTAGGTTCCGCACCCAGTGTGGAGCCCAACGTGGGGCTTGAACTCCCAACCCTGAGATCAAGACCCGAGATGAGACCAAGAGTTGGACACTTAACCAATTGAGCCAACCAGGAGCCCCATAATTATTATTTTATTAAGGGAAAACTAAAGGATTGTCAAGTAGAATTAGAAATAGAATTTAGGTTTTGGATCGAGGTGGTATTTTGAGGCATTATATATGAGTGCCAAAATTCTGAGGCTGTTTGACCCTGAGTTATAGTAAAAAATGGATAAATGTTCAATATGAAAAACATTTCATTTCATTCATTCAAAACTTTATGCATTGCAAATCACTTTTCTTTGTGTTACTTGTTTTGACCCTTATCACAATGCAGAAAGGGATAAGTAAGACTGTATTTTACTAATAAGAGGGTTTTTTTCCCTTATCATTATCATTTCTTATTATCACAGATAACTGAATGAGAGTTTAGAAATAGGTCTTCGGCCTTGAATTCTATCTTCTTGGGCAAATGTCTTGGGCTCTTGGAGCCTCAATTCTGTCTTGAAGGAAGAGGGTTAGACTAGATGATTTCTATGTCTCTCGCGACTCTAACCTTGTCTATTTTTTCACCCAGTTCTGCTTCCGCAGCCAGTAAGCACTTCATGATTTCCTCGCTGATATCAAGAAACACACAGATGAAGGAAACCCACAGAGGAGGCTTGCTCAACTCAAGAAGCACTGGTTGAAAACTGACAAGGGTGAAGTGCTGGAGAATGAGCCAGCTGTTTCCTCTTGTGGCTTCAAGTCTTTATTTCCTGATCAGCATCACCACTCCCTGACCACCTTAAATGGACTCGTGAGAATTTTTTTTAAGTGGGAAACCAGTAAAATGTCATTCATTACAAACCTTTTTTTGGAGGCAAAATGGAATTGCAGCCAAAATCAGTGATCTTCACCACCATTCTACTGTCCACCACGCAGTTGGTGGATTTCAGGCGGCCATGGACTTCGGTCTTACTGGAGTGCAGGTACGACATGCCCTGTAATTTTTCGGGTGACAGGGAAACAAAGATAGGACACTGTTCAGCTGCTTGATTATTTTAAAGAAAGGAATGACATTTCAGCAAGCAGATAGAATCACATTATCAGATTTTAAATGTAGTTCCATTAAATTTACTTTAAAAATATTGTTAATGCCCTCATATTTGCCTCAGCACTGTATCTGAAGAGGCAACTGTCTAAAGCCTGTAGTTAAATAGTTACATCTAATATGAAACAAAGTGCTGATCCGAATTTTTTTTTTTTAATTAAATGTTTCTGCTGACCACTTATTCGATCTGTGATCTTGGGTATATCTCTGGTCCTTTACCTCAATTAAAAAAATATGAATACGACAGCCTTGCCTTTCTGAAAGAAGGGGCTAGGCTTGTTATTTCCCAAAATATCACTGGGCTCATTCTATTTTGAAAGAGAATGTTTCCTTCAGGTATGAAAGGGGAAGGCCCCCCCAACCCTAGGTTTTTGGGTTGCTGTGTTTCCCTCTGGTGGCCAGAGGTGTCCTTGCAGAAAGTGGTTTCCAGCCCAGATCACAGGAGTGAAAAGTGGCAAAGAGGGTGGAGATCCTATATTTAAAAACTGATTCTGATCCTAGATGACTTAAGACTATCAAACAGCTCAATCTTCGGACTTTTTTTCATTCTTGAATGAGGTCCTGGTCATTGGTGTCCACTTCCTTTTTCTTATCTGAGAACATACATGTTCAAATTCATTGTTGCCTGGTGCAAGAGGGTTGCCTGCCCTTAATAATTTCTCATAAAAAGTTGAAGATTGTTGTCTTGCCTGCAGCTTAATATGATTTAGCTTTCCAGCGAGTTTATGAAAATGTGTGCCCCAAACTCAGAGTAGGAAAAATATAATAATAAAAAGAATAGCTTGTCATCGAACATTTACTTGTACCAAGCATCGTATGAAGCACATGCATTCTTTACGAAATCCTCACAACAGCCCTCTGACATGTGTCCTATTTTTACTATCATTTTACAGATGAAGAAACCAATGCTCAGAGAGGCTGAAAGCCTGCTAGGTCTGTTTTCCTACGTCTCGTTTGCATAAATGCCTTTTGTGTTTATAGGTCTCTTACCTTAGCAATATCATACAAGACCGAGATCTTAAACTCCCAGTCCATGAAGGTACCATCAGGGTAGGAGATGGTGTCATTTAAAACTTCCTGAACGGCAGAAAAAGAAAAGGGAGAAGTTGTTGCGAGGAGGGATACTGTGGAGAGATGATTACAGGCTAATAATAATCTTCTAATCACGGGGCCTGGGGCTCAGAAACCAACTGAAACTCCATCATCCTGGTTTTCCTGAATATGTATTTCTCTTCTTTCCTACGAAACATCGGGTGGCTCTCACCGCAATGGAATGAGCAGGAGACACCCCTAGCATCCCAAATCCTGGTTCTTCCACCAGCCAGGGGTAAAGGAATGAGCAGACACCTGCCAGGAGCATGGGCTGTCAGCCCGATTCACAGGTGGGCTGTGGGCTCTAGCTCACTGAAATTCCTCCAGTGTGTTTCAACCAGGAATCGCTATTCAGGAATCCCTTCCTTAGGCTTATGTTTATGATCGGTTGCATCCATTACCTTACAGCCCTACGTTTTCTTTACATTTACCAAGTCCTCTGTCAATAAGACACAGTTCTTATAATTCGTATGAATTGTAGAATTTTGAACTCACCATTTTAATATGATGATGGTTCGATCAAGATACAGGGTTTTAGCGGAGCTAATAACTGTTCCTCATAGTAATACTCAAACAACCAACAATAGCCCGGTCTGACCTTTAGTTTTAAGGGCTCAGCACCAGTAATTTCCAAAGAAGGGTCCAAAGTCATTAATCATTTCAGATAAGGCTGCCTTGGCCGTGGGTACCAGGCCAGGTTAAGGGAAGGAAATTATGAGCAGACAGACTCTAAAGTAATTCTTTCCCTTAGCACCTGACATAGTTTATATATTTTCATTTATGATCTCTTCTCCCTATGAAAATGTAAACTCTGTGATAATTTGTGTTCTGTATCTGCAATATCTAGAACAATGTCTGGCATGTATGGACGACTTCTAAGTATTTGTTGCATAAATGAATCAACTGTTCCTAATAAGATTAGTCAACGTTGTTGTATATTTATAAGATGGGAAGTCTATTGTTTTAATCTAGGGAGAGACTTGTTCATTTGTTTCCTTACAAAAGTAGGTTCCGACGGGATTTGCCATGGATTGAAGCCTAAAGGGATTAGGTCAGGGAGCGGACTATAAAGTTTGCATTGGCACAGTCTTTGCTTTGAGACTCAAGACACAAAGGACGGGTTTCCTATAGAAGGGCCTTCTGTCTGCTCCCAACAGGAGTAAACAATGCCAGAAGGGGGCCCAGGACCACTCAGATAATAGAGGTTTCCTACTTTAGGGCAGAGAGCCAAAAATACTACCTAAATGTTGACTGGGCATTTTAGGGATGAAAAGGCCATGTGAAACCCTTTGACTAGGCCCTGTTAATTGGTATTCTAAAATTTCATCTCATGGAAATCAAATGAATTGGATTTGGTCTAGCCCTCCTATCAACAACATTTCTATAGGTGGTCCCTGACTTACAATGGTTTGACTTACTTTTTTTTTTTTTTTTTTTTTTACTTTATGATGGTGTGAAAGTGATATGTATTCAGTAGAGACCATACTTCGAATTTTGAATCTGGACCTTTTCCCCGGGCTGGCGATTCATGATGCTGGGCAGGGAGCCGAGGCTCCCTGCCAGCCACTTGATCACAGAGTAAATAACCAATAGACTTACAACCGCTCTCTGCTCATACAGCCATCCTGTTTTTCATTTTCAGTACTGTGTTCACTGCATTACATGAGATGTTCCACCCTTTATTATAAATAGGCTTTGTGTTAGATTTTGCCCAACTGTAGGTTAACGTAACTGTTCTGAACACGTTTAAGGTTGGCCAGGCTAAGCTACACTGTTTGGTAGTTTAGATATAGTAAATGCATTTTTGACTGAAGATATTTTCAACTTACGATGGCTTTATGGGGATGTGTAACCCATTGTAAATCAAGGAAGCTCTGTAATTTTGAAAGACCTGAAATTGTTGTTGTTAGGAATGTGTGTTTACCTTACATCAGCATCAATTTAAATAATACTTTTCAGCACCAATTAAAATGATCATATGATTTTTCTATGACCTTTTGATACGATGTATTAATTATAGTAATATTTTTTCCTTTCCTAGACTTAACCATATCTGATTATATTATGCTTTTTATATACAACTGGCTTAGACTTACTAGTATTTTATTTATAATTTTTCCATCTAATTCCATAAATGTGGTTAATCTTAATCATATTTTACTATCAACTTTATGCTAGCCTTGTTCAATGTCAAATGAATTTAGAAGACGTTCATTTTTCATTTAATACTAGGATAGTATTTATGTGGACAATGAGAATTACTTTTTCAAGTTTTAAAGAGATAAGCTGAATCTGGTATTCTCTATAATGGAAATTATAATTTCTTTTATTATTATTGTCCTACTTAAGCTTTTAGCTTTTGAGTCAAATTTTCATGTTTATATTGTTTCTGAAATTGATTTTTCCTCTTTTAAGATTTCACACTTTAATAGCCACGAGGTATTCTTTCATAACTGAAAATATCTTTTTCATAGCTTTATTTTTTATTCCCGTTTTTGGTATTTTTGTTTTAAGAATTTTAATTAGATATATGAGAGGCTTTTATGTTTTTTTCCTTCCAAGTTTTTATTTAAATTCCAGTTAGTCGACATGCAGTGTCATGTTAGTTCCAGGCGTAGAATTTACTGATTCAACATCGCACAACACTCGGTGTTCATCAAAACAGATGCCCTCCTTAATCCCCATCACCCACTTAACCCATCCCCTACCCACCTCCCATCCGGTCACCATCAGTTCGTTCTCTACAGTTCAGTCTGTTTCTCGGTTTTCCTCTTTTTTTTTTTTGACCCCCTATGCATCTGTTTTGTTTCTTAAATTCCACATATGAGTGAAATCATATGGTAATTTGTCTTTCTCTAATTTACTTCACTTAGTCTAATACTCTCTAGCTCCATCCATGTTGTTGCAGATGGCAAGATTTCATTCTTTTTTATGGCTCAGTAATATTCCATGGTATATATATATACCACCTCTTCTTTATCTATTCATCTGTCAATGGACGTTTGGGCTCTTTCCACAATTTAGCTAGTGTTGATAATGCTGCTATAAACATCAGGGCGTGTGTGTCCCTTTAAATTAGTATTTTTGTATCTTTTGGGTAAATACCTAGTATTACAATTGATGGATCATAGGGTAGTTCTATTTTTAGCTTTTTGAGGAACCTTCATACTGTTTTCCAGAGTGGCTGCACCAGGTTGGATTCCCACCAGCAGTGTAAGAGTTTCCCGTCTCTCCACATCCTTGCCAACACCTGTTGTTTCTTGGGTTGTTAATTTTAGCCATTCTGACTGGTGTCAGGTGGTATCTCATTGTGGTTTTGATTTGCATTTTCCTGATGATGAGTGATGTTGAGCATCTTTTCATGTGTCTGTTGGCCATCTGGATATCTTCTTTTGAAAAATGTCTATTCATGTCTTCTGCCCATTTTTAAACTGGATTATTTGGTTTTTGGGTGTTGAGTTTTATAAGTTCTTTATAGATTTTAGATACTAGCCCTTTATCAGAGATGTCATTTGCAAATACCTTCTCCCATTCCATAGGTTGCCTTTGAGTTTTGCTGCTTGTTTCTTTTGCTGTGCAGAAGCTTTTTATTTTGATGAAGTCCCAATAGTTTATTTTTGCTTTTGTTTCCCTTGCCTCAGGAGATGTGTCTATTAAGAAGTTACTGGGGCCAATGTCAAAGCTTTTATGTTTTATATTAAAAAAAACAACCTCATGAAAGCACTTTAAAATTCTATCTTTTTAATAATGATTAAACTTTGTAAGTTTTCTTTCCTTAGGCCATAGTTGTTCTTCTAAATTTTGCATTGAATAGATTATTTTTTTTAAGAGAAAATAGCATTTAGGGCTATTCTTTTTTTCCTTGAGGATAGGTTTGAGTTTATGCCACACATTTTGAAAGCTACTCTTCTTTTTTTAATTGAAGCTTATTTAAAAAAATTCTAAGTGATTAATTTAAAAATTTTATTATTTAAAAATTGTATTGTATTGTGAATATTTGGACCTCTTTGAAGTTGCTGCTGCCCTGATTCTTAGTATTTTGGCTTTGTTGTAGGGAGGACAATGAGGTTATTTTTAAGAAAATTAAGAAACGGGATCTGAATGTAGCCCAAAGACAGTGACCACACATCCTTACTTGCTTGGACCCAGCTGCAGTTTATATCTGCTATGCCAACAAAATTGCTATAGGACCCCTTTCCTTCTCAAAGTATCCTGATAATAACTATATGGTCACCCTATCCAAAAGTATTTAAAAGGCTGAAAGCTCTTGTAACATATGCCCGGAAAATGCTAAAGGTGAGGTGCAAATATTTCAATGCTCTTTGATGCAATTATCCTGTATTCCTGCCCATTTCCCCATTCTAGTTCTGTTTCTGCTTGAAACCCGACTTTGTTTCTTGTATGAAAACGGTTCTCATATATGCCTGCCCTTCTGAACTACCCAATGATTTCATATTCCTCACTTGAAGCTTTGTTCTTCCCAAGAACTTGGTTCAGCCCTGTCTTACTTTCTCTTTCTGCTTTGGACTTGCTCAGCCAGAAGGCCTGACCACATCTGGCAATTCCTGGGCCATCCTCAACCTCCCAAAGGAGAGAAGGGTAGGAATTTAGACTGTAGCAGAACCAGGACCTATGGACAGTTCTCCAGTGCTTATTTGGTTAAGGTTGACTATCCATTTTTCTCTTAATGCAAGAGCAAGTATGCAAGTAAAATAAAATGAATTTAGAGGTGATCACTCACTTTCCCACATCTGTTCTCTGGCTTTTCAAGTCTACACTCCTACTTTTTGCTTTTTTTTTTTTTTTTTTTTGGTAAAGATGTAATAAGACTTGTTGACAAAATCTAAGTGACCCAGTTGGGAAGCATGCGGACTGTGCCACTTTTCCCTGATAGTTCTCTGATATTATTTCACTGGGTAAATGTTCAACATTTCTACTAAATATTTTTCCCCGTGTGTCTGGCCAGTTAGGAAATTGGAAATGATCACGGTTCCTTACCCGGAGGGACCCTCTCTCGCAGTATTCGATCACCCCAAAGATCATGGTATCAAGCTTCACTGTGCCGTAGAACTTGGTGAGGTTGTAATAGTCAATCTGAAGCAACTAAGATAACATGTTGAGTTACAAAGCAAGTCAGCCACAGAGCAGTGCCACGGTAAAAATTAATACACTAATAAAACATGTCATGCTTTAGGTCTTTGGGAAGACCTACTGTTCCCGATACATTGCAATGCCAGTACATTCCTTACTGACACTACATCTTCAACAGTTTTCCTTTTATCACCAACGAGGGCCATTTTCAAGGACATGCTAATAGATTTCTAGTATGTTTTACACCATCAAACACCACTCTTCAACTTCTGTTGGTAGAATTTTCAACAAAGAGAAGTAGAGTCTCCCATTTCTTGGTCTGAGGACTTTTTCTTGGTGTCCACCCCCAATAACATCGGGATCCGCCAGGGACTTCAGTGCTCAGGGAGGATGGAGTGAAGTTATTTCTCATTTAAGGATTTCAAGTAAGAGACACATACCTTGTTCAATTCTATCTTCTGTTTCTCCGTGAAATTGCCATCGTTGTGCTTGAGATCCTTTAGAATCACTCGCTGCAAAGAGCATTTGAATTAAGGAGATAATGTTGTAGCATGACCACTTATGTGCATATTATAATAATTTGGTGTGTGTCTATCTTTCCTGTGTACTGTAAGCTCTTGAAAGCAGTGACACAATTTTATTGATGTTTATATCCCGGGTGCCTAGTACCTGGCATAGGCTCAGGTTTGAATGTTTCTTTAAGAATGACTAAATGAGAAGGGAGGGCCCGGGGAGGAAAGAAGATCCAAAACCCCTGTGTGGGATTGTCGTATTCCCACTGCAGTAAGCCACAATATCATTCTAGGGTGGCTTGGACTGCTCTGAACTCTTTCATTTCTCCTTTTCCTTCCTATTCTCCCCTGCTCTTAAAAATTCTATTTGTCCTTCAATTTGTCCAGGATTGTGAGTTTTGTAAGCCGTGAAGCAGAGCCATGCCCATCCCTGTGAAAAGCTCCAGGAACAGCCCCTGGGGTCAGCCTGCACCATTGCACAGTCAACATCAGGAGCCAGGGCAACGATGGGCAGAAGGCCTGGAACATAGCCTGACTGAGAGTTCAGAGAAGCAGAGGAGACTAGTCACCTTTTTGTCGTATTTGCACTGTCGGAGTCTCTGAATTGTATCTCGTCTCTTGTCATCGTCGATCTAGCACAAGAAAAGGCTAATTATTATAGACACTTCATACTTGTCCCATGTACTATGAAGGCAGACAGCCTCTGCCAGCTGGGCGTATCTGTTGGTTCACAGCATGGGGCAGGCTCCTGGCAAAACTGTGACCATGGTCTTGTGTTTCCCTGTCACTACTCACTTTCCCTCTCCACTAGGGTCTTCTTTCCAGATGTCTACCTCTCATGCTTACCTCTGGGTCTTCCTCCCTCTTCTTCCCTTCTTAAGGGAAGGCCTATGTCAGCCAGGGATTCCTTTGCTTCCTCCTCTCCTGGCCCATTCTGCTGGGAATCACTGCCTGTAGCTAGAGACAGGTGCTCCGAGGGGAGCCTGTTGTGCACTTGAGTTGCAAACCCACACCACAGGGTCCAATTAGCAATGCAAGTGAGGACACTGGGTGGGTGTCCAAGCGGGGGGCAGCCCCATCAGCTCTGGATTCAACCTAGAGTTGCCAGATTGTCTGATTTGTCAAAAGAAGCTGGTAATATGGATTTTCTTATGCCATTCCAAAATCTTTATATTTGGTGATTAATTTTAAAAGATGTTAAATATTGACTGAAACACCACACACACACACACACACACACACACACACACACACACACACACACTGAGCCCTGCAGGCTAAATATGGCACTTGGTCTGCCAGACTTCTGGTCTCAAGGCAGAAAAAAGATTGAGAACTATTGCCCCTTTTAATTTGGTTCTCATAGAAACCTGTGATGTATTATAATATTGGTTAAAACTTACCTCATAGGACCTTTTGAAATGTGAGCGAAATAAACTATATCAAATTCCAAGCATGATGCCTGGCACAATGCAGATTAATAAATGTCAGATGTCTTCTCTTCCTCTTCTCATTTACTAATGGGCCACATACGGGTTAAATGACACTGTCACATACGGGTATGCCAAAATCTGAGCTTGCTGCCTTGTCTCATATTCTTTTTACTGAGCCCTCGATTAGGTCATTTAAGCTATTTGAACCTCAGTACTTCTTCTGGGAAATTCTAACTGACAGGGGTACTGGGCATCAAATGCAATAAAGTTTGTGAACTTTTCTTGCAAATATAAGTGTTTTATCCTTAAACAAGTTATCTTCGTCTTCATTATTTTCATCTGTTACTCATCCCTTTGACCTTCCTGACTTCTCTCCTTGTCTGGCTGCTTTGGTTTTCTGCCCCTTTCTGTCCTAGTACAGGGATGTACTCTTTCTCATCCCGTCCCTTGGTCTTGTTTCCTTATCTCTGCCTTCAGCGCACATCCGGGACTTGCACCATTTCCTGTCTGCTGGGCCGGCATTTCCCCCTCTGGCCGGCTTTGGCTGACCTCCTTGCGCTTTCTCCCCACTCCACCTGACTCACAGGGCCGGAGGGCCTCTCCTGACACCTAGTCCTTGGCCACCTGCTTCCCAGCCTGCCTGAAACTCAGCGTGACCATGATCCCCCATGCCCCGAATCACCTCTCCGTTCCCTCCTTTAAGCTTACTGTCCCAAAGACTTAGTCCTTAGCCAGGTGAGTGGCTAATCTGATGAATTAATGTATAAAAATTCTGAAATGTCTGATGAGGGATGGATGGTTTATATTTCTAGGAATATTTACATTTCAAGAAAACGGAGACACAGTATTTTAGGCTTCATCAAAAAGAACAAATATGAAGTGTGGGGTTTGCGGCAGTGGGGGAGGCTTGTGAGGAGCGGAGGCATGGCTGGATGTGTGCAGAGGTGGGCCACGTGGGAGCTCGTCCCGGTGTCATACCAGAGGTGGAGATGCACTCACTCCTTCTAGAGGTCTCCTCCCCCCCTTCCTGGGGTACTGCCAATTAGTCATTTGGATCCAAAAATTCTCCCTTGGGAAGTCCAATAGTCTTATGGTCATTTGTACCTTTCTGTGAATTACTGCAAGATGGATTTTACCCTGACACTTGACTGAGATAAGAGTGGTCTTTGCAAATAGAAGTTTTATGTGTGAGGTTCCCAATGCCACAGGAAGGTCAGTCAGAGCAGGAGCATTGCTGGAAGCAAGGGAGACCTAGTCCTTGTACAGCATGAGGGGATCCTAGCTCTTAGAGTGCGACAGGCAGGAGTTGGGTGGCATGCCAAGACTGGTAGGGTGGCTCTAAGAACACACCTGACCCAGGCTGCAATTTTACTTTTGCTGATTTTAGGCAGGGAGGCATCTCAAGTCATATTATCCTATCGACTTGGCCCTAGGCTGAGGAACCCCACTAATCCCGTCATGTGGAGGTTCTGGGTCTCCCTCATCTCTTAATGTGCTTTGGTATAAAAACTCTGTAAGAATATGGTGACTAGTAGGTTTTAGGATCTTAGACTTCACAGTTAGACAGACTAGGTTCAAACTGTGACCATGTTCCTGGAGTTCTAGTCCTGTTACCTCAGGCTCGGGGGAAGATGAAATGGGTCAATGCCTCTGGCACGTGAGAAGTGCTCAGTAAGCCTCAGTTCTTATTATTTGCAGGAATCCTACTCATAAGCCGTGTGTGACCCCGCACTGTTTCCTAACCCCACATCCTTTCGTTTCCTCATCAGCAAAGTTATGATGAAGTTTAACTCGTGAGCTCCTTGTGGCGAGCACTGCAGGTGAGATGATTGGGCTCTAGCCTTGGCTGCACCGAAGGGGAGTGATTATTACTTGCTGCTGTTGTATGTCCTGGCTGAGGGAGAATGCAGGCAAACGTCAGCAGAGGCCTCTTTCTTCAGCGATGAGCAATAAGCCATACATTCTTAGCATGGGCAGAGCTTAGCCAAGGCTTAGGGGAGCTCAAATGCTCTACCCTGTTCTACATTGCTTCCATGGCAAATGCACACCATATGCATTTCCCTTCTGGGTCAGAGGCAACGAATGAGTAACACACCAAATCTCAGCCTCCACTGAAGAGTTCATTGGATCAACCAGCTGACATTTAGGGCACTGGAGGATTAATGGAAAGACGGGAAGCTGAGAATTAGAAAATGTCTAGGTTTTAGATTCTCAAGCAAAGGATCCCTGCTTGGCCCATTTCTTACCAGTCTTGTCAAAAACCTGGCAAGTTGCACCAGCCCTCGCATTCTTCAACAGGTGATGTTCGCCTTACCTTCAGGCTAATATGGTTGGTCTCATTGGTCTCCAGAGGAAAGATATTTTCAGGAGGAATGTGCGACCATTTTTTCTGACGAAGTTCATATTCTTTTTTATATTTTCTGTGAAAGGGATAGAACTGGTCAGTAGGTTAACATTCATGCTTCTGAACATAAGAGAAATTTAGAACCCTGACATTCTCAGGTAAATATGTAGTGAGAGATGTTAGCCCAATGGTGAGACTCCATGTTCTCCAAACTGGTGAATGCTGGCCATTAGGTCAGCTGTAAGGATTTCTGATGGTGGTCTATCTTTTGCTTTCTTTCTTTCCTTCTTCCCCCCCTCCTTCCTTTCCTTCCTCCCTCCCTTCCTTCCTTCCTTCCTTCCTTCCTTCCTTCCTTCCTTCCCTTTCATTTTCTCAGGTCCTTCACAAAGGCAGCCCTCCACTATTATAAAGAATCTGAACTGATGACATGGAAAGAGTAAGGAAAAAACAGACACAATTCAAAACTGGTAAGCTCGAAAAGCAAATATGTTAATTTCTAAGCCACCAGAGAATATACCAGATTCCTCAACAAGCCAGTTCTTATGCATTTGTGCCTTTGAGAAATATGTGTATAAAGAAAATAGAAAAGCACAGAGAAAATGTGTATTTCAGCATTCAAAATGTCAATTTTTTAAGTGTTTCCCCAGATAGTACAGATAAAGCAGAATTCTTGGGTTATTGGAAACACTTACAACTTTGCAGATATTGTCAGATTGTTTCCCAAAGTGGTTAATACCATTTATACCTTCCCAGCATGAGAATTCCTGTTTCTTCTGGATTCCTAACACTTGGTACTATTAAACTTCTTCTTCTTCTTCTTCTTTTTTTTTTTTTTTTACCATTATGATGTATGTGAGTTGGTCTTTATTGTTTTGTGTTCCTTTTTTTTATTAGACAGATTCAATATCTTTTCAAATACTTTCTAGCTATTTTATTGAATATATAGTTATATACTCCTTCATAATTTTGCCCATATGTCATAATTTACATCAGTTCCTTATATATCCTGCAAAACAGATCTTTTGTCCTTTTGAGTTGCAAATACTTTCTTCTAGTTTACTGCTTATTTTAACTTTGTTGTATAGAACATTTAGTTTTTCTTATGGCCATATTTATTTCGTTTCTTCTATGACTTTTATCTTAACTGAGAAATAGTTTCCTACTTGAGTTCATAAAGTCCTTTTCTATTAATTTCTTCTAAATTTTGAAGGTTGAGTTTCACATTTAAGTCTTTATTCCATTTATAATCCGTATGGAATCAACTTGGCTTGTAATGTCACCTCTAGCATATTCCAAATTCTCATGCTTGCTGTGTCTGGTTCTAGAATCTGAATTTTTCCATTATTGTCCTGGAGTTTATCTTTGCTTGTAGTTATTTGACAAACTTCTTCTTTTTTTTTTTTTTTTTAAGATTTTATTTATTTATTTGACAGAGAGAGAGACAGCCAGGGAGAGAGGGAACACAAGCAGGGGGAGTGGGAGAGGAAGAAGCAGGCTCATAGCAGAGGAGCTTGATGTGGGGCTCAATCCCAGAACTCTGGGATCACGCCCTGAGCCGAAGGCAGACGCTTAACGACTGAGCCACCCAGGCGCCCCTAACAAACTTCTACTCACCTTCTTAGGTCATTCGTGATGCCCTTCTTAATGGATCCTAAACAGAAATGACTATTTTCTTCTTATGCTTCCACCTAACTCTGAGTATTCCTCTATTAAATACATATAAAATGCTATATTATTGACCAATGATTATCCTAGGACCTGGGGCAAGGAAGGCTTGTAGCCTTAAAGGCTCTCATCTCTGCATTCCAAGAGACTCTTGGGACCCAAGAGAGCCAGGTGTCATTCATATTGAATCAGAGGATGCCATAAATCATTCACTACTTTCCTTGTATAAGCAGTTGTAATGGAAAACTATAAGAATCACATCTGTCTACCAGATCTCCTTGTGGACACACCATTGCTCTGGCCATTCAGAAGCCCTTTCTCTGCCTGTTTCCACCTGTTATTGTCTCTTACCTTTGATACCCCCCTATCTTAAGCTGACACTCATTTGGACTTGGTTTCTGAAGGACAACAGCCACATCTGTGACCTTGCTGTTGACTGGCTTTATTCTCCACAAATTTTGGTTTCTGATTATCTTCAACTAAATGGCCATCATACACCGTCTATGTGTACATACAGCTCACATTTGGGGTAACGCAGGGTTACAGGAGTCAAGTTCTGCCTTCAGACTGAACAGAACATTCTACTTTCTTTCCTGGAGAAAACTTTAACTGACATACAGCAGACAGGACTCTCTCATGAGAAAGTACAGTGCCACACAGATCAAAGTGTGTGATACAAAGAGAAAAAGTGTTGTCTGGTTCAGTTAGTAAATGGGGGTGATCCTGACAAATAATAGGATGGAAATTTTATGTGTTTAACATACACAGATTAGCATAGTGTGGTATTCACTCATTCATTTATATTTTCAACAAATATTTCTGAGTGGACGCTATGTCTCTAACACTGTGCTGGGCACTTCATCTGTCCAAATGGAGTAGAACAACCATGGTCAGATGGTCAGAAGGCTTGAGTGCTAGTTTTGGCCCTACAACTACCTGGTGATGTGACTCCAGACAAGCCATTTGGTTTTCTGGGTCTCTTTCTCCATGCTAAAATGGGAGGTTTGAAGTAAATTATTTCTAAAGACTCTTCTAGCCAAACACTATATAATATAGAGATTGAAATTTCCTGCAAAATACCAATAACACAGCAGGAGAGCTGTTTCCACCTATAGGATGCCTATTATATGGTAGTCACTATCCACACCTTATTTCAAGTTCTCGCAACAGTTCAGATGAGGGTCCTGAAGTTAAGTAACTTGTAATAATGCACTAAAAACCACACAACTAGTAAGTCCCAGAACTAAGATAGTAATGAGTTCGGCTGTCTCAAACTGATCCATTCAATACTGTTCTGCTCTCGATGTAGTCTTTGGTGCAGAATGCCTTCATGATCTTAGATCTGTCTAGACATCTGCTTGTGAATGTTCATTATCATTGATGACATCAGACTTCTCCCTCTCCCCTCCCCGCTCTCTAGATGATGAGCACAGCAAGACAAAGGGGGTGGTAGGTACCTCAGCACCAGAAGAGCAATGAGCAGGAGCAGAACCACAGCTCCTGTGAGGGTGAAGACTGCAATCAACAGGACTTGAGGGCCTGTGGCAGAAAAGATAGTGAAAAATGCATGAGTAAGGACCTTTGTAAAAGAATAAAAACATTTCAAAGATTCTAGTTGTATAATCTAATTTGAAGAAGGGAAAAGGAGCGACCTTTTAAAAAACTTTTATCTTTTATTAATCTCTTCATTGGGCCTTTATCTGTGGTCTCTGAGGAACACTGCCTGGAATGTGCCAGGGGTAGTGGTTTAATTTCGGTGGTCCTTAGAGTCTGCACACCACGTTTCTTATGGGAATCACCAATTGTTAGGAGAACATAAAATAGTTTCTAGTATGCAAATAATTTTGGTGGGAAACCCGCCTGATGTCCTTGACCAATATACCTAAGGAGGATTCATAGAGGAAGAAAGAGTCAACTATTTTTTTAAAGATTTTATTTACTTATTTGGGAGAGACACAGAGAGAGAACAAGCAGGGGGGAGGGAGGAAGACAAGCAGACTCCCACACAGGGCTCGATCTCACAATCCTGAGATCATGACCTGGGCTGAAATCAAGAGCCTGACACTTAACCGAATTAGCTACCCAGGGCCCCAGAGTCAACTATTTTTTAATACCAAGCACAATCAGAGGAAAAGCCAGTCATTGTGGAATATTAAATGACAGTGTTGCCGTCTGGTCCTTCCCTAGTGCTACCAGGTTATTGACGGAAGTCAATGAAGGAGGTAAGTAATTTTATTAATTAGAGCACATGTAGGTAGGTGGAGTTGTAAAGATGAAGGAATTTAAAAGACTGACAGAAGGGTAAATGGAATTCAGGAAAATGTGGATCCAACCCAAGGAAGAGTTGATGCAGAAACTGAACGTGCAGAGGAACAAACCTAGACTGAGGGCAACAACGATAGTAAAACTGCACAAAAAAGTCATGGTTCATTTATGCCACAATGGATTCCGATGAGAATAGGAAGTTAGGGAATTCAAGAAGGAAAAATGGAATGGATTCTAAGCAACAGAGTGCTATTTTGCTTTATATAAATAATAATAAAGAAAATGTTCACTAATTTTCAACTTGTAGAATCAACTTACAGGTAAATGACAGAGAGCTTCATATGGTTACCAAATAAATATTATCAGCTATGACAAATTGAAGAAAAATACAGGAGAATCTGGGAGGTAGGAAGGAGGTAGTAGGAAGGATGGAGACAGTAACATCTTCATCTTACCAAGTTGTGAAGCAAGAAGGTTTTGTTTTGCTTTGTTTAATGTTTTATTTATTTATTTAAAGGAGAGAGAGAGAGAGAGAGAATGAGTGGGGGGAGAGGGGCGGAGGGAAAGGGAGAAGCAGACTCCTCTCTAAGCAGGAAGCCCAGTGGGGGGCTTGATCACAGGACCCTGGGACATGACCTGAGCTGAAGAAAGACATTCAATAGACTGAGCCACCCAGATGCCCCATGAAGTTTTTTATATAGTTGATAGAACAATATCGGAAGCTTATACATATTAATTAAAATTACAAAGTCACCCAATAAATGTAGTGACAAGAAAGATATAACAATATTGAGAAAAGGTTAGGAAAAAGTAGGGCTAGTGAAGATTAATTAAATCTTTTATCCATATAAGAAATAAACAGATAACACCCAAACCTTATGAATCAAGAAATAGATGCATATTATTTAGAAATATGCAACAAACTAAAGCAGAAGTGACTGAGAGACCAGAGCTGATAGAGGTGGGACCAGGCACACTCATGTTCCATCAGGAATATTTTTACTATTGGATTTTAATATCACATGCATGAATTTTCTTCACTAAAAATGTCTGCCTGCTTTCTATAAGAAGTGACTTTGAAGGATTTATGCTTTGCTAACAGAGGACTTTGCCTCTGCTTGTTATCTTGTTTTCTGCTAAGGGGAAACTTTCAACAGTGCAAATGTGAGCTCCAGATTTCTGTTCTCATCAGGACAGAAATAGATTAGTACCTTGGATTTGGATGGGTATATCTGATGGTGTCAATTCTATTACTGTGATCATGACTCCCATCACCCTGCCGCCATTGCCATTACCACCAGTCAATAGGAGAGATGTAATTCTACTCATCAGTCTACTGAAATGACACATCCCCATCCCCGAGACTAGAGCATGAATTGAAGGGACTAGGGGGACTTCTGTTGCTGGGTCCTCCCTCATCTCAATTTCTGTCTACCTTGCACAGCATGAACATCTCAAAATACTAAATATACTTATGATATTTAAATATGCTGTATACTATTTAAATATAGCAGTTGTTAATTCAACATACTTTTCAGTTTTGCTTGAGTGAGTCAAGTCCCAGTATTACATTAGTTCAAAGGTTAAGCTTCTGCTGCCTTCTGGTGGCTGCTGTGGTTATCACATTCTATTTATTTATTTATTTATTTATTTATTTATTTATTTATTTAAAGATTTTATTTATTTATTCGACAGAGACAGAGATAGCCAGCGAGAGAGGGAACACAAGCAGGGGGAGTGGGAGAGGAAGAAGCAGGCTCATAGCAGAAGAGCCTGATGTGGGGCTTGATCCCATAACGCCGGGATCACGCCCTGAGCCGAAGGCAGACGCTTAACCGCTGTGCCACCCAGGCGCCCCATCACATTCTATTTAATTAGATTCACAGTGATGGTAGAATGAGTTTATAACCCCAGGTCATATGCTATGATAGTTGGAAAGAATCTTGGAATCAGTTAACAAATCTCCTGATCTGAAGAAGGAAGAAATTCACACTTAGAGAAGTAAATTGACTAAAATTAACACAGTGTGGGTAAGTGCTGAGTAGAAACAGATTTAGAGTTATCTCATTGTCCTTCCTTTCTTCCTTTCTTCCTTCATCCCTTCCAAGGCACTTTGTTGGGCAGATGTGAATAAAGAGTAGACCCCAAACCACCATGAGATACCACTTCACACCAGTGAGAATGGCTAAAATTAACAAGTCAGGAAACAACAAATGTTGGCGAGGTTGTGGAGAAAGGGGAGCCCTCTTACACTGTTGGTGGGAATCCAAGCTGGTGAAGCCACTCTGGAAAACAGTATGGAGATTCCTCAAAAAGTTAAAAATAGAGCTACCCTACAAGCCAGCAATTGCACTACCACGTATTTACCCCAAAGATACAAACATAGTGATCCAAAGGGGCACCTGTACCCCAATGTCCACAATAGCCAAACTGGAAAGAGCCCAGATGTCCCTCAACAGATGAATGGATAAAGAAGATGTGGTATATATACACAATGGAATATTACCCAACAATCAAAAAGGATGAAGTCTTACCATTTACATTGACATGGATGGGACTGGAGGGTTTTATGCTGAGTGAAGTAAGTCATCAGAGAAACACAATTATGTGGTTTCACTCATATGTGGAATATAATAAACAGCGAAGAGGATCATTGGGGAAGGGAGGGAAAACTGAATGGGATGAAATCAGAGAGGGAGAAAACCATGAGAGACTCCTAACTACAGGAAACAAACAGGGTTGTTGGAAGGGAGGTGGGTGAGAGGATGGGGTACCTGGGTAATAGGCGTTAAGGAGGGCATGTGATGTGATGAGCACTGGGTGTTACATGCAACTGATGAATTACTGAACTCTACATCTGAAAGTAATGACGTATGTTGGCTAAGTGAATTTAAATAAAAAAAATAGACTCTACACTTAAACAGTGTATGGTTTTAAAAAATGTGTAAACTTATAAGTATAAAACAAATTCTATGCTAGAAGTCCGGTGGGATGTAGGCAAGATCAGTAGCCTCCTGTGATGCTAAGAAAAAGCCTAGACAAATGAAATTCAAGTTAAATGTTGAAGATGAGTGGCTGTTTACCAGTCGTATGGGGGAGTGACATATTTTAATCCGAGGTAGTAGCATCACTAAGGACACAAGGGCATGAAGTTGCAAGACCCCCCCACTCCCTTTTTTTCAAGGAAGTAGGTGGAAATTGAGGGAATGGGGAAGGGATTTCAGGTAAGAAGAAAGATAAGGCTGGAGAAGTAGGAAGATCATGGACATTTTGTGCTATAATCAGTCATTTGAACTTTATGGGTAAAGGGGAGCTGCCAATTGAGCGTTAGCAATAGTGTAACAATATGACTGGATCCATGCTTTCATTCTGGTGCCACGTTGGTTGGACTGGAGGTGGACAGGAAGCAGGACTGAAGCAGGAAGTCAGGTGGATGTTATTGTAACCCAGGAGGCAGATGATGATGGCGTGGATGAGGAACGGGAACAAATGTGCATTGTCTGTCGCTGTGTCCCAGGTGCTAAGAACACTGCCTGGCACTAGTAAATCTTTGTAGCATAAATGAAATGACAGTGATGGTGTTAAACATGCTGTTACTTAGGGGGCAGTTGTGTACCCAGATAAAAGTCCCGATGAATATCTTATTTGTATACTATTTGAAAGATTGAGTTACTTTATTTATAAAGTTTAAAATTAAATGTAGGAGAAGTTGAGTAATGAAAAGCTCTGGCTAACCGAATTTTCTGTTTTAATGAGGATGAAGTGAAGTTCTTGGAATGATACAATGTCCCTGTAATATGAATAATATAATATTAATATTTAATGTGATCTCTTTTAGGTAAAAAGTAATTTTTGAGAAGTTGAGCATTTTACAAAGCACAGATTCTTCTACTGAATAAGAAAACACCTAAAAACTCTTAAATATATATATACATTTTTAAGATTATTTATTTATTTATTTATTTATTTATTTATTTATTTATTCGACAGAGATAGAGACAGCCAGCGAGAGAGGGAACACAAGCAGGGGGAGTGGGAGAGGAAGAAGCAGGCTCATAGCAGAGGAGCCTGACGTGGGACTCGATCCCATCACACCGGGATCACGCCCTGAGCCGAAGGCAGACGCTCAACCGCTGTGCCACCCAGGCGCCCCGAAACTCTTAAATATATTAAAAATACAAACTAACATTGTCACTGAGGGCTATAATTAAGGGAAAAGAAAAAACAAGCGTAATTCAAAAAGTTACAAAAGAAAGAAGTAGAGAATTGCAGAGATCCATGAGAAAAGAGATACAGTTCAAAAATAAGCTTGGTTTAAACCTAGGAAGCTCGCAGATGGTTCTAGAGATAATTAAAAAAAAAAAAAAAGCCTGCTGATGAAAAGAAATCAACTTTTAAAAAGCAATGAGAGTACTGCTTTTCTTTTTCAAGATTGCTTTGGATATTGGGGGTCTTTTGTGGTTCCATACAAATTTTAAGATTGTTTGGTCTAGCTCTGTGAAAAATGCTATTCGTATTTTGATAGGGATTGCATTAAATGTGTAGATTGCTTTGGGTAATATGGAAATTTTAGCAATATTTGTTTTCCTATACATGAGCACGAATGTCTTTTCATTTCTTTGTGTCATCTTCAATTTCTTTCATTAGCGTTTTACAGTTTTCAGGGTACAGGTCTTTCACCTCTTGGGTTAGGTTTCTTCCTAGGTATATTATGACTTCTTGTGTTCCTTGCTGAAATATGTATACTTTGAGCTCATTGCAATAAAATGGAATAAGTGGCATTAAGAATACACGTCTCTGTGTTCACTTTGCCAATTGTCAAACTTAATTTTCTATAGGATAATTTTTGTCAGTGGGTAGGTAGGGCACATATTAAAGAGAGGTACGGCTAAATTAGAATAGGGATATTTTCAGCATTTAATCAGAACTGTAATATCATTCGTTAGGCAGGGAAGTAAATTCCGCATTTTACAACCTGGCAAATCTAATTCAGACAACAAACAAAACAAATGAAAACATAAAAATGCAGGCTAATTGCATAAACCATTGAATGTACTTCCCTTACCTGAAAAGAACTGTACGGAAACCAAATTCACTAGAGGATATCTTACCCTGGCCTGGGATATCACTAGGAAGTCTGTGGTTCATCCAGATAAACATGGGGTTGTCAACCTCTGGGGTAGTCTTATTTACATGGGTGTCATACTTTAAGAGAACCTTGTACTGTGTCAGGGCATGAAAGAGAAGAAGGATGAACAGAAAAAGACATTTTAGAACGACTTCTGATGAAATTGTCCTGCCCAATGACATTTGAATGTCATAGTAACAATTCTCAGTGAAGCCGGGTAACGTTGAGCAGCCTGGAGCTAGCTAGTTAGCGTCCATTTACAGGTTCACAGCACGAAAGTAGATTGAAGCTCCAGGTGGGTCAATTCTTTTTGTTTCTCTATGATCATTTGCTACTTCATGCTCATACCAGTAACTCCTACCCAACATAGATTCTTTGGGTCTTTAGAGAACTAGTTCGAGTCTCTCATATTACAAAAATGTTAAAATAGAAACCAAAAGAAATTAAATGGTTAGCTCCAAGTCACATGACAAGTGAAGTACCAAAGTTTTCCACAATATTAAGTTGCTATTGAAGATAGTATCTCGAGAAGATGCACTACAGCTAAAATCCCTTCATTATCCCTGTTGATACACGTCAAGGGGCTCTGAAATAATTCACATTTAAATTCTGTCAATTACATAATTTTCAAATCCCTTCTATCCTTTTGCTCTAATGTGCTGTCTTGCACAAGATACTAGTTAGGTTTCTAAGATAAAAGTTTTCTTTTTCAAGCAATCTGCTGGTGGGATATATATAAGGATATATTATCCTTATATTACTGCTGCAGATAACAACCATCTTTCTAAATTCAACACCGTTCCGTCAAAACTTTCTGGACTAAAGTTTTACATCTTTAGAAATATACTTTTAACTTGAGTGCATGGTCTATAATTGCATAGACTGAGGGTAGTAAATATCCTAATATTAGGGGACAGTACCTTAACACTCTATTGCGACTTCCTCTGGATATAGAATAACTTATATATATCCCTGTGGGGTGTTTTGAGAATTAATCTCTGGTTTCCCTATATATACGTATTATAGAGCACAACTGATGGCATTCGATTATTGAAAAATTCAACTAGTTTTGTCTTTATTGAAAAATTCAGCTAGCTTTTCCTTCAGAGAGAATAAGTGCACAGAATATTTTTCATATTGAAGAGCAATTATGAGGCTGATGTAGGATCTTCCCATATGTATTTGCTTCTCTCCAAAAGCATCATCCCAGGTACAAATAACTTGGAGAGGAGTACAGTTCTCTTTATATAGTTACTATAATAGCCGGAGCATTGATGAGACTTTATTTTAAGGTATTCCCATGAAGTGTATGTGAAATATAGCCTTATATTCAAGGTTTTTATAGTAACTGAAAACTATGGCATACTTTTCTGAAATGCTGCCCCCATATTTCTGGTTTAACTTTCTCAATCTGGACATAGAGCTTTCCACATTTCATTACAGATCTCTTTTTAGAAAAAGAGGTAATATATACACTAAATATATGACTTAAAGATGTCATAATGATCACATTGGAAAATCACATGAAAAACTGAGTAACTTTTTCTCTTAGATTCCTAGTTATGTCAGGACACAACATCTTAAAGAGAAAAACTTTCTACTGACCATTTGGTTGGCAGAACAGTGGCTTTCATAGTTTGTGATGGGCATAAGACAGGTGTTTCATTTTTAAATTAAATGCTGATCAGCCATCAACTATTTGCCATATAAGAGGCTAAGCACTGGAGGCATAGAGAAGTAAGACCCACTCCCTTTCTTTAAAGAACCCATATGTAGGCGAGGAGAAAAGAGATAAATAACATGAATAAAAGCATGACATTATAGGACTGTTTCTATGTGTCAGAAAGATTGCACAATTAATGATTTTCATGAGTGCAGATGGAGAGAATAGAGAATGTTTCATTGAAATTTTTAGCTGTGAAAATGAATAAACAATTCTTAGGAGAGGACTGTCATCCTCTCGTTAGTATCTCATCAATAGTCTGGTCTTTATATTAATGTATTCTGGGTGGGTGTTTTATATACAGCCAATAGAGTGTGGACATTCTGAATAAAGTAGGGGTCAAAATGCTTAAAGAATACAGTCCTAAATAGGTCATAATTGTGAATCTGAAATAAATAACTTGCAGATTTTAAACACAACTTCTCTAATTCCTTTGCTATCACTCGCCTTGTAGTTATCCTTCCTCACCTAGTCACTTCACCCCAAGTTCCTGATAAGAAGTCAGACATACTTTGTTGGTTTCCACAGAAGTATACAGAAGCACCATAGTGTTGTCAATATCCCCACAGTCGTCCAAAGTCACAGGACCTGCATGCCCTAGGGCAGAATCAGAAAGAGTTAGAGGTTATTATTGACTTTTTGACTGAAAAACCAGTTAGATCCTTACAGAGGGTATAAAATAGGTTCTAATTGCTCAATTTTACTGAAAAATTATCTTAATGAGCTAATCAGAGGGAATATCCATTGGCTCTTGGCCCTGAGATCTCTGATGGATATTTTTAAGAGAGAAGCTATTTGGTATTTAGTTAGAAGGGAAATTTTTTTGCATTGCAGTTAGGATGAAAATGTAATCAGCCAACTGAATCTAATTATTAGTGAAAAGGTTTTGCTGAGGGGGCACCTGGGTGGCGCAGTCCTTAAGCGTCTGCCTTTGGCTCAGGGCGTGATCCCAGCGTTCTGGGATCGAGCCCCACATCAGGCTCCTCTGCTAGGAGCCTGCTTCTTCCTCTCCCACTCCCCCTGCTTGTGCTCCCTCTCTCGCTGGCTGTCTCTCTCTGTCAAATAAATAAATAAAATCTTAAAAAAAAAAAAAAGGTTTTGCTGAGAATATTTATTAAACTAGTAAAAATTCCCCATTTACCATGTGGTTTCTAGGATTAGTAGATTCAAATTATTAGATTTCAAATATCTAGTTTTCAACAAAAATATCACAAGACAGACAAAGAAACAGGAAAGTGTTGCCCAATCAAAAGAAAAAAGGAATAAACCAACAGAAGCTATCCCTGAAAAAGACCTGATGGTGAATCTAATAGACAAAGGCTTTAAAAGAGCTGTCCTAAAGATGCTCAAAGAACTAAAGGAAGAGATAAAGTCAGAAAAGTGATATATGAACAAAAGGGAAATATCAATAAAGAACTGGAAAACCTAAAAAGGAAACCAAGAGGAAATTCTAGAACCGAAAAATACAATAGCTGAAACGAAAAATTCACTAGGGAGATTCAAAGGCAGATATGAGCAGAAGAAAGAATCACTGAACTTGAAGGTAGGACAATGGAAATTATCAAGTGTGAGGAACAGAAAACAAAGTGAAGTGAGCAGAGCCTGTGTAACACCATTAAGCAGACCACCATATGCACTGTGGAAGTCCCAGAAGAGAAGAAAAAGAGAGAAAGGGGTAGAGAGAATATCTGAAGAAATAATGGCCAAAAATTCTCAAATTTGAAGAAATACATGGATATAAATATCCAAGAAGTTCAATAAACTCCAATAGGATGAATTCAAAAAGATTCACACTGAGAGACATTCTAATCAAATTGTCAAAAGACAGATATCAAAAAGAATGACATCTTGCCATTTTGCAGCAATGTGGGTGGAACTAGAGGGTATTATGTTAAGTGAAATAAGTCAGTCAGAGAAAGACAAATACCATATGATTTCACTCATATGTGGAATTTAAGAAACAAAACAGATGAACATTGGGAAAGGGAAGGAAAAATAAAATAAGACGAAAACAGAGAGGGAGTCAAACCATAAGAGACTCTTAACTATAGGGAACACACTGAGGGTTGCTGGAGGGGAGGTGGGAGGAGTGATGGGGTAACTGGGTGATGGGCATTAAGGAGGGCACTTGAGATAATGAGCACTGGATGTTATATGCAACTGACGAATCACTGAATTCCACCTCTGAAATTAATAATACACTATATGTTAAATTGAATTTAAGTAAAAAATTTTAAAAAACACAGAATTTTGAAAGCAGCCAGACCGAAATGATTCATCATATTCAAGAGATACTCAATAAGATTTTTAGCAGACTTCTCATTAGAAGTTAGGTTTTAGAGGCCAGAAGGCAGTGGGGTGATATACTCAAAATGCCAAAAGAAACAGTTTCATCCAAGAATTCTTTACCCAGTGAATCTGTTTGTCAAAAGTGAGAGAAAAGTAAGACATTCCAAGATAAACAAAAGCTGAGAGAGTTTGTAACCACCAGAACTTGCCCTGCAAGAAATGCTAAAGGTAATTGTCTTTCTCTGCTTGGCTTATTTCACTTAGCATTATCTCCTCCAGTCCCGTCCATGTTGCTGCAAATGTTGGGTAATCGTTCTTTCTGATGGCTGAGTAATATTCCATTGTATATATGGATCACATCTTCTTAATCCAGTCATCTGTTGAAGGGCATCTCAGCTCCTTCCACAATTTAGCTATTGTGGATAATGCTGCTATGAACATTGGGGTGCACATGGCCCTTCTCTTCACAATGTCTGTATCTTTGGGGTAAATACCCAGTAGTGCAATTGCTGGATCATAGGGTAGCTCTATTTTTAACTTTTTAAGGGGCCTCCACACTGTTTTCCAAAGTGGTTGTACCAACCTGCATTCCCACCAACAGTGTAAGAGGGATCCCCTTTCTTCACATCCTCTCCAACATACAGTTTCACTCACTTATGGAACATAAGAAATAGCAGGAAGATTGGTGAGAAGGAAGGGAAGAATGAAGGGGGGTAAACAGAAGGGGGAATGAACCACGAGAGACTATGGACTCTGGGAAACAAACTGAGGGCTTCAGAGGGGAGGGTGGTGCGGGACTGGGAGAGGCCAGTGATGGGTATTAAGGAGGGCACGTATTGCATGGTGCACTGGGTGTTATATGCAAATAATGAATCATGGAACACTACATCAAAAACTAAGGATGTACTGTATGGTGACTAACATAACATAATAAAAAATTATTATAAAAAAAAAAAAGAAATGCTAAAGGTAGTCCTGTAGGTTGAAGTGAAAGGACACTGGACAATAACTTGAAGCCATATGAAGAAATAAAGATCTCAGTAAAGACAAATACATGGGCAGTTATAACATCTAGCATTAATATAACAATGGTGTGTAATTCCACTTTTTGTTTTCTACATGATTTAAGGGATGAATGAGTTTATAAAAACTAGTCCAAAAACTAGCATTTTTGTAACTTTGGTTTGTAACTCTACATTTTGTTTTCGACATAATTTAAGAGACTAATGTTTAGGGCACCTGGGTGGCTCAGTTGGTTAAGCATCTGCCTTTGGTTCAGGTCATGATCCCAGGGTCCTGGCCTGCTGCTCTCCCTGCTTGTGGTCTTTCTCTCTCTCAAATAAATAAATAAAATCTTTTTTTAAAAAAAGAGACTAATGTTTAAAACATCATTAGTTTACGTTTTTGGACACACACGTATAAAGATGTAATTTTGCATCAATTTGCGTCAATGTCTCAAAGAGGTGGGTATAGAAGTATTAAAGAAGTAGAGTTTTTGGATATTATTGAAGTTAAACTGTATAAAGTCAAATTAGAATGTAATAACCGTAGGGTGTTAACTATATATCCACAGTGACTACAAAGAAAATAGTCAAAGAATATAAACAAAACAATAAGACAGGGATTCAAGCATTTCACCACAAAATAAATCAACTACACACAAAAGAAGCCAGTAAACATACAAATCAGAGCCAAAAAATCTGTAAGACAATAGACAACAACGAGCAAAATGATAAAAGTAAATCTCCCCTATCAGTAATTACTTTAAATATAAAATAGATTAAATTCTCCAATCAAGGATAGAGATTAGGAGATTGTATTTTAAAAAATGATTCTATATGATATCTATATGAGATTCACTTTAGATTCAAACACAAATAGGTTGAAAGAGAAAGGATGGAAAAGGATATTCTATGCAAATAGTAACAAAGAGAGTGACTGAAAGAGAGCAGTATATTGCCTATGCTAATATCAGACAAAATAGACTTTATTTTTTTTAAAGATTTACTTATTTATTTTAGAAAGAGAGAGCTCATGTGCAAGTAGGGGGAGGGACAGAGGGAAAGAATCTTCAAGCAGACCCTCTGCTGAGCATGGAGCCTGCTGTGGCGCTCAATCTCACAACTCATGAGATCGGGACCTTAGAAGAAATCAAGAGTTGGACACTTAACCAACTGAGTCACCTAGGCACCCCCAAAATAGACTTTAAATAAAAAAATTTACAAGAGAGAAAGGGAACTATATATTAATAAAAGTGTGAATACACCAAGAAGATATAAGAATTATAAACATTTATGCACCTAATAACAGACTACCAAAATATCTGAAGCAAAAATTGATAGAATTGAACAGAGAAATGGACAGTTCTACAATAATATTTGAACTTTTCCATATGCCACTTTCAATAATGGATAGAATAAAAAGACAGAAGATAAGTAAGGAAATAGAGGACTTGAACAATATATCAACTAGATCTAACAGCCAAATACAGAATATTCTATCCAACAACAGGATACACATTATTCTCAAGTGCACATAAGACATTTTCCACAATAGACCATATGTTAGGCCACAGAGTAAGTCTAAATAGTTTTTAAAAAACAGATAATATACAAAATATCTTCTCTGACCATAATGTCAAAATTCAATCACAGAAGGAAAATTGGAAAATTCACCAGTTTGTTGAAATAAAACAGCATACATGCTCTCAAGCAACCAGTAGATCAAAGAAGAATCATAGGGAAAAATTTAAAAAACCTAAAGACAAATAAAATTGAAAACACAAGATACCAAAACTTATGGGACACAGCAAAAGCAGTGCTAAGGGGGGATTTTATAGATGTATTTACATTAAAAAACAAGAACAAGTGCAAAGAAAAAAAAATCTGACTTTACAACTTAAGGAACTAGAAGAAAAACAAACTCAACCCAAAGCTAGCAGAAGGAAGGAAATTACAAAGAGTAGAGTGGAGGTAAATGAAGTACGGAATAGAAAAACAACAGAAAAAGTTAATGAAACTAAAAATCGATTCTTCAAAAAGATCAACAAAATTGACAAACTTTTAGCTAAGTGGACTAAGATAAAAAAGTATCAAATTACTAAAATGAAAAATGAAAAGTGGGGACCTTACAATCAATTCTACAGAAATAAAATTATTACGAGCAATTCCATACAAACAAATTGGATAACCTAGATGAAATGGACAAATTTCTAGAAACATAAGATTTACTGTGACTAAACCATAAAGAAATAGAAAATCTGGATCTAATGGCTTTATTGGTCAATTCTACAAACATTTGTTTTTTAAAAAGATGTATTTATTTATTTTAGAGTAAAGGAGAGAGAGAACATGGGGGAGGAGGGGCAGAGGGAGAGGGAGAGAGAAACTTTATCAGACTCCATGCTGAGTGTGGAGCCTGTCAAGGGGCTTGAGCTCACCACCCTGAGATCACAACCTGAGCTGAAACCAAGAGTTGGATGCTCAACCAACTACCTCACCCAGGCGCCCCTCTACAAACATTTAAAGAGTAATTAACACTAATTCTTCTCACGCTTTAAAAAAAAAAAATCTGAAGAGGAGGAAACATTCCCTAATTCTATGAAAGTCCTCAACAAAATACTGGCAAACAGAATTTAGCAGCATGTTAAAAGAAGTATTCACCATGACCAAGGGAGATTTATTCCTGGAATGCAAGAATAGTTTAACATATAAAAGTTGTTAAATATAATATACCACATTAAAAGAATGAAGGAAAAAATGCATGATCTTACCAATTTGATGAAGAGAAAGTCTTTTACAAAATTCAATATGATTTTGTGTTTTATCACAAACTAGGAAGTGAAGGAAACTACCTCAACATAATAAAATCCATCTATGGATAACCCATAGTAAACATCATACTTAATGGTGAAAGACTAAAAGCTTTTTCTCTAAGGCCAGGAACAAGGCAAGGATCCCCATTCTTGACACTTTGATTAAACATAGTACTGGAATACTTAGCCAGAGCACTTGGGCAGGAAAAAAAATAAAAGGTATCCAAATTGGAAAGGAAGAATTAAAATTCACAGCTGATATGATCTTACATGTAGAAAATTCTCAAGAGTCCACCAAAAAAGAGCTCAGCAAAGTGGCAGGATACAAAGTCAACATTCAAATATCAGTTGCATTTCTACAGACTAACAATGAACCTTTGGAAAACGATGTCAAGAGTACAATTCCAGTGGCAGTTACAGGTCTCCATTTATGGAATGAATAAGTCATGGGGATAAAAGGTAGAGGAAATAGAGTAAATGTATAGTCAATGGTATAGGGAACATAGTCAATGGTACTGTAATGGGGTTTTATGGTGACAGATGGTAGGTACACTTGTGTCGAGCATGCATAGACTGTGGAATCACTATGTTATATAGCTGACGTTGTGTGTTATATATGTTATATAGCTAACGTATGTTATATAGGTGACATTGTGTGTCAACTATATTTCAATAAAAAAGAATACAATTCCATTTACAATAGCATCAAAAAGAATAAAAGTTTTAAGAATTGACTTAACCAAGATGAAAGACTTGTACAAAAAAACTACAAAGCATTTCTGCAGGAAATTGGAGAATATATAAATAAATGGAAAACTCCCATGTTTATGTATTGGAAGAATTAATATCATTAGGAAATCTTTATTACCCAAAGAAGTCTACAGATTTAATACAATCCCTGTCAAAATAATGATTTTTTTTTTTTTGCAGAAATAGGAAAAGCCATCTTAAAATTCATATGGAATCTCAAAAGCCAAGACAATCTTGAAAAAGAAGAACAAAGCTGAAGGACTAACTTCTTAATTTCAAAACTTGCTACAAAGCTACAGTAATCAAAACAGTATGGTACTGGCATGAAGTCAGATATATATATACAAATGAAATAGAATAGGATGTCCAGAAATCAACCCTTACATATATGGTCAGATGATTTTTGCTAATTGTGACAAGACTATTCACTGGGGGAAAAGAGAGTCTTTAACAAATGGTGCTGGAAAAATTGGATAGCCATATATCTCAAAATGCATCCATGACCTAAATGTAAACCTACAACTATAAAACTCTTGGAAGAAAACACAAAGCAAAAGCTTTAAGACGTTGGATTTGGCAGTGATTTCTTGGATATGATACTAAAGGCCCAGGCAGTCAATGAAAAAATAGGCAAATCAGACTTCATGAAGATTTAAAAACTTTGTGTATGAAGCCATTATCAACAGAGTAAAAAGGCAACTCACAAAATAGGAGAAAATATTTGCAAATCATATATCTGATTAGCTATTAATATCCAGACAAAAAAATCAACAATTCAAAAAGGGGCAAAGGCTTGAAGAGAGATTTTCTAAAGAACATATATACAAATGGTCCTATAAGCACATGAAAAGGTGCTTGATAATGCTCTTGGTTAGGAAAAGGCAAATCAAAATTACAGTAAGATACCAAACTTCACACTCAGGAACATGTGTTGGGAACTTTGGGATAATACTGCCATAAGAGGTTTTGGTACTTTGTGTGGTAACACAGGGTCCCAGATCCCTAAAGGATAGAAAGCAGATATGGAAGGACCCAAATCAAATTGCAGAGATTTTTCTTCTTGCTAGTCTCCAAGCACAGTCAGGACATCACTGCCCAAAACGCCTTGTGATGAGCTTGTTCCTAAGGACAAAGTCCAAGCCCATATGCTCTTTCTTAGGTATCGAAAGATTCTGAAACCCTGAAGCATAAACTGGGGTCCAGATATCGATAATAGCAACCCTCAAATGTATGCAATGGCGTTTGCCTCCAGAAAAGTTCAAAGATACTTAGCTGTTGATCTATCTACTGCCAACCCCCCTCCTTGCTCCTCAACACAAAGCCTGAATTTCTTCAGCTTTCTGTAGAAATTGTTAGTTAAGTTTTGTTGCTGTTGTTGTTTGCTCTTAGAAAACCAGTACCTTCAAAAGTGAGGTTCCGGAAGGCCTGAGCAAATTTGAGGGTAGTAATATCTTCTCCATTTTCAAGAAATATCTTCAGCATGTGTCCAAAGAGCAAGATTCCATTCAAGTAGGCAAGAGCAAAGTTATTTTTTGCCTGGATGAGAAAGAAAAATCTTAAAATGAGTTCCCCAAAAGAGATTCTGGTCTTGAGCCTGGAGCAAAACATTCTTGGGGTCAGCAGAGTAACTGGAAAGGTAAAGGGATATCAGGGGAATTGTAGGGATGGTATTAAAGAAGTCTTTTGGAAAATATGTCCTTGAGCCAGGGCTCTTTTATTAGCCCTGTGTCAAAATTCTGCCTTTCCTTGGCAATCAATAAACCTGGAACACTGTCTTTAGGGAAGTAACTAAAAGCAATTACACTTTCTTCCCATGATGGCGAAATCTATCATTTCAACCAGGAAGAACAGCATGCAGCATTGTCATAATTCTTGTGAGATTTTACATAGAAAAAAATGTTTGCTTGTAGTGTAATGTTTTCACAAGAGTAAAAGAGAACAACAGTAAAAACAACTCTCTGCTCCTCAGCACCCTGAATGGGGCAGGAAGAGCGTTGATTGGATGATACCATTGAACTTGCTTTGAAGATGGTTCTGGACAGTTGCATGGTGGTCTTCACAGAGTTGGGCTATGGATTTAAAGTCTTATGCCCCCCGAGACCAAGTAAATTTCGTCAGCTTGGGCATTTTAGACAGCCCACCTGTGAAGAATCACACTTTTGTCAGAGCCTAGCAGCTGGGCAAGTGATATCTCAATATTACAACCAGAAGTATATTTGCTAGAAATATAAAAAGAAAAAAGAAAATGCCCCTCATTGGTTTCAGTGTCTTTTGCTGAAATTGTCATTTCACGAAACCAAAAGAATCCAGTAAAGACCCAACCCCAAAAGTGGTTACAGCTCCTAATTTTAGCAGGGTTGTAAAACAGAAGGTTTAGAACTGCTAGTTCAGGAAAAAAACTGTGATACTCCCCAAGGTACCCAACTTCCCTTATAGCTCTTTGGGCCTGGCCTGTGGCTTGCCATCCCAAGGTTGTTCAGGGTGTTCGGACTGCTCCTTCCCTCCCCTTCCCAGTCCAAACCTGCTCTCAACTGACTCTGAGGGCAGAATACATCTGATACATTTAGTCACACTAAGGTGCAGTGACTGACAAAGCCCAAGGTGGTATTAGGGTCAAGGGGCCCTTGCATTATAATCAAGTGGCCAGGATTTAATGTCCAGTTAGAGGTTCTTTTTTTCTGGGATAAATGCTAAACCAGATGAGAAGCTAAGACTCTCCTGGACAAATTTAAAAAATGGTCAACTTAATTATAATAGGGGACAATGTCTTAACCTAGGAATATGTATCTCTAAAGGTAGAATTTTGATATCTGTGACAGCAGAAAGTTGCTTTAGGGTATTTTTAGGTCCTCTTTTTTTTTTTTTTTTTTGTTTAGTTTCTACCCTCCCTAAATTAGCGGGGCTTCTTCCTGTCTCCCCATATTGTCACTTCCATTCCAATGTAATAGAGTGTGCATTGTTGTGTTGGTCTAGAGCCTGGCAAGGTGACCTATAGTAAGAGCTTTAATATCAGTGATCTTGCCCATAGTTGGTCTCAATTAACATTTATTGCGGGGGGGGGGGAATTGCTACTTTACGATTTGGGTCCTACATAGAAGAATAATATCTTACCTTTGACAAAGAAAAGAATAGTACATACTCATGAAACTTACCTGTGATAAACCCTTGGAGAAAGAGCTAATGGAGGTGGAATTCTCAGGAGGCAATGTCAGGACAAGGACATTTTTCATATAGTCAGGGGCTGTGACATTTTCCATGAAGTAGTGGTTACTGTAATAAAAAGCACAAGTTGCTTGTGAAAATTAGATTCTTCCAAAAACCATACGGATTTTCTACAATTCCCACACACTATAGCATCAGCCTTGAAATAGTTGAAAACATCTTTTTTTCCAGTAACCTGGAAAACTTTCTACTGTCAGGTTTATTGTCGTATAATATGCTGAGTTGAGTAAGAGGGCTGTGGTTCACATACACAAGTGGAAAGGAAGATCAGAACACAGAGACTTCTTTGAGGGAGGTATTTTTGGGCTCTGGACATGTGAGCTAGTGCTCGCTTTCAAGGCTTACTGACCTTCGGTTTATACGTGGAAACTTTCTTTTCTTTATTTGCTTGTAATAGTTTAGATACATTGGGCTAGGATACAGAGAAATTTTATGATTTAAATTTATGGGGAAACATAAGGATGAAAAGACTAATAAACATTTTTTTCTAACACTGTAAGCTCCTTGACCTAATGTCAATGTATTGATTGTGTATCCTCAACCCTAGGCAATAGTTGGCCCATTGTGGACCCTCAATACTGTCTAAGATTGAGCTGCAAGTCATAGGGTTTCTAACCTTCCAAATCATTTGTGTTTTAATGTGCAATGAATCTAACATGTTTGAACTGCTATAACTAGGATAACCGTCATTTACTGGTCAAACAGTAGGTGAACACATCTATGCCCTGAAGACTGGGTTGAATATTTTGTTCATATGATCACATCTAATCCTAAAAGCACTCCAATGAAGTGGGCATCTTTATTCTCATTTTAAAAAAGAGAAGTTTTAATCTCAAGATTCTAAGTAATACCCAAGAGTCAAATGAACCCCAGATGAATAGCTTTTTGAAAAACTGTTGAACTGAGAAGGTGTGATTCGGGAAACCCAAGAAATAAAAGAAATTAATCAGCAGTAAAAACAACAACAACAACCGTCAAATGAACCGAAGTATCAGAAACAGAATTTGAAACCCAGTTAATGTCAACTTTCAAAGGAATCTAACGATCTTCCCCAAACATAGCTAGGTGTCCTTTGAGAACAGTGACAAAGGAATGCCAACACTTTGGCAGTTGGTTGAGGATTTGCTAAAAGTAAGATTACACCAACCTGGCTACATTGAGGACTCCTTCCAGAGGGCAAAGCAACTATTGAAAGCAGCTGTTAATGTGGTTGTAGAAATGAAATATTGATAACTTTGTCTCCTCTCCTGTATTTTGCAGCTAAAAGGCCAAGTTGAGTGATTAGATTATCTTCATGAACAACTAGTAGTCAAATAGGCCCGCAGTTCCTATGCTTCATTCCTCTTAACACTGTGATAAGTACATATAGTGTGGGTGAAATGACTAGGCAAATATGGGAGATACCAGTGCAGTAACAGTATCCAGTCTGAGTACAGACAGGTAATGATTAATAATGTAGTCAGATAAGTGAGGTCATATGATCGAGTTAATGGGGCAAGGGGCACAGGTGCACCAGCGACACTTTCTATAAGCTTACTCTGACTCAGATACTATCTAGGCATGGTTTGTGGGGTCTCCAAACATATTAGAAGATGAGTGGTAAAATATAACACTGTTAATTATACTCTAATTAAAAAATAAAAATCGAAATATAAGAAAGAAAGAAAGAAAGAAAGAAAGAGAAAGAAAGAAAGAAAGAAAGAAAGAAAGAAAGAAAGAAAGAAAGAAAGAAAGAGGAAGGGAGGGAGGAAGGGAGGGAGGAAGGAAGGAAGGAAGGGGAAGGAAGGAAGGAGTTTGTATTCTCCAGAATTTTCTCTCCTTAGTTCCAGAGAATTACAGAGGATAAAATCACCACTGTGACTGTACCACAGAGGGCAAAAAAGCAAAGTCATTTAACTAGAACTTTCTTCTTACTAAAGGTGGCAAAGGAAAAGTCATCTAGGATCAAAGACCATTAGCAATAGAAGGCACAGATATGGTCCACATTCTCAAAAATAATGCTGTTGGGTTATTCGTTGATTTATCACTGCCTAGAAAAATACCTAAAATCAGGCTGGAGACCAGGGTCCCTGTAGATAAAGGGACATGTGGGTTTAATGGGTCATAACACTTCTGTTTTAGACATTACAGTGATGTCAAAGGTATGCATGTCTGCTAAGGCTACAATTAATTAAATAAAAATGAGGGTGTGATGAAAGAATAAAACATTGATTAAAATATTATCATACTGAACTCCATGCGAGTCGGTGTGAAGCAAGAGAAAAGAGAATGCGTCTTCTGGAAATCCTGGAAGTCTTTCCTTTCTGAAAAGAGGAGAGTTCTTTCAAATACTGTACCTACTTGAATAGATCCACTAGGATAATCACAATGTCTTCAGCCACTGCCCGGTCCCCCTTGAGGTTGCCGATGACACTTGGTGTACCACATATAACAATCACTGGAGGAGAGAGAACAAGACAAGGAGAGAAATACACAATGGTCTACAGACAGACAGGTGGGATTTGAACCCAGTATGTCCATGCTACATTTATGTTTTAATTCTTCAATTACTCTGTCTTCCGCTTTTTTGTTTTGTTTACAGGCGTAGAGTCAGAGTAGAGCTGTATGGGATCTTAAAGAGAATCCTCTGGTCCATTCCCTTAATTTTATTGATTTAAGGAGACTGGAAGCCAAGATGTCAAAGAGTTAAAAACAAGTCGATGGCTGAGCTCTAATTTTCAAGCTTATGAATCCGGTTCAGTGTTTATTTCATTTTACCAGGTCGGAGTAGTTACAAAAGCTATTTTCATTGACAAGGGAAGTGCACCTCACCAATTGTGAAAAAGTGGTTGAAAAAGATACAGTCAAGTAAACGCGAGAATTTCTGTAGTGTTCCTAAGCAAGCTTCCTTGGGCCTTGTTTGTAGCTTCTTAACGCAGAGCTCCATCTTAGGGATTACAGTGCCAGAGTCCAATCTGATTCTGTGAGCTTGACTCTCTTTGCCCCCAGATTTCCCAAATGCATGACCATGAGAAAGAGGAATTGGGGGACACTTCACTGGATCTTTTTACACACTATGTTGTCTGATTGAATCGTAAACACCTTAGGGACATGACTACTTCTTTTAAGGGACATTTATACTTCCTTCTCCCCCACGTCTTCGCAATGTTTTCTACATGGAAGGTTCTTAATATGGCAAATGCTTAATAATGACAGCAGATGACGATTTGAGTCATACTAGGAATTCCTGCCAAGCAAGCACCTTCCCTTATAGGAAAGGTCCACAGTTGATTCCTTTGCTCCTGATATGTTCTTATTTGTAAAGAGAATTCTTGGAAAGTGAAACAAATTACCTCATAACCTAGTAAGGATGATTTCTTCCCATACTTGACCTGTAACTGGGAGATCACTGGGCCTGTGAGATACAGGGACTGAGGAAAGTGAGATGATGTGCTAACCTTGTAATTTTATTTGAGGCCAGATGTCAATAAACATATCCTGTTCGTCATCATGGGACCAGGGTTCAGAATGTGTGAGGATTAGTCACAAATCCAATAACAGATTGCACTGAGATCAACTTAAAAAGAAGTTTATCGATGGTGGGGCATGATATAATTTTGGTTTATCAAGGCTAGGCTTTCATCATTACTTTCACATTATGTTTAATTACCTTTCTCCTTTCTCTCATAAGATAAGGTTTTAATCAATAGGAGGAACAATATGATGGAGTTGCATGCAACTCTAGATCTCCCCAAATGAACAAAATATATGGAGGTAATGATGACCGCTCTGTGGTGGTAGATCTGTCAAAACAACTCATAAAAATGTGGTAGTTGTGAGGAAGAAGTTGGCAAAAAAATTATCTCCATGTCTCCTTACCATTGCTTTTCCTGTTCTGGCTGGTTAATATATATTGAAACTGGTCATTTCCCCTCAACATTTCCTTGAAGCTAAGTTCCTGAGAAAAATAGGACACTCCAGCCTCCAGAGCATTGAGGTACCTAGAGCAGATAAAAGAGAAACTCTACGAAACCAGCTTAGTTTCTTCATGGCCTTCCATGTTGTTTGCTCATTGTTTACAGATCTCTCCTGGAACTTATTCATCTAAAGTTCATTTCCACTATTTCAGCACAACAGATGATACACACTATGATAGCAATGGTCTGGATTGAGGAGATCTAGTTTAGTAAAAGTATAGGAGAATTTTAGGGAATCTTCATATATCTATACAAATGGCAGACATTTGGCAGGTCCCTCATAATGGCTTCCTGCTATTTGCAGGAGGAAGGCTGCTCTGCTCTATAAACCCCATTATCACAGATAAGTTGAAACCTTTGAGTCTGTAGTACAAAAATTCAGAGTTGATAGCAATCATTTATCCTCCCAGTGAAATGGACTTTTGTGGGTTCTAAGTTCACCCCAAAGTTTCTAGGACAAGGCCTTCGGGTTGATTCTTGCCATTTCCTAGATGTGTGTTCCCAGTGGTACCCTTAGTCTTTTGCATACTTGGGTGGAGAGAGACTGCAGAACCAAGCAGCATCCTGGTGGTGCAGATGGTAACCCAACCAGAAGCTTCTTTTTGCCACCTCTGCTGGAGTTGTGTGAACCTTGTAATTTTATTTTAGCCATAGTGCCCAATGTCCCGTTCTCCTCCTGTCCCACTTATTCCTCTGAAAAACTGTGAGAAAAACTATTTCTAACTAGTGGTTGGTATTGGGAGAATGCATAACCTGTGGTATTGTATCTATCTTGCACAGTAATGTGAATGCAGTAACCACTGGTTTTCATTTTCCTTATCTGCAAAATGGAGATCAGAGCACTGTTCTCTTTTCTTTAGAGGATTTACTGTAGGGAATCAATAAAAGTACGGTGAAAGTATTTTGAAAACCAGAGTGTTGCAAATATTATACATGCTGATTACATTTATGCTATGTTTCCTTTGGCTCCTTTGCTTTCATGTACGTAAGAAAGTGGGCTGGTGCCCATTCCCAGTGCTTTTACAGTTGGAAGGTGTGTCTGATAATAAATGGCAAGGGCCAGGAGCATAGTAACGGTCCTGCTTACCAGAAACAGTCCTCAGTCTCGCTGCCATTCTTGAAAACATATGCACTGTTCCAGGAAAAACCTTTGAATGGCAAATCATTGACCTTCCAAAAGTTAACCAAGAAGTACATCAGCTTCCTAGCTGGAGACATCAACCTGGTTAAAGTCTCTTTGTAGTCACATGACAAGCCAAAACTCCCAGCTGAAATCATGGGATAGTTCAAAGCTGCGTCAAGGCTATGCCAAGAGGTGAGAAAGAAATCGATGTCAGGATTAATTTACGTAGCACAAATACGATTCTTCTTTAACCTGTTTCAGCCTGTGGTTAGTAATAAATGGTAAGAATGAAATAGGGTCGTTCAAGCAGGTTTTCTTAAATAGGTGTCCCTCCCACATGGGTAAATTTTAAAACTATATCTATCGAGCATATGTTATGTTTTAAGAGAGATACTCTGGGTATTTTCATGTGGTGGTTTGGTTACTTCGATTTATTCTAAAATGAGTCGTCCTAACACCTAGGCTGGGACATGTGCCTTTGGGGAGAAGGCTAAGGAAACCGAGGATGGCCACCGCAGCTACCACAGATGTTGTAAAGCCCAAAAGGTGTCCTCCATACTTGTCCCTCCTCGCGTTGCCTTACTTCTGGCCCTTGTATGGACTATTTTGAGATACACATCACCTTACGATTTTACTATTTTCCTTCCCCATTTAGCAGGATCTTCCTGTGGTTCCTTTTTTTTATTTCTATTTATTTATTTATTTATTTATTTTATATAATAATTTTTTTTATTATATTATGTTAGTCACCATACAGTACATCACTGGTTTTTGATGTAAAGTTCCATGATTCATTACTTGCGTATAACACCCAGTGCACCATGCAATACGTGCCCTCCTTATTACCCATCACCAGCCTATCCCAGTCCTCCACCCTCCTCCCCTCTGAAGCCCTCAGTTTGTTTCCCAAAGTCCATAGTCTCTCGTGGTTCATTCCCCCTTCTGTTTACCCCCCCTTTCTTCTTCCCTTTCTTCTCTTACTGATCTTCCTACTTCTTATGTTCCATAAATGAGTGAAACCATATGATAATTGTCTTTCTCTGCTTGACTTATTTTGCTTAGCATTATCTCCTCCAGTCCCGAATGCAAGTTGGTACAGCCACTTTGGAAAACAGTGTGGAGGTCCCTTAAAAAGTTAAAAATTGAGCTACCCTATGACCCAGCAATTGCACTACTGGGTATTTACCCCAAAGACACAGATGTAGTGAAGAGAAGGGCCATATGCACCCCAATGTTCATAGCAACATTGTCCACAATAGCGAAATTGTGGAAGGAGCCAAGATGCCCTTCAACAGATGACTGGGTTAAGAAGATGTGGTCCATATATACAATGGAATATTACTCAGCCATCAAAAAGAACGATTTCTCAACATTTGCTGCACATGGACAGGACTAGAGGATATAATGGTTCCTGTGGTTCCTTAAACGTATCAACTTTATTCTCCACTGGGGCCTTGACATATGCCAGAAATGCTGGCATTTTTGCCTCTTTGCCTGGCTGACTCTTACTCATCCATCAGGTTCTGGATTCAATATCTCTTTATCCACGAGTACTTTTTACTGATACATGAAGTGGGTATGTGTTTGATATCTGTCTCCTCCACTGGACCACAAGCTCCATGAAGGCAGGGATCATGGCCTGCTTGTTCACCTCCCTATCTCCAGTCCTTTGGGGTCATAGGTAGGCCCTCAACGTGCACTTGATAATGGAAGCAAAGCAATACCTCCCCCTTCCATCTTGAGCCCCGCACTGAAGGGTTTCACTAGGTGTCCTGCTTGCATCTCAGACTTCCCATGCTCATGGTCAAAAGTATCTTTTATTTTTATTTCTCAAAAATGCTCCTTACCCTTATTTCTCTTTTTAGTGTTTTTTTTTTGGGGGGGGGGCTCTACTTTCCATCCCTCATGCCAACATCCAGTTATCAAATGCTATTGATTCTACCCTTAAATATCTTTAAAGCCATCCTTCCTTTCCATGTTACCTGCTTGCATGCTAGTTCAGCCCTCCTAATCCCCGATGACTTTCCCTGTCTGTGTCTCCTATGGGCTCCAGTCTATCCTGGATACTGTTGACACTCATTCTTCCCAAAGTTGAGCTGCTTCTTACAGCACTTCCCTGCACAATCTTAATCGTTTCCTATACAAATCTAATGAAATACATTTCCCTCACCTGGAACTCATGACCTCCCAGATACAGCCCTACTTCATGTTTCCGGTTTTCTCCCTATTATTCCCCTACTCATCTCCTGCACTCCAGTTAATACAGACCTTCACAAAATTTCTACACCTCTCTGCTTCTTTGCTTTTATACACACTTCTCCCTCTGCCTGGCTGGGATGCCGAAGCCCTCATCTCTAGCCATTAACATTTCACCTGTTCTTCAATACGCCGCTCATACGCCATCACCGGCATGACGTCCTCCTTCCCCCCTTGAGCTTCACCCTCCCAACCAGCGGGGGCTCTTTCCTTCTGTCTCCCCCAACAGCAGCTCGTGTTTCTTCGATGCAGCGTGTTATACTCGGCCTTGTACTGGTCCCCTTGGACTGATTGGCTCTTGTCACCTTCTCTATTTCACTGGGCAGAGGCTGTGTTTTAGTTAATGCTCTCTACTCCAGCAAAACCAAAATGCTTCTTTGCACATGGAAGGTCCTCACCAATAGTGAATCAATTTTCCCCTCCTCCTTTCCTTCCGAGCACATTCTACAGCAAATCCGTAAGTGGTCAGATAAGAGGACAACAGGGAATGAGTGCAAGAAAGAGGAAGAGTCCGAATTTGCCTGTATTTTGGTTTAGAAGATGAGCTGAGAAAGTGCTTCTGTGGAGTGTTGGTGGCACGTAGTAGGTGTGAACACCTGAGTGTGTTTGTACAGCTGGGAGGCAGTGTCAGAAGCAGACTTTCCAACAGAAATGTCAAAATTTTAATGTTACCTTCCAAAATCTATTGCAAGGGCAGAGTAGTTTTCTCTGTGTAGACAAAGGTGATCCTTGATTCAGGGGAAGACTGAACAGATGAAAGAAAGGCGTGGAAGAGTGATTTTGATTTGGGGAAGGTGTGATCTGACAGAACAAAATGTTTTCTGGTGATAGAGAATTACACCGAGTGAAATGAATAGAAGAGATGACGGTCATTTTCCCAAAGGCAGAGAAATATTTTTATTGTGAAATATTATGGAAACTTTTTTTTCTAAGCTGATAAGGGCACCGTGAAAGGCACTTTCCTATATTAATTACATAATCCTCAGTGCTGTGACATAAGTACCTTGCTACTTTGCTTATTGTTGAGACCTAAAGAATAGAATGGAGCCCTACTAATGCCCGGGGTGCTGTACCTTTCCTGTGTGTTTCCATACACTCTGCTCATACTTTAGTGAAGATTTCCTTTATTAAACTCCTCAAATTATCTGAGTTCATTGTGTTCTCTGTCCTCTGCCAGGACTCTAACTTTTTACCTAACCCATGCTGCCTCTCAGGCTCAGATGTTAGTAACTGGACCTGAATAGCTATGGTCATTCACCCCACGGTAAGCAAAGGTCGAGCTACCTGGGTAAGAAAATGACACTTATGGAGAAGTAGCAAAATACGAGGGCCCCAACACCTCTGACTGTGCTGCCTCGACTGGACTGCTATGTGATAAATCACTTACATAGTGATGTCATGGCCTGACTTCAACTTCCCATAGCACGAAAGCAACAACAGACCAAATTACTTACTACATCTGGAAGGTGGAGTATGTACACGAGGGCCCCATGAGGACACAGCCCATTCGTTTGTTGTTCTGCAGGGGGGGGAAAAGGAAGAAAGAAAAGAAAAATGAATCTCTAAAATGAGAACAATGGGGGCACCGAAGGGTCTGCCTTTGGCTCAGGTCATGATCCTGGAGTTCTGGGATGGCACCCTGCCTTAGGCTCCCTGCTCAGTGGGGAATCTGCTTCTTCCCCTTCCCCTGCTCCTTTTCTCTCTCTCTCTCTCTCTCTCATGTAAACAAATAGAAGCTTTAAAAATTTTTTAAAAAATAAAATGAAAACAATGAATAAATGGACAGGAAAGAAGTGGCCAGGGTCCCGGAAAGTTTGAAAGTGGGCCTCTCAAGAAAAGAGCATCACATGGTTCCTTGGGCTGGGCAGGGGGCACCACGGGATGAAGAAGTCTGAGAAAGTGATGCTGTTGTGGGTGGAGGGAAGGACATTCTGCTGAAGGCGAACTCGGATTCTTTGTCAAGAGGCGGATGCAGAGTCGGGGAAGAAGGACTGACAGACTGTAACACGAGCAGTATCTGCGGGCCAGATTGTGGGCAGACTAGACTTGGAGGTGCTTTGGGGGAAGAGGGCAAGCTGCAGTTTTAAGGAGAGCTACCAAACGGGGCTAAGGAGAACAAAGTGCAATGTCGTGGCCAGCCCGGTGATTACAGATGGTGTCTCGTACTATTTCTCGAAAGAAACGTGATTAGGAACCTCCCACCCCCGGCTTTAGAAAACCAGGGTACACCTCTGTCTGTAGAGGGACGAAGTACACACTCCCGGCAACATAAAGTGAAGTCTGTCAAACTCCCCTGGCTCATTCCTGGCCCTCGCAAGATTGGCTCATTCCTGGCCCTCGCAAGATTGGCTCATCAGGGCAATGTTACTGATTAAAGCTTTCGAACCGTGGTTCTACGCCTACAATTCTGCTTCTAGGAGAGCCTTTTCTTGGGTTTCTGTGGTAAAAAGGCTTCTTGCACATCTGCCTGCCCCTACAGAGCTTGGAACATTCTTTCACTCCATAAAGTCCCGGCTGGGGCTGGGAGTGGGGAGGAGGAAGTAGGCAAGGAGCTCTCTCTTCCCATTTCTACTCTTTAACATTACAGTTACTGCTCTAAAATTCAGGTTTCAGATTCAGCCCTGAAGCCAGTAACCCGTGGCCCCATAGAGGGTGACAACTTGAAACAGAGATCTCTGGTGTAGGGCTTTGGAATACCTCAGGTACTTCTTGAGGGACACAAAAGAAAACCGGTTCATGCCAACATTCAAATTTTTAAAAAGTTTTGAAGACAATTTAAAACAAAAGTATTCCCCTCTGTAACATGGAAAGTGTACGAATGGGACATAGAAGGTTCTCCCCACTTTCCTGGATTCCCAGAAGGCCCTCATCACTTGGGAAACATATGGGGCTGAAGTCAGATTACCCTCTCTCCAAAACACGCAGCTATGTGACTAGAGGTGACACACGAGAGGCTCACGGACAGGTGCTCAAGTTGCACACTGCGAATTGCTGTGCAAAGACGTGTGAGCTCTACCTACGAAAGCATTTACTTACAGAAATGGCCCTGAGTAGGTCGAGGCCTTCACAGGTGCTACTCCGGCAGTCATTGGATTTATAAATCACACTATCCGAATAGATAAAGGTAGCATTCACAGTCACATTTATGCCTGTTTCCAGAAACGAGGGAAAAGAGAAAATGTGTTATTTTTCAGTAGTTTGCAGCCAGGAGATTTACTTTTTGCCAGTTGATCCTGGGAATACGTGCCTATTCATCCTCACACCTGTGAGTATTTGAGCTCTGAGTTCTTCGATTACTCCCTGTCCCTTCTTTCCTCTCTCTGCCTCTGTCTCTTGTTTCTGTCTGTCTCTCTCAACAACTTTACTGAGGTATAATTTACCCTCCATAAATACCATTTTAAGTGTAGGATTCAATGATTTTTAGTAAGTATATATATTTAGGCAACCATCCCACAGTCCAGTTTTACAGCATTTCCATTTCGCTCATGGCTCTCCTCTTTTCATGCTTGTAGTCCTGGCACGTTTCTTCTACACGTCTGGAGAGTTTTAGGAAAGCAAAGATGCAGACAGTATGACATCTGTTCTTTCATGTTCCCAAGGTGCTGATTCTCTTTGCTGCCAATGTGCACACTGGTACCTCTGGTGGTCTGCCCCCAAAGCCAAAGTGAACTGTGTCCATCAGGGTCTAGGCTCTTTGGATAATGGATCATCTTCACATGAGGGCAAGAGCGTTGAGGATAATATCCCTGACGACTGCTAGATACTATCTTTTGAAAGGGAATAAAAAGACAGCACAACCATTTGACCAAGCGCTGTGTCTTACATTTTGTTTCCTTCCAATAAAAAATATTCAGGACCCACGTTAGATTCCTAAGCACAGGCAGCCTTCATTTGGCCAAGCCCTTACACAGGAAGTCTGGAAACCTCAGTTGCTAGTCACAGTGCCGGTTGCAGGATGAGTGACTTTCTGTGTGTTCTTGCACAAGCCATTTGAATTTCTCTAATTTGGTGCCTTCATAGATAAAATGGGGTTAAAACCGTAATTGTCAAATGTAATCATTTCAATACCTTTAAAAGAGTAAAGCACGGCAACAGAAGTTGTTGTTCTTCTGAAAGTCCAAATAGGAATGTTTTTCAAGACAGAGAATGAAATAGTCTTTGCACTTCCATAGCTGCCTCCGACGATAGACTAGGGAACATTTTACCTCTTGCCTTTTTTGGGGGAGGGAGGGTTCATTCAAGAACACTTATTCTGATACTTTGTTCAATCTAAATAAGGGTTGGCAGTAGGTCTAGTCAAATAGGAGAGGTCAATGCAATAAGACCAGTCAGAGAAAATAAATAGAAGAGGTGGGGCCAGTGATGGATTTAATAGCAATTAACACTTGAATGTAGCCATGTGCCAGCCATAATTATGATACCTTTTTTGTTATTTAATTCTCATAGCAATAGGGAGAATATAGGAAGAGAGAATATATGAAGCCAGGAGGATAGTATGAGTGAGGCTGTGGGCGGCCCAGAAGAAAAGGAGAGTGCGTGTGGGGACCAGTGGAGAAGAGTGAGGAGGTGGTCTTAGAAAGCAGCCAGAGAAATCAGGGGGTGGAGCGGTGGCCGGTACACAGTCGCTCAATGAAAACAGGGCTTTGGGAAGATGGCCACACCCGCAGCTGTTAATGTGTAGGATAGCTCTTCCTCCTCGCCCCCTCTGAGGGCTCTGCTCCCTCCTGCCACCATGAGGGCCACTGAAGATGACCCACTGAAAAATTCAATGGTCCAGGTATCCCGTGGCAAATGGGCACAGCAAAACCAAGTATAAATCTTGCCCAGGATCCAGAAGAAGGGGAGCCAACATCTATTGAGTGTGACCTCAGGCAAGTGACTTCCTCTCTGGGGCCCCAGTTTCTCATCCATTTATAGATAGAACAGAACTGGATGATCTGGATTTTTGCATGCTTTATTTCAACCCTTAAGCTGCCCCTAAATCCTATGAGGTTAATATTTTATCTTTCTAATTTAAAAATGAGAAAATGAAGGTCTAGAGAGGTCGATTAACTTGCTTAGGGTTACACAGCTGGGGTTTTGAACGTAGGACCATCTGATTCTAGAATCTGCTATACTGCAGAACAGCAGTTCGCAAAGTGTGGGCCATGGACTCCAGAGGTACCTCAAGACTCTTTCAGGAGAGCTAGGAGGTCAAAGCTATTCTAAGTATATTAAGACATTCTTTGTTTTTTCCACTCTCCTCTCATGAGCATAGACTAGAGTTTTGAGAGGTTACATAATATTAATTATATTATCACAACAGAGTAAAAGCGGAAGCAGATATGAGGATCCAGCCATTTTCTATGAAGCCTGACATTAAAGATGTACAAAAGTGTAAATTGATACCATTTTTCCTACCTATTTTTATTTTTTGGCTTGAGAAATATAGGTTTTCTTTAATAAGAAATTTTATTTATGTGAACAGATAAAGTGTTTGTAATTATTTCAAATGAATCAATAAGCAAATATTTAACACATTTCTCAGTCTTAATTTCCAATACAGTCAATATCAGTAAATGTAACTTTATAAATAAAACTCTACAGACCTCACAATTATTTTTAAGTGTAAAGAGGTCTTGAGACCAAAAAGTTTGAGAGCCACTCCTGCAGACCATACTGTAGTAGGCTGCTGCCTCTCAACATTTGTGCTTCTGTTTTGTAATTGGATAGGGGGAAGATGAAGATCTCTTCCCTTTTATGTCCCTAAAATCCCAAGGGATTTCTCGAGAAAATACTGAAAGATTTTCAGACAACGTAATGACTTCATATCGAAGCTTAATTTTTTAAAATAAACAGTTCTCCCGAGTGCTGTTTCTCATCCTTACTCTGTCTGCACCTCCACCCCACCAGGATACCTCAGTCCTGGGAAGATGAGTGAAATGCTGTCGAGTATGGAGCAATCCAGGAGCCCTTTCTCTCCTACCTAGGGCTTTGAGGATGGGGTTGGACCAAAGTGAATCTGAACATAGGTGCTGGAGTCTAGGAAGGGGATCCCCTCAGCCCATGAGATCATTTGGAGGGTATGAACTAGGTGTGCTTAGGACTGGGCTATACATCCTTGAGCAGTGGATGTCCTTATTTTGAAGGAATCTCTTTTTTCATGTTTTCCACCAAATCCTAACTATTCTTCCAAACAGAGGTTTCCTAAGTACTAGGAAAAAATATCCTTTTCTTCCATCTGGACATCACCCACATTTGGACTCTTAATTTTCTTCGATTTAGCCCTTAAATATATTGTCTTAGACTTTCCCCCAAATAATAATGCTCACTATGTTTAGAACATGAACCTCTCTTTCCGTCAAAACCTGCACTTCTTGAGTTTCCTACGCATGAACATCCATCTAACAAAATGCCTCACCACATGCAAAAACTGGGCATTATTGTTTATTCTTTCATCCCCCACAAAATTCTCCACTCATTTAATCTTCTCAACCACCTCGCCATGCCTAATTCTATATCGTAAATGAGATGACTGGAACGTAGAATAAACAACCCAATAAAGCGTTTGTAATCACTAGTGATAGGTGGATCAGGAATTCAAACGCAGGTTATATGAGTCCAGAGATCAGATCTTACCACTATACTACACTGTTGATTTTATATCCTGGTAACTTGCTCAAGTAACAGCAGCAGCAGCACCACAGCAATAACACATTAACATCCTCAAAAAAACCAATGACAATAATAAAACAACTGTAACTCTTGGGGTTCTTACTACGTTTCGGTCTGTGTTTTACGTACTTTATATGAATTTCCTCATTTAATTCATAACATACCCACATGAGGTAACTACTCTCTATTGTGATTTTATAAAGTAAGAGGATTGAGGCTCAGAAAACTTAATTTGCTCCAGGTCACTGGTGATAAATAGTTGGATAAAAAGCTGGAGTATGAACGAAGATCTGATTCCAAATCTCTGCTTCTAACCACTGCCTTATTTTGATAAGAAAGTAGTTCATGGTGGGTAAAGATCTTACAGCGGCAATACGATACACTTTTTGGAACCAGACAGAATCTCATTTCCAACAGGCAGCCTGTATGACTTCAGCAAAGTTATTAAACCTCCCCTGAGAAACTGTGTCATTAATGCCAATCTTACGGAGCTGTGATGACTCAAGGGATTATATATCTTACCTAAGACAAGACAGGTACTCAATAAACAAGGAAACCAAGGCTCAAAGAGACTAAGGGAAATTGCTCACCCAGGGTCACAAAGAGAGAAAGCTCTGGGACAGTGACTCCAATCCACGTCCTCAGATTTCAAATCAAATGTTCTTTCCATGATGCCACAGTCTTGGTAGATAAGGGGATTTAATTAAATGACCTTATAGTTCCATTACAGCTCTGGATCAGATCCATCTATTTACATCTGAATTGGTCTCAGGCAAGATTGAAAGAAATGTATATGGCACAGCAATAAGTTATTACACATATGTGATGTATGATACCTCTTGCTATTATTACCATAGAATTTTATTATATTTTTAGTGGTCATACAAATTTTATTTATAACAACTTCTTAGAACACACACACATCCAGTCTACTAACAGAGATATAGCATGAGGCTTAAATACCTTCCGTACACTGCGTACAGTCATTGGCAGAAGTACCAAAAAACACAGAGCATATACCTTGGGCTAGCCACATGGCAAGGACAGCAAGAGCCTGATGAAACCATGCACCTTGGGCACTAGAAAAGAGCTAAGTACCACAGAATTCTAGAGAAAATTAAGCCATACCCTCTTTAGAACCATAAATAACCATTAAAACGTATGATATAGTCATTGACTCAGTAATTATACTTTTGGCAATCTAGTTCCAAGAACAGAAAATGCTTATTGTAGTATTTTAAAATATTTTAAAATAATCATGAAAATTTAAGAACAATAGGAAATCATGCCGGAGGGAATAATTAAATGGTTTGGGAAGATCTCTACTCCGAGGAATATTATACATCCACTCACATGATGTGAAGATTCACACGAAGATTACGCAGCTATAGGAAAGTCACTTGCAGAATAATGTGAAGTAAAATCAGAAGATAGAAAATTGTTTCTATACCACAGTGATCCCAACCATGTTCTTAAAAACAAAAAACGGAGAGACATATTAACAGACCCTGGAAATATCCAGGTGGCTGAAAATTATTCAGGCGTGATTTTTTTCTCTTTATATATTTTATCTGACGCTATAAAATTTATTTTACTAATTAGTAGGTACAATAAAGAACTGCAACACTGAATTTGGTTGCAAATTTATTTGATTATGTCTTATAATAATAGCCAACAGAAATGTAAAGAGCGAACAGATGGATGAAAAATCCCAGAAAAAAGAGTCAGCATCTGTATGAATTTAACTCTCTTAATTCATCTTCTTGACTGGTAACCCTGCAAAATCTCAGGTCCAGACCAAATATTGCTTCTGAGCAGCTGTGGAAAGGAACATGATGCCTCCTTGAAACCGAGCCATCAATCTAGGTTTGTCTGGGGCAGTTCACTGCTGTGAACATCTGGCATTCCCTGGGTTGGGGCCATTCCAAGAGCAGGGTGAATTATGATGGAGCCCAGTGCGGTAGGACTTAAATCTTTCTCTCTGAGGACCCACTGCCTTGAAATAGAAAGGGGTTGTCCGACAAGCCCTTACAGGAGAGTGGGTGATCAGGCAAAGAATGGAAGGTCTTTGCTAAGCACCCCTTTGACCCCAGAGGTGGTAACAGAGAGGAGGTGGACTCTGTGACCATGTTCTTACCAGCATTAAGCAGACGTTGTCTCACTGTTTCCACTCCCTCATTCACCGCTTCTTTCAAGTTATCCAAGGACTCTGGGAAGGCTGAGTTGTTCATCATCAGGACGCTGATCTCATAGCTGCCATTGTTGCAGTTCCGACTGATCTGGGAGTCCCAGAACGTCAGCCCTGGACAGAGGAGCAGTGACCACAAAGCTAAGCCCAAGAGTGTCATCTTCGTGACCTTGCTTACCTCAGAACCATACTCCTTGTGCTCACTTGTTTTACTCTGTGCCTTTAGGGAGGCAGGAACTCCAGCTGGGCAGCCTCTAGCTGGGTCCTTTGGTCCACTCTTCCCCACGCTCCTTTCTGGTCATGCCCCACTGGTCACGTGGACCATGGAATACAGCCTGCCTTCCAGCAATTAGCAGCTACATTATGACAGGAGATAAACCAAAGTTCACTTTGTGTGTTTGCTCACAGAAAGGCCAGAGTTATAAACAGAGAGATTACCTGGGCCTCACCCAATAAAAATACATCAATTTGTGACACATCACTGGGAAGAGGGAAAAGGGGAAGAGAGAAGTATAGTATATACATAAAAAGATTTGTAAAGTGAAAAATAAAGGTCAAAGGGCTTAAGGGAAGCACAAATATCATGGACTATTGGTGTTTAGGTTCTATCTGTACACCGAAACTGAATCCTTAACTAGGAAGAACTGTGTTTCAATCACCTGGCCAGGAACTATTTATTGAGACTTGACGAGGTGCTGGGCATTAGCAAGGCACTAGGTATACAGCTATAGGTGGTGTGGATACATTAATGTCTTTATGGAACATGCATTCTGGTGGTGAAGACACATGTTAAATAAATAATTACGAATAAACTCAACTGTGAATAAAAAGTGTAGGGTGCTGTGGAGTACACGGCAGATGAACATAACCTATTCTAGAAAGTCAAGGAAGTTTCCTTGAGAAAGTGTCCTTTAAGCTAAACCCTGAAGGATGAACAGGAGTCAGCTGACTGGAAAGAGAAAGAGGGAATGGGAGGCAGGGGGACAGCGTGTGTGAAGGCCCAGAAGTGGGAAGTGACATGAATGTTCGAGGAACTGAAAGAAACACGACCTGGTTTGAGTAGAGACAGCTATAGTCTAGTAGCAATAAAGGCTGCCAGTGGAGTAGACAAGGGTAGGCCATAGGGTTTCCTATAAGCCATTATAGGATTGGAAGGATTGAAGGCTTCCAAGGAACGAATGACCTAGAGAGAGTGGGGACATGGAGTAAATTAGGGAAGCGTTTCTGTGATCCAAATGAGATGTAAAGGAGACCTGGATGAGGGCAATGGCAGAGGAGACGGGTTCAAGAGATATCTAAGAGGAAAAATATTTGAGACTTGATATTTTTTGGATCTGGGGCATTAGAAAGAGGAAGGAGTCAAGAGTGGCCCCTGATAAGCTCAATTGGGTAGATGGGAAAGCTGTTTACTAAGCTCCAGGATTGTGGAAGAGGAGCAAGTTTAAGGAAGAAGATTGTGACTTCTGTTTTTGGCCATGTTGATTTTAAGGAACCTGTGCAGATGTGGGAGTAGACTGCAGTTTTGGGAAGAAGACCTGGATCTAAATGAAGGTTTGGAAATCTAGTCAGAAATGTAGTACGATTGACCAAATAATGTCATTATTTACATCATTGACTTGATGACCACTTCAGGAAAAATTCATGTTTTAAACTTAAAACAAGTGACATCAACAAGATGGAGGGTTAGGAAGCCCCAGCTTTCATCCCTCCACGAGAACAAATTAACAACTGCCCACTGATGAAAATAGCTCTGGGAGAGCTTTGGAATACAATGAAGAAGCTGCGGCAACCCACTGGAACATAAAAACCAAGATGGCCCCATAAGAAAACTTAAGAATTTTATGTGTGTCATTCTATCCTCCAGTCTGGCACTGCTCCACACCAAGAGGGATCCTCTTGGCTATAACCTCCCACTGCAGGGAAAGGAGAGCAAGAGAACCCCGGCAGCCCTCACCATTGGTATGAAAACCTGCAGTTTTTGCCACTAAGCACCTCTACAGTCTTTGCCGACACTAACTCCAGCTGACAGAGCTGCCTGGGTGGATGTTGCTGTGTCTCCTTCGAGAAGAGCTGCTGGTGCACCCTCCTTGGGACTAGAGCCACTGCACCACCCTCTCCAGTGCCTTGGTCCCTGCACCCCAGGTCCCAGCACCCAAAGGGATCTCATTGGCCAGGACTTCCCCTGTGGGGTAGAAGGAGAGCAGGAGAAGGCTAGCAGAACTTGCTGCTGTAGTTTTGGTGCAAAGGATGTTTGCAGTCTTTACCAATGCTGATCTCAGCTGACAGAACTGCCTGTTTTTAATGAGTACATGATATAAAAAGAAGCACTCTGATGATAAGAACACAAAATGTAGGGGTAGGAGAGTAAAAGTATAAAATTCTGTATGCAATTAAAGTTAATAAATACAAAAAAAAGAAAGAAAAAATAAAAACGAATCACTACCAAAACATCACCAAATAGCAAAGAAGAAAAAAGAGTGGAAGAGAGGTACAAAACAGGTGCAAAACAACAGAAGACAATGAACAAAATGGCAATAATAAATCCTCTCATAGCAATAATTACTTTATTTATTTATTTAGTTTGTTTCAGGTTTTTATTTAAATTCTAGTTAGGTAACTTATAATGTAATACTGGTTGAAGGAGTAGAATTTAGTGATTAACTTACATATAACACCCAGTGCTCATCACAACAGGTGTCCTCCTTAATGCCCATCACACATTTAGCCCATTCCCCGCCCACCTCCCCTCCAGTCACCTTCAGTTTGTTCTTAATAGTTAAGAGTCTCTTATGGTTTGCCTCCCTCTCTTAATAATTACTTTAAATGTAAATACATTAAACTCACCGATCGAAAGGCATAGAGTGGCTGGCTGAACAGATCAAAAAACCCCACAATACTCACCAACATGCTACATATAGGAGATTCACTTTAGATTTAAAGACACAGATGGGCTGAAAGTGAAGAAATAGGAAAAGATACTCCATGCAAATGGTAACCAAGAGAAAGAAGGGGGCTATACTTACATCAAACAAATTATACAAAGAAGGACATTATATAATGATAAGAGTCAATTCAACAGGAAAATATAACAATTATAAACATATATACACTCAACACAAGAGCACTTAATTACATACAGCAAATACCAACACATCTGAAGGAAAAAATCGACAAAAAACGACAAGTTGACAACAATACAATAGCAGTAAGGGACTTCAATACTCCACTTACAATAATGGATAGAATACCAGGACCAAAAAAAAAAAAATCAATGAAAAAAACAGCTGATTTGAACAATATTACAGATCAAACGGATCTAACAGACATATACAGAACTTTCCATCCCATAGCAGAAGAAGACATATGTTTCTCAAGTAAACAACGTCCATTTTCTAGGATATATCATGTTACATTGCAAAACAAGTCTTAACAATTTTAAGAAGATTAAAACCATTCCAAAAATTTGGTCTTACCACAGTAGAATAAAACCAGATGTCAATAATAGCAAAAAATAAATATATAAGTAATAAATAAATAACAGAAAATTCACGAATACGTGGAAACGAAACATCACACTCTTAAACAACTCTTGGGTAAAAGTGAAAATCAAAAGAGAACTTAAAGAGTATCTTGATACAAACAAAAAAGAAAACCAAACCCATACCAAAACGTATGGGATGGAGCAGAAGCAGTGTTAAGGGGGAAGTTTATAGCTATAAACATTTACATTAAGAAAGATCTCAAATAAACAATCTAATTTTATACATCAAGAAACTAGAAGAGCAAACCAGACCCAAATTTAGCAGACAGAAGGAAGTAATAAAGATTAGAAGAGAAATAATAAACGAATCTAATAACTGGCTTTTTGAAAAGATAAAACTGACAAACCCTTAGCTAAGGAAAAAAGAGAGAAGACTCATATAAATAAAATAAGAAGTGAAAGAGTGGACATTACAATGGATGTCTCAGAAGTAAAAAGAATCATAAGGGACAATTATAAGCAATTATACACTAATAAACTGGGTAACCTAGAAAAGTTGCATAAATTTCTAGAAACATACAGGCTACCAAAACTGAATGAAGAAAAAAATGAAATGTCTGAAACAAATAACAAATAAGGAGATTGTATCAGTAATTGAAAACCTCAAAAAAGAAATCCAGGACCAGGTGTCTTCATGTGTAAATTCCACCAAGTATTCAAAGAAGAGTATCAATCCTTCCTAAACTCTTTCAAATACGGAAAAGGAGGGACCAGTTCCAAACTCATTTTATGAAGTCAGCATCATCCTAATACCAAAACCAGATAAAGAAATCAGAAAAGAAAATTATAGGCCAACATTCCTCATGAACATAGATGGAAAATCCTCAATAAAATACTAGCAAACTGAATTCAATAGCACAGTGAAAAGATCACGCACCATGATCAAGTGAAATTTATCTCTGAGATGCAGGGATAGTTCAATATATTCAAATCAATGTGATATACGATTATCAAACAAAAGCAAAAAACAAAACACAACAAAACAAAACAAAAAACATGATCGTCTCACTAGATTAAGAAAAGCATATGAGAAAGTCCACTAATTCATGATTATAATTCTTGGGGCTCCTGGGCGGCTCAGTCAGTAGAACATGTGACTTTTGATATCAGGGTCATGAATTCAAGCCCCACAGCTCCATAGCCCCACGTTGGGTGTAGAACTTTTCTTTTTTAAGTACATGATTAAAATTCTCAATAAAACAGGTATGAAGGAAACTTACCTCAACACAATAAAGGCCGTCTATGAAAATCTCACAGCTAAAATAATCAATAGGGAAAACCTGAAACCTTTCCCTTGAAGATGTGGTACAAGGCAAGGATGCCTACTCTTGCCACTTCTTTTCAAAATAGCACTGGAAGTCCTAGCCAGAGCAATTAGGGAAGAAAAAGAAAGAAAAGTCATCTATAAAAGGAAAACTCCCTTCTATTTCTCCTTTACTCTCACAGTACACTCATATTTCACTTCAATTCTCACACCAAATGTGTGGGTTTTCCACACATCAAGCAATCCTCTGATATCAGATGGGTGATTATTCAATTAACTCAATTCTGTCACTATCTAACTGGAGAGAGCACTAGATTCCACAGGTTAAGAGCTCAACCCCACAAGACTGCTGCCCCAACTTCAGATACCTAAGTCATAAGCCCCCAGATGTCACCTGTTATCCTGACCAACTATCTATAAATTGGGGTTCTCATAACCCTTTCCTTGGGTTTGATAATCTGCTAGAATGACTCATAGTACTCAGGGAAACACATTTACTGACTTATTATATAATAAAGAATATGATAAAGGATGCAGATGAACAGCCAGGTGAAGAGATACATAGGAGAGGTCTATAAGTGTCCTGAGTGCAAAACCTCCTGTCCCCATGGCATTGGGTTGCATCGCCCTGTTAGCATGTAGATGTATTTGCCAATACAGGCACTCCTAATACTGTACGTTGAGGATTTTTATGGAGGCTTCAGTCCAAGTGCATTTACTCAATTTCTAGTCTCTCTCCCCTTCCCAGAGGATGAGGATTGGGGAAAAAAGTTCCAAGCTTCTAATCATGGCTTTGCTTGGTCTGTCTAATGATCAGCCCCCATCCTGAAGCTATTCAGAACTCCACAAAGAACTGCCTCGTTAGAACAAAAGCCACTCTTACCATCCAGGAAATTCCAAAGAATTTAGGAGCTCTGCGTCAGGAACCAGGGGGTAAAGTTCTATGCGTATGTATATGTGTGTGTATAATTATTATTAATACACAGCATTGAAATCAGAAAGGAAGAAGTAAAATGATCTCAGTTTGTAGATGACATGATCATATTTCTAGAAAACCCTAAAGACTCAAAAAACCAAACCAAACATTAGAACCAAGAAATGAATTCAGTAAAGTGGCAGCATACAAATCAACATACAAAAATCAGTACCATTTTTATACACAAACAAGAAATTATCTGAAAAGAAAATTAAGAAACAACCCCACTCATAATAAGTAAAAGAATGAAATATTTAGGAATAAACATAAAGAGATGAAAGATCTGTACAACAAAATTATAAAACATTGATGAAGAAAATTAGAGACACAGATAAATGGAAAGACAACCTATGTTCATGAATTGAAAGAATACTGTTAAAATGTCCATACTACCCAACGTGATCTACAGATTCAATGCAAATGCAGTCCCTATCAAAATCCCAATGGCATTCTTTAAAGAAATAGAAAAACAATCCTAAAATTTATATGAAACCATGTAAGACTCTGAATAGCTAAAGAAATCTTGAGAAAGAACAAAACTGGAGGTATCGAATGTCCTGAATTAAAAATATATTATGAAGCTATAGTAATCAAAACAGTGTGGTACTGGCATAAAACTATATTTATAGACCAGTGGGACAGAATAGACAACCCAGAAATAAAATCACACACTATGATCAATTGGTCATTGACAACGGTGCCAAGTACATACAATGGGGAAAGGATGTGTCTTCAATAATGGTGTTGGGAAAACTGGATTTCTACAGGCAAGGAATGAAACTGGACCCTTACCTCCCATCATCACCAAAAATCATCCATCAAATGCATGAATGGATAAAGAAAATGTGTTATATATGTTATAATAATTATAATATATATAATTACATTATATAGTTATGTATAAATATATGTATAAAATGTGTGTGTTTATATATGTATAGATATATATAGATATTCCACACAATGGAATATTATTCAGCCATGAGAAGGAAGGAAATGCTGCCATTTGCAACAGTATGGAGGAACTTAGAGGACATTATGCTGAATGAAATAAGCCAGACACACAAAGACAAATACATGAACTCACTTATATGAGGAATCTTGAAGAGTCAAACTCATAGAAGCAGAGAGTAGAATGGTATTTGCCAGGGACTGAGGGGAGAGGGAAATGAGGAGCTCTTGGCCAGGGAATACAAAGTTCCAGTTACAAAACACGAGCAAGTCTTGAAGATCTAATGTATAGCAATGTAACTATAGTTAACAATATCGTATTATATACATGAAATGTGCTAAAAGGATTAATCTTTTAAGTGTTCTCACCACACATACACACACACACACACACACACACACACGAAAGAAAATGGTAATTACATGTAGTGATGTCTGTGTTAACTATCTTGATTGCGGTGCTTACTTCACAATGTATACATATATCAAAACATCAAGTTGGAAATCTTAAATACATACAATTTTTATTTGTCAATTATACCTCAACACAGTTGGGGCAAAAAACTTAAAGTTTTGAAAAATAAGTGTTAACTAGCACTGTAACTTTTCCCCAGAAGTAACACAATTTCCAGTGTTAAAGTCACCAGATATAATACGTGAATTGCTGATAAATTCAATCAATCGAAGTGGTGGTGACCTTCCAAAATTTTTTTTGATGAAAGCTGAAGTGTAGCCATTCTTCAGGTCACTTGACTGGTCCTCTAGTCCACCTGATGACACCTTGGCACTGGGAGTTACCTCCCCCATTGCATGGCCTATAGGGAGAACGGATTTGCTCAGGACATGACTTGAGAGAGATCCTATGAGTGATTATGAGAAGTCTGTCTTCAGACCTCCTGCGATAGGACAGTGATCACCTGGTTTAACACTCCGGTTCCCCTGACTTAGCCTAGCTGGTTCTATTGTTCAACCCAAGTAGAATAAGAAATGCATTTTGGGTACTCAATAAACCAAGCCTCAACAGAAGGGATTAATAAAATTGAATGGTACTAGTTGTGATTCTCATCATTTTAAGTAGATGGGAACCTGAAGGATAGGCTGGTTCCAGAAATTTACTCAGTTATTGAAAACAACCAGAAGTTATGCTTCTGTTACCAGAAGCAGAGGGGAGAAATAGAGTGGTAACCACAAAGGGTAGGATTATGGGAGGATCTATTCATGTAACAATAAATGAGGAAGAACGACTAGTACTTTAGTCAACACGGGTTGACCAAAAAGGGATGAAGAATATCATGGCTGGATGGTGTTTGCCTCAAAGAAACAGAGGTTGGTTTTTAAAAAAAATGTGAAATTATGAAGTAGATAATGCATATAAAAGCAGAGTCTGCAATAAATATATACAAATTAAAAGAATAATAAAATGAACCCTCATGTACCTACATTATGGTTTAAGATACAAAATATCACCAGGGCCTTTGTACCTGTGTGTACCCCATCCCTAAGGTATCAACCCTCCTAATCTCCAGCATAGCCAGGAGATATAGGGAAGAGACCATGAAGAGATCAAAGATATTGAGGCATTTGTTGATCATGGTTTATCAGTATGGGATGAAACATGCTGAAAATGGGACACTAAAGACCCATGTCGATGGGATGGTTGATGTGGAAAAAGGCGGGTTCAATCATGGTGTCTCCTGAAGTCTCGGACTTCACAGAACTCAGCTTTGATTTAGAAGGGGGGGGATTATTTTATGCGGTGGGGTAGGTGGTGGTGGGTGACTGACAGAGGTCAGGAGGTCAGGAGTGGGTGTTCCCTGGAGGCTCATTGGATGTTAGGAAGACTGGAACACCGGGCTGCAGGAAGAAACATGGCCATCCCAAGGCCGATTCACCTCTGCTACGGGGAATGGTTTTATATGTTGCACATCTGGACTCCAAGCCAAGCTTGGACTCGAACAGTGGTTTTCTAACTTAATTTGTTGCTGCTGCCACTTCCTATCATAGGAGAAAGAATCGATTTTTTGCTTTTGTTCGTTTGGTCTGGAAATTGCAAATGTGAACAAAAGCCATGTCGGGGGTGGGGGTGGGGGTGGGGAAGATGAGGTAGGTAACTACCCGGTGCTCTTAATTCAGATATGAAAACAGAAGGTACATGCAGTTCTGAGAATCCTCTGATTACAGCATGTAACCAGGAAAAGATTTCCAAACGGGAAGACCCAAGATAACAGCCCTTCCCGGGTCCTAAAACTGCTAGCACATAGATCGCAATTAAAGGGAGGCAGGTTTGCTGGGAGAGTTTCAAGGGTCAAAAGCAAATAATAAAACACCAGAGTTGTTAGAGTTAAAGACACACTCCTCAACAGGACACAAAACCTCTCAAAGGAAGGAGAAAAGAAGAGCAAGTACTCCACGTGGGAAGGGGAAACTGAGGAAGCTGCTCGCATGTGCCACTCTTTTTGTTTCTAGCAACATTTCGGGTCTCTCTTGCAGGCTTCCCGCTAAGCTCTCCTTCTCAGCTTCGGGACTGGAGGAGCATTGCATCCCCAAACTCCACAGCAGCCCGAGGCTTCCTCTGTCTTGTTATCTCAGCGGAGATGCAAAAACGAGTTTTTCAAAAGGAATTTTACCAACTAAGGGAACTAAAACATGACATTGTTTTTAGTAAGTACAAAGTTAGAAATTCTGATCTGAATTTATTAAGGAAAAAAATGGCAACAGTGACGTCTTCTTCTTTCTTTTTTTTTAAAAGATTTTATTTATTGATTTGACACAGAGAGAGAGAGAGCACAGGCAGGCAGAGAGGCAGAGGGAGAGGGAGAAGCAGGCTCCCCGCTAAGCAGAGAGCCCGATGTGGAGCTTGAGATCTGGGATCATGACCTGAGCCGAAGGCAGATGCTTAACTGACTAAGCCACCCAGGCACCCCAGTGATGTGTTTCTTAACTGATGACTGAATAGACTCATGAAATTAACAGAAAAACACACCGGATGCAGGGAGCCAGCAGTCTAGCGCTTCTGCTCCCTGTAGTGAAGTTGTTTGCTTATCAAGGGTCCCTTGTGTTTGTGTCCAAATTTGCCAAATTTACTTATGAAGTTATGTCCTCAATTAAATGTTATATAGTCTGATAAAAATACATATGAAAAATGTTGGAAATCTTAAAGGCAAATTACTAAGAAAATTGCTGTGGCAAGACTGCTATAAAACACTGGGGAATAACATAAAAAACCTAAAAATAATCTGTCTTTAGAGAATTTGTCAACTGTCTTCAAACAGCAAATAATGAAAATTGTAGAAAATACTCTAGGGGTTTGGTTTACTTCAGAAAGCTGATTCCGAGCTCCAATCAGGGGTTTCCCGCTCAAAGAAACTCCTTGGCCTAAGGCCAACCAATTGGCAAATAAGTGAACATCAATATGCTTTGACATAAAATTAAAAATTTTAAGGTATAAAGGTATACTTTTAAATGATTTCTGCCTTCACTGATTTTTTTTTTCCTACAAAGCAAATACTTCCTGGTCTTATTCACATAAGATAACATAATGCCAGATGGATTCAGGTAGCAAAAAGGCTATGAGGTTTTGCTGAGTCCTCAAGTGGTTTTGGAGATGCAAACCTTGGGAATTAGGCATAGGGAAATACAAATTGCTTTATATAATAAAATGAGGAAAATCTGAAGTTCCCAGGGCCAACCCAAGAAGAAGGGAGTAAGGAGGAGAGATGGAAAGAGGAACAAGCAAGATGGCGAGAGGCTGGAAGTGATATAGAAAAAAAATGGCTAGTGAGAAAGGCCTAGTGAGATGGGGCTGAAGACTTTTAAGAACAAAGATGTATAAAATAGAGGTTGCTTGTACTTTCCTTGAGGAAAAGATACCTCACTTTATCTCTACAGCTGATATTCACTGAGCGTTCTCTCATTGTTTTCAGCATTGGAGCTCTAGTGCGAATGAACAAATGTCTGCCTTTGTGATAACTGTATTCTAGTGGGAATTTAAAACTGATAAAACTGGTTAACTCTTCCCAAACCTTCAGTCAAGTCTGTGCCGCATACAGCTTGCCTAATTTGTGGGAATAATGGAAAGGTGCTTGGACGCATCCAGACTGATAGGGTAAGAACAGAAACAAGATGGCTAGGGGATTTGCGGATGCAGGAGTCTGAAGTCAGAGATGATCATGGGAACTCAAGACTTCAGGATTTAGTGAAATATTGGGGAGGAGTTTTAGACTTTCTACTAGTATGGATTGAGATTCAAAGTATTTTTGGATCAGTAGCGTGACCCTACTGATCTCTGAATCACTATCCTAGACTAGGGCTGTATATCCAAAGCCAACACCAGTGTCCGAGATGCGTTGGGCTGACAAGTTCGTTTCTTTGCCTTATCATACTCCTTTCCAGGAGTTTTCCCCTTCCCTATTCTAAGAGAAACTCTGTTTAATCCTTGAGACTGTCTTCCTCTCTCACCTTCCCAGGCCCATTTTGTACAGTACTCCTCTGCGCTCAGGAAGGGCTGGAGTAGGTGACTGTTACACACTTGCCAGGGGTAGTAAGAAATCTGTTGAATTTCCTAGTGACTCTTGGATTAGCTCCTCTGTCCAGGTGGCTGTGTTTGTAAGTAGTGTTGGAGTCAGTAGTAGTGTATCTCAGCCTGAACAACATCCGTGTTTCAGAAATGGCTTGATTTGTCTTCTCTTACCTCAAACACAACAGACAAAAAAAGGCACAGTCCATTTCCTAGGCTGCCAAAGAGGTGTTAGTTGGGCTGATGTTTCAGTCCTGAAAAAGAAACTCTGTATTTTCCTATAGAGAGGTCAGGTATCACTCTTTGTTTTTCTTCCCCGGGGTGGCTGAGGGATTACTTCCTCATTGTTATATGGGTTAAAATAATAGCTTGGGAAAGAAGGAAAGAAGACAGTGATCAGTTCCCTGAAGTTTAAACTCCTCATGACCAGAGACTGCTGGTTTTATTTATTGATGCCTCCTTAGTAGGTGGTTGGAAAGGCAGGAAAAGCATTTAAAGAACAGAATGGTATATCTGAGGTAAAGAAGAGCTTCTCTGAGTTCCAGGAAGTAGTTTGATATTCTTAAACAAAACCCCGAAAACCCACAAAACTTGGAGCCGGATTTTGAATCTTGTTTTGGCTATTTCCTAAGCATGTGAACTTGGGCAGATTACCTAAATTTGCTGATCTTTGTTTTTCTCACTTCTAAAATAAATTGAATTTCTCTTCTAACCAATAAGCCTGAGCAGCAACCCTTGCTGGAATTTGGCCATGGATCGATGTACCAGATGATTGATGGGGTTTGCCCAAACAATATCCACTTACCTGGTGTTGAAGAGCCACGTTGGAGGTAACTCATTCTCGGGGACACTGCCAATCATTGAACCGTAGAGCTTAGTTGCCATATTACTCAAATCTGTTTCCGGACCAGCCCATAAATGCATGTTTTAGTTCAGGGGAGAGAAAAGGCCTGGAATGAACAAGTGGAAGAGCAATGTGACACTTGGTAGACTATTCAGTATCATTTCCTAGCGGCCCCGTAATAGACTCCATCCCATAACAGAGAGGGATGTTATTCCCCACTTGGCCAAAGATGGGCACACTGCTCTGGCACTCTGAGGACCCCGCATGGTTGTGTCAGGGCCTGGTGGAGCTGTGGCAGCACCCAGACAGGGACTTCTGTGTGTTAGCAAATTGTACCTGCCAGAGGGCAGGACCCACCGGAGACCCTCATGAGCTGTGGACCTGTAGCCATAGGCAGCACAAGTAGGCTTATTGGACAATATGCAAGACATGCCTAGCAATTTTTAGAAACACGGGAGCAACAAGTAAAAATTAAGTTACTACTATTTTTGTGAACTTTGCAGATTCCACTGTGGAGAAGTTTGGGCTATTAAATTAGAAAATGCTATTATAAAGTTCTTGTCACACACTCAGTCCTCAACAAGCGTTAGTTATTCCCGGTGCCGTTCTCTAAATAGCAGAATTGATTAATCTTTCCTTTGTGCCACTTCTGTGCACAGTAGGTATCTCTTCTCTCACTTCCATTAAAATTGTATTTAATTGAAGTTAATTGAAAAATTTAAGCATATGCCAGCTTTACTATGTTAGAAAAAAAATGATAGTAGGAAGAAATTTCAGTTGTATCCAAGAAATGATGATATGGCTAGATGTGGTTTAGAAATTATCCTTAGGGGCGCCTGGGTGGCGCAGTCGTTAAGCATCTGCCTTCGGCTCAGGGCGTGATCCCAGAGTCCTGGGATCGAGCCCCGCATCGGTCTCCCTGCCCCGCTGGGAGCCTGCTTCTTCCTCTCCCACTCCCCATTTGTGTTCCCTCTCTCGCTGGCTGTCTCTCTCTGTTAAATAAATAAATAAAATCTTAAAAAAAAGAAAGAAAGAAAGAAAGAAAGAAAGAAATTATCCTTAAAACAAATATTTGGAAATCTACTACATTTATTTAGATACACTTCTTTATTGCCTGAAGTATATTTACAGTGAACCAGGATATATTTGAAAGAAAGAAATAGAAGTTCTGAAATATAGAGTGGTAGATATTCCTTTCCATGAGGAAAAATTAATTTTCAAAGGTGTAAAACTTGGCAAAATTATTTGAAGGATGAACAAATGCCTGATGAAATAGGATTGGATTTAAAGTGATAAGAAGATCAAGGGGGGAAAAAAAGTCTTTTTAATCCTTCAAGATTGCAAAAATTAGTTGCTAAAGACACAATATATCAAGTTCCCGAAAGGCACAATATATTAAATGGAACCACATTGCACACGTATCATTTTTCTTTTAAAACTTGAAAGAACTTTTATAGCTTTGGTATTGGAATAAAATATAAAATATCAGTTTTGACTTTACAGTTATGTTATTTTTGTATTTCAGAGCCAAGATTCTTTTCTCTCAGGTCTCAAACATCTTTATAGGCTTTTAAATTCTCAGAGATCTAGACAGTGACTAAATGACCCTGATAAGTAAGGGTGTAAAATAGTGAGAAAGATGCCAAGCCCATTTACAGCCGGCACCCACAACATTCCGGTGAAATAAAAAGCAAGAGTGTTTGAGGTGTTCGCCAGAGAAGCAGAAGCTAAATCAACAAAACAAAGTACAAAGCTATAGATTTGTCTGGAAAGAAAATACAATCACACTGATGATGGGAACGTGGGAGCCTGTGAGAAGTCTTGGCAAAATTTTAAAGAGAGAGCTTTAAGGGTACATGGAAACATAAACACAAACTTAGCAGGAATGATAACAATGAGGCAAGAGGTTTGGATTTTATTATGAGAAAATGGAAGTTTATCAAGTTTCTGGTGTTATTTATTGCTATATAATGTGTGTGGTGCTGCTGATGGAAACGAGTTTAATTTTAAAAAGGGAGTCAGAGACGACAGCAGTTGAGATACAAGTTTCAAATTTTCCCTGTTCAAGTTAAAGGATTCCTGAAATGGTATATGCAGATGAAGAATAAGAAATTCCCCAGTTGGGGGGCGCCTAGGTGGCGCAGCCGTTAAGCGTCTGCCTTTGGCTCAGGGCGTGATCCCAGAGCTCCTGGGATCGAGCCCCACATCGGGCTCCTCCACTGGGAGCCTGCTTCTTCCTCTCCCACTCCCCCTGCTTGTGTTCCCTCTCTTGCTGGCTGTCTCTCCCTCTGTCAAATAAATAAAATCTTTAACAAAAAACAAAAAACAAAAGAAATTCCCTAATCGGAACATGTGAAAAGCATGGTGAAGGATGGAGAGGGTTGAGGACCTAGGCTAGAAGCTCAGGAAAGATGAATGGAAGAAAAGGATGAAAATACGAAGGTCTGAGCAGGGGACAGAGTTGGACTTCATCAAACTGGCTTTGCCTCCTCTGCTGATAACATTTCACTTAAAAGATTTCTATCTATGAGGCAGACAACAAACAAATAGCATATCTATATTTAACATATACATTATTGGGCTTGAAGAAAAGAGAGCCTGAAAAATCACGGGAGGGTCACTGAAGTACAAGTGGGAGGAAGCTTAGATGGCGTAAGGATTAACATCTGCCTTTCATTGAGCACTACTGGGCACTTGCTACTCTAACTGCCCTGTTTATAGTCATTATTTAATTGACTCCCAACCATATTTGGGGGAGCTTTATTATCTCTATTTTATGGAGGAAGGAAGCTCTTTGTGTCCAAGATCACACGTGTGCTAAGTGATAGAGCCAGAATTTGGATGGATTTTGCCACACTCCGGGAGCAAAGCTCTTTTTCCTCTGAGCCTATTAACAGAGACTGGGGGTTGGGAGCTGGCTCCAAGGCAAGAAATTAGACAAACTCAAATAACAAAGAAAGAATTTAGAATTTAACCAAATTATGGAAGTAGCCAAAGTATCCATCAATAAATGGATAAATAAGATGTGGTGTGTGTGTGTGTGTGTGTGTATACACGAACTTTATATATATAAAATAGAATATTATTCAGCCATAAAAAGAATGAAATCTTGCTATTTGCAGCAGACCTAGAGAGTAAAATGCTAAGTGAAATAAGTCAGAGAAAGACCAATACCATATGATTTCACTCATATATGGAATTTTAAAAAAATATACTTATTTATTTTAGAGAGAAGGGGGGAAGGGGCAGAGGGAGAGGGAGAGAGAGAGAGAGAATCTCAAGAGAAACTATGTTGAGCATGAAGGCTGATTCAGGGATTGATCTCACGACCTTGAGATCATGACCTGAGCCGAAACCGAGAGTTGGATACTCAACCAATTGAGCCACCCAGGAGCCCCACATATGTGGAATTTAAGAAACAAAATGAAGAAAAAAGAGACACACCAAAAAACAGACTCTTAAATTTAAAAATTCTATTTTTTTTAAAAGATTTTATTTATTTGACACAAAGAGAGAGAGCATAAGCAGGGGAAGGATCAGGCAGAGGGAGAGGGAGAAGGAGGCTCCCCGCTGAGCAGGGAGCCCGATGCAGGGCTCAATCCCAGGACCGTGGGATCATGACCTGAGCCAAAGGCAGATGCTTAACTAACTGAGCCACCCAGGGACTCCCAGACTCTTAAGTATAAAGAACAAATTGGTGGTTGCCAAAGGGGAGATGGGTGGGGGGATGGGTGAAATAGGAAAAGGGGATTAAGAATAAACTTATCTTGATGAACACTGAGTAATACATAAGATTGTTGAGTCACTATATTGTATACCAGAAACTAATATAACACTGTATGTTAATTATACTAGAATTAAAATAAAATTTAAAAAATAAAACATAAACAAGTTAATTTGTTATTTAATAACAACTTTAAGTGCCTTACATATTAACATCGATATATTTTAATGGAAAAAACTGTATTTTCTAAAACAAAAAAAGTTGATGGGAATTATGGCATTGTTTTTAATAGAAGACAGCTGGATTCTTTTTTTTTTAATAAGCAACAAAAATTTATTTCTTGCAGTGCCTGGGTGGCTCAGTCAGTTAAGCATTCAACTCTATTTATTTATTTAAATTCAATTAATTAACGTATAGCATATTACTAGTTTCAGAGGTAGAGTTCAGTGATTCATCAGTTGCATAGAACACCGAGTGCTCATTACATCAAGTGCCCTCCTTAATGCCCATCCCCCAGTTACCCCATCCCTCCACCCCATCCCTCTACCTTCCCTCCAGTAACCCTCAGTTTGTTTCCTAGAGTTAAGAGTTTCTTATGGTTTGTCTCCCTCTCTGATTTTGTCTTAGACAGCTGAGTTCTTATATCTACTTCTGCATTCAATCTTTTGACTACTTTTGGTTGAAGTATATGAAGAAAACCTGGCCTCACGAAATACATAGCTAAAAAGTGGGAGGAATATTTTAATAGCCTTTTCAGATATTTGCAGATAGTCTGTTTCTATACCCAAACTTGACATGCGGTAGTTTCTTTTCTTTTCTTTTCTTTTCTTTTCTTTTTTTTTTAAGATTTATTTATTTATTTTAGAGAGAGAAAGATAGAGCGTGAGCTGGGGCGGGGGGTAAGAGGGAAAAGGAGAGAGAGAATCTCAAGCAGACTCCCCACTGATCATGGAACCTAACACAGGGTTCCATCTCACGACCCTGAGATCATGACCTGAGCCGAAATCAAGAGTTGGACACTCAACTGAGCCACCGAGGCACGCCTGACAAGTGATAGTTTCTTAAATGTTTGTTGCAATTTGAAATCTGGAACCGTATCAAGGAACTCTGATACTCTGATATATTAAAATCTATTGGGGTACCTTACACACATCATGAATTGGTTAATTTGGAAAATATTTACAGTTAAGCAGATCTTTCAAATGTTAACACATTTCATTATCACATTTCAATATCAAAATAATACATTTGTTCTATCATCCTTGATCTCATTAAAAAGGTCAGTATCAGGAAGATGTCAAGCTCATAGTAGCTGATCCAAGTTTTCTGAAATTTTAGTTTACTCGTGTGCTCAAATGTCTTCATTGGTAACAAATACTGGCAGTGTGGTTTTGAGGTGACAAGCTCATTGGATTATGTCTGCTAACCCCCTAAGTCTGAATAACCATAATTTTTATTTCAAGTACAAATGGTTTCCACAAAAAGGTGACTAGTTCAGCTTGCACCTAAATTATACACATGATAGGTGGTGAGTGAAGAATATAATGACCATTAGTATCATTGGGGGATTTGTGCTGAGGTTACTGTAGTCTTACCTACCATTGCTTTTGAGCTATTAACACTAATGTCAACAAAAGAGAAAAGAAGAAAAGGCAAATGTCATGTTAGTATTCCTATGAAAATAGTTTTATCTTTGCTGACCCCTTAAAGCCTCTTGTGGACCCTCACCCAAATGCACCAGACTTCGAGAAATATCATCTTGCCACATTGCAGGTCTCATCTCCTATCACTCTGTGCCTTGGTTAGAACGTTCCACCCACTTGAGGGTGTTTGCCTTAGCGGTTCCCTCTGCCTGCGGCTCTCCACAAGATGGTGTCCTTACTGTGATCAGATTTCAGCACAAATGGCACCTCCTAGAGGCATTTTTGATTACTCAGTTTAAAAGACACCTCTTTCCCCTAGTCATTCTCTATTATATTACCTTGCTTTATTTTCTTTATAAGAGTTATCATCATTTAATACTATCTTGTTAATTAATGAATTAATTTGCTTTGCCATTAGAATTCAAGCTCTATTAATTCAAGGAATTAAGCTGTGTTACTCATTTCTGTATCTCCATCTCCCCAAACAATGTAGTCAAACTTTGATAAAAATTTCTTAAATAAATACATTTTTAAAGGACCTTGAGGAATTAAAAAAGGTGGATTTGGCAGTAATTTGAAAAGTACAAAGCCTTATAAAGGTGGTTTATTATAGTTTTCAACATTTATTTCCTGATGACCATAATCTCCTGAAAATTATTTCCCATTTTTAAATAATTACAATCAGACTTTAATATTGTCTTCAAACAAATATAGAACTCGCATTCTTCTATTTTCCCCTTCTCATTATTACACTTGGGTGAAGTGTAAAATATTTTAAAATATAAATGAAGATGCTAGAAAGACACTTAATATAAACCTCTTTACTTGTAAAAAAAAAAAATTTCTTCCATGATGTCTTTAGAAGGTAGTGTAAAGGTTGAAGACTATAATCAAACTCGGGGATATCTGAAATCTTTACTATAATGAGAGTTATTCAAGAACATGGTTAGTCTGCCCTTTTATTCATATCTTTTTTTTTTAAAGATTTTATTTATTTATTTGACAGAGAGAGACAGCCAGCGAGAGAGGGAACACAAGCAGAGGAAGTGGGAGAGGAAGAAGCAGGCTCCCAGCAGAGAAGCCTGATGTGGGGCTCGATCCCAGAACGCTGGGATCACGCCCTGAGCCGAAGGCAGACGCTTAACGACTGCGCCACCCAGGTGCCCCCCTTTTATTCATATCTTTACGGATATATCTAAATGAAGTTTTACAATTATATACATAAGAATGTTGTACATTATTTATAAGAATTATCCATAATGCCTATATACTTGTTATTATAAGTAAATTGCAAATCATATTTAAATCTGTAATTGTTTGTGGATAGAAATTTAAAGGTTTTTATATTGATCTTATATCTGACAACCTTGCTAAACTCTTTTATTACATATTAATGTAGTAGATAAAATAAATTTTCTGTATATGAAAACATTGTTTACTAAATGATATTTTTCTCTTTTCTCTTTTTTTATGTTGTTTTAAACAGGAGTAGGGAGATTGTGCATTTTAGTTTGCCTATATGTGAAGGTAAGACAGTTTTAATATGATTTCCCCTCCTTTCTTATTTCCTGTTTTCACCTAACAGTATATGTCTTGCTATGTTTCTTATTTTAAAGACAATAATGCTTTTTAACATTTTACCATTAAGTGTGATGTTCACGCTAAGGATTTAGTTTTGATGTTATTTTATTTAGATTTTTAAATCATGTTAGCGATATTTTCTTCTATTTCAAGTTTTCCCAGTTTTTAATCATAAAGCAATGCTTTAATTGTATTATGTTTCTGCATCTATTGAAATGATCAAATGCTTTTTCTACTTTTATTTTTTTTTTAAAGATTTTATTTATTTATGTGACAGAGAGACAGCCAGCAAGAGAGGGAACACAGCAGGGGAGTGGGAGAGGAAGAAGCAGGCTCCTAGTCGAGGAGCCTGATGTGGGACTTGATCCCGGAACGCCAGGATCACGCCCTGAGCCGAAGGCAGACGCTCAACACCTGCGCTACCCAGGCGCCCCATCTACTTTTATTTTTTAATGAGAAAATTATATCAGCATATTTTCTCATGTTGAACTATTCCTGCACTATTTGCATTCCTGGAATATATCCCACTTGGTCATAATATATTTATTTTCTTATTTATACATTGCGAGATTTGGTTTGCTAATATTTTACTTGGATTTTTGCAGCTATGTCTTGAGTGACATTGGTCTGTAATTTACCTTCATAGTATGAGAAAGGACTATTTTTGTCTGGTTTGGGGTGTCAAGGTTGTACAAATCTCATGAGTTGAAATATATTATTTCTCTTTTTATTCCTTGAAGGAGTTTGTATAAGACGGGAATGATCTGTTTTTAAGTGTTTATGTAGGGTATGTTCTGTAAAACAAACATAAAAATATAAAAATCACAAGGAAAGCTAGTTTTTTCCTCCTCATTAGAATTAAGAACTTCTACTCATCAAGTGCACTCTAAAGAGAGTGAAAATACAACTCAGAGAAATAACTGTACTAAAGATTAATATGTGCAGATTACCTTAAAACATCTACAAATAGGGGCGCCTGGGTGGCTTAGTCGGTTAAGCAGCTGCCTTCAGCTCAGGTCATGATCTCAGGGTTCTGGAACTGAGCTCCACGTCGAGCTCCCTGCTCAGAGGGGAGCCTGCTTCTCCCTCCCCCTCTGCTGCTCTGCCTGCTTGTGCTCTCTCTCTCACTCTCTCTCAAGTAAATTAATAAAATCTTAAAAAAACCCCAAACATCTACAAATCAATACGAAACAAGCAATGAAATATAAAAACGATCTATATAACTTCATTCTAATCATTGTCCCCTCTATTCTGCTCCATCCACTTTATATAGGTAACAATTTTTATTAGTTTTACTTTAATTATTCCAGGTTTTTAAATACATAGATGAATATATACATATATGTTCTATTTAACCTACTTACTTATCTACTAACATCACTTAATGGTAAAAATCCTAGAAGTATTTCCACATCTGTGCATAGAGATTTTGTTCATTCTTATTTTTAAAATAGCTGCACAGTATTTCATCCTGTAGATTTTGTGTTTATATTGTAAGAGGCAGTCTCTGATGTTATGAACATGGATTTTCCCCTGTCTTTGGCTGTTAGAAATACTGCTAAAAAGAATAACCTGGTGCACGTGTTATTGTACTGTTGTGTAAGTGCTTATGAGAAATAGATTCCCAGAAGGGAGATATTTGGGTCCAAGAGTAAATGCAAGCTATAGTTTTAGTGGACATCGCTAGATTACATACTTTGGCCTTACGTCATGTGAGGCAATCCCACCTAGAATATGTGAGAGTACCTGGTTCTTCACAGCCCCTCATACAGAATCTGTTGTTCAACTTTTAGACTTTGGGTTATTTAATAGGTGAGAAATTGTATTTCAGTAGAGTTCTAATCATATTGCTCTTATTAAAAGTCATGTTAAGGGGTGCCTGGGTGGCTCAGTTGGTTTAAGCATCTACCTTCAGCTCAGGTCATGATCCGAGGGTCCTGAGATTGAGCCCCACATCGGGCTCCCTGCTCAGCAGGGAGTCTGCTTCTCCCTCTGCCTCTGCCCCTCCCCCTGCTCATGCTCTCTCTCTTGCTCTCTCTCAAATAAATGAATAAAATCTTTCAAAAAAAAGTTATGTTAAGAATCTTTTTAGAATTTTAAAAATTTTCACTAACTATACAATTTTAGGGTGACAGGACTCTGAAGACATAGTCTCCTGTCTGACTTCCATTGACCTTGTCAAGAAGTCATCTGTTTAGTCATGATTCTTTTTTTTTTTAAAGATTTTATTTATTTACTTGACACAGAGAGAGAAGTGAGCACAAGCAGAGGGAGAAGCAGTGGAAGGGGGAGAGGGAGAAGGAAAGAATCTCTAGCAGACTCTATGCCGAGCCCCTTCTGGGGCTCAATCCCAGATCCCACCACCCTGAGATCCTGACCTGAGCCGAAACCAAGAGTCGGATGCCCAACCAGCTGAGCCACCCAAGCATCCCAATCATGATTCTTTTTAATTTTCTTTCTAAAGGTTTTAAAAAATCATCTTTTTGTCTTTTGGGTTCTACAGTTCTACCACAAAGTTCTAGGTAATTTCTTTTTATTTTTCTATTTGGGATTCACCGATAATCCTGATTATAAGCATTGGTTTCTTTGATCATTCCTGGATAGTGCTAACTAGTAGCTCTTCAAATATTCTCATTTTCTCTATTCTTTCCTTTTAAAGATCTATTGGAGGTATACCTTCTTATTTTGTTTCTATAGCTCTCAATACCACTTTCATATTGTTTTATTTTTCCGTATCTGTGGGTAATTTCTTCAAATTCATCTTCTAGCTCTCCAAATCTTTTTTCAGCTATGCCAAAGACACGCTTAACCTGTACATTAACAGTTTATATTTAGGAGCTGTAATTTTAATTTCTCTAAGGTTTAGCTTTTTTACCCTAACTTACTAAATAAGTTTTGGTAGTTTATTTTATCTTTATCATGTTTTCAAACCCCTCTTTTATTTTTTATTTTATTTTTTTAAAAAAGATTTTATTTGATTATTTGACAGAAAGAGAGCACAAGTAGGGGAAGCAGCAGGCAGAGGGAGAGAAAGGAGCAGGCTCCCTGCTGAGCCTGACACGGGGCTTGATCTCAGGACCCCGGGATCATGACCTGAGCCAAAGGTAGTGGCTTAACAACTGAGCCACCCAGGTGCCCCTGAAACCCCTCTTTCACTAGAAAAATAAAATTTATTATTCTTGTAGTGTGTGTGCAGAATCTGGAGTGCTATTCCCTGTTTCATTCTTGATACTAGTAATTTCTCTTTTCCCCTATTTTCTTTATAAGTGTTGCTAGAATTTTGTCAATTTTATTGATCTTTTCAGTAATCGTTACCTTGATTTCTATACTATTCTGTTTTTAATTTCATTCATTTCTTGCTCTTATTCTTAATTGTTTTTTTCCATCCACCTGCTTTGAATTTACTTTGCTCTTCTTTTTCTATGTGAAAGCTTGTTGGTTTTATTTTTTCTAAAGTATTCATTTAATGTTATAAGTTTCCCTTTTAGCAATGCTTTAGCTATATCCCATAAATTGATGTATTTCCATTTTCTTTCAATTCAATGCATTTTTAAATTTTCTTGAGGTTTCCAATTTGAAAGAGAACCATGTAGAAGTGTATTGTTTAGTTTTCGAGTGTTTGGAGATTTTCTTGTTTTCTTTCTGCTGTTGATTTTTAGTTTGATTCCTAATGGTCAGAAAACATACTCTGTATGATTTAAATTTTAAAACATATTTTGAAGTTTGTTTGATGGCCCAGGATATGACTTATCTTGATACATACTCCATGAGCACTTGAAAATAATGTGGTTTTTCTGTTGTTGTTGGGTGGAGTGTTCTATAAATGTTGATAAGATCTTGTTGTTTGATGGCGCTATTGACTTTCATATCTTTGCTAATTCTCTTTCTAGTTGTTCTATCAATTATTGAAGGAGGGACGTTGAAGTTTCTAGTTATGATTGGAGATTTGTCTGTTTTTCCTTTCTTTTCCATTTGTTTTTGCTGCACACATTTTTCAGTTATGTGGTGCACACACATTTAGGATTAAGATGTCTTCTTAGTGGATTAGCACTTTTATCATTATATTATGTTCCTCTGGCTCTGGTGCGGTTTCTTTTTTCTTTTTTTTTTGGCTTTGAAGTTCACTTTATCTGATAGTAATATAATCTTTTATGCTTTCTTTTAATTAATATTTGTGTGATAGAAATGTTTGCATCCTTTTACTTTCAACCTGCCTTTACCTTTATATTTGAAATAGGTTTCTTTAAATATCATAGTCCTATTTTTTTATTATGTTATGTTAGTCATCATAGAGCACTTCATTAGTTTTTGATGTAGTGTTCCATGATTCACTGTTTGCGTATAACACCCAGTGCTCCTTGCGCTATGTGCCCTCCTTAATATCCATCAGTGGGCTGACCCATCCTCCTGCCCCTTTCCCTCTGAAACCCTCAGTTTGTTTCCCGGAGTCCATAGTCTCTCATGGTTCATCTCCCCCTCTTCATTTTCCCCTTCCTTCTCCTAATGTCCTCCATGCTATTCCTTATGTTCCTCATATAAGTGAAACCATATGATAATTGTCTTTTTCTGCTTGACTTATTTCACATAGTCTTATTTTCAAGTCTATTCTGCCAAGCTTATTTTTAATTTGTTTATTTGGACCATTTACATTTGATGTAATTACTGATATGTTAGAGCTAACTCTGTCATTTTTTGTATTTGTTTTCTATATGTTCTCTCTGTTTTTATTTTTTGTGTTTTATTTTTCTTGTCTTTCTGTGCATTTCTTGAAGGTCTGTAGAATTCTATTTTGGCTTATCTATAGTGTTTTCAAGAGTATCTCATGTATAACTTTTTTTAAGGTTGCTCTAGGTATTACATACGCATAACTTACCATAGTCTACTAATGTCAATGTTTGATCAGATCAAGTGAGTAACAAACACACTCATTTACATTCTTTTATCCTCCCCCATTCATAATATAATTGTCTTAAATATTTACTCTACATATATATTTGGAACCACATTACATAGTGTTATAATTTTTGTTTCAACCATCAAACATATTTTAGGAAACCCAAGAGAAAAACGCTATTGTAATTATTCATATTTTGCTTACCATGTTCTTTCTTCCCATGTGATATTTTATAATTCCTTCAATTGTTTTAAGTTTAGAGAACTTGAGTCATTATTTTAGAGTGGGTCTGCTGGTGACAAATTATACTAGTGTTCCTTAACTTGAGAATATCTTGAGTTCCCATTCATCCTTAAGCGTATTTTTGCTGTATCTAGAATTCTGGTTTGTCAGTTCTTTTCTTTCAGCACTTGAAAATTGTGCCAACTTCTTCTGGCTTTCATAGTTTCTGATGCAAAATGTGTGTCTTTGGAATTTTCTCCTAAATATAACATGTCATATCTCCCTCATTGCTTTAAAGAAGTTTTGTCTTGAGTGTTCAGGAGTTTTACTTTAATGTGCCTTGGTAGAAATTGTTTTTGGTTTATCCTCTTTGAAGTTCACTCAGTTTATTAAATTTAGGTTTATGTTTTTTGCCAAATTTGAGAAGTTTCAGACATTATTTCTTTGAATACTTTTTCAGCCCTCCCTTTTCTTTTCCTTTTGGGATTCTAATGACAAGAATGTTGGGTGTTTTGCTATATTCCCATAAGTTCCTGAGGCTCTGCTTGTTTTTCTTGTCTATTGTCTTTCTGTTATTCAGACTGGGCATTTCTGTTGTTCTGTCTCCAAGATCACTGATCCTTTCCTCATCCTCTACATTTTGCTTTTGTGCTTATCCACTGAATTTTTATTTAAGTTAATCTATTTTTAGTTCTAAATTTTACATTTGGTTCTTTTAAAAAATCTTATTTTTTAAGAGCAATTTTAGGTTCACAGAAAAATTGAGCAGAAAATACAAAGAGTTCCCATATGTCCATAGCACCCCACCCCACCAGATGCATAGCCTTCTCCATTATCAACATCACACCAGAGCTGTGCATTTGCTACAAGTGATGAACCTCTTACACATTATTATTACTCAAAATCCATTGTTTCAGTTAGGGTTCACTCTTGATGTCGTACATTCTATAAGTTTGCACAAATATATAGTGGCAAGTATCGACCAATATAGTATCATACAGAATAGTTCCACTGTCAAAAAATCATCTGTGCAGTTCTTTTTTATACCTTCTATTTCTTTGATGAAGTTTTATTTTTTTATTTGTTTCAAGTGTGTTCACAATTTTACATGAAGTATTATGATGGCTGCTTTAAAATACTGGACAGATGATTTTAACATCTCTATCATTTCAATGTTGGCATCTATTGATTATCTTTTTCATTCACTTTGAGATCATTCTGGTTCTTGGTATAATGTGATTTTCTCTTGAAATTTGAACATTTGGGTATTATACTATGAGACTCTGGATTTTATTTAACCTTCTGTTTTATCTGGCTTCTTTGAACATCACTCTGGCAGAGATAGGGAGAGATACAACCTTATTACTACTTAGTGGTGGAAGAAGCTTAGATGTTCACTCATGCCTCCTGACAGCCTGACAAGAGTGGAAACCTGGGTACCTCACTCAGTTTTCTTGTGGTAAGAGTGGGGGTGAGGTTATAGTTTTTTTCTGTGGTATTTGGCTGGAGTAGAGCTGTTACTGTCTAAAGATGTTCTGTCTTGCTAAGCTGCCCTTTCCTGGTCCTCTGGCTAGAGAGAGAAGACTTTTGTTGGCACTTGTTTTGTCTGCACTGTTAGGGTTTCCAGGTTGTCAGCTTCTTCAGTTCCATGTCTGGGATATATGAGCCAAAAATAAACCAAAAACCAAAAGACCAGGGCACTTACCACCTGGTTGTTCATTAGATTCTGAGTTCCCTTGTTAATCTGTCTTTTTCTCTTCACCTTTCACCCTTCTTTTGTTTTATAATGTCCAAGGCTTTGATGTACTTAGCAGGAGGAATAAGGACAAGTACATTCTATCCTATTTTCCTGGAAATTAAAGTCCACCATTGAATTTTGTCTTTAATTTTCTTCTCTTCCTTTATGCCATGACTAGGTTGGTTCTCAGATTCTTGGCTCTTAGCTTGCCTAGGTGGGAAGGCCAGATAACTTTTTCCCCCTAGGCCAGAAAATTTTTATATGGCATTCGATTAACTGAGCAATAAACAGTTAATGACCTGATATGGCAAGAGCTGTTGTCTAATTTTGTGACAGGGACAAAGGAAGATAGTTAGCCTTAAGTGGCGTTATTGGCCCAGTTTAAAGCTCTTCTGTGTGTATGAGGGTTAAAGAAAAGAAACAGAATAATAAGGAAACTGTGCAATAGATATTTATCTATATACCTTCTCTACAATAAGGAAGGAATGCTTGAACTGTGAATAATGCAAGTAAGTCTCTTATTTTGTCAAGAAATTGTATTATTTAGTCTAATTTACATATGAAACAAAAAAATGAATTTTGTATTAACAGTGTAACAACAATGTAACGACTAGAAGATGAAAGGAAAGACAAGACAGCTTCTTACTTAGGTATCTAAGTTCCTGTAAGTTTTTCCAGAATCAAATTAAGGTAAGTAATGAAAGCATTGATTTCATAGAAAAATATTTTGTGGAAAGTTAGTTAAATAATTTATATCCAAAATTACTTATTAACTATCAAAACGACTCAGTCAAGGCAAGAATAAACCCAGAACAAACCCAGCTTAGTTTATGTCAAAAATGATGGATTCATAATTAACAAAGTTTACTATAGTTGAGATATATTTGTTTGGCCACTCTGAGCAGGTGTGTACCCAGTCAGAATCATAGCTTCATTTGTCTGTTCATGACAAAGTCTCCTCAGTGGGTGACTGACAGAATGTCCACAGTCCATGGGGAACCCAGATCCATGATCCACCAGGATTCAGTCTCTTTTGCAGTTTGAATACAAGGGATTTTATCAAATTCACTCATGAATGATCCAGCTTGTCAGGAGATATCAAAGGATCACTGAGATTGTTGGGTAGATGTTCTCCCCCAAGATAGTATTGAAATTTAAATGCCTAAGTGATAGCCAAAGTGAGCTAGGTGCCAAAAGGAAAGCACAATGTACTGTTGGCAGAATTGGTAAGTGACTTTTTTTAATGGGGAGTAATGGGTGGAGAAATGTCCATTTTTTGAAAAATTGATACATAAACTATTTCTCATATCTATTGGTCTAGCTAAAATGTACCATTGTTACTATTATAAATTCAAACCACCAATCATCTCCGGATTCTCTACAAATGGCTTCATGCAAAAGAGAATTGATTCCTGTAATGATTCATATTTAGGTTCCAAGTTTTAAATTAATTCTGTTGTCAGAATATGGCTTGGGACCAATGATATTTTGATGGTTTTCTACATTGCTTCTGATTCTGTCCTACTTATAGTATAAGCATAGAGAGAAAGGTAATGTTTTATGTGATCTTAATTTCTATTGCTTTCCTTACATATTTATTTTTCTGATCATTAACCACAAATACTACTACAGAAATGACTTAAAGGTTATTTAACTTAGTCAAGGAAAAAATGTATTATGTTATTAAGATATATTCACAGAGTATTTTTAATCCTAAAATGGTTTTGACCTCTAGGGATAAGAAATCCCCTCTAGGGATAAGATAAAGTCAATCACTAAATGAGAGTTTTAGATCTTGTTAGCAAAATGAAGTGTGGTCTTCAATGCAGAATGACAAAAATGAGTTAATTTTAAGTTCTTTCTTGATTCTAAGTTAAAAGTCAATATATGAATTCAAGGCTGTTTAGTGCAGCGTCTATGGATGAGAAAGTAAAAATAACTTTTACCCCTTCCTTAATACCACTGCTCTTCTCAAAGTAGCAATGACTGACGGTTAAATTTTTTCTGATCTTTCTATATTTACATTTAGGTACTTTTCTGTTTACCTTATTTCCCCTTTCGACCCTTAATTCCTTTTCTAACTATGCCAAGAAACTTTTCTTCCCAGAAGGAGCAATACCATATCCCAAATTGACAGCATATTTATAGAGCAAGCAGATGTATTAGATGGATGTATCTTTGCATGTACCAAGATTCAAGTTACTTAGCCATAATAGGATAATATGTAAACAATACATTATTTTTCTTCAGAGGTATCTAACATCATTTTGAAGTGTACTAGTAAATGAGTTGACCTGCCAAAATAAGGGATCAGTCTTTAAAAAAAAAGTTTCCTAGTTAAAGGAGGAAAATAAAAAAGATTGATGATAATAACTGAAAAAATGTTTTAAATAAAGCCAAATAGTCAAGTGGACAATACGTAACATATCTTTTTGCTCTTTGTGATTTAGTTTCAGTGAAACATCATTATCAATCCCTCCAAATTTTGTAACAATATGATCTATAGTTCTTTTGATAATTTATCAATTATGTTCCATTTTATAGTTTTTTTTTTTTAAAGATTTTATTTATTTATTTGACAGAGAGAGAGACAGCCAGCGAGAGAGGGAACACAAGCAGGGGGAGTGGGAGAGGAAGAAGCAGGCTCATAGCGGAGGAGCCTGATGTGGGGCTCGATCCCATAACGCCAGGATCACGCCCTGAGCCGAAGGCAGACGCTTAACGACTGAGCCACCCAGGCGCCCCCCGTTTTATAGTTTTTAAATGAGAAATGTAAGCATAGAAAGTAACTATATCTCATTGTTGACATTAATTTAGGTAACAGGAACATAAAAAATAAACTAATGCAGGGAATCTGTAAGGAATGTTTCCCTTTACTCAACTTTGAGAAGTCCTAGGTTGACGTAATTTTTAACAGTTCTAAAAAGACATCTGGAAGAGGGGCGCCTGGGCGGCTCAGTCAGTTCAACGTCTGACTCTTGATTTTGTCTTGGGTGGTGATCTCAGATCTCAGACTCCCAGAATCACGGGATCGGGCCCTATAATCAGGCCACAGTCAGCACCAGAGTCTGCTTGAGATTGTCCCTCTCCCCTTCCCTCTGAACTAGCCTCCCCCCACTCCGCCCCACTCTCATATGCATGCCTGCGAGCATGGGCGCACGCACACTCTCTCTCAAATAAATAAATAAAATAAAAAAAAAAAAAGACAAGTGGAAGATACAAAACAAGAAAGAAAATATTGAATGAATGAGATAGCAGAGGAAATGGACAGTGAAAAGAAATGAAAAAATACTCTTAGGAAGATTATGAGGTCAGGGTGGCAGCATCATTAAACATTTCAATTTCCATATTATTTAATAGGAAGAACATTGTCTTCCTTCCTGTATTTCATGATGTAATGAAATAAATGAATAAAAATAATAAAACGTCCTATTAGGAAAATATATGTAACACCCACGGGTCCATATGATTTTTGATATAGACAAAACTGTGCATGGACCAAAGACTTGCATTTCACACAGAGTGAGGATATGTTTCTCACCTGGAATGCTGACAATCACATGTCTTCTTCTCCTTCTCCCACATCGAAAAGATTCTAATTTCCTACAGAGTGAACGATGCCAAATCTGAAAAGAAAACAATTTAATTCGAGGCTTGATTTCGTTAGTGGGATCAAAGAAATCACATAAATTAAATTAGAAATCAATGAAGGTTCAAAGAAATGTCTTGAAATCAGATGTTCTGTTCTTTCTTTACCTGGTAGTTGGAAAGTAATGACTCAATTCATAAAAATTATTATGCTTGTGGCAATCTTATAGTCATTACCAGTTCTGGCATCAATATCTTCACTTTCCTCCAGCTACATTTTATAAATGATGGCCATTGTCTTCATTTCTTTTGTAAGTTATTTTACTAAGAAAAAAATATCAGTGATACCTATTATTCTGCAACATCTTTCCATGCATATGTAAATTATTTCTACAAAATTGTCAGATGTTATTTTGTAGCATGAATTTTTATATAATACACTTAATAATCAACATATAGTTGATTCCATACCCCCCAATAAACATCCTTTTGGAATTTGGGGGGATTATATTAAGTGTATAGAATAACCTATAATAATTTATATGTTTATGTATCTATAGTATAGTATAGATATTTTTGAACAAGAGCAAGGTATGTCATTTAAAGTATTCAAGTCATTCAAGTATTTGAGAAGTCCTAAATTGGTAGCATTTTTAGTTAATGTCCCTCCATAAGTTTAATTTAAAAAAAATACATGTTCAGTATATTTTGTATTAATTTTCTCCCTAGTATTGAAACCTTTTTGTTGCTGTTGAAAATGGGATTTTTTTCTTTTATTATACTTCTGTTATATGTTCCAACTGATTATTGTTTATATACAGAAATATATTACTTCTTGTATTTTAATTTTTAACAAGTCACAATATTGAATTATCTTATTGTTTCTAGTGGTTTTTAATTTGATTCTTTTGGTTTTGTAGATTTATAATGACATACTCTGAAAAAATACTTTTCCCTCTTGCTTGAAAATTTTATGTCTCTAATTTAATTCACTTGGCTAATTGCACAGGCTAGTAATTTCAGACACCAATCATCACAATTGGTGAGTTGATAAGTAACTTGTATTTTGTTTTAATTTTTTTTCCCAGTATTTAAACGTTAGACAAAGAGAAAAATTTAAAAGCAGCAAGAGAAAAAAAAAAAATCCTCACATACAAGGGAAGGCCCATAGGCTTTCAGTGGATTTCTCAACAGAAACCTTTCAGGCCAGGAAAGAGTGGGATGATATATTCAAAGTGCTGAAAGAAAAAAAATGCCAAAAAAGAATAGCTTATATAGCAAAGTAGTCCTTCAAAAATGAAGGAGAGATAAAGATTTCTGAGAAAAAAAAAAAGGGAGAGTTTATGACCCTTAGACCAGCCTTTAAGAAATGCCAAAAAAGGAGTCCTTAAAGCTGAAATATGAAACAGATTGGTAAAGGTAAGTATAACATCAAATTTAGAGTACTCTAATACTGACTATGATGGTGTGTTACTCACTTAACTCTAGTATAAAGGTAAAAAACAGAAGTACCAAAAATAAATAAAGCTATAATAATTTGTTAATGGATACACAATATAAAAAGATGTAAATTGTGACAACAAAAACATAAAATATGAAGGGGGAGTAAAAGGGTAGAATTTTTGTAAGTAATCAAAGTTATTATTAGCTTAAAACAGGCTCTTATACATATGTTATGCTATGATGTTAAAATACTATGTAAGACTCATGATAACCACAAAGCAAAAACCTACAGTGGATACACAAAAGATAAAGAGAAGGTAATCAAAGCATACCACTACAGAAAATCAGCAATTCACAAAGAATGGTAGGAAGAGAGGAAAAAAGAAACAAGGGAACTGGAAAACAGCCAGAAAACAACTAATAAGATCATGTTAGTAAGTCCTTACTTATCAATAATTACTTTAAATGTAGATGGGTTGGTTTCTTCAATCAAAGGCACAGCATGGCTAAAAAAAATTACAACAACAACAAAAGACCAACTATATTCTGCCTATAAGAGGCTCACTTCAGCTTTCAAAACACACAGACTCAAAGTGAAGGGATGGAAAAAGATATTCCATATAAATAGAAACCAAAAGAGAGCGAGGCAGTTATACTTCTATCAGACAAGATAAACTTGAGGTCAAACACTCTAACAAGAGATAAAGAGGGTCACTGTATAATGATAAAGGGGTGAATTCATCAAGGGGTAATGAAATTGTTGAATTTACATCATCAACTGTAAACATATATGCACAGTAAAACATCATTATCAGTCCCTCTAAATTTTGTAACAATATGATTTATAGTTCTTTTGATAATTAATTTATCAATTATGTTCAGTTTTATAGTTTTTAAATGAGAAATGTAAGCATAGAAACTAAATATATCTCGTTGTTGACATTAATTTAAGTAACGTGAACATAAAAAATAAATTAATGCAGGGAATCTGTGAGGAATGTTGGAACACTAAATATATTAAGCAAATGCCAACAGATTTGAAGGGAGAAATAGCCAACAATACAATAATAGGAGGGGACGTCGATACCCTACTTTCAATAATGGATGAATCATCCAGACAGAGAAGACCAATAAGGAAACCCTGGACTTGAACTATACTTTAGACCAAATGGACCTAACAGACAAATATAGAAGATTCCATCCAACACCATTTCCCAGGATAGATCATGTTAGGTCGCAAAACACATCTTAGCAAATTTAAAAAGATTCAAATCATGCCAAGTATCTTCTCCAAACACAGTAGTATGAAACTAGAAATAAAGAACAGAAAGAAAACTGGAAGATTCATAAATATGTGTAATTTAAACAACACACTCCTGAGCAACAAATGGACCAAAGAAGGAATCAAAAGTAAAATCATACATATCTTGAATCAAGTAAAAATGCAAGCACTACATACCAAAACTTATAGATGCAGCAAAAGCTGATCTAGGAGTGAAGTTTATAGTAATAAATGCCTACATTAAAAAAAAAAAAAAGATCTCAAATCAACAACCTAACTGTAAACCTCTAGGAACTAGAAAAAAAGGGACCAAGCCCAAAGTTAGCAGAAGGAAGGAAATAACAAAGATTTTTTAAAAATAGAAAAGATCAATGAAACTAAGAGTGGTTTTTTTTTAAGATAAAATCAACAATTTTAGCTAGACTAAATAAGAAAAGACTGAAATGAAATTAGAAAGAGGGGGTATTACAACTGATACTGCAGAAATACAAAGGATTGTTAAAAGACCACTGTGAACATTATACATCAACTAATTGGATAACCGAGAAGAATAAATTACTGGAAGCATACAACCTACTAAGACCGAATCAGAAGAAATAGAAAATCCAAACAGACTAATAACAAGTAAGGAGATTAAATGAGTAACCAAAAACCACCCAATAAAGAAAAGCCCAGGACCAGATGATTTCACTGGTGAATTCTACCAAACACTTAAAAACTAATACCAACCCTCAAACTCTTCCAGAAAACTGAAGAGGAGGGAACACTCCCAAACTCATATCACAAAGCCAGCATTATCCTAATATCAAAGCCAGATAAGGACACTACAAGAAAAGGAAACTATAGGCTAATATCCCTGGTGAATACAGAGGCAAAAATCTTCAACAAAATACTAACAAAGCAACAATACTCTAAAAGAATCATACATGATCAAGTGAGATTTATCCCTGGCATGCCAGGATGGTTCAACACATGCACATCAATAAATATGATATGCCACACTAACAGAATGAAAGATAAAAAATCATCTTATGCTCATCTCGACAGATGCGGAAAAAGCATTTGACAAAATTCAACATCTTTTCAGGATTAAAACTCTCAACAAATTTGTATACAAAGAACATATCTCAATGTAATAAAGGCCATATATAACAAACTTATAGCTAACATCATACTCAATGGTGAAAGTTGAAAGCTCTTCTTTTAAGATCAGGAACAAGACAAGGGTGCCCACTTTCACCACTCTTATTCAACGTAGTAATAGAATTCTAGCCAGAGCAATTAGGTAAGAAACAGAAATAAAAGGCATCCAAGTTGGAAAAGAAACAAAGTAATATTGTTTCTGTTTGCAGATGATACGATCTTATATAAAGAAAATCCTAAAGACTGCACTAAAAAACTGTCAGAACTAATAAACGAGTTCAGTAAAGTTGCAGAATACAAAATCAACATACAAAAATCAGTTGCATGTCTATACACTAACAACAAACTATCTGAAAAGGAAATAAAGAATATAATCCCGTTTATAGTGGCATCAAAAACAATAAAGTACTTAGGAATAAATTTAATCAAGGAAGCAAAAAATCTATACAAGGAAAACTATAAAACACTGATGAAAGAAATTGAAGACGACACAAATAAATGAAAAGATATTCTGTTTTGATGGATCAAAAGAATTAATATTGTTAAAATACACATTCTACCAAAAACCATCTATAGATCGAATGCAATCAAAATTCCAATGGCATTTTTTTTTCACAGAAATTAAAAAAAAAATCCTAAAATTTGTATGGAGCCATGAAAGACCTCAAATAGCAAAGGCAATCTTAAAAAAGAAGAACAAAGCAGGAGGTATCACACTTCCTGATTTCAAACTACATTGCAAAGTATGGTACTGGAATAAAAACAGATGCACAGGCCAATGAAACAGAACTGAGATCCCAGAAAAATTCCATGCATATATGATCAACCAATATTTGAAAAGGGAACCAAGAATACTCAATGGGGAAACATTAGTCTCTTCAATAAATGGTGCTGGGAAAACTGGATATTCCCATGAAAAATAACAAAATTGACCCCCATCTTACACCACACACAAAAATTAAAATTACAATTAAAATTCAGTACAAGACCTGATACCATAAAACTCCTAGAATAAAACAGAGGGAAAAGTGCATTGATGTTGGTCTGGGCAATGATTTTTGGATATGACACCAAAAGCACAAGCAACGGGAGCAAAAATAAACAAGTGGGACTGCATCAATCTAAATGCTTCTGCACAGAAAAAAATAAAATAAAATCAGTCAATGAATAAAGAAAATACATGGGAAAAATATTTACAAAACAGGTATCTGATAAGGGGTTGATATCCAAATTTCATAAAGAACTCCTACAGCTCAATGGCAAAAAAAATCCCAATAATCCAATTGAAAAACGGGAGAGAGCCTGACTATCTTCTTTTAACCTGATATCTTCCTTTCCTAAAGAAGATTTCCAAATGTCTAACAGATGCATGAGAAGAGACTGAACATCACTAATCATTGGAGAACTGAAAATCAAAACCATAATGAGATATCACCTTATGCCTGTTAGAATGGCTAGTGCCAAAAAGACAAGAGATGACAAGTGTTGGCGAGGATGTGGAGAAAAGGGCACACTTGTGCTCTGTTGGTTGGAGTGTAAATTAGTGCAGCCACATGGAAAATAATATGGAAGTTCCTCAATATATTAAAAACAAAATTTCCATATCATTGTGACTTTATCAAATTGACATCTGGGGTGTCAGACGGTAAGCTATGGCCCAAAAAAAGGCCACAGGGAATGAAATAGAGTAGTTTACTACTCATAGGTCCCAGAGAATGTACACAGCATGCCTCGAGGGGCCACATGGGAGGTCAAGGCCTGGTGTAGGCAGATAGTGGCAGCACCTAAGGCAGGTCCTGGTCTAAGGCCAGACTGATCAGTTCAAACCAAAGACTGGGGTTTTGGTAAGCTTTGCAGGGGTTTTATCTAAGGAGCACACGAGGGGAAGGCCCCAGGAGGCAGGGGAGATTCTATCACAAGGGCCATCAAGGGAAGTCACATCAGCAACTTACATTTACTTGCGACTCTGCCAGCTGCTCTCTGAGGCAGGCACTTGCATGAGGGGCTAATGTCAGGTTAAGACCCCTGCAGTCGGCTTGGCCAAACAAAATGGATGCCCAGGCAGCAGTGGCAGGGAGTAGATTAGGTAAACTCTTGATACGTGTTACTCAACAATCTTACTTCTGGGTGTACATCCAAAGGAAATGACATCACTAAGATGATCTCTAAGAAATATCTGCACCCCCATGTTCATTGTAGCTTTATTCACAATACTCAAGACATGGAAGCAACCTAAGTCACCACGGATGAATGAATAGAAAGGGGAAATAGCTACAATGGAATACTATTCAGCCATAAAACAGGAAGGAAACCCTGTCATTTGCGACAACATGGATGGACATTGAGGACGTTATGCTAAGTGAAATAAGTCAGAGAGAGAAAGACAAATCCTGTTTGATCTCACATGTAGAACCTAAAAAGGCCACAATGCATAAAAACATATGGTAGAATGGTGGTTGCCAGGGCCTGGGTGTCAGAGAACTGGGGAGATGTTGGTCCAAAGGTATAACCTTCTAGTTATAAGATGAATAAGCTCTGGAGATCTGCTGTACAGCGTGATTGTAGTTCTCAGTATTCTCAGTGTTGTATTATAGACTTGACATTTACTAAGAGAATATAACTCAAATGTTCTCACCATGGAAGTGTTGACTAACCTTTTGCGGTAATCATTTTCCAACATATATATGTATCAAATAATCACACTGTACATGTTAAGCTTACATAATGTTAAGGTCAACTCTATCTCAATAAAGCTGGGTTTAAAAAAATGTTAAAAATAACTGATTTGTGATGAGCTACCAGGAAATCTGGGTGGGAGGCTCACTTACTGTAATATGTGTCTTTTTATAAAAACTATTATTTTTTAAAGATTTTATTTATTTATTTGAGAAAGAGAGCATGAGAGAGTGAGCACAAGCAGGGGGAGGGGCAGAGGGAGAGGGAGAAGCAGGCTCCCTGCTGAGCAGGGAGCCAGATGGGGGGCTCTATCCCAGGACCCTGGGATCATGACCTGAGCTGAAGGCAGACACTCAGCCAACTGAGTCACCCAGGCGCCCCTATAAAAATTATTTTTTAACATGATCATATATTACATTTTCAAAAAACCGCACACTATATAAACATATAGCTGGCAGGATAATATTTTGTATATGAGTGACTGAAGAAAATGCTATAACTCAGAGACTATACTATTAAAGAAAGTAAGATTTAAGCATATGAATACAAATATCTCGTCTACTTTAAAAATAGGGTTTAATAAAAAACTCTCATTAGATCAGTGACTCCCCAAAATATTGATTTAATCATTTTCAAAAATAAGTTTCCTTAGATTCCTAAGATTTAACTTCTCATGATGACCCGGTGAGTCTCCCATCTGTCATGGCTTTATTAATCTCCTGACAGCAGTCCCTTAGGTTGATAATCACCACTATTTCTAGTCTCTGTAGATCCCAGATCTACCACCTACCACGGGTGGATGAGCTTCCAGCATATTTGAATACAGGAGCCCTTGTCAAAGTCAGTTTCTGGAGATCCACCCACTGCTTTTTTGGGATCCAAAGATCTTGCTGTGCTGGACTGAGTGGCTGGCTTCCATTCGGATAGGACTGAATCTGAGAAAAAAAGACAAGCAATGTGAGAAGGATGCCATCTAATTGATATCATGGACTCATTATTCTTACACAATCTAGTGCTGATGCCGATACTCCGGTATATACCATGAATAACAGGGGAAATGGTTACTTGGACCAATAGATTCTCACTGACTCCTTAAATATGGGACCCATCTGTCTTCCTACCTTATTTTCCCTTTCAGAGAGGACCAGTCAAGGAGACAAAAGAAAACACTCAACTGCAGTTCATTCCTCTTATGAACTTCAGCACTGTATGTGGGACAAAGTTTCCAAATTGTTAATGGTCAGGCCAAATGCAATGCGTTGGAGGTTTAAGAGACTTCTAAATAGACGTGAAGCTCAAGAATGGAGAAATAAAAGAGGAGGAATGTAGTGGGCCACAAAGTATATAAAAAGATCAAATTTTACAAAAATAAAATTCAAATGGTATTACCTAACACTGTGTTGAATCTTAATTGTTTTGGAGAATAATGAAATTGAAAATGTGACAGAGGAAGAAAGCATATAAACCAACAGAACTTCCTTCTTCATTGGCCTCCTGGGGGAAACTGGCATCTTTAGATACAGGAACCAAAAATCTTCCAGTACCTTCTTCCACTAGCACTGGCTCAATGACTTGCACTTCACCAAATTCAAAAGCTTTCCTTTCCTCTTAATGGTCACAGTCACCTATTGCTCACTCTTTCCCCTGGAGGTAAAAGCCTTTGTTTTACCAGGACAGAGGCAAAAACGGTCATACCTGGAAGGAAAATCATCCTTGGTAATGCCTATGTGGTCGTTTTGATTTAGGCTTCCTGATTTGTGTGATACAATGGTTGTCTTCTCTTGCTTTCATCATTATCTCTCTTACTTTGTTTCAATTCACGAGGAACAGAGAAACCATTCAGACTTGCTGTCAATAATACGAATCAATTCAAAAGGCTGTCTTCAAATGTAATTGTCGATTGGTCTTTCACAAATGCCCTCGGTCTGTCACAGATTTTTCCAAGACAGGTATGCTTATTGTTCATACTCTGTTCTTGCTTCCCATGCTGTAAATCCTCTGCTGTACAAGTCTACACATAATCACCAAGATGCTTTTACTACTTTCTGTCTTTTATTTTTTTAAGATTTTATTTATGTGACAGAGAGACAGCCAGTGAGAGAGGGAACACAAGCAGGGGGAGTGGGAGAGGAAGAAGCAGGCTCCCAGCAGAGGAGCCTGATGTGGGGCTCGATCCCAGAACGACGGGATGACGCCCTGAGCCGAAGCCAGACGCTTAAGGACTGCGCCACCCAGGAGCCCCATACTTTCTGTCTTGTTTACGATTTCCCCAAATGTTACCTACCATTCATCTCTTACACTTTTAATTTTGTTTCAACACCAATTACAAATTTTTATGCCTCTATACTGTCAGTTTCAGAAAAAGTAGCTAGCTACTTTCTTTCTAGTGTACTTTGGACTTATGGCCATTGTAATTCCCACATACTGTGTGTGTGTGTGTGTGTGTGTGTGTGTGTGTGTGTGTGTGTGTGTGTTTAATTTCCTTCTTCAGGGGCTTCCTGGAGGGTGCGGGATGGCATTCTCAGAACTGAGTTCCAAAGGGCTTCTAGCACCTTCTGCTGACCTGTGACCAAAGACTCACAAAACACCAGAAGCTTTATTCTCCTGTTAACGATCATAGTCTCTTGTCCTCCCTTCCTTCCTCCATAAGCCTTTATTTCCCTTGGACCCAGGAAAGAAATGATTGGCATCTGAAGGTAAAACTGCATTGTCACCCTGGATAATCTTAAAATGATTATTCTAGCCTGGATTATTTGTTTATATTGTTTTACAATATTAATTAATAATTGTTTTCCTCAGCTATTTCAAGTATTATTCTTTTATTTCATTTTTATAATTTTATTAATGTAACATTTAAATTGTCTTTTTTTTCTTTTTAAAATACTGCTGCAGAAAAATTATACTTGTGTGGCAAGTTTTCTACCTGTTTTTTGGATCCTTTCCCTACAACAGAGCCCCAAAAGTAGAATAGTTAAGTCTTATGATCTTTATTTCAAATTTTAGTTGTGATTTTATTTCATTTCAATTTACTCATTAGGCACAGCAATATATACCCAGAGCATCTGTCAAGAATATGGTTCAATGCAGAGTACTCTTTTAAAATATGGTTATTGGTTGTGTTTTTCCAGCAAGTTCATTGGCTGTCATATATTTTGAAAAAAAATCTACTCATCTGAATCCTTTTCTCCCTTCCTTATAGATTTATATAGGATTCACTGCAAAAGAACTAATTCATAGTCAAATAATTACTTAGGAACTTTCTGCACTTTTAATCTTGTTTATTGAGTTTCCAGAATGCATAGCCATTATTCATTTAGTACTTGAAAGTTTAATCTGTTTTCAAAGCCAAGCACATATTTTTTAACTTCCCCGAAAAAGTCAATAACTGATATTATCAGACACAGTTGTTGCCAAATCTTTCTGCTATATACTGCTATGACAGTTCTTATACTTTTTATACCTTTAATTTTTTACACATTAACTTTTTGATATTAATGAAAGCTAGAGGAAAAATGCTTTATTCAGCCTTATAGCCTCTGTTACAAGGACAGTCTCATTTTTTAAAAAGATTTTATTTATTTATGTGAAAGAATATGTGTGCGTGCCCGCAGGTGATAGAGAGAGAGAGAAGGAGCAGGGGGAGGGGCAAAGGGAGAGGAAGAAGCAGGCTCCCCGCTGAGCAGGGAGCCTTACGTTGGGCTCAACCTGGGACTCTGGGATCATGACCTGAGCCCAAGGCAGATGCTTAACCGACTGAGCCACCCAGGCACCCGAGGACAGTCTCTTAAATACAATATAATATTTTAGAGAAAGTAATATTTTAAAGAAAGTATCTATATTCATAAAATAAAACATACAGGAACTGATTTTATGTTATTTGTTAAGGATCTATTTATTTATTTTAGAGAGAGAATGTCTGGGAAGGGGAAGGGGGAGAGAATCCTTAAGCAGTCTCCCCGTTGAGAGCGGAGCCTAACACAGGGCTCAATCCCATGACCCATGAGATCACGACCTGAGGGGAAACCAAGAGTCAGACACTCAACTGACTGAGCGACTCAGGTGCCCCCAGGAATTGATTTTAAATGTAACTTGAAGAAACGTATTTCTATGAATATTCTAAAATTCATATGTTTTTATTTTTGCAAAACTCATAAATGTTTGAGTTCCCTGTTTGTAGAAAATATCACTATCTCCAAGTAATAGCCACTAGCTTCTGTTTGAATATTTATAAAGAAGGTAAATTTGCAATGTTTTGAGGCATCATATGTCTTTACGGGCTAGATCTCATGATTTAAAAAATAAGTTTTTCTTTGTAAAAGAAAATTTGAAAACAAATTTTCATATGTTTATTGAAAACATTTCATCTAATTCTACTTCTGCCACACTGATTTTGCATACTTCCACTGAAAGAAATACCCTAAACCTATTTGGATGGAGCTATCAGTTCACCCCTCAGCCTTTCCCCTACAAACCAACTGTCCTGAACATCTCTTACTATTCAATTCTTGACAGTTTTCAGAGTATCAAATTTGGTGTCATACTGTATGTTGCGATAGAGTCATTCATTGCTTTTGTTCTTGTGTATGACATGAAGTCTTGTGTATGGACAAACTGTTGAGAGAAAATGTATTTAATGTCATAATCAACAGCAACAAATGTTAATATATTTTAAAATATTTTTTTTTTTTTTTAAAGATTTTATTTATTTATTCGACAGAGAGAGACAGCCAGCGAGAGAGGGAACACAAGCAGGGGGAGTGGGAGAGGAAGAAGCAGGCTCATAGCGGAAGAGCCTGATGTGGGACTCGATCCCGTAACACCGGAATCACGCCCTGAGCCGAAGGCAGACGATTAACCGCTGTGCCACCCAGGCGTCCCTATATTTTAAAATATTTTAACTATAATTTTTAAAGGCTGCTTATGACTCACTGTTTATACTCATTGTAGAAGAATTGGAAAATATAAAGAAAAAGTGAAAACTTCACCCGAATGGTACTCCTCAAAACAAATAAACTTCAACATTTAGTAAATTTTTATGTATTTTTTCCTATGCATATTTTTCTCAGTTGAGATCATACTGTGTGCCCAATTTTCCATATGGCCTTTTAAATCTGAAATTATAAGGATCTGGCTATTAATAATAATGATGCAAGTTTTCATAACTATTAAACTATTGTAGTTTATTCTATGAAGCACTGTAATTTATTTTATAATTTTCATTAATGTAACATTTAAATTGTCTTTTTTTTTTTCTTTTTAAAATACTGCTGCAGAAAAATTATACTTGTGTGGCAAGCTTTCTACCTGTTTTTTGGATCCTTTCCCTACAACAGATCCCCAAAAATAGAATAGTTAAGACTTATGATCTTTATTTCAAATTTTAGTTGTGATTCAGCTAAATAAATTTCATGTCATATGATTAATATTTAAATTGTACCCAATTAGAACCTAAAAATACAACTAATCGTTTTTAATTGTTATTTCAGCTTTGATATGTGAATTTTGTCTTCTTTCTACTTAAGAATTCAGCTTCTCAGGTTGGAAGTAGATATGTTCACAAGTCTAATCAGACTTAATACCTGTTTTTAAATTATCTAGGAGAATCAGATCTAATATTTCTACAAGTTTCTATTAATTTTTTCAAAGAAACCTAAAAGAGAAACCTAAATCATCCCAGGATGTGAAAAGAAAAAAACGAAATGCATGATTTGGGCTCCCATACGTTTTCATTTGAATTATTTGGATAAATTATAATATTGATAAGGAAGTCAATAATTATAAAGATTATGGGGAGGATAAACAACATTATCCTACCTTTATATTCACAATCAACAAAGCATTTCTTTTTTTTTTTTTTTTTAAGATTTAGTTTAGAGAGAGAGTGCTCATCAGGAGGGGGAGGGGCAGAGGGAGAAGGAGAGGGAGAGAAGCAGACTCCCCCAGAACATAGAGCCCCATGAGGGGGGGTACTCAGTTCCACCACCCTGAGATCATGCCCTGAACCAAAATCAAAAGTAGGATGCTTAACCAACTGAGCCACCTAGGCACCTCTATTTTTTGACTTTTCAGTAAGCCTCTAATAATAAGCAAAGCTTTCTTTCCTTTTTTAAAATTTCATGAGAATGTTTTCTGGCAGAAAAAACAACAACAAAACAACTGTACTGTATTGAGCAACCTCATCCCAGACCTGTGCAGATTTCATGGCATTACTTCTAATTACCCCCAACAACTGCATGGCCATAATACCTCCACTGACTCCACTGATAAGCAACAAGTCATCTTTTTAAGATTTCCTGGCACGTAGCTGTTTTACAGGAAATTTCTTGAATCAATATGCAGCAGTAGGATTCTTCATTATTTAGCAATGCCCCATTAAGTTCTGTTTTACTTAAGTGAGAAGATAGATCAGTGTTAAAGAATACTTTTGATTTTCATTTAGCTTCACCCGAGTCAAAGTGAAGCATACCTACACACACACCTAAATCAAATCAGGAAAGAATGCTATCTTCTGCCCATGAACACCTGTCCTCGTTGGACTATCATAATAGTAAGAAATTATTCTTTATTGTGTTGAGCCTCTGAATGTTTGGGATTTGTTCACTATCAACTTTCGTAATAGAAAATGTTATTCACAGTTATTTATCATAAGGATCAGTTTGGAGGAAGAAGATATGTGCTAACTTAGAAAGTGCATTTGTGAATAATATTACCCAGGTAAACCAGGTAAAGGAAGACAAAGGATGGATAGAATGCTGAAAAACACTAGCATTTTAAAAGGATGAGTAAGGAAATAGAGATAGCAAAGGAGATTGCCCAAAAGTAGAGATTACAAACATGGTTGTGAAAGACAAAAGATTAAAGTTCCCAGAAAAAGACAACTGTTAACTGTGCAAAATGCTATAGAGAGAGCAAAGCAAAATATTCTGTTCCTCTGCCTCTCAGGCACACATATTCTTCCTTTCTCCATGATTACAAAGCCAGATAGAAAAATAAGATTTTTGATGTGACCCCCTGAAATGTTCCACCTTTCCCTTTATCTATTTTTAAAGATTAAATGTTTACTATGGAACTTGAAGTCCACCACAAGAAAAAATTTGGAAAGACCACAAATATAAGGAGGTTAAAAAACATCATACTAAGGAATGAATGGGTTAACCAGGAAATTAAAGAAGAATTAAAAAAAATATGGAAGCAAATGAAAACACAACAGTACAAAATCTTTGGGATGCAACAAAAGTGGTCCTAAGAAGGAAGTATATAGCAATACAGGCCTACCTCAAGAAGCAAGAAAAGTCTCAAATACACAACCTAATCTTACACCTAAAGGAGATAGAAAAAGAACTGCAAATAAAGCCTAAATCCAGTAGAAGGGAAATAATAAAATTAGAGCAGCAATAAATGATAAAGAAATTTAAAAAAAAACAGTAGAGCAGATCAATGAAACGAGGAGCTGGTTCTTTGAAAGAATTAACAAAATTAATAGACCAGTAGCCAGACTTATCAAAAAGAAAACAGAAAGGACCCAAATAAATAAAATCATGAAAAAAACCGGAGAGATCATAACCAACACCACAGAAAACAATCAATTATAAGAGAATATTGTGAGCAATTATATGCCAACATATTAGGCAATCTGGAAGAAAAGGATAAATTCCTAGAAACATATAAACTACCAAAACTGAATCAGGAAGAAATTAAAAATCTGAACAGACCCATAACCAGAAAAGAAATGGAATCGGTAACCAAAGTCTCCCAACAAACAAGAGTCTAGGGCCCAATGGCTACCCAGGGGAATTCTACCAAACATTTAAAGAAGAATTAATACCTATTCTTTTGAAACTGTCCCATAAAACAGAAATGGAAGGAAAACCTCCAAACTCACTCTATAAGGCCAGTATTACCTTGATTCTAAAACCAAAGTTCCCACTAAAAAGAATTACAGACCAATATCCCCAGTGGATATGGATGCAAAAATTCTCACCAAGATACTAGCTAATTGAATCCAACAGTACATTAAAAGGATTATTCACTACAACCAAGTGGGATTTATTTCTGGGCTGCAGGGGTGGTTCAACAGTCACAAATCAATCAACATGATACAGCACATTAATAAAAGAAAGGTAAGAACCATAGGATCCTCTCAATAGATGCAGAAAAGGCATTTGACAAAATACAGTATCCTTTCTTGATAAAAACCCTCAAGAGGGCTTCCTGGGTGACACAGTTGGTTAAGCATCTGACTCTTGGTTTCAGCTCAGGTCATGATCTCATGGTGGTGAGACTGAGCCCTGTATTGGGCTCTGTGCTGTGTGGAGTCTGCTTGGAGTTTCTCTCTCCCTCCGTCCCTCTACCCACTCAAATAAATAAATAAATCTTTAGAACAACTACAAAACCCTCAAGAAAGTGGGGTAGAAGGAAAATACCTCAATATCACAAAGGTCATATACAAAAGACCCACTGCTAATATCATCCTTAATGGGGAAAACTTGAGAGCTTTTCCCCTAAGGTCAGGAATAGGACAGGGATGTCCACTCTCATCACTGTTGTTCAACATAATACTGGAAGTCTTAGCCTTAGCAATCAGAAAACAAAAAGAAATAAAAGGCATCCAAATCAGCAAGGAAGAAGTCAAACATTCATTCTTTGCAGATGACATGATACTCTATGTAGAAAATCTGAAAGACTACACTAAAAAATTGGTAGCACTGATACAGGAATTCGGCAAAGTTGCAGGATATAAAAATCAAAGCACAGAAATCTGTTGCATTTCTATACACCAATAATGAAGTGTCAGAAAGAGAAATCAGGGAATTGATCCCATGTACAGTTGTACCAGAAACCATGAGATACCTAGGAATAAACCTAACCAAAGAGGTAAAAGATCTGTACTCTGAAAACTATAGAACACTTATGAAAGAAATTGAGAAAGACACAAAGAAATGGAAAATCAGCCTGTGCTCATGGACTGGAAGAAAAAATATTGTTAAAATGTCTATAGTACCCAAAGCAATATACACATTCAATGCAAACCCTATCAAAATAACACCAGCATTTTTCACAGAGCTAGAACAAACAATTCTAAAATTTGTATGGAACCAGAAAAGACCCAAATAGACAAAGTAATGGTGAAAAAGAAAACCAAAGCTGAAAGCATCACAATTCTGGACTTCAAGCTGTATTACAAAGTTGTAGTCACAAAGACAGTATGGTACTGGTACAAAAACGGACACATATATCAATGGGACAGAATACAGACCCCAGAAATGGAGCCACACTATATGGTCAACTAATCTTCAACAAAGCAGGAAAGAATATCCAATGGAAAAAAGCCCATCTCTTCAACAAATGGTGTTGGGAAAATTGGACAGCCACATGCAGAAGAATGAAACTGGACCACTTTCCTACACCATACACAAAAATAAATTCGAAATGGATTATAGACCTAAATGTGAGACAGGGATCCATGAAAATCCTAGAGGAGAACACAGGCAGCAACCTCTTTGACCATGGTCCCAGCAACTTCTTACTGGACACATCTCTAGAGGCAAGGGAAACAAAAGCAAAAATGAACTATTGGGACTTCATCAAGATAAAAAGCTTCTGCACAGCAATGGAAACAACCAACAAAACTAAAAGGCAACCAATGGAATGGGAGAAGATATTTGCAAATGACATATTGGATAAAGGGCTAGTATCTATAAAGAACTTATCAAACACCCCCAAATTTAAAAATCTGGTTAAGAAATGGGTGGAAGACATGAACAGACATTTCTCCAAAGAAGACATACAAATGGTTAACAGACACATGAAAAAATGCTCAACATCACTCATCATCGGGGAAATACAAATCTCACTGTGTTTTTCACAATGAGATACCACCTCACACCAGTCAGAATGGCTAAAATTAACGACTCAGGAAACAACAGATGTTGGCGAGGATGAGGTGAAAGGGGAATCCTCCTACACTGTTGGTGGGAATGCAACCTGGTGAAGCCTCTCTGGAAAACAGTATGGAAGTTCCTCAAAAAGTTAAAAATAGAACTACCCTATGACCCAGCAATTGCACTACTAGGTATTTATCCAAAGGATACAAACATAGTGATTTGAAGGGGCACCTGAACCCCAATATTTATAACAGCACTATCCACAATAGCCAAAATATGGAAAAGCCCAAATGTCCATTGAGTGATGAATGGATAAAGAAGATGTGGTACATATATACAATGGAATATTACTCAGTCATCAAAAAGAATGAAACCTTGCCATTTGCAAGGATGTGGATGAAACTAGAGTGTATTATGCTAAGTGAAGTAAGTCAATCAGAGAAAGACAAATGCCATATGATTTCACTCATATGTGGAATTTAAGAAACAAAACAGATGAACATGGGGGAAGGAAAAATAAAATACGGTAAAAACAGAGAGAGAGAGAGAGAGGCAAAGCATAAGAGACTCTTAACTATAGGGAATAAACTGAGGGTTGCTGGAGGGGAGGTGGGTGGGAGGATGGGGTAACTGGGTGATGGGCATTAATAAGGGCACTTGTTGTAATGAGCATTGGGTGTTACATGCAAATATAAATCACTAAATACTACCCCTGAAACTAACACTATATATATATATATATATATATATATATATATATATATATATATATATGCTAAAGAATTTAAATAAAACCTTGAAAGAAAAAAAATTAAAAATGTTCAAGGATCACACACCTACACAAATCAAACAAACACATAATTTGCTATTTGGAGGGGAAAATATTATTGAATTTTGAGCTCAAAACATTAACCAATATTTATTTTATAATGTTCATATAACTCAATATCATTTCTCAGGTTTTAAGGATTTTTAGTTAAAACCTGTGTAATTTTTAAATGTTTTTTTCCATTAATCAAGAAAACTTCTGAAGCATTCTATAAGTATGTTCAAGTTTTGGTTTTGTTGAAAACTAAAAGGAAAAGGAAAAGGAGAAGTTGGGAAAATTAGCTGAAAAAATTGACATACGAGTGATCATATTTCTAATATATGAAATGATTCTTAAAGCAATTTCAAAAACACTAACATTCCTATTAGAAATAAAAGATAAATAATAAAACCCAAAAATTCACAAAAAAGAAAATCCAGATGACCTATCGATACATGAAAAAGTAATCGATCTTTTCAAAATAATTCATTCATTAATCCAACAACTTCTTATTGAGACATATTTTGCATCTTTTTCAGATGAAAAAGCAAAATACCATTTCAGGTTAAAAAATGGTAGTTTTAAAAATACGATACTATTCAGGGTTGATAAGAATGGAGAAATGAGCACTCCATTATCTAAATGGGAGAATTTCCAAAGGGTGTAATATTTCTCCATGGCAGGTTAGCCACATATTTCAAAAGTCGTGCATTTTCCTTCACCAAGAAATTCTACCTCTAAGAATATATATTCGAGTAAATAACTAGAGATGTTCACAGGATTTATGTGCAATCATATTTATTGTGGCATTATTTATAATAGCTCCCAAAGGAAACAAGCAAAATGTCAAACAATGAGAACTTGGTTAAATAAATCATCATATGTTTATACAACAACTAATAAAAGTCATGTTGTGGGAAAATAATTAATGACATGGAAAATATTCTTAGCATGCTGACAAGTTTAAAAAGCAAATATTAAAATAATATATATACTATCATCCTGATTTTCTGACTGCTTATAAATGTTTGAAAGTTCTCCTAAATATAAACGAATACACAGTTACATGTGAATATAATCGTTACATATAATACTGTAATATAAACTAAAACATTGACAGTGATGACCACTGAGGGCAGGATGTAGAAGAGTCTTTAAAAATTCGTTTCTTTGTGTTTTTTCTATATATTCTGTTGTTTCCCTATTAAATAAGCACTGCTTTTATAATAAGAAAAAGAGTGACAAAATTGGATTCTTAAAATTAGGTCCTTGATAACCCAAGAGTAGTTTCAGTATGGTACGAAGGTGGAAGATGTTTAAATTTGGGTAAGTAGTGTGATTTGAGGAAGTGAAGGCAATGAATATGGACTGCACTTCAGAACACTTGGCATCTAAGTGCAGGAGGAGATCCAAGGATAGGTTTAGAGGGAGGTCAGGATGAGGTCAAGAAAGATATATATTCTAGTAATCTATCTATCTATCTATCTATCTATCTATCTATCTATCTATCATCTATCTATAAAAGTATATATATAATAATATATAGTATTAATATATAATAATAATAATACACACACATATACGTTACTAGGATAAAGAGAAAAAGACAGTTGAGAAAAATGCACACAGATTAAGGTCATCTAGAGATATAGTATCTTTCTTTGTCCATGTAACTTCACCTATAGGTAGAACTTAAAAGAAAAAGAAAAATGCAAAATAGTGCGCTAATACACAGTAAAACATGTGTAAATATGATGATGTATTGGGTTGTACTAGTCAAGATTCTCAGAGAAACAGAACCAATAGAATGTATATGTACACACACACACACACACAGACATATATAGAAAGAGAAATTTATTTTAAGAAACTGGCTTTCATGATTAGGCAGGCTGGCAAGTTCAAAATCTGTAGGGTTGGCCGGCTGACTGGAAACCCAAGAAGAGCTGATGTTGCAGTTCAAGTTCAAAGACCAGTCTGCTGGCAGAATTCATTCTTGCTCAGGGCAGGGCAGCCTTTGTTCTAATAAGACCTTCAAATGATCGCTCACATTACGGGCAAAGTCCACTGATTTAAATGTTAATCTCATCCACAAAAAATCACCCTCGCAGAAACACCCAAAGTACCATTTGGCCAACTTTCTTGGCCCCATCAAGTTGACACATAAAATTAATCACAAAAGTACTATGAAAAATGAAAATAGTTCTGTTGGGTAGCAAGAGTGCAAGTTTTTCTTAATACTGTCTTTAATTTTGTTACCTTAAAGGTTAGGTATAATTTTTTAATAATTAATTCACACATGCTGTTCAAAATTCAGAAGGGCTTCAACTTTCATAATGCCTCATCTTCAACCACATTAACAGTTATGAGGTAATTATACTATTTATATGTTATCACTGACTCCTAAAATTTTTATCAAACATCAGTATGTAATTACATTCCTGACCTAATGAAAATATGTCCATCAACACTCATGGAGAGGACACATTTCATTCCACATATACAAGCATATAAGACACTAGTATAAATATGTACCATTCGTGTCTGTGGGGAAGTAGAAGTCAAGTAGCATGGCCAGAACGTGACTACCAATTGGCTGTGGCAACTTGAACAACTACTCAAGGGATAGGAGTCCGACAAACTACAAAAAACAAGTGGGGTACTTGCACACTAACCTTAATGAGGTGTTTGAAGGAACAGATGGAATAATAGATTTTGCTTTGAAAACATAAAGAGGGCCAAAAAGAAATAAATATTTCTCCAGTGGTTTAGGGATAAAGAGGAATCAAAAAGATTAGAGGAGGGGCGCCTGGGTGGCCCAGCGGTTAAGCGTCTGCCTTCGGCTCAGGGCGTGATCCCGGCATTCTGTGATCGAGCCCCACATCAGGCTCCTCCGCTGGGAGCCTGCTTCTTCCTCTCCCACTCCCCTGCTCTGTTCCCTCTCTCGCTGGCTGTCTCTCTGTCACATAAATAAATAAAATCTTTAAAAAAAAAAAAGATTAGAGGAAAGAGGAACGGATTTTACTTTCAGCCTCTCTGCTTGAGGCGCTCATAAGCTAGTCAGAACTCTCAACCTTGAGTCAGACAATGTTATCCCTTTTAGTGGTCATTAAATCATGAGAGGTCTTATTGCCATGTTATAGATGTGAAAAATGAAACTCAGATTTGTTAAGGGACTTACCCACAGCTAACTCATGTGACGTGATGCTTACTGGAATTTTCCCGTTGCCCCACGACTGGTGACAAGGGGCCCCACTGCATTCCAGGTTTTTTATAGTGGGAAGAAAAGTGGAAGTACAAACCATCCCCTCCCCACTCCAAATCTATTGAACCTTCTCCTAGCCAGTCATGGAGGAAAGGAAAGTTGTCTTTTGTTCCTTTTTAAAGATGTATTTATTTCAGAGAGAGCGAGGGCACTAGCAGGAGGGGCAGAGGGAGAGAGAGAATCTCAAGCAGACTCCACACTGAGCGCAGTGCCTGGCACAGGGCTCAATCTCGCAACCATGAGATCATGACCTGAGCCCAAACCAAGAGTCAGCCACTTAACTGACTACATCACCCAGGCGCCCCAGAAGGGAAAGTTTTTTATACCGAGTAAGAGATTGAAGCTTTAAGTAGATATGACTTTTAATAACTGAGAGTGACCAAAAAGTAATGGAATCTTTTCAAGATATCATGAGGTGAAAAGACAGAGAATGCATGAAGTTTTCACATTTATCTCCTGAACTGAGAACATTCAACAAACCAGTTACATTTGGGGATGGGAAATGGAGCAGTTATCCAGGATCCTTCAAGAATCACCACATATGTATATGTGTATTGGGTTCATCAAACAATTCTAGACACAAAATTGGAATGCGAAAGATACCACCATATAGAGATAAGAATAGCCAATGGAAAATATTTAAAGCCACACGTATTATGAACAGAAATTAATTACCTGTGGACTATAGTATTCATGAGGACGTTAGAAGATGTTGGGTGAATCTTCTTTTGTTGTCCCAGAATTGATTACTAGGCCCCCAGCTGCGGCTAAAGAGGCATTACGTCCCTCAAATTCCAAAGACATAACTGCGATCAGACGTTGCCTTTCCAGGCTTACTAAAAGGAGGCAGACTCAGCTCCACCACCACAAGCCACTGCTTCAGTGGGGAGATAGGGATAATCACTGTTAGCAGTTGTCAGTCTGGAGAGGCATTTTACAGCTCTTTCCTCCTCCTTCCTTAGGGGATCCTACAAGAAGAGAACTAATGTCCTGTTCTGGACAGACATCTCCACAGGCAATCGACCCACTGCTCGCCTACAGCTACCTAAGCAGGAGAAAAGAAAATGGACACAGATGGTAAGGATGACAGAAGGGAGGGCCACAACCTGAAACTTGACCTGATTATCTTCTTTCTCTGACAACTGAATTTAGAAACCACTGCACAAATCTTATTTCATCATGTATTTAAGCAAGACCATTCCCTGGCAAAATTTAAATGCGAATGATTACGTTTAGAATCCTTATCTCCCTTCTGGGTCTCCCACTATAATTCAGGGACTCTTTTTTCAAAGGGACAGTTGGCATATCTACTTGAGGAAACTAAGTCTCTTTACAATTCTTACCCCTTACATGTGAAATGTAAGCTAGGTAAGAGATACAGACAAAGCTATTTTGGTAAGGTATATGTAATCTATAGATAATATCACATATAGCAGAGTCTAGTAGTGTGAGGGATATATTCTTCCCACTTGTAATATACACATGTATGGAAATATGTGCTAGAGAACCTTCCCATTAATCCTCTAGTCACGGGATGTCTGGGGGCTCCATTGGTTGAGCAACCAACTCTTGGTTTTGGCTCAGGTGTGATCTTGGGGTTGTGGGACCGAGCCCTGTGTTGGGCTCCCTGCTCAGTGGGGAGTCTGCTGCTGCTCCCCACCCCCACTCGCTCATGCTCTCTCAAATAAATAAATAAATAATCCTCTAGTCATGTCATGTTTGTGAAAATTCATTTCAAACTGAAAAATTTTTTAAATACTGATTTAATTATGAAAGTATTTTGACTTGTAGAAAACATAGCAATATTTAAATATGAAAATTTTAAAAAATCATAAACCTCAGGGACTCCTGGGTGGCTCAGTCAGTTAAGCGTCTGCCTTTGGCTCGGGTCATGATCCCAGGGTCCTGGGATCAAGTCCCCTGTTGGGCTCCTTGCTTAGTGGGGAGCCTGCTTCTCCCTCTGCCTGCTGCTCCCCCTGCTTGTGCTCTCTTTCTCTGACAAATAAATAAAACTTTAAAAAAAATCATAAATCTCTACCCATTAATGACTACTTAACATGTCGGTAAAGGGAAAGATTAATTGTAGTGTTTTACTGTATCAATATTATGCTATATGCAGTTTTATATCCCACTTTGAAATTCTTACTTATACACATATTTGTGCTTACTTGTTTGTGCTTATGAATAAAAGACCTGGAAATAAATGTTTCTGAATGTAAAATACTATCTATAGCAATAATAGCTCTGGGGTTGGTAACATAAGATGCATGAAAAATAATAGGTTTCCAGGTCAAAAAAAGAGACCTTAGAAATAATTGAGTGATATTGAAAATATTTAACAAATGGTTATGATAAAGTCATTGACCGATCAGAACGGACACTGGGCACAAACAATTGGTTTGTCTCCACACTCATGTGTCTGAGTACTACTCCTGCATAAGAGAAGACAAAAGCCTTGAGCAGCCAAATAATTAAAGGTCACACTGATATCTGGCAACAAAACTATGATTACCATCTAAGACTCAATTTCCCGCCCAGGATTTTTCCTACTATATCAAGTTGCCTCCCTATATGTAAGCTTTTTGAAATGTATAAGGTGCTACTTAAGTGTACATCCTAATTAATATTATGAACATGGTCAAACAAATACATAGAAATTATTATCCAGGCTCCAAGATACTATTAGGGAAAGCAGTGTACACATTTTTAAGAAAGTGTTTTTCATAAAGAAATCTGAAAATCCATATGGCTTTTTTTTTTTAAGATTTTATTTATTTATGTGACAGAGAGACAGCCAGCGAGAGAGGGAACACAGCAGGGGAGAGGGAGAGGAAGAAGCAGGCTCCCAGCCGAGGAGCCCGATGTGGGACTCGATCCCGGAACGCCAGGATCACGCCCTGAGCCAAAGGCAGACGCTTAACGATTGCGCTACCCAGGCGCCCCTCCATATGGCTTTTATTATAGATACATTATTTTGTTCTATATAAATACTTGTTGAAGGCAATACTCCTCAACTTTTTATATACATTTAGTATTGCACAGTAATGTTATGTAAAATTTCAATTATAACTGTTCATGTCATGAATAAAATACATTTTTCCTTCTAGGTTCTCTGCAAATTCATCTTTGACTCAGTATTTAAAGACATATTTAGCAAAGTGTTCTTTCCTTTCTAGTTAAATACCAGCTAACGCATTCTTACATGTACCTGTGAATTTTTCCACTTGCAAGTATAATAAATATAGCAGGGGTTTATTTACTATGTTTCCCGGATACCTAGTCTGATAAAGCAAACCTGACGCATTTTCAGGCAATAGTTCAAAGACTGTAATCACTGGACACAGTTGATTGAACATCTGCTCTGTACCGTCCACTCAGCTAGGCACTCAGTATAAAGGGGAAACAAAGTAAGGTCATCCTTGTCCTGGTGGAACTTAACGTCTAGGACATTAAAAACAAACAAATAAATAAACTAACAGACAGCAAACACTCTGAAATACTATGCAGATTGCCTAAAGTACCAGAGCTTTGGAGAACTTTCATCACAAACATTCTCCAATCAACATCGTTCTGGAAGGAAACATGTTCCGGTCATTTGATCTTATCTGCCCAGGCAAATGCATAATAATTATCCTTCTGTGAAACTATTAGAACAAATTGTAAAGGAAGTAGGAGTTGCTATCTGGGGGAGTTGAGTTGTAAATACTTCCTGTTATCCCTGATGCATTTATCACATGAAAGTGGACATTTGAAACCGTAAGCAGAATACTGCTGGGAGAGCTCTACAATAGTTGTCATGGGACTCCACTCTTGCCCGTGACTTTCTGGGTGGTTCTTGAACATACCGATAAATCACTGACACTTCAGTTTTTCATTTCCACAACTACAAATAGGATATTACTATCTACCAATGTCTGAAGGATGATAAGCAGTAATAATAAAACTCGTAGGGAGTTTGTCGACCTCCTCCTAATCCATACTCTCATTTTTGTGTCGTCCAACTTGGCAACTTCTCCCCCCATCCTCTAATATAATCGGTCTGTGGTTTATCTTTTGAAATTAAACCAACCTCCCCATTGTTTAATGGTATTGTATACAGTAGTATATTTTCTATTAACCAGGGTAACCAGTCAGAGCTAATACCCTTAGTCAGGTGGCCCTTCTTTATGGCCCCATGACATTGTTTCTCCTCTTCATACTATTTGACACATTGCACTATATTTACTGACTTACTTGTTTGTATCTCCCACTAGCCATATATTCTGTGAAGGCAGCCAACATTTGTTTTGTTCACCACTGTGCATCGTTATTTCTCTTATGCCTAATGCAGTCTGGCCCAGATTAAAAACTTGGTATATATTTACTCAATGAATGGATGGACAGCATTGCAGTGAATCCCTAGAGAATGGGGAATCTCTAGAGAATGGGGAGCATACATGTATTCCCAGCATCTAGCTCGTTACCTGGAACTTCATAGGTATTCCACAAATGTTCCAAATTGAAATGAGAAGGTTGGCCAAGCTCCTTCAGATTAAAGATTTCGAGGTTGCTGGAACCTAACGATACATGTTACCTGTTTCCAGGTAGTTGAGCAAGTTCATTGTCCTATGAAAGATAAAAGTCAGAGCAAACTTAAGTTGAGGTCTGTACTAATAGTTCTTTGAAACTATCCGTGAGGTAAAACTATATCTGGTCTTAAAACAAAAGTTTAAATCTGCCTCGGTTCTCTTCAATTCATGAAATCTGGATGGAGAAAAACTACTCCCAAAGATTTATGATTTTCCATCTAACAGATCTTTTTGCAATTTCAAGTTAGGAAATTTCATTTCTCCCACACATAAATGTTCTGTATATTAAATGAACAATAAAAGCTACTATAACTTTCAGTTGAAGGTCACAATGCAGGGTTGTCAAAGGAAAACAACCTTTAACAGTTGTACTAGGAAGAATTTCGTATAGAATAGTCAAGACAAACCTGTGTCCATTTAAGCAGCTTGTTTTTCTTATTATAAGGAACTAAATCAATATAAATTATATTTAAATTAATTAGTCTCTCTGTGAGGCCACTTTGCTTCTTGTGCTGCTTTAATTATTGCATATATATGTTCTTCATTCCCCTCTCCTTTATTTTACTGAGAAGGTAATGAATATTGTAAATTCAAAGCACATGGCACATGCTCACAATACTCTTCCTCCCTCCCTTCCTTCTTTCCTTCCTTCCTTCCTTCCTTCCTTCCTTCCTTCCTTCCTCTCTCTCTCTCTATTTAGAGAGAGTGTGCGTGCACAAGTACGTGTGAGCAGGAGCAGGGGTTGGGGGTGGGGGAGAGTGCCTGCGGAGGGAGAGGGAGAGAGAGAATCTTAAGCAGGCTCCATACCCAGTGCGGAGGCCGACGTAGGACTCGATCTCACGACCCTGAGATCATGACCTGAACTGAAATCAAGAATCAGATGCTCAACTGACTGAGCCACCCAGGCGCCCCTCAATACGCTTTCTTACTAACAGAATCCTATTTTTTGTTCAAGTATCAAGTATCCCTGAGCAAGACAAGAGGTAGGATGCCTTATAAGCTACAGATATAAATCTTAATTAGGATAAGAAAAACAATAACTCAAATTCCCTTTATCTATGATTGATTTAATCTTTGACAATAAATGAAAATATTCCTCTATTATCCCTTTTCACATATTCATTACTTCAATGATTACTTACTGAGTGCTTACTATGTACTAGATTAAATCTGGGAAACTCTGGTTGCAGATTTTATAGGCTGCCCCATCCCAGGTGTCTCATATAGCCAATACTCTAATGTAAACTAAAGACTCCATGAAGTAATGAAAAACTTAGCTGAATGATTTTTTTTTTAAGATTTTATTTATTTATTTATCAGAGAGAGAGAGAGAGCACAAGTAGAGGGAGCAGCAGGCAGAGGGAAAAGCATGTTCCTCACTAAGCAAGGAGCCCAATGTGGGACTCAATCTCAGGACCCCAGGATCATGACCTGAACCAAAGGCAGCTGCTTAGCTGTTTATTTTTTTATTTTTATTTTTTTTAAAGATTTTATTTATCCATTCGACAGAGATAGAGACAGCCAGCAAGAGAGGGAACACAAGCAGGGGGAGTGGGAGAGGAAGAAGCAGGCTTCCAGCAGAGGAGCCTGATGTGGGGCTCGATCCCAGAACACCAGGATCACGCCCTGAGCCGAAGGCAGATGCTTAACCGCTGTGCCACCCAGGTGCCCCTGTTTTTTTTTTTTTAAGTAGGCTCCACACCCAGCGTGGAGCCCAATGTGGGACTTGAATTCACAACCCTGAGATCAAGACCTGAGCTGAGATCAAGAGTCGGACACCTAACTGACTAAGCCACCCAGGTGCCCCCCCAAATGATTCTTTATAGAATTATCTTGAAAAAGTTAACGCATCCTGGGTAGGAGAAATAAGCTGTGCAATGGCTAACTAAACTCCATATCAAATAATTTAAATTTATTTTTCTAATGTTGTTTGTATAACATCAAATTGTTCTTACAATTTTATTGCCCCTGAAATACAGGTGTACATATTTTATGCATTATCTCAAATAATCAAAATAGTTAAAATGGGGGGGGTAAGATAAAGATTTTAATTAGATAATCAATGTATTAAGGGTTGCAGGTGCCAAACAGCACTTGAGATAAGGTTAAAAAAAAATTTAACTAATTAGAATTCAACTTATTGATACCTAAGGGACCAAAAAAAAAGGTCAAAAACAGTTATTCACATTGATAAATACCAAAAATACCAAATCACACATGACCAAATTATATAAAATAAATATTATTTAAAATGAGGATAAATTGACAGAAACAAAAATATAGCAGGAGGCAAGACAATACCATCAGGCACAACATATACTGAGTAGACAAAAACAGAGATCCAGGTTGTATTTTCAGAATATAATTAATAATTAACAATGTTGAACAGGGGTGCCTGGGTGGCTCAGTGGGTTAAGCCTCTGCTTTCGGCTCGGCTCATGATTTCAGAGTCCTAGGATGGAGTCCTGCATCTGGCTCCCTGCTCAGCGGGGAGTCTGCTTCTCTCTCTGACCCTCCCCCTGCTCATGCTCTCTCTTGCTCACTCTCTCTCTCAAATAAATACATAAAATCTTTTTTTAAAAAGTTGAACAAATAGCTATAAATTGAATGTCATATTTTAAAACATATACAATGCCTCCTTGTCCAGGACCCATACAATATTTTCAAAAATTGGTCACAAATAAAACTGATAATTTCCAAAAAGAAATAGCAGAGGTCACACTCTCTAGCTCGAATTTCTAAATAGAAATTAATATCGAGAACTAAAATAGGAAAACATTCCAACTACCTAAATTTCTAACCCCTTTTATAATTGGGTTAATTTGAGATGAAATAAAAATAAAATTATGAAACACTTAGGAAAAAATAAAACACACTATAACATTTCAAAAGTTTGAGATGCAAACAAAGCTGTAACAGAAATAAATCCAGAATCATAAGTTATATCTTTATTTAGAAAATAAAGAACCTAAAATGAAATAGGGATAATAGGTTTTGGAGAAATGGTTAAAAAAAAATGTATCAAGGAAATTACAGGGTTAAGAAATAATACAAAAAATTTCAAGTTTTTAAAAGGATAAATTGAGTAATTTTTTTCTTTGAAAAGCTAATATATGCCAGACTTCTGAAATATATAACTAGAAGAAGGATAACACAAAATTCAAAATGAGGAAGATAGACAATGTTTTTAATAGTAGAATATATGATATGCATATAAGTTTGTTCTAATTTAAAAAAAATATATAGCTTTACAGGAAAACATAATACCAAATTGAACTCAAGAAAAAGTAGAGAGTCTAAACAGACAAAAATAAAAATGGTGAAAAAATCTGAAAATATAATCAAAACACAACTTCCAGGGCAGGACTTCAAGGCAAATAGTTTACTAATAAATTCAAGGATCAGATAACTGTCAGAGTATAGAATCTTTTCAGAAAATAGAAATGTTTGGAAAACAACTCAATTTATTTTGTTACCATATTATCAAATACATAAATAGACAATTTTCCCAAAACATTAACAAGTGCCTGTGTATATTCAAAATTCTAGATCAGAGCTGTTCTAGGGTATAGATCTGAGTGATGCCTGCTTTCAAGGAGTTCAGAAAATAGTAAGGGAAGACATAATAAAACGTTATAGTTAGCGAAATCCACTGTCAACAGTTTGGCAAACTACATAGTCTGAAGGAACGTTCTAGCACAAATGCTGCATTACAGGGGTCACAGGAAAATAAGGAAAACCTTCAAAGGGCAAAAAATAAAAAATAGTGAAATTACAACTGAAAGTGAGGGATAAGCAAGCATAAAATCTAGGACTGTAAAGAATAAGTCTTGGGCCTCCTATAAAGTAGAATCTGAGACTCTCCCGTCAAGGTGAGATACGCAAAGGTGGGGACTAAAGGGGTCAGAAATTGATAGATACATCTGGCCCAAAGGCGAAGCAAATGCCAATTTTCTTTGGAGGGCAGCATGCTACATTAGTTCCTCAGGACTCCCACATATGATAATCAATCATGCATTTGTTCAGAATAAAAATCTGCCAAAAGAAGATCAAGTTTTCATGTGTGTCAGCAAAAGAACAAACCACCGGATGTGGACCACCCTGAGCTCATATTGTATTTATCAGTTCATTCTGATTGCCAAATTCTATCTCACTATCATTTATACATCCACTCACTTGTCAATATGCATTTGGCTTCTTTGTACTTTGAACAGGTCTTTTTTTTTTTAAGATTTTTTTAATTCATTTTGAGAGAGAGAGAGAGAGAGAGAGAACGAGCAAGGGCGAGAGGGAGAGGAAGAGGGAGATGCAGACTCCCCACTGAGCCAGGAGCCTGATGTGGGGCTCCATCCCAGGGCCTGGAGATCATGACCTGAGCTGAAGGCAGATTAGCTTAACCATCTGAGCCACCCAGGTGCCCAGCTACTTTGAACAGTTCTAAGGTAAATTTTATTTATTTTTTATTTTTTTAAAAGATTTTATTTATTTATTCGACAGAGATAAAGACAGCCAGCAAGAGAGGGAACACAAGCAGGGGGAGTGGGAGAGGAAGAAGCAGGCTCATAGCGGAGGAGCCTGATGTGGGGTTTGATCCCATAACGCCGGGATCACGCCCTGAGCCGAAGGCAGACACTTAACCGCTGTGCCACCCAGGCGCCCCTCTAAGGTAAATTTTAGTGAACGTGTGTCCTCATATATGCGTGCAGTATCTCCCTTAGGTAAACACCCAGGACTGGAAGTGCTGAGAAGCATATATGCGAATCTATCTTTAAGTTTACAAGATAATGACAACCTTTTTGCTTCAAAAATAGTTGAATGTGTATTCTTACTAGCAATATAAGAGACTTTGTGCAGCATTTGCTATGGTCACTTTTATGTTTTTACCAATCTACTGAGTGCAAAATTACATTTCGTTGTGGCCTTGGTTTGCAATTCCCTGAAGGACTAATCAAGTTGAACAACTCTTTCTGTACTGATTGGCCATGTTGCTCCACTGTCTTTTGTCCACTTTTCTATTGGTTTGTTTGGACTTGGCTTCAATTTTTATCCAACTGTTGACCTAGTCCATTGCATTATTCTTGGACCACAGGACAAATTAAATATCCAACATTAGAAGGTTCCCCAATACACCATGCCTGGAAACTACTGTGGCATTTGTTCATGATGTTTGCTCCCTAAGCTTGCTGTGGCCTTCCCCTTCTCCAATGAACCTTCAGCTCAGAACAAATACCATCTACTCTTTGAAGATAGCCCAAAGCTGACAAAATTTGTTCTGTACACCAACAGCACTCAATTCATAGCACTCTATTAGAGTAAGCCACATGTGTACAACGACCCAGATGTCTTTCTCCTTCCTCTCTACTTGGAAAACAGAAGCTTCTTGATAGCAGAGACTGTGCTTCCTTATCTCTGAATCTTCAAAAGTTAAAAGTAGTTGGAACAAATGGGGCATTAAATTTTCAAAAATCAGAAGAGATGACTTTGCTAATTTCAAAAGCATTCCATTCACATGGTTAAAAGAGAGGCATTACAGAGAAGCTTTAAATTCTTTCTTTAACAAACATTTGTAGTAAGGCATTTTATTAGTCAACTTCAGAAAACTCTCAGTTCCAATTTCAGATACCCTATTGTGTTCTCAATCATGTGACCCAGTTTAGGTTTGGAAAACATGATTACTTGAGGGCTGGGAACTACTACCATGAGACTTACACAGACAAATATGAAGATTTCCTGTGCTCAAATAATTTGGTTATATTTTATAAACAGCATGAAACATGAACAAAAATAGCTATGTTACAGGGAGGATATAATTTGTATTATGTAGCTAGGAAGAATTGAGGCCATCATCAAAAATATAAGCAAAAAAATATATAAAACAACCAATTCCTGGTAAGTTAAATACTTAAGGAATAGATATATTGAATTGCCAAACAAATACTTATTTCCATGCTCTTTGGGGTCCTCATCTTCATCCTTAATAATTTTTTTATAAGATTTTATTTATTTATTTATTTATTTATTTGAGAGAGAGAGAAAGAGAGCATAAGCGAGCCGGGAGGAGGGCAGAGGGACAGGGAGAAGCAGACTCCCCGGTTGGGCAGGGAGCTGGATGCGGGGCTCAATCCCAGGACCCCGAGATCATAACCTGAGCTGAAGGAAGACCCTTAACCCACTGAGACACCCAGGCGCCCCTTAATAATTTGATTCATGTTAAATTGGAGATTTAATAGGTACATTATCCACCTATCCATCTACTCAAATTCACTCATTCACACTCAATAAATAGGCACAAAAGTGTGCCGGACTTTGCTGTTTCAAGTAACTGTCTTTTCACTTGGATTAAAGAAAGCTTCTGGGATTGTCTCAGTGCCCTAGAAATTTAATTAATACCAGAATCAGGAACACACTTCAGTCTTTATGGAACAGTGGAAAGTACTTAGAAGTAAAATATCAGCAAATAAGGCCAAGAGGGGTCCATGGCAGAAGCAGTGTCATGTTAAGGGTTAAGGTCAAAGGGTGCGGGATCCAACACGGCTGGGATCAAATCCTGCCTCCAGTTCTAACACCCCATTATCAGTAATGGTAACCTCATTTTGCAGAAACCTCCTCTGCAAAATAGTAATAACAAATACTTCATAAATTTGCTGGAGAATCAAACGCAGTAATGGAACACAAAGTGTTCCAAAGTGCCCGACCCCCAATAAACGGTATAATGCCAGCCTCCGCTGAGGGAATACTAGAAATGTTTCAAACTGAGCTCGGTTCCCGCCTCGCCCCACTGGCGGCCCCTGCCGGCCCGCACCGGGCGGGTCCCCCTGTGTCCGGCCCCTGCAGCCGCCTGGGCAAAGTGCCCTCCAACTGGCCGCCCCTTGCTCCGGGTTTTCAGGCCGCAGCGGGGAATCACTGGGTAGGACCCGCGACTACACAGCTCTCTCGCCCACGCCATTTTCGCCGAATTTATTAGAACGCGGCTTTCCACTCATTTCTCTCCTACAGCCCCACGGGCAGCTCAGAAAAGGGCCTTTACTAGAAAGCTAGGGCTCATCTCCCGGCTGCGACCGGGTCACACGACACCGTCTCCAGAGCAGCAGCAGGATGCTGCCCCGCGCCCCTGGCCGCACTGCGGGCTAACTCCTGCATCTCCGTGGTCAGGGGTTCGAACACCGACGCCGGGTACTCGGGCCGGGACGCTCACCCGCTCGGTGCAGCAAACTGTGCAGCTCGTCCCAGGTAGGGCAGCGGCCGCGAGCTAGGCCCCGCCTTCGACTTCGCCCACGCTTTGCCTCCTTCATTCGGCGTCTGAACTTGGTCACCTCCTATTCAGACGTCAGCAAAGAAACAAAATAGTCACACCCAGCAGCACTCCAGAGCGCCACACTAGGGCAGCACTTGGCACTTTCGCGCCATCCCATTCCCGCGTTCTAAGGGAGGCTGGTCTACGGCGGGGAGCCGCCCCCTCTGACGCGCGACCCTCCGATCCAATCGGAGGCAACATCAGCTAGCCCTAATTTGCATAGCAGCTTCTTTATATTGGTTCAGGGCTAGAGCCCTCCGGGGCTTAGAAATCATTCGCTACTTACAACCAGTTTTATGCGTGGATACCTCCTTACCCCAAATTGAACCCAAATTCTAGACAGGAGCCCAGTCAGCCTGTGCACATTGGGGCGAGGTCCCTACCTGGCACCTCACTCTCCAGACTACGTCCCACGGGAGCGGCACTGGGTTCCTGTTCCGAGCCCCACGGCTCAAATCTCCCCCTCATTCCCAAGCCCGCCGCCCGCGGCCCGCACCACCCGCCCGGGCAGGGACTTCCACGGCACAAGGAAGGGCCTCATCTGACCCACCTATCTGCACCTAGGTCCCACATTCACACAGCAAATACGAAGTGTTGGCTCTTTTCCTGACGTTCTGGGGGCCCTTAAAAGGGCCTTTAGGGGTTTGAAGAGAAGCCGCAAGGACTGCTCAGCCGCCGAAGCCGTACAAGGTGCGGCCCTGGCGTTTCAGCGCGTAAACCACGTCCATGGCGGTGACCGTCTTCCGCTTGGCATGCTCCGTGTAAGTCACCGCATCGCGGATCACGTTTTCCAGAAAAACTTTCAGCACTCCCCGGGTCTCTTCATAAATGAGCCCAGAAATGCGCTTGACACCACCTCGGCGGGCGAGCCGGCGGATGGCGGGCTTTGTAATGCCCTGGATGTTGTCCCGGAGAACCTTCCGGTGGCGCTTGGCGCCTCCCTTCCCCAGCCCTTTGCCGCCTTTCCCGCGACCAGACATCCTCTCCGGAAAATAAAAGCTCCAAAACGGAGAGCAAGCAGCTACCGACGATGGGAGGGTAGACCAGAGCTTATATTTCTTGGTAGCGGACCTGTTTGAAAAACCTCAAGAAAGTGGGCGGAGCTCTAGGGCCCAGGAGACTTTTGTCTTTCCTCCAATAGTGAGTGAAGGAGCGGTAAGCAGAACAAGACTGGTTTTTGTTGTTTGCTTTCTTGGGAAAACTTTTTTATTTTTGCCATAAAATTGAGGAAAGAGTCAATGGAATTTATATTGCGTTTTCTCAACGCTTAAATAAAAATAGCCAGATCCTATTGGCGCTCGTTTCCTCTCTCCCCTCCCTTTTTCCCATCTCCCCCTCCCCTTATCTCTCCGGCTCGAATTCTATTTTTCGAAAGGAAGGCTTCCATTAACAATACCATTCCTGGGCTGATATGAAAATAAATAGTAACCAGAAATGCGTAACACCTGGTTAGATTTCAAAGCAATTGTTTTACACCTTTTCATGTATGGATCTTCAGTCACTAGTGGGGGGAGAGGAAATTTTTTAATAGCTCTTTTCTCTCGTGACTCCCCGCAAAGAAAGAATTAAAATTCTTTCAAAAAGTCTTACCTTACCCCGTCCTCCGCTCTCCCAGACTTTTCCCTTTCAGAGGCTTGTGCGCCATTAGCAGATTATCTGGCCACCGCTCTGCGCCCCTCGAACCACACGCATCTTTGCTTTTCAACCAAATAACGATTTCTATGCCCCTTCAACCCCGCGCACCTTTGCTTTTCAACCAAATAACGATTTCTATGGTTTTTTAGTTGAAATATCGTAAATTTCTTCTTAACTGCATTCAAACCTGAGGTTCTTACATCTCCCACTTACAAAGTTCTTAAAATAATAGATGCCACGACGGTAGCTTTAAAGGATGATTTGTACTGCAAATCGCCCTTCAGGAGGCTCTCAATCCTTTCTTAAGAGAATCCCTGAACAGAGATGAAACGTTCAGTGGTATCATCGCTCTAGGATACAGGACTCTTTGTCTTCCCAAAAGGGCTTATTGCAATAAAAGGCAGCAGTATTTAGAACTTGATTCATAACTCTTTCCCAGGCACTTAACATCTGGAGGAAGGAATATTTTAGTAAACTGTGCTCTTTCTCTTGAAAGATAAGCCTTTCCAGGAAAAGCTTTATAGTAAATATTTGTATGTGTCTAAATGCTAATAATTTACCCATCCTTACTCATCTGCATAACACAGAAAGTACTTTTGTTGTTAAAGATAAATTAAAAGAGCCCTCAGAGGGGCACCTGGGTTGCTAAATCGGTTAAGGCTCCCACTCTTGATTTCAGCTAGGTCATGATCTCAGGGTCCTGGGATTGAGACCCAGCGTGACCCCCTCCCTCATCTGCTTGTCCCTCTCCATCCCTCTGCTCTTCTACTCTGCACCCACGTGTGCTCTTTCTCTCTAAAATAAGTAACTCTTAAAAAAAAAAAAAGAGCCCTCAGAATATTGTTTGTATGGCTGCAAAAAAACCCTGAATAGTCATATTGTACTACATGATTTTCATCTTTGACTCACAAGGAAGAAGAGAAGTCTATCAGATCTGAAAGAGATCAGGATTCTTATAATGGTAAACTGAGTGATTATATTTATTAAGACTAAAAAATCAAGGTTAGAACAAATTTTTCAAGTTAGATATCCTTCTTGCTTACAAGAATAAAAGGAAAAAGTGTCCAAAATAATAACGATAATTGTTAAAACTTTCCCTTGATATAGGCAAAAATTTAAGCAAAATTTACAAAATTCATATCAGGAACATGTTAATAACTGCATCAGAGACTTGTATGTCCATTTATCTAGTTCATTTGGCAGTTCTTGGATGCTTACTAACCTATTTAATCTTCAAAATAACACTTTGGGGTAGGCACAAAGCTTATCCAAAGTCAGCTGGTAAGTGGTAGAGCCAGGATTTGGACCAAGGCAGTCTGGCTCCAGGACGACTGACTTAATCATGACAATATGCTGTTTCTTAACTCCAACGACATTTATTGAGTTCCTACTACATATAGGTTAATCAGTGTTCTAGGCAATAAGGACATGTACAGAAATTGCTAAAAATGTGATTTCACTGAAATCAAATCTTTATTAGGATGGTGGGAGGGTAAATTTTACTTTTAAACGGATACTATAATATCGCTTATTATAATGCATATACAACACATAGCAGTGTAATTGTATAATTGTGGGAAATGTTGAGGCAAGTGAAATTACATCAATGAGTTAGTAAAAAATAATTTCTAATTTAAAAAAAAAACTTATTTTGTTCCAAATGCTATGGCTCTGCAATAGGTAAGGACGGTTGCTACTGTTCTTCCTTTAGTCTTTTCATGACCTCTGAGCCTCACATGGGCAGTAGAGGGCTGGGGAAAGGGACAGCCAAGTGCCACCAAAATGTCTTACGGGACCGTATTTACCTCTGGGCTCAGAGTCTCCGAGAACATGATCAGCAGCGCGGTGATCAATAAGGAGGAAGCCAAAGCCAAGGCTTGGTGCCTCAGAGACTGATCCTGCAGCCTCTCCCTTGAATCCAGATACTCTTTTCACGCTCATAACTCAAAGACAAGAGATGTTAAGTTTTGGCTAAGAGAGCTAGTTCTGCAGTCTGTGAAGAAAGCACTCCCGTCTGGTCTAGCACACGAATTTCACAGCCGCTAGAAGCAAAGATTGGCAACCTGTGAGCGTCAGAACTGCGCGGGGAGTCCAGTGTCATCTGGTCTGGTTAAGAAAGTGCGGATGGCCAGTTCAGTCCGAGGCATCTTGTGGAGCCAGCTCCCCACACTGCTGGGTAACAGCAAGCGCATCTGGGTTTGCAGGAGACAAGGCGCTTGTTTAAAGAAACGGCAGGCAGAGGAGTACTGTTGCTCACAAGCGCGGTGTCTGGAGTCAGATAACTGCTGGCTAGCATGCTATATAATGTGAGAAAATCCACCTACGGGGCACAGCATTGTGGGACGCAGTACCGTAGGGCTCACCCTGCGACGTCAATTGCTTGAAACATTTCTTGCTTGAGTGCTTTGTACTTATACGGGGTAGATCTTCCGGATTTTTCTGTTTCTAACCGTGGTTCCTTAATTCTTAAAACGTTCTTTTCTTAAGAGCGAACTTGGACGTCAAAATCTCAGGAGCGTATAAATTCAAAGGAGGCCCCAAACGCGGAGCGGTCCGGTCCTGGGTATTCATATGAGAGGCTATGTAAATAAGGGCTAGGAGTTTGCTCTTTTGACTGGCCAGAACTGGAGAAGGCGGTCCCTCTGCCAGGAGCGCTGGTTGGGAGCTGAGCCTGCCTGTCATTGGTCAATAGAGCCGAAGATGTTGCTGCGCCCAATGGGGAGGTGCTGCCTAGTGTCAGCAAAGTGATAGAGGCAGTTCCGGTGTTGGTACATTACATCCACTCACTCAGACCCTGGTCGCTGGGTTTTTCCTCTCGCAGGAGTTTTAGGCGAGAGGTAAACATGTCTGGTCGCGGAAAGCAGGGCGGCAAAGTGCGGGCCAAGGCCAAGTCTCGGTCCTCCCGCGCGGGCCTGCAGTTCCCGGTGGGCCGAGTCCACAGACTGCTGCGCAAAGGTAACTACGCGGAGCGAGTAGGTGCTGGTGCGCCCGTGTACCTGGCGGCGGTGTTGGAGTACCTGACAGCAGAGATCCTGGAGTTGGCTGGCAATGCCGCTCGTGACAACAAGAAGACCAGGATAATCCCTCGCCACCTGCAACTAGCCATCCGCAACGACGAGGAGCTAAACAAGCTGCTGGGGAAAGTCACCATTGCTCAGGGCGGCGTCCTGCCCAACATCCAGGCCGTGCTGTTGCCCAAGAAGACCGAGAGTCAGAAGGCGAAGAGCAAGTGACCCTGATGCCACCACAGGGGAGCTGGCATCCCCAGCAAAGGCTCTTTTCATAGCCACCCCGCAGTATTTTTCAACATACTCGATGTCATGGAAGGCTGACGCGATCTAGTGGGGAGGTGGGTGGCGAGGGGCCCGCCGAGTCCGGGGCCAATAAAGTCGGTGAAAATCGTGTGGTCGAGAGAGCTGTGTAGTCTCGGGGACCTTCCGGATGACCCGGGGGGCAGCCAGGAGACCTCTGGAGCAGGTACTGTGGGGTTGGTTTCTGCTGCTTTGTGGACTACTTTGGTCCGCACCCTCGAGGTGTTTTGTGGGCGGTCGAGGGAGACCACCAGGGACCCACTGGCTAGAGGTGGGTAGAATTAGGCTTTCTCCCTCCTCGCCTTAATGCAAAAGAGAAGCAGAGTAGGGTGCGGGGGCGTCAGGGGAATTATTTTTACCTCTCATTCCCGGGGCCTTCACTCTCCTGTCTTGTCTGGGCTGTTCAGGAGGACCCAGTTCTGAAGACGCAGTGGGGGCTAGCTGGTGTCGCGCAGGAAGTTGGCTCTCTGGCCATACTTTTCAAAAGGTGGAGTAACTTTCCGTCTTGGAAGAGTGGTTCTGATGACACAGTGTCAACAGATTTTGCTTAGCCTAATAGCCGTTGTGTTTTCATGTTTTGGATATCAGATATTTTTATATACACACTTATGTTCACATTTCTTTAAAATGAAGGGAACATCCGGTAATATGTGTAATACAGAAGCATGAGTCATGAGTAAATTTGTTCCCCCGACACTCATGTTGCATAACAGTGCAGTGTCTTTAGTCATGAGTTACTTATGCTTAGGAGCTTTTAAGACGATTTCCTCCTCATGGTCTTGTCTCCATCATATTGTACTCCTCTGGAAATGTAACCACTTTGATTTTGCTTCCTAACAACGAGTACCCTGCTGAAGTCTCTTATGCTCGTTCCCCCGTTAGCCTGGAGTAATGACCTCATTCCAACAGTCCTATAGGGGTCGCACTGCTCGATTGTACAGCAGTGCTTTAATAAACGTGAAATGTGAGAAAATGTGAGGATAAATGACTTAAGTCCCGGAAGTAACACATTTCAGATCCGGAATCCACATTTAAAAGTTAAACAGTAGCCATCCTATTCTGTCCTTAACTGACCCTTCCATTTCACCCTTTTCCACAAGCTTCATCCTGGCCCACAGGGCCCACAGAAGAGATCCCAGTTCAGATTTCACATCTTTGGAGTCATCTTTCCTGTGAGTCAGAGTGGAAGTCTTCCTGAAAAAACATTATGGTATTTCTCCGTCCTTAGTAGTGGGTGGCCCATTTTCCCACACGGACTTTTATTTCTTCCCCAGTACTTATTGAGCACTTCAATATGCCATGCTCAATACCAGATGATGGGAGCACAGCCGTGAATAAGGCCAACTAGATTTCCACTCTCTTGGAGCTCACTTCTTTTTCTTGGTACCTGATGACAGAACAATGAACAAATAAATCAGTTAGTATCAGAGAACGGATTCACCTTCACCTTCCATTAATACTTGTGTCTCTCTGCTGCTTGTGCAATGAATGGTGGGCTTACTTCTCCCACGTGGTTGTCTTTTTGAGGTGTACAAAGATCAAGCTGCACGTACCTCTGTTAGGAGGCAGATTATTGCCCCCAAATTCCCAAGGAGAATAGATCCCAAGGCTACCATGGGCCGCAGGTGCCAAGATGTCCCCAGCTATTTACTCCACTCCCACCTTCCATACAAAAGGCTTCTTCATATGTAAAACAGTTATAATGCCAATTTTGAGGACCGAGATTGTTCATTTATATACACATTAGGCGTATATTAGGTGCTGAATAAATTAAAAGAAGCTCCATTTCCTACAAGATATGGGCTTACCCTTATAGGTTAAGGTATAGGTAACTATAATTAACAGGATTTTGTTTTGTTTTGTTTTGTTTTTAATGCTCAATTGTTAAGATAGTTCTCAGTATTACTACTTTGGGTACATGGTAGGCAGTGGAGGAAAAAAAATTCATATATGTAAAATGTAGATATCCAACGCTGGTTTTGACATTTAAGTCTTAATTTCCTACAAGATTTGGGGCACCTGAAAGGTTATTACTAAAATGGTGGCAAAATAAGAAGAAGGATCACTAAGACATTTGTAAGAAAAAAGCAATTTTTCCTTTCTATCTGAAAATTCAGAGGAGTTTGTCTGTCTAACCCTGTTATCTGAAGAGCAAGACAGACATGATAGAAAGTGCAACGACTGCCCCCTTCCTCAAACCATCTCCACTGCCCCAGGGATTCTGTTTCCCCTCAAATCCTTCCTCTGCAGCGAGTTTCCATCAGTCTCTCACCATTTCTTTTTCACCATTTCTGATTTGAGGGTATTTTTAAACCAGAATAATTTATTGGCAGTTAAAAATGCATACCCCCTGCAAGATCAATTCAGCCTGCGATCTTTGATGAACATATAGTTCTTGCCAACATATGAATGTTAATTTAAAAGGACAATATTTCTTCAAGCACAAGACCACAAAGAAGATGACTTAGGACAGAACTGGGTGGGACCTGAATTCTGATTTTTTTAATACATTCATAATCCATAGTTGTATTTATAGACACACATACTCTTTCCTGCCAAGATAAGCCATTCGTGTGGCAGGCCGTGACTTGGGCAGGATTTGTACTTTGTTTTTCCTGTGGGGCCAGTCTCGTCTTTGTGTCTCTGAGAACTGGTCTGTTTAGTTTTGTCTGCCCGGAATCAGAAGGTTTAGTCTGGCCCCATAATTGGTGATGCCTGGCTTACTATATGCAAACTCTTCACAAATGCCCTTGGAATGTCATATACCATGGTGTCTAAGGACTCCAGCTCTCTGGAACAACACTCAAGTTCAAGGCCACTCTGTTCCTTACTAGTTAGGTTTTGGAAATGTTACTCAATTTCTTTAAACCTCACTTTTATTTATTAAGTGGGCTTAAGGGTAGAGTTTACATCGGTGGATTTTGCAGAGGGTTCATTGAGTTAATGTGAATGAGGGCACTAGTGTTTCCCATGTAGAAACATGCTCAGCAAATAGTAATTACTCTTATTTTTATGTGCAACTGGGTTTAGAATGGGTTGCAACAATTCTGGGACCTACTGAAATAGAAAAACATGGCATTGTAGCCATCCTGTGACTTTTCTGATAGCAAACTATAAAAACAAGTTTCGTGTCTGTTTTACTAATTACAAGACATACACAATCTATAACAGGAAAGAGAGTAATAAATGGTTAAAGCTTGTTAACCATTCGGGTTAAAACCTTCATTTGCATTTCTCCTTTCCCTAAAGACGACCTAGTTTGGAATTAATGGCTTACGGTACACCCACACAAATTAAAAGCAGAAGTATATATTATATGTAAAACCTATGATTGATAACCAGCTGTTCAGAAAAATGATTATAATAAAGAGATGATTACAACATAGCAGCCTACATGTAAGAAAGGGAGATGCCCAGGGTGTTACACTAACAGGGAATGGAGGCACCTGTGTCACTCGGCCTGGTGGGGAATGGCACCTGGGATACGTCTAGGTGTGCGAGTTAGCCTAACATGCTAGAGTGTTCTGGGCAGACAGGCAGCACGCACCAAGGCACAGGAGTCAAAGGACAATGGCTGCAGTTGATGTAAGAGAATCTAGGGGATAAGGTCATTCGGGAGTCATAACTAAAAGTAGGCATCCAGAGGGAATATACATACACAGAATATATGTATTGATGCGTAAGCGGAGGTGTAGAAAACAGCCCAGCCGAACAGAGGCTTCGGGGATCCATGAGATCTAATGGACTGACAGAGGAAAGGGGAACCACTGAGGACATGGCCCGAGGAGAGAGAGTCTGTCAAAGGATGGAGATTTCTCAGTGTTTGGATCCCTGCACCCCTGGACACCCCCTAAGTTGCTTGTTTTTTGCCGTATAATTAGGAAATGTTCTTTAAAAGTTATTGCGTGCTCCTATCCAGGAAACACTGAGAGGCTGGTTCAGCTCACTAATGGAGTTGGGATGGATACGTACTTTTACCCTTTGCGATTTCACTTTGCACATACAGAAACTCGGGGAATATATGGTGACAACAAGAGCATTTTTTTTAAAAAGCTGAGAACAATGTTCATAAAGAACCCTTTAAAAATATGTCCTTCATTATCATTCCATTTAGTTGAATAGTTTTTTATGTGTTTTAATTTTAATCGAAGTTTTAATTTTCATTTAAGTAAATTTTAATGAAGTTATAGAAACAGTGGTGACTTATTAATTCATAAAACCAATGTAGTTAATTAATTAATTAATTTACTTTCTCAAGGAAGGTATATTGCTTATAAGTATCATTCGTAGAAAGTTATAGTGAATTTTGTTAAGGTGTAATTGACATACAACATTTTCAGGTGTATAACATAATGACTCGATATTTATGTATATTTCAAAATGATCACCACAGTAAGTCTAGTTAACATCTGTCACCATTCATAGTTAACAGGTTTTTTTTTTCTTGTGATGAGAACTTTTGAGATTTACTCTCTTAGCAGCTTTCAAATATGCAATACAGTATTATTAGCTATAGTCACCATGCTGTACTTGACCTCCCCATGACATAATTATTTTATAACTAGAAGTTTGTACCTTTGACTCTCTTTACCCATTTTTCCCAACGCTCCCAATGCACCCCCAGCTCTGGCAACCACCAATCTGTGGTCGGTATCTATGAACTTGGTGGTGTTTTTTTTCTTATTCCATATATACATGAGATCATATGGTATTTGCCTCTGTCTGACATATTTCACTTAGTGTAGTACGCTCTAGGTCCATCCATGTTGTCAAAAATGGAAAGATTTCATTCTTTTTTATGACTGAATAATATTCGTGTGTGTGTGTACCACATTTTCTTTAGTCATTCATCTATTGATGGACACTTAAATTTTTTTCACATCTCAGCTATTGGAAATAATACTGCAGTGAACATAGGGGTGCACATATCTTTTGAGTTAGTATAATGTAGGTATTTTCAAATGTTTAAAATGAGAGAAATTTCACCCAAACAAATTGAAATTTTTTAAATTAGCTAATGTTTAGTTTCCCAAGGGAGGGAAATGGAGCTAAGAGGAATAGAAATAAACAAAAAGAAAGAAAGAAAGAAAAAGAAAAGGAAAGGAAAGGAAAGAAAAGAAAAGAAAAGAAAAGAAAAGAAAAGAAAAGAAAAGAAAAGAAGCCAACTGGCTTCAGGCAAATGTGAAATTACCACTGTAAAGCTTTATTTTGTTTTCTCTACAAGGAGTGGAAAGAAAGTTTAAGTGTTGAAAAGAGATTTTAACATACACATACAAAAAAGAGAATAACAGCACTTTTGGATTGTAACCCAGGTCCTTGATAATTTTATCAAGCCATGCTGTGAAAAAGCCAATACTGCTTGACTCTAATTTATGGAAACGAAGGAGGGATAAGCCCTATATTACGTGACCTATTTTTTAAAGACAAATCAGACCAACCAATCTGCTCATGAGGGTTTATTTGCTTTCTGTTTTGAAGAAACTTCTCAAATGAACTACTTGTTCATGCCAAAAGCCCATGTAGCAACTGCAACTTTAAAATATCCCTGGTGATATTGTGTTTATTAGGGAGCAAGGTGTACAAATTCCTGTGAAAATGAGAACACATGAAGGAAGCAAGTGATTGGCCTGGAAGAGGTGCAGTTTTAGATTGTGACGGCTAAGAGAAATAATCTGGCTTATAAAAATGGGTAATTTCCGATGCCCACAACTTGGCCAGGGGCCAATCATCCCTGATCCTAGGTCCAGACAGATGTGACTAAATGGACCAGTCCTCAGGGACACAAAGACAAGAGTGAGGCAGAACTCTTTCTCTGATTGAGAAATGGCAACCCAAAGCCAAGTTTGTCCTAGGGTCGCTGGTCTGAAGAGACCTGAGTGCCTCAGCCCTCAGGGGTTAGCTCGAAAATAGATTGGTCAGACTTCTGTCCACTCTCTCCCTATGGAACTTGCCTCTTAGGACAACACAAAATATCAAGCAAGCTAACAAGCAATGAAAGCAGAGAATAGAAGACTAAAAACAATTTCATCGGGGCACCTGGGTGGCTCAGTCGGTTAAACATCTGCCTTCGGCTCAGGTCATGATCCCAGCGTCCTGGGATCAAGCCCTGTATTGGGCTCCCTGCTCAGCGGGGAGTCTGCTTCTCCCTCTCCCTCTGCCACTCCCCCTGCTTGTGCTCTCTCATTCCCTCTCTCTCTCTCTGTCAAATAAATAAATAAAATCTTAAAAAAAATTTATCAAAGAATACTAATGTGATCAGACAATACAAAAAAATTCCAAGAGCTCTTCTTCCAAGGGAAACAAAATTAACTCAACACTGAAGCTTCAACAAAACAGAGGAACACAATTCAGCATGAACTTACCTCCCAGCCCTGAACAGGTCGCACCTTATCCAGAGAGAATCACAGGGGGTCTCAGACGTGCACGGTCTTATTGAGTTGAGAGTCTTGGTCCGAGCAATGGGAGCTTTAGTGGAATCTGTATTTGTGTCTATGCCCTCCAGCAAACATCACGAGGAACACACCTGTAGTTGAACAAGTTGGGTTTTTTGCCCTCTGCAGCATGGAAGACACACTGTGGAGAGATGTGGGGTGTCTCACTAAGAGGATGTTAGAAAGGATTTATTACAGGATTTGGGTATATGTTCACTGGTTTAGGGGCATTGCCTAGGATTGCGTGCTGCTCTGGGTAGGGGTAAGTCTATGATTTGGTGGCTTAATACATTTAATAAGGTGTAAAGAATGAAGTGAGACTATAGCTGTAATTGGTGAATCGGGCTAACGCACTTCGGGCTGTTTGAGTATTTTTGTGGTTTAGATAATATTTGTGCTTTGGGGTTCAGAACATGATTACAGAGTAGTCTTGGTTTTGTTTTGATTTTTCACGGTCACGGAATGGCCTTGTCTGGTGTTGATGTGTGACATTGTTTATGTCCCACAGGACAGCATGGCATGGCTGTCAGGCCAGCTCCTAGCAGCACCAAGGCCTTGCTGATAGTCCAGGCCCATTGCGAGCTGTCATGGGCTGCTTCCCCCTTTTTCAAGAGCTAACGAGAAAATGGGACACCCAGAAGAGGGCTTGCTGAGCCGTGGAAGGAGACAAGGACATCTCAAGACAAATGTTGGCAGTGTCCAAGCGCCGTGCAAAAGAGGGAGCTACCGTCTCTGGGTATTTCATTTACGTACTCCGAACATCCAGATCCTCTAACGACATCCCCTTGTTTTCCTGTTCCTCACGGAACTTTCTATCTTGAATGTGTGTGTCTTTGTATAGGGTAAGACTGTTCTGGTTTCTTTAACATGATAATCTGTGTATTGCTAATTATAAATGATGTGTTAAATGTACATTTATATTTCAGCTTATTTTTATATACACTTATATATAATTTTTTATATTTAAATGTATATATTATGTAAATACCATGACCTCACTTTCCTGTCTTCCAATAGGCTGTTCCCCGTGGCCCAACCCAAATACAAATCAGTGTTCTGATTTGAACTCAGGTGAGAGAAAAAAAAACATTCAACTCAATAAAAATCTGGACATTTATTGATAAGCTTGTTAAGCGTCCGCTTTCTCATGCATAAAAATAGGATAATCAGATCTATGCCCATCATGAAGCAGTTGGTGTCGAGGGTGTGGTAAGGGCTCAGTAAATCACTGCGATTTTTATGATCATTACCCTATATTTTCTACGCGGCTTTTCTCTTTCCCTTTTGTGTTTCTGTATCTCTGGGTCCATGTTGATGATCTATACCCCTACCTGCCTACTTCCATTGCCTATTTCAGGTTTCCATGAGGTTTTCTCCCAGGGACCTCAACCTGAGCTAGCCCAGTTCCCTTCGTTCTACTCCCCCCTCCCTAGGTCTGAATTCCTGCTCCGTCCGTTGTGTACTCTGCACAAGTTATTTAATCGTTCTGTGCCTCAATTGACACGTTCGTTAAATGAAGGAAATGACAGTCGCTGCCTCACCGGTGGCCGTGAGGACAGAATAAATGAATGCACATAAGGCAGAAGGCATTCCAAGAATGCCTGGCACACAGCAAACGTTCTGCAAGGGTTAGCTGCTGTTCTCATGCGTTTCCCGATAACCCAGCACCACACCCTTTGTAAGTCCCCTGAATCATGTCACTGCCATGCAACCCCAGCTAGGGACTAGTTCTGATTTCTCTTGCTGCCTCATCCCCTGTATCACTCGGATGATCGAGGGTTGTGCTTTCTGTCTCTGAACTAGATCTTCAGCTCCTCTCCTTCACCCTCCTGTGCTAGCCGAGGGGTGTCTTCATGCATCTCCCAGCTCCAGTCTTTCACCCTGCAGCCAGCCTATCCCTTGCATCACAGCCCCGGTCTCATTCTGAAACACAAACGTTATTCTGGAAGCGCATGATACTTCCCATGTGCCAAACGCTGCTCTTGAGAGTTTCATGATATTAACTCGTTTGTTATCTGTGCTCAGTGACGTCTCCCTCTTTTCTATATTATTTACTTATTCCATAAATCTTGTATTTATTCAATAAATCAGGAGCTCAATCAGCCGGGATCCTGCCAGGAAACAGATGGCATGCCCAAATATGGTGATTTGAGAAATGTGTAATAATGGGATTATTTACAATGACATGAGTAGTGAGAAGGGAAACCACATGGAAGGGGGTTAGTGACAGCTGGGCTCCATGACCACCTCTCGGCTTGATGGAGTGAAAGGAGAGAGTGCTCACCAGACCTGGTAGGAGAAGGTTGTGGGGAGGGGGCCCTGCATGACAGGGAGAATCAAGGGAGGCTAATCTAAGACAGTCATGCTGGTTCCCAGGATCTCATTTTCCTCCCTTCCTCCAGTATCCTGCTTCTCATTGGCCAGCCCAAGTGAAAACCAAAAGACAGAGAAGGCGCTCTGATGCAATCTCTACAATTCAGTCTCCCGGGGCGATAGAACAGAGTGGAAATATGTCAAGAGGGGCTCTGGAGGGCCAGAGCTCTTAGTCATCCAAACACAAAGTGAGCAGGCGCCCACTGCCATGGGGGAAGAATGTAACGGGGCCTTGCCTGGCGTGACAAAGGTCACCCCCTCACAAAACCCTTGACCTACAGAGAGTGCTAGCAAAAGCAAGCAGAGCAGATGAGATCCCCGTGTTCCTGAAGCTTTCACCAGAGTAGACCTCAAATGAAGTCTATAAAACAGAGATTCCAGCCTGTTGGCCATTTTGTCATTATCTACCACTCACCAGCCACACCAAACTACCTCTCGTCTCTTCCAGCAGCAGATGCAGAAACACGTGGAACTCATGCCCACTCTTCTTTGCTTCAGCCCCTGGAGTAGAACTAGCCCCATGTTTAATCTAACTGCAAAGAAGGCTGGAAATTGTGGAAGAACCCGTTGGAGAATTTTGGGGAGTACCACTGTCAGGGTATCTCAGAGCAGTTTTTGCTTACCTCCTCCTTCTTAGCTTCGTTCTAGTTAACGTCTCCTGCCATGGACACCGCCAGTCAACCAGGGGTCTCTTGCAATTTTTTAAGAACAAAGATGACCACCCCCAAAACCCTTTATCATTAACTAGTACACATAAGCTAACAGTGCCTAACTGGTTACCTGGCAGAAGGAGTTTGAGAAATACTCCGTTTGTTTTTGTCAAAGGAGCTGGTGCTAATAATTTTCTAAGTACGTTGTGGCAGGACACTGGATTCTCTTCGCGCACACACGCCAGTTATGAATTTCTTGCCTCTGAGCCCCACATTCAACCTCAGTACTTGCTCTAAGAAAAGAGGCAGAATTCCTTTAATCGTTTTTTCCATTTTGGTAAGCAGGCTAGTCTCTCAGTAGAAGGCACTGGAATGACTTTGCAGGAGGAAGGGACAGCTCTTCCGGGCTCAAGCTGCTGGCGGTAGTGGTGGGTAAGCTGCGAGGTCTGAGGACATCAGGTGGCAGTCTGCCCCAGCCATGTGTCCAGAATGCACGGTCTCTCTGTGACCAGCAGCCCAGACTCGCTCTGGGGACCACCTTCCCACAGCCTCCCACCAGGGAAACCACACCCCAGGCCTCTGGCTTCGGCAGTGCCCAGACTCCCTCACACGGCCACCTCCCAGAGCTGATGTCCTGTGGTTCTTTCCTTGAGGTCAGGGAGTGTGACAGGCCACCTGCCTGCAGTGCGGAGCTCACACTACGAAGGTGGCATTGAGTCGTCGTGACAGAGACTGTAGGCTCACAAAGCCCCAAATCCTTACCATCTGGCCCTTTACAGAAAGTTTGCTGATCCCTGTGCTAGTCTAATAGCGGAAACAAATAAAAATACAAAATAAAAAACTGAATGAACACAAAGCATCTATTTAAATAACTGCATTGTTCTACTAATTTTTCTTCAGAAATGTATTTTCATGCTATTCTTTACTTTTTTATGTTCACTTTAAGTTTTTTCATGAACATGTATTTTATGAATAAACTCAGAGTACAAATACGAATTTTAAAATTGCTCCGCCTGTGACATGGGTTACTCAGCAATAGGAATGGTCATGCGAGATGCCGGATTTGTCCTCTGCCTGCATTTTGGTTCTCTTATCACTTGAAAAAGCTGACAAATATTACTTGAAGGTATGGAGTTGTTTGTTTTGGTTTTTGTTTTGCAGTTAAGTCCCTAAATATGGCAACCTTTATCAACTCCCAGAAAAAAAGTCCAACTTTCGTGATAGCACGGCCTTTTCATTTGTGGGTAGTGTATTTTATAAAATCAGACAAGATTTCAGAGCTATCTATATTCATGTTTTCCCCCTCTCCCTGCCTGAACTTTGGCTGTTACCTTCTTTACCTCATTCCCCATTTTATTGGAGTCAAGGTTCCTGGGTACAGTGGTAATGATGGAGTTAATTCCGTTTTTCCTTGGACTCTAATTTTTCTTGAGATTCTAGGAATATAAACACTATTGGATTCTAATTTTCCTCTGCTATACAAATCCTTAAAACACTTTTTTTTTTTTTTTGCCTCTCACAGCATTCTTAAAGTGTTAACTCTTCTAGTTCTCAGTTATTTATCTCCTGTAAATGCAAGGTAATTCTTACTAAATAAGGATTCATTATGGTAAATTGCAATAGTAGCTTATTTTTAGGCTTCAAGTGCCTAATGAGGGGAAATAATGTTTGAATAAGACAACAGTTCAAAGAAAACAATGTATTGGGGAATCCATGGTCTTTTCTTTGTGAACTTAATATTTTTTTTTAATGTTTTCTCTATTTGGTTGCAGCACCATTAAGGTAATCAGTTGATATTTAGTATTTTTAAAACTTCAGAGAAAAATTTCCATTTTTTAAAAACCTTTAAAGGGTTTTAAAACATAAAAAGACTATAAAGGTATATCAATTATGTCTTCATGGCGCATGGCATATAATAGCTGTCAGATTATTTTTTTCCAAACTGTTCATTACCATAGGTTAAATAAAATAAATTCTTTTTAAAAATTAGCATTGGTAAATACTGTATTCAAGGTATGAGACAGAAGTGATACAGACATTGATGCTTATGTCTTAAAATTTCCGTAAGGACCCTGAGGGTAGGGGCCTCATCGATTTTGCCTGCCAGTTTTCCCAGCACCTAGCTCACAGTAGGCGCTCAGGGACTTATCTGCAGGATAAATGGTTCATGACACACCTCCCCAAGCCTTCAGGTAGCTCATTCCATCAGTCACTCCTTTCATTCTCCAACCCGTCCCTCTCCTGGGGATTAACCCTCAGCGAACTTGGGCATGCTGATCAAGCAAAACCCCTCTGCTCACCCAGTCCTTAGCCACCTGTCCTACCTACTTCCCTTCACAGCCAAACTCAAAGGCGTTCTTAGAAATAAGAGAACTGTGCTTGAGAGTTATTTTGGTCTCACAGAAGTCCTAGCTCTGACCTTTGCTAAAAGCCCTTAATTCCAGGAGTGTAAAGAACAGAAAACTTTCCCCACAGCTCCTTTATACCTTCCTGAACCCAGGCTTGGGTGTGTAGACATTCTCTATAGCTCTGCTCGCTGACAGCTTTGAGTTCCAGAAGTGCTGTAAGAAGGCCTGTCCTCCAAACTCATTCATGTATTAGACCTGCTGCAGTTGGAATGGAAGACAACATTGAGTGTGCAGTTCCCTATGGGGTGGTATTGTGGCATCTTGTGGCCGGAGGAATTACTTGAAGCAAAAAAAAATTTAAGAAATATTTAAAAATGTCTCCCAACTATGTATAAATAAAGCAATCTTTTACGAAGAGCACAAACTAGAATATGCAAATAAGAACTGAAACTAAACAGAACCTTGGATGTCTTCTAGGGCTTTCTGCTGATTCCACACCACGGCAGAGTATGGTTGTGGTGATCCTTAATTCACGTTTTATACCTTAAAGCCCAAGAAAAAGAGTAAAAGGAATTTCAAAATGACTTTAAGGGGCAATTAATGTATAATAAAATGCCACCTTAAGAAGCAAATAGTATTGATCCGTATTATCTGATTAAAGATTTGTATCAAGCTTAGCAGTGATCCAACCATTTTTTGAAAACCATAATGTAAATTCTAATCATGACAACAATGCCTACTCAGCACCTACCCAGATTTTGAACTGCTGATTCACCTTCCCTGCAAATACAGCGAACTGACTTTTCAGAAAATAAAACAAGCGATACTAGGAAATGACTTTATGATAAACTGTGAACAGCTTCCTTAATAAATGTGAAATAGAAATCTCAGAAAAAATATAAATTTCAAGCAAGACCATTAAACAAACTGCAGACCAAATACCAAAGAATAACTGTTTACATTTAAATTACACTATTGATTCGATGATGATGTGCTTGTGTCCCACCCCTGCATCTAAATGGTAAAAGATTCAACTCACTTACTGGCCTATAATGATCACACTAAATAAAAATAAAACCCAAAATGACCTATAGACTGCTTTGACAGGACTTGTTTTAACCTGAAAGAATAATTTCCAAGAAAAGTCTCAAACACAAAGGATCTCAGAATAGAGATCTAAAAATCCATCAAGGAAATCAGCTGCAAGAAAATAAAAGCCTTATTGTGTTATTGCACTATTTCTTTTAGGATACCAATTTTTGATGACATGGGATTCATGGAATGGTATTTAAGATACAATGGAAGTAAGAAGAGGTTTAAACCCAATGCACCGTTGTCTCATTGTGCATGTGTGTGTACCTTTGTTCATAAAATATTCACACTTTGGGCCACTGGATAATCCACATAAACTGTTAGCGTCAATACTCTCATCTTTAAAATGGGGAAAATATTTGTGAACGTCATTTCCCAGGCTCACTGGCTAGCTGAATTAGTTATTAAAGCACTTTTTAAAGAAAATGGTATCAGTGCAAATTAACAGTATTGAGCATTCTTCTTCATTTTATGTCTTTTAATAATAAAAGCTTATGCAACTGACAAATACAATAAAGTAAAAGTAACCTTCTCTGGCTATTGCAATAATTTACACATGGTTTAAAAGAAGCTTTTCCCATCAGTTAGTGTCAGCTTACAAACCTCTGTGAAAGTAAACAATCTTTGAGGAAAAGACTCATGTTCTATGCAACTAATAACCTCTCGATTTCTCCAAAGCCAATCTGATAATCCTGAAGGAAAATAATTCTCTTTATACCTTAAAATTTAAAACTTAGTTTTAACCGTATTTTCAATAAGATTCTCACTGTGTACCAACAATAGAAGTTCCTTAAAACACAATTTTTAAATACTTGCTTCTTTTCTGCCCATAACACAGATATCACATTTATATATTATCAGTAACACAGAGGATATCTTGGTGTAGAACATTTATTTATTTATTCCACGAAACACTCAAAGTTTAGGTCAGTGGGAAATAATTTTAATCAAAGAATTGTACGTTTTCTTCCCACATATCTTGCTTTGTATTAGGAAATGACACTGCGATCCATTTCACTAAAATATTACAAAATATTTACAAGAAAATATTAAAATAACTCAAACACAAAAGGCAGGATGGGGTAAAATAAACTGTTTTTTCAGAAATCTCTACTCCAGTGGCCACCGCACACAAGAAGAGAATCAAAACAAGTAACAAATATCCCCCCGATCATAAGTTTCCAAAGAACTGGAGAAGGGGAACGAATGGGATGGAAAAGGTGGTATGAAAGGGAATGGATGTTAGCAGCACTGCTTCAATAACCAATCTATTCTGAATGAAATAATTCTCTCTTATATGCAATAAATTCTGAACAAGGCTAAACTTTAGGATATTCCTTGAACTGAAATTTAAAAATACCCTGACAGTGAAAGTCGCTCTTTCACTAAGCTTAGTAAGAGCCTCTTTTCCCCACGAACCACTGATACAAACAGAAACCTGCGCTGGCATTAAAAGCTGTCACAGGAGCCCTTCCATCTCTTTCATGAAAGCCTCATAAACATCATCCTTAGTCTGCACCGAGACAGGAACAGACGGACCAGATTTGGGAGCTGCTTTGGCAAGAGGCACAGCAGAATCATCCTCGGACTTTCTTTGGGGAGCAGCAGCGGTCCCTTTATTCTCCCGACGTACCCTCAACGCAGTGGGCACGAATCGAGTAATCTCTGCCTTGGGATTAGTGATCTGCGGCTTGGCACTGATGGTTGCTGTGGCTTTCTTCTCAATGGTGGCCGCACTTGTATCATCCGCCTTGGGTCGCTGAATCAAGTTGGGTGGAGCACTTAAAACCCCCGGGTTCGGCAAAGGAGCTGGTGGGAAAAGCCCAGGTGGGGCAGGTCCAAGTGGAGGCACCAAAGGTGGGCGCATCATGCCGGGACGAGGTGGAGGGATACCTAACCGAACGAGAAAATGGGCAGATGAAGACTACAAGAATGCATTTTAACTATTATAAAGGATGTGAAAAACATAGGTTGACAATTTTTTAAAAACTGGCAATTTACAGAAAATAAGCTGAAACCATGCTGCTTACTATCTGAAACTAAGGAATACATTTTGATAGTAAGGAATATTTTATTATGAAGTAATATTCAATTTCAGTCTGTACCCCTGTATTTAGGTTTTCTTCCTTTCTGAGTAATGTAGTATTTTAAAATAGAAAGCTGACACCACCAACTGGTTTCAAGTATGATTTCAAATTTGTCCAATTTCAGATTTGACAGCCTAAGACCCTCTTCTAGCTGTACAGTGCAGATGCTATCCAGGCCACGGTTCAGGGTTTGATTCTCATGCATTATTTACTCATTTCCACACCATTCCTCCCCTGAAAAAGGTAACCCAATGGGCCGGAAATGGAATTTTAACCAGCAGAGGACGTGAACGTAACTTATGTAACTTATCACAGTATGTTACCACCACTGGAAAAGAATTCATGTCCTCTGACGGTTCAGACATACTGTCATCATTTACCCAGAACTGCAGATTTAATTTTCTTCAAATCACACTTTTAAGACCAAATATAAAATACCAAATTTCACTGAACTTAAGATACTACTGCTTATACAGACTCATAATTATTCCAGGTAACACTGAGAGTCGAAGCTGGGGAATTTCGGAGGAGGCCTTCACATTAAACTGGGACAGTGTAATAAACCAGAAATACACCTACCACATGTAGTAAGAGCACAAGGAAATCTGCCTTGTAATTTCAAACTTTAAGTTTGTACTCATGCAGATACATGGAAATATACGGAATGACTTCACAATCCCGCCCCCCCCCCCTCCCCCCAACATCCTACTCAAATAGAGAATTTAATCCAAAGTGGTCTCTGCCTGGGAAAAGTCCCTCATATGACAGGCAGAATCCAGTACAAATACCTTGTGGAAGAACTCAACTTCAACCTAGGCCAAAATCAATGAAAAAACATCATTTTATGATTCCCCTTGATTTCAGGATACTGAAATGTGAAAATATGTCTTAGAGCAGATGAAATATATAAATTTTGTACTAGAAATCAAAAGCTTCACCTGGAGGTGCAGGGGGAGGTAGCCTTGGTGGGGGTCCCCGAGGAGGAGGGCCAGGAGGGAGACCTGGAGGTGGACCTGGGGGAGGGCCAGGGGGTCGGCCTGGTGGTGGGCCTGGAGGCAAAAGTCGGGGTAAAGGCCCTCGGAGTCCCGGCATTCCAGGTGGTCTCAGGAATGGAGGAGCTCCTGAAAAGAGAAAAATGACAAATTAATGTAAGAGACATACATATGAAGTCGTAACTGTGGTATAAAGGTAACTCAAGTGTGGTCTGACTTAGCATTTTAACTTGAAATTAGGTAACTTCAAAAACGGATCAAAACATAGGTAGAAGAATTCATTCAACAAATGTCTGAGCACCAGAGATATGGAATTGGATTTGTTACAGATCATTTCTTTTTATTTGCCAGTACTGACAAAAAGCATAGCTTTTTTTTTTTTTTTTTTAATAGCACAGCTCTGCTGGGCTAAAAACTATACAAAGAGGAGAATAATTCTTAAATGGGTTCCAAAATAAGTTGAAAATGGAATATAAAGCAGGGTGCTTTAAGGATTCCCCCTGAAACACAGGAAGACATAGGCAAAGATGACTGAAGATGACATAAGACAGGTAATGCGCTTTGCACCACCAGTAAGAAGAGAATGAACTCAAGTGAAGAAAACCGGACTGGACAACTATAGGAGGAAAGACTATAAAATCGTAAGTAGCCAAGAAGTTCAAATTTCAAATAAACTTCTCATTCTTATACGCCAAAGATTATATTAATACTGACCTCTTTTGTCTCTAAAGACTGACATCCGACAATTCCCAACCAAAGAAGGATGTCTGTTAGTATTTACTGTGCCCCAGTCCCATTAGCTATCAATTTAGAATTGGGTCGACTTGTCATATTAAAAAAAACAGTACTAAAGATACCCCAGTTTCATACTCCAGTTTCTGCCTGCTAACCTCAGAACTACAGAACCCTGAAAAGAGAAGAGCTTTGAAGACGACGGCTGGCAGAAGTACTATGAACTGCAAACAGTGCTGTAGGAATAAATACACCGCACTGATCCTTTATCTCTTAGTGACTTATGCTAGGAGAAAACAAAACACCAATACTAATGAAGCGTATTTTCGGAATGATTTCATCGCTCCAATGGCAGACAGACTTATTTATTCACAACGAATCAGTGCCTACTTACCCGGAGGTGGTCCAGGAGGAAGGCCTGTAGGTGGTCCAGGCGGCCGTAAGGGTGGAGCCGGTGGTGGTCCAAGAGGAGGCGGTCCCGGCATGGGAGGTGCTTGGATCTGAGAAGGAGGAACAGACTGCGGGGGGGCTTGCTGCTGGGAAGAAGCTGCAGATGTGCCATCAGAAAGAGATTCCTCTTTATGCTGTTTTTGTGACTGCTTTTCTGCTTCAGAATCATCAGAATCATCCTCGTCATCATCCTCTGAAAATTCTTCTACTTCTCGTCCCTCCTCAGGGATTTCCTGACCTAAAAGAAAATTTAAACCAGGTAAACAGAGTTAATTCATTTTTTACAGCCTGAAAAATAGTGATGCCTGAAGACACGTGCTCAATTAAGTGCTTCCTTAAAATTAACAACTAAATAGCCTTCTTCAATAAACTACTTGGATATGGAGGAATCAAATAATATTCTACTCATCCATGCTAGTGGAGCACAGTGACACAAGCCCCGGCTTTAGCACAAGGTGGACCTGGGTTTAAATGCTAGTTTAACCTCTTACTAGCTGGGTAACTTTGGGCAGCTTAATCTCCAAATGTCTCCAAACCTTACGTTTTGTAAAACAAGGATTTATTATTTACTTCAGGGTTGCTGAGATACTAAATGGGAAAATGTACATAAAGGAACTGGTAGGAGGAAATACCCGAAAGGTGATTTCACTACTCTTTCCCTGTCTTACCTGCCATTCGAAGCATCATGGCTTGAAGAGGAGTCAGCTCCTTCATGTTCTTCTTTTTCTTCCTTGATTTTCCAGGCATATCTGCAAATCTTACACTCAGACCTAAGAGGTGGAGGGAGAGAATGGGGTGGATTAGGAACAACAAAATTCAGCAAATGCCTACTATGCAATACTAGAAAGCACTAGATACGATTGCTGCCCACTATTTGGCAGAAGTGCTGAAGAGTCAGCCGTATAAAAGTATAAGAAGTGCCAACTGGTGGTAAATATATGCTGTTGTGATCTAAAATCTATAAATTTCAAATATTTAAAGAATACTATTAACATCTTTATGCCAGTAAAATTGAACACCCAGATAAAATAATAGACAATTCTCTAGAAGAATATAAATTACAAAAATTGGCCATAGAAGTGATAAGACCAGAACATATAAAATTGAAATGGTAGTTAGAAATCTATTTTTAACCTGGCACAAATAATTTTGTAAAGAAGTTCAGCCAAACATTAAGTTACAGAAATTTCCTTTAAAAGGGCACAGAAAAGATGGAAGGCAATCCAGAATTCATGAAACCAGCACAACCTTGATACCAAAGCTAACCTACTATAAAATTAGCTGACTGTTGAACAAGAGGGGTTTGAACTGAGTGGGTCCACTTACACGTGGACTTTTTGTGATAAACACAGTACAGTACAGCAACTGTATTTTCCTTATGAATTCCTAGCATCGTTTTCTTTTCCCCAGCTTACTTTATCTCAAGAATGTAGTATATAATACATGTAACATACAAAACGTGTGTTAATCGCCCCTTTATGTTAATGGTTAAACTTCTGGGCAACAATAGGCTATTAGTAGTTAAATTTTGGGGGACTCAAAAGTTATGCATGGATTTTTGATTGTGCAAAAGGTCAGTGCTCCTAATCCCTGTGTTGTTCAAGGGCCAATTTTATAACCAAACTGAATCCAACAATGGTTTAAAAGAAAAACATATCATAAACACGTAGCGTTGGTCCCAGAAATGCAAGATAAGGTTGAACATTAGAAATGCCATGAATATAATTCATTACAATAAACAAAGAAAAACCACAATAACACCCCAACAGATGCTTAAAAATATTTATAGTAAAAAAGACTAGAAGGGACCTTTTTAACCTGATAAATCAGGCTATTCACTAGATGCTATTAAACACCTTGCTAAATGGTGCAGTATTAGGAGTAGTCTTAGTTGGTAGACATTTACAATGTTCCGTGTGGGCAGGGCTTTAGTTTTGTTTACTTTTGTATTCTTTGTCTAGGAAAATTCCTTATAGTAAAAAGTCAATTTAAGTATTAGATAAAAATCAGATCATAATTAGGAGAGCCACTTGCAGCACACGTACAGTGATGTACACTGATGAGTATACAGAAGTGAAACAAGTTGGCAGAAAAGAGAAAAATGAGGCAAAGGATCACACAATGCCAGAGAAAAATGAAGCTGCTGTGGCTCTAAGGTCTTTCTGCTTTCTACTACTAGTTTCTACATAAGTCCTCTATAATTTTTCATCACCACCTCTAATCACCCCTTTAAGATAGATTTTTGCTTTGCAACCGTGATTCTTAAGAAGTATCAGGACAAAGATTTGTCATCGTTACAAATACGAACAACAGTGGTAATACAAACACATAAATATGTTGTAGGTTACGAAAACAATTTACTTTTTTTTTTTTTTAGAAAAGATCTTATTTAAGAGACAGCACACACACACACACACACACACACACACACACACGCATGAGCAGGGGGAGGGGCAGAGAGGAAGACCGCACTGAGCGCAGAGCCCATCACAGGGCTTGATCCCACAACCCTGAGATCATGACCTGAGCTGAAATCAAGAGATGGATGCTTAACCCACTGAGTCACCCAGATGCCCCTACAAATACAATCTTAAAAGAAACACCAAGACTACTGAGGTGTGACCAAGATTATACACCTTGTATTGCTCAGTATCTATCATGACGCTTAAAATTTTCTTGATGTATGTCATAACTACTTTTTAAAGGTACACATAACTGAGTCTGGTTTTATAATAATAAAATGGACATATATTATACATTACGATGCTTCCATTAAATCATGATTCCACTTGCCGGTGTACCTAAATTATAATTATGGTCTGGTTGATGTGAGACACAATGAACACAGAAAATTTAAATGGCTTCAAATGTAAATGTTTAAGCAGACTTATCAAAAAACAATATGCATATGGCTTTCTCAATATGGTTATGTGGTTATTCTCCTTTCTTTCCTATCCAGACCCACACATGTCCACTGAGTACTATGTGTCCAGAACTTCTGAGATTTTTGATATAAAAATGGAGAGAGCTATGATCCTTCCTTTCAAGGTGCTCACAATTACTCTCATAGATGCATTAATAAATCAAGACCTTCCACTTGTGTGCTACTTATTGATCAAACCACAGAACGTTTATTTGCACATACCAGACTTTTTTTCTTCATTGTTGTCTCTCTCGTTATCATCACGATGCACAAATTCATCACCTTCACTTTCTCCATCTGACCTGTCAGTGTCACTGTCATCAGTACTGTCGTCATGCTTATCTTGATCCATGTCCTCAGGATACCCGTCATCTTCACTAGTGCTGGAAACATCATCATCATGACCCCGTTGTGCTGAAAAGGAAGAAGGGAACAGGAAACAAGTATTATGACTGGCATAACAAAGCACAGAAAATTGTGCTATTTAACTTAGAATAACTTCATTACGTAAAATGATTCTGTATATGATACGAGTTCTTCATACAGTCTGACAATATTTCCCTTTGCTAACAGTTTCAAAATCTTCTCTAAAAAAGCCTAATTTAAAACACAATAAGCATTTCTGTACTTCCTTACGTACGCTGCTTTTACTTGGGTAAATTCTATGATTTATCCATCTTGTTAGGATGTCCATGTAATCCTCATTTATTTCCCAAGTTCCGAGGATGGTGAACCAGATGTTAAACAGGGCCAACAAAAAAAAAGGACGGCGGAAAGGTTGCAAGAGCAAAAGGAACAGTCACTCCTTACCAAGTTCCGGGCTATATAACATGTCTTCATCCCGCCTACGAGGGGGAAGATCTAGGGCAAAGCCCACTTTCCGGCCATACATTTGCAAGACTTGAGGAGGTGGCGGACCAGGGGGAGGACCAGGAGGTTTTCTGCCAGGGGGCAAACGTGGCACACCATGTCCAAGAAGAGGAAGGATAGAAACTGCCCGTGTTGGAGGTCTGTAAAGAAAATTCCACAGTAATCACATTCATAGTAATGAGATATTTATTTCCTCTTCTAAAATATTTTCAAGGGATTTCTTCCTTCACGTTTAATCAAGTGAGGCACCAATCACATTCACACTTGCCTTTTAACTCCCACTGCAATGATTTTGGCACTGGACAATTAAAAGGTACTTTTAATAAATGTTATTTAATTATGCTACCGCTTCCTTACCCATAGGCTGAGGTCTTTTTAAGGATGGAGGGTGGCTGGGCACCAGGAAGGGGAATGTCCTGGATCAAGATGTTGGAAGGAGCATGCGGCATATCTGGCAAGGGGATACTCTCCACTTCCACATGCTGAGCATTCTGAAACAGAAAAACCTTTCCATAGTACCAGAGCAATCCACACGCTCACCATTAAAATTCAGTATCTGCTGTTTCATAATCTGGATTCGCTTTCCACCTAATGTAAGTATCAGGAAAAAAAACAAGAATACCAGTATTTGTCAACAATTCCAAAGTCCGTCAATGAATGGAAAAAATCTCTATGGCCTCTAAAAGAAACAAAACTCAGCTGTTTCTCTTCCATTAACATCCTTTTGGGTTATGGTTTGAAATAGCTGCTGTCTATAGAAATCCAACTGTTTAAAGTATCTAGCACCAAAGCCACCCTACTAAATATTCTGGATGATAAACAGCACTTACCAATTAACTTAGAAATAGTATATATCCGGTGGTAGAGCCTGGGTTTCTAAATTAGTCTTTGCTGAATTTCTGCCACATACTAGCTGTATGACTAAGTTCCTTAGTTTCCTTATCTGTAAAATGGGACCTATACTACCTACTTTGCAAAAACGATACAATTTGTTTTTACATTTTTGAGGCAAAATTCACAATGAAATGTATAAATTCCGAGTTTTGACAAATGCGCATAGCTCACAACTTCTTCTCAATCAATCCCCAACACTATCCCAAAGCAACCACTGTGACAAGTGCTTCCATCTATAGATTAGTTTTGCCTGCTCTAGAATTTCATACAAATGGAATCCTATCAAAGAAGTTCCACATGCTTTGAGATTTATCTGTTAATAATTTTTTTCTTAATCCCATGTTGTTTTGAATATCAGCAGAGCATTCCTTTTCATTGCTGAGTACATTCAATTTTATAAATACACTAGTTTGTTTATCCATTATCCTATTAATGGACATCTGGGCTATTTCTAGTTTTTGGCTATTACTGTGTTGGCAGATGGATTAATTTCTCTTGTATAAATATGCAGCATTAGATTTGCTGGCTCGTGGGGTAGGAGGAGGTTTAGTTTGATAAGAAATTGCCAAGAGGAAGAAGTTCATCATGACCAGTTCTCCGGTTAACAATTTTAAGAGCAAATCTAAATACAACATTTTAGTTTATCTCGCTAAAGAAACTTGATTACCTTGACAGCGTCAAAATATTGGCTAAGTTGAGCCCTCTTCTGTTCATATTCTACTTCTAGCTTTCTCAATTCTTTGTAAATATCCGGATTCTCTTTTTCATAGAGCCGTAGGATACGTTCAAAGGTTTCACGCAGCTTTTTACGCTTGTCTTTCAGCACCTTCTCATTTAACTGCGGTTGCTGCACTGGGTTAAACTCTGAGAGGAAAGAGCAGATACTGAAATTCAACACAAAAAGTCACTTCATTTAGGTATCAGCTCTATCATTTAATAAATTTTCCTTATATGCTAAAACTTTCAAAAGGGATTTAGACCAGGTATACTATTTTAAATTTTATTAAAAAGAAGTGCAACAGATATTTATTGAAACACCACTTTTAAGATAGCCATTAATTTTACTTTCTTTTCTAAGAAAGTCTAATGTCACCTAATTAATTGATTTTCACCATTGTAAAAATCAATCTTCATCCCTTTATGCTAACAACTTGTTGTCGTGAGGCTTCAGTCAGACAGAGCTGTGTCATTTAATTCTGATATCTTAGGCGCTTGAATTCTCTGACCTTCAGCTTCTTCACCTGGAAAATGGGGACGTCAACTACTTCACAGCAAAGATCTGATGACTAAATGTGATCACAAAATATCCAGTGACGTCTAGCTTACCACTTAATTATTTTTAGAACAAACTGGTGTTCTTTACCTAACTACCACACAATCCTTTCGCTTTCCATGTGTTTGACATGGGGCTTCATTTCAGGTCTTTTGCCCCAAAAGGGATTATTAGCACAAGACTCTCAAGCTTGCCTGGTCAATTATAACTGCCTCCCTCCGTTCCCCTCACCAGTGACTGACTCAGAGATCAACTGGCACATGATCCAAACTGAAACCAGATCCTTCTCTGAGACTTTAAATGTGGATGTAAGAGAGTGAAGCTCTTACAAGAGGAAGAAAATAAACCTAAAGCTGTGACCTTGTTTCCCACTAATTCCACACCCATTTTCCACTTCCAATCCCAAGTTTATTAGCAATATGCTGAATGAGGCTAACAAGAGAGTAGACCAGGCAGATGAATACTAGTCTTAATAATGATACCTGTGCTTCCTAGGAGAGCTTCCCTCTGGGGTTTCCCAATTATGGGAGTCAATGTATGTACTTTTTCTGCCTAAACCAGTTTGTGAGTTTTATAAACTGTGTAAGGTTTATGAATTATAATTAGAGCCCGGATGAACAGTGCTCCCTTCTTTTTTTTTTTTTAACTGATAACAAGCTTAATTATCTTCTTCCCTAATTCCCTTTAACTTTGGTGATTTATTCCCAAGGTAGTCTTACACCACCCACTATTCTTAGTGTGATTAATAAAAATGTTGAACGCCTGAGTTTTAATCCTAGCCTGCCACTTCCTAACAGCATGACCTTGAGGAAAGTATATAATCTCCGTGCCTAAGTTTCCTCACCCATAAAATAGGGGTAATACACCTACCTAAAAGTTGTCGTAACATGTAGAAAAAAACTGGTGTGTAGCAAGACAAGAGCTTAATAAACCTCCATTACTACTATTATCTCCTTTTAAAACCACATGAATCAGTCTGAAGTCATTTAATGTCTTGACACCCTAGGGATAACAATTGCCCACAGTAATATATAAACCAGAGGCAACAAATGGGATCAGTTAGAGCTGAACTGGGAAAGATTTGGGATCATGCAATCTGACCCAGAACTCTTGCCCAGGCTAAGTGCATAACACTCCTCACTGAGCAGGAAGCCCAACGTGGGGCTCGATCCCAGGACCCTGAGATCATGACCCGAGCTGAAGGCAGGCGCTTAACCGACTAAGCCACCCAGGCGCCCCTAAGAGAGCTTCTCATACTATAACCCCACATTACTGGATTTTTTTGTTTAACCCATTTAACGTATCATTGAGATCCACTGTACCTCTTTCACTTACTATCTGATTTTTGGCAAACCACTTAAACTGAGTACCTTTTGTCAACAAAACTTGTCAAGATTTCATTAGGCAAAAATAAATAAATAAAAGGAAGCAGAAAAAAAAAATTCCATGTTCTAATATTAAAAAATGGGTATTTGTGGGTTGTGATAAAATTTCCAGTGGAAGCATCATACAGACAATTCTCAAGCAACATAGATGCAAGGAAAGATAACACATGCATTTATCTTGTGTGATTCCAGTTATGACAAAAGCAGTGATACTGAAGATACATATAAAGAAACTGGGTAAAATTATTCAAAGAAATGTGGAAAAAAGGAGAAATTCCAATAGGATACATAGAATATTCTATAAAATTAGATTTTAAGTATTTCATGATTCTTCTACCACCTGACTTGGTGGGTCAAGTATTTCTGATGTTCTCACTGGAAAAAATGGGGAATTCATAAATTCATGGTAGCCTAATATTTAGATTTACATGGTAGCTGCCAACATTAAAAAAACAAAACAAAAAACTCCAGATTTCAGTCTCTCTCAGTAACCAGTTCAAGCTAAGTAACGGCATTCATCTAACTCTAGAGGAGACCCCCAGCGTGCAATCTCTCCCCGCCACTGCATTTTTGTCTGACACTAAAACTAAACCCAAGTGCCAAATGTCATCCTGCTTTTCTGTTTCTCTTATGCCTGTGCTGCTTCATCACTACCTGCTTGCCTGCCTCTGTGTATCAGACTGCTAGCCCTGCTCTAAGATTTAGCCTTTTAAAATAAATTCTTACCCATTTCATCCAATTTCTCCATGTCCCGGATAATCTGTTTGGGATCCTTCATCTTCAAAACTGCAGCTCGTACCATCATGCGCTGTTTTTTGTTCTTAGGAAAAAAAGAGCACTGTGTCAAGAAACTGAACATTCCTGAGTTTTTATTTCAATTCGCATCAGGAATCTATTTAAACTGAAGTTGGACTTCTCCTTGGTTTCTGATCACTTGTTTCAACCACCATAACCAAAGCTATGTAATTCCTGGCTCTCAAAAACTGTTTCAGCTTCAGACAAAAACATAAACACTACTTAGTACGTGTACTTTCTTAGGCAAATGTTTCTTTTAATTTTGTGATATCTTTAGCAATTACTTCAAAAAAATTAAGATCTTTTTTTAGGCTAAATTCTAAAATTATATATTGAAGAAAAGTTTTGCAGGATTTGATGCTTAACAATGAAACAGGAAAACCCAGTTAAAAACTATTAAAGATCTGCATTCTTTGAGTGTGTTAAAGAATGATACTAAAAAGTAAGTGCTGTCTTATTCTGGGAGAACACTTTGTCACAAACTCAATAGCTACATAATGAGGAAAATGAACACACAAATCATATTTAATTTAGAATCATATTTAGAATCATATTTAATTCGGTAGCTTTTAACAAAGCAGTATGCTTTAATATAAAAAATATTCCTTTCAAAGATATTTATTTAACTCAGTGGGAAAGATAATCAAATATATAAATTTACGATAACCATCATGAGCTTATCTGCAAGGTTATTCCAGTTCAGCTTCCAAGTACAGTATTTTTGCTTATTAAATTTTAATATTTGTTATAAGAAGCATAAAGTATCTTTTCTGACAAATAATTGTAAATGTTGTTTTGAAATCCACTAATCCCAAATAATAAGAAGTGCCAAACATCACTTATGACTAATAGGATGCTTCTGAAATCCTACCTTCTTTAATTCTCTCTTCCGGGCTTCTTTTCCTTTAAGAGAGAGACAGAGAAAATATAAAACTTTCAAATCTTGAATGCTAGCATTTTCTCCAATTTAATACAGGTAATAATTAATGTGGGAGGCTGTCCTATGCATTGCAGAATGTTAAGCAGCATCTAAGGCCTTACCCACTAGATGCCAATAGCAGTATGCCAACCAATATCTTGAGAATTTTTTAAGCTTCTCAAAATTTATCTGTCCAAAATTTCAAATACAAAAAGGAAGTTTCAAGCCAATTCTACTTTGCAAGTCAATCAAATTTAAAATATGGGTATTAATTTTTTTGCGTGTTTAAAGCTTTCATCACGTGCCCAAAACAACACTGGATAACTTTATACAACTGACTCCTAGCAATGCCGATTTTATAGTTAAGACATAATAGATTCTCTAGTGTTTGCAATTTTTATCACTCCTCTTTATCATTCCACGCTAATGGACACTTACGGGCTTGGTCTGTAGGGTTCATAAATTTTCCACTCTTGGTGGATGACGTAGATCTCCGCCCCATGTTGACAACTTGTATGGTTTACTTGTTCATTAAAACAAAAAAACAAAAAACCTGCAAAGACAAACAAATAGCTTATTCTTCTTCTAGTTACAAAATTTCTTCTTTTATATTATGAAATTTCTTTCTACCAATCTCTTGAAAAGTAGCATTCCTTTGATTATTAACTTTTTTTAATGGATCATGGACCGACTCTGAAATTGAAAAAAAAAATCAATCAGAAAATGCTTCAACAATTTAGGATAAACCATGAATATGAAAAGCCATTAGTCCTTTTCCTACACCCTCCCTTTGTTTACATGTAGGGTGAAAGAGGAAAAAAAAGGGAATGGGGATAATGATCTGGGTTCAACAACAAATGTCACCCTTGCCTCTCTCCATGGTTTTTCTTCGCATGTATTCTCAACATCTGTAAGATAGTAAAAACTCATTAATTTAAGCCTGTTTAATTCAAATTTAGTTCTAATTCACATGTAATTCTTGACTGTCAAGAGCTTAAAACATAACTGAAAGGGCAAATATTAAAAATGAAAGTATTACACGAAGGAGTGTACAAAAATGTCAAGACACATATTTTTCTACTAGTACCTACTTGACTCCTGATTTCTATTTTTTATGGGACGACTGTGTTTGAGGGAAAATGTTTTGCAAGTCAAAATTTTTTATTAGTATTAACTTCTCTCTCTTATTTCAATTGTTTAACTTTTTAATATTTACTCTTCCCAATAATGAAGTTGATAAATTTACTTCCTTTTGAAAGTAGACTTTTAAAGGGTGTGAAAGGGAAGAGCATGAGGTAAATTTTTCAGTAGCCCATACAATTAATGATACCTTCCCTCTTCCTTGAAGATTTTTGTCAGAAAAGTTCATTAGTTAATGCCTCTTTCAGCAAGTGTTCAAATGCCTTGATTTCTGCTACATGCTTCGGAGCTGTTCCAGGGGCAAACTTAATTTACCCTGTCCAGGGTTTCCTTCTCAGAAAAACTGGGAGTGGGGGAGAAGGGAGGCCGAAACAAACAAAATTAGTATAAATACAGGCTCTCCTGTCTTTGACGGCCTGTTATCTTTTTTCCTATCCTCTCTCCGTTCCCCTCGGGCTCCTGTTTTGACCCTTTTCTCCCACAAGTAAACAACAGATAGGAATTACAGAGAATTTCTACAGAAGACAATGGAGCCTTAGTCTGCACAAACTATTTTTTGTCTAAAAGCAGAAACGACAGGGAAATCGGGCCACAGAACCGAAGAGGCTGCAGTGGGACGGAGCCCAGATCCACCAAGAAAAGCAACAGCAGCAGCAACTGCCGAAACCATAGCGACGGTTGACCCTGACTCGAGGTACAAGAAGACGTCAAATCTAAAGCAACCGGTCAATGAGCACAGGCAGGAGGCGGCGCTAACCGACTCGGGCGAAGAGCAGCTTAACTGCTGGAAGCCGCACCGCCCCCGGCTCCAAGATCCCCCGGTCCGCGACCCGGGACACCCAAAACGCGAAGAGGAAGAACCGGGCAGAGGGGCCTGGCGTCCCCGAGGCAACCGCGCGGGCCCGGGGCAGGACGGGAAAAGATGAAGAAACGGAGTGAAACAATTCCGCACACTCACACTTCTGCTGGACTCCTGGCACTGCGAGAAGCGGGGAGGGGACGATTCTCGGCCTCTTTTACCCCGTAGGGGCCTTCACCTCGGTGTGCCGGTCAGCCATCCAGCCACCGCCATCTTGAAAGCTCGCGCCCCTCCGCCATCCTTACGTCACTTCCTATCCCTACGGCCCAAGATCTTAGCGTTTCTCCGCCCTGGCACCATAGAGAGTAACCAAGAACTCCAGGACCAGAGTCTCTTCCGCTCCAAGTCAATACCGAATTGGTTGAGTCTCTGCTAAGATCCCGCCCCCAGTTCCCGCAACCACATTAATTGACAGTTCTTTGAGCCAATAGAAAGAAGACAAACGAAGCGGGTCGGGTAGGTGATTGGCTGATGAGAAGACTACTTTGCCTCTCGGACCGAGACAGTTTGACTTAATTTCCGGAAGCTGCGTGTATTGGGATGAATGAGACCGGTCGATTCCGGCTAGGGAGCTGTTTTGCAGTCTCTGTAGGCTGCAATTGTATTAGTTTTTGGATTTTGTATTTTTCATGACGTAAGCGAGTGTGATTTCTTTGGATAGTGTCTGCTTGAAAATGGATCACTGAATAACACTTGCTACCGCGCTTGTTGCGCTTTCCTAGCGTCATGTCCGTCTGGAAGTTTATAGGCACACAGAACATATGTATACCTGAGCAAATAAATCAGTTCCCGTGTTAGATGCCCAGATTGTTCATCTACAAGAAATTAATCTACAGTAATCTACAATGAGTTTTTTGAGGAGGAAATGTGGGAATACATACGCAGTTCTAATTTACGAGTGGCGACGTTGCTTTATATTGGCTTCTTTTCCCTTTTGGTCCTTTCACCAGCTAGAAGGCCTTTATGATGTCACTATACGTCTATACTGACTATCAGGTCTAGTTTTCATCCTTCTCTTCTGTCCACTCTTTGTCTAAGACTCTTACCCTATATTTTCCCGTTAAAGGTAAGTTTAAATATTTAAACGTTTCACTTTAAGAGATAACCTTGGTTATTTCTGATCTTAATATCCCTTATAGGAAATTATGTTAGGTATAGGACAGTTCTTACTGTCAATTATAAATACTCCAAAATATTGGAGATACACATTAATTTTTAAGAGAATATTTAAATGTGCACTTAACTATTTAAGATGGGTTCCTTCCCTAAACAAACCATTGTCTTAGAAAATTCTTGATTTGGTTTTAGACTGAATTTTGAGTTCCAGAAAGCAATAACAAGGTCTTGTAGTTTAGAACTTGTAAGTTAGGGGTGCCTGGGTGGCACAGCGGTTAAGCGTCTGCCTTTGGCTCATGGCGTGATCCCTGCATTAGGGGATAGAGCCCCACATCAGGCTCCTCCTCTGGGAGCCTGCTTCTTCCTCTCCCACTCCCCCTGCTTTTGTTCCCTCTCTCGCTGGCTGTCTCTATCTCTGTCAAATAAATAAATAAAATCTTAAAAAAAAAAAAACTTGTAAGTTAGGTAATAAAATAAAATTCAATTTTGGAGGTGAACTAATTTAGTTTTGAAACTAATTTTAAGAAGCAGTGACAAGAGAAGAAAGTACATTTGAAAAATTAAAGTCTTTCATGTAGCTTTTTAATTTTTGAGATATGCTGAGCTTTTAAAATTTCAACACTTTTCTTGTACTTAGATGCAAGAATACAACTATAACAAATACATTATTACGTCAGCAACTTATTAATGATTATGTAGTAGAACCTAAGAGTCACAATTGGGAGTTATTGGTTGGTGAAGGATTTAGAAAACACTTGTGTCTGCAGAAATTAACTGAACCATTAGGCTTCCTTAGCCTCTGGATTTTTCTGAAACCAGGTAATTAATGAAATGGGGCACCTAAAGTTTTCTGTAGCAGGGACAGCTTCCTCCATTCTGCTAGTGTAGAAAATGAAATTTCATTTTTTTTTTAAAACTCATGAGGTAATAAATTATGACTCTTCTTTAAATGACAAATTCCTAAGAGTATCAACTTCCTCCCCTGCATCCTAAATGCATTTTATGCATGTGTAGTTGGGATTTGCATGTTTGTTTGTTTTTTTAAAACGTTCCAGAGTGTTCAAACATTCACACTGAGGGGTAATCATCACACCACAGTTGGTCAGGATTGATTGCAATTGTAGAAACAGAACCTTTATCTTTTCAGTTTTAACTTTCATCTTTTAAAAATCCATTCAAGCTTATAGAGTGTAATTAGTGGAAGTTACAGAACCATTGCATCCTTTCGTCATTGAAGTCAATTATTACAACCCGTATTTCAGTCTCTTCTAGCTTATTGAAAATTGGACTTAAACTGAAGGTCAAAATTATGGTAGTATTTCTATTTCATTCAAAGGTCCACAGTTTGTATCTAGGCAGAAGTTACTAAGTACATCCCCTTAGAACTAAATGATGTCTGAAGCTAGTGGTAGAAATAAAAGTCTCTGCATTCAATGTAAATTTTTAGAATTTGGGGAGTTAGAAAAGGAAGAGGTAACCCCAACACCTGCTCTTTTACAATAGCATTTAACCTAATGTTGATCTGGGAGAGCAGCGTAAGACGGTATCCTGGGATATAATCTTTTAGCTCGCAGGGTCTAGCACCTACTGATGTAGGCATTTGTTGTTGATACAAAACTCCGGAGTCCTCTAGTTTTAGCATCTCTTTAAAAACCATCTTTCTAACGTCTTAACTGTATTTCTGTCCGTGTTGGAAACTTACAGAAAATGAACCTAATCAAAGAAGCAAAACACTATTGTTGGGAAGTAGAAAAATATTCCAGTGGCACAGTGGCTGTTCATTTCATTTGGTGTTTCACTGTGTCGGTGACCTCAGTAATGGCATGATGATATTTTTCTGAAGCTGACTTGAATTCCACCAGATGCTTCTCATAACTTTTAATGGCTGCTTGAAGCTGCGTTTTCTCCACTGCTCCCAGGATGGCACGGAAAATCATATCTATGCCAAGGCCAAGAACGGCAACTCCTATACTACCAAGGAGAGAAGCTCCAATTTGAGCTAACACAGTGACCAACTTGTTAATGATGCCAGTTGTGACATTTGAGCCCACAAGTTTAACAGCTACGGCACTGGCTGCCGAAGTAGCTTCTCCCAGGATGACTGAAATGACCTTTTGTACTATTGCAATTTTTTCTGTTTCCCTTTCTTTAATATCCTGAAGTTTTCTGTAAAGGGTTGGCTCCAGCTTATCTTTTAGTGCTTCATCGACCTTTTGCAATTCCTTTTGGATTTTCATCATGGCTTGGATGATGATATCACAGTTTTCTTTGATGGTCCCATCTCTTTTCATCTCAATAGAGGCCAGGCTGCACCCCAAATGCATGTTTAAAACCTCAGTCAGTTTATTAGTGGCATGGAAGCTGTCAGACAAACAGTCAAGAAGCTGCTGGTGAAGACGGTTTACTTCCTGCCTTCTCCGTGGGTTCTCTGGGTAGAGGAAGTCACTCTGAGCCATATTTCAAATATAATCTCTGAAAAATAAAGTAGTAAATCTTCACTAAAAAATGTGAGAAATACCTGCTGTCTGCGTGTGTTTGACGAAGAAATCTTTTACTTTATGAATAGAAAAATAGCACCGTTCTATCTAAGGAATTCCTCAGAAAATTCAACAGGTTCTTTAAAACAATTATTTTTATGAAATTTAGAGTCAGTGTATGGAAATGTGGGTAACAATGCAACCTACTGATGCAATAAAGAAGGCACTAGTTTTTCGTGGTGAGAGAAATCCTAGATAGGAAACATCTGTGTTTACCAAGCATCTGCTTATTAATAAATAAATGTGATTATTTCCAAGTTGTATTCAGTAAGGTTTGACATAGACTGCAGTTTGATACGGTTAGCTCTTGTTTACCAGTATTCCTTAATTTTCCCAAACCCCGGTCAACACAATGAGTAGACCTACTAGATTGATTTCTCTAATATTTGGAGATAAATTATAGGGCCAGAAGAATATTAAGATCTCTGAGTTTACAGGAATATTAATTTCTAATTTTGTTTATATACTCTCATCTTAATTTATAATATTCAAGTCACTCTATGTGTCTACAGGCAAATTATTTGTTCTCTAAACCTAGGGGACACCAAAGGCAACACACATATTAGAATCTTTACAAAAAATTTTCATGTTAAGGGTATATCTTCAAAATCCTTTAGATTAAAATCTCTCCTGGGGAGAGAGTGGGCATGGTGCAGGGGACAGTGCGGTTATGGCTATCTCTGTGGTCTCCATTTGCAAAGCTTAGAAGTTAAATTATTGAGACCGGTTTATAATGCAGTAGGGCCCAGTGAGGATTAGCTAGAATTCGCCTTAGAAAGAAGATAATGCCATTTCACAAAAGTATTAAAGAGGAAGTAGCTCGAGGACACCACAGAATGAATAAAATGAATCAGGTAGGAGCCTTCTCGTGTGTGCGCTTCTGGCTCAGAGAACCACGCAGAGAAAAAAGGAACAAGAACGTTCTGAGTATATTTGGTTAAAAAATTCGAGCCCTGTAAGAATTATACTACAACATGCGTACCTTGAATAGGCTTACTATGTGCTTGGTACTTTTATTTTTAGTTTAAACTCTTGGGAGAAAAGAGAAAATGAAATCTGTGTGGGGGCTGGCACATTCTCTCTCTCGAGTAAACAATATCCTGATGAATTTGGGCCCTCTCTATTCTGAGACCATGGCTCTTAGCCTAGATATGGGGGATCTCACAAGCACGGAAAAAAGGAGTGAAGACGTTTTTCTCTCGAGAAAGTAAACATGAAAATAGCCTATCCTCCAAGTCATAAAGATATAAGTTGGAAATAGAAAGGGGAAACATTTTTTAAAATGGATTGGGAATATCATCATTTATGCTGTTCAGTTTAGAAAAATGCCTTGGTACCCCTGATAGAGTAAACTTTATCACGGTCAGAAATTCATTTGTGTCTTCGAGTCAGATCCAGCACACACGCACACACACACACACACACTCACACCCATATGCTCACACCCATGTTACACAAATTTCCACAAAACAGTACTTAGAAAATACCTTAATTTCATTTAAAGAAATTGTTGAGGATTTATTAAATATTCCCCAACTCACCATTGGGTTGCAAACTGTACTTCGATAACCACAAATCTGGACTTTGTTTCTCTTTTTTCTTCTAGAAATTTTCCATTCAACTTTTTTCTTTTCTTGGCTCCTAGTTCAGATATTATCATGAAGTGAAAACTCCAGTTTCTTACTTTGAATTCAGAAGATCATCAACTACAGTCCTATTCAGATATTTAGGTGAGAGGAGTCTTTCTGAGCCTGAGAAAGTGTAATATATCTCCAGCAGCCATGATCTGCCATTATCTGAAGGGATAGCTTCCAGAAAAACGTGGAAGGTAAATGTGGTTCTATTTACCTAACGATGAACAGATTGAGAGACGAGCCTTCCTCTTGAGAGGAGGTTGAATCCTTCCAAGTGGTCAATTTCTTCCCAGTTAACTCATTGTTTTTTAATACATCTTGACAAATTAATCATAAAATAAAAATAAACCAGGATGCTGTTTACTTGAAGAGAAAATGTACCCAGGTTCTACACAGATATAGAGGACTCCATTTTCTCTTTCTTTTCTTCCAAGAGTTGAAACAAAATAAAACTAAATAGGTGAGATTTTTTATGTTTTCAGGAAAAGGAACGATGACACTTTTTCCTCCCCAAATACTAAAACATTATAAAAATAATATTAATCAGTGTTGTACAGGTACAAGAGTAGATGGAATCACGGAACAAAATAGTTCTGAAAACAGACCCTTCTCTACATTTAATATATAATAAATATAGACTCTCAAATCGATAATAATGAAATCATTGTTCTATAAATGTTCCTTCCTGGCATAATGGGCTAGTTTTGGGGGTTAAAAATTAATTTAAAAGAGTTAGTGTAAGATCTGTAAAAAAAAAAAGATAAAATAGCCAGAAGAAAATGGATAATTTTCAAATGTCTATATGGAGGAGGGCTTTACAAGCTTAAAACCAAGGGAAAAACGTCACACAAAAATTTGACGGACAAAGATGACCATGTAAAAAGAACTAAAATGAAACTGGGAAAAATGTAAGGAAAATGAAGTATGACTTTCTAAAGACTGTTGTTTTCAATAAGAAAAACAGTAGTTATCTAATAGCTAAATGAGCAAACACCTCTGGACAGTAAAAGACAGGTAGTTAATTAATTGATGAAAAGACTTCAATCTTACCAGAAATTAAAGACCCAGTACTTTTTCGATGATATTTTATTTCTTTTACACACCCAAGCCCTGACACGTGCACTTTTATACCAGTTTCCAGAGATCTATAATTTTGTGCCAGTAATAAGTTTGAGTAAGACATCATGATGTCCTCAGAATTCCTTTTCAAATCGAATGAAGAAGGACTTGTATTTCTCTGAGTTGGGCTTACCTTCCTAGCTCCTTTCTCTTGAGGAAGGGCTTTGGGAGGGCTCCTTATGCCTCCTAGATCTTCAGCAGGCCTGTCACCATACCTTCCCAGGACTGAATACGGTTCAAAATTATTTTCATCCCAACAGTGAGATGTTAGAGAATTAGGTGGGGGAGAGGTAGGGTTTGAAGGTGAAACTAATGAATTATTTTTTGACAGGTGAAATTTGAAGAGCCTGGTGAAGGAAGCAGTTTAATAATTCAGTAACAGTGTGTCTAGTGGACTAGTACCTTAGCGTGCATAAGGTAGCATGCTGGGCTCTCTAGAGCACACAAAAATGAAAAGGACATGGTCCCTGCTTCTATGGCATTTTTAATCCAGTTACGTAGTTAAGACAGACTTCAAACTACTTGTTGAGTTAAAAGTATTATGTCGTTTGAAATTATAGGGTTGGTGCTTGATTTGTGCAAATTCAAATTTTAAACAACGCACAGGTTAATATGTATTAACACTAGGGCCATATGGAAACATTTAGTCATCTAGGGAAGGTTAATATTTGCTCCCTTCCAAATTGTTATTCTTAAATTATGCTTGATATTTAGAAGATTATACATCACATGCAAAAACAGTTGGCCACGTGCAGCATTTCCAGGATTGCCCGTGACAATTTAGCTGACTCTCAAATTGCTTACTTCACGCAGCAAAACAAAAGCCTTGCAATTATTTGGAACCACCCTTCTCGAAGATCCTAGTTGTTACTTAGGCATGCCACAAGTGATGTCTTACCTACATCAAATACCAGTAGTATTTACCTAAGAAGAGTTCTGGGCCTTATACTTTTCCCTATCTTATATTTTCAGGTGTAACATTTTAAATATTGACTTTGAAATTCAATCTTTTAAAAATCATTTCTTTTGAGGTGCCTGGATGGCTCAGTTGGTTGAGTGTCTGGCTCTTGGTTTTGGCTCAGGTCATGATCTCATGGTCCCGAGATCGAGCCCTGTGTTGGGCTCCGCGCACAGTGCAATCTGTTTGTCCCTCTCCCTCTGATCCCCGCCCCTGGAATGAATAAATAAAATCTTATAAAGATGTAGTAAATAAAATAAGAATCTTTTTCTTTTTAGTTAGGCTCTGTACCCAACAAAAGGCTTGAACTCAACGACCGTGAGATCAAGAGTCCCATGCTCCACAGACTGAGCCAGCCAGGCACTCCTTATAAGTCATTTCAAAGTCACTTTATAAATGAATTTTAAAGATTGCAGCCTACAGGTAGCTAAATGGTATTCTTAATCCAGTTCTTACTACCTGCACCTTTGTGTGGTAAATGTCATTTTTACATTGTTATCAGATGATGATAACAGTTCTCCCTCTTTATGAAAAGTTCTCTTTGCACAGTTACCATTCGCTTCTGAACTGCAGTTTGTACTGTTACTTGCGTATTTTGTTGCTGTGATTCGTGAGGTAGGCTCTAAAGAGCCCTAGGGCAGCCTGACGGAGAATTGCTGGCCAGCAGGCGGCGCTCTTGCTCTCCAGCATGTCTAGTTCACCCTAGCCTTTGCTGAAGCACCAGGGCTTTCTTGTTGCCGTATTTGGACTGTGGGGGTGTAAAATTTTATTTGATGAGAGAGTTCTGTTGCTCTGCTGCTAAAAGGAAGTTTGGAAATCACATGTATTGTTATTGTGTATGTAACATTACTCGTTATTTACACACAAAAAGAAACTTGGAAATGCTGACACCAGTGGTCGGCATGTCTTCGGAAATCGGAATGGAAACAAAGACTAGCTTCAAATGGATTCTCACTGAAATTAACCTTGTCAATTTTGTTGACATAAGAAGTCAACATTCAAGGTTAAATAGCGTATAAGAAATAGTAGAAATATATTGATGATTGTTTCTAAAAGTTAAGATTTATTTAGTGACACTGTAGAGTTGTTTTAGTTTTTTGGGGGAAGGCATCACCTTCCAAAATGAAAATGTATTGATTATCACATATTCAAATAAAAAATTCTCAGGATACTTTCGTGAAGAATGGTAGCTAAATGTCAAGTGTTACAGAAATTTAAAGAGGGAAATGATATCGGGGTGATTAGGGGAAGCTTCATGGAGAAAGTGACATGTGATATGCGTTTTGATAGATGGTAGAATTATACCATGAAGAAATTAAAAGGAAAAGACTTGATAAAACAGTACTTGAAAGTCAATACAACTAATATATAAACACTTTAAAGAAGGAAGAACACTCATAAACTTACCATCTTAAATTTTTTTGGTTGTTCCTTTCTAAAGTTTGTTTAGATGTGGAAGTATTTTTACCAAGTTGTAACAATCGTGTAAAAACAATTTTCATCTTATATTAATTTACTTAAATACCTTCCCAAATTCTTAGTTGTCTAATAATTTTATTATATAAAATATACCTTAAGATATCAACCATAATTTAAGAAATACCCAATTGTTTCCCTATCACTGTATTGTAGTGGGCATTTTAATACACAGTTTTTCCCCCTTTTCAATTATCTGGATTATTTCCTAAGGATAAATTTCCAGAAGAATTGTATAATCCATGGGAATTAAAGTTTTTATTACTTTTGATAGGTATTGCAAATTGCATTACAAAACTTTTATACCACCCTCAAAAATAAATTTTTATAGCAAGGCACTGTGTATGTTTCAAAGCCAAAGATGGTTCTGTTAAATATATATTGTTAATTTGTTAACAATTTCAAAGTCAAATTTCAAAAAGAAGAGTTTTTGCTTTTGTAGAAATACATAGTATGTTAATGAGGAAATGATACGCATGATCTCTGAGATTGGCTTCCAAATAATCTGGAAGGGAGTGTGGAGTAGGGTTACAGAGGAAATAAGATCAAGCTTGTTTGGAAAATTTTTGACGCTGGGTTATGGGTACATGCCAGTTTATTATTTTATCATCTCCACTTCTGTGTATGCTTGAACTTTTCCCATAGTAACAAAGAACGAGAGACAAGGAAAACATGTCTCAGCCTCTAATGTTGAGTCAGTCACTCGTCCTCTCTGAGGTTTTGTGCTTCTCCCTGATGTCACTTTCCTCATGATCCGTATTGGGTCCAGCTACTCTGCGATTATTTGGGAATTTGGGAATAGGGGATAGGTGAAACAGAAGTTTTCAAGAGAAAATAACAGCTACTAACTAGTTCTGAGACTCCTCCTTTAATTTAAACCACAACCCTGACCTTTAATTACAAAAAAAAAAAGAAAGAAAGAAAGAAAGAAAGAAAGAAAGAAAGAAAGAAAACAAACCAATAAGTTGTTGATGGTGTGATGACACTCTTTCTGATCTAAGTTCTTCTAAAGAATGTTTCTAACCAGAAAGCAGAATATCAATGACATTCACCAGCATTTGTCAAATGCTCACATGAGAATCCTCTACTTCTATGCCTTAAGACATTAAAAAAGAAAAAAAGTAGACAATGTTCCTTGCCCTCAAGAAGATAACAGTCTATTTGGAGACAGACGGCATTTAAATGTAATATAACTTATGACGGAGCAGAAACACTATAAATTAACTAGTATTAGATTGCGCAGTCCTTCTTTCACAGATCCTGAGTGCTTATACTGGTGTTAGAGACATAAAAGGAAATGTTACAATCCATGTAAACAATACACAGGTGTCATTTTGTCCTTAATCCTTTCTAACACTGATGTCTTTATTAAAACATTACTGCTTTGTCTTCCCCCTCTGACTTAATCAGTTATACAGGCTGTTAATTTTCTTCTGTATCTGGTATCCTCAGAGAAATAAATAATCCCAAGGAAGCTGCCATAAATCCTCTTAAAACAAAGTTGTCTTGTGACTTTATCACATTTATGGCTAGGATTCCAGACTGATACGTTATTTCAAATACCCTTTCATCTGGAAAAACAGAATATCATATCAATACTAGTAGAAATATCCATAGCGCTTACCTTGCTGTGTTTCTGAGTTCAGTCGTCCCAGCAGTTGTTTAGGAATATTGTTGAAGGGCTTTTTCATCTGGTTTCATCTGGATGTTTCCATGGAATGTGATGACTTACAGCCTTTGCTAGTCGCTGCTGGGTCCCTCTGCCTGTCTGGTTTATAGACTATTTCTGCGTTCCTAGTTCTCCGAATTCTTCTATTTCCTATATTAACATAAAATTAGTATGTATCAAGTAATCTAATTTGAAAGGCTAATGAAGTGGTGAAACATTTAACTTTCTGTTCTTTAGTGGACTTTATTGTTGAAAAGTGCTGTACAATTGAGCTAATTCAGTTCAGCAGAGAAGACGGCTCTTTGCAGCTCTCAGGTTCTAGGATTCGGTCTTGTCAGCAATTCCAGCTATTAAGTTTCCTTTAGCTTCTGTTGCATTCATACCTCCCTCTGTGGCTGATGCCTTTGTTTCCATTCTCAAGAGACAGAAATCCAGATATTTGCCGCCAAATGTGGTTTTCGCGTGTGTGCTCTTCTTTCCTGGCTAGAAGTTCTGCTCTTTAACACTGTCTCTCATTGTGTTGGTGAATGTCTTGACAATAGCAAAGCCTTAGAAACCAACTTGACTCCTTTCCCTTAAAGCTTAGGTAAGAGTCTTCCGTGCTTCTCCCTCTAGATTCTGTCCTTATCCCCATGGATTCCTCTATAGCAGAGACACCTCAGAAGCAGGATAATCGCTCAGTCCCCATATAACTTAATGGAAAAAAACACAGGCTTTAGAATTGGACAGTCCTGATTTTGTGTACCCAAAGTAGCACTTACTAGCCATGTAGCCCTGGGAAAGTCACTTAATCTAATTTTTTTCCATTGGCGCGATGGATTAGTTAGTAACTGATGGGTTGTCATATGGATTAAATGAGATAATGCATGTAAAGCATTTTGTAGAGTGCTTGATACACGGCAACAACTTACTAAATGGTAGCCGTTCATTGTACATTAACAACAATCATGTCTGCCGTTATTGGGTGGGTAGAGGATACAGAACCGAGACTCCAGGTAGGAAATGTGTAAAATCTAAAGGTGCTGCTCTATAGTTTTAAAGGAGGACTAAGTGGGGTGGGTATTATTTTACCTTTGTCCCAGTGGGTCATTTTGCACTTGACATATCCTCGGGCTTACCATGTACGGCCACGGGGATAAAAAGGAAGAAGGATGTGTGTAGACAGTGCATCTGAAGTAAGATGGATGGATGAGTAGGATTTCAATAGATGTGTAGGGGGCGGGGTAGGCAGGAGAGAATGCAGGTGGAGGGAATACTGTGATCAAAGGAGCTAACAAAATGTTGTAGGGCATTTTCAGGCCACAAATTTAATCTGTGATGCTGGTGACCCAGGACATATGTGAGAGCAGTGAAGGGAAAGAAGTAGTGGAAAATTGAGAGCAGCCTGCAGATGACCTTAAATGCCATGTCAGGAAATTGTATTTTATTCTCTGGGCAATACTGAATCATTGAAGGTTTTTTATTATGAGATAATACGAGGAGGTTTGGATTTCAGGAAGCTTACTTTATATAAACTGCATTGCTGGTTATGGCCAATAAAGCAACTCGAATGCCTACAGCAGGTGGACAAGACACATATAGTTGAAACACTTAGTGTCAGACAATAGGGCGTAGAGGGTAAATGTCCAGTTTGAAAAGGACAGCCATAGCTCTAGACACTTTTTCTAACTGATAATGGGGGCTGAGTGCTGCCAGTTAATCTCATTTTTCAATTAGCAATAGCAATCCAGATTTCTGTCTTCCAATTTTTAAATTTAGCTGTTGATACGAATATTAAAAATACATTATGGCAGGTCAAACAAAACGCATCTGCTGGTTGGACTTTGCCTGTGGATTGCTAGTTTGGGACCCCTGGGCTAATGTTCACAGTCCTATCTCTTTGTATCTCCTCCAGAATTCTACTTGTGAACATTGGTTAGAGACATCAATAGTCCTCCTATAGCAGAAGAGGATGAGTTGGAATGAAAGTACAGAAACATTCTTAGGCAAGACAGACGTCTTGGGAGCTGGTGTCAGATGGCCTTGATCTTTGAAGATCTACCTCTTTGGTCTGCTGTTACCCACCTTTCAGAGTTATCTGATAGTTACTTTATCCAGGATTTTTAGTTGTACGCAGTAGGAAAGATTGGATGGAGTGTGCTTGCTCTATCCTAACTAGAATCAGAGCCCTTCTACGTAATTTTTAAGCTTTATACAAAAAGCTCTTCTCTAGATTGGATAGTTATTGAAAGTAATGCCTGAGAACAGTGTTACCCCATATATCAGCATGTCCAATTGAGGATCCAGTACTCGATATTCACTCTGTGCCTTGAATTCATTGAAATACCCCTATTCTAGTCTTTTAATTATTTTTGTTGTTATTTTTATTAAAGCACAGGATCATTCTGGCTTTATAGCTGGTGTAGCTTTCCTACCCTCGACAGGAGTTATTTTCACATTTAGATTACACAGTCTCTTTACGGTTGACAAATACAATTTAAGTTTTCATCTAGATTACTACTTTGTTTTGCAGTGCTGAACCATTTTTGTTGGAGAAATGTCTTCAGAATCAGAAAAGGATAAAGAGAGGCTGGTGCAAGCTGCCAAAATGTTTTTCTTTCACATGCAAGATCTTGTTGCCTTCACTAACACACTTATTGAATTGTTTAACAGCACTATGAATACCCAGATCCACTCCATGAATGTGAAAGAAGATGCTAAAGTTAAGGATGTCTTTGAACAAATCTTTGCAATTTTTAAGGAGTTGCAATCTGTCCTGGAGGCAAAGTACGACCAGATGCAAAAGGAACCTTTATGTTCCAAGATTGCAACAGCGGTTTGCTCTATGGTTGAGCAGAATACCAGTGTAAAGGAGTTGCAGCAGTCAGCTAAGGAAATGTTCAAAAATGTTCATACACCAGTCATTGTCGCTGCACTGAACAGCAGTAACATCCTTGGCACTTTGGAATCTTCTCTTTCGCTCTTGATGACATGTCCCATCATGAATCTTCAGTTAAGTGACCTCTATAGAAAAGACACTGAAGACCAATCAAATGCCAACACATTGGAGAAAGACAAAAGTCCGGGTCCCTCCAAAATCGGTATAGTAGACATCTTGAAAAAATTGCAGGATGCACTAAAAGCTGAACATGTCAAGAACACCACTGAATCAGTTGCAGATCAGCTGGAGCAAATTGTCAAAACTCTGCGACCAATCTTAGAGCTTCTCCAAAAAGCCATAAATACCATGGAATCCAAGATTCCTGTGCCCAAGAAAGCCAGTGACCAGTAGGAGTGCAACAGTGGTGCTCATTTCTGTCAGAAAATCAGTTCATCTCCTACGAATTTTGGGAGTATGTTCTAAGACCTTTGCTGCCAGAAATGTGTTCTATTAGGACATGAGTGCAAAGAGTAGTCACCCGGAAGCCCATTTACCTCACGTTTTGCTTAATTCAAATAAAAATAATCAAAGAAAGCCTGCTTGACATGGCGGTTCACTAAACATAACATATTGTTCAGAAAATCAAGGTAATGTATTACATTTGGGGATGTCTCTAAACATTACACATCACCTTAACGCATAATTAAAATAACCCTAAACTAATTTCCACTCTTGGTAATTCTATTTCTAGATTATACAGTGTGAAGTCCAGGTAGATGGAAACATTATTGTGAAATAACCTGGCAGAAACTACTGTTCAGGTGCAGGAACAATATAAAATAACCTCCTGCATTTTTAAAAGATTTTATTTATTTATTTGAGAGCAAGAGCAAGAGTGAGAGCGAGAATGAGCAGGGGGAGCGGCAGAAGCAGAGGGAGAAGCAGGTTCCCCGATGAGCGTGGAGCCTGATGTGGGGCTCGACTCCAGGACCCTGGGATCATGACCTGAGCCAAGGGCTGATGCTTAACCAACTGAGCCACCCAGCTGTCCCCACCTTCTGCATTTTTGTCACTCCTATACCCATCTCTGTATCATCAGTGCCTTACCTATCGTAAGCCAGCACTAAATACTTTTGGTATGGTTTATCCAGAAGTTAATAAGAACAATGAATGAAGAATAATAGTTTCCTTGCTTACTTGAATAAGAACAGAGCAAATGATTTATTCTCGTCTGCCTTCTACTGAGGTCTTATGATTAGGAGCTATTGGAGGTTCAAAAATGGAAGTGCTCTAACCTTTCACAGAGAAAAGACCGTAACACTCGTAGAAGTAGGATTTCTGAGATGCACTCGTATTGGGGAAGAAGCGTTGGACAAGTCCCTTTGCCTACCAGAACGTCTCTGGCTCTCATGCAACGGGAGAGAGTATGCTTTCAAGATTGCCCTATTCTACATGACAACTAATAGGAATGTTGTTGAGAATAAGAAAAGCCATTAATAACTCTAGTTCTTTGTGGAATTTTTCTTCGGAGAATACCTAAGTTTTGTCCTCATTCAAACACCTTCTCATCTAAAGTCTTAAATCCCATTTTCTCCTTTAAAAGTAAAACGTATTTCCCTACACTTAAAAATAAGGCCGCAGCATGAGAAACTAAAAGGGAAGAAAATTGTGAACATTTGGTGGAGAGGGGGAAGAAGATGCTCTGTTTATGTCCTTTTTAGCCTGCGATGCAGTCACGTCCACCAAGGTTGCCAGGTCACCTCCCCAGTTGTGGCAACTTTGAAGTTTCCCTCGCCCGAGTCTGGAGCTCAGCTCCAAAGCCAAGCCTGCCATTGGAAACACCTCTGTAATTTTGAATTAGGAATCGCTTCCTTGCTTCCTAACAGTAAGACCTTCAGAATGTCCTGCGGCAAGGCCCAAGGGGATCTGGGCCATTTCCAGGACTTAGAGGGCTTGGAGAAAGGATGAATTTCAATACGTGAACTCTGCATTTTCTCTCAGCTCCAAATAGCTGGCTTATTTTGAGGACGTTTTTAAGTTGATCCATTTGCTACCCTGCCCTCAAAAATACACATACATAAATGGGAGGCGGGAGGTGCAGCTCTCACTATGTTACTTTTTCTGAACCTGTGTGTGTTCAGATTCTCACCTGCCTTCTCTGTCTTAAGATTGTGTTCCAGGAGGGGTGTCTGGGTGCCTCAGTTGGTTAAGCGTCTGCCTTCAGCTCAGGTCATGATATCAGGGTCCTGGGATCGAGCCCCACATAGGGCTCCCTGTCTGCTCAGCAGGGAGTCTGCTTCTCCCTCTCTCTCTGCCCCTCTCCCTGCTCGTGATCTCTCTTGCTCTTGCTCTCTCTCTCAAATAAATAAAATCTTTAAAAAAAACCCCAAAAGCAAAACAAACAAAAAAAGATTGTGTCCCAGGATATTGCAACAGCTGGGGGAGTCACAAGGAAGTGAACGGGACAAGGGCCAAGAAAAGTTCTGGACAGAGTCTGTCTGTGAAATGACTGGCAGCATGACTGGTGGCAGTTCGAGGGAGGTCCTCTCCACACGTCAGTGGGAATGGCAGCGAGTGCAGCCCCTTGAGGTCAGGAACAGTGGGTGGTTTTCAGATGCTGGTGGCTTCTGTGAGGCTGGCCATCACTGACAGTGCGTCTCACAGACATCTCACCACCGAGGACCCCTAATCTGCCTGGTCTGGTGACTTCTTGTCCGCTGCTGCTTCCCAGCCTGTGGACACATGGAGGCAGGAGCTCTTAACACTTCTACGAGTTTTACGGTCTTTTCTCCTTGAAAGGTTAGAGCACCTCCATTTTTGAACCTGCAATAGCTCATTACTCTTATTTAGTGTTTCTCTCAAATTCTTTGTTTTGGGTTCCTCTCATTTTCTCTCCATTCCTTCAGGTTTTGAAAAGCAACCTGGGGAAGACTCACTAGTTTCTACCTCATATCTAGTTTCATTCCTTCTCCGAGGCCACAAGCACAGTGTGGCCTAACTGAATGAGGCAATAGTGTGGAGGAAAAGTGAACTATCCTAAAGCACAACAAAATAAAACACATAGGCACTTATTGCAAAAAGATAAGGAAGGGAGGGAGGGAGGAAGGAAGGGAGGAAGGGAGGGAGTCCTGTAATACTTGTAATACCTTTTTTTCCCCCCACATTTCATCACTTGCCAATGTTTGGTCCGTGTTGGTGTCTCTGAAAACATCTAGTTCAATAAATGTTTGTTGAATTTTACCAAATCAAGATCTGGGTTCATAAAGTAGCAGTCAGTTTGATTCAATCATTAGACAGCTCAGGCCAAGAATCACGGCTCTCCAAGTAAATCAAGCTCTACAGAAATTTTCTTCCACTGGATTTATTATGTTTTAAAGTCAGAGCAAATGGGGAGCTTCAGGACAATCAGATAGGCATATTAGAACACTGAATCGTAAAGACACAAATAAAACAATAAATGAAGCCAGAGTATTTTCTGTGTACACAAAAAGAAGAGAGGCATTGGTTAAAATCACTAGAGCGGATACTCTGCCACCTCCTAGAAGCCAGCTCTTTCAACGCGCCATGTGAATGTATTCATTTCATCTTTGAAGATAGCCCAGAACGAAAAAGCAGAAATTACAGGGAAATTTTCGAAACCGGTCTAAAGTTTCATGAACTTTGAATTGATTTAAACCAATGGTCCACTTCACAGGCTGCTTGCACAAAAACTTAGGACGCTAGGGAGAGATGGAATGAGTGCAAAGTCTGCACGTCCATCCCTAACCCATAAATGTGCACAGTTGGAGAGAATAACTTCTATCTCTGGAGATTGGTTCTATAAAGCGGCAGCCGGAGGAAGAGTTAAGTTATCTTTTCAAAAACCTGGTTATTCCTTTATGGATAATCCTGTAAGTCATAAGCCTGGAGGGCTTTTTTTTTTTTTTTTTTTTTTAAGATTTTATTTATTTGAGAGCACAAGAGGGGGGAGGGTCAGAGGGAGAAGAAGGGAGCCCGATATGGGACTTGATCCTGGGACTCCAGGATCATGACCTGAGCCACCCAGGGGCCCCTGGAGGGCTTCTTAAACACAGGTTCTGGGTTTCTGATTGTTCGGATTTGGGATCAGGCCCTAGAGTTCACGTTTCTACAAGTGCTTAAGGGACACTGGTGCTGCAGGTGCTGGGAGCATGTGTTAAGATCACCGATCTAGGGGCGCCTGGGTGGCACAGCAGTTAAGCATCTCCTTCGGCTCAGGGCGTGATCCCGGCGTTATGGGATCGAGCCCCACATCAGGCTCCTCTGCTAGGAGCCTGCTTCTTCCTCTCCCACTCCCCCTGCTTGTGTTCCCTCTCTCGCTGGCTGTCTCTATCTCTCTTGAATAAATAAATAAAATCTTAAAAAAAAAAAAAAAAGATCACCGATCTAGCATGTCTCACTCAGAAGACTGATTTCTCATGGAGATCCAATGTGTTAGGCTGACCTTTCAGCTTGATCGGGCGGCTCTTTCCTCTCCAGTCCACATTACAGCTTTCCTCTGCCAGACCTAGTTCCTGACCCTTGCGTACACTGATCATTCCTATATCCCCTGTCTCTCTTCTACTCAGCTCTCCTTTTTCCATCTGAAGCCCTTCCTGGAACTTCATTTCCAATAAAAAGCAGTATCCAACCATAGGACAGAGGGATCTCACTTTTCTCTAAACTCGAAGCACTTATTATTTGCATGTGTTTTAGCACTAAGTGCTTGACACAGACCTACGTTGACTTCTTCCGCTCACCCCTTGCTCCCACCCAGTGTCCCAAGGCCTCGCTCAAATGCTGCCTCCTCCCTGAAGCCTTCCTGGCTTCTTCTCTTGCCTCAGTTCTTTTGCACTCTTGTGAACAGAAGACTTGATATTCTGCTTTCTTTTGGTATTTCCTCTGTGACTTGTTCGTGTTTTTTTCTTCATTTCTCCCAAGAGAGTGCAAACTCATGGAAGATCTAGCTTAAACTATTCCACTTTTAATCCCCAAAGTGTTCTGCACATAGTTGGTTCAATAAGTGCATTAAGAGAAAAAAAATACTTGTAAGATGTTGGGAGGCTTTTCTACTGTCTCACGAAGGCTCACAGCAAAGCTTGTCCCCAGAGCCAGGCCCATGGGACTCTCTAGTCAGTAGCTGCTCACCAGCCAAGGTCCCTGGACAATAAATCACGAAAATTGTGTCTAGGGAAATTGCCTTATTAGGTATAGAGGCCAGTGGAAGCTGGGTGACAGAGGTGTGCTTGGCCCTGTTCTCAAAATTCTGTGTGAAGAATGATAGCATTAGATGCCTGAATTCTCAGTCAGGTGATTTTATGCAGCTAATTCCCCACCGAGTCTCTTCTCTCATGGTACCATCCCTTTAGAAAGTCCTTCTAGGGTCAAATGAGCAGATTGCACTTTCCTTGTTTCTTATCCAAATCTCAGAAAGGCTAAGGAGCATGGACTTCCATGATTTAAAGGGATAGAGCTGGTCCTCCCCTTCACTCTGTGTAGACCAATACCAGGGTCTTTGGAAATCAGGTAAAACAACCCCCATTGCCCCACTTATCTTATATACAACTGAGGAGAGCTGGAGAACATTCCCAGCTGTGAAGTTTGGTGATTTAGACTTCCTTGTATTTAATTACTGTCACATAGTGGGGACTTGATATATCTTTGATATTTGCTTGGTTATCAGATTTTTTCCCTCTCATATCTTCTCCTTTACATCCACACACATCCGCATGCTTTCCTAATAAATGTACCTAAATTTTTGATGATGATTTAAAATCCAATTTGCCATAAAGTCCCTCTGTAAATTAACTTATGAATTTAAATTCTAACTTTTGTATTATTTTAGAAACGTGTGGTACCCCATTACTGCCAGTGAATGAGATTTCATTAACATCTTTTATTAACTTTCCCTTTTATATCTCAGGTTTTCATATTTCCTCCTAAGCCTGCACTGGTTTGGTCTTGAATGCTGATAAAAATCTCTGAAGAAAATTTTACACCCGAATTATTTCTCTGGGGTTCAAAGCTTTTCCATTTGATGAAGAATTTGTTCTGTGCTTTCAAACTCAAGCTTTTCGATTTGCTCCTATTTAGGATTGCTAAATAAAAAAGAAGGAGTATTCATAACTCCTTTGATTGCTTGAGATAGGACATTTAATTCAATTATTTATGCAAATATATAATGTATTGATTTACGTAATTAAAAAAAAAAAGCCCAGGCTTCCAGTTTCAGGCATAGTTGGGTCTAGGGGCTCATATTCTCTCATCAGAACTGTTTCTTTCCATTTTTCAGTTCTTCCTTCATTGCGTTCGCTCTGTTCTCAAGGAGATAAAGTCTTCCCCACTGGGGGCGAGAGAGCTGCTAGCAGCTGTCGGCTCATACTCGTTCGGCTGTCATCAATCTCCACTCAATAAAAAGGCCCCCATCCCACTCCCAGTCCCAATTCCAAAAAATTACCATGACTGTATCTCACCAGCTCTGACTGGGTCCTTTTCTAGTCCACGATGAATGTCTGTGTTCTTGGAGAAGCAATATGCTGAGTTCCAGGTCTGCTCACAGGCAGTGGGCTGAGCCAGCCCTGCATCAGTGGATAACTGGGCAGAGTGGTTCCCCGAGGGTACGCAGGGTGCCCTGACTGGCGTCAAGCAAAAGGGCACAGAGAAAGCAAAACCACAAGGTTCTTTTATACTCCACTTTTGGAAGAGATGACGACACTGGTCCAAAAGGAGAAAGAAGCAATAACCACAGGAGCAGGGCTGTACTTTTTGCTGGAACCTGTCAAAACGAACACAAAGAGAACTTTTAAGTAGCAGAGTTAATTAAAAAAAAAAAAGACCTCATTTCTCCTTTGATTCACTTTTTTTTTTAACTTAGAAAATTCCTAATAAAAGTATTTGAGGTGAGCTACTTTTAAAAAAGTATCGTCTTAGAATTTTTCCTAACTGATAGAACTCCATTTGTTTATTTTGCAGATGAAACAGCACCAAGAAGTTCAGAGATTTACTCCAGGTTACCCAGCTAGTCGGTGTGTGAGATCTCCTGATTTTCCATCTTTATTGTCATCAGCGGCACCGTCACCATCACCATCACCAGTATCCTCATTTTTTTTTTATTTAAAGATTTTACTTATTTATGTGACAGAGAGACAGCCAGCGAGAGAGGGAACACAAGCAGGGGGAGTGGGAGAGGAGGAAGCAGGCTCCCCGCAGAGGAGCCCCATGTGGGGCTCGATCCCGGAACGCTGGGATCACGCCCTGAGCCGAAGGCAGATGCATAACGAGTGCACTACCCAGGTGCCCCACCAGTATCCCCATTTTAATTACCATCACCTTCATCACCATTATGAAAGCTAACATTGATTAGCAACTTACTCTGTGCTGTGGTCTGTTTTAGGCACTTGCTATCAGTTGGCTCATTTAAACCTCACGGGAAATCTACGAGGTATTTATTCTCATTATCCTCATTCTTCTGTTGATCAGACGGTGACACAGACGTGGAGAAACTTACCAAACATCGCACATCTAGTATGAGGTGAAGGCAGCATTCCCACTCAGGCAGTCAGGCTCAACTCTTTTTAGCCACAGTATTTTTCTCCGTACATTGCAAAATGCTCTAAAGAGTAGGCTCTCCTTTTCTACCAGCCTTCGCTGACTATTTAAGGTAGGAAAGATGTTTGGGGGTCGGAAGACATTCAACTCTGTGATTGCCTCAGTATTTGAACATATTGCTTGATAGGATGACCAGATGATGGAGAAATATTTTCCCATTACTTTCACGTAATAATGCATAAAATCCTTTGAGTTTCCTGGAATTTCCTGGAATTCTCTATATACAAACAATATTTAAAATCCATTTTTACCAATAAGAGTAGACAAGGAAAATTAATGGTGCATACATATTTCTAAGCTTTTGTCAAAGTTCCTATTAAAATTATATTATCTGAATTCTCACAGGGACATCGAGACCATAAAGACCACTTGAGCAGCTCATTCATTAGAATAACTCTCAAATATTTTTTTTTTGTTTTCTCTTCATTGAGGCTGAGATCATAAGGACCTCTGACTCTGTCCTTTCTCACTTTTTAATGGGATACAATTCTACTGAAGAGGTATCAGAGAATATTGATTGACAGTGAAATAATATAGTGGGTAGAAATTATGGTTATTGGAAGTGATTAGCTTGGGTGTTGAAGCTTTGCCCCTAGCTGACCTTTATGTTAGTTACTCTCATTGGACCCGAGCTTTCTCATCTGTAAAATGAGAGCATCTCATCTCAAGACTGTTGGAAATACTAGGATCACTACCATTCCCCTTTGCTTTGCTTTATGGCTACTATAATGATTAATGCTCAAATAAGGACAAACATACGGACATTACTATTTTGTAATTATACTCATCCTTCAAAACCACCTTTTCAGCCCCCTTCATAATAACTAGGATATTTAAAAAGCTTACTTTAATTTTATTTTCTCAGGTTAAAGTAACTTTTCTTTCCTCTCTCGTTACTTTTTCTCTTTCTTACAGTCATTAACATTTCTACCTCATGCTTTATTATTATCATTATTTTTACATAGACAATAGATTTAAGCGAATAAATGAAAAACATCTCTGAATTAAATGCAATCTACAAAATCTTTCATTTAAGGATAACTCACATTAAATTTACTTTTGTATTTGTTTTTGCTTTTCTTTAAACTATCTATTCAATGTCTTTTATTCCCTCTGTATCCCAGCTGAGTATTTTTCAGATTGGAGATTGTGATGCTTTAATGCTTTATCATGACCATCGCTGTAATAATGTGATAAAATGCGTTAGAATAAAAAACACTAGAATTAAACGGCATGTGAACTGTGAATGATTGTCTTGTTATACACGCGAGTATAACACACATGCATGTGTGTATATTTGTATATTTACGTGTATGCAAAGTGAGTTGTAATGTAGTCACAGTCACAGAGGATTGAGCCTAATATTAAGTTCTTAGTAATATTTTTGAACAGACAAATCTCCTGAAAGCAGTCTATAGAGAACATTGTCCTGGGCTTTTTGTCATAAAATATGGGAAAGGGTCTTACTTTTGTCCTTTATAAACTGAATAATCTCACACAAACTCTCTCAGCCTCAGTATTCACATCAGTATAGTGGGGTCAGTAACCAATGGACAGCGTGGTTGTAAGAATTAAACAGATAATGTGTGTGAAAACCTTCTGTGAATGTAATTTGCTACGTAAGTATCATTTTTTTGGTGGATTATCACCTAAATTTGGTCATCTCTGCCTTAGGGTATACAGTTCGGGGAGAAATACATAATTATTATACATTGTATTTCATGAACTCTGAATCTGTGAATTATATCAGATTGTTCAGAAAGAAACACTAGATCCCTTGAAAAAAGCAGAAGTTAAAACTGACAAGCAGTATATCTAGTTAATCTGATGTTTGGAGGCAAATGCTATCTATAGCCTCTTTCTGTCAAAATGTTACCTTTAGAGAGTTATCTAGGAAACAGTTCACACTCAAACAATGGTAAGCATTGTTTCTTCTGTCTCTTCCTTTGTGTTTTTCTTCACTGTCAATATCACTGAAGCTCACAGTTGTGCCATTAAACTATTAGCCCACTTCCATGTGCAAAGTACTTTCCCAGAGTTTCTCAATTGTGATTGAGAGGTTGGATGCCAAGTACTGCCACAACATTCCCCTTTGCCCCCGTTTTATACATGAAGAAACAGGCTTATAGGTTGTCATTTACACAAGACCACAGAGCTACTAACATATATGCCCAGCCCTTCCTGTCTCCAAAGTGTGGTCTCTTTCCACCATGCCCTGTGGTCTCCTAGATTCATTCAACTACTCTTTCTTTCTCTCTTTCCTTCCTTCCTCCCTTACTTCCTTTCTTTCGTTTAAAGGTTTTATTTAATTATTTGAGAGAGAGATAGCAACAGAGATAGCGAGAGAGCAGGACCGGGGGAAAAGAGGAAGAAGCAGGCGTCCCGCTGAGCAGGGAGCCTGATGCAGGACTCCATCCCAGGATATGGGGATCATGACCTGAGCGGAAGGCAGATGCTTAACTGACTGAGCCACCCAGGCGCCCCTCAATTGCTCATTCTTTCATCCATTCGCCTGAGACAGATACTCTACTTCAAGGTTAATGATGCCATAAATAGGGAAAACTAGTTTGAGATAAAGCCCAGAGTAAAAGAAAACAAGGAACAGGAAGTTACTAAAATAAATAATATATAACAGTAATAGTAGCTGCAAGTTTTGAGTACTTACAAGTGTCAGAATCTGTTGTAGGAGCTTTTACATGCGTAAGTCATTTTATCCTCACCAGAATCCTATAAGGGAGGTTTCCTTACATTCCCCCCCCCCCCGTATTACATACAAAGAAATGGAGGCACACAGGGACTAAGCCATTTGCCCGTGTTCTCACTGCTAGTAACTGGCAAAGTTAACATGTAAAACCAGGCTAACTACAAAAGGTGACTGTATTTTCTCTAGAAATAAGCGTAAGAATTTTGATTATGCAAAACATTTTAACAAATAAATCCTTCTTTGTGAATCCAGTGATACAGAACAGAGTACGTATTTGTGTGTTTACAGATTTTTGGCACGGATTATTTTCCTGAACAAAGCAACATTTAAGGACAAATAACTAACATAACATATTTTGAGTCTTTCAATGGGCATGAAAACATCTGTTTCTATGGTAACCAGTATAGGTCACTAGAGGGGTGACAGAAGGATTAGAAGGGAGAGCTGTTAGTGAATGTTTTAAACAATTTTTCTTTTGCAAATGCCCTTGCTTAAATATATTATGCTACCAATTTAACCTTTTGACTCTGAAGGCGACAGATTCCTGGGTACTCTTTGAATTTGAGAACTGTAGTTACAAGTTAACAGAACCAATTTTGAAATAAATCAAAGGACTGGGGAAGCTACACTCTCTAATCTGTTGTCTTTTCGTTGGGAGGATTACAGTGTCGTGGCTGACCAATTTTAAAGGTCTTTGTGTTGTCTTTTTTTTTTTTAAATTTTTAATTATGTTCAGTTAGCCAACCTATTTGTGTTGTCTTTCAAATATGATGTCTGTCAGATTAAGAGGGAACAGGAGAGGAAACAAGTCATCGGCTCAGAGGAACTTTTTGAAACTTGTGGTTTCTGCTTGGGGAAAAAAATGAAGGGATAAGAAACAGTCTCCTGAGAGGATTCCAGTTTCGTGAGGAATTAGATATCAGTCCTCCAGAATACCATCTGGGAATCCCTAGACTAAGGTTGATGGCAGACAAGAGCAGTCAGCTAGAAAATCAGGTCTGGGGACAGTCCACTGATCTTACTCCCTCCCAATGAAGGACTCCCAGAAAAGAAAAACACACCACCTCCCTCCTCCTATCGTTCATGTATGGCTCAATCCAATACTGCTCCAGGATGTTGGGATAAGTAGAGTGTTACTGGTCAGTTAACAGAAGTGACTTAAGGAAAGTTTCAGAAATAGCTTACTCATTGAGAAAATAGATACCACTGCAGTGAATAGCTGAAAGCATCATGAAATTAATCACACTTTTTTTTTTTTTTGTAATCAGTAGCAACAGGGGGATATTGGTTGTGTTTATGTCAAGATTATATAGTCTTTTGTCCTCAACTAAAGTGTCTGTGCGGACACCAGCCAATGGCAGCCTTGAGGCTTCCCTCAGTTGGCTTCTATATGAGGTTTAGGGAAAGCAGAACTGGAGGCTGGAGCAGCCTTCTCTACAGCTCTCAGCCAGAGCCAGTGGAGTCCAAGGAAGTCTAGCATCCCTGCAGCTTGAGCTGATTCTTCTTCCTCTTTCAATCTCTTAAATAGTTCTGTAGTTGTGCTGGCTGGGAAGACACTCCCGTGCCAGCTCTTGGCCCACCACACAATGTCTCTGACCAAAACATCGATGACCAGGGGTCATTTTATTCTGCCATTTACAATCTCTTCCCAAGACTGCACAGTGGTGAATTTCTAGGAAAAATTAAGATGTAGTAACTCGCATTGCAAATGACCACATTCCAATCAGTTATATCGTGGCTATAGCACCTTATTTTTGACTAGGGGTTGAATTTTCTAGAATATTTACTCTTTCTAGTAAATATTGAAACTGTTTTTAGTCAGTTGAGTTATCTGGTCATCTGACCCAAAGACCAGATCACTTGGAAGCATTGAAAGAGAATGCTTCATTTATTCACTCATTCAACAAATATGGACTTTTTTTTTTTCAACAAATGTAGATTGAACGCCTCCGTGTGCCAGGACACTAAAGTTAATATTGGTTGACACTTATTTACCATTTATTACATGCTAGGTCAGGTAGAAATACTTTAGCATTTTATATTTTATTTTATTTTATTTTATTTTATTTTATTTTATTTTATTTCCACAAGAACCCTGTGGGTCTCTATTATGATGCTCTTTACATAGTTGAAGAAACATAGGGAGTTTAAGCAACTGGACTGAGAACACAGCTAAAGAATGGTACAAGTTGGATAGGAATCCAGAGAGTGGATTTGGGGTCAAACTGCCTGGATTCCCTGCCCAACACTGAAATACTAGGTAGTCACATGTCTGCCCACAAAGTGTTTATAGAGCAAAACAAGATTACTGATTCCCTTAAGTATGATTTGTGATCTCAAATATCTGCTCAAGACCAGCCAGGCTTCCAGAGTCTAGCGATGTGCATGGCTACTCCAGCTAAGCCTTAACTCCAAGTTGAGTAGCTTCCTGAGAGGAAAGCAAAGATCATTAGATTAGTGGGGAGGGTCTCAAAATAGTTTCCTTCGAGACTTACGGAGTAGAGAATATGGGTAATAGTTTCTATTACACACTCCTTTTTTCTCCATCTCCTACAGTTTGAGGTAAATGTTCTACAACTTTTTACTTAATATATTTTCCTGTGCTCATCAAGCCAGTAGAAAATTTTTTGTCTCAACTTCATCAGGATGAGGATGAAGCAACAGTGTAGTTCCGAAGAACCGTGGAAAGTGGCTATGAATGTTCTTGTTTATTATCAAAATCTCACTGTTTGCTTCACACTCTAGTTTTCCATTCTCCTCTGCAAACACCAATCTCTTGGTTCTGTGAACAGATACTCATTTCACTCGTATTGCTGCCTGCCACCCTTCTGAGCACAGGCAGGAAGAGATAAAAGTATCGATAGGTCCCCTCTCCCCTGGTCTGTGTTTGCAGATAGGCCAGAGTGAGCAGGTCCAAGACCTCAGCGTGGGTGCCAATTTCAGGATCATGGTAACACTGCAGCCCCAAAACGCTGAGAAATGCTGATGGCCTGAATTACTGACAGTAGCGATAATGATGGAGTAGAGAAAGAGTCAGGGATATTTCCAAGGTAGACACGGCAGTTAAGTATTGAGTGTGAACACATGTGGATAAGGACGATCTCCTTTCTAAATCAAACAGGGCACAGCACTTGCCACAGAACTACCGTTTTGTGCAGGGACTGTGACTGGCAACAGACAGGGACGGAATGGGGTGGCCACATATTTTTCTAAAAAGGATCTTAACAATATTTTTTTGTTCTGTGATGTCTCCAATTTCTCCTGCTGCAGTTCATTTTTCACAATATCGTCAGAGCTCTTGCTAAAATACTGATCTAATTGAAGCTCTACTCCTTAAAAACTTCTAATGACATCTCATTACCTTTAGCATGAAGTTTGAAAGTCCTTAGCAGAATACAAGAGTTTGAACCATCTGGCCCGTCAGAAATCTCCCCACCTCAAGCAATCCCCTATTCCTTTTCTACTCCTAGCCTCTTCCTGCATCCTCTACCTCCTAAATTCCAGCCATCCAGAATTGTAGAGATTCCCTAGACACTGGCTGTTTGAAACCTCTGTGATTCAGCATATGCCTTTTTCTGCTTTCCATGGCTTTCCCCCTCATCTTTCACTGAAAACCCCCATTCCTGCTTCAAGTCCCACGGGGTCCTCTATCAAGAAGACTTTCTCACTTTCTCCAGAGAGAATGAGTAGCTTCCTGCACCGAGAAGCCACAACCCTTGCTTAAACATCTGGTGTATTGCTTAGTGCTTTTGAGTGTGGACATTTGCACATATTTCTATTTTTCATTAAACTAAAACTCCTCCTGGGACAGTGATTTTGCTTTGTTCATTTCATATCACCTGGCGCCTCCCATCCCAGTTCCTGAAACATAGAAGATGCGTAATAGATAAGAGTGAATGAATAAATCATGCCTCCGGCTTTACTTACAGCGCTCCTTACTCCTGTAATGACCATGACAAAAAAAAAAAAAAAAGTTTGAAGGCAAAGGTAAAAATGCTCTATTTTAGGTGCTTTTTCAGTAGAGGTTTACTCCCTGTGTCTAGAATGCCCCACATATTAGTGCCACTGAAGAAACACATTTTTTTTCCCCTAGAGGTAGCTGGGGAGAGAGAAGGAGAGGGAAAACCAAGAAATGAGGCAGGTCTTCTCTAATTTGTCAGTTCCACCATTCCTGAAGGCCAATTTCCATGTTTTTGGCCTTTCCCCCAATAAGCCCACTCAGAAAAAGAACTTTTTAAAAAGAATAGTGGCCTGTGATCCTGATAAGAGTAGATTCCATTTAGATCGATAATCTAATACCTTTCAGCAGCTGACAGTTATATGCGCTCACGTTCCCAGCCGATTGCAGCTGCAACCAATTTCCTCTCGGGTGGGAGCTCATGTTTACAACTTTGAACACCTCATAGGGAGGGACCAGGACCTCCTCCTTGAGCGAGACTTCTTGTACAGGTGCACCCAGGCAGGTAAATATGGTAAATAGAGTTTGGTTCCCAAACTTCTGTGCTGCTTCTTTCAAGCGGGAGGTGGAGAGAAATTGGCCAAATCGGATGATGGCACCTCTGTAGGCTTCCAAGTAGATACCCTTCATCTCATGATGCACCTCAAAACACAGAGAGTCATTCTTCATGACCATTTCTTCCCGTAGCAGCTGGATTGCTGAGGTCAGGTAGTAGTGTAGGTATTTGAAATGGAATGAATGTTTATACTGCTGTGGAGACCTCCCAGCACTGGCCATGGCTCTAGTGAAGTCCGTGCGGACACTGTTGTTTGATGTATAAACCAAGATGGCCACGGCGTGTGTAACAGTCATGTTCTTGGGGAGATCTTTTGCTTGGTTCAGCCAGGTGAAGTGGGCATTTGCCCAGACCCTGTGGTAATTTCTATATACTTTTAGTTCTTTTGCAAAATAATCCCCTTGACTTAGCTTCTCCATGACCTGTGGGCTGCAGCCTTGGTACTGATCATCAAAGGAATCTGGTGCCAAGTCAAAGTCAATGTTAACTGCAACCTATAGGAAAACAAAAATCTTGACTTTAACTTTTCCAATCACATGGTGGATGTGGTGGCTGACTTGCTATTCTCCATAAAGCCAAGTCTTCTCAAAACGTATTTGCTGAGATAAGTTTCACCCATAATCAATACCCCGCCCTAGTACTTCCTGCATCAGTGACCTGTGCCAGAGATGGAATTTGGTTTGATAAATATTACTGAAAGCTCAAAACAACTCACCTCCTCAGGGAGGAAGTGATCCTTCTGGCATAACCAAAACCAGTATTTTTGCATAGTGCTTTGAAGAAAAACAATTATGATATTAAATTTATGTATACTTTCTGTCTCCCTTCACATTCTGTCATGGATGTTCAGGACTATCTCTTTTATGAATACCTAAGACTTGCATTAAGTCTTTGAACTTTATTTAAGAAAAAACTTCAGTGATGAGTAAAGTTGGGTTCTCCCAAGGGGTCCCCAGTAAATAACAGCCCTCTCTTCTGATCAGGATCTGATTTAAAAATTGAGGAAAAAAGAGCATGTATGAAATTTAAAAGATCATCTTTACTACTGAATTGTGGGGGCACACATCTTTAGGTCTGATGGCAAGTAGATTTGTTAAGAGTAAACCCCAGAACAAGGCAGACTTGCCGACTGAGCTGTAGACAGTGTTGGATTGTGGCCTGCCCAAAGATAAGATTCTCGTCACAGAGGAACACAGAGCTCATGCCCTTTTCTGTCAGACTAACTCCCAGAAGGAAGAAGAGCAGAGTCAAACTCAGAATGCCCAGTTATTATTACTGATGTTACCAATCAACCACATTTGCCCACCCCGAGGGGAGTGGTACAGTGCTCAGGAGTGTGCCTAAGACAGTCCCTTCTCCTAGAAACCAGGAGTGTGAAAAAGAATTTCCCATGGGTAGTCAATTGAATGTCAGTTATTAATATTTAGTCCATATTAAACTGAAGTTAGAGATTTGAATACAAGTTCATTAAGTATCATCAGTCTATTTTTTAGAGCCATAATTTCAACTATCTAAATTCCAAGATGTTTTCTTCTTGGCAAAGAAACAATGCTTTTCTAATAAACAGCATTCCTTATACTAGGAGATAAGATTCCATCTGGTCAATGTCAAAGATAGTACAGCTAAACTCAAAAACATACCATTTGGTGTTTTACTGTTATTTATGATGAGAAGACATCTAGGTGTGTGTAAAATGGAGCAGATTTTTTAAGACTGCTTAAATGATTTTTACCAATAACTCTTTTTTTAGAAGGTTTCCAAATAGGCCTACAGAATCTATTTAAGCCAAAACAAAACAAAATCAATCGTATCATGTTCTGTAACATCTTGTGAGCTCTGAACACTTTAATATATCACTAGATCTCAAATATGTACTCTGTTATCTCTTAACATTAGGTTATTTTTCATTATATTGAACTTTAAATTATAATACTTCTTTTGAGTTGATCCCTATGAAACAGTCGAAAGCCAAATAGGCTTTATTTTGCATCATTTGTCCTACAGAAGCAATGTTTTCCTTAAATTTTATGGAGAATCAAGAAAATAACATTATGCCTCTAGCTTCCATTAATGCCAAATTTATAAACTCTAAAGAATTCCACAATTTTTAAGAATAGTTTTCAACACCCTTCACTAGCATTATTGGTTAAAACATCTGAATGAGGGGTACCTGGGTGGCTCAGTCTACGTGTCTGCTTTTGGCTCAGGTCATGATCCCAGCGTCCTGGAATCGAGTCCCGCATCCGGCCCCTGCTCAGCAGAGAGCCTGCTTCTCCCTCTCCCGCTCCCCCTGCTTGTGCTCTCTCTCTCTCTCTGTTACGTAAATAAAATTAAAAAAAATTTTAAAAACAATGTCTGAATGAAATCAGATCCCAAGTGACTAAAGGTCATTTAAAGGTTGTCACCAGGAAAGGATCGCGCCCTACCTCCGAACTCCAGGTGGGTGTCTGCAGCGCAGAGAACAGCATCAGGAGAGGAAGTGGCCCCGACTGGAGCCAGATTCTCATCCCGGGGGCTGCAGTAGTCGTTGGGAGAATCCTCTTGCCTCTGGTGGTCAATGGACGGTATTCGTTGGTGTTACAAACCCTTCTCTGCTCTTGCAGCTTCATCGTGAAATGAGGGCTCCGCGTTCTCCTCCGGGATTTTCTTTGGGTGAGTCTTAGCAAGAACTTTCCTTGTTCATGTCTGATTGAGATTTCTGTCGACCACCTCCCACCAGCCGTTTCTCCCAGGGAAGCTATGGGCTCCAGCTTATTTGCAGAGCTGAAATCTCTGCGAAAATAGGCAGATCTGTGCACCAAATAAGGGATTGTGAAGTGAACTCGTTAGTTTCCAATTGAAAAAAAAATCCCTTATCTAGTCTGTGTAGGGGGAATTCCAGAGGCCTGTTAAGGGTCAGGCGCAGCGGCTCAACCTTAACTTCTCAGGAAGACAGGAAAGGCACGCGCTGCACAGTGTTGGGGGCCAAGTGCCATTATCTGGAGCTGCAGGTTTCCATTGCGAGGGATGATTGGCTCACGCGGGCTGCTGGGGAGATGCCACCTCAAGGTGGGGCTGTGTCCCGCGCATCTGGTGCTGCTGATAGGCCCTGCCCGGAAGGGGCTGATAGGAAGCAGCTCACCTTTTAGGATTACTGTCAGAAGGAAGGCTCTTGTTGCTGCTTTTCCGCGGTAACTTTGAAAGTCTCCAATCTAGAAATGACACCTGTTGGGGTCACAGCTCTTCCCCGCTTTCTCTTCTGAAGGCATCAGAACTAGTTCATACTGGTTCATACTAGTTCAGTCTATAGTGAGTCCTAATGACTACTGTCTGAACAGCTGACCTCAATCCAAAGGAGGGTCCAGTGTGCCGAGTTAATGCTGCACACGCGCTCTTTGAACACCCTTTCTCAGGGGCTCCTGGGTGGCTCAGTCATTAAGCGTCTGCCTTCGAAGCTTGGGGCGTGATCCCAGGGTCCTGGGATGGAGCCCCACATCCGACTTCTCCTCTAGGAGCCTGCTTCTTCCTCTCCCACTCCCCCTGCTTGTGTTCCCACTCTCGCTGGCTGTCTCTCTGTCAAATAAATAAATAAAATCTTTAAACATCCTTTCGCAGGCCCTTCCCTTTCTAGGTTGAACATCTTGCCTCTATTCCCAGTCGTTGGGGTAATTGTTCTTGCAACTCTTTCCCATCTGCACTTCCCAGTTCGTTATTTAACTGTTAAGAGAAACTAAAGCCCATTCTTAAAAATTCTGTTATTTTTTAGCACTCTAAAAATAGTTTTTCATCTAAATTTTCTGGTGATCACAGCTGTTTTTTTTTTTTTTTTAATTTTTACTTATTTATCGGAAAGACAGAGAGTGAGAACCTAAGTAGAGAGAGGGAGAAGCAGACTCCCTGCTGGGCAGGGAGCTGGATAACGGGCTGGATCTTAGGACACTGAGACCATGACCTGAGCCAAAGGCAGATGCTTAACCAGCTGAGCCACCCAGGTGTTCCAGCAGTTCTGTCTCATTACAAAAGTTCAGGATATTCAGACAAGTATAAAAGAGGACACAAAATTACCCATAACCTATCACCTGGAGGAAGGTACTGTTTAGATTTAGATTTGGTGCTGCACTCACACACTCACACACACACACACACACACACACACACACACTCACACATTTAGGACTGAAATAATATAGTATGCAACTTTTCATACTATTTTTTCCCTTAACATTTTTAATGTAAGCACATCTCTATATAATTTAATAATTATTGAAAACCTGATTTTTTCCACTGTTGCACAATAGTCCACGCGAGGTGCTACCGTGCAGTGAAATGTGGAGTGGATCCACGGATCTGTCTCAGAAGCGGATTGATCAGTGACTAGAACATAATAGTACCTACCCCATTGAATGCTTTGATCTGTTCCTAATTCTTAAGATAGCATCTGGTACCGAGAAATAAATGACATAAAGAAATAAAAACAATTATCATTATTTGTACAAAGGTTTATTGAATAAATATATTGACCTGTGAATGTGTTTTGGACATAACATCTTTTTTTTTTTTTTAAAGATTTTATTTATTTATTTGACACCGAGAGAGACAGCCAGTGAGAGAAGGAACACAAGCAGGGGGAGTGGGAGAAGAAGAAGCAGGCTCCCAGCGGAGGAGCCTGATGTGGGGCTCGATCCCAGAACTCCGGGATCACGCCCTGAGCCAAAGGCAGACGCTCAACGACTGCGCCACCCAGGCGCCCCCATAACATCTTTTTTTAAAAAAGATTTCATTTATTTATTTGATAGAGAGAGTACAAGTAGGAGGAAGGGTGTGGGGGAGAGGGAGAGGCAGACTCCCCGCTGAGCAGGGAGCCCAATGCGGGACTTAATCCCAGGACCCCGGGATCATGACCTGAGCTGAAGATAGACACTTAACCGACTGAGCCACCCAGGCGCCTCTGGACATAAATCTTTGTGCACTTCTCTTCCTGAAACTCTAAGACCCCATTCTGGAGATATGACCACAGATCATTGACATGCATATTTTTTTAATTTAATGGAAAACACAGGTAGTGTCTGAAATAACCCTTTTAAGACTTTTAAAATTCTTAAGTTTCCTCATTATCGATAAACTATTCATTTGGAGGATTGAAGTGTGAGGAAGAGCACTGGCGCCTAAAAACTTGAGTTATGGGTTTAGTCCTACAGGTTGCTGGCTGAGTTAACTTAAGAAAATAAAGAAGCTGTGCTGAGCCTCTGTTTCCTAACCTTACAGATCTGTCAAAAGTAAATAATAGTTATCTCTTATCGGGAGTATACTGTGTTTCAAGACCCTTTAGTATAGGTCTTTTTTTTTTTTTTTTTAAAGATTTTATTTATTTATTTGACAGAGAGAGAGAGAGAGGCAGCCAGCGAGAGAGGGAACACAGGCAGGGGGAGTGGGAGAGGAAGAAGCAGGTTCCCAGTGGAAGAGCCTGATGTGGGGCTCGATCCCAGGACTCTGGGATCACGCCCTGAGCCGAAGGCAGACACTTAACGACTGAGCCACCCAGGCGCCCCCCTTTAGTATAGGTCTTATCTCAACCCACAAGACAACTGTGAGAAGGGGATTGTCTAACTTCCACATCACAGGTGCATTTCGTGAGACTGTGTGAGGTTAAACAGACTGTCAGTGATCAAAGATTCTTTCATCTCACCCCGTTGGCCCCCTGCCTCCAAAAACTCTAAAGGAGTCGAAGTGTCATTTTATTCCTACTGTCTGTGAAGTTTTGCTGATTTTCCTAATGTGACTGCCACTTCTAGACACATACCACTAGGGGGAAGCAGGAGCCTTCGTAACCTTTTTATACAACAGTCCAGAATTTCAAGGAGGAAGAGAGAAAGGGAAAGAAGGGAGGGAGGGAGAGACGGAGACAGAACCAGTGAGAGAGAGGGAGGGAGGGACGGACGGAGGAAAGGATGAGGAAACACAGACAATAAAATGAAATAGGGAAAGACAAGAGGTCTGATGTGTGTGTGTACATTTTTGGATAATGGAAACTATTTTCTGACAATGTTTAAAGTCAGTAAAAAAAAAATCTTTTGCCTTAGGGGCTGTTTTAGGAAAGTTCCCATGTTTCCTGTTTCCATGTGTTCCATGTTTCCTGTTTCCATGTGTTCCAAGTTCCCATGTTTCCTGTTTCCATGTGTTAATTTAATATTAATTACTTTAGAGCTTGGAGTTCACTCAGGTAGCATTTTCTTGATGATACCCAGTTCTTCAAAATGCAACCTATTTCTGCTGTCTTCATGGGTAAAATTGCACATAACTGTGTTGGTGTTTTGCCTTCACCTCTTCCTAGTATTTTTGAATTCGAACAAGCTATGTTAGTCCTCAGTCCATCTTCTTCACATGTAAAAATGGAGATGACGTCACTCTTAGAGGGCTGTGACGGCAGTGAAATTGAGATACTCGATAAAATATCATGGAATGGATCCATGAACCATACTGCCTTGGAAGCAGATTGATTACTGAATAGGACACAGGCTCTTGAGAGAGACACCTTCGTTCAGTTCCTAGTTCTATCCCATCGTTAATGTTTGACCTTGGGCAAGGTCTTTTACCTCTCTATTCCTCAGTTTCCTGTTTCCTAACTGCCACTGACAGCAGTTTCTCAAGGCGTGTTGACTCTTTTTATGCTCTACTCAGATTTGTAAAGACCAACTCATAGAGTATCCAACAAAGTGAAAGATACTTTTTATTAATGTTTTAAATAAATAGCAGTTTAAGGAAAGGTTTTGCCCATTTTCTAGAATAAATTCTAAACATCTAGAGTAGTTTTCTACAGCTACTTTTGGAACATAGGTTGAAGTCATTGCTAGAGGGTCTTGTCCAGGGGGAATCGTATATTTTGCCACCGGCCTAAAGGTTTTGAAATGAGACTTAGTATTTCCTGTTTGGATCTCATTAAACTCCTTGGGACCTGTGTCAATTTAACGAGGATATCTTACTGCCAGAAGTCCTTGTTGTCCAAAGGAGGGTTGTTTGATGGAGACCCCCAAATTTGGTAATTCAGAATGGTTTTAACATTTTAACTTGTCGGTTCTCTTTTACCCTCAATACCCTTATAAAAGTGAGAATGACTCGCTTAAATTAAAAATTTTAAACTTACAGGAATGTCGCAAGTCTGTCCAAGGACCTCTCATATCCTGTACCCCCGTTAGACAGCACATATGTTTAGATTTCGAGATTTTGCCCTGCTTCATCTATCATTCTCTCTCTTTTTTCTAAACCACTCGAGAACTAATTGCAGACATCATCTCCCACTGGAAAATTAAACTGAGGCATATTAAAATTTTTAAGAGCTTATTTGAGCAAAAATAGATTCAGATCAGGCAGCACCAGCCCAGAAGTGGTTAGGAGAGCTCATCCACCAACAGGAGCCAGGGGCAAGATTTGTACAGAGGAAGAAGTGAAAGCAAAGCAAGACATTATTTGATTGGCTGTAGCTTAAGAATTTGCCTCATTAGGGAAGCCTAACTGGCTGTTTGTGACTGGTTGTCCTTAGGTTTTGATTTCTTCACCTGGAGGTCTTTGTGCACGTAGGTTTTGGCTTGCTTGCTAGGCTGCTAAGCTATTAGAACCTTCTCAGTCAGATGGCCTCCTTCTTTAATTAACACACTTGACCATTAAAGACCTCAGAATTTATTTCTTAAAAACAAGGATGTTCTTTTTTAGAACCACAATACAATGACCAATATCAAGAAATTTAACATTTATAGAATACTATTATCTTATGCATAGTCCATACACAAATTTCATCAACCTTTCCTATAATTTCCTTTCTTGCTCTTTTCCGGGATCACCATTTGCATTTAGTTTTCGAGCGTCTTTAGTCTCTTTAAATCGGAACATTTCTTCAGTGTCCATATTGCTTTTGACCTTGACGCTTCTGAAAATTATAGGCCAGTTGTTTTGTAGATGTCTTTCAGTTGGGGCTTATCTATTATTTCCTGATGATGAGATTCAGGTCATAGAGTATTGGCAGGGAAATCACAGAAGAGGTGTACTATCTCAGGAGGCCCTTGCATCCATTACTTCCACAGATTTGTAACAATAGTTGGTAGATGAATCATTTCATTATGAAACTTGTTATCTAAACTTTCTCATTTCTCCTTCCTCCCCTCCCCCTCCCCCCCCCTCCTCCCCTCCTCCCCTCCTCCTCCTCCTCCTCCTCCTCCTCTTCTTCTTCTTCTTCTTCTTCTTCTTCTTCTTCTTCTTCTTCTTCTTCTTCTTAGTATAAGACCTTAGTGTTGGGAACGCCTTTTTTCATCATCTTCTACCCACTGTGAACTTCCTCCTCAACATTCTTTTTTTTTTTTTTAAAGATTTTATTTATTTATTCGACAGAGATAGAGACAGCCAGTGAGAGAGGGAAGACAAGCAGGGGGAGTGGGAGAGGAAGAAGCAGGCTCATAGCGGAAGAGCCTGATGTGGGGCTCGATCCCACAACGCCAGGATCATGCCCTGAGCCAAAGGCAGACGCTTAACCTCTGTGCCACCCAGGCACCCCCCTCCTCAACGTTCTTGACAGAACAACTTCTGTTGTGTGTGTTCCTATGGTATCGAGATGTATAATAAATATATATTTGCTTTTGTCTGTGGTTTGTGCCACACACTCTTAAACCTTTGTAATTTCTTAAGTGCTAAGAGCTTTAGGGGCATCTTTTCCAGTTCCTGAAATAGCTCCAGAGCCATAAGGGTGAAATGGGTGTCTGTTGTCATTCCAAACCAGTCCCTTTCAACCAAACCTGAGTTATGTTAATGAGGCAGTGCCTTAAAGCCCCTTAGGAAGTTCTGGTTCAGGATGGCTTTGTAGGAAGACTCTGAATTCACCTCCTTCAGGGCATACACCAAATTATACCTATTAATAGAACAGTCCCTCCTGAAGAACTGAGGGCTGACGGAACAGATCTGGAGAAACCAAAGGTAGAGAGAATGGCAAATGAACAGCAAGAGAGATGGAGACTCAGCAACAAAGGGATCCCCACCCCCCACCCCTGAGGCTGCAAACGCAGGGGGGGGGGCGGGGGGTAGGGACAGTACTGAGGCCTTGGAACAAATCCCTCTGCCCTTGGGCACAGGAAAAAAAGGCCTGGTTTAAAAGAGCAACTAGCATATGAAAGAGACAGCACTAGAATTCTGCTGAGGGAAAGCTTTCCAGGTCAGACGGATAGGGTTTGTGTTCTCTCCCCACCTAGACGGGGGCAGGGTCTGGACACCGGAAGGGGCAGGTCCGCCTGTCTCAGTGAGCTTGGGACTTCAGTGAGCCCAGGGTCCGCAAGCCCACAACAGCACTAGCCACGCTGGGGCACAGAAAAAGAAGCTGGGTTTTCAAAGGGCCGAGGAGCTGTGGAAGGGCTCTCCCCATGCCACTTTAAAGCCCTGACTGGAGCAGGGTCTGGACATCATAAGGCACGGGTTGGGATGCCATAATTAGTGGGTCCTGATGCCATAACTGGTAGGTCAGATTGGCACAGAAGGTTTGCGACCTCAGCAAGCCCAGGGTCCACAAGCCCACACTAGCCTGAGCTGTGCTGGGAGACAGAAAAAAAAAGCCACGGTTTAGAAGCACCCATGAACTGCGGGAACATTCTTTCCCTGTCCACCTTAAAAGCACAGACCAGAGCAGTGTCTGGACACCGTAAGGTGCAGGTTTGGTTGCCATAAAAGGCAGATTCAGACTCCATAATTGGAGGGTCCCGAGGAACTAATGGGTGGGTCCAGACACCATAACTGGTGGGTCCAGTCATCACAGAGAGCTTGTAACCTCAGCAAGCCCAGGGTCCTTAAGTCCACACCAGCCCCAGTTGTACTGAGGCACAGAAAGAAAGCTGAGGTTTAAAAGGGCTGAGGAACTGTGGGAAAGCTCTCTCCTCATCCACCTAAAAGCCCAGATCAAAGCGAGGTCCAGCTCCCAGAGCACTTGCGACCTCAGCAGGACCAGGTCCACAAGCTCACCTCAGCCACCCTGTGGTGCACCCAAAGAACAGGCTGTGATTTTGTGGCTTTTGACATTTTAAAAAATTTCAAATTTCACTTATTATTATTATTCTTATTTAAAGATTTTATTTATTTATTCGACAGAGATAGAGACAGCCCGCGAGAGAGGGAACACAAGCAGGGGGAGTGGGAGAGGAAGAAGCAGACTCATAGCGGAGGAGCCTGATGTGGGGCTCGATCCCATAACGCCGGGATCACGCCCTGAGCCGAAGGCAGACGCTTAACCGCTGTGCCACCCAGGCGCCCCTTCACTTATTATTTTTTTTACTTTAAAAATTTGTCTTGTTTTGTTTTTATTCTTATTTTTTTTTTGGTTTTGTCATTTTCTTTCTTGTTCTCTTTTTCTTCTTTATTTTCTTTTCTTTACATTTTTTTCTTCTTTTATCATCATCATCATCATCATCATCATTGTTTTTCTTTATTCTTTCTGTAAAAAGCCATGGTTTACAAGAGTAATTAGCATATACAGCCGTAGCTCCGGACAGCCTGCAAAAGTCATCAAGCACACACAGGCTGTACAGAGGACACCATACACAAGACCACTCCTTCAGCCTTAGGAGAAGTAGCCTTTTCACCTCATCTGTAGAAATAAACACAGAGAGTCAAGCAAAATGGGGAGACAGAGGCACATGCTCCAAAAGAAAGAACAAGGAAAACCTCAGAAAAAGAACTAAACGGAACGGAGATATGTAATATGCCTAATAAAGAATTTAAAATAATGATTATAAAGATACTCACTCACTGGGCTGGAGGAAAACGTGGAAACACTCAGTGAGACCTTCAATAAAGAGATAGAAAATATAAAAAAAATCAGAGTTGAAGAATACCGTAACTGAAATAAAAAACACACTAGAGGGAATCAACAATAAGTTAGAGGGTGCAGAATAATGGACAGTGATCTGGAAGATAGGGAATGGAAAACACAGAAGCTGAATGGCAAAAAGAGAAAAAAAAATTTAAAAATGAGGCTAGACATCTTTTGGACAACATCAAGGGAATAAACATTCACATTATAAGGGTCCCAGAAGAGAGAGAGAAAGTTGTGGAAAACTTATTTGAAGAAATAATAACTGGAAAGTTCGCTAGCATAGGGAGGGAAATAGACATCCAAGTTCAAGAATAACAGGCAGTTGCAAACATGATGAACCCAAGGAAGTCCAAACCATGGCAAGTAATAATGAAAATGTCAATGGTTAAAGATAAGGAGAAAATCATAAAAGCAGCAAAAGAAAAATAAAAGTTGCCTACAGCAACTGTTGGCTGATTTTTCAGCAAAATTTTGTAAGCAGGAAGGGAGTGGCATGATATATTCAAAGTGCTGAAAGGAAAAAAACCTACAACCGAGAATACTCTATCCAGCAAGGTGATCATTCAGATTTGGAGGAGAGATAAAGAGCTTGCCAGACAAACCAAAGGTAAAGGAGTTTATCACCATTAGACCAGACTTAAAATGTTAAATGGGCTTTTTTAAATGGAAAAGAAATGGCCACAACTAGACATAAGAAAAATATGAATAGGGGCGCCTGGGTGGCACAGCGGTTGGGCGTCTGCCTTCGGCTCAGGGCGTGATCCCGGCGTTATGGGATCGAGCCCCACATCGGGCTCCTCTGCTGTGAGCCTGCTTCTTCCTCTCCCACTCCCCCTGCTTGTGTTCCCTCTCTCGCTGGCTGTCTCTATCTCTGTCACATAAATAAATAAATAAAATCTAAAAAAAAAAAAATGAATAAAAAGATGTAAAATATGACGACATATACATAAAATGTGAAGAAGGGACTTGGAAGAAAAGAGGAAAAAGAGAAAGATTTTTTCTTTCTTCAGTGTTTTGTTTGTTTTGTTTTGTTTTTATTTTAGAATATGTTTGTACTTAAATGACCATCAAATTAATACGGACTGTTATTTACTTACGATGTTGTGTGTGAACATCATGGTGACCACAACCCCAAAACCTGTGACAAATACACAAAAACATAATGGGAAAGAAAGCCAAACAAAACACTGCAGATACTCACTGACCACAAAGAAAGAGAGCAAGGGAAGAAAAAAGTAACAAAGAACCATAAAAACAACCAGCGACACATTTTAAAAATGGCAATAAGTACATACTTATCAATAATTAAATGGCCTAAATGCTCCAGTCAAAAGACACGGAGTGGTGGAATGGATAAAAAAAACATGACATATATATGCTGCCAAAAGAGACTGACCTCAGACCCAAGACACATCCAGACTGAAAGTGAAGGGATAGAAAAACATTCACCCTGCAAATGGAAGCAGAAAAAAGGCGGGGTAGCAATACTTTTATCAAAAAAATAGACTTGAAAATAAAGACTATAACAAGAGACAAAGAAGGGAATGACGTAATGATAAAGGGTTCAAGCGATTAAGAGGATAAAATGATTGCAAATATCTTTGCACCCAAATACATGAAGCAAATATTAACAGATGTAAGGAGAGAAATTGATGATAACACAATAATAGTAGGGAACTTTAACACTCCACTTACATCAGTAGATAGGTCATCCAGACAGAAAATCAAAAAGGAAACAATGTCTTTGAATGACACATAGGAGCAGATGGGCATAACAGAAATATACAGAACACTCCATCCCCAAACAACAGAATACACATTCATTTCAAGTACACATGAAACATTCTCCAGAATAGATCACCTATTAGGCCATAAAACAAGCCTCAACAATTTCAGAAGGCTGAAACGCACCATGCATCTTTTTTCAACCACAACAGTATGAAACTAGAAATAAATCACAAGAAAAATCTGGAAAAAAACACAAACGCATGGAGACTAAACAACATAACACTAAACAACCAATGGGTCAATGAAGCAACGAAAGAAGAAAGCAAAAAATACATGCAGACAAATGAAAATGAAAAAAAAAAACCCAAAAAACAAAAAACAGCCCAAAATCTCTGGGACCCAGTGAAAGCAGTTCTAAAAGGGAAGTATATAGCAACACAGGCAGGGCTACCTCAAGAAACAAGAAAAAACTCAAATGAAAACCTTAACTTTACACCAAAAAGAACTAAAAAAAACCAAACAAACAAAACCCAGGATGAGTAGAAGAAAGGAAATAATGAAGATCGGGGCAGAAAAAAATGGTGTAGATATTTTAAAAAATAGAAAAAAATCAATAAAAACCAGAGCTTGTTCTTTGAAATGATGAACAAAATTGACAAAACCTTAACTAGATTTATCAGGAAAAAAAGGAGAAAGGGTCCAAATAAATAAAATCAGAAATGAAAGAGGAGAAGTAACAAAAGATATCCCAGAAATATAAAGGATTATAGGGGAATATCATTAAAAAATTACATGCCAACAAACTGGACAACCTAGAAGAAACGGGTAAATTCCTAGAAATATATAATCTTGTGGATTTGCATGTCATCCCTGTGTAGGGACCATGCTAATCTTCTCTGTATCATTTCAATTTTAGTATATGTACTGCCAAAGTGAGCATGAAACACACAATCTTTCTTTCTTTCTTTTTTTTTTTTTTAAGATTTTATTTATTTATTTGAAAGAGAGAGATAGAGAGAGCATGACTGGGTGGTGGGGAGAGGGAGAAGCAGGCTCCCCATTGACTAGGGAGCCCGACGTGGGGCTCAATCCCAGGACCCGGGAATCATGACCTGAGCCGAAGGCAGATGCTTAACCGACTGAGCCACCCATCTTTCAAAACTGAATCAAAAAGATATAGAAAATCTGAATAGATGGATGGATTACAAGTAACAAAATTGAATAGGTAATAAAAAAACTACCAAAAAATAAAAGTCCAGGATCAGATGGATTCACAAGTGAATTCTACCAGACATTTAAAGAAGAGTTAATACCTATTCTTTTCAAACTATTCCAAAAAATAGAAGAGGAAGGAATGTCTCTAAATTCATTCTATGAGGCCAGCATTATCCTGGTACCAAAACCAAAGACACCACAAACAAGTATATATACTGTATGAACCTCTCCATCTGGCTGCTTATTTCTGTCCTTTAAAGTAAACTGGTGACTGTAAGGAAGTGTTTTTCTGAGTTCTGTGAGCTGCTCGAGCGCACTAACTGAACTCAAGGAGGTGCTTGTGGGAACCTCTGACTTACAGCAAGTTGGTGAGAAGCAGCACAGGAAATGTCCATGCTACCCAGAGCAATCTACACTTTCAATGCCATCCCGATCAAAATACCAATGACATTTTTCAAATAACTGGAACAAACAGCCCTTAAATTTGTGTGGAACCGGAAAAGACCCCAAATCGCCAAGGAATTGTTGAAAAGGAAAAGCAAAGCTGGGGGAATCACGTTGCCAGATTTCAAGCTATACTACAAAGCTGTGATCAGAAAGACAGCATGGTACTGGCACAAAAACAGACACATAGACCAATGGAACAGAAAAGAGAACCCAGAAATGCACCCTCGGCTCTTTGGGCAACTAATCTTTGACAAAGCAGGAAAAAACATCTGGTGGAAAAAAGACAGTGTCTTCAATAAATGGTGCTGGGAAAATTGGACAGCTACATGCAAAAGAATGAAACTTGACCACTCTCTCACACCATACACAAAGATAAACTCCAAATGGATGAAAGACCTCAATGTGAGACAGGAATCCATCAAAATCCTAGAGGAGAACATAGGCAGCAACCTCTACGACATCGGCCACAGCAACTTTTTTCATGACACATCTCCAAAGGCAAGAGAAACAAAAGAAAAAATGAACTTGTGGGTCTTTATCAAAATAAAAGCTTCTGCACAGCCAAGGAAACAGTCAAAAAAACTAAGAGGAAGCCCACGGAATGGGAGAAGATATTTGCTAATGACACTACAGATAAAAGACTGGTATCCAAGATCTACAAAGAACTTCTCAAACTCAATACACAAGAAATAAATAAACAAATCATAAAATGTGCAGAAGATATGAACAGACACTTTTCTAATGAGGACACACAAATGGCTAACAGACACATGAAAAAATGTTCAAAATCATTAGCCATCAGGGAAATTCAAATCAAAACCACACTGAGATACCACCTTACGCCAGTTAGAATGGCAAAAATTGACAAGGCAGGAAACAACAATTGTTGGAGAGGATGTGGAGAAAGGGGATCCCTCCTACATTGTTGGTGGGAATGCAAGTCGATCCAGCCACTCTGGAAAACAGTGTGGAGGTCCCTTAAGAAGTTAAGAATTGAGCTACCCTATGATCCAGCAATTGCACTACTGTGTATTTACCCCAAAGATACAGACATAGGGAAGAGAAGGGCCTTATGCACCCCAGTGTTCATAGCAGCATTGTCCACAATAGCTAAATTGTGGAAGGAGCCGAGATGCCCTTCAACAGACGACTGGATTAAGAAGATGCGGTCCATATATACAATGGAATATTACTCAGCCATTAAAAAGAATGATTTCTCAACATTTGCTGCAACATAGACGGGACTGGAGGAGATAATGCTAAGAGAAATAAGTCAAACAGAGAAAGACAATTATCATACGGTTTCACTCATTTATATGGAACATAAGAAGTAGGAAGATCAGTAGGAGAAGAAAGGGGAGAAGAAAGGGGGGGGTTAAACAGAAGGGGGAATAAACCACGAGAGACTATGGACTCTGGGAAACAAACTGAGGGCTTCAGAGGGGAGAGGGGTGGGGGAATGGGATAGGCTGGTGATGGGTAGTAAGGAGGGCACGTACTGCATGGCGCACTGGGTGTTATACGCAAGTAATGAATCATGGAACTTTACATCAAAAACTAGGGATGTACTGTATGGTGACTAACATAATATAATAAAAAAAATATTTAAAAAATGCAGAAACAAACAAACAAAAAAGAAGCACAGGTAATAACCTGGACTTGTGATTGGCATCTAAAGTGGGGGAAGGCAGTCTCAAAGGACTGAATCTTTTGCCCATGGAATCTGATGTTATCTCCAAGTCGATCGTAAGACTCAGGTGGATTGAGTTAATTGTAGGACATCCAGCTGGCTATATATATATATATATATATATATATATATATATATATATATATATTCCAGTCATTTATTTAGCTAGAACATGGGGATTAGAGCTGAGGCATAGTCCCCAAATTATCAATTTTAATAGAGAATAGAAGCTATAATATTTTGAAGTCATTGTCAGGGTTGAGGGTACTGGAGGTTAATTATATTTCTAGGGAGAGGTCTGTCATCCCAGCTAAATCCTGAGAGCAAGTTCCTGGATGGGAGAGTAGCAAGTGAGAGGACCCGCATCCAACACCAGGACCCAGGCCCTGGGTCCCCCTGTGGTGCCCATAGGAGGCTGGGTATATGGCAGCCCTGAAATGCGCAGGGCTGAGATTTTCAGAGGTGGAATGAGTGGGACCATCTGTGGGAAACAGGCTAGCAGAAATGGGAGAGGAAGCAAGGGAAGAGCTGCATGATGACATGAGCAAGGCCGCAATGTCATTCTAGTGAGATTGCTGGCATGTCTATTTGAGGATTTTAAAAAGTGTATGTGTGTGTATGCACGTGTGCACATGCGTGTGTGTGTGTACATATATATATATGTGCGATAATATAATATTTTGGAGGCAAGTATTCTTTTTATAAGATTTTATTTATTTATTTGAGAGAGAGAGCACAAGCAGTGGGGAGAGGAGAAGCAGACTCTCGCTCCCCCCTGAGCAGGCAGCCTGACACAGGGCTCCATCCCAGGACCCTGGGATCATGACCTGAGCCAAACGCAGACGCTTAACCGACTGAGCCACCCGGGTGCTTTGGATGCAAGTATTCTTCACCATACAGTTTTCTATTGACCTAGCTTCCTTCATTTTCTGTCCTTTCCCCACTTTGGCACATGTTTTGATTGATGTCCTGGTTGTTTCTCTTGTATGTGGAGCTTGCTAAGTATTCACCAAGGTTTCCAACCAATAGCAACAACTCTGTGTTCCACGCATTAGTAGTTGTAAATTCAGTTTCACGCTTATGCTGGTTCCTAGACTCCCAGGAAATTAAGGTATTTCTGTTTTGGTAGAATAGTTTTACATTCAAAAATATTTTCTTTACACATTTCCATTTTGCTCATTAAGGTCCAAGGGACTGGAAGGCTTTTATTTATTTATTTATTTTACCAGGTTTACATCTGCATCTCATGTGTCAGTCCCTTCCTCGTATTTCCTACGTGATGTGTCTCTACAGCTGAGAGCAGAAAAGTGTCATTCAGGGAGAATGAACCTTACTTTCCCCCTGATCTTCATAGTGAGTGAACTCTTCTTGTGTTCAGAAGTCGGCCTCTGGAAGTGTTCTTTTAACCCGTTACTCCACCAAAGATAGGGCTTTTGTCCTGTCTCCTGCTTCTCTGGGTTTACAAACCACTCCCTAGAAGTAGAATTAACTTCTAGTACCTTTAGTCCTGACTGTGTCTTGAAAAATGTGTGGCTTCTGTTTTCTAGTAAAAATTGATGGTCTTTCTCCTCCATCCAGGTATTGCCTGTCTGAGAAGAGAGGTGAATTCTGGGTTCACTGCTCATTGATGTCCCTCGAGAGGTGCCGGCAGAGTGAGCTATCTTTTCCTGGATGGTGGCAAGAAGAGCGAATTTTCCACGCTGCAGCCATTTTTTTCCCCTAGGTTCTATGAATATCTGAAGTCAAATTCATTTTGGCAATTTAAAGATTAATTTTCTTTGAAAAACTCTTATCTTCTACTTGACAAATTAATGTTTGAGTCATAAATATATTGGTCTTATTCCATAAAATTCATTACTCTGCTATTATGTTAACAGAACCCTTGCTCTGACACATGCTACAAATCTTCTTACATTAACTAATAATGAACGGTACAAACAAATCACATTCCTCTAATTATTAGCTTTTATTTCCCCCACTGACCAGAGGAGAAATGTTTCAGTCTACTTTACCCCAAATGTAATAACATATTAAATAACACATATTATTACATCAGTTTCGTCTATCCTTTTGAATAATCTCTGATAGTGGTGGCCAAATCCCTCCTCCCCATTCTTTTCCAAATGTGAAGATCTTATTACATTCTTTCAAGTTTTCTTTTTCCAGATTCAACATTCTGAGTCAACTGTTCCTCAGACTCTATCATCTTGGCCATCTTCCTCCTTCAATTCCAGTAACTCAAGGACCCTTGTGACACGTGGCAACGGGACACCACATATGTGTCTAATCAATGGGACTAAGGCTTCTTTTGTTCTGAACACTCCCCTTCATTGTGGCAACCTAATTGTGCCCCTTTTTGGGGCACTGACATCGATTTTTTGAATCACTGAATTCGCACCTACTAGAAATTATAAGTCATTTGCACTTGAATTTCTACTGTTAAGTCAGACATCACCAATGCTAAGCACCTGTAAATCTAAAGTACGTTTAACAAGCTCACTTTCAGGACCTTACCTTTACGTGCGCTTAACCACCTTATTTTAACCTGTCGGTGACTTCATGAATCCTGATTCTGTTATGAAGTGTGACAGCAAGAACTCTTTGTTTAATTTCATGCAAAAATTAGAATACTATTCTTTTATATCTTCATCAAAACATTAATTAAAATATTAAAAATGGCACAGGACTAAGTAGAGATTCCCGGGCAAGCTAATAGGTGTTTCCTTTTAGGTTGAAATTATGCATTTTAAAGTTCTCTTTAGTTATGCATCAACAAGTTCCTTAACCAGGTTTGAACACGTCTAATTCTACTGACAGCCAGGGACCACATTTTATCAGGTGAAATAAAAAGATATTTTGGTTTAGCATGCATAATATTAAAACATTTTTTTAGATAGCATTAAGTGGGTTTGTATTCTCCATTTAGCCATAATTCCCTCCTTCTGCTCTTAGACTAGTTTAATAACATATGCTATGTACCTACGTGGACTCTTCAGACGTTCGAGTTGGCCAGCCCTATCTGAGTCATTCCACTTAGGATACAGAAACCTTACGAGAATATCACTCCTACCCTAAAAACGAGGAGAAAAGCCAGATAATCTACAAAATCATAAATTTCCTGGAATCCATGGAAGAGCCAAGGTCACATGACAAGCAGGTCTACTGAATATCAAAAGGTGACAGACCCTCTGAGGAGAGATGGGACACATAAGGGGCCTCATCTTTGTCAAAATAGAGGAGAAAGAGGCAGCTGCCATAGAAGTGGCTAAAAAGTAAACAGCCAAACTTGAACAAATCCTTAAAGGTCAAGTGTGGGATAGCAAGACAATTTAGAATCTGCTGGAGCCCCAGACTCAAAGAGAATGGCGCTAAATCTCATGATCTTTTCTAAGCCTCCACTTGGTGTTCATAAGACAGAATGGGGACAGGACAGGATCAGAGAGATTCCTCCTCCTTGGTAATGAAAATAGGTTCACAACTTCTCTCATTTAAAGCAAAAGCCATCTGTGCTTGAGGGACAGGCAGGGAAACCCATCTGGCTCAGGGGCCTAAAATGATGGAAAGCAGAGGTCTACTAACATTGATAAGGGGCAGAAAACTGTCCATGCACGACCCTTCATAGATACAAGGCAGAGTTTGACTGCCATGATGGGGCAGAGGGTGGGGTAAGAGGAGATAGAGGGAGCGCTGAGATAGCCCCATCCCAGAGGCCAGACCGAGAGTCCTTCCTAGGTTTGAGGCTATACCACGAGGACAGGGAACCCCTTCCTCTGCCCCACAAGGGCTTGTCTTAAGTCTCTCAACAATTTGATGAGGAGGTATTATCGTCCCTTTTTTACAGATGATCCTGTTGGGAGTGAGGCAATGTGCTTTGCCCAACATCGCTAACTTAGAGTAAAGCAAACAAAAGATTTAAACCTTTGTTTAAACCATTGACTCCTAGTCAAGGAGCGTTTGCACCACACTGCACTATATTAGAAAGCTGAAGGGAACCTTCTAAAACAACAAGACCATCACTAACATTTATCCAATGAGCTCCGTATTTCCAGATATGTTTAATTTCATGTGATTCTCCCAAATGCCCTTTTTAGTAATAGTATTATCATTATTCCAAGTTTACTGATTGAACTGGCGTTTTAAGTAACTAAAGTAACGTTCGGTCTTCTCCCTAGTTTCTGTTACCTCTTGTTCTCTAGATCCATTTTTGGGGTGGGGGGAGGGGGGACGTGTTTTGTTCTTTGGTCCTCACTCTTCTGACTTGTGTTGTTGACCCCTTGTACTCTGAATCTTGTTTTCCTGGAGTGGTGGTACAAGCCTGTTTTTTCTATGTTTGATTCTTATCCTTTTGAAACTACAGTACCTAGGATCTCCTTTCCGACTCAGCTTATTTTTCTGAACTTGACAGAGTTTGGCAGTTCACAGACCGTAATGTGCATGGTTTGTGATTCTCTAATCCAGTCTTGAGGAACTATAGCCACAGTTTTAACACCTCTTGGCCAGACTTAAAGTCTTGATGTCTAAGTTCTCACTGGCATTATCTCTTTCAAGTTCCTGCAGGATCAAAGCACATGGTGCTTAAGAAACAGGCAGATGTAGGCTTCGCTCCTGATTCTGCTTTTTCTAGTCTGATGACACTGAGCAAATTACTTTCTCTGCATCTCAGTTTATACTTTTGGCAAATGGAGATAACACTATCCACCTCATATGGTTGTTATTAGGACTGAATGAACAAAGTTTGTGAAGTGTTTAGGACAGTGTTATACGGGGAATGCTCAAGGAGTAATGATCACTACTATCGTTTCTATTACTATGATTATTATGGTTTAGAAGGAGTTTGGCGAGATCTAAATTGATATCTTTATTTTTTTTAGTACGATAGGTTAATCGTCAGGTCAAACCAGTCAAAATCATCTATCTACACAATAGTTTCCTGACAAACGAAGCTCACTTTTCATATATCCATGTTTTCATTTGAGTTCTGTTGATTGACTGCTTAGCAAAGACCCTGGGGAGAGGGGTGGAAGGAAGAGGGATTTAATTACCAGATAAGGGGCCATTAGGATTCTTACAAATTTTAAATTATATAATCCTTTACGTTGCCACCGTTCAACATTTTATTATGTTCATTCTTCCCCCCATGCTCAACGTGGGGCTTCATTATATGACCTTAATATCAAGGGTCACATGCTCTACGGGCTAAGCCAGCCAGGCACCCTCTCACTCTTCCTTTTTTATTTATTTATTTTATTTATTCTATGTTTTTTTAAAGGATTTTATTTATTTATTTATTATTTGCGAGAGAGAGCGCAGGGGAAGGGGCAGAGGGGGACGGAGAGGGACAAGCAGACTCTGCCTGAGCCCAGAGTCCAATGCTGGGCTGATCCCACTCCCCCGAGACCATGACTGGAGCTGAAATCAAGAGCTGGATGCTGAACCAGCAGAGCCATCCAGGGGCCCTGACACTCTTCCTTTTTCAAAGCAATTATGAGTGTTATAAATATTGTTATTATTTTCTTATAAAAGAAAATTTTGTACGTAGTACAAATAGATGTTTTGTAATTTCAATGTATAGTTAATTATAAAAATGTTAATCGATTGATACCATGTTATTGTTCAAACGTAGAGAGTGGTGAGAATATTTTAACTGAGATATAACATAGGTTTTCTGGGCCTGGCATCCCGTTTCATTGCTTAATTAATAGTATAATTTTTTCCCTTAATTTTAAAAATATGCCTTTAACTGTTGTTTCAGGCTGGAAGACCTTTGGGTAAAACCCTAATTGCTGTCAAGGAAAACACAATTTTCCGGCCAACTTAATATAACCACACAGTTCTACATTCATGTAAGATGTGTACAAAAGCAGAACTGTCCTGTAATATTGAGAAGGAAAGTTTTGGTCAAGCTGGTGCCTCTGGATTTTGACTGTAGGTGCATAAACATTGACAGTTTGTGCCTAATGACCAGGAAAACAGCTACTCGCAGCAAAAGTTCAGGATTAGTGTTGTTCACTTACTGGCCTAGAAGAACGACTTACTATAATTCTCTCAGTGATTTGAATTGGGAGGTCCCAGAGCCAGCTGGGGCAGAAGGGGCAAGCGACTAAGCACACGAGCTCTCCTGCTCACTTGTGCCCCATCTTCCTTAAAATAAGTAGGGGCTAGACTTGCAGGCTATACTTAGGGATACATCTGAAAAGGTAATTATCTATGAAAAGGCTGATGTCTTGATTCTCATGTAGCAAGGTACACATGACTGACTGCAGATTATTTCCCAAGGGGAGATTTTGGATTGGAGTATGGATTAAAGAGGCTGGCACAGGCTTACCCTTCACCTAGAAGGAAGGGGTGGTAGTAGAAGGAAGAGCAAACAAAAGGGAAATGAGAGGTGGTGAAGAAAAACAAACCTATTTTAGGATTTTACCTTAGGTTGGTCCTTTTTTTTTTTTTTAAAGATGTTATTGATTCATTTGAGAGAGAGAGAGAAAGCACAGAGGAAGAGGGAAAAGCAGAAACCCCACTGAGCCAGGAGCCCAAAGTGGGGCTCCATTCCAGGACGCTGGGATCATGACCTGAGCTGAAGGCAGACGCTTAACCATCTGAACCCCTCAGGTGCCCCTTGAGTTGGTCCTTTGTATGATGAAGAGTCTTCCATCATCAGATTCAGGTTAGAAGTATTGAGTTTTCAGAAATCACAGAGATACATGAATTAGTACATTTTCACAATTTTCTGTTTATAACATATAGGAAGCTTCTATTTTAAAGATTGATGTTAGAAATTTTTTAAAAAAGAAAGTGAGTTATGGTCTGCTAAGAAGTATGACTTTTATATATTGACTAGTATATATTTTTACAAGTTCTATATCTAGAAGTATGTAGTAATGTAGATAAAAACATCTAACCTGGGTCAAAAATTCTTTTTTATGCATGTTTTTCCCTCTTATTACCAAATATACACTTAAAGTTCACAATTTTTCATTATCTGCTTTAGTTGTAATAAAAAGTGATGAGGCAGGTAGAAGAGACATTATTAGCCTTATTTTCCACAGTGAGGAAACTGGGTTAAACAAGCCTAATGATTCTGTTAAGTAACATATAACCAGCATGTGTTAGGATTAGGCATAAAGCCCTCATCTATTGTCTACCGCCTTTTTTTTTTTTTCATTTAAATTCAAGTTAGTTAACATACGGTGTACTATTAGTTTCAGGGTAGAGTTTAGTCATTCATCAATTGCTTATAACACCCAGTGCTCATTACACCAAGGGCCCTCCTTAATGCCCATCACCCAGTTCCCCCATCCCCACACCTACCTCTCCTCCATCAGCCCTCAGTTTATTCCCTATACTTAAGAGTCTCTTCTCTTATGGTTGTCCTCCCTTTCTGTTGTTATCCTTTTTGTTTTCCTTCCCTTCTCCTATGTTCATCTGTTTTGTTTCTTAAATTCCACATGAGTGAAATCAGATGGTATTTGTCTTTCTCTGTATCATCTACTTCTTAAGATTAGATTAAACCCAGATGAATTTCTACTATGCCACATGGACTGTAGCAAAATGAAATGTGTAATACATGTTTATATTAGTTTAATTACATTTGAGATTACAAGGCACAAGATGTTTAGAGAGTAATAGAAATTTTCTTTCCTTCCTTGTCAAATTCTTGGATGTTATCGGCATTTGACCACATTTATTTCACAACCCAGAGCTGTGGTTACAATGAGACTTAAGAATTAAATCAGTTATCCAAAAAATAAAGTTCAAGCTCTAAATATGCTCACTTCAAATATATGTTATCTATGCGTATGAATGAAGAGTCAAGATGTGGGCCTAAAATACCAAATAGTTATTTTATTTTATTCTATGACCGTTTACCCGTCTAATAGCTCAAGTGTAATCCTCTCCTTTTTTGCCCATTCTCATACGCTCATTCTGTCTGACTGGAGTATCTCTTCCTTCATCTTTTCTTGTTTTGATTTGCATCTTATATAATCCTCTCCCTATTCTGAACAGAATGGCTGCTGACAGCTGGTTTTATGGATATAAGTATTAGCTTCATATATCTTTCCTCTTTGAGCATGATAAAAATCAGAGTATTAAGGGGCACCTGGGTGGCTCAGTCATTTAATGTCTGACTCTTGATTTTGGCTCAGGTCATGATCTCAGGGTGGTGAGATCAAGCCCTGAATCAGGCTCCGCACTCAGTGGGGAATCTGCTTGAGATTCTCTCTCCCTCTCCCTCTGCACCGCCCCCCCCCCGCCCCCACACGCTCTCTCTAAAATAAATAAATAAATCTTTTAAAAAATCAGTTTAGAAGTTTCATTGGGTCTAACTGACAATCTACTCCAGGAATCCCTTTTTCGTTGTCCCTGTCAAGTGGTGTTATTCCCATGTTTATTTTTTTATTTTTATAAAGATTTTATTTATTTATTCGACAGAGATAGAGACAGCCAGCGAGAGAGGGAACACAAGCAGGGGGAGTGGGAGAGGAAGAAGCAGGCTCATAGTGGCAGAGCCTGATGTGGGGCTCGATCCCAGAACGCCGGGATCACGCCCTGAGCCGAAGGCAGACGCTTAACTGCTGTGCCACCCAGGCGCCCCTATTCCCATGTTTAAACACAGTCTGTGATGAGAAGCTTACTGCAGCAGCCCTTTTCAAATTTGAACTTGACTCTTAGCATTTGCATTTGTTGAAACAAAATTTTTCTCCCTGTCTCCTCACCCTTTGTTCATAGTCCTACCCTTAGGATAACATGTTAAGTCTTTTTCTTTTCCCACCTGCTATACCTCTGCATATTTGTACCTAGATGTCGTACACACCTTCTCTGCTTCAAACCCAACAGCACTCATTATGTCAACCACTGATCGTACAGCTCAGCCCTAAGTCCCTTTCCTTTTCATATTTATTCTCCTTCAGACATAATGCCTCTGATATCCAGAGCCTGTTTTTAGGCTATAAGAGCCATAAAATGAGCTGGAACAGAGACAACCATTCTGATTTAAGGGACACGTACATCTGAGCTTTCTAAGGAGGAGAGGTGGGTTACATGGGATTATGACATGAGGAGAGGTCAAAGGAAGGGGTCTGCTTTTCTAGTTTTGACCCTCTTTGGCTCTCATGACTGGGGCACAAGAAGACATAGAGAAGGATACTGAAAACAAGCTCCAGTTAAACTTAGAGAGTTATGGATGGGGTGAAGGTGACTTACATTTCTTGCCCTCTCATGAAGGAGTAAGCTTTCCAATCCACCCTTCCCCAAAAGTCACATGCCCGGTAAAACATCAGCCAATGACGAATTACGCCGGCAGCATCACCACCAAATGGGGAGCAGCCACAGGCTCCATTCTCCTGCATCCACCCATCTCTTGGATTATTTTGCATTTCATTTGGTATTGAAGACAGGAAGAAGGCATTTTGCTAATTCTCTTTGAAAGCCCAGATTTATGTGTACCAGGATTAGCATAGTTCTCTGTTAGATAAACTAGCTATACTGTAGGGAAGATCTTTCATGAAAGATCTTGGAAAACTGGAGGCTTAAAAATGTGGATACTGAAAAAACTTTGAAGTATACATAGGGCTAATTCTAGAGCTTGAATTTCTAAATACCTAGCTGATCCCGTCAAGATCTTATTTAGCCTCTGAAGTCATATCTGTTTGTTTTTAATATGAAGGTAATAAATCATGTCATTTTTAACATTGTAAGGTATGTGTACACTAGGCAGACACAGAGCTGAATTATGACTTTGAAGCTTTTCAGCTGCAACATTTAGAAACCAGTTCAGCTTGTGGAAAACCATGGACATATTTTGGTTTGGCTCAGAGCCCTCTTTTCATCTTTCAGGTCACTGAGTGCAAAGGGGAAAAAAAAAAAAAAAAACAAACCCCAAGCTGTAAATATTTTTGAAGTACAGGTTTATTTTTCCCTCTTGCAAAACTAAAATTAATTATTTGATTTTGCCCAAGGGATCTAGTTTGTTCCAAGACAGGAGACTGAATCTTTATCACTGAAAAATGCTGTTTAGACTGGTTTCAAACATGGGACTTGTTGATTCCCAAGGAAGTCTTATCAGAAACCGAAAGATGACTGCAAAGAGGCTTTTCAGTCTCAACATTTCTTCCTGCATTAAGGTTGGATCTTCTCTTTTCATGCCATTGAAAGTCTGGTCAGTTTGCAAATGTTGTCTATCCCTCATTTTGCTTTTGCAAAAAGTCTCCTTAAGCTTCTCACCTGTAGTGAATGAGGGACCATTAAGATAGTGAAAATTGACTGTTAGTGCTGGTTTTGCTTTTATCTTACTTATGACTTTAACCTCGTAGTGTTTTAGTTTTCACATCTCTTGATTATGGGTAATAATAACCGCTTTGCCTACAACCTACAGATGCTGTTGATACCGGTGGAAATGATATATACGTACGAAAGCATTTAAAATAAGTTCATTTATAAAAATGGAAAATTAATACCATAGATCCAGAGGTCCTTGGGTAGAAGTAAGGGCAGAACTTATATGGAGAAGAGCTTGAATTGTGTTTGTGCTGAACGGGGAGAGAGGAGGGTTATCAGCCCTGAAATTGCTTCTTTTTTCTCATGGCATACATGTAGGCAGGCACATGCAAATACCATTTCTAGTTAGGTCTGCACCCACAGCTGACATTCTAGTGATTAGACCTGGTATGTTTCTCTTTCAAATCAATCCTGACTTCTTATATATACCGGGAAAAGGTAGGGGCTCTAGAAACAAGTAATTCCCAGGGGACCAGATAAGCTTCAGGTTCCCCCTCATCTAAAGAATTCCTCAGAGACCAGGTTAGTCTGGGCCTCTTTCTTCCTTACTCTTGACTGACAGCTTGAGAAACCTGCCTAGCTGTTCAGCTGGCAAAGAAGAGCCTCTTTACTCATCCATAGACTAGGTTGCTGCTTTGTCATATGGTTTGAGATGTACTCTGGGAGCCATGCAGCAAAACGTCTTGTTCAGGAGCTTGTCTTGCTGCCTTTAAGGTCACTATTTGAGACTCCTTTTTTGTGTGTGTGTCAACATAGTCCTCTCCAAATTCTATTTTTAAAATGCAGACATCTCCTTGGAGAGACAAAGGCAAACTTGTTTGGGTCAGTAGTGGGAAGGGAGTAGATAGAAAAAGAGACACTGGAAAGGAAAAGTGTGGATGCTTAAGACAATATTTTCCTTCTTTGTCACAGTTCTAGCTCAGAATGACCTGGGCTCGGGTCTTCCTATGCCAAAGCACATGTTAGTACCTGCCCAACATGGACTCAGATCTCTGGGGTGGGGAGGAGTGAGTAAGACCTGGCCTGTGAAATCCTCTAAATAGCACTTCTTCTGGGAGACTTCATCTGACTCACGTAAACTTTTAATGACCTTTCTTTGTCTTCTGCCCTTTTGGCCCAATTAGTGGGTTTGTATTGGATTATATGTTAGCCAATCGTTATGTAGCACCTAGGCATTTTGAACGATAAGGGAATAAAGCAAGCAGGGTCAAGTGACTGACCTCTGACAGCATACGTGATGAATTTATTGGCTCCCTAAATCTGCACTGGGGTCTCCCCGTACAGCAGGCTACATTAACGAGGGTGCAGTGGCACAGCAGGTGATACAATTAGCTTTGAGTGAATTTTAATGCCAAGTCTTCTTTCCTAGTGCTGCGTTCCCTCACCCTTTTTGGCTCTTTCCTTCTGATGAATCTGTTGCTAATCTTTGCTGGTAAAGATATTTTATTCAAAGGCGTAGATGACTTTTTCAACAAATTTTCAGGTGAGTCAGATGTCCAAAAACAACTAATAAAATAAATGACAAAATTATCTCAACTATTGAATTCAACACGATGACAGTTAAAAAACAATAAAATATACTTTGCATTTAGATTATAAAATGTACTCAGAAGGACAGGATGGGGGAAGATATGATTTGCTGGCAATTTATGTCAAAAATACCTGAAGGCTTTAACAGGCCACGAGAAGCAACCATGAGGGAAATAAATGCAGGCTTGGACTTCCAATAAGTGCAACAAGGTTTAGGTCATGAGCAGTCACAATTACTTGCACTCTGAAGCCATCAGACAAATGTTTTGTGCTACATATTGGGTCCTATAGAACAGATACTCATCAACTAGAATATATTCAGGAAAAGATGCTTTGGGGGTGTGTGACATAAGCAAGATGGCGAAGTGGGAAGTCTTGGACATGCCTTCTCCCCATAAACACCAATTCAGCAAGAATTTACAAATTTCCTTTGTGAGTAACCCAGAAACTAATTGGAAGGCTGCTGTGTCCAGAGCAAACACAAAACCAGACTCACTGAAGCTGATAGAGAAACTTTGGAGCCCCTCACACTGGAGTCCCTGTCCCCAGCACAGCCATATGATCGGGAAGACACTCTTTAGCTCCTAGTTTCTCCGTGGGGAAGGAAGATCTTGGTTTGTACACCTAGCATCCCAACTTTTTTGAGGGGGCTATCCAGAAGACTGGCTTCTGTCCTACTAGTCTTGCAACTCTGACAGGTTTGGAACAGCCTAGTCATGTGGAGAAAAATGGAGATGGCAGCTTGGACTGGTAAATGCAATAGATCCTTCTCCCTGTTCAGCATAGAATGATTAGGATCTGGGCAAACACCAGCTCTCAGCTATACCTTGGGGAGGGAAGAAGTTGATCCATGTGTCCAGTGCCCCAACTTTCCTAGGGCTGACCAAAGAATTAACATCTGTCAGTCATGCCAATCTTGGAAGTCTAATGGGTCTGATGCAGTCTAGCTGCTGGGAAAGGATGGAGATGGTGGATTAGGTGTGTAGGTGCCATAGATCCTCTCCCCTGGTTAGCACAGGATAAGCAGATGAAAAACATCCCAGCTCTCAGCTTCCCCCAGGATAAGAAAAGAGTTGATCCATGCATCTGGCATCCCAACCTCTCTGGGGTTTCCCCAAGAACTGGCAACTGTTTTGACAGTCTTGGAGCTTTCATAAGTCCAGCAGTGTCTAACCAATGGGGAGGAATGGAAATAATGGTTTAGACTGGCAGTCACCATAGTTACACCTCCTTCTGCTTCCCCAACTCACCACAGAGCAAGAGGACAAAAGCCACAGTGACCTGCTTTTACCTGAGGAGGAAAATAATTAATAGAGGCCCCCCAAATCTCTGGCTGGGCTGATAGATAAAGCTGTTCTTCTGTATGAGGCCTGTCTTTGAAGACAGGTGCTTGCTTTGTCTAATGTGCAGACACCAACAGAGCACCAAAGAAAATGAATCAGACAAAGTTGTTCTAAACAAAGAAACAAGATAAATCTTCAGAAACCAACCCTAATGAAATGGAATTATATGTTTTACCTGAGAGAGAGTTCAGAATAACTGTCATAAAGATGTTCATTGAGGTCAGGAGAACAATGCATGAACAAAGATAATAGCAACAAAGAGATAGAAAGTATGAAAAAGTACCAAAGCAGAAATCATGAAGGTGAAGAACACAATTGAACTGAAAAATTCTCTAGAGGGGTTCAATAATAGACTAGATCAAGTGGAAGAAAAGATCAGCAAACTTGAAGACAGGTCATTGGAAATAATTCAGCCAGAGAAGCAAAAAGAATGAAAAAAAGTAAAGAAAGCTTTAGGGAACTAATTGAACATCAAGACCAATACACATTATTGGAATCCCAGGGGAAGAAGAGAAAAAAAGGACCTGAAAGTTTATTTGAGGAAATAATGGCCGAAAACTTTCCAAATCTGGGGAAGGAAATGGGCATTCAGATTCAAGAAGCCCAGCAAAAACCTAAGTGAGATGAACCTCAAAAAAGTCTATAGGGGCGCCTGGGTGGCACAGCAGTTAAGCGTCTGCCTTCGGCTCAGGGCGTGATCCCCGCGTTATGGGATCGAGCACCACATCAGGCTCCTCCGCTATGAGCCTGCTTCTTCCTCTCCCACTCCCCCTGCTTGTGTTCCCTCTCTCGCTGGCTGTCTCTATCTCTGTCAAATAAATAAATAAAATCTTAAAAAAAAAAGTCTATAGATCTTCCTCAACTTATGATGGAGTTATGCTTTAATAAATGCATCATAAGTTGAAAATGCATTTAATACACTTAACCTATTGAACATCACAGTTTAGCATGGCCTCCTTAAACATGTTCAGAACAGTTACATTGACTTACAGTTGGGCAAAATCATCTAACACAAGGTGTAACAAGTATTGACGATCTCACTTTAATTTATTGAAATTTACTGTAATTTGTTGAATATGTACGGACAATGAAAAAAGAACGGTTGTATGGGTACAGAATGGTTGTAAATATACTCTAGTGATTGTGTGGCTGACTGGGAGCTGTGATTTGCCATTGCTGCCCTGCATTGTGAGAGAGTATCATACTACATATTGCTAGCCTGAGAAAAGATTAAAATTCAAAATTCAAAGTGCAATTTCTACTGAATGTATTGCCTTCGCACCATTATAAAGTCAAAAATTATAAGCGAACCATCATAAGTTGAGGGCTGCCTGTATTCTGAGACACATTTATAATCGAATTGTCAAAAGTCAAAGACAAGGAGGGAATCTGAAAGCAGCAAGAGAAAAGATTTTCCGTCACATACAAGGGAGCCCCCATAAGGGGATTTTTCAGCAGAAACCTTGCAAGTCAGGAGGGAGTGGGAAGATATATTCAAAGTGCTAAAGGGAAAAACCTGCCAACTAAGAATAACATATCTGGCAAAATTATCCTCTGAAAATGAAGGAGAGAAAAATATTTTCTGAGACCAAAAAATATACACCCTCCCGACAGCACACATGTGCGCGCACACACACATCACGGAGTTCATCACCACTAGACTTGTCTTATCAGAAATACTAGAGAGTTTTCAAGTTGAAATAAAAGAATGTTAAATAGCAACATACTGGCATAAGAAAGTATGAAATTCATTGGTAAAAGTAAATATATAGACAAATACAAAATACTGTATTACTGTATTCTGGTTGGTAAATCACTTTTAATTCTAGTTTAAAAGTTTAAAAGGAAAAAAGTATTAAGAATAACTAAATAAAAACATGTTAGAAGATACACAATATGAACAGATGCAAATCGTGCCAACAATAACATGAAAGGTGTGGGGGGAGAAGTTATAGTGTGGGGTTTTTGTATGTGATTGAATTTAAGTTGTTACCAGCTTAAAATAGACTATTATAAAGATAAGATATTTTATGTAAGCTCCAAGGTAGCCAAAACAAACAAACAAAATATATATATTTAATATATATCTTTTTATATATCTTTAATGTATATCTTTATATATATATTACACAAAAGAAGAATAGAAAAGAATCAAAGCATACCAAGATAAAAATACATAAATAAACATATACATATAAAATATATATTAGATACATATGATATATATATCAACAAAACACAAAAGAAGACAGCAAGAGAGGAAAAGACAGACAAAAGAACTACAAAACTAACAGAAAATACCTTAAAAATGACAATAATAAATCCTTCCCTATCAATAATTACTTTAAATTAAATGGATTAAACACACTGTCTTAATCTGTTTGGGCTGTATTCTGCTATAACTAAATATCTCAGAATGGATATCCATTTTAATTTCACAGAAACTTATTTCTCACAGTTCTGGAGGCTGGGAAGTCTGAGATCAAAATGCCAGCATGGTCACATTCTTGTGAAGTTTTTGTCCTGACTCATAGCCAGCATTTTCTTGTTGTGTCCTCATACAGCAAGAGGCTAAAGATCTCTTTGGAACCTCTTTTATAAGGCACTAATCCCATTCATGAAGGCTCCACTGTTATGATTTATGCATTTCTCAAAGGTCCACCTACTAATACCATCACCTTCGGGATTTTGACATATGAATCTGGGGGGGGGGGCACATTCAGATGATAGTATTCCCAAATCAAAAGACATGGAGTGACTGAATGGATTAAAATATCCCAACTATATCCTATCTGTAAGAAACTCCCTTCAGATTTAAAGACATACATAGGCTGAAAGTGAAGGGATGGAAAAATGATAATCCATGCAGATAGTAACCAAAAGAGAGCAGGAGTGTCTATACTTATATCAAACAAACAGACTTTAGGTCAAAAACTGTCAAAAGAGGTGAAGAAGGTCATTACATAATGACAAAAGGGCCAATTCAACAGGAAGATAAAACAATTGCAAATATATATGAACCTAACATCAAAACACCTAAATTTATAAAGCAAACGTTGACAGAATTGAAAGAGGAAATAGGTAGCAATACAATAATAATAAGAGACTTGAATACTCCACTTCAATAATGGGTAGAGCATCCAGACAAAAGATTAATAAAGAAGCAGAGGACTTGAATAATGCTAGAGACCAATTGGACCTAATACATTTATACAGAATATTCCACCCAATAGTAGCAGAATACACGTCCTTCTCAAGCATACATGGATCTTTCTCTGAGATATTAAGTCATAAAACATATTAGGTCATAAAACAAGTCTTAACAAATTTAAGAATTGACCGGTGAATGGATGAAGAAAATGTGGTATATACATACAATGGAATACTTTTCGACCTTAAAAAGGAAGGAAATTCTGCAATGTGAAACATGGATGAATCTTGTGACATTACGCTAAGTGAAATAAGCCAGTCACAGAAAGAAAAATATTGCATTATTCCACTTCTATAAGGTACCTGAAATTAGTCAAATTCATGTGACCGAAGAGTGGATAATTGTTGCCAGGGGTTGCGCCGGAGGGGGGGGGGGGGCTGGTGGTGGTGGTGGTGTTTCGAGGAATTATAAATCCAGGGTATAAAGTTCCAATTAGGGGCGCCTGGGTGGCACAGCGGTTAAGCGTCTGCCTTCGGCTCAGGGCGTGATCCCGGCGTTATGGGATCGAGCCCCACATCAGGCTCTTCTGCTATGAGCCTGCTTCTTTCTCTCCCACTCCTCCTGCTTGTGTTCCCTCTCTCGCTGGCTGTCTCTATCTCTGTCAAATAAATAAATACAATCTTTAAAAAAAAATAAAGTTCCAATTAAACAAGATGAACAAGTTCTAGAGGTCTCCTCTACGACTTTGTACCTACAGATGACAACAATACACTTAAAAAAATTAAGAGAGTAGATCTTACGTTAAGTGTGCTTACCACAGTAAAATAAAATAATAAGAAAGAAATTGTATGGCCTTTCTGTCCTCGAATCATGGCAAAAGGAACATAGAGCATTGGGTGATTTTTTGCATGAGTATAGAAAGACTATTTCAGTTGATGAATGAAAAATACCCCCATTCCTGAGAGTTGTGAGCTCCTGCTTACCATGTATTTCTCAGACCATGGCTGATATACCAGGTTACCATGCTCATGATCAGAAAATAAGTTTATTTTACAAATGAATGGAGTTTGTGTTTCTGTTTTCTAAAAAAGAGAAAGAGAGTGAAAAAGAAAAGATGCATGGGAGTGTGAATGTGTCTGAGAAGCATATCAAATGTAGAAGTTCGAAAAGAAAAAAAGAGAAATGAGGCATTGAATATATGCACTGTTTCATTCTAGAGAGAAGAATTAATGCCAAAATGTTTAAATTGATTCAATATAAGAAAAATTATTTTTTAAAAGATTTTTAAAATTTATTTACTTTAGAGAAAGAGAGAGAGAGAAAGAGAGAGAGAGCCAACGTGGGGAGGACCAGAGGGAGAGGTCCAAGCAGATTCTGTGCTGAACGTGAAGCCCGGCACGAGGCTGATCTCACAATCCTGAGATTGTGATCTGAACTGAAATCAAGGGTCAGAGGCTTAACCGACTGAGCCACCCAGGTGCCCCAATATAAGACAAATTTCTATCCTAACAATCAGTTATCCAAAAATGAGCTCATGTATCATGTGACCTAGAGAATTTTCTAACACTGGAGATTCAAGTGCAAACTGATCATTTTCTACTGTATGGCTGTATCGCGTGGTATAGAGCAGGGATGTGATAATTACTTGTTAAATGCTAAATACATGTTGGGCACGTGATAGAAGGAAAGAGAGAGAGGCTGGGCTTGACAAATAATTCTGAAGTAAGTTGTGCAAGATGGTGACCAATACCCTTTAAAAAGAATATTTTATTGTCAAATTATCTTGTGTTCCCCTGTGTTAAATAGATTCAAACAGATTCCTTTACTGATGGAACACACAGAGGGTTTAATATAGCAAATTTCACATAAATACACATCTCCAAGAATAGATTATGCAAAAATGGTAGAACTTATTCGGGCATAAAACAACTTTTGGCAAGACACTGGCTGGAACATCATTCTTTAGAATACTTATTTGGGAAACACTGGTCTAAATTTGTTCCATTTTACTTCTAATTCTCAATTCCTTTTATGTTTTCAGAGAGATGGGTGCTATTTGTCCTTATGCTTCTACTAAACTTTGTAGTTCTAGCCACCTCTTCCTGGATAGCATGGGTGTATATAGAAATGTATTTACCAGCTTCAGTGAAAAATGTATCTCCTCTTTCTCAGCTCTATGACATCTTCTTTAGTATACTCTCAAGTTTGAGGTCTAATTCACTCCTACGAGTGATTCATAGCGCTTATGATTTTCTTTGAATATTTTTATAATACAAAATCATTATCTTCAGGAACTTTTCCAAGACTTCTTGTAAAAAGGAAAATTCTCTCTCAGAATGTTTAAAAGCTGTATCTAAACATATGCAGATTATTTTCCTATTTTATTACAGGTTTGTGGTCAAAAGGAGTGGTCATTATCCTTAGATAAAATGGGTAGAGACGAATTTTGTGTATTGCTTTCTCCAAAGTAAAGGAGTCAGAGTGTTTCTAGGCAAACACCATAAAAATCTCCTGTATTAACTGGGAAATTCTTGAACAGTACATTTCTTGAACAGTATTTTTCAAAGCTTAACCTCATGTTTTAACAACCCCAGGTGACTTATGTTTCTGGCTTTCTTATTTGTTGGTTAGCCTTCAATGCCTGAATTCAGAGAAATGAGAGATGGAAAATCCCCCAACAGGTCACCCAGTTCATTTCTGTAAAGAAATTCACAGAGGAGCATCATAATGTAGTCCCTAGCATCAACTTACTTAAGGATAACTTGAAGGAGGGGGGTTTACATTTTTACATCAGAAAAAACTGGGGCCAATTTCAATCTTAGGATGAATTTTAAGTCCACTGAAAGATTTCCATATCCTACCTGTGCTGTATTTGTGTGTGTGTATACATGTATCATAAGCTGAGCAATTATGCCGAATGCATTCTGGCTCTTTAACACTGAGCTTGTAAGGGGGAAGGGAAGACAGGAAAGGAGGAATCACAAGACTGAAAGATGCCAGTGTCAGGGAAAAGGGCCTAGGTCTTTATGCCCTTGGAGTGACGAGTTTTGAGATGTGGGCTGTTTCGTGACTTGGAGCAAGTTGCTCTCTTCAGCTAAGGGCAATTTTAGGAGAGGGACTCAGCCTACTGAAAGCTATCAGCTGGTGGCATGGGAGGGATTGAGTGCCCTAGTCCTGAAGGGATCTGAGCTGAGCAAAACACCATAAAATTAATTACAGTCCATGCTTGCACTGTTACATCCACTTGTTTCATACAATATGTTCCAGCAATAGCTTCTCCAGGATTCTGGTTGGTCTCTTCTCCAGGAAAAAATTACAATCTAGTCACCTTTTCCTGGAAGCTGTGGCTGTTTTATAGAAATGTGTTTCCCAGTTTTAGTGTAACAGTGATCTCCTCTCTTAGCTCTATACTTTCTCCTTTGGTATATGCTCGTGTTTGGAATCTAGTTCACTCCTGGAGCAAGTCAGAATACTTATAAAGGTTATTGAAAACCATACGTTACCTTGGAATTAACTTAACCAGAGATGGAAAGGATCTATATTCTAGAAACTCTTGAAAGACATTGAAGAAGACACAAAAAGTTGGAAAAATATTCCATGCTCATGGATCGGAAGAATTAACATAGTTAAAATGTCCATGCTACCCAGAGCGATCTACACTTTCAATGCTATCCCGATCAAAATACCAATGACATTTTTCAAATAACTGGAACATATAGTCCTTAAATTTGTATGGAACCAGAAAAGGCCCCGAATCGCCAAGGAACTGTTGAAAAGGAAAAACAAAGCTGGGGGCATCACAATGCCAGATTTCGAGCTGTACTACAAAGCTGTGATCAGAAAGACAGCATGGTACTGGCACAAAAACAGACACATAGACCAATGGAACAGAAAAGAGAACCCAGAAATGGACCCTCGGCTCTTTGGGCAACTAATCTTTGATAAAGCAGGAAAAAACATCTGGTGGAAAAAAGACAGTCTCTTCAATAAATGGTGCTGGGAAAATTGGACAGCTACATGCAAAAGAATGAAACTTGACCACTCTCTCACACCATACACAAAGATAAACTCCAAATGGATGAAAGACCTCAATGTGAGACAGGAATCCATCAAAATCCTAGAGGAGAACATAGGCAGCAACCTCTATGACATCGGCCAAAGCAACCTTTTTCATGACACATCTCCAAAGGCGAGAGGAACAAAAGATAAAATGAACTTGTGGGACTTCATCAAGATAAAAAGCTTCTGCACAGCCAAGGAAACAGTCAAAAAAACTAAGAGGCAGCCCACGGAATGGGAGAATACATTTGCAAATGATGCTACAGATAAAAGACTGGTATCCAAGATCTACAAAGAACTTCCCAAAATCAATACACAAGAAATAAAAAAACAAATCATAAAATGGGCAGAAGATATGAACAGATGCTTTTCTAATGAGGACATACAAATGGCTAACAGACACATGAAAAAATGTTCAAAATCATTAGCCATCAGGGAAATTCAAATCAAAACCACACTAAGATACCACCTTACACCAGTTAGAATGGCACAACTTGACAAGGCAAGAAACAATTGTTGGAGAGGATGTGGAGAAAGGGGATCCCTCCTACATTGTTGGTGGGAATGCAAGTTGGTACAGCCACTCTGGAAAACAGTGTGGAGGTCCCTTAAGAAGTTAAAAATTGAGCTACCCTATGACCCAGCCATTGCACTACTGGGTATTTACCCCAAAGATACAGACGTAGTGAAGAGAAGGGCCATATGCACCCCAATGTTCATAGCAGCATTGTCCACAATAGCTAAATCGTGGAAGGAGCCGAGATGCCCTTCAACAGATGACTGGATTAAGAAGTTGTGGTCCATATATACAATGGAAAATTACTCAGCTATCAAAAAGAATGAGTTCTCAACATTTGCTGCAACATGGACGGCACTGGAGGAGATAATGCTAAGTGAAATAAGTCAAGCAGAGAAAGACAATTATCATATGATTTCTCTCATCTATGGAACATAAGAACTAGGAAGATCGATAGGGGAAGAAAGGGATAAAGAAAGGGGGAGTAATCAGAAGGGGGAATGAAGCATGAGAGACTATGGACTCTGAGAAACAAACTGAGGGCTTCAGAGGGGAGAGGGGTGGGGGAATGGGATAGGCTGGTGATGGGTAGTAAGGAGGGCACGTATTGCATGGTGCACTGGTTGTTATACGCAACTAATGAATCATCGAACTTTACATCAAAAACCAGGGATGTACTATATGGTGACTAACATAATATAATAAAAAAACATTAAAAAAAAAAAAGAATACTTATAAAGGTTAGCCGGACCAACTACATCCCGTGCTGCGGCGGCTGGTTGTATGGTCACTACTAATACTATTTCCCTCTTCAATTATCCATTCTTGATTACCTTACTCTTAGTTAACACATCTGGTGGTCTAGGTGTGTAATTTACTAAGTGAAATAGCTCTGCATTCCTGAGAGTTGTGAGCTGGGCACCATGCTTTTCTCAGACCATGGTTGATATATTATTTGCCCATTTACTATCACGATTGGGCAGAGAAATGTCAGGATATATTCTGATGGATTACTTAGATATCAAATGTATTTTTCTTCTTAGATTCAGAAGCCCTACCTTCTCCTGATAAACATATTCAATGACCCCCTTTAGAAAAGATGACTCTGTTACTTGTTAACTGTTCTCTTAGCATGAAGAGACTGATGTGACAGCATCCAGAGCTTAAATGGGACTCTTTCAATGTCCTCTGGTAAAATTGTTCTCTCTATACGAATCAGGATTTCCAACTCACAGATACTAGAATGGTAAGGAGGGAAAGTATAAATTCTTCACATGGTTTACAAAATATGATAAATAGGCCACTCCTGCTTCCTTATCTGAGTTCTCAGACCCATGTAGTCTTCTACTGGGGACATGTCACGGTATGATGCTTGGTAGTTTAGGGTGCCTAACACATCGTGGATAAAGATGCCCCATTCTTGCAGAGAAAATGGAGTGGCTTAATATATTCTGCTCTGAATTAAAATCAATTGTCAGGGATTCTTACTAATGGAGTAGGCATAGCAGAAGATATATCCTCTGAGAAGATATACCATCAGAGAGTTAGCAGTGTCTGGGCTCCAGAGGAGGGCCATATAGGATGAAATAGAACTCTAGTTCATGAATAAAAAAACAGAGGCAATCTAGGGGAAAGTTTCAAGTTTCCAAATCAAAATAGGTTCGCTATAGAATTTTCTCTCATTAGAATTCTGTATTATGGCAAAGAACTGGGCTAGAGCATCAGGGTTGAGGACATGAAGGAAAGGCTACAAATGATGGATAATCAAGGTACTTAAGAACTCTGAGGTAGAACAACAGATTACTTGAAGATTTTCCTTATTGAAAAGGTAATCATAGGGATTTAAATAGTGCTTAAATATACTACTAGTACTACCACTTAAATACATAACTTTAACTCCATTCTAACATGGATACTTTTATGACTGCATAAAAATACAGTTGCATGAATTCTAAACCCAGTTGAACACAAAAGCTAAGATAACGAATTTTCCTTAAACAAAAATGAACTTCCCTGGCATAGGATTCTGAAACTACATGTTTCATCAGCACAGGTAGATATGGCATAGGGGAGAATTGAGGAAGAGTGGAATAGGTCCAAGCTGGCCTGTGTTATCAATAGTTTTTGGCTGTAAGTTCTGCTGACTCTTTCAAAGTATAAGTGGGAATCCCCAAAGAAGAATCATCTTGCCATATCTTAATATCCAGAGGGTGGTACTTTTCAATAATAGTAATAGTACAATAGAAAACAACAGTGGTTATAGTTTACATGGCAAAATACTGGAGAAGAGAGAGTTACTGAGAGAGGGATCTCTGAATATCTGGATATGTAGTAGAGAACTGATTGGCACATAAATATAAGAAAATAATGATCCAAGAGGAATAGAGGGAACAGTGGTTGGCACTAACTCAGGGCTGAGATTATTGCCTATTTCTACCACCCAGTCATGGGACATTGGGTACAGTACTCAGAAGGTCTTTCTTCAGTGTGGGGAAAGCAACTGGCCCTAGACTAGATTTTGAGTTGGTCTCATTTTTTTTTTAAAGATTTTATTTATTTATTTGACAGAGAGAGAGAGAGAGAGAGACAGCCAGCGAGAGAGGGAGCACAAGCAGGGGGAGTGGGAGAGAAAGAAGCAGGCTCCCAGCAGAGGAGCCTGATGTGGGGCTCGATCCCAGAATGCCGGGATCACGCCCTGAGCCGAAGGCAGACGCCCAACGACTGAACCACCCAGGTGCCCCGAGTTGGTCTCATTTTAAAAGCAATGTGTAAAACAATGAAGGTTTCCCCAGGTGATTTAACTGTCCCAGAACAAAGCTCAAGAATACTTACAGAAATACAAGAATATCCAGCACACACAAAAATAAAATTTGCAATGTCTGGTGTCAAGTAAAAGATTACCAGGAATTCAAAGAACTAGGAAATTAAGATCCATAATAAGTAGAATAATCAACCAATCAAAACCAATGTGTAAGTGACACAGATACTGGAATTAGCAAACAAGGACATTAAAAAAGTTATCCTAACTGTATCTAAGATGTTAAAAAAGTTGAGACATAGAAAATATGAAAACATCTAAATCAAACTCCTATAGGTGAAAACTATAATGTCTGAAATGAAAAATGCACTGGATAGGATTAACTATAACTATAACTATAACTATAATTATAACTATATCTAATTAAATTAGATATTACTGAAGGTAAGTTAACAAAGTTGTGGACACATTAAAATAAACTGTCAATAATGAAATACACAGAGCAAAAACAACTTACAAAAATGAAAGTAATATCAGGGAACTGTGAGACAACTTCAAGTGCATTTCATTGCAGTCTTCAAAGGAGAAGAGGAGTGAAGGAAGGAAAATATTTGAAGAAATAATGACTGATAATTTCTAAATTTAATGCAATCCAAGAAGCTCAATAAACCTCAAGAACAAGAAAAATAAAGAAAACCACACAAAGGTACTTCATAATCACATTGGTTAAAACCAATAATAAAGAGAAAAACCTTAGAATCTGCAAGACATAAAAGACACAGTACATACCGAAGAATAAAGGTAAGAATGACAACAGATTTATAGCAGAAACAATGTGAACCATAAGAGAGTGGAACACCTTAAAAGAATTTAAACACCTTAAAAGAATTTAAAAAACTGACCACATAGAATTTGCATATTATTTCAAATATGAAGGCAAAATTTCAAAACTGGAAGAATCCAACAGACCTGAACTACAAGTAATGTTAAAGGAAGTACTTCAGGCAGAAGGAAAATGAGGCCAGATGCAAATCTAGATGCATAGAGAAGAATGAGGAGCTGTGGAAATGGAAACTACGTGGGTAAATGTATGAGATTTTTTAAAATTATCTAAGTCTTTTAAAAAATAATTGACTGTTTAAAGCCAAAATAACAAAAATATCCAATAAGATCTATAACACATGTAAAAGCAAGAAAATAACTGGTCTATTCAGACTATTTACATATAATGAGATTACTGTGATAGGTTGAAGTCTATCATCTTGCCATTTGTTTTCCATTTTTGGTCCCCTTTCCCCCCATTTTTACCTTCTTTTGGACTCTTTGACACTGAGGCAAATGAGGATGAGTCCAATAACTGCCCAGCTTCTTGGAAAGTTTTCAGCCATGGGATGGACAATAGAACCCAGCAGAGCCTTATTGCCTTCCTAAATTGAGGAGATAGAGCTGGGAGTCCAGAGAGGTGGCTGGTGGTCAGAGAGTAGAGTACCAGAGAGGAGAGAGATGCACACAAGCCAGAGCACTAGGGCTCTGTAGAGAATGCACTCAAGTCCTTAGCTGGGAACCATCGGCTGCCAGTACACCTGGTGGCCAGGGGAATAATACCTCAGCCTGAGTGATATACCCCTGCATTTACTACAATGTCTTCAGAAGGTTACTTCTCTGAGTCTCAACTTTACCATCTAATAAATTTTACCCATCTTCTAGGTTGTTGTAAGACCCAATGAGTTATCACATGCAAAATAGCTTAGAAAATGATAAAGCGCCCATCATCATATTAATATGATGATGGTTTAAATTATATAACACACATTATTATGATGAATGTAACACTTTCAACGTTGGGCGATCGCTCCCAGGCACGACTGGTCACTCCGTTTTTATTCCGCTTTCATTGAAAACTCTTTGTGAACAGAACATATTACCAAGTCTGTAGAGAGAAAAGAAATTGCAGTTTCTTACCATAATGTTAGCCAAGAAAATATACATGAAAAGAAACTTTAATCAAAATATGAATTGAATAATAGTATTGTACTTGACTCTACATATATTGTCGAAGGGCTAGACACTGACTTGAGTGGTGTGATAGGAGGGAGGCGGATTTAATCATTACTGATTTCATAAAGTACTTGAGTTTTGAGCTGGATTTTGAAGGATTAGAAAGATTATCCACTAAGGAGATGAAGGCAGTGGGCCTACCAAAAGGAGCGGATGGAAAAGTTGGACATGAATGAGTTCTCATGGCAGAGAAGAGCAAAGTCTGAAGTGGGATTGAAAAGTCCTGGGCTCTGTCTTGAACTACCAAGCTGGAGACTCGGGCGCCTCATCTCCTTATTGCCAAACCAAGCTTAAGGGAGATATAGCATCTTGTCTGGCTCCAAAATTCCATGATTGAATTGTTTAAAAATCTCTGGCTATTGTGAAAGCAGACATTTTTCTTGGCCCAAGTGAGTTGAAACTGTGACATCTCAGGAAATGGTAACACTCAAGAAATAATGATGAGGGTGATGAACCAGGTTAGACCCTGGGATCCACACAGAAGGAATTTAGGGCCACTTGAAATTTGGGAGCAGGAAAAATCATAGGATTAATCATCTATGAGGTTTGAAAACCCTGGAAAACATACAATAGGAGGCAATCATTCACCAATCCCAAGGTTGAGTCTAGACAAATCATGGCTGAGTGTCTTCTAAGTTTCATTCTTTCTATGTAGTTATGTTTCTAATCAACTCTGAAGTATGATTAACAGAATTTCCTATTCTGGGTTAGGTGGGCCATGATGTAAATATCTCAGCATTTTTTTTTTCTAGAAGAAATCAGACTCGCAACATGAAAGTATCCAAACAACAGTTTATTATGTAATAATCTCACATCTTAACTCACTCTTGACCTTTCACTACATTGCACTTTCACTGCTTATCAATCTGGGGGCTGGAAGAAGGGCAGCAGCCAGACAAGAACATTTAAGAAATAAGCAATTCGTATGTGTTTATGTAGTTCAATGATGCTACTGCGAAGGAATACAAAACCAGGCACCAGGCTCTGGAAAGAGAGAGACTTTCTCCAATCTCATTTGGCCCCTCGGCGCTTCCGAAAATAGCGATTGTAGGCAGCATTGTATCCATAAACCATGGCATAGCGTTCGCAAAGCCTGAAGTCATCACAGACTTCCCGATTGAGCTCATAGGCGGGCTTGGTGCTTTCTCTGATCCTAGAAAGTGGGGGGGGAGAAAAAGAGGTCCAAAATAAGAAGCATAAATAGAGTAGGGGGAAAAAAAGGAAAAAAAAGGAAAAGGGGAAAGAAAAAGAAAGAATAAGAAAATATAGGCGAGAGATCCCACTCATTCCCCAATATTAGAGATATTTAACAGGGGGAAAGGTGGAGCGGGGGATTTTTTTTTTTTTAAACGAAAATAGAAATTTTCTTTCTGTCCTCCTTTCCCTTCTCCCTCCCTCTGTTTTCTGGGTCTTTCACAAGCTAGTCTTCTTGAAACTCAGTTGTTTTCTATATACTGTTTTTAAATTCTTTGATTTGGGGATACAATTAGAAATAATACATATGATTTACAAAACCTGTTTTTCATTCTGTTCAGATCTGGGATGCTGCATTGGGAAAAATTAGCTCCCCTCATCAAGTTTTGTTACCTACCTCTCTTGGGCTTTCGCTCTCCATCTCTGTTGCGGGGATATAAAAATATTAGCATTTCTCCGGTTAATGAAGGGATCTTAAAAGAAAAAATAAATAATTGCAGTTTTAGGGAACCGGTAGTTGAAAATATTTCCATGAATAGTCCCTGACATAAATATAATTGAAAACTCATTAACTCATGCATTTTATGTAATGAGAGATCTTACAAAAGTCAGAGGGAAAGATAAAGCCGATTTCACAAGCTGCCTGATGAAAAGAAATCAGTATATGTTTTTTAGAGATTAGTTACATAGGCCGCAGTTATTTTTGTTTGTTTATTTCACCTTTGGGCAATTGCTTTGCCTTTCTCAATTTAGTCGTCCCAGTCAATGTGTGTTTAATTCCCACGAGGAGAAATTCTTTCTGTCCTGAGGACTTGTAAAGCTTAACTTTACCCGAAATGGACTGTGTAAATATGATGAAACTGATGAACAAATTGAAAATGAGAGTGATACATTACTTCTCCCTATACTCAGTCTTCGTAAGTTCAGAGAGTCAACAGCGTTCAACATCACGCTGACGACTGTGGTTTCCCAGCTGACTAGGCCTCTAATTCCATACTTTGCCATTTGTCGTTACTCCTTGTTTTCCATCCATGTGGTTGATGTGGTGCCCGCCTAAAATTTCCGTATACCTCCAACCCTGTTGAATGCAGCTTCGATGCCATATTACACTATTCTCCAGCTTAAACAGTTGCTCATCGGGCGATTTTTCGAGTCAACAGATTTTTAAATTTACTTTAGTTTTCCAAAAGAGGCCCTCTTTCCCTTCCCTATACGACCTCCATCTATTACCATTTTGTCGATTTAAGAATAGGAAGAGAGATTCTTTAATACATGAGATTTAAATAAGGAAGTCGAGTGTTCACTTACTAATTTCATAGGATTCCATGCTTTCATGAGATTCTGGAATTAAAAAAAAAGATTCATTTGATTGTTATTTATCACACATGGCAACGGTCTAAATTTAGGGAAGGAAGGAGAGAAAAGAGTCAAAAAGACGTGAAGAATATAGTTAGCAGCCTGAGGATTACAAATTTCAGGCATTTAGGATTTATGAGTTGTTTCTCTAGCTCTATCTTTGGTGTAGACATCTCTACGCTTTAGTTTTTTTCTGATGTTGAAGGAGCCAGTGGCTACTGTCTTGGCTAAAAGTTCCCAAGGGCTATGAGGTCTTCAGGCTGGTGAAATAAGATAATTAAAGTGCTACAAACAGATTTCCAGAGAGTCTTCTTCTCTGATAAATCTGGGACCTGTCCAAGAGTAGGGTTGAGAAAGGGACGGAAGGGTCCAGAAAAGAGCCCAGTCCTCCAGGCAGGGTGGGGAGATGGTCAGCCGGGCTCTACCAAGTTAGGTTTCTAAGAGGTTCCTGAAGCCTCTTAAGAACCTGTGTTAACTTGGCAGCCACAGAAACCACTGGTTCCAGCTGACAACTCACACTGGGCTGACGCCAGCCAGTTCAGAGGAAAAACTGAGATGATGCCAAAAGCAAAAGTTTTCTTCTTTCTACGACTTTCCTGTGCACAGTAGGTAAATTTGTCTATAAGAAGTTGATATTCGTAAGCAAGTGATTTTATTTGAAAAATGAAAAAGGAGACGAAGAGACCAAATCCTCTGATACAAAAACATGTGAATAATTTCAAGAGTCAGAAGAAGAGTACAAACATCTAGATATCCAGATAATTGAAGCGTAAGACAGATTGAAAATAATCTTACTTCAGATTTTCTTTCATAAACTTTGAACAGACACAGGTGTAGTTAACAACACAGAGAAACCGGGTGGAATCTATCTTTTGACAATTGAAATTATACAATCCATTTTCCTCTGAGATTCTTTAAATGCAAAACTCCATTTTTAAATTCATTCACTGAACAAATGTAGTGAGTTCACGAGATTGTCCCGTCCCTGCAGGGGCTAAACTTAACACTTCATGGGAAAACAGGTTTTCTTAAAGGTGAGTGATTTAACTAATACCTTTAACCAAACTGTTCCCAATGTATAAATAAACATCCCCAAAAATGAGAACTCAAGGGCTGGGAATTTGGTATCTTCTTTCTGAAACAGCGATGTTTCTAGGTGTATAGTGACTTACCATAGACAGGACAAGCTTGTTAAGTTGCCTACAAAAGTCTGGATATTTCAAATGTAAAGAAGGCCTGATGGGACCCATCAGTGTCCACAGGGATTGGGAAATGTTAAATTGATGGTTCTTTAAGATTCTATTAGAGAAAGGAGGAAGAAGAGGAGGAGGGAGGGGAAAAAATAAAAATAAACTGAAATCCGAGGCAGAAGGGAAAAACGAGAAAAACGGCAGGAGAAAGGTTTCTCACCGTAGCACAGAGCTGCCACGGCCAAGGCAGCCAGAATGGAGAGAAGGAGAAGGCTCTTCATGGTCTCTCGCGTCCCGGGGCTGGTCTCACCGGCTTGTGCGGCAGCAGAGGGGAGAGAGGCTCCTGCAGGCTGTTCGTGAAAGCCTGTGGAGTTTTTATAAGGACTAGAGCAGCTGCAAGGGGAGGAACCAGTGGGAGGGGGCCAGAGAAGGTGGAGACTGGTTGGCCCTAAACTAGCACTGGGACTTTTCCCAAATCCTCATTCCTTCCAGATATTATCTCCTCTGGGTGGGCAGTTTCCCTCGCTCCTGGACCGGACTGTGCTACAGCAGGGTGCTGCCCAGCTACAGACGTTGTGGCCGCCCTAGGTTTGGGGCCAGACCTGGGCAAAGGTCCACAGAGAAGGGAGTTGCCACAAACACGTGTTTGCCTTCCTAATTCCTTCTCCCCTCCACTCTCCTGGCCCTGACTGCAGGTCTGGTCTGCAGACAGAGCTGTAGTGTTCTGCTTGCTCCCCTCGGGGATGGACGAGAGGTTCTGGGGGGCAAAGGAATTCACTTCATAAACTGGTTCTAATGTAAACTTCTTTTGCCAGTAGGGTTGAACTAAGGATCCTGGACCCATTGCGTATGTGCCTGGTGATAAGCAACTTCTGCATTTTCCCAGTGCTCAGCAGGGCCGACATGCCCAGTGTGCCATGAGTTCTGTTTCCTCCATTGGCTCCATTGCAACTTGCCCACCCAGTTTTGTGTCTTGAGTCCAATCCTGTGCCCCAAGGCTCTCTTAGGCTGGATATCACTGATCTAAAGTGCAGCAAAGATAAAAGGGTACCCATCGCTCGTTTTCTGAAGGCATTGTCCTGATAATGAACTAATCCAATATGCTCTTAGTGAGTGACAGATGAGAGGCAAGGCACAGTGCCAGGTGATGTGGGAGATCTAGGGACAAACAAGACACGTCCCGAAGGAGGTAAGTAATAGCTACTTACTATATTCGTTTTGTGCTTTAGCTGTCATGTGTCCTCACAAACACATACTTCCATTATACCATTATACCCTCAGTAGCAGAAGTGCTGTTTCTTTTCTTACAGGAAGAGGATTGTAATTTGGTGCCTCTGGTTATCTTGTAGACAGAGCTGCTTCTCTTCTTCTTTCTTCTTCTTCTTCTTCTTCTTCTTCTTCTTCTTCTTCTTCTTCTTCTTCTTCTTCCTCTTCCTCGTCCCCCTCCTCCTCCTCCTCCTCCTCCTTCTTCTTCTCCTTCTTCTCCTCCCCTTCCCCCTCCCCTCTTCCCCCTCCCTCCACCTCCTCTTTCTTCTTCTTCTTCTTCTTCTTCTCCTTCTCCTTCTCCTTCTTCTCCTCCCCTTCCCCCTCCCCTCTTCCCCCTCCCTCCACCTCCTCTTTCTCCTTCTTCTTCTTCTTCTTCTTTTCTTCTTCTTCTTCTTCTTCTTCTTCTTCTTCTTCTTCTTCTTCTTCTTCTTCTTCCCCTTCTTCTTCTTCTCCTCCTTCTCCTTCTCCTTCTTCTCCTTCTCCAACAATCAAAAAACCTTTTCTGGGGCGCCTGGGTGGCACAGCAGTTAAGCGCCTGCCTTCGGCTCAGGACGTGATCCCGGTGTTGTGGGATCGAGCCCCACATCAGGCTCCTCTGCTGGGAGCCTGCTCTTCCTCTCCCACTCCCCCTGCTTGTGTTCCCTCTCTAGCTGGATCTCTAAATAAAATCTTTAAAAAAAGCAAAAACAAAAACCTTTTCTATCAAGATGTATCTCGGCTATCTGGTAGCCAAGAGTCCTCTTGGCAGACAGGGAGGACTTAGTCACAGAGCAGCAGATCGTAGATGAGCTAAAGCTGGACCTGGGGAGCCTGGGTGGCTCAGTCGTTAAGCATCTGCCTTCGGCCTGGTGCGTGATCCCAGGGTCCTGAGATTGAGCCCCACATCAGGCTCCCTGCTCTGCTGGGAGCCTGCTTCTTCCTCTCCCATGCCCCCTGCTTGTGTTCCCTCTCTCGCTGTCAAATAAATAAATAAACTCTTAAAAAAAAATAAAGCTGCAGGACCTCTCCCTTGGGCTGGAACAGCAAAAGGTTGGCATGGGAGTGGGTGCGTATAGTTTTCAATAATTATTTCAAGGAGCAGTGATGGACGACTAGGTGAAGCCACGTGCCTCTTTCTTTTTGTCTTTTTGGGATGCATGTTTCCTCCCAGCCTCTATTTTCTGAAGAGCTTTTATAAATACTAAAGGATTCCCTGTTAAAGGAAATAGTTCAGAGTCCTTGTAATTGGAAGGATTCGTGAGTTGTGAAGGACCAGTAAAAGTCAGGGTTTCCCTCTAGATTTTTTTCATATTAAGAGATGTATTCTTTGTGATAAAATCTTAAAGACGATCTCAAAAAGAAGACAATGTATGTTCATCCCTGATGAATTCATCCGCTGTGATTTCCAGTCACAAGATTGGCGGTTGTCTCCCTCTTTAAATCACAAGCTTGCTCTCAGGATTGGCTTCAGTGCCCTTTTTCCAAGATAAATCATCCAAATCATTATATTTGCAAAAGCCAGTTTACTACGTTGCATTTACTGCGTTTCCTACATTACTTGTTTTGGGAAAACAAGCTAGCTGTGGCTTGTTCGTGTAGTGTTTTATATGTATTCAACTCAGTTACTAACCCTCAATTTATATGACATGAAGCAAGTTTGGTTTCAATGTTTCATCCCTAAAATGAGTAGGATACGCCCCCTCCCCCTCCCCCTCCCTATCTCCAGAATTGGAGAAGTCTCCCTTTTCCAGCTACAAACATGTGCTTTGTGATGTAGGTTAACTTGGTCTTTTCTGGCCACATTCCGCATGTCTCCTCCACTCCCAAGTTCAAATGGCAGCTGTGCTCCGTCTGCCTTGTGACGTTACAATTGTTTATTCTTACGCTTTCTGAATCCAAGCTTGAAAATCTTACACTTTTCTTTCCTATGTAAACTCCACCTTTTCTCACAAGTTGTTTTCATCACCGCTTCCCTTGGCTTTCCTAAACTTTAATTTTTATTTATTTATTTATTTTTAAAGATTTTATTTATTTATTTATTTGCGATAGAGAGAGAGAGAGCAGGAGCAGGGGGAGAGGCAGGCAGAGGGAGAAGGAGAAGCAGGCTCCCCGCTGAACTGGAGCTGGATCCTAGGACCCCTGGGTCCTGACCTGAGCCGAAGGCAAACACTTAACCAACTGAGCCACCCAGGTGCTCTTTTCCTAAACTTTTAAGCATGTTTCCTTGTCATCTTGCGTTTTGCAAGGTTAACACTTTCTGTTGGAAACTGTCTCTCACCAGTCATTCATCTTTCCTTTCCGCTGTTTTCCAGTTAGTTACGGGTTCCTCTATGCTAAATACCATTTTTATATAATTTATAAAAATTAATAACATGTGTGAAAGCTCTGAGCCCTTCTTTTTCTCTTGTCCCACACCACTCCCTGTCTCAAAGATAATTTCGTATGTGCCGACTCCAGTCATGTGTGTTTATGAAGAGGATTAGACTAACTCGATGGGGACTTTGTGTTGGAAAGGGTCGAGGTTGACTCATCAGAAAAAAGAGAGAGAGAGAGAGAGAAAATGGAGGTAGAAAAAAGTGGAAGGAGAGAAATGAAAAGAGCCTTATAGATTTGGTTTGCTGGATGGGAGAGGTTTGGGTAGGGATTGAGCTGTAGAGAGAAAAGCTTCGAGGCTGCTGTAAGATGGGAGACATTGAAAGTGAGACATGGGAAAAGACAAGAGCTGCTTTGGTTATGAATAGGCTTGTCTGAGATTGTAAAAGATAGAGAATTGCCAGAAAATATTAAAATTATTTTTAATTAATGTCAGCTGCTATTTTTTTTTTTTTAGAGAGACAGAATGCATGTGTGCTCCTATGAGAGCACTCATGAGTGGGGGGGGGGGCGGGCAGAAGGAGAGGGAGAGAGAATCTTAAGCAGACTCCACGCCCAGCTCAGAGCCAGAGGCCAGGTTCAATCTCATGACCCTGAGATCATAACCTGAGCAGAAACCAAGAGTTGGACATATAACGACGGACTGAGCCACTCTGGTGCCCTGAACTTGTATTTTCTTAATTGAACTATCTTGTAAAGACTAGACCACATGAAGCTCCAATTTATATTTGGATTTTAGATAACTATGAAAGACATTTATATAGATATTTCCCCCTAACTAAAGAGGAGTATTCTTTGGTGGAGAGACTATTTGCAGATACTCCCAGGAGTGACAACAAAGGGATTGGAGACACAGTGACATGATTGGCAGTGTTTTCAGACTGTACAGGAAACTCTGCATGTGAGATTGGCAGTGTGGTATGACCCAGGCAACAGAAGCCACCGAGCAATATAGGATCTCCTCTTCCACCTGCCTCAGGAGGAAAAGAGAAGCATGAGCGTACCCTTCAGGGCCAGAAGTAGCCTCGTGGTTTAATTATTCTTTCATCCAGCCACCCATCCATCCAACCATCCATCCATCCATCCATCCAACCATCAATCCATCCATCCATCCAACCATCCATCCATCCATCCAACCATCCATCCATCCATCCATCCAACCATCCATCCATCCATCCAACCATCCATCCATCCATCCAACCATCAATCCATTTAACAGATCTACTGAGCATCTTCCATGTGCCAGCTCTAAACTGGAAATATAATGGAGAGAATTGCAGATAGGGACCCTATTCTCATGAACCAAGCGTGATCTTAGATCACAAATTTAATTAGTGGTTCCTCGTCTTTAAAAATTTGTATAGGCAGCCAACTGGCCCTAGAGAAGTCTAAGTGATATATTTTCTCATTGGGCTGACTTTTTATCGGTACTCAGGAGCATTTTTATTTGCAGCACATTGCAGAAAGCACTGATGACAAAGTCAGATAATTCTGAGTTCAGGGAAAGAACGGAGGAGAGGGAAGGTTGGCAGACCTGCCAGAAATTATTGTGGGGAGAAACTTTTTCAGAAAAGTATGTGCTGGTGGACATATTAAAAGAATTATCCCTTTTCTATAGTATTTCTGTGACTAACCCCATGGCATCGTAATAATAAAGTTAACGTATTTCCCACAATTTTACTTCCTCTGTCCATCCTTGCTTATTCGTTCTTTCTTTTTCAGACTACTAGGTATTTTGTCTCATTGAGGAATTTTCCTGGCTCCAGTCAGACTTCTTTTTTTTTTTTCCTGTTCCATGAGATTCTGCTTTATTTACAGGATGTTGGTTTTATGAGTTCACAGTATTATTTTACTGGCAGCACTAAAATCCTTAGTCTTACCATTAAAGAAAAAGGCAAAGGGGAGAAGAATTAGGAAGTACCAGCCCTGAAAATAAAAACAAAAATCTCTTTATAGGACAACAAAGGGCAACGAAATGAGAGACAGAAACTTAGCCGGCTTCCCAAGACAGTGCCGACCTCTTAGTTCTGTTTTTTTAAGGGAAGCCCCTGGAGTGGATTCTACATCTCAGATTCCTTTCTTTTTTAAATTTTATTCGTTTATTTGACAGAGAGAGCACAAGCAGGGGGAGTGGCAGAGGGAGAGGGAGAAGCAGACTCCCCTCTGAGCAAGTAGACTGATGCGGGACTCAATCCCAGGACCCAGGGGTCATGACCAGAGCCAAAGGCAGATGCTTACCAACTGAGCCACCCAGATGCCCCTACATCTCAGATTCCTTAATTGACATAGCTTCCCAAACGCTGAATCCCTCAGTCCTTTCGTAGTTTGTCTCAGCTGAACTAAGTGAAAATAAATGCTTGTCAAACTCAGGTATGGGAGGGACATCCAGGGAATCCTGGGCAGAGATGTCTGGGGAAAGGCAGAGAAGCCTGGATAGTAAATAAACTGGGCTTCTTTTTGGGAACAGCTGCCACAGTTTTTTTTTTCTTCCCATATAGATCACCTCCTCTACCCTTTACCTTTCCACCAAAAGCTTCAATTTTTAAATAAGATATCAGATGTGAAATAATAATTATACAACTACCCAAGTAATATTATCATGTATCATATAGGTACTATGATAAACACTTTTTATTCTTTATGTGACTTACTTCTCCTAATAATCCTACAAACTGAGTATAATTACCCACATGTTATATATGAGAAAATTAGGGCTCAAAGAGGTTATGTATTTTTTCCAAGGTCACATAGTCACCAAATGGCAAAAGGCTATTTGATTTCACAGAAACACAGGGCTACATGATTTCAAAGAATATGACTTGAATCATGGATACAACCACCCACTGTTCGCCAAGGTTCTGACACCTGCTTAAAGAATTCTGTGATGGTGTCTACAGGGATTGCTGAGTCTCAAGTTTCAGAGATAAAGATAACATTTTAGAGAGATATACATATTTAAAATGCTAATTTCTTCAATGTCTTTTGAAATAGGACAATAAGAATTAAAGATTTGCCTTTTGCCACTTATACCCAGATAGTTAAATGATTTACAAAACCAGGGGAAGGGATGAGTTTGGTATTTGAATTCAAGTCCCCCATTTGTTTATCCAGTACTCTGCACACTAAATCGTCCATCCAAAGAAACTCCAACTCAAATATGTCACTTTCTAAAGCCTTTCAGCTTGCTTTAGAAATCCCCACGTCTATAAATGCCCATGTTTGCTGACTGTCAGCTGACACTAACTCTAGTTTGGTATAAGAAGAATACCGTCTCTGCAGTGTCTAAAAGTCCATTTCTACAGTTACTTAGACCCCAAGCAAAACTGGAATCTAGGCTCAATTTACTGCCTGCTCCTTCAACTCAAAGCAAAATAGGGAACAAGTTCTAGGTCTCCTGTCTTGGCTGGACATAAAGTTAGGAAAGGTTGGCCATTTACTCATCAGACTCTCGCTGCTGCTTCTGAGGGAGGTGTGAAATTAAAGTCTGGGGAATTTCTGTCACAACACCATGACAAGGTGTCCATTTTGAGGAGGGGAAGGAGCCCTTTCAGATCTCCTCTACTGTCATCCCACACTTGCCACATCCTTGTTTTCGCCTTTCATTATTCCAACTCACCAACAGAAAATACCCCTACCTATGTTCAGGAAATGTATGATGGCGAGCAATGGACTCCAATAATTTGTACGAGTTGAAGAAGATATTTGAAGAAGACTCACAGAACAGGAGACTTGAAGGTAGAACGGGTGAACTGGGATGTGGGAGGAATGAGCTGATGTCTGCATGAGCGAGGTAGAAGAACAAGAGTATAGTTAACACTTGTCAAGACATGAAGGGAAGGGAGAGGATGATAGCTTCGCTCATCAGTCACAGTATACAAGAACTTGAGAGCACAGTTATAAGTTGTAAGAAGTATTTTTTTTTATTTTAATGTTTTTTTATTATATTATGTTAGTCACCATACAGTACATCCCTGGTTTCTGATGTAAAGTTCGATGATTCATTAGTTGCGTATAACACCCAGTGCACCATGCAATACGTGCCCTCCTTACTCCCCATCACCGGTCTATCCCATTCCCCCACCCCCTCCCCTCTGAAGCCCTCAGTTTGTTTCTCATAGTCCATAGTCTCTCATACTTCATTCCCCCTTCTGATGACCCCCTCTTTCTTTATCCCTTTCTTCTCCTACCGATCTTCCTAGATCTTATGTTCCATAGATGAGAGAAACCATATGATAATTGTCTTTCTCTGCTTGACTTATTTCACTTAGCATTATCTCCTCCAGTCCTGTCCATGTTGCAGCAAATGTTGAGAATTCGTTCTTTCTGATAGCTGAGTAATATTCCATTGTATATATGGACCACAACTTTGTAAGAAGTATTTTGGAGGAAGATAGGACAATAGCTGTAAACGACAGCAAGTGATTTAATAGGAATTTAGTAAGCATAACAACGACACTATTTATTAAGAGAATTAAAAAAAAATAGTTGGCAACTTTTAAATCTGACCTAGAAATGAAATATGCTCTTTGAAATTCTTCAGTTAGAGACAGATGTCTGGATGTATCTTGTATAATCCGAAGGTACTTCATTTAAATGGGGATTTAAACCATTCTTAAAGTGATTTTAACTCTAGGTAACAGATTGACTAGAAGAAAATCTGGTAGCTAGAGGCCTGAATCAAATCTAATCAAACCAAATTCCCTTGCACTTCACCCCCTCTTCACCTGCTCTTCTGTTGGTCTCTCAAGCCAAACAAATAACAAATTGGGTGTGTGTGAGTATTTCCCATCCTTATTCCATTTTCGTATTTCCTCCATACTTTTGTTACCCTCTTAGACAAAAAACCATCACCTAAACTAAAATGGACTCTAAAGAAAGGCTCTGTAGGAAGTGAAGAGCTCTTCTGGCTGGGGGATATGCGTTTTGGAATAAGAAAGCCAATGGAAACAACCGAAGTGTCTGTTGACAGATACATGGATTAAGATGAGATGATACATACATAATGAACATTATTCAGCCATAAAAACCATTTGTGACAACATGAATGAAGCTGGAGGACATTATAAAAAATGAAATAAGCCAGAGGCAGAAAGACAAATATTGTACGATCTCACTTATATGTGGAACCTAAAAAAGTTAAACTCACAGGAACAGAGAATGGAATGGTAGCTGCCAACGGCCAGGGGTAGAAAATGGGGACTGTTGGTCAAAGGATACAAACTTTAGTTATGAGATAAATAAGTTTTAAGGATCTACTGTATAGCATGGTAAGTATTGCCAATGATACTGTATTGTATGTTTGAACTAATTCAAGTTCAAGTTGCTAAGTATTTGCATATCAAACCATTACATCTCATGTATAAACAATTTTTATTTGTCAATTATACCTCAGTAAAGTTAAAAAAAAAAAAAAAGCCTGGATTTGAATTCTGGTTCTGCCACTTACTCCTTGTGTGACATTCGACCAGTTAAAATTCCTGAGCCTCACATTTCTCAGTGACACAATGAAGGATTATAAACCTGACTCACAGGACTGTTGGATGGATTAAATAAGACAATAAATGTAAAGAAGAAGAAGAAGACAATAAACGTAGAGCTCCTTGAGTACTGGTTGGCATGCAATGCCATGGTGTACACACCTCCAATAAATGTGATTTCAAAAAGATTGGTTTAATTCCATTGGTTTAGTGTTATGATTTTCCCCAGTAGTTGAGGAATGGATCACTAGGGATGGCCAAAGCAGAGGAGTGGATGCAAAAAGTGGGGGTGGCCGAATCAGCAAGGTCTTCGATGGGAACAGAACTGGGAACTGGCAGAGCTCAGTTTCATTCTGACACCACCACGTAATAATGCCTATGTGACTTTTGAACAGATAGCTTAAGTCTCTTTTCAAGCATGAGTTGGAATAGACTGGTATAATTTTGTGCTTCCAGATTATTTCATCCTTGAAGTAGATAAACAAGATAGAAAATTATTCTATAATTCGGTGTTTGAATCGAACACTCTGTTCCTCCTGCTATTTTGCCAGTGATGCTTCCCGGGCTGACTCGTGTTTGAATGTCAACCCCTGGGCCTGAAAACCACTAGCAAGATGTCCTGCAAAAATTCCATTCAAATAAATCACAGCCTGCCAGGAGGCCCTGTCAGCTGTTGTTTCCCAGTCAAATATCTTCCTACCTTTGCATTAGATGTGGATATACTTTGAAATCTTCGGGACAAAAAAGATTTTTTTTTTCCCAGGCAGGGTTTGGTCAGTGAGAGAAAAATCTCATGGAAGAGATGTGTAATTCCTCAACTTCTCTCCTTTGTTTCATCATTTAGTTATTTCCAACCCTGGAAAGAGGATGACATTTAGAAAAAGGATATTCAGGGGTGCCTGGGTGGCTCAGTCTTTAAGCGTCTGCCTTTGGCTCAGGGCGTGATCCTGGCATTCTGGGATCGAGCCCCACATCAGGCTCCTCCGCCGGGAGCCTGCTTCTTCCTCTCCCACTCCCCCTGCTTGTGTTCCCTCTCTCGCTGGCTGTCTCTCTCTGTCAAATAAATAAATAAAATCTTAAAAAAAAAAAAAAAGAAAAAGGATATTCAGAAAGGACACAAAGGAAAAATTTCCCGGTTACTATGAGGGAGAGTCTAGTACAGAACGTGCGTTTGCTGATCAAGCTACAAAGTGAACAGGCTGCGAAATGAGAGATTGTTTCCACATCCGATTTCTCCCTGATAGCACCATTATGGAAAATACTGCAGTGAAATGTGGGTTGGGACGACCCGCGGAAATCCAATTCGGCCCTGCCTGCTGGGGGCGTTCACCTAAGCAGTCCTATAACCAGTGCTTATCTGAATCTTGGTGGCCTCACCCCAACTCTGTTTCTTCCAATTTATCATTCTCTGTGTTTCCTGTCTTTCTCATAATCTTAGATTATTTATTTCCTGTCCCTAGGGAATTTGGAAAGAGGCTTTTATTTTGTCAGGGGAATGAAAGGACCTTTCAGTGGAGTTCTTCCTCTGGCTTTGGGTGGGAGAAAATGAGTGGGTGTTAAGAATGGAATCCAAAGGAAAGGAAGATAAACTGAAAAAAAAAAAAAAACCAACAAGATGAACTGGAGTGTTTTGTTTTGTTTTGGGAGAGCAGTAGAGGGGCAGGTAGGTGAAATGGATAGGAGCTGGGGTGTGGGATTAGTAACGATGAGAGTTCGGCGCGAACACTTGTTTGTCTTGCTCTTCCTCCAGACTTCGAGGGCTTTGAGGTTAGCCTCTGGGTCTTATTCATCTTCAAAACATACAACAGTGACTGCCCACTGCTTGAATGAAGCCAATAACCCTCTCACATGGATCTCCGTTCTCTGGTGACATGAAACAGTAGACAAGAGCATGGGCTTTGGAGTTGATGGGACAGAATGTGAATTCTGATCCATCACTTAGGGATCTCTGCCTTTTCCCTAATTCTCATTTTCTTTATCCAAAAAAAAAAAAAAAAAGGAAGTGATCATGGAAAGTAGCTTATACAGTTATAATGAAGATTAAATGAAATAATGCCCGTGAACATCTAGCTGGCATAGTGCCAGCATGCAGTAAATATACCATGAAAGTAACTATTATTATTATTATTATTGTTATTATTATTATTATTATTTCAAACTAGCTATGTGACTCTGGGTAAGTCATTTCCTTGCTGTAGTATGTGAGGGATGACAATTGTTCCATAAATTGTCATAAAGATTTAATGAGCTAGTGCTTGCAAAATACTCAGTGTCTCTGATATAGTAGTTGGTCATTAAATGTTCGTTCCCTTCCCTCTACTCATGGTTGTCTTTTCCATTCTTTTCTTTCACTATTTCCCTGCATGTAACCAATACTCTAGCCAAATGGAGCAACTTGTTCCTGAGATGTCCCTCAATGTTTGCTATCATATCTTTGCTCATTTTATTGTTTACTCTCTGTTTTTGGCTTTTCTGGGTCTGTCTCTAGGAAACTTGGGCGCCCTTTGAAGCTAATCTCAAAAACCACTGACTTTATGAGATGTATTACTAAGTTAGCTTCCAACTGTGTTTTCTCTCCTTTCAACAGTCCCTTAATACTCTGTTTTATTTCTTTACTATATGTGTCTTCCTTTTTGAGTTACAGGCATTTCTGTGCTCCATCTTGCTACTCACCCTCTTCCCAGCTGTTGAGGGTATAATCACTGGTCTCCAGACATATTCATCTACTAGACTCTAGGAAACTATCATTTCTAGAAGATTGAAATCTTTCTGAAAGAAGAAAGAATTCTCTTGCTGAATTCATGCATCGAGTTAAATGTCTCTAGTATGTTCTCACGGTAACCCGACGACACCCTTTCATAAATCTTATCTGATTTGGTTACAGACACTGAAATTGTTCGTTTACACGATCGTGTTCTTCACTGAATTTGAAGCTTCTCAGGGAAGCCAGGGTTTGTATTCTATTCATCTTTGTAGCCCTAGTCCCGTACGTGTCATCAATGCTTGAAAACCACAGGAGCCCAATCATCTTGCCCTTTACAATCAACTCCAAAGTCACATTACACACCCACTCGGGCTATCCCTGCCCTTTAATTAAAATATAAATTTAATTCTTGTGAAGACAAGGGATTGATATCATTTGAAACATGAAGTAATTACACCGTATGCTAAAAAAAAAAAGAAGGGAAAATGCCATTTCACTCCTATTTTTTCTACCTTTGCGTTATGCAGCAATCAAACGATTGAATTAGTGGACTATCGCCTTTACGAAATAGCAGGTATTCCTGCAAGGTTTCCAGATACCAGCATTGTAAAATTAAATTGCAGCATAAACACATGAAAACGTATATTCTTTCTTCAAGGAAAGTCACTTGAAAAGCAAGACTTCCTCCGGAAGAATAAAATAATGTACCATTGCTGTGTGTGAAATGTAAGCTCTGCCCTTACGTGCTTTTCCTTCTCAAGTTTTACACGTTGATCTGCTGGCGTAGACCTGTACTTGCAACATGAGATCAGGTAAAGAGACTGACTCCGTGTTATAGCTCAGGATGCTTGCCGACCACGGATATGAGAAGTTCGATGGAAGGAAATCAAGAATATGTGAAAGATTGCCAAAGGGCAGAAGTAATTAATTAATTAAATGACCCTTCTCCTTATATTAGAAGTGAATAACATTTATTAAACGGTATGTCATTTCTTTCCTTTCTCCACTTTTTTTTTCTGGTTCACCAAAACAAGCCTCTCATCTATGCCAAAGACCTTAAAACAAAGCACCATTTTTAGTTTGAAAAAGAAAAGGACTGACCTACCTATAATTAATATACAGAAAGTTAACTCGAAAAAGAGAGAGTTGGGCTACCAAAAGCTTCTCCTCTACCTACCTCGATAATGCAAATGTTTTATATTCACTGAACATTTTACTGAGTAGCTGAAAGGAAGACACTTTTGTACCATTTTCCCTTTTCCCAGAAGCTGTGCTGTATTTATTGGAACGAATTTCGACGCTTTCTGCCCATTTTCGGATGACTGTGACAGATGAACTTTCTCACAAGGTCGGCAAGCCGGAGCTGGAGGATTTGTGGGGATTTGTGTTTTGAGGCCAAAAATTCTTGGGAACAAGAAGAAACTGAGATACAGATATTGGCCGGTCTCTAGGCTGTGCACTCTCCAGAAAAGCAGTTTTTAAAAAATACTTAATATTTTTTGTGCCAGAAAAAATGGACAATGGCACAAAAGTAAAAATGTTCCTGGAATAACTGGAGGCTTTTGGCCTTAGCTAGTTCGGCAACTTCAACTTGGACTTCTCAGCCCCTACATTTGGTCCTCGTATTGTGCTCTACACCTGGGCCCACCCCTTCCGACGCCAGACACGTTCATCTGGCTGCGTTGCTTCCTGTGGAGGCTCAAAGATAAGTAAAAAAATGGACTCACTGTCCTTCTTGCCGGCGTGTTTCTCTGTTGCCCCAAACAAAAGCAACAACGTAGGCTGTCATGAGTAGATTTCGCAAGTCTTCCTTGTAGGAATGATTTCCATATGGTGTAAGATTAATTACTCAAACACAGGGTAGTTGAAGGACCCTAAGGCATTTTAAGTGTCCTGAAAGAAAAGATCAAGCAAGGAAGAGATACAGAGACATTTCAGTGATTCTCTAAATAGATTTACGAGATCATGACATGTAGCCTATTATTTAAACTATCTAGGCCTTATATTGTGGGTTTTTTAAAAAAGATTTTAATTATTTGTCTGAGAAAGAGAGAGAGGAAGAGGAGGGACAAGCAGGGGGAGGGAGAAGCAGGCTCCCTGCTGAGCAAGGAGCCCAATGCGGGACTCTATCCCAGGACCCTGGGGTCATCACCTAAGGAGAAGGCAATGCTTCATGGACTGAGCCACGCAGGCATCCCTTAAATTATATCTTGTAGATTTTTTTCCTTATTATATTGTACTTCATTTCAATATTATATTTCATGACACAAAGGAAGCTTCATTATCAAAGTACTGCTATTATAGATAGGCTGCATTTTCTGATTATGATCCAGTAAAAGTAGAATTTAATGTGAAAAAGATAGCTGAAAGAAGTGAAACATTTGGAAATTAAAAATATGTTATCAAATAACCCTTAGGGAAAAAATGAAATAAAGGATTAAAGGAAAGAAAGCAGTGCTTAGATCTGAATAATAAAGAGAACACTACATATCAAAATTTGTGAGAGCCAATCAAAGTAGTGCTGAGAGGAAAATGCGTAGCTTTACATGTTAATCAGAAAAAAAGAAAAGTTGAAAACAAGGGAGCTAAGCATGCAACCCAAGCTGGAAAAAGAGCAAGAGAAACAACCCAAGAAAAGAAGGAACAAAGTAATAAGGACATGATAAGAAATAGGTGAAATACAGAAGAAAATGTAGTAGATACGTATACAAACTTACTGCTTGAAAGATAAGTAAATAAGCGAAATATTTCTGCAAACACAAAAGTAGAAAACCCAAAACTGGGGGAAGAAGAAATAGAAAATTTGAACAGATCATTAAATGCCAAAGAAACAAAAATGGCAGCCGAGTACCTCCCCTCCAAAATCCTCCCTGTGCAGATGGCTTTCTAGTTCAGACATAAAAATCTTTTGAGAAATTGTTTCTATCTTATACAAGTTGTTCTACAAAATTTTTAAAATGTTAAAGTTATGTAGCTCATTTTCTGAGACTAGTGAGCTCTTCATTGTAAAACCAGATAAAAACTACTGAAGAAAACATTATTAGGCCTATTTTATGAATGTGGATACTAGAATCCCAAATAAAACAATAGTTAACATAGTTTGAAAACATATTAAAAAGTCTACATACACTGATCAAGTAGGTTTGTACCAGGAATGCAAGCATTTTTAACATTAGAAAATATACCAGTGTTGGGGCGCCTGGGTGGCGCAGTCGTTAAGCGTCTGCCTTCAGCTCAGGGCGTGATCCCAGTGTTCTGGGATCAAGCCCCACATCAGGCTCCTCTGGTAGGAGCCTGCTTCTTCCTCTCCCACTCCCCATGCTTGTGTTCCCTCTCTTGCTGGCTGTCTCTCTCTGTCAAATAAATAAATAAATAAATAAATAAATAAATAAATAAATAAAATCTTTAAAAAAAAAAGAAAATATACCAGTGTTATTCACCATAATAATAGATCAAAAGACAAAAATTATGTCATTATCTCAATAGAAGGAGAAAAAGCAGCTGGTGATGTATAGTTTTAATTTTATATATATTTTATATATTAATTTTGTATTTATATATTTAGAAATAGAAATATAATTTTTACATGTCATTACATATATGTATCTTACCAAATTAGGGATAGATAGGAAATTCCTTAAATTGGTAAAAGTTACATGCCAAAAACTCATCGCAAACATTCTTCTTAATGGAGAAAGTTAAAATGCATTTCCTTTAAAATTAGGGATAAGAAAAACACATTTACTGTTATCACTATTATTTGTCATAGGACTAGAAGCCCTGACCAGTGTTATACAGAGAGAAAGAAGTAAAACAAGGACTGAAAGGGAAGAGAAAGGTAAATAATGTTGTTTTGAGACAATATCATCTAAAAAACACAAAAATAATCATCCATTCTACAAACGATTAGAATCCGTGAGAGTTTAGCAAACTTGACTGTAAAAGATGAATTGAGAAAGTACCATTCCTTTACATCAGCAATAACTGAAAAAAATAATGAAAATAGAATACATTTCACAATACCAACAAGAACTGTTGGGTATCTTTGAATTAACTTAACCAAGAATACATAAACTCTCTATGAAGAAAACTCCAAGATTCCAACAAGAGTGATGGAAAATAATCTGAATAGATGGATATAACTTCCATGCCCATGGATAGGATGATTTCTCACCTTAAAGACAGCAATTTTCCTGAACTTAACCTGTAAACTCAATGCAATCCCAATAAAAATTCCAGCTGTAAATTTTGAGATGTCATAAAGATAATCTCTCAAAAATTTTACTTTTTCCTTTTCACATTTAGGTCTTTAATCCATCTGGAAATATTTTTGTTCTGGCTCTTTTAATGTAATAATGTCATCCTTTCCTCATTGATTTGCAATGTTCTCAAGCTCCCATCAAAGAGCAACTGTTTCTAGTTCCTGTATTCTGTTAGAGAGCTGTTTTCCCTGTGCCACAACAAATCTTCCAATTTCCCAAGATGTCCAGTAATTTTGCTATCTAGAAGACTAAGTGTTCCCCTTTCCTTAAAATTATTTTGGCTATGCTTGGCTTCTTGGCTTCTCATATGCTTTTTTTGATTAACCTGCCAAATTTTATTTAAAATCTTCTTGGTTTTTTTTCTTGGAATTACATTTATATTCACTGAAGAATTTGGGAAGAAATGACATCTTTAGAAAATTGAATTGCTCTATCCATGGCCATGACATGTTTTAAAATTTCTTTAGTTGCTTTATATTTATTATAAAAATTTTACATTTTTTTCTGCAAAGATCTTGCATGACTTTTGTTTGATTTATTATGACTTTCAGTGCTTTTGTGGATGGCATTTTAAAAGTTACATTTAAATACAATTTCTACTGGTGTATTTAGGGACAGTGAGGATTAAAAAAAAAAAAAAACCCGTATTTTATAACATGGTAATCATATAGAACTCTTGTATTAATTTAAAAAAGATTTCTATATATTTCTTCAATTTTCTGTATAGGAAAATATATAAACAATAAATACTGACAGTGCTGTTTTTGCATATTCCTTTTAAAAATATATTTTAGGTTTTTTGTTTGTTTTATTGCATTGATAGGAATAAGGTAGACAGTAGGTATCTTTACCTTGTTCTTAACTTGAAAGGAAATGCTTCTCGTGATGCCTCTTGATTGTAATGTGATATATTTATAGATTTTTTAATGAGTATCCTTTATCAGGAGAAAAATGCTCTCTTCTAATCTTAATCTTCTGAGAGTTATTATTTTTAAAACCAAGGGGGTGTTAAATTATATCTAATGTTTTTCCATCTGTCGTAATACCACTGTTTTTCTCCCTGTTAATATCTCAACATGGTGAGTTACAATAATAGATTTTCTAATGTTGTCCTCATTAAATTATTTTGGTTTCCTTGATTATTAAAAGGTTTTAATGCCAATTAAGTTATTCCCGCAATTAGTCACTGTTACCATTAATGTTTTATACAGCCATTATTTGTTTTGACTTACACATTTGTTTATCAATCCCCTTGCATTCAATTTCTTCTCTTTGTACACCTTCCTGAAGTAAATCCATTACCAACAAGTTACAGTATTTGTCTAAAAATGTATGTATTTTGGGGCACCTCGGTGGCTCAGTCAGTTAAGCGACTGACTCTGGATTTCAGCTCAGGTCATGATCTTGGGGTCATAAGATCAAGCCCTGTGTGGAGCCTGCTTGTCCCCTTCTCTCTTCTTCCTCCCTCCCAATCCCCCCACCCCCATCTCAAATAAATCAATAAATAAATCGAAAAATATATTTATTTGGTCCTTTCTCTAAAGTGATAGTTCACTTAGAAATAAAAATTTTAGTTTGAAATTTGCTTTCCTTAGTACTTTCAAAATGTTTTTCCATTATCTTCTGGCTTCTTCTGATATTTTTGCAAAATCTGATGTCAGTCTAACAGTTGCCTTTTCTCTTCAGTGATTTTAAGATTTTTCTCCTAATTCTTTGGTGTTCCGTGTTTTGCTAGGATATGGGGAGCTGAGGCTATGTTTCTATTTACATGGCTCAGGACTGTGCTTCTGTAATGTAATGAATTCATATCTTTCTGCAATTCGTGCATTTTCAAAGAATTATTTCTTCAAATATTGCCTCTGCCACACTTTCTTTAATGACTCTTTCTTCAACTTTTACTCATTTGTGTTGGACCTTCTCATTTTATCCTCCACGTGTCTTAATACTCTTTCATACTGAATTGTGAGAAGTTTGCTGAAATATTTCCTCCTATTCACTAATTTTCTCTTCTTGATTTTTATGTCTGTTGATGAGTTCCCTCATATGTTTTGTGTCTCTGGATAATGAGTTTATCTTATTTGGGCTGCTATTGGTGGGAATCCTAATCAACCAAGTTATTGGATTATCTTTCCAGAATTGTTCTACTTTTTATGCAGGTGCCCAAGGGGGCAGAATTTTGTGCTAATTTATCAACTTGAGAGCTCTTGGACACAAAGTTGGTATATATTTAGAATTCAAACCCACCTTCAGAGAAGGCCTAACTTTTTGATTTCTCATGGGAAACTTTTTTTTTTTAAAGATTTTATTTATTTATTTATTTATTTGACAGAGATAGAGACAGCCAGCGAGAGAGGGAACACAAGCAGGGGGAGTGGGAGAGGAAGAAGCAGGCTCATAGCAGAGGAGCCTGATGTGGGGCTCAATCCCGTAACGCGGGGATCACGCCCTGAGCCGAAGTCAGACGCTTAACCGCTGTGCCACCCAGGCACCCCACTTTTTTTTTTTTAAATACACAGATACCAGCAAGCATCTGTGTAATCTCTCTGTGCTGCTGGATAAATTTCTTTCTGGCCATTTATTGACTCATTTATCCCACAATATTTATTGCGTATTAACAGTGTGCTACACACAGTGCTAGATGCTGGCTACTTTTAATACACAGAGGTACCTGCTACGGTTCTCAAAAAAAAAAACCCAGAAGGTAAAAAGGCTCAGTCACTCAAATGTCACAATGACAAAAATGTAGGCACTCCTGCATCCTGAGACAGTAGAGCCTCCTCAGGAGTTAGCCAGCTTCGGTCTGTGCCAGGGCACAGACACTACACTTCCGACTTCAGATTCCGGAACCAGGAAGTTGTGTTGGTTTGTTTTTAACACTTCTCAATGGAAAGAATGAATGACTCATTGGCATGAGTCACCTCGGTCAGTCTGTGCTGCTCATTCCTCTAGCCTCTGAAAAGCCCCAAAGCTCAACCACACCTCGAATAATGGCCTCAACACTTTCTCCTAGTTCATAGGTCTGCCATGGTGGGGTTTCAAAGTTTTAGCTGCTTAGAATATTTAAAAAGGTTAGAACCGATATTAGAGGCTCATTTTTCACTGAAGTGGTTCCATGGGGTGAGTACAAGGTTAGTCAGCTCCTTCCTCTGTCCACTCATTGTTAATTTTGCCGCTTATTAAAATAGCAACAACAGGGGCCCCTGGGTGGCTCAGGCGGTTGAGCGGCCGACTCTTGATTTCGCCTCAGGTCACCATCTCAGGGTCCCAGGATCAGGCCCAACGGTGAGCCTTCGTGGCTCAGGCGGGAGTCTGCTTCAGGACTGTCCCTCTCCCTCTCCTCTCCCCTCTGCTTGCTCTCTCTCTCTCAAATAAATAAATAAATAAATAAATAAATAAATAAACAGCAACAACATAAACAGAGGTGTACAGCGATGCATTCAACAACTGTAATAATACAGTCACATATCTCACAGCCATTTCGGATGCCTGCCACTCTCTCCACAGCTGCCTCCCTGGGTATTTATTCACACTTTCCAGTCATGCATAGTATTCTTAGACGCTGACCACCGTCACACATTTATACTGATTTCTAATTATAGACGTAATTTCCTTCTTCCCTGGGGCACACATTCATTTTTGTGGCATGAGTTATTTCTCTTGAATTGATTCATTAATTTTTTTTCATTTTCATGTGACATTCGCTTTCATTCATTTTTCAAACCATCAATTTATCAAGCCGACACTATGTGTTGTCCTAGTAGCAGAGGGGGTGACCAGCAAACCAATAAAAGTAAATAAATAATTTCATAGGAGCTAGCGGTAAATGCTAAGAAGAAACGGAAGGATTATAGGAATTGCTTTGAGGGTCTGCACTAACGCACCGCGTGACCTGCAGCTCACGGATTCATATCTGAATGTTCCTTTGGGTTAACCCACCCCCATCTACCCCCAACACAGGCTTATCACAGTGTAGGAAGAGGGATGCATCTCTACCCTGTGGGACACATAGTCTTGTCGAATGAGATAAGTGTGAAAATGCATAATTATAAACTTTAATAAGTATCATGAAGGAAAAGTACTTCAAGTTAGGGAAGTATGTGACAATGGATCCAGACTTGATTTAGGAGGTTAGGAAAAAATTTCTTGAAGAAGAATGTTTGGTCTGCAATTTGAGGTATAAATAAGAGCTAAATGTATAAAGGGGGCAGTAAAAACAGGAGGAGAAAAACTGAGATACAGTAACTGTGTACATCATAAGGTGGAATGAGGCTGTGTGTGTTCAAAGACATAAGATCTTAAGTGTTCCCACTGCGCGCGCGTGCGCGCGCGCGCACACACACACACACACACACACACACACAAGGTAGCTATGTGAGGTGATGGATGAATTAATCAACTATGGTAATCATTTCACAATGTACATGTAAGTTATCATCTTGGACAACTTAAAAACACATTGTGCAACCCAAATATTTACAATTTTTATTTGTCAATCATACCTTAATACAACTGGAAAAAAAAAGACACAAGGCTTGGGAATTAGGCAGGACCATGTGAAAATGCCAAAGACCTAACATTTTTAAAATTGTTTAAAGATTTATTTATTTATTTGAGAGAGAGAGAGCACATAGTGTGGAGAGGCAGAGGGAGAGGGAAAGAGAATCTCAAGCCGACAACCTGCTGAAAACAGAGCCTGATACAGGGCTCGATCCCACGACCCTGAGATCACGACCGGAGCTAAAACCAAGAGCTAGACATTTAACTGACTGTGGCACCCAGGTGCCTCTCACATTTTTAAGTCTTAAAACTAATTAAAAACCACTGAAGAACTTTAAGAAGGAGGAGGGAGACATAATAAAATACTGTTTCGGAAAACATGAGTCTGGCTGCCGTGTAGAGAATAGATTGAAAAGGGGCAAGTTTAATGCAGGAAGATCAGTTTGGGGGGCCATTGCTGTAGCCCAGGGCTCGGTGATGGTAGCTTAATCCAAGACGATGTTGAAAAGAAAGAAAGGACAAGGGATATAAAAGGTATTTAGAAGGAAATGTTGAACCGGTAAACGTAGAGGTAAAGGTGTAGCCTCAAAGATGGGTCCTTTGTTTCTGGATCATTCAAGTCTTGCTGATCTAGAACAGCTCACAGTTTTAGGGCGAAATGAAAATGAGTTGAGATGTTTTTGTGATCTCTATATAGAAACGTAGAGCGTGTAGTCGGTGTTCAGTGTCTGATCGGAACTGGAAATGCAAATTTGGGAGTCATTAGTCCATATAAATGAAACACATTGATCTTTCAAAATAATAAAAATACACCTTTCCCTAAATGTGTTCCCACCTGCTCTTCTCCATAAAACAAGCTGCTTTTCACTCAGGGATGAATGAAGGAGATGAGTCGTGTCGAATCCTTTCGCTTACTATTTCCTAACTCCTTCACGAGTTATAATAATAAATAAAACCAATATAATAATAAAACCAGACAATAAATATATTGTACAACATCAACAAAATTACACAGAAAGAGTTTAAACACCAAGTTCATTGGGATGATTTGCTCTGAGTAGGCGATCAATACATATTTGTTGTTTGACCAAGTCACACTAAAAATATTGCTAAATCATTTTTTTAATGATGGCTTATAATTGGGTTTGTTGTAAAAAAAAACATGACTATGACCATAAATACTGTAAGAAGACAAGAGAAAGCCCTTCCCACTCTGGAGAGGCTGACTTTGGCTGCATAGTTCAAGTGACCTGGCATGACCTAAGACCCAAAGTTTCAGTGTGTCACTTAGACTTTGGTGGGCCGTGGGCCCTCTCAGCTAATATAATTTGACAAACACAAAGTGTTTTATGAGACGGGCAGTGTGGAAAGAACTCTATAATTTTGTAAAAGATTTTGCCAACGTTTTTAACCACTCATCTTCTCAAATGCTCTCCTCAGTCAAATTAATTTACAAATATCTTGTATTTTCCATTCCCTCTCTAGGGACCAAGTAGTCAGCATGAATCCTGGCTATAATAGCCTCATGGGATCAGGCTGAGTAATCATCTGGATAGACCAGAAAAAGATGCTATTTATTGGCCAAGTTCAAATTATTATCAAAGAAAGGGAAGGCATGGGACAGAACTGGAGGAACAATGTTAAATGTGTCCTCGGGTAGAGATCTGGGTTGTACATGGAAAATGTAGCAAGAAGTCAAGAGATCAGCTGTAGGTCTCTGAGTGTCATGCAAGGATACGAGACTACAAAAAAAGTTCCCGAATGTAGCTCTGAATAAAGCAAGGGTGTCAGAAGTTTCTCCCACTGGGGCTGGGGCACGGGTGTTTCAAGGCTCAGGATCATCTCGGACACCTGTGTCCCTTTGCTGCACACAACTCCCCTCTTTTAGAATGCTTTCCTCTCCCTTTGTCTACCTAAATCGTATCTATTTCCTTTGGACCGGACCAAGTCCTACGTGGTGTGTGATCACTGATAACAGTATTCAATTTGCCTGAGAATAACCGGGCAAAATCTACTTCCCAACAAAAATGCCAAGCCATTGTTTTAGGCGGGAAATTTTGCAACCTTTTATGTGTCTTTAAGCATTTTGCTCTTGTTTCCTCAACATTTTCAGAAATTTTTTCTGTAATTTTTTCTGGTTTTATTGCTTAGAAACCTTTCTGAGAGTAAGAATCAGGTTTATTTATATTGCTTTATATACTTTGTAATAATAATGATAATAGGGGTGCCTGGCTGGCTGTTTGTAGAACATGTGACACTTTTTTTTTTTTTTGAGCATGAGACCCTTAATCTTGCAGTCGTGGGTTCGAGTCTCACATTGGGTATAGAGATTACTTAAAATAATAATAATAATAATAATAATAATAATAATACCTGTTATTTATCCAGTGTCAATTACATTCGAGATACTTCACCCATATTATTTCTAATTTTCATAAAAACCCTTCCAGGTATTCATGTTATTCCCATTTTGGGTTTGGAAAGGCTAACCTGCTCAAAGATAGAACCAGTAAATGCTGGAGCTGAGACCAAAACTCAGATTTGAGTTTTCCATTATTCTAGGCTGCCTTTGAATATCTGTTGAATTGATTAACCTGAATTGTTGGTTAGAGAGTTTATGTCACCCATCGCCTAGAGCTTCTGTGGCTATCGATAGAGCCAGTATACACAGGAACCGGAGAGAGAGAAATGATGAGAGATAGATGATAGATAGATAGATAGATAGATAGATAGATAGATAGAAGAAAGAGGCCCACATTTTGTGCCTCCTCATTTCAGATAGGAAAAACTTCAGTGTCTTTTTTTTTTTTTTTTGGTTTTCATCTTTGTTTTTGCCTTCACTGTTCTTTTTCCTCTTTCTTGTTCACATTTACTAAAAAAATTTAATAAAGAGATTTTTTTACATCATACTTCAACAGTTCCTCCCACCTCCCTGATTTAATTTTCCATCCGTAAAATGTCTAATTCATACGTTTAATTTTCCAAAAGCTCTTTAGGTAAATAGCTAAATTCCAAAAAGTTAATTTTTCCAGCAGGGATAAATTTGTATGGTCTTCCTCAGGGGGGTCGGGGGTGGAGGTGGGATCTATCTATCTATCTATCTAGAGAGAGAAATTCTAAGAGAAGAAAATGAATAGGTTCTAGAAAATTTACTCTTGGAGGCAACTTAGCTAGTTTTCTATGCTAAAAAGACGAACCACATGGAGTCTCTTTCTGACTGGTCATTGTCATATACTCATACATTTTCTGATTAGCATAGATGTGGTGGAAAGAAATGATTGACAACAGGTTTTTGGATCTATCCCAGAGATATCTAATTGCGTTGAGTTCTCAGTATATGCTATATGCTTATTAATTATTTGAGAGAGAGAGAGAGAGCATGAGCAGCAGGGGCCGAGGGAGACGGACAGAGAATCTCAAGCAGACTCCGTGCTGAGTGCGGAGCCTGACTCGGGGCTCGATCTCACAACCCTGAAACCATGACCTGAACTGAGACCAAGAGTCTGGCGCTTCACTGACTGTGCCACCCAGGCGTACTTACGCTGTATGCTTTTAAAAGAAAGTGAGACGTGTATGTCCATTAATAGTGGCAATAGGATATGATCACTGCCGTATTGGTTGATACATCCCTGTATCATGTACTAGGGGAGACTTTAGGCCCGAGGGGACCTCCAAAGAGATGCATTTGAGTGCGGCCCTTGGTGGCTAATGAGGGGCGGCCCATTAGGGAAGGTGCAGTGGATATTCTATGTGGAATGAATAGCTAGTACCGTAGTACAAAGTAGGATGGGGGGAAGGAAAAGCAAAGAAAGCTTGTGAAGTGTGTGTCTGCACACACTGGGATATTCCTCAGGGATCAGAATTGATGCTTGCTCTGTGCCAAGCGATGTTCCAAGTCCTTAACTTGTGCTATTTCATTTGATCTTCACAATAAACCTACATGGTTAGTCTGTTAATTATTCCCATTTTGCATTGTAGGAACGGAGACACAGAGGAATTAGGAAACTTGTAAACACACACACCGTTAATACGTGTGTGTAGAATCAGACTGACTCCAGAGCCTCTGGGCTTAACTGCCATGATCTATTGCCTTCCAACAGGCCCTTCCAAGTGTTTGTTGAAGAACTAGACATAATTATTAGTATGGTTTCTTTTGCAGGTCACTTGTGAACCTCACTAATCATAAACCCCTATATTTTAATAGCACTTCACAAAATCTGTGAGGAGAAAAGAGAGAGGCAGATTCACAAGGAAAGGAAAACCCCTAGAAGGTGGAAGGGAGGGGACTGAGTGCAAACTCAATCCTGGATCCCGTTATAGAACCTGGGACAGGAAGTGATAAAGACCAGCATCCTTAGTTAAAGCTAGAAGGGCAGTGAGTGCCAAAAAACATGGAGTGGGAGATGAAGATAAAAATGGGTCCCACTCACTGGGATTAATGTGCCAGCTTTTATAAAAGGAAGATAAAAGATCCTACCAGGGTTCAGTTAATTAATCTTTTTGTCATGTCCAAATTGTATTACTGTTAACTTCCCTTAAGAACTACTTGTATTCTTGGCATTATTATTCATGAAGCGGTCAGGTGTTCTTCACGGATCTGGGGCAATAATCATACAGTGGATCCCCTCATTCCAAAGGCTTCGGGGAGCAGATTTGTGAGAAAAGAGTGAAAAGGAAACAAGAAGAAGGATGTTTATTTTTAATAAAGAGACCCTGCCCTAACTTCCTGAACTCAAACCAGTCTAGACTTGTTTTTTCCATTTTACACAATGTCCGCAACAACAGAATAAATTTATTAAAACCAAACAAACTGGGGGTTGAGCTTTGGCACCGAAAGTCAGACAGAAATAGAATCAGCTGCTTTTGAGTTGAGTCTAATGACTGATTTTCAAACCAGTGGGAGATTGAGGCTGCATTGGCCTTAACTGAACCAAAGTTATTTTCATTATAAGGAGACAATGGGGAGGTAGAATGTCTGGCCTGGCGCCCAGGACACGAACTGGTCAGTTCTGCCCTCCTTTTCCTCCAATTTTCAAAAACCCAAAATGCTGGAGTTGAAAAGAACCTTTACGGCGATTTTCTTCCTCACCTAATTTTGTGTGGAGGGAACCGAGACTCTGATGAGTCAGACATCTCCCGCCGCCCTGATAGCATTAGATTAGAACAATGTGTCACTACACTACAGGATGGTCCCCACAAATGAGGAGATTCCATTTTGGCTCTTCTGCGTTGGGAGGATAAACGTGGAAACAGTTCAGTGTGCACACATGTGAGCATACATTCACAGTCGACTGTATTAATTGATAGACTCTGCGTGGGAGGGTGTCCAGCTTCCTTCTCTCTCCTTAGCCGTGTGAGGCTGTCCTTAATGGTGCTTCGTTGGGACACAAGTGTGAGTGTGCGGGGGTGTGTAGCGCGCTTGCTCAGAGGAGTTTCTGGGTCCAGGCCAGAGTCAATGTGTATTTTTACATCTCAGAACTTCCCCATTCCTCACTTCATGCTATCCTTGCTATCTATTTGCGAGGAGATAGAAAGTTAAAATTAACTCCATTTCACATGTTCACAGAGTGGGAAAGTGAGGGAAAATGACGGGAAAGGGAAAAATGAGACACAGTGACGTTCCCAAAGGGACATGCTAAATTTAATGGAGAAGTCAGAACTGTTCCAGTTTTCCTAAGGGTAGGGCCACACTCTCCCCCCCGCCCCCCCCCCCCCGCTCCCTCCGTTAGTATGACGTAAAGAAGTTTCACGATACATGGACGCTGGGAGGTACCTGTGAGCCTACGTTCATTTTTACAAAAGATGCTTCTAGTTAATTTGCTTCAACACATTGGGCTAATTTTGAAGAGACGTGTGGCATTTGGAACCCATATGTCACTTTTTTTCTTGATCCCATTTATTTAAAATTTAATTCTCCCTATCTAAAGAGGCAGATCCTTTCATCAGCCTCTTTGTGATGAGCGGTACTCCGTGCCAGACTCGTCTCATGGACAGTCATTTTCCTATGACGTGTCTTAACTGTCTTAATGTCTTAAATAAATGAAACCTTATGACAGTCTTTTAAGTGCAGAGCAGAGAAGTGATGGAAGAGATAGTTTGCTTGGAGAAGTGGCTTTTCCCTTAGATTTCCCATTCCTTTGAATTTTTTCCCCTTTACTATAATGATGGCCACTTTGCTCCAATCTTAGAGGCTTGATCTCTCTTACGGAAAAAAAAAATGAAGCTTTTAATCTTGATGGATTTTTTGGAATCTGTTTATTTAAGGACTGTGTCCTTTACAGAAACACGGTCAAGAATTCATAGAGGTGCATGAAAAATTAGTATTAACTCTGCAAACAAAATGGCCTTTGCTGGGGTTTGGGTTCTATTCTGTTTTACGTGACTAAGAACTGTAACTAACATATGGCCTCTTCCAAATGCTTCCCTTTTAAGATCCTGCTTGATGGTTATCACAGCTTTCCTCCTTCATTGATTAGTTACCTCGTGACAAAGTCCTTTTAAGTTTATTCTTGAAATTTCTATTTCTTCTCGGAACTTGAAAACATTGTGCTTAAAACCAGATATTTGTGAACTATGTGGAAATTGTGTTTTGTGACTTGCGCTTTCCAGAAATCGTTATGCTTAGATACTAAGATATAATTAAACTCACACAGATTGGAAAATGGTGAATTTCTCCTTCAGGAAACCCTGATGGACTTGAATATTCTATAATTTAGCAAATTAGAAAATGAGAAGGTGGAAGGAGAACTAGAAGGTCATAAGCTGATGACAGTTCTAAAACTGTAGCCCTTAGTAAATTGCCATTTTAACACTTGGTCTGGCTTCCATAATTATATCCAGCCTTAACCTCACTGGCTACCATTCTTTCCCAAACAACAGCTGGAGAGCAGTGGCTCCTTGACCCTTAGCCCTCCTCTTACAAATCAACATCACATTATTGGCCATTACCATTCTCACGTTTCACAATCATGTAAATACCTTCCCACAAACTACCTGCCTGCTGTGAACACCCAATATTTCCACTTGTTGACTGTGCAAGTCTTCCCTTCTCTTCCCTTCTCCAGCCCTGGCATATCATTTGTGGCGTTAAAGGAAAAGAACATGTGGAGCGACCAGAATGAGTCAATCAGAGAGAGGCTGCGGGTCTAAGGAGTTAGATCACAAGTAATTATTTCCGATCTTCATTCTGCGGCATATTTGCCCAAATGTGGTGGAGTGAGGGTTACTCATTCTGCAGCATGTTTGCCCAAGTGTGGTGGAGTGCCCTTTGAGACCAGTGAGATTCTCATGGTCCCGACGTAGAGTGTAGAGATTTCAGGACAGGGCCACAACTTTTGATGTACTGTTCAATGTATACCACTTCCTTCCAGATACTTCCATTCCTGATACTCCATTGTGCTCTGCCCTGATACTATAACTCAACCTGCTTCAACTGCTGACCCATGTGGTGACCTGGAGCAACAACCAAGAATGAGGTGAAGATGGAGGAAGAAGTAGAGATAGAGGCCATGAGTTGGTAGGAAAGTAATAAAAGCTGGACCACAGGGTGGTAATTATTAGCAAGAGAGTTGATGTGCCAGAGGTGGGGAGGAGCAGGAAGTGGAGATAACAGGATAAGGCCCCCATTCTCCAATCTGGGACAACTCTGCAAGGACACCCCAGCTCTAAATATCCCCATGGGGTAATCTGAGCCCTGGCTGTGACTATGTCATAGCCCAACTTTTCCTTTCGACTCAATCCTACTTTCCTCCTTTCCCCACAGGTCCCAAGAGTACTCTCCAATGAACTTCCGGCAAGGAAATTTAGCCTCAGAGTCTTCTTCCTGGGAAACATAACCTCTGACACAACATGTTTGTTAATTTTAAAATTCTTACTTCACCACAGTTAGAATTATGTCAGATCTTGTCTATTTTTTCTTCCTCAAGCCTCGGCTAACACCATGTTCCCATATTAAGACCAGTGGGCCTAATGTAGAAATTGAATCCTGCTATTAAGACTGAGTGCAACCAAAATAACAAGTGTTGGTGAGGATGTGGAGAAAAGGGAAACTTCATGCATCATTGATGGGAATGGAAGTTGCTGCAGCCACTATGGAAAACAGCATGGAGGTTCCTCAAACAATTAAAAATAGAACTACCCTACAATCTAGCAATTCTACTTCTAGGTATTGATCTGAAGAAAACAAAAGCACTAATTTGAAAAGACATATGCACCCCTATATTCACTGCAATGTTATTTGCAAAAGCCAAGATAATGGAAGCAGCCCAAGTATCCATGGATAGATGAATGGATAAAGAAGATGAATGGATATATATATATATATATATATATATATATATATATATATATACACATACAGAAGATACATATATATAATGGAATATATATATAATGGAATATTACTCAACCATTAAAAAAGAATGAAATCTTGCCATTTACCATAGCATGGATGGAGCTAATGGGTATTGTACAAGTGAAATAAGTCAGACAGAGAGAAACAAATACCATTCAATTTCACTTCTGAAAATCTAAAGGAAGGAGTAGATTGGGAGGATGGGCAAGATAGGTGAAGGGGATTACGAGGGATAATCTTCCAGTTAGAAAATAAATACGACATGGATGTAAGGTACAGAATAGGAAACACAGTTAATAATACTGTAATAACTCTGTAATGGTGACAGGTGGTAAGTAGACTTATCGTGCTGACCATTTTAAAATGTATCAAATCATTATGTTATATGCCTGAAACGGATACAATATTGTATGTCAATTATTCTTCAATTAAAGAAAGACTAGTGCAACTATTTGGACAACGAAACGTTCGAGTCTGGATTTCACACTTTTCATAACCTATAGAAGTGCTTAACCCCCTTGCCCTCACTCTCCCCTCCTTACCTTTACTCCTGGTGGAACTCAGACATTTTATTGTAAAACGCATGGGAGCAATGACAGAATGGAAAGAAAAGAAGGACACACTGGCCTCTTGTGGGAATGATTCAAAGGAAGGGGACTCGCCTTCAAACGTACAGGAGTAGGACTTTAAAATTCATTCGTTTGCTTGATTTCTAGAGTACCTGTTCTCCAAAGGTTCCAACTGAAAAGAGGTTTTTAACTTCCTCTTTTTTCTCTTCTCTAGAAATGTAGAAGTGCTGTATTAGGAGCGTGGGTCCGATACATCCCACTCCTTGTTTTATTTTTCTTTGCTTAGAAAACCAGATATTTTCAGAAAGGTAAAATAAATAGGGCTGGTTCCAAACTCATTGTGAAATAGTTAGTCCATGATGAGCCTCTTCCCCCGTGCAGTAAACTATTTTTCTTTGTGGCTACCTTCCCCTAACTATGAGACTTCCTTGGTTTATTTCCAGCCTCCTGCCCATCCCTCTTCACAGCAGCCCTCTCCTTCATTCAGCTTTCCCGGTTCTGTTGGTCCCTGCCCATGACCCACAACCAGTCTGATGGCCTCCAGGCGACCCCACGTTGTCACTGTAACTGATATGTCCCCCTTCTACAGCTCCTCATCCAAGGCTAACTGTGCTCTTTAAGGAGGAAATTTTGCTTGGCACCCTTATAATTGATTAGTAAGTATTTAAATAAATGGATGAGAATATGAATCAAGATACTGGTCCATCATAATACAGCACTTAGCCCCTGTCCTGCCCCCACCCACCCAAGGTAAACGTGTATTAACAGGGGCCTGAAGAAAACCGCATGCCTTCCTTTGTAGCAGGACTAAACTAGGTTGAGTCGGGAGAAGAGTCCCATGACAGGTGGGTGTAGAGTATTGTGTTAACCATGCATTTCTGATGTCTTGACATCTGGGGCCTTGCTGACCCTGGAGAGATTGTTTTTCCTAAGGCTGGCCAATTCCAACCAAGCCAGAGCCCGTATCCCAAAAACCTTCTTTAACTAAGTTCTCACTGGGCTTTCACATTCGGAGCCACTATCCACCTGCTCTAATCACCCCAGGGTCTGGGTCCAGACAACTAGGGACAGCTCCTGTGCCCCCGAGCCTGCTGGTATTATTCAAAGCAGACAATCTGAAGCCTGATTACCTGGTCTTGCCTGCTCCTTCACACAGGAAACACAATAAACTCTCTTGCTTCTATTTTCCCCTGGCTCCTTCTGCCTCTTGACCAATCCTGGTGCTTCCCCAAGGTATGACATGTTCCCTCCTCTTGGAAACTGTCACCAACTGTCTTTTCAATGTCACTCGCTCTCCTGATCTGTTGGCTTCACCATGTCTGAGTAGTAATAAAACCTACATGTTAACATTATTTCAAATACTTCCCTAATCCCAAGTGTGAGGCATGCTGACTCTTTTAATACTGAGGGAAACCTCTCTTTTTCTAAAAGTTCTGACAATCTGGGAAAATAGCTATTACCCAGAGAAGGCAGTGTAGTATTAAGTTGAAGAAATAAACATAATGATAGACTTTACTTCATATGTATTATCAACCTGGGATCTTAAAAAATCCTGTCAATTATTTTCTTATCCTCAATGAACTGAAATTTAAAGGTAGTGTTTCCCAGGTCACAGAAGAGATGAGACTCAAACACAAATTTTCCTGGCATTCCTCTGAATCATGCCCTGTTTCTGTTCCTTCTGTCAAAGTCTTCCAAATCCTCCCATGTCTTTTACAAAGTTCCTTGGCAGAACATCACCGCTTCCTTCATACTTTAAAGAAAAGTATGGCGGTTTCTTCATACTTTAAAAAATGAGTCCTGGGGCACCTGGGTGGCACAGCGGTTAGGCGTCTGCCTTCGGCTCAGGGCGTGATCCCGGCGTTGTGGGATTGAGCCCCCTATTAGGCTCCTCTGCTAGGAGCCTGCTTCTTCCTCTCCCACTCCCCCTGCCTGTGTTCCCTCTCTCGCTGGCTGTCTCTCTCTCTCTGTCGAATAAAAAAAAAATTTAAAAAAATAAAGAAAAAAATGAGTCCATAACGAAAAGTAGCTAAGATATATCTAGATATTTCAACGATCACATGGCCTTGGGGAAATGAATGTAGAGTCTTAGGAAAATATTGCCCAAAGATAGACAAGATCAAGAAACTAAAGAACTTTACGATACTAAATCTGATATTTAGTGAATGAATGAGAAACTTTAGAAATCTCTTCTTTTTGAAAGAGTTGCATTCTTTGGTCATGAGTCATCAGAGCTACAGAGAACATATTGGCTGTGAAGAAGACAGGCAAAAATATCTGGCAGTTTTAGGGAACCATAAACTGAAGGAAAAATTCAATTGAACACAACAAAGATAAAAATAAGCATACAAAGGCAATATATAATCAAATTGCTATAAAATATCATCAGGCAGCAAAATGCACCATAAAGATGTAGTCAGTGTTGACCGGAGCTATTGGGGGAAATACTTCAAGCGAAATATTTGACAAACGAACCCAACGTGGAACAAAATATAGCTCGTGGGAATTTGTCTTTTAACGTTTACCAAATTCCTGCAGTGGTTTGGAATCCTCTATTTTAAGCAAAAAAAAAAAAAAAAAAAAAAAAGAGGGAAAGTTGAGAAAGAAGGAAGAGAGAAAAATAAGAAAGCTAATCGAATGACTTGGAAATAAAACAAATTGGCTGAAGAGCTGGACTGTAGGTATGGAGAAAAGAAGACTGGATCAAGGGGTGAAGAGCTACGAGCAAGCCTTGGAGGTGCCACTTGGAGATGGTGGTGATTGGCAGCCGTTACGAATTTCCATGGACTACAGGTAAGAAGAAACGCGTTTGTGCGGCTAGAGGACCTCAGCTGGATATCAGGAAGAATTTCCTGACCGTAAATGTCAAGAGCTCTGGTTTACAGGATCAAAGGGAGGCTTCTGGGATGTGCCTATCCTAGGACTACTTTGTAGCCTCCAGCGAGAGACTGGGTGGTTTCCTGCAGCCCCGAGGATGGGCTGGATGGCCTCCCCACAATCCATCAGTCTCAGGTTGCTGAGAGGTGTGCCATACACACTGCTGCTTTCTTAGCCTCCTTGCCAGCTACCCACTCCCAGCTCAGAGGCTGTGGCGTTTTCGCCACAGAAAGAAACAACTAAGTCTTTCACTCCCTGTTCCTCACTTGGACCAGTCCTTAGGTGCACACTGGTTTTTCAGCTCTTCAGCACTTAAGCCCTTTCCTTCTGAGCCAAGGGCCTCCTGGGAACAATGTAGCATCTGTGTGTTGACAGTCATAGCCTGGGGGCCAGCGATGCTTGGCCAAACTCTCCCCGTTTCCCATAGGCTGCGTTGCACACCCCACCTGCACCAGTCCACCCTTAGTCAGCCCCAGCCGGCCCCAGCACCAAGTGGCCCCCTCCTTACCTATTCCCCGACCTTTTACCTAATTCGATTCCTAGCTCTTTGGCCACATTTATACCGATCCTCATGCGGGGTGGTCTCTACCCACCTCCCATCCCACCCACAGAGTTAACAATAATACATTAGTGGCTCGTGGCTGGACACTAAACAGTGGGCACCCAAGGGGGAGTACCCACTGCTGAACCGGGGAGCTGGGTATTTACAGAAGGTTCGGCCCGCGAAGAGATGCCAGCCCTTTCCTATAACATTACGGCTCTTTATTTACTGTGCGTTTGTTGATTTAGGCGGGAGTTAGGAACGCTAAACAAGCATGGGCTTTTCACATAGTCTGTTTCGGCTGAGTTCGGAGACTTGGAAACATCTTTTGACCCTGGCAAAAAGACAATTCAGAAAGGTGTTTAAAGCCTTCTTTTTGTACCTGGCCCTGAGTTCGAGAGGGACATGTGCTTGTGAAGAAAGCAGAGTTTCCAACGCCTTCGTAACGACAAAAGAGCAGAAGCTCTGGTGTGCCTAAGTCCTGTGCGGCGTACAGATGTTACAGCAAATGACAACCCAGAACAGCCTCCTTCCAGGGGTGTCTCCCTGTCAAAGGGACATCACAGGACTTCTCTTAAAGGCGTCCTCCGTGGTGTGTGTTGCAGTGTATGGGACTACGCAGTATGAATGCGGAGAAGAAGAGTGCATGGATAGTGAGAGAGCACAGACAATTTAAAAGGAAGGATAAGGAGAGTAAATGAGATTTTAAGGAACAAAATGGAGAGCTGTGTGTGTGTGTGTGTGTGTGTGTGTGTGTGTGTGTGTAAGGCCCGGCAATCCTGTTGCTTGGTGTCTCTGAGGTTCGAGTTGCCCTTTTCTCATTTCATGTAAATACTTAGTAGTCTGCAGAAGTATCAGGGAGAGATCAGAGTTCCACCTTTGGAGTCTTTTCTTCTGATTCATGATTTTCTCTCTGAAAAACACCATGACACTGTTGCTTAGATTGCGAGCCCACACTTGGTTTTGAGCTCTGAGATTAGCAAACTGAGCTATTTAACAACTCCCGGAAGTCCTAAATGCACCCTTATTTTTATCTCATGAATTCTTATATCAAGGAATTTGGGCTGTTTCCCATTAATAATGTCAACAACACAGTAAAACTCCCAATTCAGCTCCTTTGAATATCCGCGACGTTTGCAAAGACGCACGTGTACTTCTATTCTCACGACTCTATCCTAGTAAGCATCCCGATCCTCTCCACCGTGGATCCTCATATACCTTTGCTCTTAATCAAATCCAGTAGAGCTCAGAGACTTTTAAAGGGAAATAAGAGGACACAGAAAGGAAAACTCCACTTGCCGACCCTGGGGTCTCCCACTCACCAGCCGCTTCCCTTGGAGGAATCCGTCACAGAAGTTTTGCACATGCTCCACAGAAACTTCTGCTCCGGCCAGTGTATCCCACGCCTCATCTAGAGTCTGGTAAATTGCCAAGGCGGGCAGTTGAGACTCCTTTAGTTTGAAGAAGGAGATCACTTTCCCATTGGCCTGCACCCCACTGTCCACCAGAATAAAAAGAACCTGCAGTTGGAGAGGTTTGAAAGGGGAAAAAAAAAATCTATCTAAGGTCCGCAGGAGAGACAACGCATGATTGTTGCCATTTGCACTGAGTCAACTTGTGGTCTGTGCCCTATAATGGAATGAATTTCTTCTTCTCTTTCTCTGTATTTTATCCCTTCGATCAGGTTTATTTCATTTTAAGAACATAGAATTGGAGGCAGCTTTAGTGATTAGCTAAATGCGTAAGAATAGCAGGTAATACATTTTAAATTCTGTTTCTGGTACTCTCGAGCTGTGTGACTTTGGCACATTACTCAGCCTCTCTGAGACTCGGTTTTCTCATTGGCAAAATAGACTTTTGTTGGAGAGATTAAATGAGAGGATCCATTTAATATGTCCAGTACGGTTTTTAGCATATGGTGAATGCTTGATAAATGTCAACTATTTGATATTATTAAATCAAACCTTCAACCCAAAGTAGAAACCTTTAGAATGTTCTTGTTAGAGCATCACTTACATTCAGAAACACTGAAAACTTCCAGTGTTAGGGAAAGAGCTGCCAGAAAGTTGGCTTATGTTACTACCAGACAGTTGTCAACACTGGAAAGGTCTAGTTTAATGCAGTAGCCTTGAAGTGGTTGAAGATTTACTAGTTCAGTGATACCAAACAGAGCTGCACAAGGTAGAGAAGGAACAGAACTAAATAGTTATTGGACATCTGTAGACACCAGGTACATGATGGGTGCTTTATATGAGAAAGAAGTCCCGAGTCTAAAACTTGAACAGGTTATGGCCAAGAATAAATACACTGTGACTAATAGAGGATTTTTATTTTCAGCATCTTTGGGTCTCTATTTTTCTCTCCACTTCTCAATGCAGGAAAAAAAATAGACTTCCCACTAAGGGAAGATATGGTTATATAGGTCCTTTAACAGTATAAAATAGATCTTTAATTTTAAATCAGAGTAATGTGATTCATTATGTCCCAGTTCTTACTTTGTTATCGCTTAACCATACTCACTTTCCTTATTTATCCTATCTCCCTGGACTCATCTCCTCTATTTTAGTGTCCTGTGTCCTGGTACTGAGTGGTCAGAAGGGTGTCTCCCATTTCAGACTTACCTTTCCCTGGAAGAGCTTGGCTGCCTCCCTGTATCTGTGTAGGCTTTCTTCATATTCTGGGGAGGCCTTGTTCATTATCAGTAGAAGATGAATCTGGATCATGCTATCAAATAGGCCAATCGCTGTCTGGCAAACGGAAGTGTGTTATAGTGGAAAGAAAGACACAAGGAGAAAAAAAAAACACATTAGTGGCAACCCAGGAAATAAGTAGGCTGAAATATAAAAGAGAGCTGTCCATCCATAACACAAATGGTAACTAGCCTCCCACGTGGCCCTCAAAAGTCTCACCCTCTGGCCGTCATGCAACTGTGTAGATCCCACCTGCTCATGCCGGCTAAGGCTGAGCGGAGTAACCACTGGGATATTGCAGAAATGAGAGAGCGTGACTTCCAAGGTTAAGTCACACGTGACAAGTGGCCTCTGCTTTGCTGTCTCTTCTATCACTCACTCTGGGGAAAGCCAGTCCCCGTGTGGGGCACTCAAGCAGCCTTATGAAGAGATTCACACAGCACAGAGCTAACAGCCGGCACTAACTCCCCAGCCACGTGAAGAGGATCCTGCAGCTCGAGCGAAACCTGCAGGTGACTGATGCAAGAGCCTCCAGATCAGAAGTGCCAGCCCAGCCACTCCCAAACGGTTAACCACCGAAGCTGTGGGACAGAATCAATTTTTACTATTCTAAGCGGATACATTTGGGGGCGATCTGTTGCACCTCAATGGACGAGGAATACACCATGTAACATATCAGTTACTTTTTTCAGTCCCTCTTCCTGTCCCAAGAGCAGTCAGACACACCTTTGAATGTTTCTCATGTGCTGGGCACTGTTGCCAGGTCTTTACATATAGCTAATTGAATCCTTGAAGTTTCAGTTTTATTTTTTTTTCCTTTTTTTCCCTTTTTAAAGATTTCATTCATTTATTCGACAGAGATAGAGACAGCCAGTGAGAGAGGGAACACAAGCAGGGGGAGTGGGAGAGGAAGAAGCAGGCTTATAGCAGAGGAGCCTGATGTGGGGCTCGATCCCATAACGCTGGGATCACACCCTGAGCCGAAGGCAGACGCTTAACCGCTGTGCCACCCAGGCGCCCCCGAAATTTCAGTTTTATTAATGAGGATATGGAGGCACAAACTCTCCCAAAGTCACAGAAGTGGAGGACTGGGAGTCGCACCAGGCGGTCTGGTTCCAGAGGCCAGGCTCGCAATCATCAGGAGATGCTGCCTTACGCATAGCTCATTGCAAAACCCCGTCTAAACCGGCTCAGCCAGAAGCCGTCTACCAAACCTCAGCAATAAGATAAGCTCTTCGGGAGACCGGAAGCATTGGCCCTTTATTTGCTGATGAGAGATGGTGATTTCCCATGAATTTGTCCGTGATGGAGGGGGTGGGACAGCCATGAGCCAGAGGACAGGAGAGAGTGTGAAACTATGGCATTGGCTCACTTCATTTCTTTTTCCTGAGTGTTCCAAGTGTCTCTGTTTTAAATATATCCCATCCCTTTTCACTTCTCCCTCCTAAATACAGAAAGCACTGCTGTAAAACCAGCGTGTGTACAGGAAGAGAAGAGTGCGGAGGAATAATGAACCATCAGGGCAGACTCCCAGGATGGTGGGAAGGGCAGCAGCTAGGTAGACTTCTGGAAGCTACGCACTGCTCTGTAGAGATTCTCCAGCTCTATCGGCCATCAGTGAGTTCTTTCCCAAGATTTTCTCCCTGGAGTTTAAAGCCAGTTCTTAGATTTTAAATTTGGGAGATTGGATGTTAAACAACCATCTCTTGTTCCACTAAATCCTGCTACTTAAATGTACAGCATGCATCTATCCTCCCATAGCAGAGATGGAGGATGATTTGGGGGAAGGCAAGAAATCAAAGCTAAGGAGTCAAAAGGTACAGCTGTCTTAGCATAGAAGGGATTGGGCATCTCGGAAGTGATTAATTTAATCTTAATAGACACAGCCTGATTTTTCACCTTGAAGGCAAGTACTAAGTGTGTGCATTAAAAGTATACAGCTGGGGGGAGGGTGGTGCCTGGGTGGTGCAGTCATTTGAGTTTTTGGCTTTTCATTTTAACTCAGGTCATGATCTCAGGGTTGTGAGATCAAGCCCTGCATCGGGCTCCACGCTCAGTGCAGAGTCTGCTTAAGACTCTCTCCCTCTCTCTCTGCCCCTGCCTCCCTGTAAAATAAACAAATAAACCTTAAAAAAAAGGTCGTATACAGCTGGCCTAATACACGGTTGTGGGTTTCTGCCTCCTTGTTGTCACTGTGCAAACCTCTTCATCAACAGCAGGTGAGAAACAGCTATAGTAGTGGGGGCAGGCCTCCAAGTGAAAAATGTCATTTATAGGAAATGAAAAAAGTCACAATAAAAGTGGGACTTGCTTCTCTAAAGAAATTCTTACCTGATTTCTTCTTGATGTGATTTACTTTCACTACTGAAGTGGAACTTAAAAATAGCATCAGTATTTTGTAAAAGACGAGACGGCCAGGCCTAAGAACTCAGGAAGGCCGGCCCTCACCCCTACCTTCATTCACCTGCAGAACTCCAGGACCCCGGGGCCATAAACCCAGGGACTCTCAGATCATCTCTTCTGCCCCCATGCACTCCTGACCTCTGTAGACATAATCATGAGAATGACGACAGTCTGGGAGAAAAATGCCTGTTTGATTATTGCTGCCAACCCCCCTGGGGTGCCTGTGTTTGGAATCTTAGCAAAAGTAGAAATGGAGTCACCGTTCCGTGAAGACAAGCGCGGTGTGAGAGGTGGACAGGAATTTAGTCAACAGGAAAAGGGGTGTTTCCTATTGAAAGCTGTGTGGGGCCATGGAATAAACCACAGGATTCAGTCAGACAGACGAGTCATTAAAAAAAGCAGGGACAAGTGCAAAGGGCTGTGTCTGGAGCTCAAATTGCTAGTCATACGGCCTTGAGGAAGTTAGTCCACTTTTCTGAGCTCTCTTTTCTTCTCCTGCAAAACGGAAATAGGCAATATAAACGAATGCATCGTCAGCTAAACTTCCTGCCTTCCATTATGCCTTTCCTGCTTACCATGGGATCCCGAACAAATCACTTGCATCTTAAATGTGCTCCTCCATAAAATGGGTGTAATAATTTTCTCTTTCCTACCTCAAAATGTCAGCGCGAAGATTACATGAGAAATGGTTTGTGAGTTCTAAAACTCGAGATGTGCCTCTCAAGTCGTGTTATTAGAGGATGGAAAGCATTTCTGAACTGAGGAAGTCACTGGAAATTCATACAGTATCACTTTAATGTCTACGTCAGGGAAAATAAAAGACAAGGCATAGAAGGCCCCTGTAGCGGCTGTCGAGTGAGACGCGCAGAAGATTATCAGAACAGGTGGATCATAACCTTCACCCGGCTTGCGTGCAGCACGCAACACCGAAAGAAGACTAATCTAGAAAGAAAGCTGACCACTGTGAAGGTCTAGGCCTGCGCCGGGAGTGCCAGACCAGGAATTGTTAGTTACTGGTCCACAAGGAGCTAGGGAGAGGTTTTAAAAGCTTTTATAGAAATTTTACTTTGCTGTAACATCCAAATATGTGAGTAGGGGGCCTTATTTTTTAATATGTCATTTGTCTTTGAATTTACTTTCATTGTATTTGCAAAGTATTGGTCACGAAGACACTTGGGGAAAAAATGGACCTTTAGCAGAGATTGTGATTTTGTTTGACAAGTGTGGTCTAGAGGGTTGCTCGGATGGGTTGCCTTTAGCGAACCCTCCCAGGCAGCAAACCTCAGAAGTTTTTGACCAGTTATCTTGGCTTTGCATTCTGGCTCTCTTTCTCACTAGTCGTCTAGTAAGTCTCTCTTTTTTAAAAAAGATTTATTTATTTATTTGAGAGAAAGAGAAAGCACAAGTGGGAAGGGCAGAGAGAGAGAGGGAGAGAGAATCCCAAGCAGACTCCATGCTGAGTGCAGAGCCTGATGTGGGGCTCGATCCCAGAACCCATGAGATCAGGACCTGAGCCAAAACCAAGAGTTGGATACTCAACTGAATGAGACACCCAGGTGCCCCCAATGGGTATTTAAGTTTTATAACTCTGTTTCTTTCTTTGTTGAATAGGGACAAGTCTATCAAACCTAAAGGGGTGTAATAAGGACAGCAACATAAACAACAATAATGACAGTTAACAGGTCAAAAGCTGAGAACTCCTGGAGGAAGGGATCTCTGCTATGGAGACAAGTACCCTCTCTGACGCAGGGACTTAAGGGTCTAGAAACAAGGTCTATTGTTTACCGCAGGGTTGTACTCTGTCACCAAGTGGAGGCTGTTGATCTCAATGAAGCGGCTTAATTTGGTGGCATCAATGCTTTCGATGTCTTTGCTTTCTAAAGCCAGTTTTTCATTGTCCACCTGGGTAATGCAAAAAGGATAAAGTTGTCACTGTTCTGTTTTTATTCATTTATTGAGAAATGTTTCTGGACTATCTACCACATGTCAAACACTGACTAAGGCTCAAAAGACATAAAGGTAAACAGGAAATATGCTCTGCTTTCAAAGAACACACTGTCCTGTGGGAGACAGAGAAGTGAACAGAAACGTCATCACAGGGGAATAGCAGGCCCATATGTCACCTGAAGGAAGAGCAGAAATCTTCCAGAAAGAAGCAACTCTTGAAAAGTAGCTAAAACTTGGTCAGGTGAATGAGGACGGGGATGGAGTTGTAAATTAAAACACAGCATTTGCAAGGCAAAAAAAAAGGCAAAAAGATGTGAGATGCCATGTTCTGGAAGCTGCCGCTGGTTTGCTATGACTATAACAGTGATGTTAAGAGTTAGTAGGAGACAAACTGAGGGCTTCAGAGGGGAGGGGGTGGAGGATTGGGATAGGCCGGTGATGGGTATTAAGGAGGGCACATATTGCATGGTGCACTGGGTGTTATATGCAAATAATGAATCATGGAACATTGCATCAAAAACTGGAGATGTACTGTATGGTGACTAATATAACAAAATAAAAATTAAAACAAAACAAACAAAAAAAGAGTTAGTAGGAGAGAGACAAGGTTAGCAGGGTGGGCTGGGGCAAACTTCCAAAGGGCCTTGAAGCTGAGGTAAATGGATTAAACTCTAACCAGATGGCATTTCCGTGAGTAACAACTTGCGTGTCCTCTTTTATGAAGTGCCTACACAAATCACTTGCCTGTTTTTCTATTGTCTATCTTTTTCTTGCTGGTTCGAAGATATTTTTATACATTCTGTACATGAGCCCTTTGTTGTTTCTATATTGCATTATCTTCCCTCACCGGGACCTTCCCTTTTATTAGTTATTGCTCATAAACAGAAGGTGATTTCAATGTAGTTGTGGTTATTAATCATTTCCCTTACAGCTGGTGTGTGTTTTTGTTTTATTTAAAACTCTTTGACTACACCAAGGTCATGAAGATATTCTCTTATATTATCTTCTAGAAACATTACTATTTTATCTTTCACAATAGATTGGAAATCTAACTGGAACTCATTTTTCTCACTTTAAAATGGATGCATTATCCTTTTCTAAAATATACATTAAAATCACACGTTTCCCTCTTACAGGGCTATAAAGGCATTCAGAAATTTTTATGTAGATTTCTTATCATTCAGTCCAAAATGTTTTCCAATTTCTGTTCTTATTTCTTCTCTAACCTACTGGCTATTTAGAAGTGTGTTTCTTAATTTATCTTATTAATTTCTAACTTAATTTCTACATTTTATTTATATCATTTGTCAACTTCTAGATATGTTATACGTATCCTTAAAATTATGTATACTCTGCAGTTTTCAAATACAATATTCTGTATATACTAACAGCTCACTTGGTTCATTTCGTGGTTCAAATTTTCTATATCTTATTGATTTATTTAATCAGTTTATTCTATCAAGAGAGTAGTATTAAAATCTTCCACTGTGATTGTGCGTTTATTCATTTTTTTTACAATTCTGTCACTTTCTGCTTACACGTTTTCAGGCCATTTATTAGATGAATGCAAATTTAGAATTGTTACATCTTCTGGCCAAATTGAAATATGTATCATTATAAAGCATCATTCTTTATCTCTTGTTGCCTAAAAGACTACTTTGTCTGACATTAATATGTTTGTATCAACTTTCTTTTGGAAGTACTTGCATGGTATAGCTCTATCCTTTTACTTTTTTTTCTTTAGGTAGGAATTACTTAAAAATTTTTTTAATTTAAATTTTAGTTAGTTAATATACAGTGCAATATTGATTTTGGAATTCAGTGATTCATCTCTTACATATAATACCCAGGGCTCATCACAAGTGCCCTCCTTAATACCCATCACCCATTTAGCCCATCTCCTCCCTCCCTCCCTCCATCAACCCTCAGTTTGTCCTCTTATGTTTTTTTTCCCTCTCTCTTTCTCTTTTTCCCCCCTTCCCCCGTCCATGTGTTCATCTCTTTTGTTTCTTAAATTCCACATATGAGTGAAATCATATGGTTTGTCTTTCTCTGACTGTCTTAATTTGCTTAGCATAATACACTCTAGCTCCATCCTCGTCATTGCAAATGGCAAGATTTCATTCTTTTTTTTTTTTAAGACTTTACTTATTGATTTGTCAGAGGTAGAGAAAGAGAGAGAGAGAGAGAGAGAGAACACAAGCAGGAGGAGAGCAGACAGAGGGAGAAGCAGGCTCCCCTCTGAGCAAGGAGCCTGATTCGGGACTCGATCCTAGGACCCTGGGATCATGACCTGAGCCGAAGGCAGATGCTTAACCAACTGAGCCACCCAGGAGTCCCAAGATTTCACTCTTTTTGATGGCTGAGTAATATTCCATTGTATATATACATCACTTCTTTATCCATTCATCAGTCCATGGACATTGGGGCTCTCTCCATAGTTTGGCTATTGTTGATAATGCTGCTGTAAACATCAGGGTGCATGTGCCCCTTCAAGTCTGTAGTTTTGTATCTTTTGGGTAAATACCTAGTAGTGCAATTGCTGCATCATAGGATTTATCCCTTTATTTTTAACCTATTTTTATATTTTACATGGGCCCCTGTGTTTTAAAATGATATGTCTTTTGTAAAAAGCACAAAGTCGTATTTTTTAATCCAGTCTGCTATCTTTGTCTTGTGATGTGCATTTCCTATTGGTTCGGCCTGTTCCAAATCCCACTTTCTTTCATTTCTGGACAACTTTGAATTGATTGAGCACTTTTTATTATTCCTTCTTTCCCTTGATTGGCTTAGAAGTTATACGTGCTACTGTCATTCTCTTGAGGATTACCAGCATGCATTACACAACATGCATTCTTTAATTATCTGAATCTAACTTTAACTGGCAATTTTGTCTCTTCTTGGACAATGCAGACATTAGAACACTCTAATAGTTTTCCTCCTTCCGACTCCATTCCTTGACCCGACAGTGAAGACTTACAGGTGATTATTATTGTGTATTTTAATTCTGAATCTCACAAGGTTGAGTCTGAATTCTGAATCTCACAAGTCACATATGACTGTCATATAGTCAATATCCATTTACACTTATGCACATTCCTATAGTTTAGCTTCTTTTCCTTTCTTCCTGCACTTTTGAGCTTCCAACGGGGATGTTTTGCCTTTTGCCTAGAGAATAACTTTTAGTGTATGTAAGATCCGTTGGGCGCCATGCCTAAAATATCTTCATTTCAGCTTTACTTTGGAAGGCTATTTTTGCTGGAGGTAGAATTCTAAGTTGACATTTATTTTCTTTCAGTTTTTGAAAGATATAATTCTTTATATGTAGCATTCCTCTCTTTCTACTAAGAAGTCATCTGTGAAACTTAGTATTAACCCCTTTGAGATTACTTTGAGGGTAATCTCTGATTTAAAATTTTTCTCTTTTTCTTTGAGTTCCAGCTATTATACTATGGCACAGCAAAGGGTAGATTACATCTATGATACATGTGTATAATTATGTATGTGTAGTGGTGTATGTGTGTTGGTATATATGCATGTATGCATGGGTATATATATATATTTATATATTCATATATAATCATCTTAATCCAATTACAGGGATTGAGATGATTTAAATCTGTTGCAGTCCTTGGGAGGGCGGATCTACTTATGGTACATCCTCGTTCTTAGGGTACTGTTCTTTAGGGTCGAAAGAGGGGCAAATGGTGTTTTACTAAATCTACCTCCTAGTTCTGCTTCTGGGCCTTGAATTTCGATGTTTACTTTTCTGGCTTCTCGAGGGTCTTAAAAAAGCTAGTGAACTTCTCAACCTCTTGACTGCTTCAAGAACTGGCAGGAAAAGCTCCCCAGACAAAAAAACAGTCCCAATGCAGCATTTTCTTTTTGGATTTTCATCTTTTCTAGATCTTAGTTTAGACTTTTCTCCCTCTTTTGCTTGTTCTCCAAAGCCTTCCTCCCTCCTTTTCTGCTTGCCTGGCTTTTAAAATAAATTGGTTTTGGTGGAAGGGTTATCTAGTCCATTATCCCATATTTGCATTTAGAGCATTCAGATATATTAAAACATAGGACTTCATACTGTCCATCACTGTTCCAGAGTTTTCCATTCCCCTCCCCCAATCTACTCATGCCCATAAAGGCATAAGATTATGCTTCTATCACCCATAGCAGCTATGCCTATAGACAAATGTTAGCTCCTGAACGGTTCTGTTTCCTAAAATAGTTTGAGATCCTTGGGCACCAACCCTTGGACATCTCAACCCCTTTCCCTTGTACCTGCTATCTCATATAGGTCCTACGCGATCTGATCTTGCACTGGATCGGAACCATTGTTTTGGCCCCAAGATACTTTCTCTCAGTCTACCCAGAAACGTCAGAGGTAAGTCTCCTTTTAGTTTATGCAGGAGGGAATTCAGACAAAGATAAAGTCACTAAACTGTAGGAATCTGAGATTGTTCCTTATCGTCATTTCCATGATGACTCCCATTGCCTATTTTTCTCTTCTTTTGTTCAAGGTGGTCTCCCATCGGGTTAGTTAAAAGCAATATGCACCTTTAAGAAGCCCAATGCACTCTATGGTTAATAATATTAATTCTGAATATACCCAGTCATTCTCTTGTAGCACCTTGCGAATGAATTATTTGTCCAGTGCCTGCTGTATGTTAGGCACTGAGGCACAGGAGTGCTTGACATTCACTCAGTTAGCAATTTAATCACTTTATTTTATGCCGGTGCTCACAACTCAAATTTATAAAACAAATAAATGCTGAAGTGCATAAAAATGTATTTCAAAATAAGAGTTTTGAAAAAACATCACCGAAACCATAGGATATTTTAAAATGTGAACTCCCTCTGTATATTTAATTATTTTAATATTCACAAAGTTCTGAGCAGAAGGCTTGGGGCAGAAATAGCAAAGCAAGAGAAAAAGTCTTCCTAGGGGGGAGTCCTTGCCTGGCGGCCCCTCCCATCCTACTCTGAGAGTCAATGAGAGTCAGGAGAGAAAGAAAATGAGCACACAGGGGCGCCTGGGTGGCACAGCGGTTAAGCGTCTGCCTTCGGCTCAGGGCGTGATCCTGACGTTATGGGATCGAGCCCCACATCGGGCTCCTCCACTATGAGCCTGCTTCTTCTCCCACTCCCCCTGCTTGTGTTCCCTTTCTCGCTGGCTGTCTCTATCTGTCAAATAAATAAATAAAATATTAAAAAAAAAAAAGAAAAGAAAATGAGCACAGTCTCTGAGCTGCGGCTTTGCCAGCTGGCATGTCTCCTTCACACTTAAGGCTTTGCTAATTGCAAACATCAGAATCATCATTATTATAATCACAACCGGGGCCCTTTTAATATTTCATGTGTCTAAATACTTCCTGATTATTTGTCTAGGAACTTGCAGGCCTGGTGGCCGCGCCTCAGCTAACAGAGCTGCGCTGTGGCCAGCAGCCCCTCCCTCGCTGCTCTTTTCCAGGCAGTCCCTCACCATTTCCCAGAACAGGGAGAACAGGAAGTGCCAGTTACTCCAGGTGTTTCTGGACGTCAGGAATGCAGTATACTGGAGGCAGAGGATGTTAAGGGGTGATAACATTCTCTAAGTAGCAAAGAGTTTTAATAGAATCCACTCTCCTGAAGTCTCTCCAGTGTGTAGTGCTTCTTTTAAACAAAACATGGCGGATTAGTTCACCATGTCTAATAAACTCTGGAACATTCATGTGTAGGGTTTCTGAAAACATTTGAACAGGAAATCTCCCTTCTGTAAAGGGAATGATTTGCATAATGCACTGGACAGAAAATCCGACCCTGAAACCAAGAGTTGGGGAAAAAATTTTTTATATATTTTTCCAGGTTTTGGAAAGAATTTTACTTGAGATATCATATTTTTTTTTCTCCCCGAGAAAAGAGGCACCAGAAGAAAAACAGAAACAGTAAGCCAGAAGGGTTGCCACCTTAAAATATAATTTTGAGTCTTCCCAAGAGTATTTGAAGTGGATTGTTTTATGTTTTAGACACTGTATCATACCAACCGATTAGTTTTTTTCCTGTTCATTAGTACTTCAACAATATTCCTTTGAATTCCTGTGTATTTCTCTAATTAAGAACCTAGTTTTTCATAAACTGTGTCAAAGTCGTCTTGGTTTACGCCATAGTTATAGTATTAAGTGTCTTGAATAGCACTGAGAAATCATTTGTGAAACAAATACCCTCACGCTCCTGCGTTGGTTTTCATAAAGTGCTTAGCTCGCCATGTATTCGGTAAATATATACTTTACAAAAAAATACTTCATAATTTGACATATCTCACTTCTTGCATTTATTAGCTTATTTTTATGCACTAGTTCCTTTTGATTCTCTTTGTTTGGCAAGGTGCATTTCTTATAATAGGAATCCAGCACACAACCTGCCAAAGAATGAAAGAATGCCTTCACTGTGTTTCCAGGACTATCCCACTGGGTCAAAGTTAGGCTAAGTATAGTTCTTAAAATAGAGGTGATTGAGGAAACCCAAAGCAGGGTAAACATTCAAATAATATCTGAAATTCCATTTTAGAACAGGCTCATGGTTTATTCAACCCAGGATTCCATCTCCGTTAGGGCAACAAGGAGGTGCTGTCAGAGAGGGTGGAGGGCCTGCCTGCAGTCATATTCACAAAAGACAAGCTGTCATACACACCAAACAGGTTGTCATACACAACTTTTTATTGTTTCACTGACTTGAATTCTTTCTGATCACGTTTATGTAGTTGGCCGGCACTGTTTCTGGAGAGCGATGTGTTCCATGCATATATAGCATTTGCTGGCTTTGGATCGCTCTAACATTTCAAAGCATCCAGCAATGTCCACTCCTTACAGTCTTCCTGTTTTTCCCCTTACCATTATGCCAGCTCGTCTCTAAATATGCTCTTACAATTGAAAATTCTCTATGTCTACATTCTGAGATTTCTTTGCCAAAATATGTAATGCCTCGATTAAATCTCGAGAAGTAATCTTAGGGTTTAAGTAGTTCCGGGGGATAGAGAAATGGTTTAGGAGAAGGTTTAAACAAGTAGGCTTGAGAATGAGGAGCCTGATAGAATCTAGGAGTAGAAACAAATGTTTTCGTCAGGCATAAGTACTTCAGAAAGTCACCATAGTATCACAGAAATGGCATGTTTTGGAGATAGCAACGCTGGGTATGAATCAGACGTCTGTTTATTCTACAGCTGTGAGACTATGCATCATGGAGCTTTAGTGTCCTTATTGATAATGCAGGGATAATAATAATTATTTCATCAGATTCTTTTGAGAATTAAATGGTAAAACACTGACAAACACCTAGCATCATGTCTATCAGAAGTTAGGCACTAAAGACAAACAAACAAAATGAATAGAATGAACTATACATTTAAGATGAAGGCAGGTACCCCAAATTTCCCAACAGGTTCACTTTTCCCAATTTATAAAAGAATAGTCTTGATTGATGTTCTTAAAAAAAAAAAAAAAGAAGAAAGAAAACGTCATCCCAAACTCCTAAATAATAGTTCTATTAAAATACAGACTAAACTTTTGAAAGTATAAACTGAGAAAAACATGTTTCTCTAAAAGCTGTCATGGCACAGGTGGAACTTCTCCCGGACCTGCCAGCGGAGTAGGGCCGGAACCAGGCTGTTTGCTCTTGGTATGGCACATCAATAATCTCACGCACAGGTTCCCAGGAGTTCATTCAGAGGAGGTCTGCCACTAGTGCTAAAGAAACGTGAACTGCCCTGGGAAGTCCTCAACAGGGCTCTATAAAGAACACATTGCGAGCTAGGCTAATGCACCCATTAGAGGTCGGAAAGCCTGTAGAGACCTTGGAAGCAACAGCACTGCCTTTTCTTCCCCACATGTGTATCTTGGTAGTACTATTTATTTGTTTGTTTGTTTATTGAATTTTTAAATATTTTGAGTGCTAAGACTTTTAAATCAGGCCTTTGTGAGATTTAGAAACACCGAACTGGGAAAGAAGTACTTGTGGACATGTAGCTGATGAGCATGTCTATGGAAGGGTTACTCCCCGTGGTTCTGCAGTCACATAAAAGGCATTAGCCTAACCTTCTGTACCTGTCTTACCAAAGCTTTTCATGGAGGAGCTCAGTTTAATCCTATTTCACAATGGTGAAACTAACAACCTGCAGCTGCTGTCCAGGTAGACCGAGGATTAGGGACTCAGATGGTCTTTGGGATGAGTCAGTTTCTCGGGCACTTCTGAGTGTCCTCATGACCAGAGGCATATTGTGCAGCTTTGGAATAAAATGTGCATAAGTCGTGGTTCCCGCCCTTGAATAGTTCATGGTCTAATGTCACTATTAGGTGAGACAGACACTGAGATACATGACATGCACTCTAAGGCGGTAAATGTAAATAGAGATATGGAACTATAGAAGCATAGGTAGGCCGATTTGAAGATTCCATGGAGGTTTTGTGAAGGAGACATCCTAAACTGACTCACGGGGATAGGAGTTCGCTGGGTGAGGCTAAGTGACAGGGGCCATTGAGGGCGGTGGCATTCTAGTCGGGGGCCTGTGTGAAGTCATGGAATTGTATACTTGCTTAGCGAGCAGGTAAAGCCTACCTTGGGAATGTGCTAGAAAAGGGATTAGAGAAGCAGGTAGTGGCCAGGTCACAAAGACTATATGTACCATTAAATATCTTGGTTTTTATCTTGTAAGAAATGGAGAATACTGAAGAGTTTTTAGGAAGGGAGTGTCACAGTCAACTTTCCATTTTAAATATATCATTGTGATACCAGTCTAGAAATTGAATATGAAATAGCAAACGGAGACTAATTAAGAAGCTATTGAAATGGTTTCTGCCATAGACGCTAGGAGCCTAAATGAGGAATGAAGTAGAAAGAGTGAAGGAGAATATAGATTCAATCAGATTTGAGGTACATTTGGTAAAAATTAGACTAAATGAACATAGCTGATCAATAAAAGTGTTTTAGAGGAAAGAGCATAATTTAACAGGTGCAGATGATAAATTCAGTTTTGAACATATTGGGACGGTAACGCTTAATGAAAATATCCCAAATAGTTATATACAGCAAGCATTTGAATCATGAGAGAGGTCCAGGCTAGAGATAAAACATTTCAGATCCTCAGCAGACACATAATAGTCAAAAAGAATTGCATTACCTAAGGAAAAGATAGTCATTAATTCATTGATTCACTCAACAAACACTTAATGGGCACCTGCTCCATGACTGACACTTTTCTAGCCTCTGTAGTTGAAGTGGTGAACAAAATAGTCTCTGCTTCTACAGAAGGCAAATTCTATTACCCAGATTGGGAAGAGCATTGGGGTGAGGAAGCAGTGTACATGGAGCCAGAGGCCTCAAGGAGACTAAGAAAAGAAGAAGAGGACCAGAAGTAGGTTCCTAGGAGTTAAGGAAAGAAAGAATGTTAAAGAGACAGTCAACCATGTCAAATATGGCAGAGATGTTCACTTAAATAAGACCTAAAGCACATTCATTGGGTTTGGAAATATGGAAGCCATGCTGACCGGGAAGAAATAAGTTTTAATGGAGTGTGGGGCATAGATTAGATAGCAGGGTATGTAAGAGCTTGAAGAAAATTGGAGACACTGAATATAAAATACATTTAAAAGAGATTTGGATGGGAAATGAAATATATAGGATGGAAGCTCGAGGGGGAAGGCCATGTAGTGCAGAAATCTTGAAAACTTTATCTTTTGTCCTGATTTTGCATTTCCAGTAGATTCCATCCATCTTTATCTTGATATTCCACCAACAATACTAACTTAACTAACTAAAGCATCAGAAATCCCTAGTTTTGTGTAGGACCCTCATTATTCCTACATACTCTGGCTTTAAACTTTGCCTCCTTTCCAGAAATTTTATGTTTAATCATCAGCAGGACCTGTCTTTTCTTCACTTTTTTCTTTTTCTTTAAATTTTAAAAAAGATTTTATTTATTGATTTGAGAGAGAGAGCCTGAGTGCATGAGCAGGGGGGAAGAGGGAAGAGAAGGATGAAGGGGAGGAGGAAGGAGTAGGGAGGAGGAGGGAAAGGGGAGGAGGGAGGGGGGAGAGGAAGGGGGGGGAGGGACAACCTGACTTCCCACTGAGCAGGGAGCCTGATGCGGGCCTTGATCCCAGGACCCTGAGATCATGACCTGAGCCTAAGGCAGACGCTTAAGCGACTGAGCCACCCCTTGTCTTCATTTTCTTTTGTCCCTTCTCTACTGCAGACCCTTCTCTGCTACAGACCCTTAGTGCATGGTTGATTTTGTCAGCCTAACAAAAGTCCTCTCTACTCTTGTGTTTTTGCTTAACAATTCATTCTAGACATCGCTGCCAAAATAATTTTCAAAAACACATTCCTGTTCATGCTATTCCCGGATCTAGAGTCTTTAAGGGCTTTGCAGTCCAACCAAGTTAAATGCAAACCCACTAACCCTCAAGTTCTCCATAATATGGTTTCAATCAAACTTCTCATACACTTTTTTTTCTCCAGACATGTGCCCTGACATCCAGTCAAATTGGCGTCATCACTGTTTCCTAAGCTTGATATTACTCCCACCTTGGAAATGAATTCTCCTCTACTTTGTCCAAATGTTACCTATCCTTTTAAATCCCAGTTCAGTTGTTTCCTTCATCATTTTTTTTTTTTGCCAGAATCTCTACTTTGCATTTATCCTTTTAACAACTGTCATACTTTATCCATAGTGATGCTCTTTGGATTGTAGATACTTGTAAACTGTGTTTACATTCTCGACTATATTTTAAGACCATGAGGGCAGAGAACATATTTAACATGTTTTTATTATCAGTATCTTGCAGAGGGCACAGTGATTGTTTAATACATGTTTGGTGAATGTAGGTGAGCTCCCAAGGATATAAAAATAATAAATTTTGGAGCTCAAAATGAACTTAGACATGATATGGTCAAGCTCTTTTATTTTACAGATGAAGGAATTGAAGCTAACAATGTCAAGTGACTTGGCAAGTCGCACAGCTGGTCAGAGACAAAGCAATGCTACAATCCTACCTCTTGACTCTCAGTCTAGTCCCCCTTCCATCTCACGGCAACACCTGTTTGGGAAGCTTGAGCGGAGCCTCCATCTTTGTCATCATTGTCTCTGACTCCTTGGTCCCTGGTACTATCACTAGTATTAAAGACATAGAGCACTTTCTAGGCTCACAGGTTCGTGAATCCATAACCTAAGGAAAAACTGGAAGAAGGCTCGAGCAGCCCACCCAACTTACCAGGCGAAAGAGGGAAATGGTGTTTCCGGTGATGTTGTAATGGGCCAGAACCTCAGAATCAGTGCTGATTCCAAATGACACGTCTTGGAATTTTTGCACCATACTATGAAATAGGGACACTGCTGGTACTTCTAAATCCTAAAAACAAGAGGAAAAAACCCCACAGGGATTATATTGGAAAGGAGAGACATAGACAGAGAATAGGGAATAGAAATATGCTCACTCATATAAAAAAATCATAGACGTGATTTAGTGTCCGGTGAAGCAACATTTACCTCTCAGAATGCAGGCTCAGTTTGCAGTGAGATTGTTGAATGTTCCAGGCTGGGTGGGCTAATAGGTAACTACAAAATTGTAGCTCAGCCTGAAACTCCTGTCTGGCCTTACCATAAAGCTTATAGTTTATTAGCAGAGAGGAGCCCCTAAACCACAGAGGCCTGCAGAGTGTGGCTGCACTGTCATTCATCTACCCAAGGAAGCAAATGTTTTGGGAACAATTTGTGGAGGAAAGAAGAAATACAAAAGTAAGAAATAGGTGCTGTCAAAGGGCCAAAAAGGAAAAAAAGAAATTAGAATAAAGGAAATTAAAATGGAAGCTCAGAAGTTTTATTAACAGAGCTTTGTGCAGGATGTGGAAGAATGGTCTTCCTCCCCTGCATTAAGCCTGAGGTATTGCCTGTGAAGATACTGTTCCCGTGTCGTTCCAGCTGTAGAACTCAGGCCTTCAGGAGGAAGCAGGGAAGCCATGTCTAAGTAAGGATTCCAGTCCTTCCATAACAAGCTGGCATCATTTTCCCTGTCGTCACAGGACCTTTGCCTGGAAGCTCCAGGCAATAAACAGGAGGGAGCATGTCCTTTTCTGACATCTTTCTGGGCTGGAGGGGGAGAAGTACAAAAAGAAAAGAAGCTGACTAGCCTTGCCTCTGGGGTCAAGCCGAGGGAGTTGGTATCTTGCTCATTGGAAAGGGTGTGTGGGGCTCACTCGAGGCTATGAACAATTGCTAATCTAGGCTTCCCCTTTTTAATTCTCCTTAGCGTGGAATTACTCATGGATCAAATGACGGACGGCATCTGGTGGCTGCTTAAGTTATTGCAAATCCCTCCATTCCCACTTTTGTTGCCTTCCCGAGGGTGGCTGTTGTGGTCTCCAGCTCAGATTTCTCATCCTGGAGAATTGCCACCCCCCCACCCCCGTCTTCCTTCCCCACTTGCACCTCATTGCAGCCATTTGAAGCTGTGTACACAGAATTGCCAGAGTGATAGCGAGTTGCAACTAACTAATGGAAATGATTAAGAAGGCCTGCAATAAAAGTAGGGGCTTGATCTGTGAGAATAACCAGATGTTTCTTCAAAGAAAGATAAAAATGCCAGAGCGGTGCCCTTTCATGTATGGCTGCTTTCCCTGGCCAGGCAGTCAACCCGGAAGATGGTGGCTAACACCTTCAATATTCAAAAGGTCATCCTTTTTTCAACATTTCACAACAAACGAAGAGACAGAAGGATGAAGGACTCCCTATTTGGTAAGGCTTTAGAGAGAGATTAACCCTTGGCTACTGTGTTGCCTGGATGATAGAAGTTGGGTTTGCTCTGGCCCCATCCTCAGCAGTCCAGATACAGATTTAAGTTTCAAAGCAGTCCTAGATGAAGAGCCTCAGAGCTCTTGAAGCAAGTATGAGAAACACATAATTCAGAGACTGGGAACGTCTTTGAATTGAGAAGTCTTGACCGAGAAGCTGAAAGCAGACTCTGTGCCCCTTGACTTCTAGTGCAGTATCATCCGGCCAGCAGGTGACTGTCATGGCTGCTCTGAGCTAGGATGTTCCTGGTTCTTTGGGGGTAACAGAAATGGGGTATCTGGACAAACCTGGAAGAAACCTATGACAGCCACCTCAGCAGCAGCAATGAATTCCATGGTCGCTGGGACATCTGTGAGCGACACAGGTTTCTGGGAAGCAGCAGAACCATCTAGAGAGAGAAAGAAGCAGAAGGTGTTGGGATATCAAGTGGAGGGGAGGAGTTCTAAATGCTGAGGGCATCTATACTTTTTCTCTCTATACTGTGGCCAAAGAGATCACGGTTTCTAGAGGCACTGTCATCATCCCGAGGCCTTATTGTTTTACTAACATATGGAGGGTTGACTCCACCTTATAGTTTCTCTCTGAAGGACAACACTTCTCTTTTCTCCACCGGGCAACACAGGCCTTTATCCATTTTCCATTTCCTAGGAATGTTTTGGAGGAAAAGTACCCAGAGCCCTCCCATGTCCCCTTCCCTTCCCCTAGCAACACTTTCACCATATGGTCACCCAAGTGCTTTTTTCTTTTACCTGAAGATTCCTGAACTTCTGCAGCAACTTCAGGGGATAGTCGCCATGTGAGAAGAAATAATAGAAACAGAAGTCTGGATTGGTCAGCTTCCATTGTTCTTTCCCTGCTCCTTCTCCACGCCCTGGACTTTGTGTTTTGGGATATCAATTCAGGACAGCCCACTCCTGGTAATTGGCTGTGGTGGTGTTAGTGTTCTGGGAACTGTGCAGCTGACTCTATGGGAACCTTCAACTTCTGAGATAAAAGACCAAGTTCTGTGACAGGATCTCAGAACATAACCAACCAGAATAAAGTTAAGTCTGTTCACTTTGAATTTTTTTTAAAAAAAGGAAATATTCTTTGCAGGTATTGATCTAAGCACTAGCACACATACAAAGGTAAATATGATCCAATCCAGCCTTTCCCAGCTTAGATTGTTAGTGTGAGAGATGGACAAACAGATCATTTAAATATAAAACGGGAAGTGATTAAAATTGAGAAACTCATAAGATATTATGAGAATACAGACTTAAGGGCATGTAGGACAGTGGCGGGGTTCAGTGAAGGTTTTCTTCCTACAGTGGATGCCTAAGCAGAGTCCTCTGTAAATAGGATGTTGCCAGGCAACAAAGGGGGAAAGAGAGTTTCATGTAAAGAGCCAAACACGGAGATGCAAATGTAATGTGTGAGAGAATTATTAGTAATTGAATTTAGGCCAGATTGTAGGGGCATTATACAATAAGCATAGGATCTTATTCTCTAGGTGATGATGGGATTACGTTGAAAAATCATACGCAGGAAAGAGGCAGGGTCTGATTTGGCCCACGGGTGCCCTGGGAAATCCAAGATGGGATTCCCATAGACAGTGGGATATAAAGGTCTCAAGCTCAGAAGAAAGTTCCATATGGTACTACTATAAAGTAAAATAACTCAAGATTTCTACTACTCATATTCTGAATATCCATTGCTCATTGAACTGGAACAGGGAGACCAAACTCTTCCCAATGATGTAAATACCTTCTCTACGGTGTCCTGCCCACACGCTCTCTGAGGAAACTCACGAATGTAAATGATTTAGTTATCATATTTGTTTGAAGGAAGAAAGCAGGGAAATGAGGGTCTCAGTCAGATCATATATTGTTTTATTTACTCTCTTGTGTTGTTTACAGTCTCCCAGAAAAGAAGAACCTCGACGGGTAGGGAATGTGATTGGGGACTTTCACTGAGCCAGCAGCAACCACAGAAGAATCCAGGGATGGGAATGAGCTCCTGGAACCCAAGGCAAAAGGACTGTTAGTGATGGTTTGCCTATTTCCCGGCCTCTAGTTGCTCAAATGGGAAACATAGAAGGAAATATTAAATGACGGTACTGAAATGAAGAATTTTGAGGATCTGGCCATGATGGGGGACCAGAAGGAAGGGGTGGGATTAAAGCCTGGGTTTTAAGCATCTTGTGCTAGGGAACACTTTGAGAGATGCTGCGGGAGAAGATGTGTCGATAACACAATGTGGGGAGCATTGAGGAAGGGATCCAGCTGTGAACAGCGGGGAGGGACAGGGTGGTGAACATGACTGAGAGGGTACTTCTGGGTGGCAAGGTAGGGAAAGGGATGGGCAGATGCCCTCATTCTGTCCACTCCTTCTTAATGGACAGGTTCCACTCCCAGGTAAGGTGGTCGTGCTTGTCATCATCGGTGAAGAAGGACTTGTTGTGGTAAGTGCCTCGGGCCAGCATGCCCTTCGGGGCCTCCTCAGTCGGAGTCAGAAACTCATACTCCTCTGGCCGAGGCCCATAGCTGCCAACCATAAATGTTGCTTTGTCCACTAGGAAGAAAACAAGTTCATTAGGGTAAGTGTCTGGCAGAGGAAAAGCAAACACAGAAAACTGGAAAATTTGGAGCACGGCCTACAGTGATCAAAACCAAAAGCCATAGTTTCCAAGCCTACCTCAACATCAGATTTACATGGAGCACCTTTCTTTTTTTGTTTTTTGTTTTTTATTTTTTTTAATTTAAAAACAGGTTTTTATTTATGTTTTAAATATGTTGTAAGGCCTTAAAAGACCAGCAGTTTTCCTCCATAGGTGTATCTGTGTCTATATTTCTCTCAGAATTTCTTTTTTTTTTTATAATGATTTTTATTATATTATGTTAGTCACCATACAGTACATCCCCGGTTTTTGATGCAAGGCTCGATGATTCATTAGTTGTGTATAACACCCAGTGCACCATGCAATATGTGCCCTCCTTACTACCCATCACCAGCCTATCTTGTTTTTTTTTTACTTTAAAATATATATATTTTTAAATTGGAGTGCCTTTTAATAATACAGTTTCACGCTCAGAGACTATGGGTCAGTAATCTGCTATGGGCAGTGCCAAGAATCAGTGTTTTTATATTTATTTATTTATTTATTTAGTATGTATGTATTTATTTATTAAAGATTTTATTTATTTGAGAGAGAAAGAGTGCAAGCGAGAAAAATCACAAGCAGGGGGAGCAGCAGAGGGAGAGGGAGAAGCAGACTCCCCACTGAGCAGAGAGCCGGACACATAGGGGGCTTGATCCCAGGGCCCCGGGGATCATGACCTGAGCTGAAGGCAGGCCCTTAACCCACTGGGCCATCCAGGCGCCCCAAGAATCAGTGCTTTTAAAAAGCCTCACAGCTGATGCTAGCGGGAAAGTTGGGAAATCAGTGCCTCGAATCTATGGGGATCAAGACTCTTCTTTTATGGAGATGTAGCAGGTTATACTATTAAAAAATTTCTCATTAATTGAGACCTGAGTTCCAGTCTTGGCTCTGCAACCACTTATGTCACATAATATTTCTGGGTCTCTATTTCTTTCTCGATATGATGAACTTCAAGGATTTCCTATCTGCAAACTATCATTCAATGAACATATCCATTGGGGGAGGTAAGGTAACAGCTGGTGATCAGAATGAACAGAACTCATGGATGGAAGAATTGGATGGAAAGGGAAAATCAATAACTTGGTTAAAAAGAAGTGAAGAACTGGGACAAATGTTGAAAATAGACAACCAAAGTTATTAATAGGTGAATAACTGGGACATATATTAAGAAAAATAGGGCTTTAGAAAAGATAACTAAAGGTAGGTGGGGAGATAGGCAGGTAATGTGTAGTTAGCTGTTAAATGTTACGAATAAGTTTGGAGAAACAGCTATGGACATATCATCATCCTTGCCTGAGTGAGGGAACATAGTCTCTATATCCCAAGGAAAACAGGAAGTTGAACTATTTTTTTCATGAGACTTGGTACTGGAAAGACCAGTTAAGATCTTCCAGGTCAACAACCTTCTGTGGGATTTGAGTAATTGAATGGTCGTCCAAGTCATGCAAATTTGTCAAACAATTTCCCCTCAAGTCCTTTGTTTATTAATTTGGGGGAACTGACCTGCCTTACTGTTTCCCACACCTGGAAGAAGAGAGCCCCCATCACCTTTCCAAGTTTCATTTCTCCCTGCCCGTAATAATGGAAGGAAACTGAAAGCAGTTCCCCAAGGCATATAGTTTAGGTACAACTTGTCAAGAGAAACTGCAGCTCAAATAATGTTGTATTATGTCTCAATCATTGCTTTTCTTAATTCTAGAAAGAATTCTATTTCTTTGTTTTTAAAAATTAAGTGCTACTCCATGTTCCCCCACTCCCACTCCACACCTGCCCACATACTACTTCCAGCTCCCCTTCCCAAAAAACACACATGCCACTGGATAGAACCTTCCAGTCTTGGATTTCTCTGACACTTAGGTTTATACCCGTGAACTGCTATTTTTTTTTTTTTTTTTTACTTTTGGGAGTATTTTAATAGACTCCATTTTTATTCAAACTTATCTTGGTTACTCTTTCCCTTTATGCATAATAAACTTAAATCACAGAAGCCAAGTGCTGAAGGTTAGTGGTTGACGGAGTCTAAACTAGATCTCTGAATGTAGGCCTTGCCACTAATGTCTAGGTCAGAGGTATAAGTGTGCTCTTTCCTGGAGGGAGTGTTCACAGCTTTTTGTCAGATTCTTAAATGACTCTATGACAAAAATTGTTAATAAGCAGAAGTTTAAGTATCAGTGGGGAGCCGAGTTTGGGACTGTAATGTGTGGGTCCCTTACCTTTCACCCCAGTCCGGTAGGTATGCTGAACGTATTTCAGGCCCGACACAATATCCCTGTTCACCTGTAGGTGGGAAGGATCCAAGCAATTGAGATTAAAAACGGTCTTTCCTTTTCCCTTATCTTTCATGATTATCCTAGCTAGCTGAGTCTTCTTTGAGGATGAAAGAAGGTTAAGATTTAGTTCAGAATAAGTGTTACTATTATCATTTAGTGTGGGTGGCGAGGCAGAGATTGGAGAGAGGTCACAAGACTCAACATTGCCAATCTGTGCTGTTTGGTTTGGGGGGATGGTTAATTAAAACGTTGCCTCAATGTTCTTCATTACATTTCTCCTTCCTCTAAAGGTCTAAAGAATGGTCTTGAGCCCCCCTTCCCTGATACTACTGGCCAGAACACCGTCCTTGTCTTAGGAAAGGCTACAAAGGTACCAGTGGAAAATGTTATGTGAGTACCTGAAAACCCTAACCTCAGAAATGACCCACCTAGCATGAAAAACAAACAACAAGGAGAAAAACTGTAATGGAAAATCAGGTCTAGAAGAGGGTTGTGCCCGTAATGTCGCTGAGATTGGAGTCTAAAGATGAGGAGTTTCTGACCCCCAGAAACATCCTCCCTGCCTATAAATAATGGGAGAAATCCACTTGTGTGTGGCAAGCATTTTGGATGTCTGTTCTTTTCAGATGTTGTCTGAGATGTCACCACTTCCCCAAGCCTTTCAAAGAAAGGTCACTACAGTGGGATGAAAATACACCCAGCCCAAGCACTTTGTTTTTCCATGATTCATTCTACCTAGGACTGGACTGGGTTGTCCGTTAATTTCATACAGCGCTCGTGTTTATACGAACACAGCGGACGTTGCGTCAGTAGCTGGAGAGCCTGGTGAATTGTTGGCCAAGATGAAGAATGAAAGCACCTTCACATAATTTCTCCCCACAGTAATTACGGCTGCCTTTTTGTTTTGGACAGAGTAATTAAGCCGATTTATCAGGGCTACATTTTGCTTCATTGGCAGTAAACACGGCCAGCTTAGATTTTAGAAGGTCACTCAGGAAAATCTATGGTTCAAATCTATCAAAAGCAGACAGAATGAAAACAGCTTCATTGAAGAAATTGTGCTAAAAATGACACCCAAACTTTCTGATTACTGTACCAGATGTGGCTCATGCAAATAGAAAAAAGTGAATGCATTTTTCTAGAAGTCTCTAAGCTCGTCCTTTGGGCCTCATGGGAGATGTGGTCTGGTGGCACAAATATCTCAAAAACAGGAATGGTGATTGCTACCCAGCAAAAAGGCTTAAAAACAGAGACCCTGTTTTTTCTACTGCTCCACGGAGGGTTCATTCTATTTATTTATGTATTTTTTAGAGAGGGGGGAGGGGCAGAGGGAGAGGGAGAGAAGCTTAAGCAGGCTCCTTGCCCGGCCTGGGGCCTGACATGGGGCTGGATCTCATGAGCCTGAGATCCTGACTTGAGCCAAAATCAAGAGTTGGATGCTTAACCGACTGAGTCACCCAGGTGCCCCGAGGGTTCATTTAATATAAATATGCTTGAGATGGATAAGAGAAAAATATGAATATTCATAGTATTCTCTTCCTCCATCGGCATGCCTCTCCCCATGGCTCCCCTTCCCACCAGGAGAAAGCAGCCTTGGTGACATATGAGAGTTCTGGAAGTCAAAATTTCCTTGGGAGACAGAAGGAAAAGGCGAAGAAACTAAAAGGACCATCGCAGGCCAGGATTTGGAGAGAGCCATGAAGCTTGTGCGGGAGAAAGAGAAGAACATGGAGGGCAAATAAGAGAGAGATAATGCAAGAGAGTTTTAGGATGTGTTGCTGGTGTTAAACATGCAAACTGTCTTGGGTATTTTTCAACAGATGTCAGTAAAGATTTAAATTGCTTCTCAATTATTTCCAGTTTTGAGCTGGCTTTTCTGCTAACGGTAGCTCCATGCTGGGACCGGACACAGGTTGGTTAAACTTTGCGTGGGTTATACCGAGAGAGTGGTTTTTCTCTTGTTTGAGAAAATACTAAGCCTCTGCAGCAGATGGGACTTGAAAACCCCTTTCTGTGCCCCCTCCTCCAACACCCTAATGCATAATACTGACCACTACATTCTCTTTGGCCTTTCCACCCACAGCTGAACCCAGGCCCCAGACCTTTCCTTCTGATCTTATTCTCATCCATATTTACCTCTCCTGTTTCATTTGGTACAAACCAGCTTACTAAAATGATAAATTAAGGTAGGAGCATTAATGATTAAAAACTCAGCTGGTGTATAACCCATTCTAAGCATATTTGGATACAATGCCTTGGATAGAATTCGAGGCATATTTGGATGTAATATTAAACTCTCAGGTGCTTCAATACTAACTAATACCATAGGAAACAAGCAAGTGAACCATAGTTCAGTGCGTATTATAGAGTAAGCAGCAACACATATTTTCAGAATGAGATTATTTTGAGGCATATTTATATGTGGTACACAGTGACCCTGAATCAATCCTGCACCGGGGGGAAGGAAGAGCCCACTGTGCAAACACAGAGGGCAGATGGGGTCTTCCTTGGTGGCCCTGAAGGGCCCTGAAGGATATGGTTGAGAAGGGCAACCAAGGCAAATATAAGCAAATAAGAACAAACAGCACATTTCTGACTTACTTGGTTTCAACCAAGATTATTTTTCTTTTTGCCCTTGGCCGTTCATTGGCGTAGGTGTCTATTCATTATATGCCAATTTATCTCCTGGTTAGGTTTTGCTCTTACCTATTTGCTTGCTGCACAACTATAATTGTGATTTCTGGTTATTGACCAAGGTCCACACTCCCTGGATTTATATAATCATTGAGCAATTAGGACTGAGCTTCTATTTGTTCCATTTTTTACTATTCATTCATTCATTCATGTATCGATTTCTCAATACATATTCACTAAATATCACTTACAAAGTTTTGTGTAAAATGTTGGAAAGAAGAGATACATCATCTCTCCCTTTCTCAGGGTACTTGGGCTGTACAGGGAAGAAATGGCAAAAACGATACAACATAAAGCAGGCTGCGCTTCGCGATGGGGAGCTTGCGGTGTTCATAGCGACAGGGGTCCTGTCGGTTAAGTGATCAACGGAGAGTTCAAGGAGAGGGTCCTGGCAGGGAAAAGGCATGAAGTAGGAGTGGGCCTCCAAAGGTAGAGTTCAGAGCTGGGGAGAGGACAGTCCAGATCCAGGGGGAAAAAAAAGAAACAAAAACTATGACAACAAGATAATGCAAGACATTTGATTTTTTTCTTTCTCTGATTGTAGGAAGAATGTAGACTTATAAAAACTTACAGGGCAAGCAAGATACTTACTTTGAAGTGAATTTTGACTCTGTATTCAACACCTTCCTTTAGCACAAAAGTTTCTTTTTTGAGGGCTTCAAGATCCCCTGTAGAAGTAGATTTAGAGAGAGTTTATTCTCCTCAGAAGGAGAAATACAAGGAGACGAATGGAGTTTAAACTCCAGAGCTGTTTGTTGGGCCCATCAGAACAACGTGGTCTACATGGTCCTCAATTTGAAGAATGTTTGAGATCACACACACACACACACACACACACTTGAAATGCCTGAAATCTTACAGCTTAGATATGAAAAAGATGTGATAGCTCTCCCTCCCCCAAATTTGATGATAACCCTAAAATATAGAGGTATTATCAGTAATGAGTTATGTATGACAGTGTCTTTTTTTTTTTAAGTAGGCTCCATGCCCAACATGGGGCTTGAACTCATGACCTCATGATCGAGGGATGTATGCTCTACCAACTGAGCCAACCAGCCACCCTGACAATGTCCTTTCTAATTGTCAATAATAAAATTGTCAATAATAAAAAAAAAATTAATCAGCCATCCTCGAGGGAAATCTGAATTATCTTTCTATTTTCTCTATTGAAAATAATATTACATAAGTGGCCTAACAAAAAGATGATTAAAGACTGTGTCCCTACCCCTCAAATAATAAATAAGAAAAATATTGTGTAAGAGCACAGCTATATGTTTTTGTAGATTTGGTGATGTTTGTGGCATTTTCTAGCTTTAAAAAATTTACTTGTTTTGGCTCCCTTTTATCATTCTAAATATAAATTCACTTTTGTATTTAATTTTGCATTTGCATTTGTTATCTCATATTATTTTTTTTTAAGGAAAGTCACGTTAGTGATAAAACTTTTGGCCCCATGAAACCAGGATCTGACTCTAATTCCTATACTCCGGTTAGAGGGGTAATCACTCTCTGTTCTTCTCCCAGTGTGGTCCTGTATCCGCTGACATTCAGGGATGAATGTGTGTCTGTGTGTGGTTTGTATAGCTCTGTGCATGTGTTTTATACTGTAAATATGTGTGTGCAAGTATATTTATACACACACACACAGTATGTGTATATAGTATGTAAATAATATACTATGTATTTTGTATATATACTATATAGTATGTGTATTATGTATGTATATATACTGTATATATGTATATGCATACACACTATGTATATGTGCGTATAATATATGTACATAGTGTGTACGTATATTATATGTATATAATATATACTATATATTTTGTATATATACTGTATATTATGTATATATGATGTATACATAATGTATATATGTATATATACACACTGTATGTATATAGTACATATGTATATTAAATGTATATAATATATACCATATATTTTGTATATATTATGTGTATTATATATACGTGTGTGTCTGTGTGTGTAGTGGGATTCACCTCAGTAGCTTCTTGGTGACAGAAAACCAAATTTGGGCATCCTGATACTAGGAAAGTGAGAGAGACTGAGTTTTCCCTGCAATGTGGTCAGGCCCTTAGATTTCCTTAGCGCTAATTCAGACCTCATCTCACGAACTGACGGTTGTACCTGCTAGCATTACACAATTTCACACAGGAAGAGGCCTGAGTCCTGGTAAGAGAAAGAGAGAGAGAGCTATTCTCCCAGAGAGATGCTAGAATGTGGGGGTAGGTGAATTTGTGTCTGCTGTAATGATTTCAATTGAAGAGGAAGTGTGTCTTCTCAGCCTCTGATTTCCTCCTTCAGAAATAAGGCCGTATAAGGTAAAGAGTGGATGTGTCCTGTGAGAGGGGACTCACCTAGCTGCCGAGCCTACCATTCTGGAGTCATGCTTTGCTCTGTCTCACGAGTCCACCTGTTGAATCTGGGGATAATTTTTTCGCCCTGAAGATCTGCCTTGGATGCCCCCAGCCTCCGGGCCCTGTGGCCCTTCCCTCATTCCTCTCAGATGCACATTTCCCCCATAATACCCACCTTCTCAGCCTCTCTCTATCTCCTCAAGATTTAAGTGCCAGGAAAGAACTTGACCATTGTCACAACAAGTGGAAAGGAAATAACGTCTTAATGTGTACATCTTTAGTGGGGAAGTTGCTTATATAAGAATCAGAGCTTTAAGCTAAAATAGTACGTATGTAACAGTGGAATTGCCAGCACTAATTAAAAGATTTTGGATGGCTTCTTGCCTTCACGGAAGTTCTCCAGTTGATATAAGATCAATATTCTCTGATATTTAGATTGTATAAATATTACATTTCAGAAGCATACAGCTTGCTTCTTAATATTTCCATCACCAGTCTTTTTACATGAGTAGTAATTCCCCTGCTGCTGCGTGGAGATAAATATGATAATACAAGTAAATATATCCAATACTTATGACTGCGCTGTCTTCATTTAAATAGAGACAGCGATTGGGCTTTTCCTTAAGTGTGAACTAGTCCCAGCATACATGCGTCCGGGAGTTCACCTTACCGGTGGTTCTTTTTGCTGGGAGAGGAGACAGAGACTAATTTCCCCCCATCATATCACCAGGCCCCTGGGAACAGAACAGATGTGCCCGCTTACCAGTGAGGTCCATGGTGATTGGTCCCGGGGCACTCTCACAAACCAGGGTAAGCCGGGTGACTGTGACATTGGGGGCTGTTGGGTCTGCAGGATTCAAAAAAGAATGTAAGCCTAGGGGAGAGTCACGTGTGCACAGTGTATGTGTACATTTCAAGTTGGAGAGAGAGAACATAAGAAGAAAAGTGGTATCTCTGTCTGGAGTGGAAATAGAAAGGGAAGCGACAGATTCACCATGTCGGTCTCAGTGGCCCTTATAAATGAGAGCGGTGCTATTTCTGCTTCAGACCCTTGGAGGCCCACCTTAGTTATCAACAGCAAACATCTCCTGGGTGGCTATGGGCAAGTTCCTCTGCTAGATGGGCACTGCCCCTCTCTATCTTACTCGGAAGAGATGAACAGTTAGTGGGGAAGGAGTGAGAAAGAGAAGGAGGAGAAGGAGAGAAAATGTGAGAGCATGGAGAGAATACAATTCTAGGTCGTCGTCCGGGGTTCTTTCTAAATCCTCCCCGTGTGTCATTTTTGCCTATTTCCATGCTGACTTGCACTTTATCTCCAAAAAAGACTTCATCCTACAGTCCATAGCTTTATGCGGCACATAGAGATTGTGTCTCACTCGCTTAGCTCTGGCAACACTTGGTAGTCTGTCTTCTGCACCTGCTCCTGAGTTGCTGAAATATATGCCTTATCGGACACCTTGCACCTGCCCCCCCATCCCCCTCCACACACGCACCTGCCACCACAGGGCCGTCCCCCAGGAGTGTTTTCTTGTACTTGATTAGACTTTCGTCATCTTTGTCCATCTCCTGTAGCTCTTTCAGGGACTTCTGAGGTGGAGGCTTGTAATTGAGTTTGCTGTCCAGCTCATCGACATCCTCCTCCAGGTGTGTTTCTGGGTCCTTTTCAGTCATTTTGATCTATTTCAGAGAGTGTCTATTTCAAAGAGAGAGAAAGAGAGGATGATAGTCCATTAGCCAAAAGTCAGTGGATATGACTAAGTTTGTGAGGCTGCTGGTAACACCATTCTTGCCCTAATGGACTTCTGTAAGCATCAGTGATTTTCCAGGACATTTTTTTCCCAATTTAATCTCATTATTTTTTTATGCAACGAGCATATAATGCATTTGGTCTTTTCGCTGACCTTCCTCAATTTCTCTGTACTGGGACAAATGTCTCCTATTCACTGAATAAAACTGACCAGAAAGAAAATGCTTGTTTGTGAATAATGGACAAGTGAAACAACGTAACACAAGCGGTCCCACATAACGAGCAGATAGCCCCAGTTCAACAATTATAGCAATAACCGCAGTCCGCTAAATCCAGCCACTCCTCTAGTGTCCAAGCTCTTCGCATTGTACAATCCCTGTTGTGATAGTTTCAAAACACAGGGAGCCAAAGAAATGGTTGGCTTCTTCCCATTAATTGAATCTTTCCCTACTCCTGCAATACTTCAAAGGTAAGTCAAGCAACATTTTAGACCCCCATGACACCTGCCTGAGGTGTCTGAATGGTTCCCATCCAACACTGCTAATAACTCCCTGAGGGCAGGTACCAGGTTCTGTGCTGCTCTTGAATCTCCCATAATAATTGAATAGTTTAGACATTTTATAAACCCCCATGGTTTGATTTATTTGGCTCTATACCTAAAGATCTTCTGTTGCTGGTTTTTTTTTTGAAATGACACAAAATAACAAAAGACTCTTGAAATTCCTACAGACAAAATGGGAAAGATTAGCATGTCTTTATTTTATTTTTACCTCCCATTGATCTCCCTTTTCTGGATCCCCTTCCGTTTTAGTATCTCCCTCCCCTTGCCAGAAGATTAGGGACTTTATGCTCTAAGGCCTCACCTGGGCATACCCTGGAGTCTGTCTTCTTCCCTCATCATCTACATTTACTTGCTATGTGTTAAAATATTGAGGGGAGATTCTAATAAAATGATTTGCACTTAATTGTTGAGTGACAATAATAGATTTAAAAGATTATTCATTTTAGGCCATGTATAGTCAAGAGGTTTTCAGAGCAGAAAGGAACCCTAGAGGTGAGACATTCCAACCCGTCATGTAATCATCGAGAAAACTAAAACTCAGAGGTTAAGAGAAATGCCCAAATTTCCATAGCTGGGTGAACTTCAGTGTCCTTATAAAGAGGAAGAAGTCTCTACTGGAAGAATTTCAGGCCCGTGGCTGGCAGCAGTGGAGCTATTTGGGGAAACACGGGAGGTATTTGGGCAAGGAGAAAATTTCCTGATTTCCTGCACTCCTCCCCCAAGAGTGTCCTCCCTGCCTGTGGTTAAAGACTACATTGTTCCTAAGGGCACAACTCTGAGCAGTATCTAGCACATCTCATCCTGAGTGACTCTGCAAAACTCTCTCAAGTCCCCCAGGGGGTGAAGCTATCTTTGCCCAAAATCAGCTGTGGTTTTGAGTTGCAATGTCTCCATCACTGGCATCAGAAAGGAAAATAATTTGGAAGTGAAGTCAAACAAAAACAGTTTTAACAGAAAAAGAAGGAAAAAACAGAGAATAAAAAGAAATGATATCTCTTGGCTCACCCATCTTCTACCAAAATAACAAGCCAAACACCATGAGCTTGATCAAGGCTGCAAAAAGCGTTGCAATGCCCAAGTCCACTTTCTGTGCAGGAAGGAAGCATGCAGGCTTGTTCCTATGGCAACTCTTGCCTCAGCTGAAGACTCAGCACCACTCTTAGTTGAGCCTCTCGAGAACAGCATAATAAACATCGTGACCAGCTCAACTCGTCTTCCAAACAACACTCAGGGAAAGTGAATGAACTGGTTGGAAAAATAATGAAGGGTGCAAGAGGTGGAGATTGTAGGTTGTGGGCAGCTTGAGGATGATCATTAAGGAGCAGATGAAGAGCAACCCAGATGAGATTAATCAGAAGAGAGAGGTTCTCTTCTGGTGACATCCAGGAACCTGACCAGATACCCAGAGTGGAAGTCACATAACATACATGTGGACAGGGCCTGAGTGATGCAGTCAGTTAAGTGTCTGACTCTTGGTTTGGGCTCAGGTTATGATCTCAGGGTCCTGGGATCAATCCCTGCGTCCGGCTCCATACTCACTGCAGTCTCCTTGTCTCTCTCCCTCCCTCCTCCTCTGTTCCTCTTCCCACTCTCTCGCTCAAATAAATAAACAAAATCTTTTAAAAAGCACGTCAATTTGGACAGATCATTAGGAAGCCTATCTACAGATGAGGATGTCTTGGCCTTCTTGGACAGGACTCTCTGGAATATATCTCTTGGTTCTAACAAGTCATCTGCTTGAAGTCTGACCATCAAAGGATAACATCACACCGACCCACTACTTAACTCAAGGTGATTTCCATAGCCTGCAGGAAACTGTTATTCTGCACGCTGAAATCTCAATTTTGAAAGGGGAATGAGAGAGGCGGAGAGAGAGAGAGAAAGGAAGAAAAAAAGGCGAAGACATGATCTAGGACAGGATTTGACAACATCTGTGTGATCATTGGCAAGTCAATTTCCCAGTCATCTAGATCTTGATATTCTTATTAATAAATCTGCGACTTATGTCAATTCTAAATTTCCTTGATCCACTGCAAACAGATATACAATAATTGCTTCATAAAAATGAAACAAATTTATTTAAAAGACAAGAGTGGAAGATAACATGAGATTCTGTATAAAATTGCTGCAGTAAAGAGGAGGAAATTCAGGACCACATTAAAAATAATTTGGTTTAATTATATAACATATGAAAAAGAAACATGAAACCAGATGACCCCAAAGCAGCTCAATCTGGAAAGAGATTAGAAAAAGATGAAAAGATAAAAATACAGCAAATAAAGAACGGGAAAAGCAATTCTCAAGGAAAGCTTCTTTAAAGCATATTTGGTGAGCACCTACTGTTTATAAGATACAGTACTTTACCACATACTGGTGTTTAAGTTACTCTCCGAGTGGAGAAGGCGCGGGGGATGGATAACCACCATGGTTTGATTGATAGTTCTTAATCTTCTTGAAAATTACAGGTCCTTTTAAAAATCTCATGAAAGTCACAATCCACATAAAAGGAAAAAAGGAATATGCCCATGAGATGTTGCATGCAACTGAGAGGCTCATAGACTTTACTGGAGTCCAAAATTAGAAACATGACCTTGAAACTGTGACTTCTTGGAAACATGAAGCACAGAGTTGAATGTTACGGTGCAAGCTCGCTTCTTTTGGAGGCCTGGCGGCATCAGTGACCCAACCTAGCTTCCAGCCAAGGATCATGTCTATCAAACCCCAGACATTGGATATGTAAAAGCAGAAGGACATATCAGGTAACGTCTGTATCTGAGAGAATATGAGTACCCAGCCTGGCAGAGGAGCAAAGGTGCATAGGGCGCAGCTCTTTAGGAGAAGAGTTCTGAGGGCAATCTACTTGATTTTGGATAATTATCTCTTCATTGAACTAGGTCTCATCGTGCATGGGGGTTGGTTCTGGCTTTGCTACTCATCAGTTGTCCCACCCTGAGCAAATGGTTCACCCACTATGGATCTTATTCCCCTTCTCTTGAGGTTTGGGGGGTTGGAGCAGACCACCTCTCTGTGCTTTCCCTTTCTACGCTCTCCATCTGTAGATTTGTCCTGCCCTGAGGTCATGTGTCAGCTGAGTTGAAGACATTCAGTTACCTTATTTCACTTGTGTACGGAAGAGACTTATCCAATCTCCTTTTATTATCTCAAATTTGTGTGAAGTCCCAAAAGAAATGGCATTTTTAATTTCACAGTTCATCTCTGGGGAACCTCAGATTCTGCCAAAGCCTCAACCACCATGGCTTATAGAGTTTGACAAGGATTTCCCAAACTCTATGTGTGTGCATATTCAACCACACGTATCAGTCTTCTCTCTTTATCCCCCCCTTTTCTGGTGGGCTATGCCTGTGAAAGGGAGACTAGGCATTTTACGGAAATTCTACAGACTACCTTCGGGTATCCTCTAAAGAACAACTGGCTTTATTATTGATGATGATTATAATAGTTATCATACATAATGCTAAATGCTGTCGTGAGGATTAGCTCATCAGTCCTCACTACAGCTTTGAGGCCGGGCATTGTCATCATTCTCTTCTATAGATTGGGAAACTAAAGCTCAGATGAGTAGCTTGCTGAAGATGACCTATTGTGTAAGGGGCCGAATTAGTGTCTGTGCCAGGTTGTCTGGCTTGCAGGCGCTATGCTCTGTTGCTCTAGCTGTCTTTAGTGAGAAGTAAAAATGAAATTACAGAACCCATTAGTCATCTTGGGAATCTATCCTGAGGGTGCACAGGCAGTGGGAAATGCGCTTATTGCAAAACTCTGCAGGCTTTAGCGAGGCAGGGAGGCATCACATAAAGAGGGTTTCAGGGCCACTCTGCCCCGTGTCCCCTTGCACAAGTCCCTGAACCTCTCTGCGCTCCAGTTTTGTCCTCTGCAAAATGAAATCATTGCATTAGAAGGAGCTCTGAGGCCTCTTCCTAATTCAATGACTCGAATGCTCCTTAATTTAAAAAAGCCTCTGAAATGAAAAAAGAAAAGAGGAAGTGGAGGTGGGGTTGGGGAGAACCCAGTCCATCTGTGTAGAACATTCTGGCTGGCCTTTTCTCACCTTCCTCTGCAGCTCACCCACTGTTCCACAAAGAGCAGAGTTGTTTTGTTTGCTTGGAGGTCGTTTTGACGTTTTTTTTTTTTTTTTTTTTTTTTTACACAGTAAAAGTGAGATGCAGACTGAAGAATTATATGTTTAGCAAGGTTAGTGTGCACTCCACCAGGACCCAAAGCACATACTGGTGTGTGTGTGTGTGTGTGTGCGTGTGTGTGTGTGATCATTATCTTTATCTTTTGCTTCACAGATGCCTCCACAGATGACTTTTCACAGTGAGCCCCTCACACCCTCACGTTTGCTATGCAGCGAAGCAGTGTAAGCATGGGGCGTGCTGAGATAGAAACTTAATCCTCTCCAGCTCAATTAAAATGCCACATTGAATTAGGACGCTTACTCATGGCGTGACTACGCCGTAGCACAAATTGGTGGTTTTGCTTGCAAATCCAATGAATTGTCCAAGATCCTGAAAGTGAAATACACTTAAGAATTTGCACCAATCTCAGGGTAGAACACCCTTGTCTGGTTCATTAATGTAGTTCCAAAGAAGCAGAGGGCAGGAAAAGGTGAAACTCTTGAGTTCAGATGAAACAGATTACCTGGTTAATTCAAAGAAAGGTGATCTTCAAGGCCTACTAGGATCTGGAATTTGAGTCCGCTGGGCCAGAGATTCAAAATGTGATTCTGCATTGCCTTATTGCAGGACCTAAATAAGCAAATGATCGACCTCGCTGAGCCCCAGATTTTCCACCAGTAGTGTGGAAATAATGATCTTTCTTTATGGGGTTGAAGAGTTGGAGAAAACACATGAAAAGTCCTCTGACGATCCTGGCCGATAGTAGATGTTCAATGAACTACCCGTTCTCTTCCTCGGCTCCCTGTCCTGTGGGGCTGTCTGTCGTGTTGCACAGCCTCTGTGAAGTGAGGTAACTGGCTGCCTAGGCACCAAATGCTTTCCCTTGGCTCTGCAGTGTTGACAATGCCCATTCCTTCCATCTCAAAAATAGATTTTGTTTCTTTGAGGAGTACGGAAGACACGAAAAGTTCTGGGAATTGCGAGAACTGTTTATTAACTGAATCAAGCTTAAAATGGGAATGTCACTGTTATATTTCTTTAAAAAGCTTCCTCATGAACAATTTAATTTTAGATTCTATTTATTGCTCCCTTTCCTAATTGAAGCCAGAGTTCACTCAGTGAATGATGAGAAATGACAAAAGACAACAGGCACAGCCAGGGGAGAGAACTTCCTTTGGCTTTGGAGCAAAATACTGTGGAGACTGAACTCATGTTCCAAAGTTGCCAGATCGTGCATCTCGATGCACAGGTCATGAATATGAGATAGAAGAGGTGGGGATGACAGAGGGACAGAGAAACATGGAAGTACCAGAGGTAGGGGGATTTCCGTCAGAGAAGCACTGATGTAAGCATTGGCACTCTCTGTCACTCTGTCATGTCCTCTCCGTGATGATCAAGATACGGCTCACTTTCACCAAACCTGGGGCTACCGCTCTAGAGTGGGTCGTGGAGAGTTGGGCCATCCCTGAAGTATGGCCGACATGTCCGAGCCAGTCAAGGATTTGGGTCTGCTTTGCTGCCTGCCTGGTGATTGGGCTTATTTGGGTAATCCAAGTTGATCCCTCGGGACACCAGAAGCTGTCTTGGCTGTGGATTCCTCTGAGTTTTCTCAATGTTCCTTAGCAACATGGAGGGATTGGTGCCTCAGTCTCCTCAGGGCTGCTCCCTACCATCTTAGCTCTGTGAGGAACATCTGGAATAGCAAAGTTGGATGAGGAGAACCAACCCAGTGCCTGAGAGGGCAGTGTCTTGTTAGATACAATAAACCTTAAAATCAATCCAGAGAAGGATTCAGATGACCAGAAGCAGAATTCTTTAACATTTCCCTGGGTGAGAGAAACCATACATTCTTCCTTCCCTGTGTATTCACCATACACTCTTCTAACTCGGATTCCTATGCAAAAGGAGACAGAACTCAGTGGACCATTCAGCTTTGCTGAGTGTCTGCTGTGTGAAGTTACCCTGCTCGGTATTTTCACACATATTTACGTCAAATAATCCTTGACGAAAACTGCATCAAGGAAGCCATTATTAAGCAAAAGACTAGACTTCCTAACTCGATACGGTCACAGAAGTTTTAAACGAAGCATGAAAAGAAGTAAAGACGTGATCTGTAACCACGGGTGCTGAGAATATCAGCCCCTTTAAGAAAGCTCAGGTGCATCTGTACCAGCTCTGGCTGTGGACACCAGAGTATGACGCAGCCCAGAGTGATTCGGGAAGTGCTTACAGAAGCGATAAACGTTGAAGTTGCAGGAGTAACATGAGAGCCATCCTTGAGTATGCCAGGGCAGACTTTGATCCAGGGCCCCCAACAGCATAACACTGCCTACGAATAAGGATGCCCAGAATGTGGGACTAGAGAAAATTTACCCCATGGGACATTTCCTAAAATGTCCTTCTAAGGCACTGTAGCTGTTGGTTCTCCCCCCCCCCCTTTTTTCTTTGTGACTTTAGTCAAATAATTACACACTTCTGAGCCTTACTGTCCTCTCAGGATTCAAATTTGTCAGTTTCTACCATCGGGCTTGACATACAGAAGGCACTCAACAGATGTTGGTTCTCTTTCTCTCTCTGCTTCGTTTCTAGTCCCTGGGGCTTCTCTCTTCCTGCTAGCTGAAATTTGTACTGTACTGTGCTCCCCTAAATTGGCCCAGGCCGATCTTCCGGGCAGAGTGACTTCGCTGTGCTGAGCTTCCACTGAACACAGAACCTCAGTGTTGCTCCCAGCGTACTTCCCTAGGGACAAATGCATGCTCTCCCAACCAAGGAAGGACTAAATCCCTGTCCCTCGGAATGTGCCAGTCAGCTTTGGTTCAGCCGTAACACGGTTATTCCTCACGTGCTGGGTCTGGGCAGCAGGAATGGAGAATGAACTCTTCTCTCAGAACTCTGCACATCTCACAAAGAGTAAGATGATCTTATTACTACGCTTGTGTCATATTTGGATTTGGGAGGGACATTTTCTTGCATACTTAGTAAAACAAAGCAATGGCAAAGATCAGTGATGTCTGCCTGTGGCCGAACCTGCTGGGCCAGCACAGACCTCTGATTTCCCTTGTTCGATCATTCCCTCAGTGAGGCTCCAACATGCTAAGCCTGATTTCAGTGGCTCTTGGTTTCCAATGTGAAGGGGTGACTATGGGACGGACCTCTCTGGGAGAGCAGTCTGCCTTCCCAGACCTTGCATGGAAGAACAGCCCGGGGTTGATCAGACCCAGGCCACAAGTAACCCTAAGTCTAGAGTTTAATAACAGACTAGATTTGTAAAACATGCTGACTGGGGCATCCTCTAAAGGGAAGAATTTCAGATTATGCCTAAAGCCAAATTCAGTCCTTGACATCTGAAGGCTCGCGGATCAGGTATCCTAGCGGGGCTAATTGGATTTTTGTAGAACCTCTCTCTTAATAAATTATTTGGTGCCTTCCCTGTTTGCTTTTAGTCCTCTCAGATGTAAAGAGCTATTTTTTTTTTTTTTTTTTAGCAACAACAGCAATGAACTTTCTGCCCATCCGACTGCAGGAATTTTTTAAGATTTTTATTTATTTATTTATTTATTTATTTGTCAGAGAGGGAGAGAGAGAGAGAGAGAGACAGAGAGACAGAATGAGAGAGAGCACAAGCAGGGGGAGCAGCAGGCAGAGGGAGAAGCAGACTCTCCACTAAGCACAAAGCCTGATATGGGACCCTGAGATCGTGACCCGAACTGAAGGTAGATGCTTAACCCACTGAGCCACCCAGGCGTCCCTGACTGCAGGAATTTAGTAAGTGGTCTTTGTTAGCAGGAGAAATGGATCCCTCTGTGACCGATGAGTAAATAACAATGTGTTCTACCATGCCTCCTCCTTGATTTTTAAATCCCATAGTACTTGAAGGGAGACTTTCATTATGCATTTCTCTTATATCACCAGAAAAATTCTTTAGGGGAAAACAGTTTAATGTTTTACAGCTTTGAGTCTTTATCTTTTTTCTTTTCAATCAGTCTCTTTACATCTGCTTAAAAACAGGAAACCACATATCTCCACCCCAGCAGCAACCCCGCATCTACAAGCATGTTCCACACCAGTTTGGGGGGCAGCCTTTTTGCTTCTGAACTTGGCTGGATGCCCACTCCTACCTTGCAGGAAACCCCTCCGGGCACTCCCCAGGAGTTACACCCAGAGCGCTTTTCCCAGACACTCAGGATCTCATCTCTGGGCACACCCCCCCTCCCTCCCTGAGCTCTCTCCCCTGAGTCATTGCTAAGATTCCCTGCTCTGACTTCCCCTTCTCTGCAAACTGTTCCTGCTGCCTTCTTAGTACTTTCTTATCTGTTTCAAAGATAATCTAAAAAAAATCAACTGGAGAGGGTCCTCGCCTAGTTGAGAGATCGCCTCCATTTCCCTGTGCCCACCTATAGCCTCCCCTACCCCGAGGTATTTCAACTTACATTCAGTGGCTCACAGCTCTCTGGGGTGCCTCTGTCTCTCACTCCGACTTCTGAGTACTGGCAGTTAGAACAGGAAGGAAGTTAGTGAGGAAAAAAAATGTTTTAAACCTACTAGAAGAGGAAACCCTGGGCTGTCTCAAATCCTGTTCCTTTGCACTGCATATCTCTCGATCAGTCAACTGAACAGTGTTCTTGTCAATTTAATGGCAAGGTGGGAGCATGACTGCCCGTGTGAGTGTGAACACGGATATGAATGAGTGTTTGTGCAAGGGCATCGAGGCCATAGCCTTTGAGTTCTATGGATCATCGTGCAGATATGTCTAAAAATCAAGTCATCGCAGTGCATAAGCTTACTGAGGCAAGTAGCCGAAAACCAGTAGCAAAAAATTCGCATCAACTTTACTTCGTATCACTGACTTCTGTTCCTATGTGGTCTCTGCCAGCTTTCTTATCTGCTAGATATCTTGAAAGTTTGCTGGCCGCGAATGCAGACTGCTAAGGAATTATAAATGTTAACTGCCTATACTTGGCCCTAAACTTAAAAGATTTGCCCTCCAACAGGTTTTTGGAGTTTTGTTGGTTGTAATTTCAAAATGTAGCTTTGCACTGTAGCACAATCAAGTGTTACTTGTAGTTTTCGCTAATTTTTTAATTAAAAAAAAAAAAGCACTGCTTTCTAGTAAACCTAGGAATGAGGATTACAAAATAGCGTAAAACTTCATTAATTCATAGTCTCGTAACTCAGAATTTGTGGTAACTTAACAAGTACTAAGGCTGACTTCGTACCATATTTAAGGAACTGGTTTGTGAAGTAATTTAAATGGGAACAAGTTGCAGAGGCCATATTTAAACGCTTGAAAGGAACAGTTTTCAAGCAGTCAAGCCACATTTATTCCATACATTTCCGAAGCTGCTGTCAATAAAAACTGCTTATTTATACTGACATTTCAATATTCAACAATACACATTGTTTCAATATGTGTGGAGCTGACTAATTAAGCAAATATATTTGGAGAAACTGACATTTATTTCCCTGTCATTTAAACGTGCTTTTTATTCCCTTTATTTTGTAAATTGATGCCACCAAATCCATCTTGTCTTTAGTCACTGGAAATGAAACAGTCGAGATGATGGTTATTTGGTGGGAGAAAAGAGATTAATCTAGGAAAATATAAAAAGGAAAACAGTATATAATTAAAATTAGCAAAAGTCCTGCAAACTCAATACAGACTTAGTTTGTAAATTTCAAAATGATACAGATAGAAGGCAGCCCTCAAAAGTATCCGGCTGTCTTATAAATTGAAGCAAATATTAATTCACATGGAAGAGAGTAAATTTTGTAGCTTAGTACTTGCAAGCTGGGACACATTTCTTCTTTCAGTAATATTTGTGGAGCACCTTTACTTTCCCAGCTACTGTTCTAGGCACCAGTGAAACAGCCATAGACAATAGACAAACTCTCCGCTCTCTTGTGGAAATTATGTTCTAGGGGAGACGGAGAATGAAAAAATAACATAGGTAGAAGAAATTATTTAGAACAAGGAGGATTTAACAATTGGGAATGGTAGATTCATAGTTCACAGGCCACTCCCCATTTTTCATGCTATTAGAGAAGATGTCACTAGTCAAACAGGGCTTTTTCTTTTTCCTATCAAGCCCAACGTGTCTCCGCAATTTTTCTTAATGCACTTCATTGGGTATGGACACTGGAAGGTAGGGGAGCCCCTAGAAAGTGTCTGTAACATCACTGTGCATGTGTGCAGTGTGTGTGTATTTATTGGGGGAGGAGAGAGCATTCATAACTTTCAGCAAATTCTCAAAGGAGTCCATGGCCTCAAAAGGATTAAGAATTGCTCATTTGAAGGCACTTCTTGATGATACAGCAATGGGCTTTCAGTAAGTTGGAGGACACCTGCCATGTTCTCCTAAAATACCTCCCAACATCACAGTCAGGGCAGGGATCTCGGCAAAATTCCCATTTCTCATTTTTCTTTGTCACCGTTCACTGTTACCTGCATTTATCAGCTGGGAAAACAGACGAAGAGACTCTTTGAAGAGGCCTAGGATGGGAGACACTCTGCTTCTAGTCCATGCTGACACAGATGTGTTATGCACCCAGACTCCCTTCCCAGTATCTAAGCTTTTCCAGATGCAGGATAATGCCTGTCATGACAGTAAGGGTGCTCTTACTCCAAGGATCTTAGCCCTGTGCTGCCAAATGAAATCAACAGAACTTGGAAACCTGCACGGGAGTTTCCAGAACAAAGATCAAACAAATTTTCCAGCTTTTCTTTGTTGTTACAAGCATACGACTGAAAGGTAAATTCTAGACAACCCTTCCGTGGGGTGGTGCCTTTGTCATGAACCTCAAAAAGTGACAGACTGTGGCAGACTGCTAAGACTTCCCCTTTTTGCACAGACATATTTCTTTGAGGCTACAAGTTGAAACAATAAACTCTCAGAAAAGGCTTTCAGCCCTGAAAGCTGTCCATTCTGAAATGCGTCCACGAGGCACCAATAGCTGGCTGGGGACAGGGGAGGGGGGAGCTACAGTTAGACAGATGTCTCTGTGTCTTCCCATCAGTGTATCTGTGGGCCATGGTTTCATTTCTCTGAGCCTCGGTTTGCCTGTCTGTAAAACAGGAATGATATTAACCTTCAGCATTGCTGGAAGGGTTGGAAATAATGTGTGAGAAAGCATCCAGCAGGGTTCCTACCTTAGAGTAAGTGCTCAATACTCAATAAATGATCAAGGCTAAGAAAGCCCTTGCCATCGTCAATTCCACAGGACGCTTCAATGCTTATTTTTGCAGACCACATATGAGATTGACTAGGAGACAGTCATTTTCATCTAAGGTCTCACAATCAGCCCACACACATTTCACATATATATATATATATATATATACACACACACACACATATATATAGCTTAGATATTACCTTCTTATTCTTTTTAAAAGATTTTGTTTATTTATTTGACAGAGAGAGAGAACACAAACAGGGGGAGCGGCAGAGAGAGAGGCAGACTCCCCACTGAGCAGGGAGCCCGATGTGGGGCTCGTTCCCAGGACCCTGGGATCATGACCTGAGCGGAAGGCAGATGCTTAACCAACTGAGCCATTCAACGCCTATCTTCTTCTTCTTTGAAGCTTTCCAGCATTGATCCAGGACAAGTGTGTTATATTCTTTTTTTCTGAACTAGAGTGTGCAGTGTTTATACAATATAATGTAGGACTTTAGTAGGCACTGCTTTGTGTTAAGTGATTCTTTTCTGAATAGCAGAGTTATTTCTCCATCCAAATATAAAACGCGTGAGGAAAGGGCTATGTCTTACGTGCCTTGTATTCCTTGGAGCAGTTAGTGCAATACTTGCCTGAATCATGCAAGAAATTGAGTAAAGTTCTTTAGTAGGTATGTATCTGTCTAAATTACATAGAACAAATGCCTACATTCTGCACCCCCACTCCATCTCTTTCCTCTGGTTAGAGTGTTGCCTTGGGGAAGAAGGAATAAGAATATGAGTATAGTCATGTGTCATTAGGGGTCACTGAGACCAATTTTTCTTTTTCTTCCTTCATATATATATGTTTATGACATATGGAACTACATTCTGAAGGGGTTCACAGCCTTGGCATAAAGGTTCATTTCCAAATTCAACAAGCCCTTAAGAATTCTCAGCTGTATTCCAGGACCTGTGCACAAGGCCAGAGATAAACCCACTTCTAAGGCACAGTCTTAGACCTCATGTTGCTACCAATGTAATGAGGAAGACAGAAATAAGTTAAACTTTTTGTGTGTGCTTAGGAAAAGAAATGTACGTTGGGTACTATGAGAGAAGCTAGTAAGGACATCAAGAAAGTCTTCTTGGAGGAAGTGATTACAGCGCAAAGTCTACACAGGAGAGTAGACTTTGGCTACTTGACATGGGAAGGGATGGAAGTGGAGGAGAAGGCATTTGAGGAAAGCGAAACCATGAGCAAAGGCGTGGCATCTTAAAGTGGTGTGGCATGTGCAGGGACTTGTAAAGAAGCAGCTCAAGGTTGCTGGACTTCAAAGTGAACATTCTATCAGGATAATAAATGTGCTGGAGCAGGGCAGGCACAGGGTCCGCATCACAGCGACCTCTCATGCTATGTGAATAAGGAACTTGGTCTTGACCCTGTCAGCGATGGAGAGCCATTGAAAATAAAGGAGGCGCAGGAACAGCTTTGTACTTTACTCTATAGTTTAGTCCGTTTCCTCTGGTAGTTGTGTTGATGGGTTTGCTGGAACGAAACCCATTTGGAGACTGTTCAGGCCTGAAGTAGAGCCCTCATAGGTGGGATAGGCAGAGGTGGTCAGCTCAAGAAATACTTAGGTGAAGTTGGCATGACTTGGTGATTGGAGTGATGTGAAGGACGAAGGTGAGGAGTCATGGGGGAGGAGTGAGGACTTATGGGTTTCTTGCAAGAATGACAGGGTCTGGGGCGCCTGGGTGGCGCAGTCGTTAAGCGTCTGCCTTCGGCTCAGGGTGTGATCCCGACATTCTGGGATCAAGCCCCACATCAGGCTCCTCTGCTGGAAGCCTGCTTCTTCCTCTCCCACTCCCCCTGCTTGTGTTCCCTCTCTCGCTGGCTGTCTCTCTGTCAAATAAATAAATAAAATCTTAAAAAAAAAATGACAGGGTCCTTGGTGGTATCATCAACTAATACAGAAAATACAAACGAAAGGGCAGATGTATTGGGGGAGATTATGACTTGAGTTTGGACATGTTGAGTTTGAAAACAACTGTGTCATTTCTAGGAGGTGATTTTGGACAGAAAGGTATGTAAGCTTGGATTTCAGTTCTAACCTCATGATTCGTACTTCATCAGGCTCTGGATAGTAGTTTCAACCAGGCTACCCGAAGTGTGGTCTGTGGATCTGCAGATGGGCATCACCCAGGAATTTGTTAGAAATGCAAATTATCAGGCCAACTCCAGACCCGTGATATCAGAATCTCTAGGGTGGAAGTCAGGAATCTGTTTTTAAAACACTCTGCAGGCAAGTTGTGACATTTGAGAAACACTGTTTTAACCCATATAAATGGATGAGACCACCCTGAGAGAGTATAAAAAGAGAAGTTGGCCACATTTAGGAAAATCCTGTTTTACGCAAGCTCTACTTTCAATATATTACCTGCTGTCTACTTCTCATCTCCTCCTCTGTAGCAGCCTAGCCCTAGCATCACCATGCCTCCAGAGACTTTTATAACCGCCTCCTTGTATGTTTTCCACTTCCACAATAGCCTCACAATTTATTCTCCTCAAAGTAGTCCAAGTAAGAAGCACACTCATGACCAGATCATTCCTTCCATCTGAAACTTCTAGGGACATTTTACCCATTTACAATAAAATGGAAGCATTTGCCATGGTCTGCCGGTGTGCTCATTGTGGTAACCAACCTCCAAGATGGCCTCCATGATCCTGGTGTCAGCCCTGATCACATTGTGTCAGGCTTGGTCTGTGAGGCCAATACAGCATGGCCGAAGTGATGCGATGTCAGTTCTGAAGCTCTGTTTTAAAAGACTTCATGCCTTCTCTCCTGATCTCTTGGATCAGTTGTTCTGTGGAAAGCTAGGTGCCATGTCATAAGGACACTGAAGTGACATATGAGCGACATGCAGAGTCGTCTACACGGTGAGAAATGAGGATTTCTGCCCACAGCCGTGCGAGTGAGCTACGTAGAAGGTGAATCCTCCAGCTCCACATGACTGTGGTCCCAGCAGCCTGACTGTCACCTCATGAAAGATGGAACCACCCAGCTATACTACTCCTGAACAGACCTCAGAAACTGTGGGATATAACAGATGTTTATTGTTATGAGCTGCCCAATTTTGAGGTAATTTTTATGTTATTCAACAACTAATGCACTCATGATCTGGCCCCTCCCTTGCACCACTCCAGACTCCTCGCCCTACTCTTTTGTTCTCTCCATTCTAGTCCCCTGCTCCCCTGCTAATCCTTACAAGAGAAGTAGGTTCCTGTTTCAGGAGTTATTCTCTCTGAGAATATTCTCTCCTCCCAGAGAGCCATACTTGATTCATTTCCTCATTGTGGTTTTAATTTGTGTTTCCCTATTGAAGGAGTATGGCAAACATCTATTTATGTGCTTCTTGCTATCTCTATGTTCTCTTCAGTGAAATGTTTCTTTGTATTTTTTCGTCCATTATCTAATTGGCATGTTTGCCTTTTGAATATTGAGTTTTGAGAGATCTTTGTATATTCTAGAGGCAAATCCCTTGTTGGGTGTATAATTTGCAAATATTTGCTCCCAGCATGTAGTTGGTCTTTTTATTCTCTTAACGGGGATTTTCACAGAGCAAAAGTTTTAATTTTGATGAGGTCAAATATATCAGATTTCCCTGTGAAGTACTTTTGCTGGCAAGTCCAAGACCTCTTTGCTTAGTCCAAGGCCCTGAAGATTTTCTCCTATTTTTTTCCTTAATCTTTCTAGATTTACATGGTACATTTACGTCTGTGATACACATTGAGCTAGTTTTCATACAAGGTGTGGCGGTTAGGTGTGGAATTTTAGGTGCATAAAGTCTGAGATTTAAGATCCACTTTTGTTTTGTTTTGTTTGTTTTGTTTTGTTTTATGATGTCCTTGGAAAAAAGTCAATACCCAGCACCATTTGTCCAGGCTTTACATGTTCAGTCTCCAGCACCATTTGTTGAACAAGCTACTCCCTCCATTTAATTGCTTTTGTACCTTTGTCAAAAGTTAATCGGGCATATTTGTGTGGGTCTGCACCTGGGTTCTTTACTTTGTTTCCCTGATCTGGGAGTCTGTCCCTCTGTCCATACCACACTGGTTTTTTTTGTTTTTTTTTTAAAGATTTTATTTATTCATTCGACAGAGATAGAGACAGCCAGCGAGAGAGGGAACACAAGCAGGGGGAGTGGGAGAGGAAGAAGCAGGCTCATAGCGGAGGAGCCTGATGTGGGGCTCGATCCCATAACGCCGGGATCACGCCCTGAGCCGAAGGCAGACGCTTAACCGCTGTGCCACCCAGGCGCTCCTTTACCACACTGTTTTGACTACCGTAGCTATGAAGTAAGCTTTAGCATTAGGAAGAGTGATTTCTTCCTACCCTACTTTTTTCTCTTTCAAAATTTGTTTTGGCTCTACATTTTAGAATAAACTTATCTACGTCCACAGAAAACCTTGCTGGAATGTTGATAGGAATTGCAATAATCATAGATCAATTTAGTGAGAATTGACATCTTTACTATATTGAGTCTTTTAAGCTATAAGCATGGTATGTTTTTTCGACTATTTAGGTCTGCTTTGATTTCTTTTAAATTAGATTTTGTAGGGTGCCTAGGTGGCTCAGTCAGTTAAGCGTCTGCCTTTGGCTCAGGTCATCATCCTGGGGTCTTGGGATCCAATCCTGAATCAGGGCTCGCTGCTCAGCTGGGAGCCTGCTTCTTCCTGGGCCTTCCTATCCCCCTGCTCATGCTTGCACGCTCTCTTTTTAAAAATCTTTTTAAAAATTGGATTTTGTAGTTTTTAATCACACAAATCTCGTGCATGCTAAGTATTTCATTTTCTTTAGAGCAATTATGAATGACATTACTTTTTAAGTTTCCATTTCCATTTATTCATTGTTATGTATAAATGCAATTGATTTTTCTGTAATTAGTCTAGTATGCTTCAACCTTGCTGAACGCACTTATTAGTTATAGGATAGTTTTAAAATGCAGATTCCTTAGGATTTTTCTATGTAGACCATCATGTCATCTGTAAATAGAAACAGCTTCATTTCTTCATTTCCAAACTATATGCTTTCTATTTTTTTCATGCCTATTGCATTGGCCAGAACTTTCAGTACCATGTTGAATAAGAGTGAGGAGAACACACATCCTTGACTTGTCCCTGGTCTTAGAGAACAAGCATTCAGACTCTCACAATTAACTATGAGGTTAACTGAGGGTTTTTTTGTTTGTTTGGTGGGCTGGGGTTTTTTGAAGATGCTCTTGATGAGTTCCCTTCTATTTCTAGTTACCTGAGAGTTATCATAAATGGGCACTGGGTTTTGCTAAATGCATTTTCTGTGCATTTCTATGTCAATTGATACGATCATATGATCTTTCTTCTTTAGACTGTTGATATTGTGCATTATGTTAATTAGTTAGGCTTTAAATAGTCTTGCATACATGGAATAAATCTCACTTGATCATGGTATATTATTATTTTTGTATATTCCTGTGTTTGATTTGCTAATATTTTGTTAAGGATTTTTACATTTGAATTCAAGAGAGAGATTGGTCAGTATTTTTCCTTTTTACTGTCTTTGGTTTTAGTGTTAAAAAATTTTATGAGGCGAAAACTGGCCTTATGAAATGAGTTGAGAACGGTTCCCTCTTCCCTATTTTCTGAAAGGAGTATTGTATTTTAATTAATAAGTTATTTTTTTCAAGATTAGCCATGTTGTTCTGGAAAATGCATAAATATCACGGGATATGAAGAGAAGTTGGGGGCAGCCTTCTACCTTCCTTCTTCACATTTAGGGTGTTCCTCTCTGAAGTCCACTGTGTACTAATGAGAGTGGGAATCTCAGTCTAGTAGAATCCAAATGGAGAGGAAATGTGTCTTTGATGTGTGTCTTCCTACTCAAAGGTATTTTAAGAAACACTAAAGAAGGATTAGAGATTAGCGCTCGTTTAAGGAGCTTATAGGACGGCTAAAATTGTAATTACTTTCTAATTACTTAGTACCTGCCCTTTAACTCTCTTTCTGTATGTGATTAATAATACTTTCCCATCTGTCAGAAAGTATCCAGAACCAAGGATTACAGAGCTATGAAACATAATTTTTAAAAGTATTTTTATGATGTTTCGTTTTTAAATTTGCATGCAGTAAAACTCCTTCTCTATGTGTTTTGACAAACGCGTGGAGTTGTATATCCGCCACTACAATCAAGATACCAAATAATTCCACCACCCTTTAAAATCCCTTGCCTTGTCCCTTTACGTGCAATTGACTTCTCTCAACCCCTGGCCGCCACCGATCAGTTCTCTAACCTCGTAGTAGTTTCGCCTTTTCTGAATGTCATCAATGAAATCAGATACAATAGGGCCTGTCAACTCTGGATTCTTTCACTTAGTAAAATGTGTTTCATATTTATTGATGTCATTACATACACCAATGATTCTTTTTCTTTTCCCAGTAAGTTTTCTGCTGGCTTGATTTCTTATGTCTTTGAAATCTTATGTCCAGCACAACCAAGGTTCATCCAGAGAAATTTTTTGGTCATCAGTCACCTTGTTTAGAGCCATGTGACTCCATGACCTGGTTGATAAGGTTAGAGATAGACAACTGATCAAAGGTTAGCCCTGATGCGGTTAGCCAATGACCAACGAAGTAACCTGGTAGAATTGTTCTGCCTCACAGAGGCAATGTGTACTTAACTAATTAGCCAGGCTACTCAAATTCTCTTAAGACTCAGTGGCAGCAGGAGTTGTAGAGGAACAGGTAGAAAGAATAGCCACTTGGAACGGGGAACAATGGGTACCGTCCCTGAAGATACAAACTGACCAGATCTTTAGAACTTGACAGTGTCTCCAACAGTGTTTCAGTCTCCACAAGGCCCTGCTGAATGTGGTTGAGTTTCCTGTCTTGCACACATCCCCTTGTATCCCATGTTTTCTCATTTTTCAGTGTTTTTTCTTTCTAGATGTTCAAAATTTTCATTTTCAAAAATTGTTATTTCCTTTCTGTTTAAAGAACTTCCTTTGTCATTCTTCCAGTGTGGTTCTTCTGGGAGTAGATTGTCTTAGTCTTTGGTTATTAGGGTGTTTTTATTTCCCTTCATTCCTGAAGGATAAATTCACAGACAGAGGTGACAATTCTATTTTTATCAGGACTTGAAAAATGTTGTGCTTTCTTCTGGCCCCATGGTTTCTGATGAGAAATCCTCCGTCATTCCATTTTTTCACCTCTAGGTAAGGTGCTATATGTATATTTTTTAATTGCTTTCAAAATTTGTTTTGTCTTTATTTTTGCCATTTGATTATGATGTGCTTTGGCATAGATTTCTTTGGGTTTATCCCATTGGGGTTTGATAGCTTCTTGATTCCATAAGCTTATGTCTTTCATCAAATTTAAGAAATTTTCAGTCATTATTTTTTCAAGTACCTGTGTTAGCCTCATCCTTTTCTTCTTTCCTGGAACTCTGATGACATGCATGTTAAATCTTTTAGTTTCTGAGGTCTCTGAGGTTGTTGTTGTTGTTGTTGTTTTCTTCTTCTTTTTCTTTTTCTCCTCCTCCTCCTCCTTCTTCTTTTCTATTTATTTTCTCTTTTTTGATCAGACAGGGTAATTTCTATTGTTCTAGTTTCAGGTTCACTGATTCTTTCTTTTGTCTTCTTTCTGTTGTCAAGCCCATCGATTGACTTTTTTGTGCTGGTTACTGTAGTTTTCAGTTCTACAATTTTCATTTTGTTCTTCTTTAGGTACCTTGTTATTGCTGAAGAGTGGTGAAAATTCCCCACTTGGCCTCCTCTGACACCATTCTGGTAGGAAAGAAGAGGGTGCCTCGCTATCACCGGTTGGAGATGAAAGTCTAAGATCCCCATGTGGCCTTCTGTGAGACTACTCAGGTTGGGGTGGGGTAGGTTTACCTAATTATAGCAGGGCCAGATGGAAGTCTAGTTACTCAACCTGTGCTGATGGGGTTGATATTGGCCTTCCCCCCCCGCCCCACCATGATGTTGGATTTGTTTCCATGGCACAGGCTGATTTTTGTTTAATTGTTTTCTGCCTTACTAGATTACATCTTTCCTGGTCATTTGTCTAGAAAAAGTAGGCTTTTTTTTTTTTTTTAAGATTTTATTTATTTATTTGACAGCCAGCGAGAGAGGGAACACAAGCAGGGGGAATGGGAGAGAAAGAAGCAGGCTCCCAGCGGAGGAGCCTGATGTGGGACTCGATCCCAGAACGCCAGGCTCATGCCCTGAGCCGAAGGCAGACGCTTAACGACTGAGCCACCCAGGCGCCTCAAAAAGTAGGCTTTTTGAGAGGATTTTTTTATCTGCTCCTGTTTGTGTTTCTGGGTTGCTGCCTCTCTTGCCTCTAGTTCAGGACACACAAAACTAAAAGAGAACTCAAGGAATGTACTGCCACATTATTCCTAGGGTGCTGAATTCCCTATTTGGTCTTTCTTCTTCTCTTGACCTTTTAAAATACTCTTATGTTTGTTCTATATATAATATCTAGGAATTTCAGCTGCTTAGCAGAGGAATGGGAAGAAATCTCTACTCCATCTTGGTTCAGAACTAGATGGAAAATCAATTTTTAAGTCTTTAAAGCAATTAAAGAATTTTCTAATCATAAATCCTTGAGAGCTAAATTAGAATCACTTCAGAAGAGTTTTTCAAACTATATACGTGGTCATACATCCACTCCTTACATTCCATTCTTCTGGTTCTCCCTGGGAGGGAGAAGAGTTATGGTACAACACCCTCCCCCTTCTTCCAACATTGAGAATCACTGGTTACAAAGCCTGTTATTGATCAGGGTGGTTTATCTTTCTCAAGTGTGTTGAGATGGAAAACATTGAGAACGTTGGCACATTATGACATAAGACATGAAGAAACTGAGACTTGAAGAGGTGGCAATCTTGTCACATAGCAGAGATGTGGTGAAATCAAGCCTGCCCATGGGTCTACAAATAATACTAAGCAAACAAATCACCTTGATACCTTGTTAAAAATGCAGCTTCTGGTTTAGAAAGTCTGGAGCAGGGCCTAAGGTCCTGCCTTTCTAACAAATGCTCACGTGGTGTGGATGCTGTTACACTTCGAGCAGCAACACTCTAGAACATTCAGCTTATTGCTCTTTTCACTGCCTCTATGAATTGCAGTCCTTCAACAAAGAAATAGAGAATGGGTGAATCTCAATATCTATGCTCCTGGTGTGTAAGAGGGAAGGCCTGAACGGTAATGGAGACACAGAGGTGGGAGTGGAAAGACTCATCCAGACACCGGACACTCTGCTGGCTCTGCAATACATTTGCTGCTTCAAAACTCCTCTCATTTTGGTGAGGACCAAAAGAAAGCCTAAAAAAAACCAAACAAACCCATAAACTGTGTAGCTGCCCATGTAATCTGCTTGGGGCTGTCAGTTAAGACTCTTTCCCTGCCTGGGAAGGATAAATTGACCTTCTTTCTCTGTAATCTTATGGAGTGCCATTCTCTAACAAGTGACAATTCAGGAAAGGCACATTACAATTCACTGGCAAGGCATGAGAGAGACCAGCAACACATGCATCTTGGTCCATTCGGCTTTACTGTAGTATAATAGAAAGATAGCAGAGTGTGCAAGGTGTTCCCAGATCTGGGCCTTGATCCTAGCACCACTACTAACTTTATATGCAGCCTTGAATAAATCACTTTATTTCCCTAAGATAAATCTGTCAAAAGAGCTTAATGACACTAGCATATAGACTAAGGTCTATACAAAGTGATGTACAAATGAATACTACTGGCTCAATGTAATGGAAAGCCTGAAGCCAAGTGTACCGATGGATTGAATTGTAGCTTGAGCCCTCTACCCCGAAGCCTTTGATATGGAAGATCCAGCAATCAGTTTTCAAATAAATGCCAGCAGTTAATAGTTATCTCCGATAAGCTGGGCTCCTTCTCTATCAAGTACCACTGAATTTTGTGTCATTTTTGATTTGTGGTTCCATCTTACTGAGGAAATATATACAGAACCTCTTAGGGAGAGATATTGTATACTTTTCAATGTCATTGCTCACACAATCAGCATCCCAGTGTCCCTACTGCATCAGGGGACACGTTGATTCACTCTCTTCTTTCCAGTAATGTAGAGTCCCATAAGAATTATGACATGAAGTGTGTGTGGTGGGGATTGACTTACGATTGAGGGTGTGTGTGTCAGGGAAAGGGAAGGAATGAGAGACAGCAAGGACTAATGGTGGGAATGGAGGAAGACGAGAGATATTGAATCACCAAGTACAAATATACCCCTGGATATCAACACTTGGTGTGCATTTGTGCTTTCAATAGCTATTTATTGACAGGAGAGAGCACAAGTCAGTTTTGTGAGAGTATTCAATTATCAGAAAACTCCTAAGCCTGTCCCAGTCTCACCTCTTATTCTTCTAACTTCTTTGCACCTGGGTTGGTGCTCTAAGCTCATAACAGTGGGATTACAAAGCATGTGGTATTACAGGGAGATAAATCAGGATGCAAAGATCCTTTATTCATCTGCTTTGAAGAGGGCAACTGGGCAGTTTATGGGAGCAACATTCAACGCTGTGAGTATTTCTCAACTTCTGGTGTTTAAGTAGGCTGTAATTGAAAGGCTTTGTGGGTGGTGGAGGGTTGATCTGGCTCTAAAATAAAGAAATGGAAGAAAACACACTGAACCAGTGGGCCTGGACTGGGGCCGGGAATGAAACTAGGAGAACACATGAAGGAAATACACCCGAATTGCCTTATAATGTCATGCAGCCAACTAATAAGCGAAACTTCATTATTACATTATTATTACTGCAAAACTTGATTACTAAACTTATTTTGAAAGAACCCCGAACTGACTCCTTCTTTTTTGTGGCTCCCAGTTTTCTGGGAAAGGAGGGATCTGGGTCACTAAATGACCACAGAGCAAACAGTCTGTACTCCCACGGTGTGCTTGAAAAAGACCAAAATATAAGAGGGGGGACATGAGAGTGTGAGAATAAGGAGAAAGAGAGTCAAGAGCCAGCCAGGCATGACCCCAGTGCAGTGTGGGTGGCTTAGCCTTCTTCTGAGGTCGAAATGTTTGCTTTTTCCAATCTGAAGGAAGGTACTTGCTGTACTTTTGTTTTTGTCTTTTCATGGCTTTGGTTTGGGTCTTCCTTGGCTCTCAGCAGGACCCTGGGGACATTTATGGGCCCAACCCCATCAGTGCAGGGAGACCACTCCTGCTCCTATCTCCTCCCCACCCCCTTTCTTGGCCCCTCAACAATAGAATTGTCTATTTGCCTATATCTTTGCTGAGAAGGAGAGATCTGGAAGTCTGGGGTGATAATAGCAGCATCAGAGATCCTGACTCGGGACCTCTGAAACTCTCTTCCTTAGCTGGGATTAATAGATAATCACACTCTGTCGCTTCCTCCAGCTGAATTCCATTGCCTTGGGTCCAAGGTGACACTAACTCTGGTTCCCTACAAAACTACGTCTTGACGGATTACTTTGTTGCATCCACTTCCTTCTGCAGAACAACAGTTCAGACTCTTCAAAAGGGGAAGGGCTAACATTGCTTTAAAAATAGAAAGCCATTCTGCCTCACAAAGGAATGAACTCCTTGACACTTTTGGGAGGCAAAAATGTGAAACATCTTCTTAGAGCTAAAATCAAGTCTGACACTAGATCGAGGATTATTTAGCCTGAGGGATGCCCTTTTAATTCCTGGGAAAGCATGACCAGGATAAATTTAGCCTTTGGTGATATGTGTGGTGGACAAAAGTGACTTCCAAGGCAGGAAAAGGTCATATTTGTTCTGCTCTTCCCCACGGTTTTACAGGGAGAACTGGAGGGCAACTGCAAGTCAGTTGATTGTCCTACATACTCAAAAATGAAATATCATACATGAAATGCACGACAAACATAAAATTCTTACCCACAGCGCAAAGTCTGAGTTTCATGAGGATCCAGGGATTAACCAGGCCACTGTTATGTAACACTTTCTTTTTTTTTTAATTTTTTTTTAATTTTTTATTTTTTTAAAGATTTTATTTATTTATTTGACAGAGATAGAGACAGCCAACGAGAGAGGGAACACAAGCAGGGGGAGTGGGAGAGGAAGAAGCAGGCTCCTAGCAGAGGAGCCTGATGTGGGGCTCGATCCCAGAACACCGGGATCACGCCCTGAGCCGAAGGCAGACGCTTAATGACTGCGCCACCCAGGCGCCCCTATGTAACACTTTCTGAAGAGAATTCCTTTACATAACTCATCACACCTAGACAGGAACTCCGTCTGAGCCTAGAGGTGCAATTTCACAATTAAATATGTAAATACGCAAAAGAAATTTACAAGAAAAAAGGGGAAGTATAATCAAGGAAAGATGCAAGTCAAGTGTGATTTTTAAGTTCTTTGGGGCTGCTTTTGAGGATGTCAAAGGAATCCAAGGAAAGCTTAAGACAGAATTTCAAGACCAGGCATAAATTAGTAGGGTGTTGGAGGAATGCAAAAGATTACCCAGCGAGTGCTGATGACAGTCACCTCTCTGGTACATGACAAGGGCTCTTCAACAGTTGGCCCGGGAGAAAGGGTGTAGGGAGGGCAGGTGAACCTGTGTCCCAGTCATAGATTTGTTTGCCTGGCTTCCTTGACTCCTAGAAGGTCTATTACATAGTTACTAATTTTTTGAGCACTTTGCACTGAGCACTTATTTACATTATGCCCTTTGCTTTTCCCCATAACTCTAAAAGGAATGTATATTTGATTCATTTTATAAATGGAATGAGGTGCAGATAAGTTATGCAATTTATCCAAGGTCACATAGACAATTTTTGTGGAGCAGGGATTTGAAACTATGTTTATTTGATTCTAAAGCACATAGTCTTTACATTGCATTGCCCCCAAAGGGTAATTTGATTAGTTTACCTTAGGCCCTCATGTTATAGACTCTGGATCTAACGTAGTAGGATCCTTGATAGAACTGCCAGATAAAAATAGAAGATACCCAGTAAAGTGAGAATTTCAGATAAACAACAAATAATTTTTTGTATAGGTATGTACCATGAAATATTTGGGATATACTTATAACAAAAACCCCATTCGTTATTTATCTGAAATTAAAATTTAACTGGGTGTCCTGAATTCTTATTTGTTAAATCTGGTAATCCTAATCCTAGTAAGCTCTCCAGATGAGAGAAAGGAAAATGTGTGCTCTCTTACTACTTTGAAAGAATTAAGAGGTCCAAAAATCTTGATCTGAGAGAAATTCTCTAGTTTTCCTCTGTGGCTTTGTCCCAGCTGGGATGTGTCAGTTACTGATGGTAAACTCCGAGAAAAATGCTGCTCTTGGCTGCCCACCAGCAGTTTCCATGGTCCCAACCACACTTGGAAGAGACACAAACTTTGCCTGTTTACCAGGGCAAGAGAGGGTCCACAGCACAAGAACTGGATTCAGTGAACAGGTGAGCTGGCAGCCCGTTTCCTAAAGTCACGGAGAGCTTTGTGAGGTGAAGACCAACTGATGCCTTCTCTGTGGTTTGGTGGAGAAGTCCCAGGGTCAGGATCTCATGACCCAATGTTCAAGGTCTTAGTTCAACTTCTCCACTTATTTGTTCACCCATTTGACAAATATAGATGGCATAACTGCTATGGGCCAGGCACTGTTCTAGGTTTCGAGGCCACAGAAATGAACAAAAATGGAAAAACAAGCCCACTGGAACACATTCCAGTGGGGAATTAACCCAAGATCCATGGCATGAGCAAGTGATCCAGAACCCTGGCCAGGTTCACCATCCCTGGTACCCACTCACAGATGAGACAATGCGTTTCTGTTGAAGAAGTTGAGAACTAGCAGGGGAAAATGAAAATACTACTTGGGGAAAAGAAGATAAGGAAAAAAATATCTTTTAGGCAAGGATAATAATTTAAACTGATTCTGAAAGTAATAAGAAAGGTTGATGAAATTGAAGTCATACAATAGAAGATTTGAGGCATGTTCAGTGTGGTAGGGAAAGAGAAAGATGGTTAGCATAGGCCAAACATGGTCAGGGAGAGGTGAAGCTAAGAATATTAGCATAAATCTATAATGTATAGATTATATAAATAAATAAGTCTTCCAGGTATCAGAGCACAGAAGGTTTTATCTCAGGGAAAGAGATTAAGGCTACTTAGAAGGTCTTCGGAGTTTTTAGAATCTTCCTTCCCAGGAGAAGTGTTATCAACTTTTGTGATAGAAAAGGAGAAAGAAACAACATCATCCTTTAGCTTAGCGTACTTACTTTCATTTTTTATTTTTATTTTTTGAAGATTTTATTTATTTATTTGACAGAGAGAGAGACAGCCAGCAAGAGAGGGAACACAAGCAGGGGGAGTGGGAGAGGAAGAAGCAGGCTCCCAGGGGAGGAGCCCGATGCGGGTTTGATCCCAGGACTCCAGGATCACGCCCTGAGCCAAAGGCAGACGCTTAACGACTGAGCCACCCAGGCGCCCCAGCATATTTACTTTTAAAATTTATCTTGTTAATGCATCTGTATTTGCACTCAAAGAATGACAATGTATATTTCTATAGCTGAAATCAAAGTCTGTGAAACTCATATGGGTTAAGTCCATGATTTGGATAGGAAGAAATGTTGAACATTTCAGAGAAATGGGTTCCTAAAGAACTTCGTGTCTGACTATGGAGTGAAAGCACAAACTTACTGCGTAATCACCCTCCCTTGATCATTGATTTCCCTATTTGTGTGTGTGTGTGTGCGTGCATGTGTGTGTGCGTGTGTGTGTGTGTGTGTGTGTGTGTGTGTACTGGGATGTATCACATACTACATGGGTGTTACTGTCTCTGGTTCAGAGCTCCCCCTGTTCAGATGACTCCATTGTTATCCCCCAGAACGAGGAGAGAAGTATCTTGATTACATGAGGTTTAAACAAAATAAGGATTTACTTTACGGTAAAGTAAAAAGCCCATAAAATGTGAGGCAATAAACACTAAGAGTCAGGTTATTGTGTAGCTGGTCGGAAAAATATCTAAAGCGTAAAGAACATATCAGTGCTGTAAAGACTGTAATAGCATTGAGTCCGTTTCTCTGTGTTCACAGATGGTGGAACTGGTCCTCACAGGAGGGAAGTACATATCATAATAATTTCACATAGAAAGCTAGGGACGATTGAAATAACGCATCTACCTAGATTTTTGATTTGTAAATCTGTCTGTTGTCAGTCTACATCCCACTACATTGAGTGCCTCCACTGATTTATACCATATTTTCTTGAAAATGTCTTTAAAAGATGATAAGTTCTTCCCTTTTGTGCCAACACAAAGTCCTGAGCTTTTCTGCTGTTTCCAGTGAGAGTCTAAGAAGCAACGGTCCCTGTACCCTGAAGGGCCTTTTTTTCCCTCTCACCATCTAAGGAATCTGACAGAGAACCATCAGACACCCAAGGACATCAGAATGAGTGACAACACTACTTTGGCTCCTCCAGCTTCAAACCAGGGTCCCACTACCCCACGCAAGGGGCCCCCCAAGTTCAAGCAGAGACAGACTCGCCAGTTCAAGAGCAAACCTCCTAAGAAAGGTGTGAAAGGGTAAGACCAAAATGAAAAAGAAGACTTTCTATTTTTTTGAGAAATTAATGCTCCCAATATTAAATACACTTACAAAGATTTCCACCCCATTCTCTATTTCCCTCTCTACCACAATCTTTGCTGAATCACGTTGTTAGCCCTAGAATGCTTTCTTTCTCACCCCCCAGGTCTGTGGTCACATTTAACATGGCAAATGGAGCCTGTCACAGCAACCTTTGACTTGACCTTCCAGACTTTTCTGGACTGCTCCTCTTCACCAGCACACCCTGCAGTTTAATTTGGAGTACTAAAACACTGGCCATTGCCAGAACACAGAGTTTATTTTTATGGCTTCAAATATTAAGTCTTCAGTTTTTATTTTTCTCTTTCTCTTCTTGGCAAAATCCTATTTACTCTTTAACGTACACTCATATGTTAATTTCTCTTTTGAAGCCATTACTGACTCTTTTAGACAAATGTGATCATGACTTCCATATTTGCATTTCGTACGTTCAGCTGTCATAACTTGTACTGTTTTACATTACATTTGTTTATTTACATCTGTTCTCTGAGATTGAAGTTCCTCAGAGAAAATTAGTTTTTTCCTAAATTCCCTATGCTTAATACAATGCCTGGCACATAGTAAATGCTTGATAAATGCTTTTGGGTAGCTAACCAAACGGATGAATTAATCATTTTAATGTCTTTCGTACTGTGTTTTCATTCCAATTTCTTCTGTTTTTAAAGATTTTATGTATTTCTTTATTTGACAGAGAGAGAGGGAGAGCACAAGCAGGGGGAGCAGCAGAGGGAGAGGGAGAAACACCAGGGAGCCTGATGTGGGGCTCGATCCCAGGACCCTGGGATCATGACCCCAGCGGAAGGCAGACGCAGACCCCACTGAAACACCCTGGAGCCACCACCCCACCCCGTTCCAATTTCTATTTTTAGAAGTGGAGCTTGACTAAATTGCCCCAGGGATAGTTCTATCTGGCTCTCAGTTGTCTTAGGCTAAATTTTTACAGGGGAAAATCTCTCTCCATTGGGACACACCGTCTGAAACCAGCCTGAGTGACTTTGTCTTTGCCCCAGGTCAATGCAAATAAAAGATATTTCTCAAAGACAAAACCTTAAACCTCTTCTTCCCTCTTAGTCAGAAAGCTCTCTATATGCGTCATTTCAAGATCCTTCCACCTTGATAACAGCTAATTTTTCTTTTTTTCCTATAGATTTGGAGATGACATTCCAGGCATGGAGGGTCTGGGAACAGGTGAGCCACCCAAGGCTGTGCACTTTCACTTGGAAATTTCACCACTATCCATACTTCAGGCCTCAAAGGGCCATGAAAAATTACAGAAAATAGTTAAGGCAGCAGTTCCTTGAAGACATAAAAGTGTGGGGCTTAGTTTACCCTCCTAAGTACACGTGTGCCCAGAGGCAAAAACTCTCACAGCAACCAAGCTATGGCCCAAAGATACTAAATCCTCTTGTTCTGTTAAACCACGCTTGAGGACATCTAATGGTGAGTTGTAGACTTTCATGGTAGAAAGATTCTCAGGGTTTGTCTATCCCAACTTCATCGTTTCTTCGGAAGAGAATTCTGAGACAGAGAGGAGCTAAGTGACAATCTGAGGCCACAGAGCGAGGTATTGGAAACAAGGGAGGGGCCTGGAGAAATTTTTCACTCTACCAGACAAACCACTCCCTAACCAACTTCCTCTTTTTACATAGTCTCCGGCACCCAGAACAGGGCCTACACATTGAATGTATCCAACACAATATTTTTTAGTTGGCTAGAATAATTTGATTCATTGGATAATGAATGAAAATGACTGGATCTTTATTTTAAAAATACTAAACTTTATTTTTTAGAGCCATTTTGGGTTTACAGAAAGCTTAAGCAGAAAGCATGGAGCTCCTATATACATCTGTACATAGTTTCCCCTATTCTTAGCATCTTTTTTTTTTTAAGATTTTATTTATTTATTTGACAGAGATAGAGACAGCCAGTGAGAGAGGGAACACAAGCAGGGGGAGTGGGAGAGGAAGAAGCAGGCTCATAGCGGAGGAGCCTGATGTGGGGCTCGATCCCAGAATGCTGGGATCATGCCCTGAGCCAAAGGCAGACGCTTAACCGCTGAGCCACCCAGGCGCCCCTCCCCTCTTCTTAGCATCTTGCATTAGTGTGGCACATTTGTCACAAATGATGAACCAGTATTGGGACCATTACTATTAACCAGCATTCATAGCTTTTATTAGGACTCATTCCTTGTGTCGTCTGGGTTTTGACAAATGCGCGGTGTTGGGTACCCGCCATTGCAGGTATATACTAGAATAGATGTCCTAAAAATCCCCTGTGTTCCATCTGTTCATCCCTTCTCCGGCCCTGCACAAACTCCTGACAACACAAATCTTTTTACTCTCAGAAGTTTTGCCTTTTCCAGATTGCCATAGAGTTAGAATCATGCAGTATATAGATTTTCCAGTCTGGCTTCTTTCACTTAGCAATATTTATTCATTTAAGCTTCCTCTATGTCCTCTATGGCTTGATAGTTCATTTCCTTTTTAACCACAGAATAATATTTCATTCTATGGCTGTATCACAATTTGCTTATCCTACTAAAAGACATTTTGTTGCTTCCAAATTTTCACGATTATGACTAACATGGCTATAAACATTATTGTGAGATTTTTGTTTGTTTTTTTTTAATTTTTTTATTGTTATGTTAGTCACCATACAGTACATCATTAGTTTTTGATGTCGTGTTCCATGATTCATTATTTGCGTATAACACCCAGTGTGAGGTGTTTTTTTTTTTTTTTTTAAGATTTTTATGTATTTATTTGAGAGAAAGATAGTGAGAGAGCATGAGCGGGGGGAGTGGAGGAGAAGGAGAAAGAGGCTCCTGGCTGAGCAGGGAGCCCGATGTAGGACTTCATCCCAGGATCCCAGGATCACGACCTGAGCCGAAAGCAGATGCTTAACCGACTGAGCCACCCAGGTATCCCATTGGGCAGGTTTTTGAGTGGACATGTCTTCAACTCATGCAATACAGTTTTGATAAACAGTGTAATCAGTAATCAGTGTCCTTCCAGGCAATTTTCAGTGTATTTGCTTTTTACAGTCAAATGCCATTCCTGGGATCTCAGATACATTTTCCAGCTATTTTATAAAGCTCATTTGCTATTCTCCTAAATCAACTGCTTCTGTCGTTTGGCCAGATGTATATAAGACCAGCAGATATATAAGACAGCCAACATATCCAGAATACTGGAAAGCACTTTATGCTCGGGGGAGATCTGAGATCTTTGACTTGGTTTTAGTCCCATCTCTATAACTCTGATTTTTTCGTAGGTATTTAATCTCTTTGGGTTCCAGTCAGCTTCTCTGTAATTCAGGGATAATAATATTTTATTGCCTGAAGCAAAAAATTGGATCAGTAGATGCCTGGAGATTACTTCTCAGTATGCGACTGGATATAGTAGGCATTTCAAAATATAAAGGAACTAAAGATTGAGTCAGAGAAGCCCCAAGGAATGCATCTGAATGGGTAGGAAATAAGAAGGCAGTGAATTTCCAGATCATGGGAATTTGAAATGCCTCTATTTCTCATTCTAACCCTTGGCCTGACTAGAATTCCACTTGTGTTCCTTCCATAGTGGTTGTACTTTGAGGAGACCCCGTTTGATCAGTGACCCGCACCCCCTCAGGCTAGTTCCAGTCAAAAGCCTTGGGTCACCTCCCCAAAAAGGTACAGAACGAAACCAATGAAGATGCCTACCTAGGGGGGCCTGTCCTGGGGCATCAGAACCCTGCAAGGGATTAATTAAGCAATCGGTCTAATCCTTCCTGGGTGGCAGGGCCATTCTAGATAACTTCCTGGTTTCTGAGACAACAAACAGGAGAGAGGAGTGAGGTCTGCGCCAAAAGGATGTCTTCTTGAGCAGAAGACGCTCTGGGGCCCCAGGGGAGTGAGGTTGGCTTACAAGTTCTTCTTCCCTCTCTTGCAGATATCACGGTGATTTGTCCCTGGGAGGCATTCAGCCACCTGGAATTGCATGAGCTCGCTCAGTTTGGGATCATCTGATGACCAAGTTTCTTTGCCATTCTCAATATCATCAGCTGTAGTTTTGATTACTTTTGCCCTATTGAGCTGCCAGAGGCTTGAAATTCAGCTGTCCGGAAGTGGTTTCTTAGCTTACACAGTCATTTCCCCTAAATTGCTATGAAGAGTTCTCTTAATGTCAGACTCTCTCTCGCTATATAGTTCAGCTCAGAATAGTGGATGCAAATTGACTTTCGTTAGGGTCTTTCAAACTTGACCACCTTTTCCTACCAGCTGGTTAGAATTCGTTGATAGTTCTCTAAATTTTATTTGTTAAGTCCTTCAAATCTATTTGTACTAGGCATTCCCTGTAATTAGTAGTAGCTTTTTAAGATAACACTTACGTCACTCCCTTCCCCTTCTCATTTAATAAAGGAGATACTTACCTTGAATCTGATGGCGCGGTTGTGTTAATATCTGACGCCCTGTTCTGAGAGCCAATTAAGCGAAGAAGGCACAGTCCTCCAGGAAACAAGCACAGGACATGTGAAAGAGCATAGGAATTAAGAGTCAAGCCCTGATTCTGCTCTGCAACTTTGTAAGTCATGCACGTTCCAGGTGTAAATTGTATTGAACTGGGTTATCCCTGCGGTCCCATGCAGCTGTACAAATTGGACAGCCTTATGTTGATGGAAGACTGGCAATTTAAACTCAGGAATCTGATAATGTGAGCCTTCCGTTCAGTGTCTTGGCTCAGTTGATTGAAAAGATTTAGATGCTATTAAGTTTAGACTCAGATGCAAAGGACAGGTAGTTGAACCCTCTAAATAAAATGATGGGTTGCTTCACCCTTGAGGTTGTGTCAAATGTAATGTGCACATAGCTATCTTTCCCCAGTACTTTCAAGGCAATTGTGCAATTCAAAGGCTGCCTCTGTCTGACTTGGATGCTTTGGGTACTAGCTGCATTAATTTCTTCATTTCAGTTTTGTAATCTGTGGTAAAAGAATGGAGTAAATTAACTGAAAAGAGAGGCAGGATTATAGAGAGGAAAGAGATCTGGGTTCTAATCCTAGCTCCGCCAGTAAATTACTCTGTAATTTGGGGCTAGCGACAATGTTGGGACTACGTTTCCAACGCTACACCTGACGGAACCCCAGAAGGTCTTTTCTATAAGAAAGGCCCCCAAGAGGGCTGTCGAAGGACGCAGCCACCCCACAGTGATCCTGTGTGTAATCAGGAGGGGGTGGGGTGAGGCTCATCACTAACCCAATGTTACTCTCCTCCCATTCTCTACTCTCCTGTTGATGCCTCCCATTGGATAAACCCCATTGGAAGTCAGAAGACAAAGGAGCCCATTGATGTGGTCTGAAGTTCACTTCCAACAGCAGGGATCAGGTGGAGAAGGGTGGAGAACGGATGTGAAGGGGGAAATGGGAACTATCCAGCAGGTATGAAAGAACAGAAATCATGTCCACCAGCAATTGTTAGCTGGAGTTGGGAAATAAGGCTGGGTATGTTAAAACCTGCGGAAGTAGAGGAAGGACAACGTCAAATAGAAGAACACAGTAGACAAAAGAGAACACTTGTAAGCGGAAGTTATAGCATTTTAGGGTTTGAAGAATTTCTGGAAATGTTCTGACACGTTCCCGATAATAATAACCACTAAGGATTTCTTGTGAAAAGCACAAAATTTGGGCCCCATTCCAGATTTTCTGAATAAAGGTCTCCAGGGGTGAGATCTCAGAATCTTTTATTTTCAAGAGGGGCTCAAGGGGATTCTTATAATTGTCTTGGTTTGAAAACACTGACGTGGTCCAAGCCTACATTGTGAACGTTAGAAATTAGAGAATTCTCTTTACCACCCAGGTGACTGATTTAGCTGGGTCCACGTGCCCCTTATAACATATGTAATAGACGTGAGAACAAGAGCTAACATCCAGGTGTCCTGACTCTTGGATTGATAAAATAGACATGCCTTGCGACTTCAGACCTAACCCAGTGAAATGCTTCTCAGATTACACAGAACGTCAGAGAGTTTGGAAGATTAAGTGTTAGACTGAAGCAGTTCCAAGAACTATAGGGCCAAACAGGCACCACGACTCTCAGGGTGAACCTCTTGCCATTGTCTCACGTGGTGGTCACCCTTACTCTGCAGCCTATGTCTCTCCCTGTCCTCATCTTCCTCCTCTGACTGGAGTAAGAGGGACCCGGCAGGGAGAGAGCTTTGTCTCAGCAGGTGGAGGCAGTGACCTTCACTTATCCTCTACCCCTTTTCTGTTTGTTCACATTATCGGGTAGAAGTTGGGGTTGATGGTGCCCGTGATGTAGCCTCCTTCTGGAGCTCAACAGCGTTACTTCGGAGCAGAAAATAATGTATAAGGAGAAAATGCTCCTCTGGAGTGCCCCACCGTGGGCAAAAAACCACAGTTCTTATTAAACAATTAAAACTGTGTGCTTGACCTCTAACTTCTTTCTTTGTGCGATGAGAAAAACAAGAATCACCGTAAACTGAGAAATGGAGGGAAAGTAATTTCTCTACAACTAACAAAGTGAGGGGACAGCACACATAGACAACGATGATCAGTAAGACTAATATTTTGCACAAGAAAAAAAAACAATCACTTGAGACTGACCAACACAACAACTAATATTATGACAACCAAGCAAATATGACACTGAGCTCTCTTAGAGAAACAGAAAAGGACTTACATTTTAGAAAAGCCTAGAGGGAAAGACTTAGGCCACAGAAATTGTGTGCTTGTATAAACGAGCGGTGCTTTCTGCAACTCTAAATGAGTTATTTGCCTCTCCTTTTACTTTTTAAGGGCAGAGGCAGACTGATGAACACGGATTTAAAACAAGAATCATAAACTGATGACCCACGTTAATCTTACCATGCCCTTACTGCCAAACACTCGGGAGGCGTGGGTTCCGCCTGGCGGGGCTGCCTAGGATCTGCGGGATATCTTCTTGGGCTCAGTGTTTGAGAATAAAGCAAAGACGTTGGACTAAATAACGGTCGAGGTCCCTTGCAATATAAAATTCTAAAAACCAAGTAATAAATCTGAGCGTATTTCAAACATAACAAGCCATTCTCTTTCTGGCCACAAGTCCCTCGTTCCCAGCTCTTTTCATGTGTAACACTGCCACCTTGCGGTAATGAATGAGCACTTCAGGGACGCTTGGAGGACCGTTTCTACTGGAAAACTTGTAAATCCACGGAGCTGGTTCGGAACGTGTTCCCAGTCACTGACCAATTTCAGTTGTGGCGCTCCTTGGTTATTCATGGGTATCAAGTGCATGCTTATTCATGCCTAAGATACATTAAAGGAGTATACACACGAGCAAGGGAAGTCTCCCTCTGTCTCCTGCCCATTCTCAGGCTATCCCCGATACTAGTTTGTTGTGAACACTTCCAGAGACAATCTTAACGTGCATCCATCTTTTCCTTTGCACGATGATCACATACTAAAGTCACTGTTCTATACCTGGTTGGTCATCTAGCTTATCTTGGGGATTTCTCCATGTCTGTACATTTTCATGTACCTCATAGATTCCATTTATCTGACTGAAGTCTAATTCACTTCTCCAGTCTTCTATTGAGGAACATTTGGGATGTTTTTATTTATTTTTTTCTCCTCGATTATTTATAATTTGGTGGTGAGCCTGTGAAACAATGACACTGAAAGAATATGCATTCATTGGGATGTTTTTAGACTCATACACCTTTCTTTAATTGTCTGCACGTGTCTGACACTTTTGCACAGGCTTATCTCTACGGTAAATTCTGTAGAATGGATGGAGTTTAAAGGAAAGAGATTGCCAAATTAGCCTCCAAATAATTTGTGATCATTGACGCAAAGTACACAATGATATACACTTTCCCTAACACTCTCGTCTACATAGAATATTAATAAATTTTTATTTTGTCTGAGATTGAGCAGGTTTTCGTGTTTAAAAATCACTTTTACATCTTTATGAATTGTCTTCTAATGTGCTTTGCCTGTTTTCTGATGATTGAGCTTTGTACTGAATCTTAATAGATTCGTCTTTATTTGACCGTCAATCTTTCTATCTGAAAGGAAGTATTTGTCTTTTATGTGTAGCAAATTATTTTTCCTATTTGGTTTCTTAGTTTTTAATTTTCATTTATATTGTTTTTTTTACCATGTAGATGTTTTAGATTTTAGATAGTCCTATTTATAAGTTTTAATGACTTCTGTGTATTTTTGTTTTACTTAGGTCTTTTCCATTCCAAATTTGAAAAAAAAATTATATTTTCTCCCAATTTTTCTTTCATTTTTTTTACTTTAAATCTTAGATTTATCTGAAAGTTATTATTGCAGAGAATATTTTTCCCAGGTAAAGAGCCATATATCCTAATGGAATTTATTTATTTCATAATCCATGTTCCCACTACTTTATTGAATTGCCATGTTTATCACAGAGGCTCTATTTCTGTTATTTTACACTGGTCCGTCAATTTTTAAATAGCTACCAACTTCAGACTACGTTGTAATTAGAATCAGCTTGTCTAGCTCTTTCCGCTCCCATCCTGAACATGAACCCCCCTAAAAAATTATCTTGGAATTATTTTTATGGTGGTTAAAAAAATGTGAAATTTACCATCTTAAGTTTTTGTGTACAATATTGTTCACTATAAGCACAATGTGGCCCAGTGGATCCCTAGAAATGCCTCCCCTTATATGACTGAAACTAAACCTAATAACTAGCACTTTCCCATTCCCCGCAGCCCCTGGCAACCACCATTCTGTTTAATATAAATGGAATCATGCAGTATTTGTGTTTCTGTGACTGACCTATTTGACTTAGCTTAATATCCTCAAATTTCATCCATGTTGTAGCATATGACAATATTTCCTTCTTTTTCATGCCTGAATAATATTTCATTGTATGTATATGCAACATTTTCTTCATTCATATATCAATGGACATTTAGCTTGTTTCTACTTCTTGCTACTGTGAATAATGTTACAAATAAACGTGGGGGTGCAAATATCTCTTTTGAGATCCTGATTCAAATATTTTGGATATATACCCAGAAGTGGAATTGCTGGATCATGTGATAGGTCCGTTTTCTTTTTTTCTTTTTTGAGGAACCTCCATACCGTTTTCCACAGGAGATGAACCATTTTACATTCCCGCCAATAATGCACAAGTCTTTCAATTTCTCTGCATCCCTGCCAACACTGATTTTCTGGGGGTTGGTTTGTTTGTTTATTTTTTATAATGGTAATTCTAACAGGTGCAAAGTAATCTCATTTGTGGTTTCGATTTACATTTCCCTCAAGGTTAGTGATGATGAGTATCTTTTCGTGTTACCTGTTGGCCATTTGTATGTCTTCTTTGGAGAAATTTGTATTCAAGTCCTTTGCCCATTTTTTAATCGGGTTACTTGGGATTTTTTTGTTTGTTTGTTTGTTTTGATTTTTAAGAGTTCATTATTTATTTGGGGTATTAATCTCTTATCGGATAAATGGCTTGTAAATATTTTCTCCCATTCTGTAGATTGCCCCTTCACTCCGGTGATTATTTCCTTTGCTGAGCAGAAGCATTTTAGTTTGATGGAGTCCCATGTGTCTATTTTTGTTTTTGTTGCCTGAGCTTTAGGGGTTCTATCCATGAAATCGCTGCCAAGCTAAATGCTAGGAAAGGTGGCCCCTATGTTTCCTCATAGGAATTTTATGGTTTTAGGTCTTTAAGTCTTGACACCCATTTTGAGTTGATTTTTATCTGTGATGTAACATAGGGTCCTCTTTCCTACTTTTGCATGTGGTCATACAGTCTCCCCATCACCATTTGTTGAAGGACTATCTTTTTTCCATTGTGAAGTGTGGCACCCTTATTGATCATTTGACTGTAGATGTATGGCTTTACTTCAGGCCGTTCTGTTCTGTTCCATTAATCTGTATGTCTGTGGTTATGTCAATACCACACTGTTTTGATAACTGTGGCTTTGCAATATGTTTTCAAATCGGTAAGTCTGGGGTCTCCAGCTTTGCCCTTTTTCAAAATTATTTTAGCTACTAGGGGACCTTATGAATTTTGACATTATTTTTTATATTTCTGTCAAAAACATGGTTGGGATTTTCATAAAGATTGCATTGAATTTATAGGTTGCTTTGCATACTAGATACATTTTAACAATATTAAGTCTTCCAATCCATGAACATAGGACATTTTTAATTTTTTTTAACCCATTCAGCCACTTTATGTCTTTTGGCTGGAGAATTTAATCCATTTTCATTATTGATAAGGAAGGACTTACTGTTGTTTTTTCGTTACATGTTTTCTGTCTTGTAGCTTTTTTGCTCCTTTCTTCCTCTCTTGCTGCCTTCTTTTGTATTTCATTGATTTTATGTAGTGCTATGTATTGATTTCTTTCTCATTTTCTTCTGTGCATCTTCTGTAGGTAATTTTTTTCTGGTTAGCATGGGATTTTCATAAAGCATCTTATAGTTATAACAATCTATTTTAAGCTGATAACGACCTAACTTCAATGGTGTACAACTACCCTACACTTTTACTCCTCTTTTCTATGTTATTGATGTCACAAATTACATCTTTTTCTATTGTGGATCCTTGAACATATTTTTATAGTTATAGTTTCTTTTTGCTTTTGCCTTTTAACTTCCAAACCAGAATAAAAGTGATTAACATGGGGCACCTGGGTGGCTCAGTCAGTTAAGCATCTGCCTTCAGCGCAGGTCATGATCCCAGGGTCCTGGGACTGAGTCCCGCATGGGCTCAGTGGGGAGTCTGCTTCTCCCTCTGCCTGCTGTTCTCCCTGCTTGTGCTCTCTCTCTCTCCCCCATGCTCTTTCTCTCAAATAAATAAAGTCTTTAAAAAAGTGATTAACATACCACCATTACAGTATTATAATATTCTTTGTCTATATATTTACTATTACCAATAAGCTTTATATTTTCATATGCTTTTGTGTGGCTGTTTAGTGTCTTTTTGTTTTCACTTGAAGGACTTCCTTTATTGTTTCTCGAAAGGTATTATGTCTGCTTACAGATTGTTGGACCAAATAAAGTGCTGACCTTGAGTAGAATAAGTTATTTTTTTGAAAATAAGATGACATTTGCCAAAAGAAAAAATATATATATATCCTTTTATTTTCCAATCCTCCCAACTTGATATAATGTTTTTGACTTGAATGACATCATGGTGTGAGGTTGTGAGATGCAAGGAAAGTAGTAATCAGAACCAGAAACAGAAGCAAACAGTCTGCTTGGTTATATCAATTCAATAAACCCGCTGGTTGACATTGTTGGAGGCTTATTATGGATAAGACCCAAAGCTCTGGAGCCACAGAAATAAATGAATTGCTTCTCTAAATGCATTTTCTCATCTGTAAAGCGGAGAAAATAGCATCTATTTATGGGAGTGTTTTTTGAAATTATATGAGGTAAGAGTGTAATGCCAAGCTCATAGTAAACGCTCAGTGATCACAGTATGATCGCTATGGTCATTGTTATTATTATTACGAATCTCTTGCTCTCAAGGTGCTTATAGCCTAGCACAGGGACTAAGTTTGATAGGAGGTCACGCTGAAGGGAGTCATCAGCTGCATGACGGTACTGGTAGATATTATGTCTATGGAGCAGTTATAACTGAAGTTAGGAAGAGTAATAATTTGGGCAAATATGCCATAGCTCTTCATCTCCATTGTCTTCTGGATAAATTATTACAACCACTTTCAAATAATCCTTCTGCTCTCACCCCTGCCCCCCAACTCATCCTTTAGATTGCAGCTATAGTGTGTGTTTTCCCAGAATTCACAATGTAGACTGTGTGAAAACAGTGACCTTAAAGTATTATTCTTGGCTGTGTTCTCAGTGTCTGGCATGGAGTCAGACAGACAGTAAACACTCAATAGATACTTGTTGAATTAATGAATAAATAATGAACTGAAAGACTCTGGCCCTAACATTCCTATCTTAGCCTAAAGGCAGCCTCCTTCCTGTTGACTTTGTATTCATGAGAGGCAAACTGGCAAAATACTAGGCTGACCTAGATGTCTGTAGAATCAACGCTGTAAATTCCGCTGAAGTTTCTCCATACACTCTCTCTCGTCCTCAAAATCAAGGAACTTCTTGAGAAATTTCAGTTAAAGACATATCTACTAGCACCTTGTTTGTATATCCCTCGCTGGCTTAGCAGAATTCTATTGATCTATGTTTTTAAAAATCCCCATAGTGTAAATGAATGTTTGTTTTCTATTAGAGACCACAACGTTTTAGAGCATGTCAGCTTTTGTTTTTAGCTCTGTTATGTAACAGTCCGTCTAGAGGTAGAGAGAAGAGCATTGGGTGTAATTAATTGTGGGGTTACTTCACAAAGTCTCTGGTTTTGTTTTTTATGTATCTATTGCTCAACATTGTTACTAATACTCTTGAACACTCTTAGGAAAACATCGTGGTGGCCAATTTTGTCTCCCACTTAAGTGTCTGATATGGCCAATGGCCTTGATGCTGAATTATTCTCATTTTTAATTATGTGGTCTTACAGATCTGCCCTTTGAAGTGGGATGTCTTATTTTACATGTAATGTCCAGAGACAGTGAGTAACATCCTCTAGAATCACGGAAAAGCTAAGGGTGGGTTATGAATGAGGACCTGCGAGATGACTAATTCCCGGCTTAATGCTTTAGCTTCCAGTATGAATTTTCCCCTTTTTTTTTTTTTTAGATTTTATTTATTTATTTGACAGAGAGACAGCAGCGAGAGAGGGAACACAGGCAAGGGGAGTGGGAGAGGAAGAAGCAGGCTCCCAGCAGAGGAGCCTGATGTGGGGCTCGATCCCAGGGATCCAGGATCACGCCCTGAGCTGAAGGCAGACGCTTAATGACTGAGCCACCCAGGCGCCCCTCCCATGTTCTTCATATCCAACATGGTCAGAGCAAATATATATATTTATACATACACATTTATATACAGATACTATATAAGCACAAGTATATATACTGTATCTACATTACCCGTGTGTGTGTGTGTGTGTGTGTGTGTGTGTGTGTGTGTGTTTTCAGATGAGGCAGCGGAAAAATTGTCATACACGTGAAAGAAGAAATGGATATTTATATAACACTTCCATGTGTCTAATGATTTAGATTACTCCCTTTTAATCCTGAGAATAACAATACAGTATGTGCATTGTAAATAGCATTTTACACTATAGAAGAGTAGGTCTAGCAAGGTTAAAGTAGCAGAACTGTGATTAAAATGTTGGTCTTAGAATGCAATTGGAAAGTTCTTTTCATTACACTTATTATTTGCACAGGGTGAAAAGGGACTTCAGCTACGTTGAACATTCAAGTGTAAATGACCAGCTCCACGGAAATGTAAAAAAGGACTTTGGAGGTATTCTGGTAATAAGATATATATGGCCTCAGTTAGAACATACTCAGTTATGTGGGGTGCCTGGATGATTCAGTTGGTTGAGTGACCAACTCTTGATTTTGGCTGAGGTCTTGATCTCAGGGTTGTGGGAGGGAGGCCCATGTCAGGCTCTAGGCTCAGCAGGGAGACTGCTTGAGATTCTTTTCCTCTGCCCCTCCCCTTCTTGTGCTCTCTCTCTCTAAAATAAATAAATAAATCTTTTTTAAAAAGGACATATTTAATTATGTGATGATATTTCTGCTTGAAATTTGGAGACATTTATATAAATTTAATAAACGTTTTCAGTATCAACTATTTTTAAAACTCTGTGTGTTAGGGGTTGAACTGTATCCCCCCCCCCCAAAGATATATGAAAGTCCTAATTCCCAGTACCTGTGAATTTGCCCTTACTTGGAAATAGGGCTTTTGAAGACGTAATCAAAATAAGATGAGATAATACTGAAGTAGGGTGGGCCTACAACCCAACATGACCACTGTCCTTATAAGAAAAGGGAATTTTGGACACAGACACCGACACACAGGGAAGATGGCCGTATGAAGATGAAGATAGAGATTGAAGGTTGGCTGCCATGGGGCGCCTGGGTGGCACAGTCGTTAAGCGTCTGCCTTTGGCTCAGGGCGTGATCCCGGCAATCTGGGATCGAGCCCCACATCAGGCTGGGAGCCTGCTTCTTCCTCTCCCACTCCCCCTGCTTGTGTTCCCTCTCTCGCTGGCTGTCTCTCTCTCTGTGTCAAATAAATAAATAAAATCTTAAAAAAAAAAAAAAGATGAAAGTTGGCTGCCATAAGCCAGGAAACACCTGGTACTGTCAGAAGCTGGATTAGGCAAGGAAAGAGCCTTTCCTGGAGGCTTTGGAGGGAGAATGGCCCAGCCATTCACATCAGATACTAGGCTTCAGAACTGTGAGAGAAAAAATTCCCATGAAGCCCCCAGTTTGTGGTACTTTGTAATGGTAGCCGTAATTGCCTTTGTTATGGTCTTACATTAGGAAATTAATACACTCTGTTAGGTCTTGAAAAGGATACCAAAGCTAAATATTCATTTACCATCTTTTTAAAGATATATTTATTTGAGAGAGCGAGAGCGGGGGAGGGGCAGAGAGAGAGGGAGGGAGAATGTCAAGCAGACTCCACACTGAGCGCAGAGCCCCATGCAGGGCTCAATCCCAGACCCCTGAGATCAGGACCAGAGCCAAAACCAAAAGTCAGATGCTTCATCAACTGTGCCACCCAGGTGCCCCATCATTTCTCAAATTTTTTGAGCATTGATTTGTGCCAGGTACTCTTGCATAGGCATAATGCATGCGGCAGACATAGTAAAGGACAAAACCAGATATGATCCTTGCCTTGGGGACACTTACACTCTAGTTGGGGAGAAATATAATAAATACAGATGACATATAGAGAAACGAAATTTCAACTGTGGTTAGGTTTATCATTATCTGTGCTACATAAAAGTGTAAGTGTATATAATGGGGAAACAGCCTGGTAAGGTGGTCAGGACAGACGTTCTCGAAGATATGACAACTGAAGTGAGATCCAGAGGAAAAATCTCATGATCTAGATGACGGGGTAATGAAGATGTGGTGAAATATACCAGGCAGAGGGTACAGCGCCTTCAAAGGCCCAAGGGGGAGTAAGCGTGGCAAGGTCAAGGAACTGAGCAGAGATGGTTAAAGCAGGAGTGTAGGGAGGATGCAGGAGAAGCACATTACAGGACAATACTGGAGAGACAGAGGGAGTCAGACAATGTGCCTTGCAGGCCATGCCAAGAATTAGTTAGATCTTTATTTATCCATCCTAAGAGAATGTTAGAGAAAGCCAAGGCATACAAGTTTAGTCCAAAGAAAAGAGCTAGTGGCTGACAGTGTGTTTGTACAAGACTATGTCCTGGGTTTTTCCCGCTCAGATTATCCAGTGTCCTGAGACCCAGGGAAGAGGGGCTGTAAGCGGAGCCTGTGTCACTGAGATCTGGAAGAAGCCTTGAGAAGACAAGGGAGCATGAGTATATTCAAAGCCTGGGTGGCTGTCACTTTAGTGGTTCGGAGTGCTCCAGAAACACTATGCAAGAGCAATACCAGCAACATCTGCATCTTTAGGAGCAAGAGAAGGAGGAAATGGCAAAGAAATTGTGATGGTTGGGGGCACCTGGGTGGCTCGTTGGTTAAGCACCTGCCTTCAGCTCAGGTCATGATCCCAGAGTCCTGGGATCGAGTTCTGCATCAGGCTTTCTGCTCAGTGGGGAGTCGGCTTCTTCCTCTCCCTCTGCCTCTCCAGCTGCTCATGCTCTCTCTCTCCCAAATAAATAGCATCTTTTAAAAAAAGGAAAAGAAATGGTGATGGTCAGTTCTATGTATCAACTGGACAAGGCTATAGTGCCCAGTTATTCAACGAAACATTAGCTAATAGGCTAGGTAGGTGTTCTGTAGCTGTAATGAACATCTACAATCAGCCGATTAAAAGAAAGGAGATTATCCTCACGAATCTGAGTGAGCCTGATCGAATCAGTTGCAAAGTTGAGAGCAGAACTGATGTTTCCCTGAAGAAAAATTTGGCCTGTGGAGGACAGCACCAGTTTCTGCTCGAGAGTTCCCAGCCCGCATTAGGATTTCCGGCTTGCCTAGCCAGCCCCCACAACCACATTCATCAATTTCTTCATAAAAATGTCTTAATGTTTATATCCTCCTCATTCTGCTTATCTGGCAGAACGCTGACTGATACTGAAGTGAAAGCGCTAAGAGGTTTGGTTGATGAAGCACCTGCCAGGGATCTCAGAAATAACCGGAGGGGTTAGGGTAGCGAGCAGCAGACTGAATTTCCCACGGTGGGAGTGGAAGTCCAAACCAGAGAAATACGTTTTGGGGATTGTTATTTTGACACTCAGGCTGTTCGTGACCTGAGGCAATACTGTTCCACGCTATTGGAGAGGTTTAGCGATGGTGGAAGGTTGTGGGGAGTATGCCCGTCCCTGAATGGTATTTATGGCCTGGTGGAGCTTTTCCTCAAAATATTTCGCTTAGTTCTCTGTGCTCTGTAATTTCTACCAGCAAGACTGGGAGAATTAAAAAGAAAGCTGACTTTCTAGACCTGGACTTAGACTGCCATCTTGTGGATATTTGGCTTCATAGCCTAGTGGGGACACAACACACATGGGTACAAATATTCTTAGGAAATGTTAAAACTGGAACAGACTTTACGTTATTCACTGCATGCCCTCATTTTACCAAAGGAAAACTTGAGGCGCAGAGCATAAAATGATGGGTCACTCATAATGTTTTCATTTGGCCAATTTGAGGAGCCATTTTGGTGTACCAGGGGCATGGTCCCCCAAGCTAATGAGGAGGTAAGACGGGGTTAAAGGCACAGGTTGGACAGAGACGAGATCTGGAGTGTGAATAAGGCTAGGATGAGGTTCAGAAACGGATGACGCTGAGGGATGGTTCTTAGCACATTATTTTATTATGAAATTACTGTTATAAAATCAGTGTAAAATACGTATTTCATAAAATCAAAGAGCTTATTATAAATAGCAAAAAACCCATCATACCCTTTCTGTTCTCCACTTTCTAAGGTCAGCTCTTTATATGCTTCTACTTTTTTAATCTTCTCATGGTTACCAGCATAACTTTAAATTATAAGCTTATACCTTTATTTAAACAGTATTTATGGAGTCATTGCTATAAAAGGTGAGATACTAACATATTGGCTACTTTCCCTGTGTATTCTCATTTCCGAAATTCAACACGTACTGTTTTTAGATCTTTTGTTCATTATCACTATACTTTGATACAGTTCAAGTGATGTTTTTCTTCTATCAGCATTCGTCATTACCTTGAATCTTTGCTTTTTTAGGATGAGACGATCAGTGCCTTCACCCCTTTCTCCAACTTTCTTCCCTCTTTTCCCCATTCTGTCAGCCGCAACTTTTACATTCTTGGGATTTTTAGTATGAACATTCTGTTCACTAGCCCTACATGAACCTTCTATATTTTTCCTATGGATTGGTTCTAAAAACAAAACTAATCAACAGCAGTTACATTATTATGACTATACAGTTTTTTTCTTCCCCAAAGTAGGGCCAAGTAGTATGCTTAATAAACATGTCTTCTCTGTCCATTTAGTGTCTACATTTCTGGACTGGTCAGGGGAACATCTTTCCAGCATCAAGGCCAAAAGAAATCTTGGGGCATCTGGGTGGCTTGGCTGGTTAGGTGTCTCACTCTTTTTTTTTCTTTTTTTTTTTTCAGTACTGATCTAGCTTTTTAAAAAATTTTATTATGTTATGTTAGTCACCATACAGTACATCATTAGTTTTTGATGTAATGTTCCATGATTCATTACTTGCGTATAACACCCAGTGCTCCATGCAATACGTGCCCTCCTTAATACCCATCACTGGCCTATCCCAATCCCCCACACCCCTCCCCTCTGAAGCCCTCAGTTTGTTTCTCAGACTCTTGATCTCAGCTCAGGTCCTGGTCTCAGGGTCCTGAGTTCAAGCCCCATGTTGCGCTCAGACCTGGGTGTGGAGCCTACTTAAAAAAAAAAAAAAAAAGAGGACTCTCTCCCTTAAACATCATACATCACTTAAAGTCTTGTAAAGTCTTTGTTTTGTTTATTTCTCTCTTGTTTTTCAAATTATCTTTTTTGTTTTTTTGTGGGATTTTTTTGTTTGTTTGTTTTGGAGTTTTTTTGGGCAAAGAGCTATATGTCTTTGTCATACTCTCATAGCTTACCTAGCTACATGATTATTGTGTATATTGGACCAAGTCCTCTGACTCCCTAGGGGAGACTTCCCTACCAGAGTGTCTGACCTACCGGGCGCGTCTGGACTGGCTGTTTTCTAAGCGTGTAGCACAGCAGGTCACATTCATGTTTTCCTTCCCGGAAACATTCGCGATTATTTTTTTTATCATTGGTGCTCTAAAATTTACAAGGAGTTTTCATTCAGTCTACCTCAGCAATCAGGAACAAACTCTTTCTCAGCTGAAAAAGTCTTTCTCAATTTGGGGGATTTTTTCCCCCTGCTGTTTTTTTGATAATATTCTTTCCCCCATTTTCTCTGCACTCTCTCTCTCTCTCTGAGATTCTAAGTCAAAAAACGGTTTCTCTATTCCTCTTCTGTTTTCTCTCATGTTATATTTCTGCTTATTGTTTTGCTTACATTTTTTGATACTTCTGTCCTTTATTTTTCCTATCATTTTTATTGTGGTTTTTTCTCTCCTATTTTCAACCTCTTTACTGGTCTCTGCTTTCTCCTTTTTCTTCATATCCTGCTCATGGATGTCAAATCTTTTTGTACACCAGAGTTCTCTTTTATCCTCTGTCATGATTTCGTTGTTGTTGATCTCTCTTTCTTTCTTTTTTCTTTCTTTTTTCTTTTTCTTTCTGCTGCTGGGTTTTTTTCTCACATATCTGGTCACCTTTGGTTTGTTTCCTCATATTTAGGAATGAAGGATAGAAATTGGAAAAAGCATCTCCCCTGTTATATTAGTTTCCAGCATTGGCTTTCAGACAGCAGCTCCACTGCGGAGCTTGTGGAAAGGCAAGCCTAGTTTTAGATGAGAAGCTGGAGAGGTGGCTGTCAGGTATGCTTTCTCCAAAAGCCAGAGAGAGGAGACTTTACTGCAGGTGCCAAAATCACACTAGAAGTCTTAGCTCCCTCGACGGCTTGCAAACATCAACAATGAGGGAGGACGAGAGAACAGAATTTAACTGGCATACCTCTTCTCTGTTATATTTCAGTAAATCTGTCTGTTTCCAGGCTCCTGACCAATCTCTCAGCCTGAGCCCCTCTGAGATTCTGGTTGGAAGATGGCGGAACATCCCAGAGTATGACTTCTTTTTACTATAGTCCATCAGTAAACTCCCATCTGTGTTCTGTCTTCTAGGGACTTACTGAAAGCTCTCATCTATTGGTTATTCTTGCCTCTATCCCTGCTGTTTTCTTAACTTTGTGTGTGTGTGTTTCTGAAATATGTCAGTCTGTTCTGGGAGATATGGGGTATAAAGGCACGTGTTCTTGAACAGTCTGATTCCCTTTGATGTTATTTATTTATTTATTTACCAGAAAGAGAGAGAATAAGCAGGGGGAGCAGCAGGCAGAGGGAGAAGCAGGCTCCCCATTGAGCAAGGAGGCCCATGAGGGACTCGTTCCCAGGACCCTGGGATCGGGACCTGAGCCCACGGTAGACGCTTAACCGACTGAGCCACCCGGGTGTCCCTGATTCCCGCTGATGTTAAAATGTTCTATTTCAGGGGCGCCTGGGTGGCACAGAGGTTAAGCGGATGCCTTCGGCTCAGGGCGTGATCCCGGCGTTATGGGATCGAGCCCCACATCAGGCTCTTCCGCTATGGGCCTGCTTCTTCCTCTCCCACTCCCCCTGCTTGTGTTCCCTCTCTCGCTCGCTGTCTCTATCTCTGTCGAATAAATAAATAAATAATCTTTTTAAAAAATGTTCTATTTCACTAGTGCTAGTGTGTGCTTTTCTGATTCTTAATAGAATACTCTTCCCTTCATTTGTTTGTGATGTTGGTTTCATGACACAGAAATTATTTCACATCTGTTTTGTTGAGCAGGGATTGCCAAAGGAACTTGGAGATAGTTTCTGTTCTAATTAATAAATCAAGGACAGGTTGAGGACCTCTATGTGTTCTGAAACATGATATGCTTTGGTATATAAAAATATAGCAGATTGTTGCTGCCTTCTGGGAATAGAAATGATAGTGGCAGGGACAAAGCTATTCAGGAAAACAAGAATCAATAAAAGAGATTATATAATTAAATCCCAAATTGTATGAAGTAGCCTGATGGTCTTTAAAGCTCTTTCAGCAAGCGTGAGAGCCGTGAGGACAGGAGACAGCACGGGTGGCTCCCTAGAGGAGCTAGAAGCTGAGCCAGCATGAGTGGGACCACAGTCAGACAGAAGGTGGGCAGATGGCCACGATCAAGGCACAGTCAGAGGACCCAGTGAAGGCCAGCCTATTATGGTCTAACGAATGAGGCAAACCCCAATCGAATGTATGGAATCACCTTTTTAGTCAATAAACACTAATTAAGCATCTCCTGTGTGCAAGCAAGGGATTGTGTTGGGCCCTGGGTGGGTAAAGCAGGGAAAGCAATCTTTGTCCCTTTCTGTTTGTATAAATAGATACAGTTGATTTGAAGCATGAATGCTTGTAAAGACAGCTCCCATTTTAGGTCTTCCAGGCGCCTCACTTGTAAAACAAAGACGTTAGAATCTCTAAGCCTGCTTTCAATGATTGTAACTTATTCAAGAATCACATTGAGAAGTACTTAAAGTTGTTGGCTTATTCTATTTCAGATCTAGGAGCTTTCAGATTGCCGCAGAGGCGCGGCAAGAACACGCAGGTCATCAATATTCATTAGTTTTGAAAGATAAGTTATTAGTGGATAGAAATATAATGATTAATCTTTCACCACTGTAATTGGTTTTGTAACATTGTAACAAGGTATTAAAGCACTTACTACTAAGACAGTCTTATTGTGAAGATACAGAGGGACCGTGGATTTGGACAGAGTGACACTTACTAGTTGCCCGTCGAACAGATGCGAAGGTCACTGGGAAACAGGAAAGGGAGGGAAATCACACCCAGTTCAACGATGTTCTCTACAGTGAAAGGAGCTTAATTAGGGACCTCAGGATCTATTCAGGAGCAACGGAGAAGTAAATTTTTAAGTCTATTTTTTTTTTTTCATTTTCTAGCAGGGTAATTCTTAGTGTGTGTCCAGGAGGGAAATCATTTGAAGACTGTAGAGAACCCTGAGAAAATATACTTTGGTTTCTGACGCCCCACTCTTTCAGATCCAAGGTGCCCTGAGTACCTTTACAGTCCCCATCCCCACAATGTGCTTATCAGAGAAACTATATTCCGAAATCAGGTTACTTTAACATCTGATATTTACTGATTAGCTACAAGGAACAGGAAATCTGTTGGTTTAAACCTTCTTAAAAAAACCCTTCACTTTTTTTTAATCATGAAAAAGGAGATCAAAGGGGTATAGTTGCTAGTGACAATTCAATTGCTCCAAGATGTCAGTGTTGCTAAAACATGTCATAGCTGGGGCCTCTGGATTTTCAGGTCCTTTTTTTTTTTTTTTTTTCTCATAACTACAAGATGTTTCAACACCAGTCATCACATCCATGTTCAACATAGGATGAAGGAAATAGGAGAAGAAGCAAAAACAGCCAGAGAGTACAACACCTATTCTGGTCCCCACCCCAGCAGACTTCTGCTTATAGATCGGACTGTATCACGTGGTTACCTCTAAGCAAAGGAGGCCGTAAAGATTTCCAGCAGCTATACTAAGAGACCATAAGGATGAAGGGCTTGGGAATGGCTTTTGGGAAGCCAATCGCCAACGTCTGCCCCATTATTTCATAAATCGGCAACATAGTTTGAACAAATAAATGCTTAATATTTCAGATTTTCCCCACAACTATTTGCCAAGATAGTTTACTGTTCGATATTCGTCTATTTCTCCATTCAACAAATATATTACTCTGAGTCAGGCATGAGGCACAATGTTCAGTAAGACGTAGTCTCTTCCCTTGGGGATCTTTCAGATGAGACAGATAAACTAGAACAAAGGGAGGACTCCCAAGTCAACCTGAAGCTGGAAGGGACTGGGAGAAGGCGTTATGGGGCAGGCACTGTCTTAAGTCTGGGAAATACAAAGACAAAAAAAACCTCTTGGTCCACCGGAAGGAGACAGATAAGTGGGATAAGGGATCAGAGAGAGGTTCCTGTCCCTTAGTGACACCTTAATCCTTCCATTATTCAGGCCCGGGGGACCAAAGAATCATTGCTTTTCTTATCCATTTTATTATTTTATTGTATTGTATTGTATTGTATTGCATTTTAATTTTTACTTGTTAGAGAGAGTGAGAGAGAGAAGATGAGAGGGGTGGAGAAGGGGCAGAGGGGGAGGGAGAGAGAGAATCTTAGTTAGGCTACATGTCCAGCATGGAGCCTGACACAGGGCTCGATCTCACGACCCTGAGGTCATGATGTGAGCCAAAATCAAGAGTTGGACACTTAGCAGACCAAGCCACCCAAGTGCCCCCTCTTATCCATTTTAAAAGAGGAACCTCAGATGTTTTGTAGATCTAACATCTTGTACACCCACGCTTAGGCCCTTAGAAACAATATTCTTTCTAAGCTTTATGGGCTTCCCGTAGGTTTTCTGGTAAACACATACACACACACACACACACATGCTTTCTTCTGCCTTCAAGTTCTATGACCTGAAGACCTCCTATCCTCTTTGTTCGCTCCACATCTTCTTTCCCTTCTGTATCATCCTTCCCTCAATAGTCACCTTAAATTCATGGAGTTTCATGAACCTTCCCCTAAAGAATGCACCTAGGTCTGAAATTCAGTCAATATGGCCGTATGGGTTGTCCACATATTGACATTTCCATAACATAGGCAAGTAACTACTGTGTTGAGCTCCTTAGATGTCTCCTCCACCCCTGCACCTTAGCCTCTTCTCTACACAGTCAGAAAGCAATGGGCTAATACCTAACGCTGCGTGATACCTGTAGGACCTCACCTATTACCTGTACCTTTTTGGTTCTTAATTATGTTTAATATCTCTTCTGAGCTATTCAGTAGCGTATAGAGTCTGTAAAACTCAAATGCCTCCAGAGGCCAGAAGGTGATGGAACTGGGTGCTGCGGGGTGAGCGGGACCAGAGGTTGGGCCCCAGGGACAGCATGCTCCCATTGGAGGTCATCTTCAAGGGCGGCTGCGGGAAATGGAGTGCCACTGTTACCAGATTCTCCGAAGAAGAGTCAGATTATGGGTTTTAATGTTAGCTATGGGAAGGAATATGGTGAGAAGAGATTTTTTAATCCCTCTGGAAATAAAGTTTCTATTTATAGCATTTTAAATAGTATATATAACCTGCAGACGTTTTATAGAGTATAAATTAATTAAGGACGAGTAAATGTATGCTGGAATCTTAGTTACTTTTGCTAACACAAGTTACCATAACACACACACACAGATCTGATTAATAGTCTCCATATTTTAATCGTCATGGCACCTAGAAGAAGCAAAACAAGACATCTGTAATATTTATTTTGCCCAGAGTAAAAATATAACGGAGCTAGAATAACCGTCTTACGATATTTTTATGTAGGCAACTCACTGTATGCTAAGCTACCAGCAAGTGGTTTACCACGGAAGCGTTAAAGAAAGGACAAGTCCCTGAAACATCCCGGGGCTTTCATTCTCCTGCGTAAGCTGTGCCTGTAGCTCGTCACTAAATCTCTTTGAAAGGATCATGTCAGACAGCACGGGGTATGTGCAGGACACAAAAACATCCTCCAAGAGAGTGTCCCGCCGCCCACCCACCTCAGTGAGCGGGCCGAGCTGAGGTGTCTGTCTTTGGCTTTTTCCAGGAAGCAGCAAATCTTAGGTCTTGTTGTTTTTATCAGGGACGTGTTGTCAGCCCGAATGCTTAACACGAGCTACTGACAGCTGCAACCATGGCGTATGAGAAACAGAAAGTTAATGTAACATGCCAACCCAGGTGAACCGGAGTAAGTAGTTATTCTTATAAAATATTCCATGTGTTCATCACATTACAAAAAGGAAGTGGATTGAAAACCCCTTCCCCCCCCACCATGGTCCTAGTACTATTGGCCATTGGTTATGTGTTTGTTTGCTGTCCGTCTACCCCATTAGAACGTAAGCTCCACGAGGACAGGGAATTTGTCTGTCTTATTCGCTGTTATAACCTAGAACAATGCCTGGAAATGGACATCAACAAATACTTCTTGTTAAATAAATACATGAATAAGTGTATGGGATGATTATTTGTGCACATGGATGGCTGGAAAGATCAACACGGCACGAACAGGGGCTTCCTTACTCCAGACGCAGCAATGCTGTTCTTCGTTTGCAAACTTCAGGTGCCTATCGAGGCACCTGCTGTGATTTGCAACTGCCTCAGTTTCCTTGAAAAGGTTGCTAAGAAGATACTGCGCTGATTCAGGAAGCTAGTCTCTGCTCCAAACCCAGCTTTCTATCCTCAGCTTTGTGACCACCGGGCTGAGAGCCTCGGAAACGTAGTTTGGGTTGCCTGGAGGAGGAGGCCCTGGGGGCATGCCGTGAGGTAGAAGGAGAGAAGGAAAAGTTCTTATTCCTGTTCCTGTCAAAGCACACCCAGCAGCAGCTGCTCTCTCTTGGCAGCAGTGACCGTTCCATTCTGTTCTCCAGTTCCTTCCACGCTCCCCCTACTTCTGCAGAGCGGTCAGCACCAGCCAGGCAGTCTTCTCGGCAGAGGTCTGGTGAGATCCAAGGGTCCCTTCTCCATTCCTAAGTTCTTCCGTCGACTGCACCTTCCTTATAGTGGTTCCTGCTTCTGGAAGTTCTCTCTGTATTCATTACTTCAATATCTCCTTTTTTGTATTTTCCATCCTCTAACGTTTACTTAGAAATTCCTTAATTGATTATAATTAATTTATACTCTTTCTATCTGTTAAATCATTAGTATGCTTTCCAGTTTCCTAAACTGGACCCTAATGGGCAAAGAGTCTCATTATGTTCTTTATCCTAAAGATATATGTGTTTCTACAAATTCTGTATTTTATTTATTTTTTTAAAAGATTTTATTTATTTGAGAGACAGAGAGAGAGAGAGTGCGTCATGTGGGGGCAGGGGGTGGGAAGGGTGGTTGAGGAGCAGAGGGGGAAGGAGAGCGACAAGCCGGCCCTGCGCTGAGCGCGGAGCCTGATGCAGTTGATCCCAGGGCTCTGAGATCACGACCTGAGCCCATATTAAGAGTCGGGCCCTTCACCAACTGAGCCACCCAGGTGCCCCGACAAATTCTATAATGGCAAATTCTATATTTTAAAGCTCTAACGATTAACCACAAACTTGCAGAACTTTTTAAAATTTAATTTAATTGTAATTGCAGGATTTCTTTTAATTTAAAAATATTTTTCCAATGATGAGTATTTAACTACATAAAATATATGGAAGCATGTACAGAATATAAATACCATTATTCCATTTATCCATTTTAACACACTTCCATTGGATCAATGTATTTTTTACTCTTAAAAGCATCTCTTTTCAAAAGCACAACATAAAAAAAAAACAAAAAAAAACCCACAAAACTATGACTGGTCCATGAATTCTGAGCTCATCGTCTCTTTCCGTGATAATGGAAGAGAGAAGAACTTCCTATGGATTTATAATCCTATCCCCAGACAGGTAAAAAAATTTTTTTTTTCAGATTGAATAATTTGAGGAGTTTTCAGGAGGGCCTAATCTCTACAGACCACTTACTTGTTCCTGCCAGAGTCTATTCACGGCAAGAAGGGTGTAGGTACACAGAATTTGGGAAACCAGTTTTCAGAAACCATCCTTTCCTGCTGGGTCGCAGTCAGGGTAGCTTCCAAACAGCTCAGTAGAACTCCTGGGCTGGGGCCAGAGCAGGGACAGAAATTGCCATCTACAGTGGCTGAAATTCTGTGTCACCTCGCAGTTATGCTCCCAGTAGGCTTTGTGCCTCAGAATTGTGACCTAAGGTCCAGCAACCCTTTTGCTAATAGTAGTATTTCCTTCTGTTCTGCAAAAGATGAAAATGTGATACAGTGGGAAGGGTCCAGCCAACAGTAGAGAGTGTGGCTTGACCTGTGGAGAAGGCACAAAAGCATTCCTCTCTCTCTCTCACCGATTTCTATGGCTTCCATCGGCCAAGTGCCTCTTAGATGCAAAACGTTACTGTAGGCACTTTTCTCACACATTTTCTCTCTTCGTTCTCCACAAACCTGTGTTGTCAATGTTATGATGGCAGAATTTATCACGATTCTTGAGCCCAGAATTGAATTTGCACAGCTAGAAAGTGGCGGAGCTAGTCCTTGGTCAAGCCTAAGTCTAAAATCTGACGTTTTGCCTTTTTATTTTCCCTCCTTCCGCTATAACAGATTGGGCATCATCTTGCAGGGACATTTTTCCCATGTTCCATTATTGAAGACCACAGAGAACTTAGTTTTCTAACAACTCCTTTTTTTAGTTGCATTATTTTTCCATTTCAAAAACAGATATCATGCCATTTCTTACATTTTTCAATAAATTTTATGGCATCAGTATTGATTCCTAAGGATGTCCTTTAGAGTTTCAGATCTGAAGCCATTTGATCACTCAAAAATTCCTCCTTTAATTTTAGTGTCACATTGGTCCTTAGAACTTCAGGTTTCACATTTGATCTGTGAGTAGTTTTCCAGCAGAAGATGGGTGTTTCCTTCACTGTTTTTCTTAAAATTATGTAATTTGGGGGGATTTTCTTTGGCAAATATTGAAAGAATATTTATTATATGTTTGTTATTAGACTGTAATTCTTACTGCAATATGACCTAAAATAGGTACTATTGAATAGGCCAATTTATAAATAAGAGACACTGAGGCTTAGGAAGTCATTGCTCAATGTCACAACTAGACTAGAAGATAGTGGGGCAGTGCCTCAAATGCAAGTCTATCTAAAGCCCGAAGCCTTGTCCCTGAAGCACTAAAATCTATCAGCCCCCTGTTCACTGCATCATACCATTGCCCAAAACTTGACTCAGAGCGGGGGTCTACAGAGCGCATGCCTGATGCTCGGCTGGCCCTGTTTGTTCACTCCGGAGCCGATGGTACAGTGCGATGCCCATAGAACAATGATCTAATCCTGTTGTCACTGACTGTTTCTGTCACCGCAATTTGAGGAGTGACAGGCGTGAACAGGGCTTTTTCACTGTTTCATTCCAGCACTTGGCATAGTAAGGAGCCCAGAATTGGGATTTAACAAATATTTATTAAATAAATGGATGAATGGTTCCAGGCTTGCCAAACATATGCTCAACTTCGCCTTCTGCGCCTATATCCACCTGGGAGAATTTCCATCTGCTTCAGCCACCAGCAGAGTTCCATAAATAAACATGTAGTCTTTGTCAAGCCGGTAATGGGTATTTGTTGTTGACAAAGCTGATTAAGGGATGTGGAGAGATTACTTCTCTGATTATCTACAGGAGCGATGAGAAATGTTCTCGAGTGGACATTTTTATAACAATACATTTTACTGAGATTATGTTGGCTGTGCCTTTTTTTGTGGCAAGTGGCATAAACCCAACTGACACTACCTTAGCCAAGAGTATACTTATAACTTCTAATGTGTAGCTGGGAAATGGAGTGTTGAGGCTGGCTTCAGACCCTGATGGACCGCAGAGCTGTACAATCTTGTTTAGATTTCTCTCCACGTGCCACTTCCTTTCCCTTTATTTCATGGCTCTGATTCTGACTTCTTTCTACAAAAAAGCTCTCTCCATTCGACCAAAGAGGAAAACCAGGAGAGGAGGAACATAAGTCAAAAGTTCTTAGAGTGCTTCCAGAAGAATCAGCGTCACTTGGGAGCTGGTTGGAAATGCAACTTCTCGGGCCCTATCACAATCCCAGACCCCATTGACTATGAAACTCTGAGAACAGGGACCAGTAATCTGTGCTTTAATAATCCCTCCAAGAAATTGGGATACACACTGAAATTTGAGAGCCACTGGAGTAAAGGATGGAAATTGAGTCATGAAATAAATGGGCGCCACCCAGTGACCTTTCATGTACAGAAGTGGAGGAACAAGGAGATGGCCCCAAAGGAGAGACGTATGCCTGGAATTCATTGGCGGTACAAGTCACTCACTTGAGAAGAGCCAATTAGTCCACCTTAATTACGTCTTTGTCCCTATTTGGAGGAGTTTTCAAACAGAGAAGGATTTGGTGAAAGTTTATTAATGGATGATATTTTGGTAAATTCCATCTTTAAGACTTATAAAAGAACTGGAGGACAGTGGGGTCTGTGCTCCACCCAAGAAAGGCATTCAGGGTCAATCCCAGACTTCCAGAAGAGCTGTGGGAACTTCATAGCTTCCGATTTTATTTTTTGCTAAAAAATTTTTTTAGCACTGTTATTTTACTGTATAGTAATTAGCAATAAAATTGTTGGATGAAAAAGAGTTGTTTGTTAATTTGGGGAGATAGCACAAAGAGGAAAAGGTCAGGGAGAATTGTAATTCCCTTCTGAAACCGGTCTTGAGCAAAAGGCGTCCATGTAAATGAAAACAGAAGCCCCAGCTCAGAAGAGGAGAGGAAAACCACCTAAATTCATTGTGCTTCCAAGAATAGAGAGCCCCCAGGGACTCCAAAGTGTTCCCAGGGACCTCAGCTCCCTTAGAAGCAATAACAAGTCACTTAGAATGCTGTGTTCTGTGCTGTTTGCCCCCCTTATCTGCAGGGGATTCATTCCAAGACCCCCAGCGGGTGCCTGAAAATGTAACTAGCGTTGAATCTTGTATAGACCAGGTTTTTTCCCCAGACATACCCAACTATGATAGAGCTTCATGTATACATGTATACAGTAAGAGATTCACAACAATAACGAATAAATATACTAGTGAAAATTATGTGCATGGGGATCCTCTCTTTCTCCGAATATCTTACTGTACTCACTATTCTTGCGATGCCATGAGGTGACAACAATGCCCACATGAGGAGATGAAGTGACGTGAGGGACAGAGGGCTTGGGAGCAGTGGCAGGCTCATCTCGACCATCAGAAGGAGGCTCATCCGCTTCCCCACTGCGACCGCAGTTCACTGAAATTCGGAAAAGCCCAATCAGGGGTAAGGAGCGACTACTGTATTATCTTTCTGTTTGGACTATACTTGTTTTTATTCTTGTTTAGTCCTTTAATTTCTTTTTCTTTTTTTTAGAAGACATGCTCCCTCTTCCTAGGGCTGATGAGAATCGTCCTGGCTGGGGCCGTCGTAGAGAGAAGGTTGTCGGGACGCCGCTTCAGGACAGTAAAATTGGTGGCGGCCGCTTGGCAGTTCCTGAGCTAAAATTAAGACAGCAAGAGCTAAGAGAGAGCTGAATAATAATTCTAAATAATGTAATACTTCAAAATTGAATAATCTTAATAATTACCCCAGATAAAATAGTTCTAAATAATAACAGTTCTATAAAATGGCAAACACTTCTTGATCTTTTATGGTCTGCTGGGTCCTTCAGCTGTGTTAACTCAGTGAACGTTCCCAGCTACCATCCATTTAACAAATGAGAAAAAACAAAAACAAAAACAAAAACAAAAACAAAAACAAAAACAAAACCTGATACAGCTTGTCCAACTCAGTTTTTTTAAAGAATTTATTTATTTGAGAGAGACAGAGAGAGAGAGCACGTGGGCATGAGTGGGGGGAGGGGCAGAGGGGCACGCAGACACCCCCCCCCCCTCAGGGAGCCCTGTGGGGGTGGGGCTAGCGAGGGCTCCATCCCAGGACCCTGAGATCATAACCTGAGCCCAAGGCAGATGCTCAACTGACTGAGCCACCCAGGTATCCCCCAACTCAGTTTTTTTTTAATTCAAACCCATGAAGTTCTGTCCTCAGACCTTATGCAATTTATCATTACATAATGCTACTTCTCCAGAGAAAGTGAATTTTATCAAAGCATGCAGATGTCTGCTAACATTTAATACTCCTTAGTGTTGAGAAGGCCACTGCACATAGTTTTCCTTAGGACTCCCATTGTATGAGGATGGGATCCTACTACCATCCCTTCCTCATCATGACACTGTCCCGACAGCTAAGACATCAGAGTGGATGTGAATGTTCTCTTCTCCAGAAGCATTTCCATCTACTGACCCTATATAGAGGTCAGCAGTGCTACCTGTGATTCATATTCTTCTTGAACTCTGCTCTGAAGGTTAAAGGCTCTTTCCCATCTGAATTGTTTTCATGGGAAAGCTAACTTGAAATGAACTTGGGAAGAAACACATGAAAGTGTGGCAGAGGGGAAGGCTGAGTAACTTGTAACCTGACTTCTTTACAAAGCAACTGACATTCACATGTTTGGTTTCATTGTAATTTGTCACTTCTCAGACTGCTCAGAATGTTCAATTGCACTTTAATTTCACTGCTGGTTTAGCTGATGAATTCAGCTGTTCTTATCTGAGCAGTAGTGGAGTCTAGCAAGATCTTACATCATTCTACAGGAATCAATTTATAAACTTTGTTTACTTCAAGATTCTGGTTGACACATAAATTTAACAGCTACAGAATTACAGATAGCATTACAAAAAAGCTATTAGCTATTCTCTTAGAGATAATATTTATACATGAAATATTATTACTGCCTGAATGCAAACTGTTTCCAGAGCTAAAAGCAACAAGCCAAAGCAATAAAGAATTTACTATTAGTTCTCCTGGGAGAAGGAGGCCACCAGCAGAATGGGATAAAGGCTGGGTTGAGGCGTGGGGCTGGGAAGGGGAAAGTAGAAAGAAGACAAGGGGTTCAAGAGAGAAACTAGGCTCTTCCAGACAGTGAGTATGTTCCAGGCTGTTCTAAGAGAGCAGAGACTGGCGCCTAGAAAGAGCTAAAGTCTTCTGCCGTCACTAGGAGAAGATTTGTTCAAGTAGTTTTCCAACCTGATAGAAACTTTCTCATGGGAATGCTTTGCTCACAGATGTTTTCCCAAAAGATGCTCTCTTTCCTTTTCCCAGATAACTGGATTAAAAAAAAGAATTAATTAATTCAATCTCAACAAGCTAGATAATATATAGTCTTTGTCCTTGAAGTTTAAATTCAGTTCAGCAAATGTTTATTGAGCAGCTACTATGTGCAAGATACATTTCTAGGTGTTTCAAGAGATACCAAGATGAATAAGATATGATTCCTATCCTCAAGAAACTTAAGGTTTAGAAGAGAGACAAGCCATGTAATACTGTGATTACTAATATTAGATATTCGGTGCCAGGCATTGTTGTTAGTGCTTTATACATACGAACTCATTTTATCCTCACGGCAACTCTGCAAGAATATGTCATCCCTATTTAATAGATGAGAAAACCGAGGTAGAGCATTGTTACAACTTGTCCAATGTTGCACAGCAAAAAAGTTAATTTGAAACTCGGGATATGGGGAGATGACGCATTTGCCTTGAAGTCATATGGCAAATCAATGTCAGAGCCTGGGCTAGAATTCAGATGCAGTCTCCTGACTCTCGGCACAAGGCTCCTTGTATTAAACTATGAAGTCTTTTTGTTTTTTCCCCTTAATAATGAATGGGACTAGAAGGGATTTCCACACTCCATCCAAGACTCCTGCTTGCTTATTCTGAGAAAGCAATCAACTTTAGCTCTAACTTTGTTTTTCTAAAGAGCCCCGAAAAGTATTCACTGAGGGTTTTATGAAACCTTAAGCAAAGAACTGTTTGTACAAATACCATTTTGAAAGAGTTTTCTGGCTAGAACGAATATAAACGTACATTGACTGTTGACTTTAGGAAGGCCTTCATGTGAATATCAGTGTTTGAAGTTTATTTATTTTGCAAAATCACTCATTTATCTAAAAATGTGTGTTTTGACTTAGCATATCACAAAGTTTGTTCAATGTTTTTATTGGGAAAATTGGCTTTATTTACATAAAATAAGCAAGCTAATTTTCCTAAATGATTTTTAGGACATCGGCATGGCCGACTATCATCAACCTGGACCCTTAGACGGAAGTGAGCAGCGGCGGTCCCACCTCCATCTCATATTTTGGACCCATCATCTCCAGCTTGTCTTCCTCTTCAGCTCCTAGATCGCCATATTGGTCCTCCAGCCACTTGGGATGTCTCGCTCCTGTGTTTTTGGCAGCCACTGAAACTTCACTGTTTTCTATTTCATTCTTTCAGATTTTATGCTTTTTTCAAGTGTTCAAGGAGATAACTACATGGATACATCAATTAGTGACCATGGGTGTATTCATTTCTTAAGGCTGCCATAACAAAGTGCCACAACATGGGTGGCTTAGAACAGCAGAAATTTATTCTTTCCCGTTCTGGAAGCCAGAAGTCCAAAGTCAAGATGCTGGCAGGGTTGTGCTCCCTCTGAAGGACATGGGGGAGGAAAATTTTCTTCTTTCTTCTGCGTGTCTGGTGGGTAGCTGCATCACTCCAGTTTCTGTTCTTTATGTCTCCTCTATGTTTCCATGTCTGAATCTCCCTCTCCTTCTCCCTTCTCGGTCTCTTTTTTTTCTTTTGGGAGGGAGAGAGAGACAGAGAGCATGCATGCACAAGCACCTGTGAGCTGGTGGGGAGGGGCAGAGGGAGAGGGAGAGAGAGAATCTTAAAGAGGCTTCATGCTCAGAGAGGAGCCAGTGCAGGGCTCCTAGGGGCTCAAGCTCAGGACCCTGAGACCAGGACTTACCAGAATCAAGAGTGGGATGCTTAACTGACTGAGCCACCCACATGACCCTCCTTCTCCCTTCTCTTAGAGAGATTCTGGTCACTGGACCTAGGGCTCACTCTAATCCAGGATGACCTCCTCTTAACTAATTACTTCTCTTTATTGCCTTATTTCCAAGTAAGGACGCATTCTGAGGTCCCAGATGGACATGAATTGTGGGGGCAACTATTCAACCTAGTACAGTGGGTTCAGTAAGAGAAGGTAAGAAGAAAGGTCTACTTGTCCAAACAAGTTTTGGTTTATTTTCAGAGGAATTGTAAGATTTTATCTGCCCAGAATTCCTTCTATTATTTTGTCATAGTTTCAGTTTCCTTTTATGGCTGGTTGGAAATGTCCAATCACCTCCTTGGGTCGGACATCATCACAAAAAGCCATGGTAACAAGTGCCTATGTTACTCAGGAGAAGAGGAGGGCTAGCTTTGGTTGGATTAATTCATCCACTTCACTAATTATCTTCCAAAGAGCAACAGAATTCAGGATGTCTTGAAAGGAAATGATTGTTAAAAAGCAAGCAGGTAAGCAAGCAACTGGAGCATAGTGTCTTTACTATCAGACAAAACATTTAATTCTTGGTACTGCCATGTACCAGTTTCCGAATCATGGGCAACTCTCTTAGCAGCAATCTCTTGGACAACTAAATTTGTACCCAGGGTTAGTTATTATTGAGACTAAAGAAAGACACAGTAGGGGCACCTGGCTGGCTCAGTCGGAAGGACAGGAGACTCTTGATGTTTGAGCTACATGTTGGGTATTAGAGGTCATTTAAAAAATAAATAAACTTTTAAAAAAGGTGTAGTAGGTATTCAAAAACAATAGCTAGTATGTTTCTAATAATAATAATAATAATAATTAATAATAATAATAAATGTCAAAAGGGAATGCGGTTGCCCTCTAAAATGCATTTTACCTTTTTATATTTTTGAGGAAGTTAATCCTATATTCCACACCCAAGAAAGGGACAGTAGAATGCTAAAACAAAAGATTTAGTATTTACTGGGCCGGTCAAATTTCCAAACTTCTCATCCTTTGTAAGCTGTGGTTCAGCTTGCCCACAACTCACGTTCGGCAGAGTGCCAACGTTGGGCCTGCTAACCGCGGGGCCCAAACCCAACCCTTGCCCAACATGGCACAAATTCCATCTTTACTGCAATAATTCTTTTGTGTAGGTAGTGTAATTCTAAAGACTAAAAGGTGAGGAGATGCCACTTACAAAGAGAAGGTAATGTGGGGTAGTTGGAGTATTTCTGAATTCCCAGCTAGCTGTTCCAGAGGGGATTCTGACTGTCTCCATGAATCTCGGGGCGAGGGGTGGGAGTTGTTTGTTTATTTTACCACCAAGTGGAAACCAACTTCTTGCTCACTGCCTCTCAGTTTCTCCCATCAGTCCCCGGTTTGCAAAAGAGAGTGCCTAGGTCATCCGTGGACTTGCTCTGGCTTAGGCCTGGGCCTGGCTTAGTCTGCAGAATCTATTAACCAGGAGATGCCTCTAGGAGTAGTCATTGAACGCCCAGTTTTGCTCCCCGGATTTCGTGTCTCTGATCTTCTGTCTCAGGCCGCTTGGTGGGTTTCTGGTCTCTCCTGATCCCCACTGCACATGGCCACCACCACCACCACTGCCACCACGGCCACCACCACCCTCTATCTGGCCCCGCAGGTGGTCACCCTGCCCATGCCTGTGGTAGGGTTCAGGCAGAGCTGTCTTTTAAACAAATGCTCACTAGGGAGCAGCACATCGAAAGGTTTAAAGCCATATGTACCCTTTCACGGAGTGGATTCATTTAACTCTCTAAACAGTTATTTATTATAAAGGGAAACATGAGCATTTTGAGATGAAATTCTTATCTGAGTATTTTTATTAGACTTTCAGGACAGAAACAGTCAGATAATAATACTTTCCTGACACTCACTGGTTATAGAAATTTAAGTAGGCTCTGTGGGAAGGCAAAATACTACAGTGTTTGCTTCAAGGAGGTCAAAACACATATTTTTCTCATCCTAAATGACCCCCCATTCTTCTACTTTGAGGCAAAAAAATCAAGGAAAATGTTCTATCACATAGTACTTTCCATTTCCTTCATTCCATCCTTCTTTGAAATACCAACCACTAGCAACAGCAAAGGATTTTCTAAGCAAAACGAAAATGTGTCCTTGCCGAAGGAAAAATAAGGGTCAACCATGGGAGAGACTCCGGTAGAGAACTGAAGCTAATGCAGCCCCGAATCCCTCTGTTCTTAGCATGATCCTTGTACTTCGAATCTTGAGATGGAGGAATAAGCGGGAATTGTGTAATGTTCCATGTGCTACACTACCCAGTGTCACAGACAGCATCTTATTTATTTTTATTTTATTTATTATTTTTCAAGGGGGGGAGGGGCAGAGGGAGAGAGAGAGTCTCAAGCAGTCTCTGCGCTGAGTGTGGAGCTGGACGTGGGGATTGATCTCACGACTTCGAGATCATGACCTGAGCCAAAATCAACCGAGAGTCGGACATTGAACTGACTGAGCCACCCAGGCGCCCCACAGACAGAATCTTATTTAAGAAAAAGAACTTCTATCACCTTTAAATACCTAAAAATAATTTCCTACTTTTTCTCATTCTCTCATAGTGACACACACACACACACACACACACACACACACACACACACACCCTGCATGTAGTTTTTCTCAAAATTGATTGTGGAAAGGAGAAACATTAGCCTGTAACTGGTGGGTTACCATTAACTGGGAAGAGAGTTCAAAATAAATGCAGTTTTCCACATGTAGTGGCAACTAGAACTTATGTCCTCCTTTGGTTCCAAAACTACAGCACACGCGGAAGGAGAGGACGTGATGTAAGTGTATGTAATGTTCTGGTAACACAAAGAAACAATAAGAGAAAAATTGAGGGCATCTGCAGCCGAGGCTGGAAAGTGGTCAAGCAGAGAGCACAGAAAAGATGTCAAATGTCAAACTGGGGTCCAGAAAACAGATAACAAAGAGGGGGCCCTGGATTCGGCCAAATGGGAAGGGAGAAATTCTTGGGATAGAGAGAATCAGACTTGGAAAGTAAAATGTTGAAGGAAAATGTTCTTTCAAAACATGTCTTAGAATTAAATGACGATCACTCACTCAAATGTTGTAAATCTGTGTCATGAACATGAAAGTGGGGGACAGCGGGGTCAAAGGACATCTCTGTCCTTTGAGCTAGTTCCACGTGAGGAGAATGGACGAAAGGATGTCCGTCAGAGAAGGACGTCTGTCAGAGAAGGACGGAAGGAAGCTGTAGCCGAGAGCAAATTGTTCTTTGTCCTTGAGATGAGATGGAATTTTGCACAGTTGGTTAGAAACGTGCATGGCACACGTCCCAGAATGAATTTTTTTAAAATGTCTTATTCTACAGATGGAATGGAATTAGATGACCAATGGCTCTGATAGGTCAGTGAGGGCGGAGTGTGGATCTCACACTCACATTTTTACTTCTGCAATGTGTTCCTCACCATGGGATACCACATTAACAACATTTTTTATCTTTTAATCCTCAAGGCTTAAGGCTATTGCCCATCACATAATCATCTCACGTGGTTCCTGGGGACACATTTGAGAAGAGCTCACCTTCAGAAGCGGAAGTCCCAGCGTGGGGCATACTCATAACAAACCTTCAGTGTCTCTGAGACAGAGACCTCTGGGCTCATTGGCTTTACTTCTTTCCCTTCACGGCATGGTTCTGCTCTGTTGCCATGGAGCAAACCTGCAAGCTTAATGTGGCCTTATGGTATTCAGAGTAATCAGTAAACACAGTCCGAATAGGTTATTGGTTCCATGACCTGACTGAAAACACCGCCATACCCTTCCACCACCCCCACCTCCTCTGCTGAAACCTATTATTTTCTCCCACCACCATGGTGATAAAAAGGCTTGACATTGGCTGGTTCTTTTGGGTAAATGCTTGTAATAGACATTGTGGGATGGGATGTGTTATTGCTCTAAGCCACGGCTTTGCAGCCTTGGCATTTGGGGCACTATTAACATTTGGCTCAGTAATTCTTTGTCTTGGGGGCTGTCCTGTGCCTTGTAGGATGTCTAGCAGCACTTGGTCTCTACCAGTTAGATGCCAGTAGCATAAAAATATCTCCAATATCTCCGGACACTGGTAACGCTCCCCTGTGGGCCAAAAATCACCCTGTTTGAGAATCACTGCCCTCAACTATTATGTGACGTGGCTCCGAGAGCCTAGCAGAGCATTGAGAGAACAAGAGGTTTCTGGAGCTCAGGAAACCCAGAAGCTCCGGAAGCTGTAGGAAGTGACTACACAGAGTAAATGTGAACTGGCTATTATGAGGCAGAGGAAACTTCTGGAGAGCCACAGCCGACTGGATGAGGGGAAGACAAGGATGAGGGGACAGAAAGAAAGAGAACTGAAAGGAAGATGGGGTATTAAGAACAATGTGCCTTTCCCTATGGGGCCTACACAGATAACCAGAAGGCAAAACCCACAACGGACAGTCAGAAAACCTACGATCTGGCCTCCACTCTGCTCACCTCTTGGTCTTTAGGTCATGGCTTTACGCTTAGTTTCCTTATCTTTAAAATGTGGCTGTGTTTCTGCACCTGATTATCTCAGATTGTTGTGTTAGGGTGACGCATGAGAACCTATCTTGTAATTGTGTTTCCTATAAAAGTGCCAAGAATTATGATTTTTGTATGGCTGTGCCTCACATATAAGTCGAGAGGCTGGGAGGATGTAACTCAAAACTGTGGAGCACCTGGGGGCACAGGGGGTCAAATCCATCCTAGGGGAGAATCGTGCTTCACAGGGCCATGCTTCGTAACCGAACCCCGGACTCCTGGCTCAGGAGCATTACGAGGGGCATCCAAGAGTGAACAGTTATATCTGAGTAGACTGGAGCGTAAAATTCAACTGTTAGCATCTTCCATATAAAGGAATTTCTGTTAATCTCAATGTGCACGTATGGGTCTTCCCAAAAAGGAAATCTTAAATCTTAGTAATAAGATCATGATACATATATCCTGCTTGTGTTCCATGGTGGAAAGAATACTTGCCTGGCAAAAACTTAGAAAGATATTTTCAGTAACTCTGTACACAGAACAATCATGGATTTCCCCCCCCCCCCCACTTATACCCTGTATGGAGAGCTGATAAAATCTTTCTTAAAGCATATATATATATATATATATATATATATATATATATATATTTTTCTTTCTTAAAGAAAGAATATATATATATTTTTCTTTCTTATATATATATAAATATATATATAAATATATATATATTTTTTTCTTTCTTAAAGCATATATATATATATTTTTTTTTAAATATATATATTTTTAGATTAGAGTTAGCTAGTAGACAACAGAACAAGTGAAAACTTACCAGGTTGAAAACAACACCTTTTGGAACTTCCTAAAATGTTCTGTTCCTTAACAGCTCACGTTTTAAGGTAAGATTTAGTGCTTATTTGCTCAACCCTAGTAAAAATAACTAAACATGTTTGCCCTCGGCAGTTTAGACTTTTGTACCAGGCCAAAAGGAAAAACAACATCAGCTCAGATTAACCCAGTTCTTACTGGAATCTACCATGTGTGGCAGAATCGAGAAGTGTAGATATAAGCACAGTGACTGGATTATCCCCACCTTCTCTTTATGTAGAAAGTGAGACATTTCAAATTTTCATTTTCAAACTTTCTGTCGACGAAGCTATAAATAAAAATACGTGGAAATGTGTGTTAGGCTTTCTATATCTGAAATGCTGCTGGAGACGACAGTCACACTAAGTTGGAAGCTGAGAGCTTAATTATAGTAGAATCTAGTAGTGTGGGAGGCAGCAGCTGAGATGCCAGACTGCTTTTCCTTTGTTTTTGGTCTGGGGGGATGGATCCTAACCTTCCTCTTTTATACTTCTCCCTCTTTTCATTTTTCCAAACCAGAAAGCTTCACCTACGTGTGCTCTTGCTGCAGCCACTTCATGGGGGGTGATTAATAAGTAACCACAGTTTAATGATACAAGGAATAGAATGGCTAGTTACCAGAAAGACAGAGGTGACTTGAAGAATGTTCCAAGGTTTTAGGGGAAAAAAAAGTGTTCTAAACTGGCATTAGATAGTTCCTTTATGCCTGTCAAATTCTAGGATTTCTATAAAGGCATCCCCAGATTAGGACAGAAAGTAGAGTATTGTAGCTTTTAATGGTGAGGTTTATTGAAAAGTGCAAGAGGCGCCCTCAAAATTAGTGGGGTCCCTATCCCTGAATGATTTCTAGTAAGAAGAACGCTCTCTTCCATGTTAAGGATATCCACAGAATGGATGGACCAACCTTCATGAGTCCTACTTCACTGGAAATTGTATGACTTACGTGTGTTGCTAGATTCTTAGAACTTTTGTAAGAAAAACACTGAAACCATTAAAAAAAAAAAAAGGTCCATTTTATATGGTACACAGGGATGAATCTTGAGGACAATAAGCCAGCACAAAAAGACAAATATTGTATGACTCCACTAATGGAGGTATTTAAAGTAGCCAAATTCATAGAAACAGAGTATAAAATAGAGAAGGCAGCTGGAGGGAGGGAGATAGAGGCAGTTTCTACTCAGTGGGTAGAGTTTCAGATTTGCAAGATGAAAAAGTCCAGAAGACCCAGTGCACAACAATGTGAATATACTTAATAGTCTAATAGGGAATAGTACAATAGGGAACTAGATGGTTAAAATTGGTTAAGATGGCAAGTTTTACGTTACTTTTTCACAGTTAAACTTTTTAAAGTAGTTAAAATTTATGCTCAGCTATTTCGCAAAGAACAAGAGTTTGCTGTAAAATACTGGCAAGAATAATGGAGCAGGGGTGCCTGGGTGGCACAGCGGTTAAGCACCTGCCTTCGGCTCAGGGCGTGATCCCGGCGTTGTGGGATCGAGCCCCACATCAGGTTCTTCAGCTATGAGCCTGCTTCTTCCTCTCCCACTCCCCCTGCTTGTGTTCCCTCTCTTGCTGGCTGTCTCTATCTCTGTCAAATAAATAAATAAAATCTTTAAAAAATAAAAAAAAAAAAAGAAGAAGAACGGAGCAGGAGCACGGCATGTAGGGAGCTGGTGTGGTTGTGTTAGTCTGTCAGATAAGCGTTCAGATCAGAGAGAGGGGACCACTAAATTTTAAGTACAGCTGAGAAGAAAGAACAACAATTCTCTGCTGTTATGTGACCTAGAAAAAGATATGTCATGCAATGATTCAGGAAATATTTACAAGACAATGAGGAGAACCAATCATCATGCTAAGAACTAGGGATTCAGAAATGAATAAGACTGACTTACATTTCACACCTCAGTCTATTGCAAATTCCCCTTGCTGAGGTTACCTTCTAGTTACCTTCCAGTAACTGAATACATTAGAAGCCTGTTTTACAGAGCCTCGTTGATTCGTTCCTCCTTCTTAAACTTTTTCTCTCTATTGGCTTCCATGACATCACCCCTACCTGGTTCTTTTTCCACTAGAGCTGCTTCCTCTGCCTGCTCCAGAAGTAGTGGTATTATTCAGGGTTTGATCCTAGACCCCCCCTTTCTTCTCAATGCATACACTCTAGGAGAGCTTATCAATTAACTAATGACCCCAATCTTATCTCCAGCTCAAATATCTTTTTCTGGGCTCCAAAGATGTCCAAAGACATCTTACATGCTACTAGATAGTTTTACTTGAATGTCCCAAACTTAACATACAATTAAACTCAACTCTTTTCTGATGTCCTTCTCTTCTGACACATTCTGTGTCAGAAAATGACATTACTATTAATTTAATTTCCCAAGTCAGAAAGGGGGAGTCATTTGATATTTCTTCCTCTCTCAATCCTTACTTAGAATTGCCCAAGATGGTCTATTAATTTCATCACTTTAACGCTTTTGAAGTATGACTCATCTTTTCCCTCATTCTATTATCACCACTTGAGTTCTCATTTGAATGACCTCCTTTTAATTATTTCAACAGATTCATTAGTTTCCACCCACCTAGCCTTGACGTTCCTTAATTCATCCAACATATTACTGTCAGAAGACCTTAGCACATGTTGGGAAGGAAGACTTTCCTCTGCCCTTCAAGGTCCTTCTAGCTGGACTTCCGCTCTTGGAGGTCCTTCTAGAGGATTAAGAATCAAATTGACAAGACAGAGATTAACAGGTGAAAATTATATTTAATTTCATATGTATGGGGAAACCACCCAGACGTGAAATTCCAAACATAGGCAACACGAGGTATAAATGCCATCCTGAACTAAGGAGAAGGGGGTAAGAAGTCTGGGAGTTCAAAGAGAAGGAATGCAATTCACAGAAAATGAAAAAGAGTAAATGTTTGGTAAGCAAATGTTTGTTAGGCCACTCAGAAACAATGGACAGAGAGGACTGTGATCGAACAGCCCTTGCTAGGTTCCCTGTCTACCACACGCAGGTCATATTGTAATGTAGCTATCTACGGTGAGCGCTCTCTTCCTGGGGCAGGTTCTCTATCTAAATTCTTTTTAGGCAGTTGAGGGGAAGGTAAAGAGCTTTTCCTGGATCTGCTGGGTTTTGATTACTTTTAACTCAAAAATAATCTTCATGCTGAAATGGCTCACCTTGGGGCAGCCTGCCCTTGGCCCCACACATCTGATCACGTTGTTTTGCTGTACAAAATTCCTTAGTGGTTCCTGTTACCTGTAAGATAACATCTTTACACTTTTTAGTATCTTTTGGGTTCTCTCTTGGCCCTCTTCTCAAGCACCTTCTCTTATTTATATTATCTTTGTATCCTATCCTTTAGCAAAATTGCTCTTTAATATGAGACTCTACCATACTTGCTTTCACTTCTTTGCCATTGCATATTATTTCCTTTGGCTGGACTACTCCCCTAAAAACTTGCCCGGTGAACTGTTTTATAAGAGAATGTACTTTTCTTAGCCATATGGATCTTAGTTGTAGGTAGCTCATAACTATTGCTCTATTATCTCATTGATTTTAACTCTAGACAAGTATACGGGAACTCTCTACTTTCTGCTGAAATTTCCCATTAACCTTAAACTACCTCTAAAGAAAGAAATAAAGTCAGTTATATATTTAAAAGGTACTTGCCTGAAAACAGACAAGTAATTAGTTTATTTACCATCTATGTCTGTTTTATTACGCACCTGATGGTACTGAGCACAAAAACCTTAAGAAGCTGAAGTAAAGATGATATTAGTGCAACACAGGCAGACAGCTTCTCTTGTCATTGTTAGTGCCAAGCATTACGGGGAAAGAACTGGTGGTTCTCAGGATACTCATAAAAATTTCGCCTTTCTATGGAGCGGGATAGATTCTCAAGTGAGCCAGCACTTCTATGCCCCTGGAAGCAAATGGATAATCTGCCATTTAAAGAAAGAAAGAGTATTAGTCAACAGCTATACATCTTCTAAGAAGAATATCCTAAATGATCATAGGCCTACTTTTGAAAAAATAGTATTAATGCTGCTGACGGTGCCGATCATGATAACAGCAGTGAACATTTGCTGAAAGCCTACTATGTGCCAGGAGCCAAACATGTGGTCTAAGAGGTAGGTACCATCATTACTGGCCCCATTTCTCGGAGAAAGGCTCACAAGGTTCAATCTCTTGTTGAAGGCCACACAGCTATAAAATAAGAGTATAATGTAAAAGCTTCTTTGGTATGATAGCTACTACTGACTCTAAGAGAATGTAGAAACAGAGAATTTGGAATCGGGAGAAGGCTTTGGAGGCCTCCCTTCTTAGAACCTGACCCACCAAACATGTCTCATTTCTTGATTCTTAAGCTTTCCCTCATTTCAAGAGATCTGCACCATATCAGGCAGGTGTATGAAAGAGACCTTTGTCACAGTTATTTACAACCCAGATTACATGGGAGATTTAGCTTCATCATCTCTACGTTAAAGCCACAGCAGGGGGAAAGCTTCGGGAAAAATGAATATCGGAGAAGTCTTCTCTGCTTTGGGCAACATCTTCTCTTTGCATGTAAAGAAGAGGGAAAATAGCATATTCCCGTTATGACTGTGGGGAGGAGAAAAATCATAAAACTCAGATGGCTTTGTTAGAAAGTCACACAAAACAACAAAGAGCATAGACAACTGCTTTGTACAGAACAGAAGCTCTTTGCTAGCTGAGGCTGAACCTGAAATGACATGGAAGCAGGATTTGTGAAAAGGGAATTGGATATCTTGATGTTCTTAACAAGACAGAACACAACCACACTGACACTGCTAACAAAAGCCATTTGGGGCTGGTGGCAGGCAGAGAAAGCCTCGCAGGAGCAGGTTAAATGGATGACTCAGAACCTCTCTCTTTCCCGAGGCCAGTCATACCAGGGCAGTGGGATTTCAGAGAGAATTCTTCCTGTGAAAACAAAGGTACAAAGGTTCTGACTTCACATTTCTTCATGCTTTATTCTTTCCCAGCTACTTTCACATCTTATCCTCATGACGAATTTGTGATGGCATTAAGGCAAGTACTGTTATCCTGATTTATCCCAGAAAAAAGGAAAAAAGACCCTGCGAGGTTATTTGTCTTGACTGAATTCAGGGAGTTAATATTTAGGAGTGAGAATTGTATTAAAACCAGAACAGGTACTGTACTCATTGCTCATAATTCAAAGCAAGTAGAAGAAAAGAATGGGACGGCAGATCTCATATAGTTTCAGGGACCAGGTAAGGACAGAAATGAGAAGTGCAGAAACCAGAGGAGACAGGAGACCGTCTCAAGCTCACCAACATTCACTCCTAGAATTGCGAGGTTACGTGTCTTGCTTTGGGTTTTTCAGAAACAGACCCAAATAGAAGGATTGCAATGCAAGAAGTTTGATTGGGAGGGGTGTTTTCAAGAAAAAAAAACAGTGAGAGGGTGGGAAATCGAGAAAGGGAAGGGAAGCCAGCCAATAAAGGACGCATGACCAAAGCCAATTACCACTGTTTGCTCCAGGATCTTCGTTCTGCTGGGGAGCTCCCGGGGAGCTGATGAAGAAGATGCACTTCCTAGTGAGGGGTGAGGGTTAGGGGATGCTGCAGAGATTATGTAAAGGGGAAACTGACTGCTCAGCACTTGTAGCCAGGTTTATGCAGGTTCCAGCCTGTAGAGAAAACCTTCAGCCAGCTGGCAATTGGTTGGTTTTCACTCCAGTGGTAAAATCATAACGGGTGTGGGTGAGTGCTGACAGTCCGCATCACAGTATCTCCGGCAAAGGTCAAGCGTGGGAGAGAAGTACTCAAAGAGTGGGCATAGAAAATTCTTATTCTTGGATGGAGAAGCATAGCATGATAATTGATTGAGTTTTCTCAGCATCAGAGGTCATATCAGAAGACCTCTTTTTAAAATTTTTAATTAACCTTTGTTGAAAGGTTTGTTGAAATTAACCTCCCTCCTCCCTCTTTCTTAACCCCTGGCAACCACCAATCTGTTCTCTATCTCTACAGTTTTGCCATTTTAAGAATGTTATACAAATGTAATCATATGGTACAGACCTTTTGGAATTAGATTTTTTTAATCAGCATCATTCTCCAGAAATTTATTCAAATTGCATGAATCTATAGTTCATTCCTTTTCATTTCTAAGTAGTACGATAAGAATGTAACACAGTTGGTTTAACCATTCAGCTGTTGAAAGACACTAGAAGTTTGCTAGTTTCTTGCTTTTATGAATAAAGCTGCTATGGCCATTTGCACATAGGTTTATATGTGAACAAAAGTTTTAACTTCTCTGAAATAAATTCTCAGGAGACGACTGTTGGGCTCTGTGGTAGTTTCATGTTTAGTTTTTTTTTCCCTTAATTGCCAGACAGTTTTCCAGAGTGGCTTTATCACTTTCTATCCACATCAGCAAAATTTAAGTGATCCAGTTTCTTCGCATCCTTACGAGCATTTGGTGTTGTCACCGTTTTTTCATTTTAACTATTCTGATAGGTGTGTTGTGATAGCTCATTGTGATTTTAATGTTTATTTCACTGACAGCTAACGATGTTGAACATATTTTCGTATGCTTCTGAATATAGGGCCCTTGTCGGGCATGTAATTTAACAAATAGATTTCTAGTCTATAATTTGTCTTTTCTTTCTTTTAACAGGATATTTTGCAGGTCAAATTTCTCAATTTTGATTAGATCTAATTTATCAGTTTTTTCCTCTTACGAATTGTGTTTTGGTGTCAAGTCTAAGAACACTTTGACTAGTCCTAAGTCCCAAATGTTTTATCCTATGTTCTTTTCTAAAAATTGTATAATTTTACATTAAGTCCATAACCCATCCTTGTATAAGTTAAATTTTGTGTAAGTGAATTTTTGTATAATGTGCGATATATGGGTCATATATGGGTCAGGGTTCTTTCTTTCTTTCTTTCTTTCTTTCTTTCTTTCTTTTTTTTTTTTTTTTTTTGCCAATGAATACTCAATTGTTCCAGCACTGTTTATTGAAAAAACAATCCTTCCTCCATTGAACTGTTTTTGTTTGTCAAAAATTAATTGAACATATCCATGTAGGTCAGTTTCTGGGTTCTCTATTCTAGTCTAGTGATCTTTGTATCCTTCCTTTAGTCCTATACTCTCTTGATGATTTCAGCTGTGTAGGAAGCCTGAACATTAGGGAAAGTGATTCCTCTACTTTATTTTTAATTTTCAAAATTATTTTGAAAAATAAAGGCCTAGAACTTTTTCTCTTCCCATATAAATTTTAGAATAAATTTGTCTATATCTACATGAAATCAAAATTTTGATAGGTATTTTGATAAACAGATACATTTGGGGACAATTGATATATTTTCTATGTGGCATTTTCCAATCCATAATCATGGTATATTCTCACCACGTGTTTAAGCCTGATCCCCCCCCCCCAGGGTTTTATAATTTTTACAGATTCACTATGTTTTGTTACATTTATATCTATTTCACTTTCTTTTGTGCAATTATAAATGGTACTCCATGCTTTATTCCAGTTTCTACTTGTTCATTGTCAATAGATAGAAAAACGATTGTGTGCTGATCATGGATCCTGTCAGCCTACTAAACTGTCTTAGGAGGTTTGTTTTGTAGATTCCTTGGAATTTTCTATACATACATGATATCATTTACAAACAGATGTCCTTTTCTTTCCTTCCAATCTGTATGTCTTTTGTTTCTTTTTCATGCCTAATTATTATAGTGGCTAAAATTTCCAGGTCTGTGTTAAATAAAAATTGTGAGAATGGATATCTCTAGCCTCATTTCTGATCATATGGGGAAGCATTCTTTCACTGTTAAATACGATGTTAGCTGTAAGTTATTTGTAGATGCTCTTTATGACGTTAGAAAAGTCTTCCTCTATTCCTGGTGTGCTGGGAGATTTTATTATGAATGGAAGTTGAATTATGTTGATTTTTTTTCTGTGTTAATTGATATCATATGACTTTTTTCTTCTTTAGCGGTTGTTGCATGAACTAAGGGGTTAATTAAATTTTGAATATTGAACCAGCATATATACATGGAATAAATGCCACTTGTTTGTGATGTATTATTTCTTTTATACAATGTTTGAATTGATTGCTAAAATTTTGTTGAGTTCCCAGAATTCTGCTTCTCACTAGGATCAGTGAGTTTCAAATACTTGGAATCTATGACAAACAGATTTTATATTTTTCTACCAGGCCCAGACAGTCTTACTTCTGTGAGGAAATGTGATTTTTGGGATACTGGGAAGAGTCTCACCATACATTTTTCTCTTGCTTGTTGGTAATTAAAAAAATTTTAAGAGAAAACAAATTATGTCATTCTACAATTAGAAATAAACAGCTTAAAATGCAGGACACCAATGGGAAAAAAATATATTTGTAGGTTTTAACCTTGGGAAAAGTAGTGATACAGACAACCTCTAGTTTTGGTTACTGTGAATGGCAACATGTAGAAATATCTGGTATTTGCCACTTCTCCTAGCCACCCATTATCCCTGCATTTCTTATCTCCTAGTCTTTATTAACACACACCACATCAAAGCCCCACTGCCAAACGTATCCTCCAAATGTTTAAAATCACAGAAAAGTTTTTTAAATTTTAACATGGATGTGTAACATAAATAAAACATATAGATCTGAATTGTTCTGGAAGAAGTGGGATGGCTGGGGAGGAGACGGAAGCCCAACCGATTTTTCTCTGCCAACAGTTTAAAGCCACTCTCCAAATGCATTTTCTCCTGAAAAATATGTAGCATGGTTGTTTGAGGGGAGAGGAAATACTCAAGAAAGACAATTTCTTTCTTGTTAAAATTACATAGTTTTAAAATATGACTTGGAAGGGTAATCAAAATCACTGCTAATGTCACTCTTTCGAATGACCTTTAAAACCAAAATAAAACAGAATGTTGGGCAGGGCTGAAGAAGGAGAATGTCTATGCAGACATTATGTTGATGTCACTGTGATGAAAGACATGCCCCACATCGAGTTTTTACTGCAGACGGGAAGTCCTGTGAGCCTCCGGACTCCCTTTCCTCACCTTTGCTGCTGCCCTCCTGCACCAGTGTATCCAGTGACTTTGGAGTCACTACAATCTGTTTTGGGGTGGGGGAGATTTTGAGGAATTCTTGGAGCTCAAGCTTTAGTACTTGTCACTATGTAAATACATATAATGGATATAATACGAAACCTAGAGGGGATAATCTAACAGTAGAAATTGTGGTAGGGTGGTGAGGTTATGAGATTTTATTTCCCCATGAATTTTGAAAGTAATATTCAAATTTAGAGTTTGGAGCTTAGTAAATTGTATACTTTATGGCTTTAGTAGGAAACAGAGAAGACTTATTGTGGAGGTGGGGTCTTCTGCCCATCCCCTTACACTCCTGCCCCCACTGGAGGGCAGTCACAATTAGGGCTCTGCTAAATATAAAAGGAAAATTTTAACCTAGGCTCCATGATTGTAAAAGATGTAGGAAAGAAGAGTTCTTAAATGGTGGAAAGATTCCTATATTTTGAGGCAGGACGTTTATGTTTAATCCCTGGTCTGAGAATAACTAACAATGTGATTTTGAATAAATCACTTCATATCTCTAGCTACAATTTTGTTTTCTGTGGGACAAAATATTTCCCTCAAAAGGATACATTGTTACCTGCGTTGGCATCTCTCCTGTTAGAGGACAGCAATTTCCTGTATGCAACCAAACAGCTATGTACACTTGGAATTAATCTTCGGGCACTACTGATGAAAACATTCGCTACAGTGGTTCCTGAATTTGACCAAGCTTTGGAAGTTTTAAAAAACAGATTTAGACCCACCCCAAACTAAGTGAATCAGAATTTCCATGGGCAAGATCCAAGACTACATGTTTTCAAAACTGCTCTACTGTGCTTTTGATGATCGCCCAGATTTGGGGAAACCAATGTTTTTCAAATTTTAAAGTGCATATGATTCACTCAGGCTTTAGCTAAAATGGAGATTCTAATTCAGGAGACCTGGGGTGAGGACTGAGCCTCTGCATTTTGCAGGAGATACTCTTCAGGTAGCAAGGGTTAGATGTCCTTCGGGTCTTCCTCTCTTTGAGAGGGTAAGTCACACATTGTCAAGGAGGTTGTCTCTAGGAAAAGAGAAAGATGATTTCAACACAGAGACTCCTTAGTTTGTATTTCAAATGGTGAAGAACCACATAAATTATTCCTGGCAGGACTAAAAAATAAGTGGTTGGATGTGTAATTAAAATGTCAACTCTGAGAAGGTATTAAAAGGAAGAAGGCAGTTGATTTTTAAATATCATGCCTTGTTTTTACGAGATATTTTGGAAGGTAAGGGTGGGAGCCCTGGTTTGTTTTACATATCCATGCATAGGGCAACTTGATTATTATCTTAAAACAATCTAGAATTACTTCGGACAATGATCCAGGTAATAAAATTATTTTTTTCTTTTAATTGGAAAACTCTTTCAACAGTGAAAACTTTTTGGGAAATTCCATTTTTAATTATTCAAATTCAGACTCCTCATAAATATTGAAATGGAACTAGGAAACATTTTAAAAAATCCAAACAAACATCTAATTTCTTAAAATAAGGAAACATCAAAAAGAATCTCATTTTGATGAATTTATCAGGATCTAGTTTCTCATCCTCAACTTTGTATCTTCAGGCATTGTATTATAAAAAATTAACTGTAATATCAACATTCTTAATTTACACAAAACAACAAGGCAATCAGGTACAACAGTCATTTCCTTGTTCTGATCAGTAAAACCCAGATGATTTCGTAGGGAAAATTTACTCAAACTTTGAAAACTGAGATAGCCCCAGTGTTGTTTACGCTATTCCAGTACATGGAAAAGAAATTTCCAAATTCTTTTATTATGTAAATATATCACTAAGGCCAATATCAGATGAAAACTTCACGAAAGAATAACTAATTTTGCTTATAAATGCTGATGCAAAGTAATCAATTATAAAAGCACACAGAATTCAATATACATTACCTTTGGATTCAATGAGATTTATTTCAGCAATGCAAGGATGGTTTAATATTATGGGTTCCACTCATCCAAACTGTACATTGATCTTTCTAGGAGAAGAATTACATGGTAATCTCCATAGATTCTGAAAATGCATTTGACAAAAATCAATGCCTATTCCTGATTTAAATGAAATCATTGATAAAAAAATAAAACAATATAACATGCACACTCTGATGCCAGCATTTTATTTAACAGGAGAGCATTAAATACCCAACATATTCTTCCTAAAGTCAGAAACAAACCAGAATTTCCTATGTTGTTGCTACTATTTAACATTGCACCAGAAGGATTACCAACAAATTAGACTGTTAAAAGTTATTGAAGACATAAGATTTGTAAAAGGAAAAGTAAAACTAACTGTATCTATAGATGATATACATCTAAAAATCCCACATCAATAGAAAAACTACTACAAAATAAGACTCCTTACTAAAGTAGAATATAAAAATAGTGTCTATCTGTCCTTTGTATACACAGACAATAACCCGTTAGACAATATAATCAGATAGAAGAATCCATTCACAATCATAATAAAGAAAGTAAACAATCTCTTTATAAAGAAAGTTTTAAAACACTAGAGAAAAACATAAAAATGACTTAAACAAATATACCAAGTTCCTGTTTAAAATTTAATATTACTTAGTTGCCAGTTCTTTCTAATTTATGTATTTAATGTAGTTCAAATAACAATGCCAACAAGTTTTTATTTTCTTGAACCATACGAACTGATTAAAAAGTTCATATGGGGGGTGCCTGGGTGGCACAGCGGTTAGGCGTCTGCCTTCGGCTCAGGGCGTGATCCCGGCGTTATGGGATCGAGCCCCACATCAGGCTCCTCTGCTATGAGCCTGCTTCTTCCTCTCCCACTCCCCCTGCTTGTGTTCCCTCTCTCACTGGCTGTCTCTATCTCTGTCGAATAAATAAATAAAATCTTTAAAAAAAAAAAGTTCATATGGAAGAGTAAATAAACAGAATACCTAAAAAATACTTTGAGGGAGACTAGTTCTGTTATATGTTAAAATATAATATAAGGCCTCCATAATTAAGGGAGTGTGATGTTATTGAATAAATAGGAAAGCTAATGGAATAGGATAAAGAAATTAAAAAAATAGACCATGAATATAGTAATTCTGTATATCATACATTTGGAAACTCAAATTCATGGATGGAAAGACAGGCTTTTTTTTTTTTTTAAAGATTTTATGTATTTATTTGAGAGTGAGGGAGAGAGTGAGCATGAGCAAGGAACGGGGCGGGGGGCAGTAAAGGGAGAAGGAGAAGGAGAAACAGACTCTGCTCAGCAGGGAGCCCAATGCGGGGCTCAATCCCAGGACCCTGAGATCATGACTGGAACCCAAGGTGGATGCTTCACTGAGTGAGCCACCCAGAAGCCCTGGAAAAACAGACTTTTTAATAAAAGGTTTTGGAACAACTGGTTAGCCATTTGGAAAAAGGCAAAATTCTATCTAGATTATACACTACAAACTAAGAAAAATTCCAGAACAATTAGCACCATACAAATGGAATTGTACAATGTCTCGAAGGAATCATGTGTGAATTCCTTTTTTCGCCTAGGTACAGGGAAAAACTTCCTAATTATGACTTAAAATTTTGATGCAATAAACATTGATACATTTGATCATATTAAAACAAAAACTCCTTCATGGCAAAAAAACAAGAAAAGACAAATGACACACTGGGGAAAAAATGGTGACTAATAACCCTAATATATAATAACCCTAATATAAAATAGCCTCCTAAATATCAATAAGAAAGAAATTTGATTTTAAAAATGGACAAAAATATGGACAATTTTCAAAAAAGAATGACAATGACCCTGATGAATGATAAATATGAAAAAATATTGCTCCATCTTTCTCATAATAAGAGAAATGCAAATTAAAGCCACAGCGACATACTATTTCTTACCATCGGGTTCACAGTATATTCTGTTGGTGTGGCTCGAGGAAGGCAGGCACTCTTACAATTTGTTAGTGAAAATGCAAAATGGGGCAGCTCTTCGAGAGGAGAATTTGACTGCACTTAGTGGAATTCCCACTAAAATTTCTCCTTTGATTTAGGAATCTCACTTTTGGAAATCTATCGCAAATGTAAATTTGCAAAAATAGAAGGTGACATTTGTGCAAGATTATTCATTATGGCATTATTTGTAATAGTCAAAGACCAAAGCAACTAGCATGGTTATCAATAAGCAACTGGTTGAATAACCATAACACAATCACACCATGGAATATTATGCAGTGGTAAAAAGGAATAAATGTATTAGAGGGATCTCTATACATTATAACCATCTCCAAAATATATTGTTAAGTAAAAAAAACCCAAAATACAGAAGAGTATATACAGAATGCTAGATTTTTGTATAAGAAAGGGAGACAGAGGGAAAAAAATATATAATTTGCAAAACATACATGTTTGCAAAAGGAAACAATGAAGGGAAATGTGGAGTTAATGCAAGAATTCTTTGAGATCCCTCACTGGTTTTTAAACTTGGAACTATGTAAATATTTTACATAATAAAATAATTAAGTAATGAGAAAAATAATCCTTTGGTATCATTGAAAATTGAAAACAATAGAAACAAATGAATATAACCATATATTAATTTGGTGGAAAACCTTACAAAGAAGAGATTTTTTTTTCTGCTGGACCTTAGAACACAGTCTTGTGACTATAAGTCCTCAGCTATGTATAACTTAAGGACTGAAAACTGAAAGAAATCTTAAATTTTATTGAATACTTTTATTGTTAATTTCAAAAAGCTACATTATTCATTGGAAAGCATTATATGTTTATTGTAGAATAAAACACAGAATTATATTAATGTCCTTAGGAGATACTCAGATAACTAGCATTTTATACATGCAGGGAGAGCATGAAGGGGACCAGCTGCCAAGAGGCAGCCCAATATGGGGGAATGCCAACGTTCCAGCAGAAGTTATCACCGGAAACCAGGCCAAAGCTGGTCTCAACAGACCAGATAATTGGAGGCAGGAAGATTATGTTGGCAAGCTTACTATGAGGCTTGGTCCTTGTTTGATTGTTTCAGGATAAAATGAAATCAACAAACAGTTATGTATTCAATTTATAATTAAAGCAAGTTACAATTGTTTCTGGTATGCGTTCAATGAAACAAAAACATTTACGATTGCTATCCCCTTCTAATAATTTCTTATATACTGAAATACATGATGAATTTACTTCTCAACCCTGCACTCAGATTAAAAAATTAGAATTGTTAGCCTTTTCTTCTGTTTTATTTTTCCAATCCTTTCATTTTCTTCTTTTCAAGTCTCCTGATCTAAAGTTTAATGACAGGGCACAGCAAAATACCATATAAATATCAGTAAAACTTCAAAGATAGATGTAAGAATTCAATAAAGGGCAAGAATTGTGCATATTAAATGGGAGTCAGAGGAGTCATATGAACCGATGGGGTATTGAATCAGCCTGCAGCTAAAAGCAGTGGCTTGGGTAACACTGGCATTTTCAACAAAGCAAAGTTGTCTATGAAATAGGTGCAATGCTATATCCTGTATTCGGAGGTGGGAACGGTCTTTTATTCCCCCTCTCCTTTAAACTGGAACACAGAAGTCTGAAGAAGACATGTTTTGCTCGTGAAAAGTCCTTGTCAGGCTCAGCAGGATTTGTCGGTTGGATTGGCATATGGGAACCACTCCCTCCAAATGTGGAGCCTCTGTTTCTATCTCAAACATGACATGTTATGTCTCCATTTGCTCAAATCCAGAAACATCTGCCTCCCTGGAGTGTTCACGTACCCATCTTGATCTCTTTTTCTTGCCCCCCCACCAACGCTTTTCAACTTTAAGGTACTATGAAGCCCAAGCAAGTAAAGCTTCTTCGAAGCGGATAGCGTTTTCCAGATAGTTATTCTTTCTCTGCTTCATGGAAGTGGAAAAGTGTATATAGCTTTCCTGTGCTTAAGAATTAGAAGAATTACACATAGAAGAAAAAATGGGGAAGAGGTGGAAGCCAAGTAATCAGTCTGTCCTTATTTAGTTTAGAATTAAGATATATGCTACATGAAATATTTGTGGGTGTGGTCTTAACCATCAGACCCTCAGCGCTCCACTCCTAGTGTATTTAGGTGACCGATGTGAGGTGGCTTGACAAAAACAAAAATTAGAGGCCCCTGGGTGACTCAGTCGGTTAAGTGTCTGCCTTCAGCTCAGGTCATGATCCTGGGATCCTGGGATCCTGGGATCGAGTGCCGAGTAGGGCTTGGCACTCAGAGGGGAGTCTGCTTCTCTCTCTCCCTCTATCCCCCCCTGCTGCTCGTTCTTTCTCTCTCTCTCTCAAATAAGTAAATAAATAAAATCTTTTAAAAAGTTAGAAAAACGGGGTCCCTCAGTTTGATATGTGTAATATTGTATATTAACTTTCAATTTTCATTTTAGTCCCCATACATGGCTAGGAAATTCAAGTAGCTCCAAAGGCTCATATTACACACACATACTCGCACAGGGCAGTCCCATGACCCATGTCCTTGTCCTTGTCCCCAAGTCCTACTCCCCAGGGAAAATAGTTTTCAACATTTTTAGCTACTGCTCCTAGTATTTACTTTCATATTCCTGAGTAGTATGCTTATTGGCTATTTCTTGATTTATCTCAAGTTAGGATCTGGTGTGATGGCTTCCTACTCGGGAAGATGATTTAGTCCTTTCATATTATACCCTGCTCTCATGCACTTCCACTTCGCCATCATTGCAATGTACTTATTGGACACATTTTGGTTTAATCAGCATTAGGTTTAGATTATTAGAACAAAGCACATGGTGTTCACTGAGGCACTTGGTGTATTATGATTACATTTTTTCTTGTATAACTTTTAATTTCTCCTGTAGTTAACAACTGGCTCTTTTTTCAGTTGGTTAGTTTTTTAATGTATCTAGAAACTTCAGAAGGTGAGGGAAAGCATCGAACCTTGCTGTGCCTCTGAGAGCAAGGGCTTTGGAAGCATTACCAGCAATTTCATTTAGAGAATTGCCCGAGAGTAGGTCTCCAGCTGGCATGTATGTGGGGTCAGTGGGGAAACTGCTCCTAGGAGACAGGATTCATAGGCAACATATGGCAGAGGGCTCGAATGCCTTGGGATCTTACTGGGAGGCAGAAACAGATAAAAAGCCCACAAAGAAAGAAGGGCAGTAAGTGTTTCTTTGAGAAGTTGCAGGTTAGAAATGAGAGGAGCTTTACTCATAAGAAGCACCTGTGGTTGCATGAGAAATAATTTACACAAATTCCATGCCCAGAGTGTTAAGTATGTAGAGCTCAAAGGGAAAGAGGAAATTAAGACTTTTTAAATATGTGGGATCAAGGGGCAAAATTCCATCAAGACTGGAATGTCTCAAATGCTCTGACTGCGCGATAAAGCAGTGCATATTTTTGCCCCTCAGATAGGGGAAGCGTATTACGACACTTTACCTCTCACTGGGAGATCTCCTGGAAATGAGTTTCATCTCACAGATTGCAAGCCTCAGACTACTGCTCAGAAAATGAATGGCATCCTGATCCACTGAAGGCAAGATATACTTTTCTCTTTTACTTCTTATACTTCTGTCTACCCTTCTTTCCAAGATAAGACCAAGCTTTTGCCTTGGTACACTTTCGTAGGTATGGATAGTCTCGAGTTCTGGAATAATTTTGTTCCTAGGAATTTGGCCATGGGGGCCAAAAATTTGTTTTAGGAGTTTAATGGAGATGAGGCCGGTGATATAATCGCCTATATCATTTTCGGTAGGACTGGAAAAAGAGGTATACACAAATTCTAGAGTAGAAATACCAATTTGGGAGGCACCAGCGGGGCACAGCACAGGGTGCAGGAGCTGAAGAAGAAACCCAGATTAAATGAGTGTCCTCTGAGTTGAGCTAAAGAGAAAATGGATTTTGAACTTCAATTTTTTTTAGTGTGTAAGAAAGATACTGCATCTAAAAATTTAATTCTCTCTGGCAACTTCATACTTGGAAGATCTGTATATTATTAATTTTCAGCACATCGTATCATTGGGAAATAATATTTAAGCTGTCATTTGGGTATCACCTATAATCTTGCATGAGTTATAATGGATAAAAATACTGAGCATAATTTGGAAATGAGAAATAGAATGAAGTTGACTTTTTGTACAGACAGCATAACTTTGAGTTAATGTTCTGTTCTGACCCATATCAAAACATTCCGGGGGGACCACTGAGTGACCATTTCATGAATTTCAGAATGTATCAGGGCATTGAACATAGTGTGGCATGGCCCTGTGAAGGACAGCCAAGAGGGCCATTCACACTCTTGGTAGACCAGAAGCTTGTTCGTACGGTCTCCTGGCTATGATAGGACAAAAATTTGTGGAATCTTACTGACGCTGCCTGACACTACATTGCTATTTTGGCCCAGAAGGGAGGATATGTCAATTTTCCATCACACTTGGGAAATAGGAGAGAGTGCCAACCTCTACCGCACATCGTTGCTCTCCTCTTCAGATGGAGGGTGAATAATGAGAGTGTGTGCATTTATTGGGTCATGGCTTTTTACTAGTTTATAGAGTACTTTGCTTTAAAACTAGGAAAATGGCACCACTCGGCCCAAAAGCAGTTGATTTTTCTTGTTCTTCTAGTCCCTTTGAGGAAAAAGAAAGATAGGGGCTTTACCTGGAAGAACCAAGTCTCTGCTTTCTCTCTTCCAGCTTCTTAGCCTGGATCAGTAAATCAAGCCAGTTTTTTTGATGTCTTCAGTTTGGGGGTAGAGGGAAAATGGCCTTTCTTGTTGTTAAAGTTAGTCTTGCCAAGAGACACTGCACTTTAGGGAAATGAGCACCTGACTGACCATAAAGAAAGCTGACATTTTGAGTTCCATTAGCTATAATATCATTGTACCTAGTCTTTCTTATGGAGAAGGTGAATCTTATTAGTCCTTTTGTTGCAAACCTAGGAAAGTAACTTGAACCCTTGCACCTGTGACTGCCACCCCTATGACCACGTCTGCAGGCACTTGCTGGGCACAGCTGGAGGCCTATGGTAAAATGGGCTTGGTCCTCAATTACAATCACCTGGGGCACTTAAAAAATTATGATGCTCAGCCCTGCTCTCCAGAGATTTGATTTAATTGGACTGACTTGGGGGTCCTAGCATCCATGTTTCTACAAAGTTCTTGGAATTTCTAATATGCAGCGGAGTTGAGACTTAAATAAAATTAGAAGCTGAACAACAAGTGCTCTCACTTCACCTAAAACAGGCAAGGAACACGGCTTCTCAGTAATAAGAACGCTGTTTTAGTCAAGGCTTCTTTTTTCTTCTCCCATCCCCTCACCCCAGTGTCCTCACGGAAGAACTGGCATTACTAATTTATAGACTCTGTGTGTTCCAGGAGCTGCAAAGGGCATAGAGTCTGGTGTTTAATCCTTACCATAATAGTTGTATTTTCCTCTTATCGAAGAATCAAAAGCTAAAGGTGAAATCATTTCCCAAGCCCACCCTGGTAAGTTTGACAAGAAAAATAGGATTAGAACACTGGTGAGTTTGAATTACTCCATTATTTTATTTTCCGACTTATTTGGTACATAGTTTTTAAAGTTTATATGTCAGGGTTGTATCTGTATTGAAATTATTGTTATCTGCAGCTGTTTTAAGAAAGGGGAATGCGTAAAGATGCCTTCCCTTCACTATCACATGTGGCATCTTGTTCTTTAGATCTTTCTACCCCTAATAACTGCATAGGGGTAGATGGATAGAGGGATATAGGAAGAATTTAAAATAATCCTTACATTTCTAAGGATGAAACTTGCTTCCTGCCCTCTCAAAGAAATAGTAACAGACTTGATCAGTTCAGGCCTCTCTAGCCCAAAGCATCAGCAGGAGATGGCTAAGTTTATGAATTCTGGAGCCAGGTTACCGTGGTTTGAATCCCGGCTCCACCATTTTCTGCAAAGCTGACTTGGCCAAAATATTTAGTTTCTCGGTGCTTCTGTATCTTTACCTCTGAAATGGAGATGATAATAAATATCCACTTTCTTGGATGATTCTGAGAGATTTAAATAATTACTACACACCTTCTTAAAAAGTGCTAGGCACATGGGGTGCCTGGGTGGCACAGTCGTTAAGCATCTGCCTTCGGCTCAGGGCGTGATCCCAGCGTTCTGGGATCGAGTCCCACATTAGGCTCCTCCACTGGGAGCCTGCTTCTTCCTCTCCCACTCCCCCTGCTTGTGTTCCCTCTCTCACTGGCCGTCTCTCTATGTCAAATTAATAAATAAAATTTAAAAAAAAAAAACAGTGCTAGGCACAAGTAGGAACACAACTTATTATGTAATTATAGTTCAGGTTACATTTTTGGTTTTCTAATATTTTTTCTACTACCAAAAACTTGCTCCTACACAAGCTAAATATAATGGTAAAACTTTAAATGAACCTTGACATGCTTTTATATATTTGCTTTTTTTTTTTTTAATCCACCCTATTCTATTCACCCATTCATGGAACTGAGGTAGTTTTATATTCCTCTGGATAAACTGTGCCCTTATCTTCAGCTCTCATGGAAAACGTATATTCTACTGGTCACAAAGAATTGTTTTGCTGCAAGACTTTCCGTGTTCTGCCTTGCTTCCCCATTTGCTGAGGAGGGAGGAAAAACAAAGGATTGGCTCCCCTCCCTCTAAATTTCCTTCATTTCTCCCCGCCCCACTCCCGCCCCGCCACACACACAGACATGTTGGCACTGATTTATCTTCAGAAGAATATAATAAGAAAACATGAATAAGGACTTTTAGTCTTCCACATTTGAACTTTTGGACACAACTTTAAACAAATGTGGCATATGTTAGCCATATGTTTAAATGTCAGCCAAGTAGTTAGATGTCTAATATTCAAACATTAGCTGCAAAGTGGAGGATTGCAGTAGAAATTTTCCTTTTTGTTCAGGGCTGGGCTCATACTGTTATGTTTTTATGTTGCATGATTTGAAGGGCACCAGCAATCTTTTCTCTCTGTCCAGAAAGTATCCCCTTTTGGCCTACTGTTCTAAATGCCTCTTCCTTTACTAATTATTTTTGGGGAAAATGACAACTTGCATGCAAGTTAGATTGCTTTCGGTGCAGGCAGGATTAGGAAGCACGTAAACAGCCAATATATCTGAATCTTCAAGTTGAGTAAGAGGAAAGATGGGGAAAGAAGAGACAGAGCCCTGGATTAATTTTTGCCCATATGATTCTTTTGCTTAACGAGTTTCCGTTTTTCACTTATTTTTAAAATTCTTTGAAGGAGTATAGACCTCCCTATGTTATTGGACAAGGAATAGTTGGTTGCCTTTTGGAAAATGGAACCGCAAAGTTTGCTGAGGATGAACAAATATTCGCTAAAACCAAAAACTATTTTAATATAAGCAAGGACAGGATATTTCCCTCTGCGAAATGATCTAACACTTAGTGTCCATGCTGTTGAAATGAAAAAAAAAATCCACTTAATGGAAAAGAAGGGTGGAGTAACTACTCAATGTTTAAGCTTAAATTATCTGTTTCTTTAAAAATGATGTGTTTGTTTCCATGGCTTGTTGTTGCCAAATAAAAGCCATATAGAAGGAAATTAGCAAAGTAGCTACAAACTGCATGGGGCCCTATCTCATATCCAGCTATGAGAGACTGACCCAACTAAATATCATTATTCAAAACATTTAATTTCCATTTATTCGCACTTGTGCCAATCATTAAGAATAACCACAGACTAAAATTTTTCTTATTCCAACTTAGCATTTGGAAGCATCTGTATTTCGTATACCCCTTAGACTACAATGTATTCACTAGTCTTATCTCTATAGTAACCAGTTCTGGGGGATTTTAGGACTCTTTTTCAACCTTAAGCTGAGGCTGTCTTGATTAGAAAGATAAGACAATATACATTTTGAATCATTATGTTCAAATGCAGGTAGAAGAGCTTTTTAGTCACCTGGCTGCACGTGAACCTTCAGTCACACAGAAAAATACTACCATACATAGGTGACCAAAGCCATTAGGGCTAGTTAAGCGAAGGTGTCATAAGGTACCTTTGCTTTGTGGCAATGAATTGTTTATGATGTGGAAAAGGGTAGAATAGAAACACTATAGGTGAAAAAATTGGATTCAATTGTGGATATGATAAAAAACACAACAAACCGTGAGTCTGACTTAGGTTCAAATCTTGCTCTGCCCTTCGCAGTTATATCATTCTAGGCAAGTTACTTAAAGTTTGAACACCTATTTCTTTTCTTTAAATGGAGATATAAAAATATTCCTTGAGAACTAGGGTAAGGAGGGAAGAAAACAAAGTATGTGACATGTAGGCAGGTTGTAGACCATCCGTAAATAATCGATATTAATATTAAGGTTATAGAGTTCTAAATTTTCTTGAATCTACTTACTATCACCATCATGATGATTCCATATACCTCCTACTTTTATCCATGCACTTAATGAAATAGATCCAAAAAATTTGTAACAAACATAATAATGGCTGATTCCCAATGAATGGGTCTTAATTAGCCCAAAAGGCAAGGCAATACCTCTCAGGAGTTTCCATGGGTGTTATGAACCTCCTCATGCCATTAGGATGGCTGCAACTTTGCTTTGTCTTAGAGGAGGAACGTATACCTGTATTTCCTTATCGACTGAACACATAGCTATGCCTTATCATTATTCTGAAAATGTGTAAAAGCAGACTCGAATTATTTATGTCAGCCTTTTTTGTTTGTAAGTTGTGCTACATTGCCAGTATAAGGATATTTAATATTCAAATGGAATTCTCCGGAACCCGTTGCTCTGTAAGACACTCATTGGCGGTATTGTCCCATTGATTTTGGGTGCCTTCTAATACTTTATCTTATTTTAACTTAATAAGTTGGCTGGCATTTCTGTTGAATCTCTATTCAATGGTTCTTGGTTTCCTAAATTCATAGGATATCTCATGACTGGCACTGCCACCTTTTTGGAAAACGAGATTTTGGAAAACGAGCCAGGGAAGGGAGCTACCACCTCCATAATTCCACTCTCCATATTGAAATAGATTCTGTCTCACCCCTGCCTGATGTCCAGCCGAAATATTCAATAGTTTGTCAGTTGCGTCCCTGACAATCCTTGTCAGGATTGGAATGAAAAAGGAAAGGAGTCTTCATTAAAATAAAGTTTACTAAATTAACTCGCGTGATGAAACTATTTTACAAACTTAGTTTAGATCTCACTGAGCCAAATTTGGGAGAATTTGTTAAGACAGCTAGCATGGTGTGGGGCTTGTTTCTTGCATTTTAGGTGCTCAGTTGATATTCCAATTAAGGTTCAGAGCTGAGTGGAAGTAGCTGCTTCCACTTCAAAGTAATGGGACTGTTTATCTTCTTTGAGCTATAGATTTAAGCCATTCATTTTCTGACTTTAAACAATTTTTAAAAATCAATGATTATTCCTGTTTAAAGAATGTCATATTTTAATTTAGTGTGCATATGGAATAAAGTTAAAATGAGTGATAATAGAACTGATCTATTATAATCCTAGGTTTTTTTTTTTTTTAAGATTTATTTATTTATTTATTTGACAGAGAGAGAGAGACAGCCAGCGAGAGAGGGAACACAAGCAGGGGGAGTGGGAGAGGAAGAAGCAGGCTCCCAGCGGAGGAGCCTGATGTGGGGCTCGATCCCATAACGCCGGGATCACGCCCTGAGCCGAAGGCAGATGCTTAACCGCTGTGCCACCCAGGCGCCCCTATAATCCTAGTTTTACCTCTATTTTTTGTTTAGAACCTTTCCTTCTGATTCATTCTGGGTCCACTGTTCTACTTCAAGGATTTAAATTCTTGATCTTTAAGCTTTTGATTTTAGGTTTGCTATTTCCCTTGGGAACGGGCTTTAATTGCACAAATGAGTCCTTTCTGTGATCATAAACCAAAAGGGCTGTGTGTAGTTTGCTTTTTAAAATATTCCCTCTCGTCTAAGGTCTCTCATGTTCTTTCATGTTAAAAAAGGCAGAAATTAGGCTCTGCTGTATACAAGATGTGTCTGCAACTTGAAGCCCTAAATACATCTTTTTTTTTTCTTTCCTATGATGTGGTTTCTGTTACTTAACCCAGTAACAAATCATAACATTTGTATTCTGTCTTATCATTTGTAAATCACTTTCATATTCTCGTTTGACCTTTATAATAAGCCTACGAAGTAGTAGAATCACTTATTAAGTCCCTGGCATGTAGTAGGTTCTTAAAGATGGGCTGAATGAAGTGTAGATATGAATGTCTTATTCATAAAAATAAGTACTTGAAGCACTGAGAAGTTAAAATGATTTTCTAGATTCACTAGGTGGAGTTTGGACTCATTTTCAGCTTTTCTAGATCACGGGGCAAGGTTCTTTCACCATAGCATACCCCATTGATTACCCCTATGGCCTTAGTTGTTGTTAAGGTAAATTTTACATTGAGTGAAATATTCAGATACTAAGTGTACAATTTGAGTTTTGAAAAATGCATTCACCTGTACAACCAACACACCAATGAAGATATTGAGTCTTTTTCACTTCCCCAACATTCCCTGAGGACTTTCCTATATCACCACTAACTCAGGCAATCACTATTCTGACTTTTTTCCCGCCATAGGTGAGTTTTGCCAAGACTAACTTTCTTAAAATTAGAATCACACAGTCAATACTTTCTTGTGTCCCAATTCTAACACCCAGCACACTGTCTGAAATTTACCCACCTTGTTGCATACATATTTTATTCCTTTTAATTGCTGAGTACTATTCCATTGTATGAGTACACCACAATTTTTTTTTGTCTGTTCTCTTATTGGTGAACATTTGTGTTATTTCTAAAATTTAGCTATTATAAGTCAAACAAATTTGTGTTTAAGTTTGTAGATATCCACTTTCTCTTGCTTTCTTGCTTTTTTTCGTGGCAACTGGTAAAAGTTACAAGATAGGTGATGGGAAATGAAAGAAACTGCCAAGGTTTTCCCCAAAGTGTACCATTTTGTACTATTTTATATTCCCACCAATACTTAATGACTATTCCATTTGTTTCATATCCTTACTGATATTTAATGTCAGTCTTTTGAATTTTGGCCACTGTAGTGGGTATGTAGTGGATCTCATTGTGGTTTATTTTGTGTTCCCTTGGTTAATGTGTTCAGCTTTTTTTTCTTGTGTTTATATGCCATTCTTGTATCTTTCTTACTGAAGCGTCACCACCCCCCCTTTTAAAGTAGGATTGTCTTGTCATTGAGTTGTAGACACTCTTTATATATTCTGGATATACACCTTTGTCAGATATATGTCTTGTGAATATGCTCTCTGGGTTGGCAGCTTGTCAATTTATTTTCTAAGGCTCTCTTGATGAACAGAAATCTAACACTTTTTCTTTTGTGGTTACTGCTTTCTGTATTCTGTCTAAGAAGTATTTGCCTTATCCTGGGTTGTAAAGATATATTTTTTCCTAATTTTTTTATACATTTATATTTTAATTTGTAAGTTTAGCATTTACATATGTCTGTTTATTTATTTATTTTTCAGATAAATTTTGAGATGAATTCTTTTCCACGTGGATAGCCAATTGTTTCAGCATCTTTCTTTAAAAAGAAGTTTATTTGCTTACTGAATAGTTTTATCATCTTTCAAGGCAATTGGGTAAGTATGTTTATTTCTGGGCCCTCTCTTCTGTTTGATCAATTTACTTTCCAACCCTTATGCCAACACCACACATCTTAATTACTGTAGGTTAATAGGAAATTTTGAGATATGGTGGTGTCTTCTAATGATTTTGTAAAAATCATTTTGACTAATGTAGGTTCTTTGCATTTCCATTTAAATTTTAGAAATAGCTTATTAATTTTAGTGAAATCTTGCTGCAATTATAGACTATTTTCTAATATATATGTCAATTTGGGGAGCATTAACAGTTTAAGAATATTGAGTGTTTCAATCCATGAATATCATATATCCTTCATTTACCTAGATCTTTAATTTCTCTGTGCAATGCTTTGTAGTTTTCGGTATACAGGTGTTAGGTATTTTGCTAAACTTGTATCTAAGTATTTTGTGTTGATGTTATTGTGAATAGAATTTTATGGGGCACCTGGGTGGCACAGCGGTTAAGCGTCTGCCTTCGGCTCAGGGCGTGATCCCGGCGATCTGGGATCGAGCCCCACATCAGGCTCTTCTGCTATGAGCCTGCTTCTTCCTCTCCCACTCCCCCTGCTTGTGTTCCCTCTCTCGATGCCTGTCTCTATCTCTGTCAAATGAATAAATAAAATCTTTAAAAAAATAAAAAAATAAAAAAAAAAGAATTTTACATTTTAGTTTTTAATTGTATGGTGCAAGTGTATAGACATAAATTGATTTTGCATATTGACTTTGTATGGAGAACTTACTAAATTCTCTTAGTATTTGTTTCATGAATGACCTCAAATATTCTTACATAAACAGTCATGTTATCTGCAAATAAAGACTTTACTTTCCTAATTTTTATGTAGTTTATATTTTTCTTGCTTTGTGGCACTGTGAAAGATATTCTTTATGCTATTAAATAGAAATGATGAAAACTGATATCCTTGCTTTGTTCCTGATGTTAAGGGAAAAGTGTTCAGTGTTGCACTATTAAGTAAACTGCAGGGTTTTTTTGTTTTGTTCTGTTTTTTTTTTTTTTAAATAAATACCCTTATCAGAGTAAGGAAATTCCATTCTATTCCCATTTGTTGTGAACTTTTATCATGACTGGCACATAATTTTGTCAAATGCTTTCTTATCAGATGAGATAATCATACGGCTTTTCCTTTAACCTGTCAGTGTGCAGACTTAACAGTGATTTTCAAATGTTAACCCAACTTGCATTCCTAGGATAAACACCATTTGGCCATTATGTTTTATTCTTTCTACATATTGCCAAATTCAATATGCTAAATTTGTGAAGGATTTTTGCATGGCTGTTTATGACTCACATTGGTCTGCAGTTTTCTCTTCTTTGTTATATCTTTGTCTGGCTTTTGGTATCAGAATTATGCTGGTCCCAACAATCTGGGCAGTATTCCATCCTCCTCCCTTTTGCTGAAGGGCATTATGTAAAATTGGTATTATTTCTTTCTTAAATATTTAATATAATTCACTAGGGAAACCATCTAGGTGTGGTGTTTTCTTCAGGGAATTTTTTTGTTTGTTAGGGTTACCTTAGTAGGAATAAGTCTATTCAGATTTTTAATTTCATATTTTCTCAATTTTGATTGTTTTGTCTTTCAAGCAATCTAACCATTTCATCTAAGTTGTTGAATTCACCAGCATAAAGTTATCCATGATGTGTCCTTATTCTCCTTTTAATATCTGTGGTATCTGCAGCTATTTTGTCTTTCATTTATGGTTTTGGTAAATTCTGGTCTCTCCATCCATCCCTTCTGTCCTGCTCCTGCTGTCGCTCCTCCTCCTCCTTTTCCTCTCTCTCTCTTTCTCTATCACCCTCCCTCTCCCCTCCCATTCCTCTCTTCTCCCCCTCCCCTTCATTTCTTCTCCCCTCTCACCCCCTTCTCCTCTTCTCCTCCCTTCATCTTTCCTTCCCCTTCTGCTTTCTTGCCTTCTCCCCTCCCTCTCCCTTCCTGTCCTCCTCCCCCCTTCCCTCTCCCCCTACTTTGATAATCTCTTGGTAAGGGTTTTCCAATTTTATTGTTTTTTCCAAAGAAACAATTTGACTTTTATTTGTATGTTGTATGTCTGGTTTTTATTTTATTGATTTCAGCTTTTTATTTCTTTTCTTCTACCTCCTAGATGAGTAAATTAAGCCCAAAGGATATTGAGAGGTCTTATCTTTATTGAATTCTAATTTAATTCTGTTGTGCCTAAACAATGTACTCCATGAGATATCAACCTTTAAATTTTATTGAAATTTGTTCTGTGGTACAGCATATGGTTCATCTTGGTAAATATTTCATATGAAGGTAAAAGAGTATATACATATAGGGGCTGCTGGGTGGCTCAGTCAGTTAAGCATCCAAATCTTGGTTTCGGTTCAGGTCATGATCTCAGGGTTGTAGGATTGAGCCCCGCATTGGGCTCCATGCACAACATGGAGTCTGCTTGTCCCTCTCTCACATGCGCGCTCTCTCTCTTTTTCTCTCTCTAAAATAGATAAATAAATAAAATCTTAAAAAAAGAGTATATGAATATATAAAATTCAGTTGTAGTTAGTGATAAGTATGAATTAGGTCAAGCTGGTTATAGTGTTTGAATCTTTTTTCCTGTTACTACTTGGTTTATATAATTAATTGCTCTATCAATTGCTGAGAGTGAGGTGTTGGTATCAAACTATTTTTGCAAATTTCTCTTCCTTTAATTCTTTCAATGGATTGCTTCATGTATTTTGAAGCTCTGCTATATTAGGCACACATACATTTATAATTCATAATTTATTATGATTTCTATTGAGTTGGCCTTTTTATCATTATTAAATAACTTTGTGTTGAAGTCTGTCTATTTCATCTGCCATTAATATAGCCACTCCAGACTTATTATGCTGACTCTTTTCAGTGTGCATTGCTTCCATCTATTTGTTTCAATCTGTCAGTGTCTTCGTACGTAAAGTGTGTTTCTCAGAGACAGCATTTAGTTGAGTCTTGCTTTTTGAGTCAGTCTGAGAACCTCTCCTTTTTTAGTTGGAGAGTTTAGACCATTACATATGACATAATTATTGATGTGGTTGGGTTTAATATCATTTTGTATTTTTAAAATTTGGTCATTTGTGTGTGTGTTTTTTATCCTCAGTTATTCCTTTCTTCTCTGGTTTTAGATTAATCATTTTTTATCCTATCTTAACTCCTCCATTGGCTATTTAGCTATAGCTCTTTGTTTATATCTATATATTTTTATATTTGTATCATTATATTTTAGTGTTTGATTCAAGGTCTTCAGAATGTATCCCTTTGAAATGATATTTAAACCCTTTACATAAAATGTAAATTTTATGTAATAGTGAATATCTATTTAATAGTGAAATTCTATTTACCATCCCCACTTTACTATTATATGTTTTATATACATACATTTTAAGCCCCACAATAGAAACTTATCTTTGCTTTAAATAGTTGTTTGTCTTTATAAAAAAATTAAAAGAAGAAAATATAGTCTTTTATACTTATAGTCATATTTACCACTTTTGGTACTTTACATTTTTCCTCTAGATTCAAGTTTTCATTTAATGTTAATACCAGGCTTTGAGAAGAATTTCCTTTAGAATTTATTGTTCTGCTGTCAGCAAATTCTCTTGATTCTTTCTCTGTTATTACTACCTTACTTAGAAGATGAAATGTTTTCATTGGACTTACAAACCAGGGTTGCCTCCTCCTACCATTTTTCTCATTTTTTAACACTTCAAAAAATGTCACTCCAATTTTCTTGATAAGAAGTTTCTATGATTCATATAATTGTTTTCTGTATGTATATTTTTCCCTGGTTGTTTTCAATATCTTCTGTTTATTCTTTTTTTTTTATTTTAATGTTTCTTTATTATATTATGTTAGTCACCATACAGTACATCCCTGGTTTCTGATGTAAAGTTCGATGATTCATTAGTTGTGTATAACACCCAGTGCACCATGCAATACGTGCCCTCCTTACTACCCATCACCGGTCTATCCCATTCCCCCACCCCCTCCCCTCTGAGGCCCTCAGTTTGTTTCTCAGAGTCCATAGTCTCTCATGCTTCATTCCCCCTTCTGACATATCTTCTGTTTATTCTTTACTCTCAACAATTTGTCAATGATGTGCCTAGCTGGGCTTTTCTTTGTTGTTATTCTGTTCAGAGTTTATGGAGATTCTTGGATCCCCATATTATTGTTCTTATCAAATTGGGAAATTTTCAGCCTTTGTGTTTTCAAATATATTTTTCTCCTGCATACTCTCCTCTTTTTCTAGGATTTGAATTGCACGTATATTAAACTATTTGCTGTTGTCCCCCAGGTCACTGAAGCTCTATTATTTAATCCTTTCTGTATTTATTTTTTCAGATTTCTATTGTTCTTTCCTCAGATTCACCAATCTGGTTTTCTCTGGATTAACAATTTTTTTCTTTAAGTCCTAGACCATTTTTGTGATAGATTTTTGAAAGTCACTGCCTGCTGTTGCAGTATCCTATCTCATTTGTTACATATGCCTTTATTACTCCTGATGTTTGGTCACGTCGTTTTGCTCATTTGCATGTCTAGTAGTTTTTGATTGTATATTGCACATTCTGGATACTGTGTGGTTGTATCTGGATTTATCACCCTTCATATTGTTTTGGAGGAAATTAATTTACTGGTAGATAAACTTGATCTTTTTGAGGTTTGTTTTTAAGCTTTTTAAGGGTGTTTCTAGAGTAGCTATCACTTTAGCCCTGTATGTATTTGGTGAGGTTTCTCCATTCTGGCTGGTCAGAATTTCTGTCTCCCTATATAGCTCTAGAATTTCCATTCATCTCATAAATCACTAGCATCTCTTTTCTGGATGACCTCATTTATCATTGGTATATGCATGTGTATATTAGTATTTGGCTAAAATCTCAAGAGGAGTCATATGAAGGCTTCTTTCTTTCTTTCTTTCTTTTCTTTCTTTCTTTCTTTCTTTCTTTCTTTCTTTCTTTCTTTCTTTCTTTCTTTCTTTCTTCTTTTTCTTTCTTTATTTCTGTAGATCTCTTTACTCTGGTATACTGCCTTACAAATTTCAGCCAACGTGGCAACATCAAAGTTGGATTTCTGCCTTACCAGTTTATTGAGACCCTTGGCTCCTTCTTGAAGTCTCCTTTCCATGTACCTCGGTCAGGGAAGTATTTCCAGTCAAAAGTCATGGTCATTGTGGGTTCATCTCATCAGTTTTCTTCTCTGAGGGATCATAGCCCTATACTGCCTGTTATCCATAATCTGAAAATAGATTCCTCCTATATTTTATCCTATTTTACAATTGCTTACCTTGGAAACATTAGTTGGGTACCAGTTACTTCCTCATGAGCAGAAGTGGAAATCTTTCATGGGCAGAACAGAAGTTTTAATTATTAATTGTTTTGGAGGAACTTTTTTCCTGTTAGCTATTAATAGCTTAAAACAGATGTTTAATCATACTTTCTACTTATCTTTCCCACATAACATAACTTAAACTAGCTTAAACTTCTTCTTGTCCTTCTCCCTTTCCTCCTCCCCCTCCTCCCCCTCCTCTTCCTTATTTTTAAATAAATAGCTTAAATTTCTAGGATAATTTTCTCGCTTCCCTAGACCAGTCGTGCTCGAAGTATAGTCTTAGACAAGCAGCATCAGCATCTTTGGGGAATTGTTAGAAATAAAATTTACTAGCCTCATCCAAGACCCGCTAAATCAAAAACTGTGGGTTTGGGGACCATCTGTCTGTGTTTTTCTTTAACAAGCACCCAATTATTCTGATATGCCATGAAGTTTACTCACTACCCTGTCGGGTATCCTCCTATATGTCTCCATGTAACATCTTTTATTCTAGTTACTTGACAAATTGTTGGCTTCCCCCTAAGTTCCACGAAAACAGGAAATGTGCCTCGTATTTACCCGATTCACAAATTGATGTTGATAAAACATTTGAATACATGTGCTATAGTTGGGTCACTTGCTTTGTCTCCGTTTTCTTAGCACAATTCTTTTTCCTTATATTCCGAAGGACCTACATATCTCCCCTCGAGGTGTCTTTGAACATGGAAAAATTGTTTTTAAAGGATTCTTTTTTTTAAGATTTTATTTTTTTAAAGATTTTATTTATTTATTTGACAGAGATAGAGACAGCCAGCGAGAGAGGGAACACAAGCAGGGGAGTGGGAGAGGAAGAAGCAGACTCATAGCGGAGGAGCCTGATGTGGGGCTCGAACCCATAACGTCGGGATCACGCCCTGAGCCGAAGGCAGATGCTTAACCGCTGTGCCACCCAGGCGCCCCTGTTTTTAAAGGATTCTAATTGATTTCATTTCATAGAATTATATGACTTTTTCTTTCAGGTAGAAAAAAATTGACTAAAAAAATCTGATAATTTCTTTACGGAGTAAACCTGTTTAAAGAAGCATTATCTTTGTAGTTTAAATTTGATTACTCCTGTTAGGCTGAAGTAGGTCGGGAGAAGAGTGCCATTTCAATGGGACTCCTGCTTTCAGCTGAGTTTTATAATTAGACCAAGCCCTGGTGTAGACAAGAATGCTTCCAGATATAGTTGCTTTCCTGCCCCAGAAGTAGGGTCATAACTTCCTAGTATTGCAGGGACCGAGAAGGTAAGAAACTTTTGCTCGGTATTATTGAAAGCATATTCAAACAAGGATTATATGGTGAGGGTGTCTGAAACTGAGCTAAATTACCATGGGGAACTTACGAAACCTTTTTAACCTCAGTTTCATTATCTGTAAAATAAACATGATGTTTGGGGTCCTTCCCATGTGAAAACTGTTTACTCTCAATTTTCTTGCATCTTCATTCCCACTTCTTCATTCTAAATGTCTTCTTCTTGCCTGGAATATTCCTGTGACCTTGCAGATTTTTCAATAGCTCCAATTTTTTCTCTTTTTTTAACATCATATTTCCCCACTACCCCAGAAGTAGATCATCTTTCAGTCAAAAAATCTTTATTTTACCAAGCATTCCATTAAAACTTACTTAAAAGAGGAAAGGATGCAAGTCTTTGAATCCATAGCATGACCCTTGTCATAAATCTCCATTACGAACCCTAATTGATCGTAAATTTTTTCTGAGTTATATATTTAGTGTCCTTCTACTAACCTTATAGCCTCAGAATTTCATGCTTCGCTATGTCATTTATCAGCTCCTACCTTTATTACTGGTAAAGATATATATATATGCACACACACAATATAAAAATTTATTGATATAATTTTATATATCATATAAATTAATATATAATTAAACTATACTTATAAATAATTTGTATAATCATATATAAATTATATTTATACTTTATATATATTCCATTTAAGGAGATATATTTTAACTATTATATATCTTAATATATAATAAAATATTTTGAAATAAAATATATGTTTAGATATCATTAGAAGTTGGGAAGATTATTGCTTTTTCTGTGTGTCCTGTCTGCCTGTCCAAATCTACCTTTCATCTTTTGTCTTCTAAATCTAATAAGAAGGCTTTGTTTTACAGATAGACATATTGTCATACAAAAGATTCAGGAACATAGCTTGGGATCTTCGTTTAAAAATATTATGCTTTGTAATTGAATATATGCATATTTGCCACTTTGTTGAAAATAACCAGAGTATATCATATTTAAACAAATGTTTGCCATTGCTAGACATCCTAGGTATTATTTTCTTAACAGCGAATATTGAAAATGTTAGCAGCAAAACTTGTTTATGCCTCAGTTTTTTCTTGTATGAGATCCAGGCTCTATGAATAAAATGAAAGTTTTTCCTTTCTCAGATAAATCTGTTTTCAGTACAGAGAAATCAGTTACCATGACTGCAAGATTGGTTACCCATTCATTCACTTATTAAATTACTGTCTAACAATCGTCATTCCTACTTGCTGGCCCAGGGACACGGTTTGACCTTTCATTTTGAATTGCTAAGTAAAATTATAAATTCATGTATTCATTTTCCTATTTGAAAAGACTGGTATTTATGTTTCCTTGGTTATCAAAGTTAATTTTTTTTTTGATTGACTAAACTCGATCTTGTTACATGAACTCTCAGGGGCGGAGTTATAGGTTTTATTGGTATCACAAGGACTCATGAAAGATAATTGACTGCTTACAATGGAAACTGAAGTTTCTTTTCTATGAAAATTATAACATGCTGATGAGTGTCTGATACTGACATTACTACCACTCACATACAGGGTTTTGTATATTTCTTGAAATGAATTGTATCAAATCGCTAGCAAGAGTCAGATATATTGTACTTACTGCTAAAAGAACTCCCCTCCCAAATTAGGTTTGAGATAGGATTGTAGTAGCTATTCATTTTTGCTCTGATGGTAAAAACTATTTATATGAAAAACAATTTTTTTAAAAAAAGATATATATAGTATGTTTCACATTATTTTGATTACTTAATACCTCTGCTCTCCTGTATGGAGTCCTGTGAGATACTTAAAGAAAGGTATTGCAATCTTTTCAGCCTCTGGGGGAAGATATAAAATTAATTCACTAAAATGAAACATAATGTAATGCATTATAACTCTTGTAAACACTGAAAGAATGGTTGGAATAGAATTGATTTGGTGATATTGGTTACAAAAGAAGTGAGGAACATTTGGTATGATTGCCTTTATTCAATTTAAACTTATTTTTTGCGTCTGTTAATCTCCTCCTTTGTAAAATGCCTGTGTATGTCATTGAACTCTTTGGAAGAATTGAAAAGGAAATGATGTAAGAGTAAATTCGATGCTGATTATTAGTAAACCACTACTAGTAAACTAGTGCTAGTCTAACTAGCTCAAAGATTAGATTATGGAATCATCCAGCATTCTGACATCTTTAGAAATACCACATATCCTTTCTTGTCTTGGTTTCCTCACTTATAAACTAAGGATGTTGATTGAATACTTTCTGATATTTAATCTTATATTTTGATTTTCACTGATAAGCTGTTACCCTTCTGGCACAGCTGTGATCATTTGAATGTACATAGATCTTCATGACAACTAACTTCAGAAATTCCAAGAACATTTGAATAAAAATGCTAGATATGTTAGACTTCAAATGTATCCTAATTCCGGGGCGCCTGGGTGGCTCAGTCATTAAGCGTCTGCCTTCGGCTCAGGGCGTAATCCTGGAGTTCTGGGATCAAGCCCCACATTGGGCTCCTCCACTGAGAGCCTGCTTCTTCCTCTCCCACTCCCCCTGCTTGTGTTCCCTCTCTCACTGCCTGTCTCTCTGTCAAATAAATAAATAAAATCTTTAAAGAAAAATGTATCCTAATTCCTTTCCTAATTTTGTTTAAAACAACAACAAACTTCAAGTCAGAAGGGAGACATAAAACAATTCTGAAAGTGTAACTGTCATTTTTCTTTTAGATGCCATTAATTATAGATATAAAATGTAACTAAAAGTTGGTTCCACTTGGAGCTTGTGATTATGGTAGAGGAACTTACAGAGAAAGGAAATAAACTATCCTAAACCCCAGCAGTGATGACTAGTATTAAATAGTAGTTAGTGCTAGATCTTTTAAAAAACTTTTATTTGTTTATTTGGGGAGTCGGGGGAGAGGGAGAGAGAAAGAGAGAGAGAATCCTCAAGCAGACTCCCCGCTAAGCACAGAGCCTGACTCCGGCCTCAACCCCAGGACCCTGATACCTTAGATCATGACCTTATTTATTTATTTATTTATTTATTTATTTATGATATATAGAGAGAGCCAGAGAGAAAGAATACGAGCCAGGGGGTGGTGTAGAAGGAGAGGGAGAAACAGACCCCCCCTACTGAGCAGGGAGCCCAATGGGGGGCTTGATCCCAGGACCCTGGAATCATGACCTGAGCCAAAGGCAGGTGCTTAACTGACTGAGCCACCCAGATGCCCCACTGATCATCTTAGAGCATAAAGTATCTCTCACTCCTGCCCTTATCCAATGCCCTTCTATTACTTATTTATTCTGGCATGTTTTTTTTTTTATCTGACTAATGAGTAAATTGAGATTGAAATAGGAATGGAAGGGACATTATGAGTAAAAATGTCTGATAGTTGGGGTGCCTGGGAGGCTCAGTCGATTAAGTCAGTTGAGCTCTTGGTCTCAGCTCAGGACTTGATCTCTAGGTCATGAGTTCAAGCGCCATGTTAGGCTCTATGCTGGGCATGGAGCCTACTAAAAAAAATTTTTTTTAAATGGCTGATAGGTTGTATTGTTTCTTACTATTTCAAGAAAACAGTGTTTATCTTCTCCACACTGTTTAGGACTAAAACAGCTTTCTGTCAAATTCAAACATGCATATGTGATCTTAAAATAAAGAGGTTTGGGACACGGGGAGAGTCTGTCGAAGTTTTGCAGTCTTCTGTAGTTAGACCCAGATGTAACTATATGTTGATCACTCAGGAAAATTACAGAGGAAACTGATGTCTCCTAGGTTCTCAAGAGATACAATCCTAATGACTGTAGAGAAATAATAATGCCAAATATTCTGTCTATACACTTATGATCATCAATATCTGCATCTCAATTTCCTGTAGTGAATAGGATACTTGCAGTCCTCTTCCTTTGGGAAGGGGTATAGTTATGAGGTATTACTAGATGAAAGGGCTATTTATCATGATTTGAGGACAAAAACTCTATCATAGGTTTTTAAAAGAAGATAGATTGGAAAAAATTTACAATGCGTCTGAAAGTTTTATTAATTGCGAGATATTGTGCTATAATCACATTACACTAGACTTAAACAGTTTTGTTGGCCAGTGTAGACTTACGAATCTGTATCCTTCAGGAATAACTATTTATACCTAACAATGATAAAGTTCTATGCCAAACCAGCTTTACCTATCTGTCCCATAATTTGCTCCCAACCCATACAATGTGATGGACGGCCTGCCATTCTCATTCTGCACATTTTTTTTTGGTATGATCCTTCTTGAACCAGTTGCCCTCTTTTCATCCTCCAAACACCCACACTGGGCTGACTTTTGCTTGGCCTTCAAGATGCACTCCCAGTGTGCATTCTCTGCCATGAAGCTCTGAGTCATTCTCACACCCATCCTGCTGTGTGGATCTGGTCCTTTATGTATAAATTGCTTCTATCAGAGCATGACATTACATCGATACCAAGTAAATGTTATAATTTATCTTTCTCTTCAAGTAGACTCTGATCTCTGAGGGCAGAAATTTGTCTCATTTATCTTTGTACCATATATGGCACTGTGGTCAAAATAATGCATGGTAAGAGATTTATAAACAAAATAAAATACCAGAAATAACACTTTTGTCCAGAGGGAACATCAAAATGGTGAAATTGTGAGAAAGTCAAACTTTGATACCACTAATTTTCTCATGTATATAGCTATGGTACTTAAGGTACACAGAGGCATCTTAAATTTCTTCACAGAAGACAAACAGAAATAGCATTAAGATGACCAGAGAAGCAATAAAATTAAAAGCTAACAATGAGTTATTGTAACATAACTTTTCAACTTTTTAAAAAATACTAACTATACAGTTTGTTGGGGGAGGAATGACATCTCAGATTTATATAAAAAGGAATCCTGTGCTGATTCTAAAAGATGACATTTGGGGCACCTGGGGGGCTCAGTAGGTGTAGTGGCCAACTCTTGATTTTGGCTCAGGTCATGATCTCAGGGTCCTGGAATCGAGCCCCATGTGGAGCTCTGTGCTCAGCAAAGAGTCTGCTTAAGGATTCTCTCTCCGCCTCCACCTGCTTGTAGCTTTCTCTCTCTAAAGTAAATTAAATAAATAAATAAATTAATTAATTAAATGAAAGATAACACTATAGCTTTACCTTCAGAAATTTAGAACAATATATTCTCTGTAGTAGTTCCAAATTCAGTGCGTATAATAGGGATTACTCTAACAGAGACCCTCCAATTGCTAGTTACACTACTGCCGCTAGATACGACTAGGATGAGATGGTGAAATATCTTCTTTGCTCTGATATTCATGCCATTCGTATTCAACTTTATTCTTTTAAGATTAAGCTTCCAAATTATGTTTTCTAGTGATGTTTTCCCAACCCCTACTGTTTGAGGGCAAGATCAAAGACCATTATAATACCACGAGTAGAACTTCAATTTAGAATTATTTTGCCATTCCACCTCCCGCCGTCCCCATTTTACATTTTAACTTTAAAGAATGTGCCTTGCTAAATGATATGGCTTAAGATAAAAGGATATTTTAAAGCAATTTCAAGTGTATGACAAGATATCTAGAAAACAATTTGCCTCACTTGAAATTTGATTGTCTAGAAGGATAAATTATAAAAACCTGATTTTTAAAAAACTGATTTTTATAATATTTGCAAGTACCTAAAATAAAGTAATAATTTATGTATTAGATACAATTTTATTAGGGCTCTTGATTTCTTTCTCAAATAAGTCTTTCTGAATGGATTTATAATACTTATAAATATTGCTTTATAGTGTTTATATAATGTTTAAGCAATGTTTTTAATGCTAAAGAAAGTTTAATAATATATTCCTGGTTTATAATAAAGTTTTCTTTCATATTTTTTGGTCCATAGTCTGTTAACTTTAGATTTCAATGTATTTTTTAAATTTTTAAAAAGATTTTATGTATTTATTTGACAGAAAGAGAGAGTATAAGCAGGGGGAGCAGCAGGCAGAGGCAGAGGGAGAAGCAGGCTTCCCACTGAGTGGGGATCCCAAGTGGGGCTCCATCCCAGGACTCTGGGATCATGAACTGAGCTGAAGGCAGATGTCAAACTGACTGAGCCACCCAGGTGCCCCTAGATTTCAATATTATATCATTCATTCATAATTCAAAGTTTGAGTGAAGCACTCCCATATGGCACACACTGTCCTAGGCTCTAGGTAAATTGCCATGACCAAAGTAGATACGGTACTTGCTTTTGTGGAAACTGCAGTCATCTGGACTGAAACTTTCTGGCCCAGAAATATTTATTTTCTGTCTGTCTGTCTTTGACAAAATCTTTTAAATTGGAGGCCTAGCAGGACAAATAATATCAAAGAACTATTTGCTCATGAAACAATGAGAAGTGCTGGTCTGTCCAGCACATGGAGAGGCAGGAAGGAAATAGAAGTTGGGGAAAGTCAGTCTTCTTCTAGGGCTTTTGAAAGTGCTATGCCTCTATTTCTTCTTTTAAGGTTTTCTTTTTGTATTTGATTTTTAGCAATTGATTATAGAGAGCTTAGGTGTGATTTTGTTTGTATTTGTCTTGTCTAAGGGTTCAGTGAGCTAGAATTTGTAGGTTGATATCTCTCATCAGATTTGAAAATTTCCCTGCCAATATTTCCCAAATATTCCTTCTGTCTCATTCTCTTGTATCTCCTTTTGGAACTCCAATTAAAGGTGTTAGACTTTAAGGAAAGCCTGCATGTTCTATTGTTTCCATCCTTTTTCTCTCTGTACTTCCCGGTTGATACATCCTATCAAATTTTCTTTGCATTCACTAGTCCTCTTTTCTGGGCTGGTCTACTGTTAAATCTATCCAAGGTCTTCATGTCAGCTATATTTCAGATATTACAAGGTGCAGTTCTTGAATGCCCAGTACGTTGTTTTTAATTTGAATTCTGCATTTAAATATTCCATCTTTTAAATCTAATTTGTCCATTTCCTCTATTTTCTTTACACATTAATTATGTTACCTACGAATTTCTGCCTGTGAATCATCTCTGGATCTCATTAATTTTTTAATCTCTTTTATTAGCTTTTTCCTGCTTAATCACATTTGGATGATACATTGTAAGGCTCTACACTATGATGCTTCCTCCCAAGAGTCATGAGTTTTGTTCTGACAGTTAAATTATTGCCAGTTAACTTTGATCCTAGGGGAATTTGATTTTAGGCTTTGGTACAGCAGGTTTTGTTTTGCACCTACTTTTAGGGTGTGACATTTTCTGGGTTTGGAACCCAAAGACTAGAGATTGTTCACCAAGATTTCTGCACACTGCTTTAGCCCAAACTCCAACTTCTGTCTCTTCAGAGCCATGCAGTGTTCTCTGCTGTGCCTCTTAGAATTTTGCTCTAATTTTGTAGGTAGACAGTTTAGGAGTCAGCCAAGGACCAGAAGGGAATTTCAAACAGATTTTTAAAGTTTTTACTTTATTCTCATCTCCAGGACCCTTCCCTCAAATCTTACCTGCCTTGGCAACCCCAAACAATGACCTGTATCTTCTTGTTAGCAAATCCCACTGCTCTTTGCTTGGACTCTATTTCTCTGTGCTGAGGTTTGGGAGATGCCCTCAGTGAGAGCCAGGAAGAACACACGGTTCACCTTGCGTTCTCTCCTTCTCTCAAGGTTGGCGCTCTGCTCTAGTTGCTGTTCAGTGCCTCCAAAGTGTTGTTTATATGTTCTAACTCTTGAAGATTCATAACAAGAGGATAAACCCAATGCCAGCGAATCCCTGCCTTGTGATAATATGAGTTCTTTCAAAAATTTTTATCAAAAAAGTTCTCTTCATATGAAATTCATTATCTTTGTGTTTTAGTTAATTAGATTATCACCTTCTCTCCCAATAATGTTGAAGTAGGGAATGGGCAACATAGTGTAAACTTGATCTTTGAGTTTTTATTTCCAGCCCATTGACCCTGTCAATCTGATTTTCAAGCTCTTCACTCTACGGTATCTTCTGTATAAGTTCAATGACTCAGTTCATTTGAGACAATAGGTGTATCTCAACTTTCAGCCTCCTTAACCTCTGCAGCATTTGTTATTAGTAACAGCCATACTATTCTTAATATTCTCCTCCTTGTATTAGTTTGTATTTATATCTCTGATAATAGTTATTGACTCTTTTATTTCATGTACCTCATAGATGTTTACAGTTTCTCTTCTCAGAACATATTCTTTCTCTAGTCTCCCTAGTCATTCTAATCAACTCCTGTGGCTTCAACCACTACGCAATGATCTCTTTGATCTAGAATTGTAACTCTAAACTTTCAGGGTCGCGCCTCAAATGTTGACTTCTTTGGAGTTACGGAATTATTGAAATAGTATTAGGATGAGCATTTCTGATGTCTTTTCATAGAAAATTGAGAGCAATTTACCCAACATCTGTGGGAATCTCTCTCTTCCTCCCACGTCCTTCCGCATCAAGGACTTACTAGTTCACAAGATGTGTAAAGACAAAGACAGGTTCATTCATCTGCGTAGACTTTACAGTGCTCTGGACACAGATGAAAAAGATTTTCTTGAGTAAATGCTTATCATTCATGTGCTATTGAAAGTCCTATGAATATCTCAAGTACAAATTGTTCTGCTTTTTATGGTTACAAGAGGTGAATATTTTATTACAAACATCTAACACAAATATATCTTTTAGAGGAGATTTATTTGTTTACAGAAAAAGGAAAGCATTGCACATAGTCAGGAAATGGAACTCCTCATCATGGTGGCAAGCAGGAAGACAAGCAACAGAGACCATTTTCTTCTGCAAAAAAAAAAAGAGGTAAGAGTGAGGTGAGGAGTCAGGAGATTGGAAGGCTGGGTGCTATAAGGGATAAGGTCATAAGGACTTTTCAGGGACAACAACAGGACAAACAATCCTGTCTCTGACTGGAATCTGCCTTCCTTCAGTGTAGAACATTTTTCACCACCCTCAGAGCTCCAGTTGAAAAGGACTGCATTCCTTAATAATTTGGGTGAGTGTTTTATATTTTGTTTTACTTTGAGCTTTGGAATTTGAAGAAGACTTTGTTTCACATTGAGAACAAAAGATTAAGGATAAGAAAGACAGATTTGCATTAATCTTGGGAAAGAACTGTAGACTTCCAAAGGCTATAGGAATTCTAAAGTATTTTACCTGGATCTGATGGCAGGAAGGGTCTCAGTTAATTACTAGATAATAGTAGCACTTACCAAGTACCACTTTCAAAGTAATGCTAAGCACAGTTGCTTATTTTCTTGGTATATTTGAGCTCCTGAGGGATAGAATCATACTTTATACATTCTTTGTATCTTCTTCTCCCATCTCTGAAATAGACTAGTGATTTATAGGATGAAGTTTACAATTGGTCAGTTCGAATCAATGAAATGAATAAATTAATCAATTTAAGCTATTTTCCCACCTTTCTGAGCCCATAAATGATCGGATTTACTTTGATTTTATAGTACTTTTTTAAAAATTAGGGGCAGGGAGGAAATTCCTAAATGTGTTTCCAAGCGTATAGACTCTGGGCAACAACTAGATCAGTAGTTCTCAGATTTTAGCGTACTTCAGAATGGGCTGCAGGATTTGTTAAAACATTTTGGGAGCTCCACATAGTTTCTGATTCAGTTGAAGTGGGGTGGGGCCCAAGACATTTGTGATTCTAACAAGTTCCCAGGAGATGCTGATGATGCTGATCAGGAGATCGTACTTTGAACCACTGATCAAGGTGATTTAAATGTACAGAGTGCTCTTCACAGGTAACATTGCAGGAACGCTTTGTTCTTGAAATGCCTAAAATATCCTTCACTGCCCTGTAGCATAACAAAGCAGAGGTCCCCATATTGTACATCCTTGGCTCTGCCACCCACTCAGGGTGACCTTAGGTAAACCGTGTCTGTTTGTACTTAAGCTTCCCCTTATGAAGGGGTGCATGGTAACTTTTATATTTTGCAAGCTCTTTCCAGTTTTGCTAGAATGAAAACTCTCTACGGAATCGAAAGTACGTAAGCCTTATATGAAGAGCATTCACTAAGCCCTAGTGATTCAGTAACTCCCCCCCCCGAAGCTTTTGTTACAATATTCTATCATCAGCCAGACTCTGCAGAAGAGACACACTAAAAATAAGAATAGCAAAACTAGAACTTGACCTTGATCGATCTTTTATACCTTCTATAGTACAAAGATATCGAATGTGCTTGAGTTAGACTGGGATCTAGTCTCTGTCCTTCCACATCACATGAGGACAGGCTGCATAAGAGAAATGGATCAGTGGCCTTCTTTGTCTGTACCCAAGGAGGGTGTGCACATTGATTTGGATAAAACAGTCATCCGAAATGAATGAAATAGCTACCTCCTTCCCCAAGTTCTCAAAGCAAAAGCATTTTAAGTTAAGTATCTTTTCTTCTGTTATAAAGCAAGATTCACCTTTGAAAGTCAGCCATGTGGGGTAAAGATATTTTTATTCTATTCCCTTTCCAAAAAGATTCAAATTCTCTAGAATCAGAATGCCTTTCTAGGGCTCTTCATATGCAGAAATCGGCTTGAAGATGTGTACTAGTCACATAATTTGAAGGTTTAAGCAAGGCCTAAACCATTAATTTTGAGCGTCTCCATATGATGATATGTATGTAATTTAGTTAATTGTGAGCACTTCACATTTATTCTCCATGCTTGTTCATTTTCCAATGGTTGACATTGATTGATACTGTCTAGACGAAATTGATTCTATTTCTCACTCTGCTGGTTGGTGTAGGATAGACAGAGCTTTGAAAGGAATTGAGTTGCAAGTTTGGCACCCTTTATCTGTGAACTACCACATGCCTTGCAGAAGGGACTCGTGCAGCATCTAGGAATCACATCTGATGTTAGCTCTAATTTTGAGTTTTCTGCTTTGCACACTTGTAAGTTCTGTATATTTAACAGCGGTTTGGATTCCAGCAGGCAGAAGAAAATGATGCAGACGGCAACAGACTGCAAAATTTTAATGAAAATCACAGTACTCTTAGAGCAATACTGTACTTTTAGATACAAAGTATGTTTCCTTGATATTATGGCAAATGTATATTTGTGAGTAGGATGTTAATAGAGGACATTTTGCCGGGGACAGTCTTGGTTTATGCCTGTTTCCTTGGCAAACTTTTTAAGAACATTCCTTTTTGATCCAAAGTGCTTCAGTTTGGATGGTAAGCATCTTATCATCTTATTTACTAGCAAGTGTAAATCATACTCAAAAAACTACTTTCTTGTATGTTTGTTGAAGAAGTAAGTTGTAAACATTTTCTGATTCCTTGTATGCTTATAATTCCTATAACATTGGAATAACAGCAGGCAAATAATTAGCCTCTGATAAGAAGAGAGTTCCTAGTAGACACACTGAAGATATAAGGGACATGAAACGCAAGATGGGACAACTTGGTGACACCAGTCCTTTTGTCTGTGACGGCTGGAAAATATATTGTTTATATATCAGGAAAAAAATGACTTAACATCATACTAAATATATTTTGAAATATTATTATTGCCGTGTCTGGCACAAATAAATTCTAGCAAAAATTTTTGAATTATTCAGGAAAAAGGAAGGAATTGTAATGGGTGATATTCACAGAGGAGAGGGTCCATTATGCATGGAAGAGCAGAAAGTTTCCTCGTAAAAGGGGTCTTCTCTCTGCTGTTCATTATCTATTTATATTTATTATTATCTACTTATGCTCATTATCTGTTTAGGTTGCAGATACTACCTCCTAATATCAATAGACATCATAAATTTGTCATAAAGTTATATTCTGACAAGTGCATTTCTGCTTTCAAGTAAATGAAATATTTAGCACCAGCTTCGTTCTTAGTACAGCCTTAGGCCCTAGAGCATATAAAAACATAATTGAAAGTTCAGTAAAGAAGTATAGGGCAATTATATAAATGTAGGTTTACAATTAACAGGATATATGGTTGTGTTGCGGAATGTATGACTTATAACATTTTAAAGGCGTGTAAGAGGTGGCAACTAGGATTTGCCTGCTATTTGGGCCTTCAAATGATGTACCAAATGCCTGTGCTCGGGGCTTACGTGCCAAATGTCAACCCTTTAGCAGCACTTATGCCAAATGCTTGAAGAACCTGGTGCCAAATCGGCAGGCCAATTAAACAAATGGCACAACACGGAATCTCCTTTTTATTTCCCAGTCTGCTATGCAGACGTAGGGGCCATTTCACTCCACATGAAATAGAGTTGCTCTCTAGAAATTCTGGCCATGGGGACAAAGGGAGGAAGAGATCAAAGTAACTAATGCTCTGAGAACATTAGAAGGAATTGTGATCGATATGACTGGCTTTAAATAACACCATTCTGGAAAAATCCAAATAGCTATCAGTTTTAGAACTGTCTTTCTTTTTTTTTTAAGGTTTTATTTATTTATTTGACAGAGAGACAGCCAGTGAGAGAGGGATCACAAGCAGGGGGAGCGGGAGAGGAAGAAGCAGGCTCCCAGCGGAGGAGCCTGATGTGGGGCTCGATCCCAGAATGCTAGGATCACGCCCTGAGCCGAAGGCATACGCTTAACGACTGAGCCACCCAGGCGCCCCTAGAATTGTCTTTCTTAAGGTTAAATATCCCATTGAAGAGCAAGTAAATACATGCTGGGAAGTCTTAAAATCCCCTTTACCCTCAGGAAGATTTTAAAACAGAGAGGGGCATGGAACTGTTGGGTTTTTTGCCCTCCACGTACCTGGCAGGCTGAAGATAGCTAGTTAACCTTACCCATGCAAGTAACTGGGCATCAGCAAAGGGGCGGCTTCTAGTTTTCTTATCCTCTCTTCCTAGAAGGAGTAATCTTTCTTTCTTTCTTTTTTTTTTAAGATTTATTTATTTTAGAGAGAGAGTGCATGCACGTGCGAGCAAGGGGAGGGGCAGAGAGAGAGGGAGAGAGAGAGAATCTCAAGCAGACTCCATGCTCAGTGCAGAGCCCATCTCAGGGCTCGAGCCCATGACCCTGAGATCATGACCTAAGCCGAAACCAAGAGTCGGCTGCTTAACTGACTGAGCCACCCAGGCTCCCCCCCCCCCCCGGAGTAATTTTTCTGTTTCCATTTACATAGGCCAAAGGAGAAAGTATTAATTTTCATGCATGCACCTGTCATTAAAAGTTACTAAAATAATGATTTTTCTTAAAGCATTCAGGGGATACTCATTGAGAAAGGGATTCCAATGTGTAGAATTTTAGGCAAGAAACAGAAATACGAAGTTTCCTTATTGAAGGAAGGAGAGTGTTTCTTGTGAAATTCAAGATAGGAAATTTTGAGGCTGTGTTCAATGATTTTAGGACAGTCATAGACGTCTGTCACTGAAGTTCTTTTTGTCTGAACTTTTAAGAAAACGTGAAGGGTATAACATTGAAGGAAATAGGGAGCCAGAAAAGTTAAGTGGACTGAAAGCTTACCAGGGTGGGAGCAAAGTCACACCTCAAACCGTTCTCCCAACGTCTAAGTTAGCAAGCTTTCCTTTATGTAAATACCTTCCATAGTTCAGATACAATAAAAAATCTCCGTAGAAAGACTTGCATGGAAACTAGGTTCGGCAAGTTTCCTACTGTTAAAAAAGCCAACGTGGCCCTAGATCATGGTCAAAGGAATGTTTTGTGAATACATCTGAATGATTAGAAGTTATTTTCCATCTGTTAAAATCTTATTCCTCTATAAAGGACTAGCTCTATAGTCCCCACAGACAGAAGTGATCTACATGAAAACAAACGAGCAAATAAAAACCTGGTACATAAGCCCCACCCAGACCAACTAAATCCATCTCTGGAGGATGGGGATGAGGCCTTGTTCCGGGAGGGCATGTATATTAGTTTGTTAGGGCTGCTGGAACAAGACACCACAGACTAGAAGACAAACAACAGAAGTTTATTCTCTCACAGCTCTGCAGGTTAGAAGACACAACTGAAGCTTGCTCAGGTTCGATTTCTTCTGAGGCTTCTCTCCTGGGCTCCTTCGTGCTGTCCTCACATCGTCATCCTTCTGTCTTGTTGTCTGTGTCCTAATCTCCTCTTCTCCTAAGGAAACTAGTCAGATTTGATTAGGACCCACTCTACTGACCTCGTTTTACCATAATTACCTCTTTAAAGTCTCCACTTCTAAATACAGTCACATTCTGAGGTACTGAGGTTAAGATTTTCAACACGTGAATTTTGGAGGGGACGCAATTCAGCTCATAACAACATAGAGGGGTTAGAAGTCCTACTTCCGAAGATCTCTGGGCTGCTTAAGGGCACTGCACACCCAGGAGTGTCTGGAACACACTTCGTATCTTCATAATTTTGTTAATAACAGGCTGAGTCTTGAAGTCAGCCTGTGTTACGAGTCAAGAGCCCTGAGCTGCAAAGGTCATGTGGGATGCTGGAAACATATGGGATTTGTCAATGGCAAAGGAAGCTCTGTTGACTGGTAGTTATATAGGTGAGGAAGGTGACCATTCTAAGTCTTACTTTTCTATCTGAAAAATAGGAATGCTATCTCGGAGGTTATTTTCTAGAATAACTGGGATAATATTTAAAGTGATAATATAGTGATGGGCAGTAGTGCTCAAATATTAGCAACCATAGGACTCTAGTCCTCCCTCTGCCACTTATTAGCTGTATACCTGTATTCATTTTCTATTGGTGTTATAACAAATTATTACAAACGTAGTGGTTTAAAACAACATTAATTTATTATCTTACAGTTCCGGAGGTCGGAAGTCTTACATGGGTCTCAATGGGCTGAAATCACGAAGCCAGCAGGGCTGTGCTCCTTTCTGGAGGCTCAAGGGGAGAAGACATTTCCTTGTCCTTTCCAGCTTCTAGAGGCTGCCTGCATTTCTTGGCTCATGGTTCCCTTCCTCCACACGCAAAGCCAGCAATGGTGGGTTGACTCAACATGTCTCTGACCCTGCTTCTGGCATTGTCATATCTCTTTCTCTGCTACTAGCCAGACTTGAGAGGTTGGTTGTAAAAATTTAATACATGATTTCCTATTTGAGATTAACAATACGACAATGAATAAGATTTCTTATCTTTATTCTATAGCCATATGAGAAACAAAGACTGATTATTAAAACCTTAAACAGAAATTCTATCAGTTTTCCTTATATTGTAGTAAAATTCTTACATTTTGTTTTCTTTGTTTCTTTTTTCCCCTACCTGACCCCTACCTCAGTGATTCTCTTTTACTTTAGTGATAGGTCTCTCTTACCTTCCAGGTTCAAGTTCTATACTTACTTTGGAAATGTACCACAATGACCACCACATCTTTTAACTCATCAAGCCAAAAATGAAAAAAAAATTGAAAGTTGTACATGGTCCTTATCTATTAGATACTGAACTTAATACTGAGATTAACAGCATATTCTAAGATTCCCAAAGACAGAATTTATTGATGTAAAATAAACTGATAATGTAATTTGGAGTACACGTGACTAATTTCTTTGTTGTTACTCTTCTCCAATAGGCATGTAGAAGCCAGACCTGCTCGATGCACGGGAAATAGAGGGATAAGTAACACATAGTATCCTTTGATCTGGTGTAACCATGCAGTAGAAAACAGTGCTTCAGAGTGGGCCTTCTGGTCCAAGATATCAGGGTTTAACCCTCGGTCTGCTATTATTTCCTAGCTGAGTGACACTGGAAAGTTTGACCGCATATAAACCTTCACTTCCTCACCTGCTAAGTGGTGATGATATCCAACTTATAGGTTTGATTTTGATATTAAATAATACATTGATGCAATTATCACAATGTCTGGTATAAATGAAGCACTCAATATTTAACTTTTGTTACTATGTTTTGTCTTTAGCTTTCCAAATAGCTAACATGAAGAAAACGGGAAAGGAGAATAATTTAGATTAATAATAATTAATAAAAGTTCGGATTTTCTTTCCTATGTAAAGGCCCGAAGACATTATGGGAAGCAAACATGGTGAGGAAATTTAAAAATATGAACATTTTCCAGGTGTCTCCTCTCTTCCTCCCTACCAAAGATGGTCAGCTTTTTTCTACCAGTCTTTTTCCTCTTGATTGCCCACCAAAAGAAAGGCCTTTCACTTTAAGATTTGTCCTTTGAGTTTTTATAGTGCAGAATCTGGAGAAATGGGTAGATGGGATGAGGACGTGTAGGGAAGCTTTTTTTTTTTTTTTTTTTTTTTTTTTTTTGAGGACTTGAGCAGAAATGTGTCAGAGGAGCTACTGTAGGAGTAAAAAGAAGTAAAGGGATTTAAAAATGTATCATGGTTTCACTTTTGAAGTATTTTGGGTTATGTATTTACTTTAAGATGTTAAGAAATACATTAAGAAGTTATTATTTTGAAATTAGGCTTTCGTGACGAACCTATTCGTTTGCTATACAGCGAATGGTGATAAGCTAGGATCACGAAACGGCAGACATGGAGAGAAAACAGAGGGAGAGAGAGAGACTGGAAGGAGTGTCTGGGAGTGGGGAAAGAGGAGACCAGACAAACTGCTCATTTCAGAATTCTGCCTGGGGACAGACCCTGTAATAGGAGTTGGTTGTATCCATACCCAGCTACTCAGAGTTCACATTTAAGGTCATATTTTAGGCAAGGCAAGACCACAGATCAATTTGCTAACCTCAGATTTTAAAAAGTCTTAACAACTGGTTTATTTTGGGTCTCGTGGAAACAAATAACTGGCTTTACTAAGGGGACATTTTTAAGTGGATGGTTTTGGCTCCAGCATCACAGCCAGAATCAGGGATCGGAACCAAGCCTTGACTGTGACTGACTGGATGCAGACACGTCAAATAAAAAGTGACATTTTCTTCTTGGACAAAGATCACAGAATATGTGCTTCTGAGTTTTAAATTTTGGCTTTGTCTTTGGGCTATAATTTTAATTCTTGTACATTGTCCTTTATTTCCCCCAAGTCTTTTCCTGGAAACGATGGCAGTTTTCATCCAGAGATTGACTTTGTGTCCAGGTAGCTGGTAGCTGATGTCTCTTATTTATTTTTTTTAAGTCCCTAGCCAATCCTTAGAAGTTCATTAATCTAGAAGGCAGAGGCTGTAGTAAAATGAGGAAAACTAATTCTTAGGCGTTTGGTTTAATATAATATGCTGCAAATGAGCACCATGGTCTTAAAGGCCTCGTTCTCAGAGCTCTGGAAGCCAAAATCAAAACAAGGCATGACTCCTACAATTAAATGAATGATGATCTGGGTCATGAAACTGACAAAAACATACATCACCACAATGCAAGTTAAAAAATGATCATTATAGGCCAAGTCATCTGTGATTACAGAGAAGGAAAAAGAGAAAGGTCAGTGAAAAGTTTATGGAAAAGATGATATTTAAGCTGATGATATTTAAGATTAATCTTTAAGATTAGGTAAGATCTATTTTTAATACTGTCTGTAGCTTCTTTTTCTTATCCTAAAAGTTACACATGTGCAGGTTATTTGACAAACACCAAAACATCATAATCCAGTAATAGACAAGTACATTAACATTTTATTTTAGTCTTGGGGGGGTGGGGGGGGCGAGAGGGGAGAGGCAGAGGGAGAGACAGAGACAATCTCAAGTAGACTCCACGCCCACCACAGAGCCCAGTGCTGGGCTTCATCTCACAACTCTGAGATCATGACTTAAGCCAAAATCGAGAGTTGGACGCTTAACCAACTAAGCCACCCAGGCGTCCCTCCGTCTTTTTTTTTTTTTATGCATAGTTTTTGTATGGTTAAGGTTTATCTCTATAATTTATATTTTATTTATATTTTTTTTAAAATGTCATAAGCACCTCGTCATGTTTTTTAAAACTTCGTCAGTAATTGAAATGTCTGTATACAATGTATTTGCCTATCCTATAATTTTAAATGAAGGAATACAGGGACGGACACGGAAATACTATTTCAGGTACAACATAATCACAGCAGGCTATTTCCCCCAGTTGTAAAAATAACTGTAAAAAAATAAACTTCATCTAGAAAGATGACTGCGGATGTAGAACTGAATTTCCACATAGGTCCTATATTAATATGTGAACATGGAGTCCTCTATGTGTGAAAACGAAAATAAAGCAGAAGTCTGCAAGCATGTTTTAAATTCTAAATGATATTGTGAATCCTCAAAAACAGTGTTTTGTAGAGGTCAGATGTATCTGAATGGGAGAAGGAGGAAATTTACAGGTTGTCTGGGTGGGCAGAGCATTGTGAATTACAAGTAAAAAAGTGATTTTAAGATAGAATGGGGGAAGCTGCTAATTATATGACTTTGCTAATAGAGAGAATCCAGATAGCTAAACACAGAGTACCAGAGGCTCTGATTCAAAAATTATATAAAGGAAGAGCTAATGATGAGGCACCAGACAAAATTCACACAAAGAGTCCAAAAAAGATCTTCTTTTTCTAGGGATGAAATAGTGGGAAAAGAAGAGGAGATATGAGCTGGAACAGTCCAGGAGTGGATCCTTGAGGCAGTTTCTTTTGGCAAGAGGGATCATAGGAAGAACCTTAGGAAGATTTCTGGACTACTTTGATAGAGAGTTGATTTTGGCTACTGAGTGGCAGGAAACCACTTCAAATCTAATAGGGGTGTCGCTTCCCAGGTCAGGAAATACCAGTGTACCCCAACCCATCCACAAAGAATGAAAAGTTGACAGTTCTTACCTACCACCTGATAATAGCCACAATGAAAGGAAAACACCAAGCCAGTGGATGTTCTTTAGCCAGAAATGATCCCCTTTTGCCCCAGGGTGAGAGCAGCGGAGAGAAATATATTCACTGGCACATTAGCAGTTTCACATGGAGAGACAAAAAGAATGAAAACAAAAAATACCCAGTGGTAGATCCCCATTCTCCTGGAACTAGAACCTCTCTTTCTTATAGGGAAATCACTGCATGTGCTCTAGGTGGAGCTGATCTTTTCTCCAGCCAGCGGAGTCAGAAACAAACGTGGTCTTGAGCAATTAGCATAGCCAACCTATTGACCACAGTGAACGGTTTAAGGATGGGTTTAACATCCACATCAGGACAATCAAGGTCTGTAGGGGTTTTTCCAGCCCTCTTTCCCCTGGGGTGACCATAGTTGATTTTGTTTTTCTTGACAGAGAATGAAGAGAGACAGTATCCTATTTTGTTTTAATTCCCTGGATCCATCCATGCCTGAAGCCCTTATCCTTGACCTTCCCACTCATCCTTAAGCTAGATTGCATAGTTTCTGTCAGCTATGACGGAAAATGTACTGACTAATACAGGTCATGTATTTCTTACGTGCCACAGAATTGAGTTTGTCAAAGAAAAGGCAATATTTATGTGGAAAACTCTGAGGTGATGGAAGAAAATAAAATATATTGTACTCCTTCTTGAACCATTAGGCCCAAGTTCCCCCAAATCCCCAGGACAGAAGCACTTGGAAAAGTTCATGGACCTTGTGTAACAAAAACAAGGCTAGATGGTCAGATACACTTACAAGTATTTATTGAGTTCACAGGAATCAAACAATTCAACATTGAATAAATATAATGTTACTGATTTTTAAAGTAAGCTTTAATATCCTGGATATCAATTAATTTTTAAATACTATTCTTTGCTATAATTTCTTTTGAGATTTTTCTAGAAACTGCTCCTCCTCATTCCCAATAAAGTGGTTATAAATTTCTTTTGCTTTATTGCCTACTAAGAAGTATGAAGTCTAAGCCTCCTTCCAAATGGTCAACACTTTCTAGATTCTATGACTTTGAGTCGTTTGTGCCTAAATCTCCAATCTTTCCAGTGATGCAGAATAATCTGAATGCTTGAGATGGAAAAAGCTTCATGTAACATCTGTAATTATTTCCCTATGTGTTTCTCAACACCCGGGCTAAATAATTTTCACTCTTCCTTTGACAAGTTTAGGCTGTAGCACAAATCACCATCCTGTCCAGGCAGGATTCAGCCTCAACGCCTCCTCACAAGCTCTGGAGTGCTTCTTTTCTCTCTCCACAGGGTAAATTACAGAAGTCTTTGTCCTGGTTCTGACGTCACTAAGGTTGTTCAGCAGTTTAATTATCCACGACGGGCTACCAGAAGGAGCTGACCTCTTGGGATGCTGCCTTGCAGGCATCAGAAATTAATATATTTATCTTCTTATCCCCATCCTTTTGATATATTTCTGCTCAATTTAAGTGAGGACTGCCCATTAAAGAAAACTGACAAATTGATGCCAAGGCTATTTCAAGACTACGTCTGCTCTGGATAAAAAAGTAAGGTGATTATAGCATTGGTATATAGTATAGACTTTGGTATTCAGGTTCATAATGTTGGCTTGAGTTCTCTTTACCATTTTAATTAAACAAATATTATTATAAAGTTGGAGGTGAGAGGCTTTATTAGAAACCCAGCTTCATTCCATCTCCAGGAACTATAAAAATTACCTAGGTGCTTATGTCAAAGCTGTTATAACTCCAGGAACATTGGCCAACTCTGGCTCCCGCACAGGAATAAGAAGATCTGACATATCCCTTTATAGGGTAGGAGAAAACAATAACAATTTAGATACTTCCCTGTCCCATAAAATTCATAGATTCTTCAGAAAATAGATACTTGGTATATTTGATATTGGTTTCTTGCACTCTTTGTTCCAACAGAAAAGGTTGTCATGTTTTGATATATACAATCACCACTTAGGAAGTTTGTTAAAATGCAAATTTCTGGGCTGCAGATATTCTGGTTCAGTAGACCTAGAGTGGGTATAGGATATAAATTTTAAACAAGCTTCCCAGATCACTCCATTGAGACTGTTCCATGGGCTATATTTTGAGAAACATTACCATAGGGGATAGAGTGCTCCGCTCTTTCATGATACCCCAGGGATTTCTACAGTCCCTCCAAGCTATGTAGAAAGGAGATAAGATGCTTTACTATTAGTGCTCCCAATAGGTTTTGACTAAGATGGAGACAGATGGAGGAGAAAAGGCTATTTACTTACGGGTTCAGATTTTTTTCCCCGTGATTTTACCCTTGACTCTAACAACGACGTGATTTGCAACACGGAAGTAACATCTGATGGCTTGGCAGTCCACAGTGTAGCTTAGTGTTAGGCCAAGCAGAATTCAGTACGATTTGTGGGCTGGTGCCCAGGAATTACAGTTGGTGAGAAGAGTCCCATTCTTGTTTAATTGCTCATGATGTTTTATGGTCACGGTCAGGTCATTTATCAGCATCCTACATTTGTCCAGCATAATTTCTGTTCCCCACTCTGAGCTGTGATTTTAACAGACCGTTTCTAGCCAAGATGGTAGCTGGAGATAGGATGTTGATTCACTGTTAATTAATTTCAGCTGGGAAGAGAACCACAGCCCCCTATGTCTCCTTTGTTTTATGTTACTGTTCCTAAGAAACTTGGATGGACAGTGCTTTGCCTACTTTGTTCTCACTTATCCTTTGATCATATTCCTTTTCTCCCATAAAAGGTTTCATTTATTACTCTGGTTGACTTGAGTGCATAACCTTTACTATTAATTAGAATTAGAATAATAAAGCAAAGCTTGCAAACTGGAGACCCACTTTTTGTAAACGTCAATGTGGATGTAAAATGTCTCAATTTTCCATAGAAAAATAGTTTGGTAAGTGTTGTGTAGATAAGTAAATCTCAGTTTGCTAACTTTTTTCATATTTCTATTATTTCCCAAGGTCCAATAGAATGAGTTGCCTGGAAAAACTAGCAAAATGAATTTTAAGATTCAAGTTGTGTGTGATACAATTGGGTTTAGAGACAAAAGCTGAGCAGGTAAATGAGAGCTGGATACCCCTTCTTATCAGAGATATGGAGGACTAGCACATTACTAACTTGGCTATGGTAGCTGACTTTATTATATGTTTGTACTGACTCAAGTGCTTCATACAATGAAAATGTAGCAACTGACAAGAAGAAGAGTTGCTTTATAATCTACAAAATATGCTCTGTTTTTAGCTTTGTACTAAAAATAAGCAAGGGGCATCTCTATATGTAGTAGAAGTAGTCCAGGAAATGTGTTTGCAAATTGAATTTTTATTTAAAAAGATCACATATTACATTTTTTGAAGGTGGACAATTTTTAAGGGGAATCCTATATTCATTGTTTTTTTTTAAAGGAAAACTAGCAATTCTTTTCATAAATTCAATTGTAATGTTTCCATTTTAAAACAGAATCGTATATGAAGGGCCAGGAGAATGTCAGCAGGCCATCCAGAGACCTGTATTCCAATCTCATCACTATTTCATTACTTTGCTAAAGAATTGAAAGGATTATATTCGATGATTTCTAAGAACACATTCACATCTAAAATTTCAGGATTCTAATTGCAATTTTTTAGTGACTGGCTTTGCTCAAAATAAAAGAGGATTAAAACTCAATGGATGTTAGAATACTCTAAACAGTATACCACCCAATACTATAGCCACTAATCACACATGGCTATTGAGCTCCTGAAATATGGTTGGTCCAAATTGAAACACACTATTAGTGTAAAGTACACATTGGACTTCAAAGACTTAGTGCAAAATCTTGTGAAATATCTCATGAATTAATAACTTTTATGTTGATTATATGTTGCAATGAGATCTTGGAATATTGCATTAAATAGGTCACATTAAAATAAATTCCATGTATTTCTTTTTTAATTTTAAATATGAACCTTTTAAAATTTAAATCATTTAAATTTAGGCAATTAATAATGATATAATGTATTTATTTATTTATTTATTTATTTATTTATTTATTTATTTATTTTTAAAAGATTTTATTTATTTATTTGACAGAGACAGCCAGAGAGAGAGGGAACACAAGCAGGGGGACTGGGAGAGGAAGAAGCAGCCTCCCAGCGGAGGAGCCTGATGCGGGGCTTGATCCTGGAACGCCGGGATCACGCCCTGAGCCGAAGGCAGATGCTTAACCGCTGTGCCACCCAGGCACCCCATGATAGAATGTATTTAAAATAGAAAAGTTTAATTTCCATATATGGCTCACATTATATTTTTATTGGGCAGCACTACTCTAAAGAGACAGCACATTCTACAGAAGAACCCTCCTGAAGTTCAGAGAACTCTCTCCATTACTGATGGACAGCCTTGATGTTATAGAAGAGATTGTTTGAAGATAAGATTAAAACTTTTTCTATGGGTATTAAGGAGGGCACGTATTGCATGGTGCACTGGGTGTCGTACGCAAGTAACGAATCATGGAACTTTACATTAAAAACTAGGGATGTGCTGTATGGTGACTAACAGAATATAATAAAAATATTATTATTTAAAAAAATAAATAAAAATAAAAATTAAGAAAAAAACCTTTTTCTAAAAGTTTAATTCACAGAACGCTAGTGCTGTGAGATATATTACCATAGCCAATTGAGTTTAGGCAACACTGTGCCCCACTTACTAATTCACTAGCATAATGAAAGCTCAACGAAGTCACCCAGTTAATGGAAGCTGCTTCTCTCATGTGAGTCCACAAATTCATTTGAAACAATCCTTTCATTTTTAAATGCTGACTAGTAGCATCTATAGACTCAAGAAAGTTGCTTTGGGGGGCACCTGGGTGGCACAGCGGTTAAGCGTCTGCCTTCGGCTCAGGGCGTGATCCCGGCATTCCGGGATCGGGCCCCACATCAGGCTCCTCCGCTAGGAGCCTGCTTCTTCCTCTCCCACTCCCCCTGCTTGTGTTCCCTCTCTCTTTGGCTGTCTCTATCTCTGTCAAATAAATAAATAAAATCTTTAAAAAAAAAAAAAGAAAGAAAGTTGCTTTGGGACTTGCTGTTGGATTAGATAATCACCAAGTCCCTTCTGTCCGTTGTGGACTTACAGGCAGCTGATAGAAGCTCCTCTCTTCCAAATGGTACTTGCCTCTGTGTATGCACGCTTCTTTTCGAAAAAATCCTTCTTCTCTTCTACATAAAACGTTTTCTTTCACTTTTCTAGGTGATTTGAAATATTACCAGTTAAATGTGTTTGTGTTATCCATCATCCTCTTTAAACAATTCCTAATTCGCCCCACTCCTCAAAGAACGTATATAGTCAAAGGTTCAAGGAGGTGGGGGTGGGGGGAAGACCACAATGTGTGGGAAGGCAACAGGAGAGGTGAGAGATTCTGAAAGGTACTTGTCCTTTTTGAAATGTTATGTTTAATGTATTTCTCACCAAGAAAATTGCTGTTATAGGTTAAGCAGGCTGGTATGGACTAGCTGGGGAACCTCAGTATGATTTATAACTTGGCTTTCCAGGGAAATTGCATCCAGCATTCCAAAAAGCCAATTTACAAGCAAATGTTAGGAACATAAATTGTAAGGTGGACACTACCAGGGTATAGATTGACTCAGAAGCTCAGGGAATAAAAGCAATCCATATCCGGTATTTATTTCAATACCTTGTTTTTCATGGTAAGCCCCTTGCTTTCCCAAACAGTGAGGAGAGGGGAAGAATGACAGAACACACGTTTTTTATGACAATGTTTATAGGATCTCATAAATCATAAAAGAATGTCAAGAAGTATTGTCAAGCACTTCCCTCGGTTACTAAATAGTGAGATTTTTATTCTTAAAACTACTCCTTCACAGAATAACCAAACAATTTTCTTTTCTCATAAAACATGTCAGGAATAGACAGACACATGCACACTCTCAAATTCAGGAAGCCCAAACCCTCATTCACAGGTTCCTAAGAAAAAAATGAAATGGTGTTTGGATTCATTAGAATAGAATGGAGCATTCACCTGGAATGGTCTCTGTTGACCGGAGGTATTCAGCCAAGGAGCCTGAAACTATAAGAGCGTGGAGAATTTAAATGAAACTATTATTTTAAAATAAAATATTGACAGTTGGGGCGCCTGGGTGGCGCAGTCGTTAAGTGTCTGCCTTTGGCTCAGGGCCTGATCCCGGCGTTCTGGGTTCGAGCCCCGCATCAGGCTCCTTGGCTGGTAGCCTGCTTCTTCCTCTCCCACTCCCCCTGCTTGTGTTCCCTCTCTCACTGGCTGTCTCTCTGTCAAATAAATAAATAAAATCTTTAAAAAAAATATTGACAGTTTATTAAGAGTGGAAAAGATGCAAATTAAAAACCTATTCTGAGATGTTGAACATTTGTTTTAAATAGATTTCAGGAGGGGCGCCTGGGTGGCACAGCGGTTGGGCGTCTGCCTTCGGCTCAGGGCGTGATCCCGGCGTTATGGGATCGAGCCCCACATCAGGCTCCTCCGCTAGGAGCCTGCTTCTTCCTCTCCCACTCCCCCTGCTTGTGTTCCCTCTCTCGCTGGCTGTCTCTATCTCTGTCAAATAAATAAAATCTTTAAAAAAAAAATAGATTTCAGGAAGTCGTTCTTTGACTTGACCTCATTGCTGAATTCCCAAATGAAAGACAGGTTTCTTTTTTTTAAATTTTGGGATATAATTTATATATAATAAATTAACCAAATTCACATTTACAAATCGATGAGTTTTAGAGAGTGCGTACAGTCCTATAACTACTGCTACATTTACAATAGAGCGTATTTCCATCACCGCAGAAATTTCCTTTGAGTCTCTCAGTGCTCTCTTCCTATCTATTACCTTCAGACTCTGGTGACCACAGATCTGCTTTTACTATGGTTTTCCTTTTCTAGGATGTTGTATAGATGGGATCTTATCATATGTAGTATCCTGTGTCTGGCTTCTTTTACTTAGCATAATGCTTTGAGAGTCAGGCAGTAGTTTGCTATGTTCAGTGTCGAGTGGCATTTCACAGGGTAGATAACCACAGTTTGTGTATTCATTCACTCGCTGATAGAAAGTGGACTTGTTGCCAAGCTCGGGGGGGGGGGGGGGGTTTGGGCAATTATGTATAAAGTTGCTATAAATGTTAGCAGACAGGTCTTTATGTGGACATAGATTTTCATTTATCTTGGGACATAGGAAAGGATTGCTGAGTCATATGTTAAGTACATGCTGAACTTTATAATAACTGTCAGCCTGTTCTCCGGATTGGCTGTACCATCTTGGATCCCCACTGGTGATGTATGAGAGTTCCAGGATGTAGTCATCCCCCAATATGTGTATCAACAGCCTTTTTTAAAAAAATTTTAGCCTTCTTAGTGGATGTGTACAGGTAATGTGGTATACTTATAATTTGTATTTCCCTGATGATGTCGAACATCTTTTCATATAATTGTTTGCCATTTGTATATCTTCTTTGGTGAATTATCTATTCAAAACTTGTACCCAATATTTTAACCAGAACATTTTTCTTATTATTGAATTCTTAGAATTTTTCATATATTCTGGATATACATCTTTGGTGAGATATGTATTTCCCATATTTTTCTTCCTATCTGACTTGCTGTTGTATTTTCTTAAAGTCTCTCAAAATAAGAACTTTTTAATTTTGTTTTTGTTTGTGCTTTTTGTGCTTTAAGAGATCCTTGCCTAAATCAAGGTCACAAAAATTTTCTTCTATGTTTTCTACTGGAATTTTATAGTGTTAGCTCTTTTATTTAGGTCAAAGATCCATTTAGAATTTAAATTTTGTATATAATACAAAGTATGGGTTGATGTTTATTTATGTATTTTTGCAGACAGATATGCCATTGTTCTAGCATCATTTGTTGAAAACAATATTCTTTTTCAATTGAATTATCTTTGTACCTTTGTCAAGAATCAATCAGTCTTATGGGGTGGTTCTACTTCTGCTCGATTTGTTCTGTTCTATAGATCAATATGTCTGTTCTTACACTAATAACATGTTATCTTGATGAGTATAGCTTTATAATAAGCATTTAAAATCAGGTAGTATAAGTTTTTTAACATTTTTCTTCTTTTCAAAAATTATTTTGACTATTCTAGGTCCTTAGATATTGGTTCGATATCAGTTTTAGAATCAGCTTGTCTACCTTAAAAATAGCCTGCTAAAATTGTGATTGGCGGGGGCGCCCCGGTGGCGCAGTCGTTAGGCGTCTGCCTTCGGCTCAGGGCGTGATCCCGGCATTATAGGATCGAGTCCCACATCAGGCTCCTCCGCTGGGAGTCTGCTTCTTCCTCTCCCGCTCCCCTGCTGTGTTCCCTCTCTCGCTGGCTGTCTCTCTGTCACATAAATAAATAAAATCTTTTAAAAAAAAATTGTGATCGGCGGAGTGCCTGGGTGGCTCAGTCGGTTAAGCATCTGCCTTCAGCTTGGGTCATGATCCCAGGGACCTGAAGTCTGCTTCTCCCTCTCCCTCTGCCCCTTCTCCTGCTCATGCTGTGTCTCTCGCTCACTCTCTCTCAAATAAATAAATAAAATCTTCAAAAAAATAAAACAAAATTGTGATTGGCATTTTGTTGAATCTGTAAATCAAATTAGAGATAACTAACATCTTAACAATAGTGAGTCTTCCAACCCATGGACATGGCATATTTCTGCATTTATTTGTAGATTCCTTCGGATTTTCAATACAAATGATCATGTCATCTGCAAGTGAAAACTATTTACTTCTCCATTCCCTTACCTTATTGCACTATAGTATAGTATAATGCTATATACTATATATATATATATATATATGTACTATAGTATAATGTTGAATATATGCAATGAGAGCATGCATACTTTCCTTGTTCCCTCTCTTGGGGAAAAGCTTTCAGTCTTTCAACATTAAGTATGATGTCAGCTTCAAATTTCAGAGTGAAGAAGTTCTCCTCTAGTCCTCGTTTGCTAGGAAATAACTTTGGCTTTTGTTTTTTTATGCCATGAATTGGTATTGGATTTTACACAAATACTTTTGTGAATCCGTTGAGATTATTATAAGATTGTATCTTCATTTGTTAAAATTGAATTACATTAATTGATTTTTGAATGTTAAACCAGCTTCGCAATTGCTAGTATTAATCCCTTTTGATCATGGTGCTTGTGTATATATATGTGGTCTTGATTTGCTAAAATCTTGGTAAGGAGTTTTGTTGCTATGTTCACAAGGACTATTGGTCTGAAGTTTAGCAAGTTGTTCCAACATTTACAATGCACTCATTCAACTCATCATTGCCTACCTTCAAATAATATAATTATATTTTGTCATTCTTATGTCTAAACCACTGTACACATGTGTTTCCATCTCCGTACCCAACTCTTGGCTGCTTTTAAATTTTTCTTTTATCGTTGTTTTTCAGGAATTTGATTTCAATGTTCTTTGGTGTTGCTTCCTTCACTTTTTATTCCTGAGGTCCCTTCATCCCTCTCCTTTGTTTCCAGGAATCCAATTAAATGGATGTTAGATTGTTTGATTTTGTCTCACAGATCATTGTTCTTTTCTTCGTTATTGACTTTTTAGCCTTTTTGCCTCTCTTTGCTTCATTTTGGAATGTTTCTAGTGCCATGTCAAGTTCACTGGTCATTTCTTTAGGGTCTAATCTAATGTGAATCCAACTTAGTGTTTTATTATTTTAGATATTTTATTTTCCACTCTAAAAGTTATATTTGGGGGGTGCTTGGGTGGCTCAGTCAGTTAAGCATCCAGCTCTTGGTTTCGTTTAGCTTGTGATCTCAGGGTCATGGGATCGAGCCCTGCATCGAGCACGGAGTCTACTAGAGATTCTCTCCCTCTCCCTCCCCCTCTGTCTCTCCCCCTGCTCACGCTCTCTCTCTCTCAAATACATACATAAATAAATCTTTTTTTAAAAAGTTACACTTGGGCCTTGTTTATATCTTTCATTTCTGTCCTTACTATGCTCATGTCTTTCTCTATCTTCTTGAGCATATAAAGCATATTTATAATAGCTATCTTAAGTTTCTTATTTGTTAATGAAATCATCTGTCGCTTCTCGTTTTGTTCCTATTTATGGGTCATATTTTCCTGCTTCTTAGCATTCATGGTACTTTTCAACTCGATGCCAACATTGTAACTTATCATTTGGGTGCAGGATTTTATATGTTTCTAGCACAAAATCAAGTTAGTTTGAAAAATTTCGGACTTGCTTTTAAGCTTTGTTGGGGCAGATACTTAACAGCTTAGTCCAGGACTAGTTAAGACTCCTAATTAAAACAATACCTTTTTGAGGGGCGCCTGGGTGGCTCAGTCGTTAAGCATCTGCCTTCGGCTCAGGGCGTGATCCCGGCGTTCCGGGACCGAGCCCCACATCAGGCTTCTCTGCTATGAGCCTGCTTCTTCCTCTCCCACTCCCCCTGCTTGTGTTCCCTCTCTTGCTGGCTGTCTCTATCTCTGTTGAATAAATAAATAAAATCTTTAAAAAAAAAAAAAAGACAATACCTTTTTGAGGTCTTGTGTATTACCTGATGCCCTAAATATTACAAAGATTTGGCCAGTGGAAATACAAACTATTCCTAGCCCTATGTATACTCCCCGAGTTTTGGCCTCTTGTTTTTTGGGTTTTTTTCTCCAGCCTCGAGTAAATTTTTCCCAGCATGCAAAGATCCATACTCTGCCTGAGACTAAAGGGAACCCTTTTAAAGATCTCTAGGGGTTTCGCTCTATAAAGCTCCTTTCCCTCCAGAAATTCTATCCCACAGATTCTTCCAACTTGGCCTCCTCAAACTGATTTTTGTCTCCTCAACTCAGTGAGACTGCCAGGCACTGTTTAGGTTTGCACTACTTCCTGCAACTTGCCATTTGGCAGTAAGTTGGCATGATTTCAGTTTACTTCATTTTTCCCCCTCCTCTCTGGGATCACTGTAATGCTTGTTGTTCAAAGTCTGAAAACCATTGTTTTATATATTTTGTCTGACTGTTTCGACTTGTTGAATATGTGAGGGTAAATTTGGTATCTGTTACTCCATCACGGCAAGTTGAATGTTACACTTCTAACAATGAAAATAAAAATCTACCCCTACTGAGGCAGAGTAAATCTTGCTTCATTCACATTCATGAAAATGAATCTCAGCGTCCAAACAATTAGTAGTCTTGACTTGTTTAGGAGTGGCATCTGCAAGATGGCTGAATAAGACCTCCCTCACAGGTATCCTCCCCCCAACAGCAATAATCTGGCACTTATCCATGGACAAAAGTGCTTCGTGAGAACTTTGAAACACAGGTAGGAGATTCTGAAACCAGAGTTCAGTCTAAGACTGAGGAGAGCCATTTTGAGGAGACAAGCTCACAACCAGGTGGCTGATTTGCCAACTGTGGTCTTAGCTACAGGTGCAGAAACAGGTTCCATACCTGTGATAACTCAGCGAGAGCCCCATTTGGTTTTAAGGTCTATCACCAACACCGTAGGCTAAGGGACCCAGGAGGAGTCACACCCACCTGTGTCTTGGGTAATAGACATATAGACCTCAGTGCCAGCTGTGGACCTTTAAGTGGCCTGTGAACAGGCTCCAGCCCCTCTCAACTGTGGTCTGGGAGCCCCTGGAGGTAAAGCCCACCAAATCTGGTCAGACTGCAGACTCTGAAAGGGCTCCAGCTTATCCCAGGCAGTCCATGGACAGTTTTGTTGCTACAGGGACCCTGCAGGAGACACTCCCACCTGCACCCCTGGAGGTCTGGGAAGGGCCCTATACTAGGCATCAGCTCCCTCCTATCTGTACCACAGGGAGCTGGTGAGGAACCAGGCAGGATAAATTCCAATCTGGGCCCCTAGAGATCATAAAAGGCCCCTAAATGCAGAAATCTTTTTAATAAATAATGTTGGAGAAACTAGATATTCACACATAAAAGAATGAAATTGAACCCTTATTTTACACCACTTATAAAAATGACTTGAAATGGATTAAAAACTTTAATGTAAGACCTGAAACGATTAAACTTCTAGAGGAAAACATAGAGAAAACTCTTTGACATTGATCTTGGCAATGGATTTTTGGATACGACACCAAAAGCACGAGCAACAAAAGCAAAAATAAGCAAGTGGGACTATATGAAACTAAAAAGCTTCTATACAGCAAAAGAAACAGCTGAAATAAGAAGCAACCTACAGAATGAGAAAAAAGTACTTGCAAGCCATATATTAGATGAAGGGTTAACATCCAAAATATATAAGGAACTCATAGAACTCAATAGCAAAAATAATAATAAAAAATAATAACCCAAATAAAAAATGGGTAAAGGGCCTGAATAAAAAAATTTCCAAAAAACATACAGATGGGCAACAAGCACATGAAAAGATGCTCAACATCACTAATCATCAGGGAAATGCAAATAAAAGCCACAATGAGATATTACTTCATACCTGTTGGAACAGTATCGTCCAAAAGACAAGAGACAACAAGTATTGGTGAGGATGCGAAGAAAGAAACCCTAGTGCACTGTTGGTGGGAATGTAAGTTGGTACAACCAATATGGGAAACAGTAGGGAATTTCCTCAATAAATTTCAAATAGAGCTACCATATAATCCAGCAATCCCATTTCTGGGTATATATCAGAAGGAAATGAAATCACTATCTCAAGGAGATAGCTGGACCCCCATGTTCATCGCAACATTATTACAATACCCAAGATGTGGAAACAAGTGTTCACCAATGGATAAATAGATTTTTTTAAAAAGTGAGATAGATACATACATACACGCATTTGAATATATTTAGCCAGAAAAAAGGAAGAAATCCTGTCCTTTGTGATAACATGGGTAGACTTTGAGGGCATTAGGCTAAATGAAACAAATCATATAGATAAAGGCATATGTTATATGATCTCATTTATAAGTGGAAACTAAAAAGAAAGTCATAGAATCAGATTATAGAATAATGGTTGTCAGGGGTGGGGCGGGGGAGGGGAGGAGATGGGGAAATGTTGGTGAAAATCTCCAAGCTTCCAGTTATAAGATGAGTAAGTTCTGGGGATCTAATATTCAGCATGGTGACTATTGTTAACAATGCTGTATTATATACTTGAAAGTTGTTGAGAGAGTTTTGAATACTCTCATCACACACAAAAAAGGTAATTATGTGAGGTGATGAATATGTTAATGAACCTTGTTGCAGTAATCATTTCACAATATATACATGTATCCCATCATCGTGTTGTATACCTTAAACTTACACAATGTTATATGTCAATTACATCTCAATAAAGCTGAACAGAAATGGGTACTGGTTTCCAAGTATAAACAGCAAATTTTCCTTCAAATTCCATTTTAGAACAAACAGTTGTATAGTATCAAGGCATAGTAATACCCAAACCTAAAAATTTATTCTTAATTTTGATCACCTAATAGGAGCTATTTTAACATATTAACAGACTCAGTTTTTAAATATCATGGCTCTAGAGCATGAATAGACAAATGGACCAATGAAACAGAATGGACAGTTCAAAAGTAGACATATATGTATGCTAAACATAGCATTTCAAATCTATGGAGAAAAAAAGAATTTATGTCATTTTTTCCCCCCTCAGAACCCTCCAATAAGTTCTTAGCTCAGAACAACTGAATTCAACACTACTCTGATTAAATCTGGCCACTTTCTTATAATCCTCAAAGTGGACATGGGTTGGTTTAGGAAGAAATCTTATTTGGGACTGTACTTTGAACCCCAAGTGTTGTGTTTATCTATGTACATGTAAGTATTACACATGTTATTTGAAGGGAAGATCCTGAATTATGGGTTCCTTCCCTCAGTGCTATGAGACATATGAATACAAACCCAGTATTTAGAAATGAAGTTTTTTGAATCTTAGAAGAAAAGAAAAACAACTACAAACAGCAAATGTTGGTAATGGTAGTGTGATGATAACAACCCATTATTATTCAAGAACACACAGGTTTCCATCATTAAAATATTCTATTAAAAAACCCAACTTATTTATAACCTTCATTTGTGGAGAAGCCTGGGGCATGAGAGGAATAACTAATTTATATTTGTGCAATCTCATGTTCTTCTGTAATTATCTGTTGGCACGTATGCCAGTGGTTCTTTGAATTTTTAACAGGTCTGGCTTTGTATATATATGTCTAGGGAAGTTGCCGGTGTTGTTGACTGTGAATTTCACTTCCTTAGTGTTTGACCCAAAATGGCACCCAGGTTTTTCACTATGCTTCCTTAGGGGCTTGCCCTTTATAAAGACTGGCTGAGGCTCGTCTGCAAGTATAGGGATGAGACAGTGGAAGAGGCTGTGATTCTGGAAGGCGGCAACATTTAGAAAATAATTTTACTCTGTTTTCCCCTTCCATACCCTGTCTAGATGGACATTACGGAAAATGACTTACAGCCAGGTAATTTACTTGGTCCTTTAATACGTAGTTACCTAATTTTTGACATTTTTTTTTACTTCCAAGCGCCTTATTTTTTTCTTTTTTTAAATTTCTTCTCTCTGCTCTATCTTCTGTTTTTTTGTTTTTGTTTTGGTTTTTTTTGTTTGTTTGTTTTTGGTTTTGTTTTATCCTGAAGAATGGTATCAATGGCGCTCTCAACTGCTTTTAATTACTACACTCACGATCGCCTTTCATGTCTCCATATTTGGGTTCCATGCTATTCCTTTTGGCTAGAATATTTTCACCATCTTTCTTTCCTGGTTATTTGTATGTATTCTTCAATGTTCAGCTAAGACATTATCGAATGGACTAAATTGTGGAAGTTATATGTCCAACTTTATATATAAATATTTCCTAATGAATGAATGAAAGCATAAATGAAAGAAATCTTCCCTAAATTTTCTCCTTCCTGTCTTCATCCCCACAGCTCCAGAACAAGAGCTACATGTCAGTCTGCTAATATACTATTATCCAAATAATACGGCCTCACTGCCTCTCTGGGTTCAAATCCTGGCTCTACCCACTAAGTTGCTGTGCAGTCATTTTTCCTTGTAGTTCAATATCTTCATCCCTGCAATTGTGATCCTAGCAATCTCTTGGGTGGGGTATTTGAGGATCCAATGAGATAATACATACAGTGCCTAAGACAGCACTTAAGCATTCTACAAAAATAGCTAAAATTAGGAACAGGGGCTTATTTTTTATACCACATTCACTGCTTTGTCAATTCTGCAATTTGATTGTCTACTCAAGCCTCTCCTAAAATTACAAACTTTTCACGCTATCACAAGAAAGACTGCTCGAATGTGACAGAATGTGAAAATTACGCTTTTTATTGTATCACATAAAATAGTTACACCAAGTTGTCCAAATGCATTGGTGAATTAAAGCTTCCGGCTCTTACAAATTTTATACATATATCTATGCATTTATAAATACACACATATGTAAAAGATATATATTTTCTTCTAAAATAAAGTGCCCAAATCTTGATATATGGGGGGCATAATAGGGAAAAAAATCATAAAGTTTTATCAGTTACAGACTGTACTTTCACAATACAGGAATCTGTTTTATACACATTTATTCAGGGATAGTGAACGTCAATCACTCATTCTTTTCTGAATTCTAAGTGAATTAATTTATCCAAAGTAGTAGAAGAAGTCATGTAGCCAATTAATGAATCAGAGGCTAATTTTTTTGCCGTGCCTGGCATTAGAGCCTTGGCTCCCCAATGGAAGAGTAGTGCAACTTCATTCTTAATTTTCCTGTTTTTTGGACTGTTGTCTTTCTGCTAAGATGATAAGCAGAGAGAGAAATGAATCAGACAACTCTAATTCTAAAGCCTCTATTAGTATTCAATGAAGTCCGGGTTTGATGAAAAGACTCCTAACGTCTTTACGCCACCCTGGGCTTGGTAAGAAATGGTCCAGCAGGATCTGAATTGAAGGATCCTTCTGCCTCTCTTATAATGAAATCTTACTGAAGCCACAGAAGGTGAATCAGAGTACAGTGAATGATCAAGAGCTCATTGAGAGAACCCACTCAAATTGCAATGGAACTCTACTACAGTGGAAAACTTTGTGACAACATGTTCGAATTTAAGAACAAAAGAAGGATTAAAGAAAAACTAGAGGATTTGAGACAATTAAGAAAATCTTCATTTCAAAGAGGAACTTGGGCTCTACCCCTGTTCCAATGTCTCAGCAGCTCTCCCTGGGTTTTTACCGTATTTTCTATTACCTTCCACTTTTAAGACAATCATTTGAAGTCTTTGACAAGGAATGGAATTTCAAAATGCCTTAGAAAGCCTTCAACCTATTGAAGCAAGGTGAGGATGCCTAAAAATAGCTTAATATGAACTCAGCCATTTCAGAATCTCTGGTGATTACAGGTTCAAACTGCAATAGAGTGTATCTTATTCAAGCAGGAAAGGGAGAAATTGTCAGCACTAAAATTGCATCAAACACTCTATAACTTCTCAACATATGGGAGACCTGGAAACAATAGGAAGCCCAGGCATTTCCCAGAGTCAGAACAAGGAATGGAGTATTTTCTTTTACTTTGGGGAGAAAAAGGGGGAAAAAGGGCGAGAACGTGTTTCCAATTACCTGACCCACCTCAGTAGGTCCTTCGCAAGAACAGGGCCACCTAACTACTGATTTTGGTAAGCATCTTGTTAATGGCTTGCTTGACATGCGTGGTGGAGCTGCGTCGCCTCGTCTTGCCCTGGACCATCTTCCTGCGACGCACCTCTCGACACAGCTCATAGAATATCTCAGTGATGTTCCCTTCTCCAGTGCAGGCAGAACACTCATAAAAAGCACAAGCCAATTCGGTGGCCAGCTTCTCCCCTTCTTCCGTACTAACCTGTCTGGAGTGGTCCAAGTCAGCTTTGTTTCCAACCAAGATGAGAGTCACATTCTTGGGCTTTTTGATCTCATCCAGGATGTTCTTAAGTGGCAGCACTTCCTCAAAACTTCCTCGGTCAGTAATGTCATAGACCAGCACAAAGCCTTCCCCCCATCGCATGTGTCCCTCCCTCTGAATGGTATCTTCCTGTTGACAAGGAAACAATGGCAGTTGGGGAATTGGAAGTCATCACAATGTATAGATGTTGCTCATGCCAATAGTGAGTCCTTCATTACTGTTCTTTATATTCGGTGTCATTAAAATTCCTTGATAGTCTGCCTATACAAGCTTCCCTTTTCAATCAGTTTGGAACAGGAGCATTACTTAAAGCAGGGTATGTCAGGGAACTAAAAATGTTCTAACTGCAGAGACCCCTAATGTTCTGCGTCTAATTTTCCTCTTGCTGTATCATTAAATCCGTAATTACAAGAAGTATAAAGAAATTATCTTAGTTGGGCACACTGCCTCCAAGGCTTTTCATCACAATTAAAGAATCGGCAAATAGGTAACAGACAAGTAGAACTTACACCACCCTTTAGAGATCGGATTTAGAGGCACAGTTTAGTGAATGGTTTTGATTTTGTTTTTTGCTTTAATCTCCTTTGCCTTCAGATTCTAGACAATTGGGTACCAAGAACAGAAAAATTGAAAAATTATAGAGAGAGACAAACTCAAAGCCAGGGGCTTTTGGCTTTTTTTTTTTCTATTTTAACACCTCCAAAATATTATAAAGTCCCAATAATGATAGAAACTCAATTGATGTGATTTTCAAAGGGGGTGATCGCTTCCTCCTAGGAAAGTAGCATGTGAGATTTGAAAATGCATTGCTCTCATGGGCTCAAATAACCTTTGCAAGCATGTAAGTCCCTGCCACCTCTCTCTAGAATCAGGGCTGGGTGCCAGAGAAAGCATATATAAGAAGGAGGTGATGATGAAAAATAAAAGTGTCTAGTTGCAAGAACATTTCTTGGATTAAATACTTAAATTCAAGTCTTCTTCAGATCACAGGTTGCTGATAGAGCACCATGAAACCCTTCAGCTCCCTAACTTTCATTCCTAGTGGTCAATTTATTCTTCAGAACTAAGCCTGTCTACAAATCTGTCTGTAATCTCAGAATTGGCTCACATCAGGGCAAATTTATATTAGCTTCCTTTGTAATGGATTGTTTATTGTACAACTATGTGGCTCACATTTTCAATAGGATGTGTTGAGGTCTAGAAAGATATTACAGGAGAGATTCCTATAATAAAACATTCTGAAAAACAATTCTGAGGTTATATAAGTTTAGAATATAATATATACTGAAACTCTTAAAGATTCATCTTATACATATGCATATAAGGCTCTGAGAACTTCCCCAGTAAGAATACCTGTTTAAATCTATCAGAGCATTTCAAAATACTTAACCATGAACCTCTTAATATCTTGCCATCTCTCCAAAATATATGTGGATAATTCTATTCTAGATGATGTCATTGTCAGTGTTACAGTCTTATCAATCCTCCCCTCCTCCACCCCATCGAAGTACTGGGAAATGTATATAAGGATGCATACAGAAGCTCTTTTAAATATGTTAGTATATAAATAACTAGATAATTAAAGAAAACACTCTTTAGGCATCATTAGTTGATTTGAGGACAGTGTCTTAATTTTGCTCACAGTATGCGTGTACACATCTCGTTTTTATTAGATTCAGAAAACACTATAGCTGAACCCTTTATTCACCTGACCAGCGGTATCTAGTATCTCCATGGTGACAACTTCATCATCAATGGTTGCTTGGTGTCGGTAGGTTGATTCTGAGGGAATGAGCAAAAAAAGAAGGTAAGAAAGTCAATTAGTGCATGATTTAATTTGATCCTTAAATTACAAAGCAGTCATAGAAGTTTTCTATTTGTGTTGCATAAGGCAATGTGCATCCTAGGCAGGAGAGGACGGACATGGACGTGCCCTGTCCTCTCTGAGCTCTTGGAAGTACAGGTTCTCATGTGGGAGCCACAGATTTTCAGGGTATAGCATGGGAGAATCTCGATGTCTCTTCGCTCATTTTATTCTCCTCTGAGGCCAGCTTCCTGGTGTCTAAAATAAGGCCTTGACATCCTAGACTGAGAAGGTGATTTCCACAAAATGCATGCTACCTCGAGACTCCTAAAATCCGGTTTCAGGAAATCACTGCGCATGACTGTTCCTGACAACGTGACGTATAAGCAGGCACCATTCCTTCCCTTCAAGACCTCAGCCCTGGCCATGTATTAGACATTAGAGGAGGTGGATAGCCACCCACGTGAAAAATGACCATGTAAAGCTATGAGAAACCCTCGTGGTGGGAGAAGGCCGTAGGGTCCCATGTTTGGGAGTTTTGAGGAAAGCAGAGGAGGGCTGGGCCGCATGGAGGGAGGTGCAAGAGAGCAGAGTCCTCCTGCTCGTGTTCCCTCTTCCAGGTAGACAAGTGACAACTGTGCAGTACCAGCTGTAGGCTGGTAGGTTAACATCAGAGTGGTCCCCAAGCTCTGCTGGGGTGAGAAGTCAGCAGATGCAAGAACTTCGGGTGGCCTGAGTGTGCCTTTCACCACATGAGATGGAAACCAGAGGTTAAAATAAATACCAACTGGTACTGCTCTGTATGAAAACTAGAACAGCTGAAATATCGAGCTCAATAAATGATTGACTGAGCTGATGAAGGTCATGTTGAGGAACTCTTCCAGAAGGCATCAGTACATGATAAGAAAACTGTGAAAAGTAAAATATAAGAGAGATGGATAATAGAAATAGACGTGATTATCTCTCATAAAATGGGCCTCAAAGAGAATAAAATACACAGGGGCTGAAAATACTTGAGGCTGAAACAACTGAGACTTTCCTGGGATGAAAGGACTTGAAACAGTTCACATCAAAAGCACTTGGGCACCTGGGTGGCTCGGTCGGCTAAGCGGCTGCCTTCAGCCCAGGTCTTGATCCCAGGGTCCTGGGATCGAGCCTCACATTGGGCTCCTTGCTCAGAGGGGAGCCTGCTTCTCCCTCTGCTGCTCCTCCCCTTGCTTGTGCATGCTCTCTCTCTAAATAAATAAATAAAAGCTTAAAAAAAAAAGATGCACCATTGTTTAAAAAAAAAAAAGGACTAAAAGGACACACAAAGAAAAATGTCCCATATATAAAACAATCACAGCAAAATTTAGGGATATCAATGATAAAGAAAAAATTTAAAGGATCTACGAAAAACAGCATATCACCTACAGAAGGGCGTGACTCAGATTGACATTAGACTTCTCACCAGCAAACCTAGAGATCCCAATGGAGTAAAACAAAGCAATCAAACCACATCGAAAGCAACTGAAAATTACAATTCTAGATGATACCAATATATCAGGGTTGGAAGGGTGTGAAGAGACAAGAGGCAGATTTGAGTGAGGTAATGTAGTTATCTTATTTCCAAAGATGACATCATAAGAAAGAAAGAGGAGAAGTGACCTAAGTATTCAACAACAAATCAGAAGAGGAACATAGAATAAATCCAAAAAGAAATGAGGAAAGAAGTAAAAAAGAAAACCACAGAAGAAAGAATTACACAAGGTTAACAGAACCAAAGCATGGTGCTTAAAAGGATTTAAAAAAAAAGAGGTGGGAGTAGAGATAAAAATCTGGCAATACTGACTCATAAATTAAAAGAGAAGGAGCAATCAAGCACAATTTAGAATACAAGAAGAAATAACTACATATTCTGATGAAATGAAAATAAAATAATATTATGAACTGTATACCAAAAAAATTCAAACCCTGATAAATTCTCGTATGAAAAAAATGCATGGATGGGTGCAGTGAGAACTAGAACACTTAACTTGGTCAATAACTGGTAAGTAACTTAGATGTTAATTGTAGATCTCTTCTGATCATAAAAAGCAACTACATCTGATTGGTTTTAAAGGAGATTTCTATAAACATTAAACAGGTTGTTCCAGAAAATAGAAAAAGGATAGTCATCCGATTCCTCTTGTGGGGCATTATGCTGACCCTGATAAGAAGTATTACAAGAGTGATAAGAGAAAAAAGAAAACTGTAGGCTCACTTCATTCTTGAACATATATTCATAAATCCTAAATAAAATGTTACCTAGTTGAATCCAATTAGTGTAACAAGAAAGTACATCACAATCAGTTACTTTCAGAAATGCAGAGAGTTTTTAAAATCTATCAAAGCATTTTTAAAATCTATCAAAGCATTTTTAAAAGTTTTAATTTAAATTCCAGTTAGTCATGCACCTGGTGCTCGTCACAAGTGCCCTCCTTAATCCCCATGACCTATTTCCCCCATCTTCCCACCCACCTCCTCTCTGGTAACCATCAGTTTGTTCTCTATATTTAAGAACCTGTTTCTTGGTTGTCCTCTCTTTTGTTTCCCCCTATGATCATTTGTGTTGTTTCTTAAATTCCACATATGAGTGAAATCATATGGTATTTGTCTTTCTCTGACTGACTTATTTTGCTTAGCATAATACTCTCTAGTTCCATCCACATCATTGCAAATGGCAATATTTCAGTCTTGTTTACGGCTGAGTAATATTCCATTGTATATATACACCACCTCTTCTTTATCCATTCACCAGTCTATGGATACTTGGGCTCTTTCCATAATTTGGATATTGTTTCTATCAATGCAGTTTAACACGGTAAAGCACTAAAGGAAAAAAATTCTAAAGAAAAAAATCACACGATCATCTTTACAGAAAGATCTATAGCATAATGAAACTTATATAAATTTAAAGTATATGGGCACACAGAAAAAATACCTTTTTCAAAAAAATATGTAATACCTAGTACATACCGCTTACTGTTTGAACAAAAATTGTTCTAAATGCTTTACTCATAGTAATTCATTTAATTAATGAAACTAATTGGTTTTAAAGGAGATTTAAAGGAGAAACTAGCCGCATAATCTTCACAAATATCTCTGAAGTAGGTATTACTATTATCTCTATGTTACACAAAGATACGGAGGCACGACAACATTTGATAACTTGCTGAAGGTCACATGGGGTAAGTGGTAGAGTTGACACTGGAACTCAGGAAGACTGCCTTTGGAATTAGGCTTATATCATTATCCTAAGAATTAAACATATTAGATTACATACCTATGGGAAAGAGGAGGGCAATGGTGTCACAATGGGAGATGCAGGAAAAATAAAGTGAAATAATAGAAATGATATAGATAATAATAGAAATATAATATGAATATATAATATAAATATATATAAATATGATAATATAAATCTAAAATATAATAATATAAAATAATATAAATATAATATAAATGATATAAAGTCTTCACAAGCACATGACCTGGTGCTGTGGATAGAATAATATGATTCACTAAATTCTTTACCCTGAACTACCCAAATCACTAACCAACCAGCCAACCAACCAGCCAACCAAATAAACCTGCAAGTTTTTCTGTCATTGGGGTAGCCGCTAAGCCAGTCCTTCTGGTTTTTTTTTTTTTTTTTCATTATTCTGACTTTCATTTCTTCATCTCATCAACAATTTACAGATCTTTTTTGACTACCGTTTTTTGTTACTTTGCTACAAATATAATCTCCTACCTAAAATACAAACTGCAGAAAGGAGGCTTAACTAAGTAGCATAACCTAGAAGTCATGATCATTGCCACAGGCATGGCACATGGCTGAAGTCTTCTCTGAACAGTAAAATTTAAAAATGAAGTTATGTTCAATATATTTTAATAAGCATATTTTGCAGTATTGTTATTGTTAGAATAGGTAATCCGTATGTGGTATGTACAATGATTCTCAATTCTAGAACATTCCATGCCCCTACTCTTCATGTTCTAGAACATTCCATGCCCCTACTCTTTATACTAAATGGGAGATTATTATTGTGTATAATTTAATGCTCTAGAGTACAATGTGTAGCAACTTCTTATCTCTAAATGTTCTCTCAATTATTTCCTTTTGCATCTTCAGTGCTCCAGCTTGAGGAGGAGAGGCCAGACAGCAGCACGCAGGCTAGGCTCTATGCCCTTTCTGTTTCTTCCACTACTGTTCTATGGTGGCCTTTGCACTACCTTCCTTTTTAAAGGGGCTGGCATCAGCCCTGGGGCCTGGAAAACAGAATACTGGGCTCTCTTCCATCTCTTTACACCAAAAGTTGTCTGACAGACAGGGACATTTTTCTCTGTTGCGTCCATGATAAATAGGGTATGTATTTCAACCACAGAAGGCCACACTAGGGGGGAAATAAAATATAATGAAAATTGTACGAAGTTGTGTGATTCTTTGGCTGTTCGTTAACTGAAACAAAAAAAGATGGAATGCAGGAAATGAGGGAATGTCTGCCACAGACATAGCAGCGGGGAGCAGCAGTGATTTCATCGAAGCCGAGTGCCCGTTTCGTGCCATTTTGAGCCTTTTCTCTTTAAGCCTCTTCTCTCTCATTAGAAACCCATATCTTCCCGTAAACAGTGCAGTGTAGCCCACACAGCGAAATGTTGGGCCTCCATGTGCTAACTTTAATGAAACTGATTCAAAAAAAGGGTACTAAGCACTTTTTGGAATTAAACTCTACTATTCATTCCAAAACATAGGAGAAAACGTGTATGTGTGTGGAGAGTGGACACACTATTTATTTTGTTCATACTAACCTAAAATGAAAATTCTGAGTCTTTTTTTCTTTTTAAAGGGAAAGGAGGTGATTGTTTAAGGCATATATTTAAATGAATCCAAATAACATATACTATAAGGCCAATATAAGTTTCAAGATACATTTTTACATAATGAATTTCACTGTATATGAGCAATTCATGATTTAAAACCTGCATTCAGCAACATTTTTATAAACAGAAGTACATTTTGTGTACTGTAAGAGAAGTTGATGCTCAAATGGATATCGTAGATGGTGAATCCCTTTACTGATTTAGCTTTTTTGCAAATTTCAACATATTAACATGGACATTTAGCTGTTACAGTAACAACAGCAGTTAGTAATGCTGATTTATGCTACAGTGGAAATTGTACTGACTTGAGTTCTATTACTGGTCTAACCACAAACTAGCCACATAATCTTGAATAAATTTACTTCACTGCACTTGCTTCCTTATTTGTCAAATGACGATCTCAAAGTTCCTTGCTGTGCCGGTATTAAATAGTTCCATGAGTTGGCTAAGCAGCTCTGCTTTAGTGTCCAGTGCAGAGAATTTGTTCTGGGTGTGTCTCTCTCTTGCATAAGCCTTTTTTTCCAAGCAGAGGGTACTGTAACGCAGGAAGGAAGAGCCAATCACAAAATCCAAGTGCCGGCGGGTCTGTCTCTGAATTCCTACCCCTTCTTTCCTGTCTTAGCCTTTATTCATGAGATAGAGACTCCATCATCCACTCAAACACAGAGTAGGGTGTCTCCAATAGTAGTAGTGGTAAGTGCTGACACGCAGTCTCTTTTCCAAACACCTGTCTCACACATACATACACACATACACACACACACAACTATACACCATCTAAGCCTTTGTCCATATTCTCTCCCATGATCAACACTCTCTGAGGGTAATAGGACCCTCAGAAGTAGGTGTTCAGTTCTTGGGGATCTAATCAGAACATGGACCTTGTTGGGGCGCCTGGGTGGCTCAGTCGTTGAGCGTCTGCCTTAGGCTCAGGGCGTAATCCCAGAGTCCTGGGATTGAGCCCTGCTCAGCTGTGAGCCTGCTTCTTCCTCTCCCACTCCCCCTGCTTGTGTTCCCTCTCTTGCTGGCTGTCTCTCTCTGTCAAATAAAGAAATAAAATCTTAAAAAAAAAAAAAAAAAAAAGAACACAGACCCTGTTGTTCTGTAATGAGAACGTTATACTCACCATCATCAGGGGGGCTTCCTGGTCAGATGGTGCAAGTCCCAAACCTCACGGGCTTCAGTGCTGGTTTTCCAATGCTACTCACAGACCAGCTCTGGTCTCTGACAAACATTTCACTGGCCCACAGTGAAATGAGAAAAATGTAAGGAAAACTAAAATTGCCCAATGTAAAGAATTGAACTTTTTTTCTTAGCTTATATCCCTCAAGCCACTTGGATGTTAAAAATAGTTGCTTCTTCTATGAAATGCAAGTGCAAATAGACTATGGGTTTAGTTATCTCTCACCCTCTCTCTCGCCCTTGCTTGCATCCCTAATGGCAGTTTCTAAATTAATCCCTCTCCTTAAAAAAACTAAAGAGCAAAACCCACTGAAATGAAGTCTGGGAATCATTTGCTATCATCGTAGCAAACATTTTCTTCATAGATTTACCTCAGAGCAGGAGATACTCCAATTTTAATATGTCAAATGGTATTCAGTCTTCAGCTTCTCAGGGAGCAATAGTTCTGTCACAGGTGGCAGACACTGCACTATTAAAAAAATCTTTCCCCTTCCTTTCTTATCTTGAAGTATAATTAACATACAGGGTTATAGTATGCCCCGTGTTTTTTGAGGAAGGGTCTGAATTCAGAATTCAAGGCTGGCTTTTGCATATATGCCGCTTAGCTTTTTAATGGTAGCTTTCCCTTTTGGTGGCACTTTTGAAACTCTATGATAGTATGAAGTCAAGCCCAGGAAATGCTTGATTCATCTTGAATCAAATAGATGGGGAACCCCTGTAGCCTAGAATATCGGTGACTTCTAGCATACACACGCACGAGCACGCACGCACGCACGCGCGCACCAGTTTCCAGGGTGAGTTAATGAAACCCTCACCTGGAAGTGAGTCATACCCCTGATGCTCCTGATGTCTGACCAACGCTCTTGTTGCTTAGCAGCGGTAATCTTTTCTGAGCGGTACAATACAAGGTCACTCAATAAAGTTTCATTGTTCTTAGTGACGGAAGCCTCTATTATAAATACCTGATGCAGGCAGATTTCTATTAACAGCAGTTGTTTTTCAGAAGGAATAAAACAAAAGGGACAATGGTTCACCTAAAACTGATTAAAAACAGTAACTTTGGTTACTGGAACACATTCAGAGAGGTAAAGAAATTATGAGAGCATTTTTTATAAGCTTCATCTTTTGTTGAGTTATACTGGGATTGCTAAGTAAAATCAGGATTTTTCTACTGAACTCCCACAAACCATTAGGATTCTCAGGAACTCTGTAAAGCTTAGATAAGTAATAAAAATATAAGAGGAGAGTATTTACTTACATGGAACAAACAATAGATAGTAAATGATTTTTTAAAACCAAGTGCATTTTTGATCCAAATAGATCATCTTAAGATTAGATTGCGTCTATGTTAAAAACATGCTAAAAATTTTGTTGTTGAAAAGCTATTTAAAAGCAAAAACGGGGTGCCTCGGTGGCTCATTTGGTTAAGCGGCTGCCTTTGGCTCAGGTCATGATCTCAGGGTCCTGGGATCAAGTCCCACATCAGGCCCTCTGCTCCGTGGGAGTCTGCTTCTCCCTCTCCCTCTGTTCCTCCCCCTGCTTGTGCTCTCTCTCTCTTTCTCTCTGTCAAATAAATAAATAAAATCTTAAAAAAATAAAAGCAAAAACAGAGAAGTAAAGATCCATAAATGTACAGATATGCTATTAGATTTTAAAAAACTGAATACCATAAAGATGTGAATCTTCTCAAAGTAATTTATAGTTTTAATGCAATTCCAATCAAAATCATGTTATGTTATGATAGAGCTTTAAAAATTGGCCTAGAAGAATAAACCAGATATACTAGCCAAGATAATTGTGTAGAAAGTTAAAGAAAGAGGACTTTCTCTACTGTGTGTCAAATGTTCCAAAGAGCACAATTATCAAAAGAATGTGGTACTGGTGATGGGTATAAAAGGCAAATCTGGAGCTGCCTCCTAGTGTAAATGATCCAATGTATTTAAAAAAAAAAAAAAACAGCTTTGGAAGTAGTGGGGAAAAGTGGGGACTATTTAGTAAATGATAGCAGGACAATTTGTCAACTATTTGGAAACACTGTTGGATCTTCAATCTGTACTTCTCACAAAAATAAGTCCCAGATAGATTAAAAAGTTAAAAATTAAATAAACTATATAAGGTCACTCTGTATTCACATCTCTGTTCAGGCTTCCTTCATAGTACTTCTCACTATTTGACATCTATTCGTTTATGGACTCTTCCGTCTTTACTAGACCGCTAGCTCAAAACAGCCAGAGGCTTTCTCTTTCTGCCTGTTGATTTATCCTCAGCACCTGGAATAATCTGATACATAGAAGGCATTTAATAATATTTGTTGACTGAATGAATAAAAACAATGAAAAGAGGCACAAAGGGAAAGAAATCGCCTTTTTAACCTGAACGTATGTGAGCTTGGAGTCATAACCAAAACAAAACAAAATGAAATTTTTAAAAATAATCTTTGTCCATTTCACTATTCCGAGTAAGGCCCGCTCAGCCCGGACTCGGCCTGGTAATGAAACAATGGATGTAAATTTCCCCCTCCTCCTCTGGATTCAAAGTTGTTGCCCTTTACAAAACCAGCTGGGGTCCCTGAAGCACAAGGAACAAAAACTCAAAGGATTAATTCTGAATAAAATCTGAAGCTTAAATTAGAACCCATGGCCGGTCAGCATTGTTTTGAGGATGATAACTAAATAGGTATCTAGTAAGTACTCTGTTTTGGACTATTTACAAAGTGTAATGTTTGCTTCATACATCAATATTATGCTACTTTCACGATCCAGACACCCATTTTTGTTGATTCTTTTTTCTTTTTTTAAATGGACTTTAATCAAATTCATTGGAGAGAAATATAGTTTATGTTTATGTTTTCCCAAAATCAGTATTGGGAAGGTTTATTTTCTTGTTCATACTCCCCTCAGCATGCCAGTCTCTTCCACACCAGGTTAGCCTTGGCCACTGTGCGCTCCTTCTCCCACTAGAACGATGCTACATTTCCTGGTGGGAGGACATCGTGTTGTACCCACTTCCTTCTTGGCTCCAGTGTGACCTGGTACCTTCCTCTATGCATGAAAATCCTGCACGGTTCTAAACACAGACGGCCTGAGACACATGTCCTTCTCCTATAAGGACCTCTCTGCAGGATTCGATAAGGCACTTCTCAAACAGCCGGTAGGTGCTTCAACATGTTGTCACAGAAAATGTCATTGTCTCTTTTGGGTCATAAACTCTGACTGGAAAGGAGGAGGAAACAAAATTTGACCTACCAAGAGTGGGATCATATTCCCAGATGAACCGTTTGGTCAGGAATCTCACTACAAGAGCTGTGGAAAAAAAGAGCAACATTTCAAACACATTTGTTAGTTTCCTTATAGTTCTCATCCTTGTACAGAAAGAGAAATAGCCCAGACAACTACAGTGCTTTACATTTCTTGGCATATAAACCCAATACATTTATGTATGTTTGTTCAAGTGCTTTTTCAGTTTCATGGTGACCTAAAAGCTCCCATAATGTGTGAATGGTACATTAGTTGACAGGTTAGATTTGTTCCTTTAGTTACAGGGTTAAAACAGACAAGCAAAGACAAGACATCACACTGAAAATGCTCACATATAACATTTTTAGCAAAACAATGAATTTCGATATAAAGTATCACAATACAGGTGTCTAAAGTCTGAATATTGATTATGATTAACAACGGGGAGTTGAAAACATGATGAGTTTTAACTGTAATGAAAAGATCACTAGCTGGTAATGTGTATTATCTGAAAAACATATTTAAGGGGCGCCTGGGTGGCTCAGTTGGTTAAGCGTCTGACTCTTGATTTGCACTCAGGTCATGATCTCATGGCGGTGAGATTGAGCCCCGATGGGGCTCCACGTTCAGTGGGGAGTCTGCTTGAGATTCTCTCTCTCTGCCCTCCCTGCCCCGTGTGTGTGCACACATACTCTCTCTCTAAATAAATAAAATATTTTTAAAAAACCCAGATATTAAAAATTAGGAATTTTATTAGTGACTCATTAAAGCTCATGGAAAGTGACACTGATGAAATAGTACAGTCAGAGGTAGGGTCTGGAACCATGTGGGACACTTTACTTGCACGATCTTCTCAACCCTTATTTCATCCCTATGAGGCAGATATTATGATTGTTTCCATTTTTCAAATAAGGAAACTGAGGCTCTGAAATCTCAACAGTGGCCAAGTCAGGACTTGAGCCCAAGCAGTCTGTTTCCAAAGCCTTTGATTTATCCATTGTTCTCAACTTATTTAAGGCCGGGCCATCCAGCTAGGGACAATGGGCTCCATTGTCCTTAAAGACCGGTGGAACACGTGCTCAACATTTTCCTATAGGTGTATTGAAAACAGCGGCTTTTAACCTCCTTAAAAATATTTTTTTGGAAAGGGCTGTCACAGACACTTTGAAAATGAAATGAAGCCTTAGAATCCTTTCCCTGTTAAAATGTATATACACACATTTTGGCAGATAATTTCAGCAGGCTAATGAGCCCTCTGAAGACCTTTGGCGGTCTTCCGGGGATCCCACCAACTCTCACTAGAGAATCAATGTCTATCATATTTTATAGTTTTAAAATCTCTATTATTAGAGTATTTTTATTTTTTCCAAAACGCTCTGTATGTCCTAAAGATACTCCTTGAAGAAATAGAACTAGTTAGTTGGAAGTTGCTATCCGTCTGTCCTCGTTGCCACTGTAGGATCAAGAGAAGTACATCGCCCCTTTAGTTAGGCTTCTTCCTGGGTGTCTTATGGTTTTTGATGCTACTGTAAATGGAATCGATTCCCTAATTTCTCTTTCTACATTGTTAGTGTATAGAAAAGCCACTGATTTCTGCCCATTGACTTTGTATCCTGCCACATTGCTGAATTGCTGTATGAGTTCTAGTAATTTGGGGGTGGAGTCTTTTGGGTTTTCCACAGACAGTATCATGTCATCTGCAAAGAGAGAGAGTTTGACTTCTTCTTTGCCAGTTTGAATGCCTTTTATTTCTTTTTGTTGTCTGATTGCTGATGCTAGGACTTCTAGTACTATGTTGAACAACAGTGGCAAAGAGTGGGCCTCCTTGTCGCCCCTACCATAGTGTCTTATGTGAGAGATCACAGCGCAACTTGCAAGGAGACCTTCATAAAACAGACCACAGACATATGTGGCTTGGCTGGAAGCTGAAGTAGCAATGTTCTTTCTAATTACAGAGTGTGAGTCTGAATCGAAGCCAAAATATTTGCAGTGCCTAAAGTAGCAAGGCCACTGACCCAATAGTACTTCCCACAGTGCGCGTACTTGTGGTTTTATCTGCAATTTTCAGAGTCTGTCACTGTTCACTCTCTTGAGAATGCATTTTTTGTGTGTGTGTGTGTCAGAAGCAGTAAGCAGCAGACATTTTTCTGTTTTTAAATTAGCATGTTAGTAAACATAATCGGTGACAGTATTCAGAGTTCACCTTTTGTTAGAGTATGTAGTTTTAACTCTTAAAGTTTCACCCTGAAAAATACATTTGTCAGGCATCCTTAAGCAATGAGGTAGTAAAATTAATAAAGTTTCACATAACTGAAGTTGGAACTTCCCCAATTCTAAGACCATTTAAGCTTCAATTATTTCTCAAAGAAATCTTTCTAAAGTGTACTTAACACTCTATTGCCTTTCAAAACCGAGTATATTGAACAGAACAGAATCATTTTATTTTATTTTTTTATTTTTTTTAAAGATTTTTATTTATTTATTTATTTGACAGAGAGAGACAGCCAGCGAGAGAGGGTACACAAGCAGGGGGAGTGGGAGAGGAAGAAGCAGGCTCCCAGCGGAGGAGCCTGATGTGGGACTCGATCCCAGAACGCCGGGATCACGCCCTGAGCCGAAGGCAGATGCTTAACGACTGTGCTACCCAGGCGCCCCCCAGAACTGAATCATCTTAAAATGTTCTGATCTTCGTTAACATCCTGGATTAAGCGACCTGTGCAGTTAGGCAATAATATTTTGAGAAGCCATAGAATGGTTGAGGTAAAAGTCTAGGTTGCTAGGGCTTTAAATAGCTTAGCTTTTGAATTACATACTCATACACACATACACATACCTTTTTCCCTTCCTCAAATACCATGGCTTTCTGTTTTGTTTTGGTTCTTTTTACGATTTTTAAAAAATTTTATTTGTTTGAGAGAGAGAGAGACCGTGCACGAACAGGGGGGAGGGGCAGAGGGAGAGGGAGAGAAAGAAGCAGGCTCCGTGCTGAGTAGGGAATCAGACCTGGGGCTGGATCCCAGGACCCCAGTACTATGACCTGAGCCAAAGGCACACACTTAACCGACTGGGCCACCTGGGCACTCCGGCTTTCTTTTTTTGCCAAGGACACTGAGATCTGAGACCACCTCCAATAACCAACCCATCTGTATGTCTCCTTTGTTACTTTTATTATTCCAAAGACCAATGAGCCATATTAACAAGCTTGTTAGAATTTTTTCTCAGATTAGAGTAAAGTAGTTCTGGGGTTGGATTCTAAGGACGCTGTTCTATGAATATAAACAGGATTCTGGTGACCTCTGAGATGTCATGTTTGTTGTTGAGAAGTTGTTCCTGCTCACTGCTGGGCTATTGGCTCAGGTTCAAAGAGCCACCTTCCAATGGGGCCATGTTGCTAGGCTTTATCAATGAAATCAATCTAAACATTTCTAATATTTATTAAGAGATGCACATTATAATAGGATGGTTATTTTAACGATAGGATCATATGTTTTTTAAAAAATTCAGTCTATTTTTAAAAAAGAGTTACTTACTTATTTGAGACAGAGAGCGTGAGCAGAGGGAGAGGGAGACAAGCAGTCTCCCCACTGAGTGGGGAGCTGATGCAGGGCTCAATCCCAGGACCCTGAGATCATGACCTGAGCTGAACTCAAGAGTCAGATGCTTAACCGACTGAGCCGCCCAGGCGCCCTAAATTCAGTCTATTTCAAACGCAGTAAAAACCATCAAAACCACATTGAAAAATTGACATGTGTATTTTTTTATGTGTATTCTTGAAAGACATAATTTTCTCTCTCACACACACAGATTATTCATGGAAAAGAAAACACACTGTCTATATTTTTAAGTTTTCAAAAATATTTTAATTTAAAATTATTAGTCTAAAGAATGAAAATTACTTTGTGTCTGTGGAAGTGATATCTGTTAAAGGCTCTATTATTTACATTGTGTCTGAGGAGTGTACATGATATTCACCATTTACTGATGGAACCATAAAACCTCAGTATTATTTACCCACAAATTTGATTATAATTTTATTAGGAAATATGACTTTCACAGGGGATATGTCTCATCTCCTCCGCTATTACCACTCACATTGCATGATTTCACGGGTCAACAATAATACAATTGCTTCCTCAGTGGGGTCCCTCCTTCAGCTGCACCCCCGGAACTCCCTCAAACTGCTCTTCACGCAGTAGCCAATGTCTCTGTTAAAACTTAAACCGTCTCATGCCACAACTTTTCCTTAAATTCTCCCTGACCTCCTCTCATTGAATAAATATTTACTGAGTGCCTATCCGGCATCAGGTTCTGTGGTAGGGGTTTGGAATAATCTAGTAAACAATTCAAAGGTCTCCGACCTTACAGAGCTTATATTCTCCTAGGAGGAGACAGATAAAAAATAAAAATAATAAATAAGATATAGAATACGTTAGAGGCAATAAGTGCTATGGGATAAAAGAAGTAGAACAAGGTAAGGGGATTTGGCATTGGGGGATGAAGGTGTGAGAGTTATTATTTAAGATAGGGTGACAAGGCTAATCCTCATGGAAAAGGTGGTGTAAGAAACAGATGAAAGAAGATCCCTAGAGGGGAACAGTGTTTGAGGGAGAGGGAACAGCCAGTGCTAAAGCAGGAATGTGTGCTTGATATGGTCAGGGAACAAGAGCAGGCCAGTGTGGCTAAATCAGAATGAGCAATGACGACTGCTGTAGGAGATGAGGTCATTTCCTGCCACTCCCCTAGCCATGCGGTCCATAAATCTACTACTACTTCTACTACTGAAAATATCACCACCAATAATAATAATAATAATAGTAATAATAAAAACAACTGAAATGCTATTTTTTTAATTATTATTATTTTACTTGATTCTTTCTTTAGAATGTATGTTTGTGAGGGTATTACATTTGTTTAATTTATCACTGTTTTCTAGTATTTGGAACAGTGTCTGGCACACAGTAGACTGCAAAATACTCGTTGAATAGATGAAAAGATACATCAATCCATGTCACAGCTCGCTCTTCTTGGCAGGTAAATAATAACCAGGCGTTGAGAGAAGCAGCAGCACAGATAATGGAAGAGAATTCACAATACAACTATGTTGTTTCCATAACTTTTCTTTGAAAGGTTATATAAATATATCATCTGAAATGCCTTCTAATGGGTATTTCATAATCTTCTGCAAATTATACTTCTGTAGTTTATTTAATTGGTTAATGCAAAATTGATTTAATTTTCTTTTGAATACCTTGTCCTCTCCATCCCAACTATCCTGAGCAAAGGTTTTCTTTTGAGGTAAAATGGTGGTAATGATAACCTTTACTTTCCTAGCAGTCTGATGTAAGATCTTGTTTTCCCTAAGTTTTGAGGTCTGACATATTTGATTGGTTGCAGGCAAGTTTCTGCATTCTGAAATAACTATTTTCTTCCCATTGCCTTGAAAACCTACCTTTCCACTAAATAAGCCAAACATATCTAAAAGTTAATCTAGAGAAGAACATTTTGTTCAATGTATTACCTCCTTGAATAATTCTTCATTATATGTGGTTTATTTTTTGTCTTACTGGAACTGAATTTCATGATTATCTATGAAAGTTGGTCTCTAACAAAATGGAAAATTCGCCAAGTAGAGTTTAATCCAAGGAAATATTATTTAAAGTGACATCAATGCAATAATTCAATGAGATAATATTTCATTTATAAAAGCAAATGCTAAAAGGCAGCATTTCTACATTAAAATAGTTATGCAATTTTAAAAAATTAACAAGTCTAGGCTAGTTATTCTAAATAATTCCTGATATCATTATCAAGATGAGGAAAACATCAAAAGTACCAACTGTAATGATTAGAATAATATTTTAAAATGAAAATTGATTGGATATGATCTCTACAGCAAATCAACTTTTTGAATGAAATTTTCAAGGTAAATGAAAACTACACACATGACAGTCTTAAAAATTTTAAAAATTATACTCAGGAGAGATTCCAATGGAACTTTCAAATGTTACTTTTTAGGCTCATAGTCTTAAAACAACGCTTGTGATGCCTTTTTTTTTCCCACTTATATGATTTATGAAATAACTTGATTAACAATGTTTATAATACAATTGTTTTGCAGATCCTTAAGCATGTATGACCTCCTAAATATTTGTGATTGTTATTCTTCTCTATAGATCTCTTAAAGAAGCACCCTTAACGTAAAAATCTAGTCCTTTTGTCTGAAGGGAACTTTCCTGTCTTCACTGATGTGTATTGAATGCTCTAGCACTTAAAGCAGTTTCCAATGACCTGTCCTCTTCCAACTTCGGCTTTCTCATCTATAATGTACAGATAGCAACACCACCCTGTGGCTCAGAGTTGATGCCCTTACTTCCCCTGATCCTCATATACCTTTGCAACCTGAGTTTCAATCACTTGCAGTAGCACTCCTGATGCTCACATTGGCCCTCCAGATTGCCTGTACTACTTAATATCATACATGTTCATCTCTTAATGCATCTAATCATGTTGTTCCTGCTGCCTTGAAGGTCCTTATCCAAATCATCCTTCGAAATCCTAATTATCCTTCAAAATCTAGTTCAAATATAACCTTCTTTGTGAAACCCTTCCCTTCTTTCTGTATCAATTAGCTATTGCTGTTAAACAAATATATCCCCAAACTCAGCAGCATGCAACAATAAGCATTTATTATGGGAAAATTGTAACATGCTTATGGAACCGTGGTCAACTGATTGTTCTGGAAAAAGCCAGCTAACCATATTTAAAATGGCCAGTTCAGATTTTTTTTAGGACAGGAAAAGAATTTCTGTTTCAATTAAGAGTACTTCAAAGAACACGGTTCTTTTTTTTTTTTTAAGATTTTATTTATTTTTTTGAGAGAGAGAGAGGTAGAGAGAGCACAAGCAGGGGGAAGGGCAGAGGGAGAGGGAGAAGCAGACTCCCCGCTGAGCAGGGAGCCTGACGTGGGGCTGGATCCCAGGACCCCAGGATCATGACATGAGCTGAAGGCAGACACTTAACCGACTGAGCCACCTAGTCGCCCCAAAGAACACTGTTCTTCACCTGAATTCCTTTTGAATTCTGCTTATAATCCTGGTTAACACACCCAGTGAAAGCCCTTGATTTAATATATGCTCAAAGATGGTGCTTGTTATGTCCTACGTTCCCATCATAACAGAAAGTTATTATGAATATGTATTAAGGGGTGTATATGGTTTTCATTCTATAACCCGCAGGACCTTCATAAAAAATACATAGTTTTAAGTTGTACCAGGTAACTTTGAGATAGTCTTTAATGACCTTCCACTAGAGTCTGCTAAGTTCAGAACAATTATGTCGCAAAGAGTTTCAATTATTCTGTGAAAAACAAACAACTATATTCATTATAGGAAAAGAAGGTGAATGTGGATAATACGAACACAATCACAGTCCACTCTGGGTTGTGATATATTCACAGCTTGTTATCCAAATCATTTCTCTATTTTTTTACAACATTTTTCAACATTTAATAAAATTCTTAAAGCTTGAAAATGACGTGAAGACATTATACTGAATGTACACAGTACCCTAAATGTGAAACTTCTCCCACTTAGGCTGCAGCCAGCAGATAGAGGAGCCCGTTTCCCCTCTTCTCCCCCTTCCTGCTTTGTTCCAGAGCTTTCAGTGTAATTGCTTGGCCAGCAGAGAATAGGAGGCAGGGGTGTGTCACCCCAAGCCTACACCGGTGGCCAAATCAACGCTAAATTGCTTTCAGTTTGCATTTTATGAACTATAGGTAAAATGTTGCAATAAATAAAGTATTTGAAAAATAATAATAAAAAGAAGAATGAGAGAGTTTCATACCACTTGGGAACTGTTTTCTCAGTTCGCTAAACACATCAGTTTAAGCAATATCATAAAAATCAGAGCGGGAAAGCATTCAAAAATACTGCAGTATTGTTAGTATTGCTATCCACCTTCGTTCAGTGAGCACCGTTAGGTCCGGTGCTGTGCGCTATCTTTACACACACAGTTGATCCTTGAACAACACAGGTTTGAACCGTGTGGGTCCATTTATATGCACATTTTTTTTTAAGATTTTATTTATTTGGCACAGAGAGAAAGAGCACCAGCAAGGGGAGGAGCAAGCAGAGGGAGCTCATGACCTGAGCTGAAGACAGAGGCTTAACCGACTGGGCCGCCCAGGCATCCCAATATATGCACATTTTTTCAATAAAAACAGTACAGTACCATAAATGTATTTTCTTTCCCTCACAATTTTTCTAATAATATTTTCTTTTCTCTAGTTTACTTTATTGTAAGAATACAATATCTAAAACATAACATACCAAGTATGTGTTAATTGACTGTTAATGGTATCGGTAAGGCTTCTAGTCAACCGTGAGCTATTACTTAATTTTAGGGGTAGTCAAAAGTTATACATGGATTTTCAGCTGCATGGGAGGTCGGTGTCCTTCACCCCGGCCTTGTTCCAGGGCCATCTGTGCGTCTGAGCCCTTCACTGCCCATTAGCACAGAATATATGTGTATGTGTATACATATACCTGTGTGTACGTATCTGTGTGCATTGGTGAAGAAATTAAAGCTCAGATTATTTACAGTTCTTCCTGAAATACATGCCCACCTTTCAGCACCTCACCCTGACTCATTTAGTGGAATCCCCTCTTTCTACAGAGGAGGAATCTGTCATCAGACAGCTGACGAGTGCTGCTGATATACTCCTCTGTGGCTACTAAACTCTTAATTGGAAAAATTGGGGGGTGAAAATTGCACGTACTTTACATATAGGGTGCATTTTGAAGAAAATATATTGTGTAGTCACAAACGCTGCTTTCAACACAAAAGAAAAGAATTAAAACCCTGGTACAAAACAAACCCTGAAATGTCTCTAGGAAAAAAGTGACTTTCCATCTGGAAAGTCACATAAGCTTCTGAACATTCATGAGTTTCTTTTATTTTCTCCATGTGGAACACGAACAGTGTTCTTTTCATTCTGTAACCCATGGTGTATAAAAACATACGCGAGACGATGTAGTCAACCTCATGATATGATTTTGCTTCATCATTTTAATTCATTGACTGTTTCTTTAAGGTGTCTTTTAGAGTTTACTCTTATTATTTTGTTTATTTATTTATTTATTTATTTATTTATTTATTTTAAAGATTTTCTTTATTTATTTGACAGAGAGAGAGACAGCCAGCGAGAGAGGGAACACAAGCAGGGGGAGTGGGAGAGGAAGAAGCAGGCTCCCAGCGGAGGAGCCTGATGTGGGGCTCGATCCCAGAACGCCGGGATCACGCCCTGAGCCGAAGGCAGACGCTTAACCGCTGCACCACCCAGGCGCCCCTACTCTTATTATTTTAAATATAATACAGAGATCTTAACTTCTTTTGGGTGCTCCATAAATAAATACTTCCAGGCTCATTTCTTTTTTAAAAACTTTGCACCCTTGCAAGTCCACATAAGCTAAAAACTGGTCAGCAATATGAGTAGGTGATATAGAGCTAAATCAAAGAAAGAGGGAAAGAAAGATGTATTTCGAATGCAATAGACTCATAGACGGAGTCACTATCACCACAGAGCATTTCTACCTGTGGTTAAGAAGTGAAGCACCACCTTCCCTTTAAAATCTTCCCCGGCCTTCCCAAACCATGAATCACTCCCTTTCAGCCATGAAATTGTCATTTGCTTCTTCTCTCTTGTAGAAAATGCACAACTGTCCTGTAAATATTAATTTACATTCCTGCGTGTCTTACACATTCTGAGGTTGTAGATTAAGCCTTGTTCATCTGTATCTCCAGTGGCTGGCACACTGCCTGGCATGTGCTCAGTAAATATTTGAGAAATAAATGAGAAAACAATGAAAAACGGGGATAAATTATTTGGGTCCCATATTACTAGGGTACTCAGGTCTCTACAGTGTCTTGATTATTTAAAAAACATGTTTTTTAAAGTAACGTGCATTGAATATATAATCACCACTTCTCAGGTTCAATGCCTCATTCAGATGTCCATTGCAAGCCTGGTGGACTGAGAAGGGCAGGATCCACCATGCTGCTTCTCCTCGGCCAGAGAAGAGCCACCATCCCCGATCCCGTACTAACAGCAGCCTTTAGGTTTACCTCCAACCCTGCCGTGGTAAAAAGCTTCACAGAAGTGAAAACAAGCATACTTACAAAACTAGAGGGAATTGTACTCTATATTTGCAGAGATAATTTGTTGAAGAATAAAATAAATTTGTGGTGACTCCACTTATTAACGCTATTAGTTGGATTAAAAGTGTATATATTCTTCAAAAATATCATTAGGGAGGTTTTTGTTATGTTTTAACTGAAAACATGAATGGGAACTCTGGAACGCTAAATATCAGAAGGGGAGTTTGTACTGAATCCTGACTACAAGCTTATTTATTTCTCAAAACACTCTTAAAGGTAGGAATGAATGCTTCTATTTTACATGTAAGAAACCTGAACTGAAAAGTAAATAAACTTGTGTAGTTCATAAAGCAGTGAAGCGACAGAACTGAGATTAAACCCAGGTTTGCTTACTTTAAACCTTGAATATTAGAAAGGGATTGTTTTCCCAATATTCAATACACACCACTCTATTTTTTTCCAGATGATCCTACTTCTTATGGAGAGGCATGCTTTGAAAAAACACATTTTTTTTTTGTTCATCACTAGCTTTCTTCATCCTTAGCAGAGGGAATATCCATGACCAGAAACCATGGCAACACAGAAAGAGAATATGAATTTCAAAAAGGAAACTCTTATATAAATACAATTTTTGCTTTTCTCTTGAGCAGATCGTTGAGGATGCAGCAAAGGAGAAAAAGCAGTGTGTAATGACATAGGCGTCAAGTCGAACGTGATAAGCAAGTTTCCTTACTGGTTTCCTCAGACGCTAGCAAGTTCATTCTTTCAACAACAAAAAACCAGAACGTCAGGAACCGTTTTAGGCAATGAAGGAAACAGCAAAGAAAATAAGATACAGTTTCTATTCTTGAGGAGATGAGAGTCTGTGGCTTTGCATGTTTCAGGAAAAATAAAAAGATCCACGGGTAGAATATTGTCTAATTTAAGTCCCCTTATGATGTCTGGGTAAAAAGAAGGAAAGCCAGGTGGAGATGAGTCCAACCAACTTTAGTGCCTCAGAAAGAAAGGAAAACAAAAAACAAAACACACTTGTGTTTTCTGGAAGAGAAAATGTAACAGACAAAATCTACGTAGTACATATAAGGCACCAAGCCTGTAACTGCTTCTGTTCCTGCTTAGAGATAGCAAACCAGAAGGTTTACCTAAAATAGAAGAGGAAGTTCAGTTTTACCTTCTTCCCTTTGTCACCAGACCTCTATCATCCTCCTGTTAAATCAAGACTCAAAAAAAAAAAAAAAAAAAAAAAAAATCAAATCTCCCTATTCCACCTTCTGGGTCCAATACTTCTATCCGTCATACCTTATTCCTGGGTCTTTCTTTCCTCAACCACCAACCCTCAAGATCATGTTCTTTTTAGTAGTCCTCTCTTTTCTTGATTACTCTAGCCTCGTCTAAGAAACATGGGCCATTGTGCCTAAAATCAAAGTCAGCTATGGAGATCTCGGCGCTGAGCCTTGGTCTAGTAAGGTCATGTCATGTGGGGGCCAGGACAGCTCTTTTGGCTTAACAACTGTCAGTGACAACGGAGACCAAGAATGTGCCAGTGTGGAATCTCAGACCCATGTGGCAAGAGGCTAAAAAGCCCTTTCTTTTCTTTCTTTCTCTCTCTTTCTTTCTCTTTTTTTTTCTTTCTTTCTTTCTTTTTGAGATTTTATTTATTTATTTGACAAAGAGAGACAGTGAGAGAGGGAACACAAGCAAGGGGAGTGTGAGAGGGAGAAGCAGGCTTCCCGCCAAGCAGGGAGCCTGATGTGGGGCTCGATCCCAGGACCCCAGGATCCCAACCTGAGCCGAAGGCAGACGTTTAACGGCTGAGCCACCCAGGTGCCCCTAAAAGTGCTTTCTGAACTGTGGAGCTGGACCAGAAAGAATATGTCAACATACTCTAGCAAACTGTATGATTTAAAATGTCAGATCTTAAGGAGAGGGGCTCAGAGCAGATAGATAGGTACATGGAATTCGGATTTCAGAAATACCAATATCTAAATTTAATAATTTTCAAATATTTATCCATTTGGCTCTTTCATTAAATCTTTCACTTCTCCCTACTCCCTTATGAGTCCTACATACATGCATTTAATCTAAAAATATTTACTGAGCACTGTGCTAGGCACCAAAGAAAGCAAGACTGAGGGGATTCCCTAAGCAAGATATTAGAAAAGACTTCATGTTAGAGCTAAATTTTGAGCTGGGTCTTGGATAAGTTGAAGCTCATGAATTTAGGAAGAGCATTCCAAGCAAAGAGGAATGTTCCAAGGCATAGACATGGAAGAGCCTGGTTTAGTTAGGAAACACGTGTGGTTCAGGGCTGACTGAGGAGTGTGAGGGTGGAGCTATGTGGAGGGTAGATTGTGAGGTTCTTCAGAAACCGGACTAGGAAGGTGCTCATATGTTACCTTGAAGAGCTTGGAGTTTACTCTGAAGTCTATGAACACACAGCAATCTCAGTAGGGGGATGGCTCAATACTGAACTGGTTACCTATAGAAATCATTCGTTGATTTGCTATAGAGAGTGAGGCAGAGAAATTAGTCCATATGGAATAAAAGTCTGGGGTGGCATTGTTCTTTGAGGAAGAATATAAGGGGGAAATGATGTAAGAGCAAGTGAGGGGGGAAAGAAAGAGCAAGTGAGGTTAGGCTTGAACATGTTGAACATGAGACATTAATGAGAACATCCAGATAGAGAATTTCCATCCATCCATCCAACCACCCATCCATCCATCCATACGTCTATCCTCTATTCTTCCATTCATCTACTCATCTATCACACATTCAACATATATTCCCTAAATATCTAGCATGTCCCAGACACTGCTTGACACTATCACATAGGCAGCTGACATCACACTCCTGAAGCTGGAGGAAGTGATCTTTGCCACAGTGACACTTTGTAGTGACGAGTAAATGCAATGGGCATGGTTAAGGTGTCCCATGCAGGTAGCTGAAAGTAGGAAAAGAGGATTTAGCACAAAACCCTATGTTCAGCTTCATCTCACGGTGATCTTTTTTGCTTCCTATCTTTTCCCCCACCTCAACTCCTCAAAATGTCTAGCTAAATTAAAAAAGTTAACAGATCAAGCCAAGGGACAAAAATTTATTCATAAAGCTGTAGTTTCTGAACCAGTCCGTCTCCCACTCCCACCACCCGTCCCCTTCCTTGCTCTACTCCCTGTGAAGGTCAAAATAATTTGACATAAAAAGCCCTTAAGCCATATGAAATGGAGTAATTTAATGGAAATTTAAAATTAATGCAATATAAAAGTGAGTGCTTTATAATACAAGTTAAAATGAGCAGTAAATTAGTTCCAGATATGTGTCTAGAGATTGCTTTAAAATTATTAGGTTTAAACCTGAAAATTTTGACCTGTCCTGCGTTCTGACAAAAATACTGCTCTGAGAGAAAGTTACAGAATAAATGTCAGTTCTCTTCACAAGGAATTTCTTACGGATAAATGGTATAATCTCCAAGAATTATGAGGCAAACACTTGTCTCTGACAACCTAGCCTGGGAGTCTAGCTTCAGTGCGTTCCAAGTCCTAAGAACTGGTAAGGTGAGGGTTAATTTGATATGATAGCTGGAGTTTAGGATGACAAATGAGAATAGGAAAAATGGCGGAACCATGACTTGTAATTCCTAACATGTCTGATAGGGAGCAGAGTTTAGGGGATTCTTATAAAGAATATAAAATCAAAAAGGTTTTGTTTTAAATTTAAAAATTAACTTGTATGACTGAATAATAATAAATTCTTCCTGAATTTAAACCGAAAGTAGAAACAAGAGGAATTAAACTTGGGGTATGGTAATCAACTGATTTAACTTTGTCTTTTTGTTTGTATAAAGGTTAATAAACCTAAAGCTATGGATTCTGTCTGTGCCCAAGAATTCAAACCCGTTTTATATAAGTTGAAAATTATTATTCATTTTAATTACAAGTGATGTTTAAGAATTAAATTACTAAATGACTCATTGGATTAAGCATCCGACTCTTGACCTCAGCTCAGGTCATGATCTCAGGGTCAGGGAATCGAGACCCATTGGGCTCTGCACTGGTGTGGAGACTGTTTAAGAGTCTCTCTCTCGCCCTCTGCTCCTCCCCACATCTCCCCCACCCTGCTCATAACACTTTCTCTCTTAAAAAAAAAAAAAGAAGAAGAAGAAAAGAAAGAAACTGCTAAATTTTCCAAATCAGAGTTTTTAACTTAATAATTTGAATTTATTATGTTTTTTATTAAAAATAATGTCTTGTACCAAAGCATTATATTTAAACAGAATTATCTACATTGTATTGTGCATTTTTCTAAATTTTCAAGGGATTTGGCTACAAAATTTGTATTTTTTAACTTCTACTTTTTTTCTGAAAGAGGAAATTTATATGGTGTTAATGTCTGAATTTTTTCTATGCTTATTTTGTTCAAGCATGTGAGAAACTGGCAACTGAAACCATTGGACTTTGTTGGGACATACAAGTGATTCAGAGTCAATAAGTATCCCAGAGAAGCAGAGGAATATCTCATATAATCCCCTTCTTTTAGAAAGAACCAGGCGCTTACCAGTTACTCAGCTCCTGTATGCCTCCTGCCCCAGACTCAGCTTGCTTCCTGTCTATATGGGCACACACAGATATAATAGGCTGTGGCTATGACTCTACCCTGGAAGGGTTACCTCTAGCAATAGGGTGTCTCCATTTGCAATCCCAACACCAATCCTACTGCTATCTTTATAGACTCATTAAACAAACAAAAAATTGGGAATTTAAAAAGTCGCAGTGTGTTACGCACAAATAATGAATCATGGAACACTACATCAAAAACTAAGGATGTACTGTATGGTGACTAACATAACATAATAAAAATTATTTTAAAAAAAGTCACAGTGTGAATGGAGAACTAGAAAGGAATTGTGAGAGACTGGGCTGGAAAATTACCCACTTTCTGAAAAGTTGATAAGCCAACTAAGAAATTTCAAATTAGCTTACGATGATGGGAAGCCATGAAATTACTATGAACACAAAGATGCCCTGATCATCTGATTGTTTTATCAAGGGCACTGCCTTTTCTGTGCCAAGATGAACAAGGGGGATGCAGGTAAGGCTGGAGACAAGAGGACCACGAGGGGAGCCATTCCAGTACTACAGAGAGGGAAAAAAGTGAAACCGAATGGCTCTTCCTTCACTCTTATCCACTAGTCAATGTGTCGAGTCATAATTGGGATTATACAGTATGGGGCCTTTTCAGTCTGGCTTCTTTCAGTTAGCAGTATGCATTTAAGGTTTTTCTACGTCGTGTCCTGGCTCAAGAACTTATTACTGTTGATTGCTGAGTAACCCATCTTCTACCACATTTTGTGTATCCAGTCAGCAATGGAAGAACATCTTAGATGCTTCCAATTTCTGGCAATTATGTTTTGGCTGTAAACATTCATATGAGGGCATTTATGTAGACATAAGTTATCAGATAGTTGGGTAAATACGTAGGAGCACAATTTCTGGATTATGATAAGATTATATTTAACTTTATAAGAAACTGCAAACCTGTCTTCCAAAGTGGCTGTATCATTCTGCATTTCCACTAATAATGAATGAGAATTTCTGTTGTTCCCTATTTTTGAAAGCATTTAATATTGTCCATTTTGTTTTGATGTATAGAAAACTTTTGTCTTTCAAATGGATGTGCGTTATTATCTCATTGTTGTTGATTTGTTTTCTATGTTTGTTGCAATTCTCTAATGATAAATGATATTGACAATCTTTTCATTTGATTTTTTTGCCATCCATATATCTTCTTTAGTAAGGTGTGTGTTCAGATCCTTTGCCCATTTTTAAAAAACAAATTATTTTTCAGAGCTTCTATTTATCCCTTCCTCCCTCATAAATCCTGGCAATCACTAATCTTTTTCTTGTTTCCATAGTTTTGCCTTTTTCCAGAATTTTATATAGTTAAAATCATATAATATGTAGCCTTCTCAGGTGACATTTTTCACTTAGTAATATGCATTTACAGTATCACCGTATCTTTTCATGGCTTCACATAACATTTCTTTTTTGTACTGAATACTACTCCATTGTCTGGATGTAGCAGTTTATTTACCCATTCAGTTATTTAAGGACACGTTGGTTGCTTCCAAATTTTGGAAAGTGTGAGTAAAGTGGTTATAAACATTCATGTGTAGTTTTTGTATGGACGTAAGTTTTTAACTCACCTGGGGGAACACTAAGGAGTGTGACTGCTGGATTGTATTTTAAGAGTATGTTTAGTTTTGTAAGAAGCCATCAAAGTATCTTCTAAAGTAGCTGTGCAATTTTGCATTCCCACCAATAGTGAATGAGAGTTCCTGTTGCTCCACACTCCTATCAGCATTTGGTGTTGTCAGTGTTTTGATTTTGTCTCTTCTAATAGGCATGTAATGGTATCCCATTGTCTTTTGCATTTTCAATTCTGTGATGACATATGATGGGCAACATCTTTTTATATACTCACTTGGCATCTGTATTTCTTCTATGAGTTTTACGGTTTTGTATTTTGTATTTAGACCTATGATCCATTTTGACTTAATTTTTGTGAAGAGTATAAGGTCTGTGTCAAGATTCATTCTTTTGCATGTGGATGTCTGGTTGTTCTAAACACCATTTGTCAAAAAGACTACCCTTGCCTCATTGTATTGCCTTTGCTCCTCTGTCAAAGATACTTGACATTATTTATGTGGGTCTATTTCTGGTCTCTCTGTTCTGTTCCATAGATCCATCTGTCTATTCTATTGCCAATACCAAACAGTCTTGATTACTGTGGCTTATAGTACATCTTGGGAAGTCAGGTACTGTTGGTCTTCCAACTTTGTTCTTCTCCTTCAATATTGTGTTGGCTCTTCCAGGTCTTCTGCCTCTCTGTGTAAACTGTAGGATCAGTTTTCTATATCAACAGGTTGAAAATGAGGGGCAAACAGGTCATCCTATCCTTGTTCCTGATCTTAGCGGAGAAATTTCTAGTTTCTCACTATTAACGATAACGTTAGCTATAGGTTTTTCAGCTGTTCTTTATCAAATTGAGAAAGTTCCTTTCCATTCCTAGTTTGCTAAGAGTTTTCATCATAAATGGGTGTTAAATTTTGTCAAATGCCTTTTTTTACATCCATTACTTTGATCATGTCATTTTTCTTCCCTTGCCCGTTCATGTGATAGGATGAATACATTAACTGATTTTTGAATGTTGAACTAGCCTTGCATATTTGGGCTAAACTCCACTTGGTTGTGGTATATAATTTTTTTGTAGACAACACCTAGTTGTTTTTGTTTTCTTACCCACTCTGACAATTTCTTACAATTGGTGTATGGAGATCATTCAGATTTAGAGTGACTATTTAGATAGTTGAATTAATATCTACCATGTTTCTAATCATTTTCTATCTGTTGCAATTACTGTTTCTTTTTTTCTTCTTTCCTCTTTCTCTGGCTTCTCTGGGTTTCACTGAGCACTTAATATAATTCCATTTTTGCTCCTCTGTTAGCATATCAATTACTTCTTTTTAAGAAAATTTTAGTGGTTGTTTTATAGTTTGCAATATAAATTTATGACCAAGCCACTTTAAAATAATACTATACTGCCTCATGGGTAATACGAGTTACTTTCTATCAGGATATTCCCAATACCTCTCTTTCATCTCTTATAACATCACCATCACTCATTTCACTTATCCGTATGCTATAATTACCAATACATTGTTACCATTATTACTTTGAACAATAGTTATTAGGTCAATTAAGAATAAGAAACATAAAAGTTATTATTTTGCCTTCATTTATTCTTTCTGTAATGCTTTTCCTTTTTTATGTTTTATGATCTGTATCGTTCTTCTTCAAGAAGAACTCCTTTGAACATTTCTTAGGTAGGGCAGCTCTGCTAGTAATGAATTCTGTCAGTTTTTGTTTGAGAAAATCTTCACTTCTTCACTTGTGAAGGATAATTTCTACTTCTATATCCTTTCTAATATAAAATTCTAGGTTAGTGGGGGTTTTTTTTGTTTCAACATTTTAAATATTTCACTACATTCTCTTCTTGCTTGGTTTCTGGTGAGAAGTCAACTGTGTATTTTTCATACTTACTCCTTTATAGGTAAGATGACCCCACCCCATTCCAGTTTTTTCAAGATATTCTCTTTGTCTTTGGTTTTCTCAAGATTGAGTATGATATGCCTATGTATACATTTTTTGGTATTCACCCTGCTTGGTGCTCTCTGAGATTTTTGGAACCATAGTTTTGGTGTCTGTTACTAGTTTTGGAATATTCTTAGTCATTATCTCAAATATTTCTTCTGCTCCATTCTCTTTCTTTTCCTTACGGTATTCCAACTATATACATTTTATATCTTTTAGGATTATCCTACAGTTCTTAGATAGTCTGTGTTTTTCTCTTCACATTTGAGCTTGGGAAATTTCTTTTGACATATGTTAAAGTTTACTGATTCTTTCCTCAGCTATGTCCAGTCTACTGATGAATCTATCAAAGATTCATTTTTTTTACATAGTCTTCCATTTCTGGCATATTCTTCTGATTCTTTCCTAAAGTTTCCATCTCTGTTTACATTTCTCATCTATTCCTGCATGTTGTCTACAGTTCACATTTCCATCAGTTTTTATCCAGGTAAGCTAATCTTGGCTCTGATTTTCAATATTTTCCTCGTTCCAGATTTTAGGATATGGTGGATTGTCCAGCAGCTTCACTTTTTTGAGTGGTCCAAGAGAAGTAATTGATTTTGTTTGTTCAGTTCTTTTCTTGTTTTAAGGATAGGAGTGATGATTTAGAAACTCTTTACATTTCAGGGCTGAAATTGGAAGGTTGTCCAGCTTTTTACATAATACATAGGTCTCAGAGCTCCTTCACCCTGTTGTTATTTCTGCCTCTTTAGTATTCTCACACTCTTCTTCCAGCTCAGCCATGCATTATCTTTATTATAGTATTTTAAATTTATGTATTATTCACATATTTTTAAGTGTGTGACGTAAAGACATATTTCACTGACCTACATCAACATCATTGGCCTGGAAACAGAACTCAATTGACAAGTATTTAATATTTCATCATTAGCATTATTTGGTTTATTTCTGACTTTTTCAAATTACTCATATTTACCCAACTTTACATATTGTACAAGAATATTTAGTTGATATATATTATTATACATATAATCACAAACTCTTGATTAATCTCTATTAATAAATAAAGGTGTGTTCAAATTTTTTCATAGACTCATAACCATACATATGTTACATCTTAGCCTTAATGATCCCACAGGCATTGATTTATTCAAATTGAAAAGTTATACTTCAGATTCACTTTGCTAATCTTATTTTCATTTCAACACAAATGACACAAGCATATTCTCTCGCTAGCAATTTCTCTTAAGAGTAAGTTGTCAGGCAAAACCAAATTTTAACAGCTAGAAATTTAAAGACACAGAGCAAAGTTTCCATGTCACTCACTAGAGTATTTTTTAAAAAGATTTCACTTTATACTTTATCTGTTTCATTCCCTTTGTTCTGAAATAAATTAATATAAAAGCTCAACAAATCATTGTCGTGTTCATTTATTTATTACATACATAATCCTAAAATAAATATATGGTTGACAAGGCTCACATGGTGTGATTTGAGTCTCAATTGTGGATTATTGGGTGGTGACTTATCAATTAGTCTTTTCTCATTTTGATTTTTCTAACATTTTCTCTAGATAATAATAGTATTTTGGGTCCCAGGAGAAGAGAAGAAGGGTGGGAGAAAGGAAATGAAAAATGTAATACTAAGCCTTCCAATTAGATAAGTTAAACCATTTTAAAAATTCACTGACATATGTTTTACACACTTTCTAAAACCATATTGTCATATGTTGTGTTTCATTTTGAAATAATTGGCACAAATTCGATGCCTATATTGGCAAAAGCACACAACTTAACCAACTCTCTTCTAGTTGTTCCAAACCCATTTTTCAGTGCGGGATAGAAAAGCAGTTTGCACCATAGCAGGGAATACAGTTGGATGCAGAACAGAGTGACCGCACAGAACCCTAATTTCAAATCCAAGGGATCTGGCTCAAAGATCTTCTTTATACATGCTTTCTAAAGCTCTGCTGAGCGCTGATGGTTGGGACGGTGTATTAAAGGGGTAGGTCATGTTGGTAGCTATTACCAAAGGCACTTACCCTGCACATGTACCAGGCTTGTAAATAAAGCCCACTAAAGAATAATTCAGCAGTAATTAACGGTTCCTTCCATAGAAAATTTCAGAACAAAGACAAAAACTATAGAAAAGATAAATTAAGGATATATTTTTTTCTGTGAGTTTTAGATTTCAAGCAAATTCTCATAAGTTTAATCCATTTCATTCATCCATGCGACATATATATTTTACTAATAACTATTATGTGTATGTCATTGAACTCATTGCTGAGTAACAGTACCGGCCTGAGTGTGTTTGTTCATTAATTCATTTAATATTTCCGGAGCCACTACAATGAGCCAGGTTCCTTTAGGATCTAGAGACATAAACAAAGAGCATCCTGCAGCTTTATGGTCCTTAGATTCCAGTACGAGAAGGCAGATATTAAATTAAAAAACAAGTAAATAAATAGTGCGTTATATGGTGATATGTACTATGGAGAAAAGTAAAGCAGAGAAAAGGGGAGTGGAGGGGCTGGAACAGTATACGATTTTTAAGAGAGTGATCAAGGAAGCCTTTACTGGTAAGATGTCACCCTGGTAGAGACCCAAAGTGGGTAAAGGAGTGAGCCGTCTAAATATCTGGGGAAAAAATGTTTCAGACAAAAGAAAGAGCACGTGTAAAGGCCCTGAGGAAGAGAGGCACTTGGCATGTTTAAGCAACAGGAGACAGTCATTATGACTGGGGCAGAGAGAACAAAGGGAAGAGTGGAAGGGGAGGGGGACAGTTAGGTAAAGGGGGGTGGGGTCATGCAGAGCCATGGAGGTGAGTGCACAGATGCTGACTGGAGGCAGAGAAACATCAGACCTTTACAAGGAAAGAAGTGATGTGATTTGATCACTACAAAGGCTAGGGCAAGGGAAGGAGAGGGAGAGCAATTAGGAGGTGGTGGTGATAAACGAAATCATGGCATTTGGACCAGGGAAGAGCAGAGGACAGGGTGAGAAAAATCAGATTTGCTTTTGAACTGGTGAAGGAGCGTGAGAGTGGGAAAGAGGAGAGAAAGATGACTCCAAGGTTTATGGTCTAAGAAACTGCAGGGATGAAGTGCCATTTGCTCAGATGAGGAAAGACTGTAGCGAAGATTGTAGAGGAAAGCTCAGGAGTCAATTTCAAACACGGTAAGCGTGTGATAGCTTTTAGACATGCAAGGGGGACATGAGGAGCCAGAGGGATGTAAGACTGGAGCTGAGGGCGGAGATCCAGGCTAGAGATGCAAATCTATAAATATGTCAGTATAACGACTGTATTTAAAGACACAAGACTGGATGAAGTCACCTGAAGACAGCATAGATACAGGAGTTCCCTGAATTATGGGGCATCTCTAACTTTTAGCAGTTGGGTTGATGAGGTAAAAACCTGTGAGGGTGACTAGAAAGGTAAGGAGAACGGAAGAGTTCAGAATCCCGGAGGCTATGCAAAGAACGTTTTTGTCTAAAAGGGGTTGATCAACCATATCAAATGCTGCAAATAAGCAAGAGGAGGATGGAGAACTGGATTTCGCTGTGGGAAATCATTGGTGATGGAGTGGAATGAATGACTGCTTGACTGGAGTGGGCTCAAGAGAATAGAGAGGGGAGGAAATGGAGAAGCAAATCTAGGCTGTTAAGCTATTATCAAATGGCTCTGAGTCAGGTAACCATTCACAGTAATGTGCCCATTTTATACATTTATCAGTCATTGTTTTGTTTGAAGATAACATTGTGAATCACACAAATTGAATGATATATTCAGCTACTACTTAGCGTCATACCAAATATAGTTTGAATGTGTAATGCTATAGCGACAAGACTAGAACAAAATGACAGAAAGTTGTAAGATGGGAGTGGGAGATAACGTGGTGAAGCATTTACTTACGTGTGTGTGTGTGTGTGTGTGTGTGTGTGTGTGTGGATTTTCTCTTAGCAGAAAATTTCTTGTTATTTTTTTTTCCCATTCTCCTTTCCCTCTTTAAATTAGACCTTGACCTCTGCTCACCCAAGGGAAGTGAAGCCAGAGCATGCATACAATGAAAAATCAGATATTTACTCCTGGATTTGAGCATCCAGAAGCCAAGATTTCGGCATTAGCAATTAGATTGCAGCCAGAACCCTGTCTACCCACAACTCCCAAACACCCCAGCCTCAGATGCCTGAGATGAACTCTGTTTCTATACTAAGAAGAGAAAAAAACAGAGAGAAAAGCAAATGAATTTTTTTTTTTTATTCGACAGAGATAGAGACAGCCAGCGAGAGAGGGAACACAAGCAGGGGGGGCGGGAGAGGAAAAAGCAGGCTCATAGCAAAGGAGCCTGATGTGGGGCTTGATCCCATAACACCGGGATCACGCCCTGAGCCGAAGGCAGACGATTAACCGCTGTGCCACCCAGGCGCCCCTGAAATTTTGATATAGACCTATATCCCCTCCCTCTTAGGCTGAGCCAGAGATGTGGGGTTGGAGAAAAGGGCAGAAGAATCTCTCTAATTAGCTTTAGCGGATTTAGAACAAGGGGAACCTCTCCTCCACAGCCATTCCTGGCCCTCAGAGCCCCGTGGCTAAGGAAGAACAGTAGGGGAACTTCATGGGACGGCCAAGCAGATGGATTTCCAATGGGATCTCAGAACCACTGTCCCCGTAGGACCCAGAGCACCTCCAAAATTTGCTCCATGGCTCAGAAAGTACCCCGGGTGTGCCATCAAGAGCCAGTGGGCCTGAGCATAGCCAGTAGTCTGAGAAAGGACCTTCAACAGCAAACGTGATCAAGTTCACCAGTGGTGTGGCGACACAGAGGCCGACTGCACCTGAATACCCATGCCTCTAGACACCTGCAGGCCCAAGTGGTAAAGAGCTTCCAGTGCTTCGTATGAGCCTGCGTATCTCCAATCTCCCACCCGGGAGGGAAGAGGGGGCAAAAAAACCCTACCGTGGACCATAAATCCACTCAGGAAAGCCTGAAGTTTCAGATGAAACTCCCATAAAATTGGCGATTTTAGGTTCATTTCAGAGCACAGAATAAGATTTAGGATTGAAATTAGGTTGTTTTAGAGAAATTTATACCAGCTACATGAGCCCACAATCACACAGAACATATGTTTACAAGCTCTTTGGAAGAAACTGTGGTATAGGGAAGTACAATACACAGTACTTGGGATGGTTAAGAACTGGATATGAATCCCAGCTCTGTTCCTTCCCTAGAATTTCAAGCAAGGTAATTTTGCTTTCTGGGCTCTGGTGCCCTCATTTGTAAAATGAGGACAAGTAAATATACCTTACAAGGCTGTTGTGATTATAAAATGCCATACTATATGTAAAAGTGTTCGATAAACTTTAAATGTTCCAAAATAAAGGGTAGAGAAACCCATACCAGGTGCTGCAATGTACCAGGCTCCTTGTATCATTGTAAATATTATGTGTATTTTACATTATATTTTTATATTTAATATACAATATACCATAATATATATACTAGTTACGTTGCTTTATCGGAAAGCAAATCTAGATCCACCAACTTGAAAAGTCAAGTGTTTTATCTACAATACCAACAGGTAAGGTACAATATTACTCTTTTATTCCTTTTTTTAATTGAAGCATAATTAACATACAGTATTCTATTAGTTTCAGGTCTCCAATATAATGATTCAACAATTCCACACATCACTCGGTGCTTATCGAGATAAGTGTACCCTTGGGGGCGCCTGGGTGACTCAGTCGGTTAAGTGCCTGCCTTCAGCTCAGGTCATGATCCCGGGGTCCTGGGATCGAGTCCTGCATTGGGCTCCCTGCTCAGTGGGGAGTTGACTTCACCCTCTGCCCCTCCCCCCTGCTTATGCTTTCTCTCTCTCTCTCTTTTACTCAAAAATAAATAAATAAAATCTTTAATAATAGTAAAAAAAAGATAAGTGTACACTTAATCCCTTTCACCTATTTCACCCAATCCCCTATCCACCTCCCGTCTGGCAACCACCAGTCTGTTCACTATATTGAAGTCCACTTCTTTGTTTGTTCATTTGTTTTGTTTCTTGATTCCACATATGAATGAAATCATACAGTATATTTGTCTTTCTCCGACTGACGATATTACTCTTGATTTGCACTAGAACTGCATGTGTGTAAATTGAGGCGATTTCTCTGAGGCACAGAGGATGGGGCCCATTTGGACTGACAGCAGCAAGTCAAGGGCAGAATAAAGGCTAATCCTTGAATCCCTGAGCAGGCAGCCTCCCAAATCCTGTTTACCTTTAGCGATTTGGCCTTTGCATTGGATTGGCAAGCAGTACAAAAGCCTGCAGATTAGCTTTAAGCAAATCAACTTAGAAATATTACACTGACAACCCCTCTTTAGTTTTCCTTTCTTTTTATTTGGGTTTTAGTCAAATATTCATGAAAGAGAAAGCTACATCTCTCTCAAATCTACCTTTTCCTTGATATTCTAAAGCTTTCAATTGTGTCCAGTTTGTAAATCTAATTTAGTGAAACTTGAAAAAAAAAAAAAGAAAAAGAAAAAGCTATGTTTGCTTCAGTTAAGCCTGGATAAGGTTCATGCCAGATCTCATTTTAACAAAATGAATTCACTATTCCCTGGTAAACATTGGATGAAAGTTATAATTATACTGGTAACCAGAAAGACTCTCTGGCTTTAGTTTACAGAATTATGTGAACTTAAGTTAATTTTATAAATCAAAAAGATTAAAATCTGGATCTGAAAGTGAATGTTATTTCTATTGTAAAATTTGCTTTAAGCGAAAAAGTGTTTTGTAACATTCTTTAACTAAAACTGTGTCTTTACAATCCAAATACAATGGATATTTGGGGGAATGATCTTTAGTTAATTCAGGCTGAAATAATCTGGATTAAAAATGGAGGAAAAGTGGAATCACCATTCACTGAAGATAAAATCTGAACGCTGTAGAAAGAAGATTGTGAGAAATTCATGCATTAAGGTGCTGAACGAGAAAAGAGAGACCAATGAATTTTCTTCTACTTGCGAAAATGTAGGTTTATAAAACTGGGGCTAATCCTTCTACCATTTCTATAGAATCAAAAATGCCATCTCAGGGATCAGATAGAACATTTGTGAACCTTGGTGGATAGTAGTAATCTGTGCACATGAAATGTCAAGCACATATGGAAAGTATATCACATTTCCTCAGAATGACATGGAGGAGCGTCTGGATATGGGATCTCCACTCACAGCCGGTGTGGTTACGTAGACCCAAGAAAACACTGCAAACGTTGAAAGCAGACTTACAGCTTAGGGAGTGATTGCAATACATTCTGAGATAATGTGAACTGGAAGGGAGGTGGGGGGGGAAGCCATATGGAGAAGTTCTCCAGAAGGCAAGACCATAGGTGCCTTCAAAATAAATTATAAGTGAGTTGTAGGTAATAAAGGCAAAGGACACGCAGAAGGCTAAGCAGACTGGCCATTGTGGGGACTGTTGGGATTCCCAAAAGGTCATTGGAAATACTAACTGGAATAAAGCCAGAAGGGGTGAATAAAGAATGTAGAGATAAAAAAAAAAAAAATCAAACAACAAACAGGAAATAAGAATGCAAGTAATAGTCTGCTTTCTCCTGTTTCTGGAAGAATGTGGACTCAGTACTGTGAGAATCAAACTTAAGGACACTGGAAAAATATCTCTATCCATGTCAGCACAAGACACTTCGTAAGAAATAATCTAAGTGTATTTAATTATTTTTTAAAGATTTTATTTATTTTGAGAGTGAGCGAGTGTGAGTGGGGGGAGGGGCAGAGGGAGAGGGAGAGAGAGAATCTCAGGCAGACTCCATGCTGAGCACAGAGCCCGACACAGGGCTCAATCCCACAACCATGAGATCATGACCTGAGACAAAATCAAGAAGTCAGTCACTCAACCGACTGAGCCACCCAGGCACCCCTAAGAGTATTAATTATTAGTGAATAAGCTTTCTGTGAGATGACTTGATAAATCAGCTGTTGATGCCAAGGGCAAAGGCTTTGAGGGGACATGAAGTGAATTAGAGAGGGTCACTTTTTAATTAAAACTACTTGTTCCATAGGCATTTAGAGCTTTTTTTTTTTTTAAGATTTTTATTTATCTGACAGAAAGAGAGACAGCCAGCGAGAGAGGGAACACAGGCAGGGGGAGTGGGAGAGGAAGAAGCAGACTCCCAGCAGAAGAGCCTGATGTGGGGCTCGATCCCAGAACGCTGGGATCACGCTCTGAGCCGACGGCAGATGCTTAACGACTGAGCCACCCAGGGGACCCCATTTAGAGATTTTTTAATACTCTAATATTCCAGCTCCAATATTAATGTGTCCATTTAGCGCTGAATTTTGGTCTGTACCCTAACATCAATCATTTGGGCAAGGGTTCCATTACATTCATTAGCAGTCCTCTAACTATTAATGTTGTCCCTAATAGCGACTGAGAAAAACAGGGCTGTGTTTGTCGGCTCTCTCTTAAAATCAAGAGAATTTTCTCCTATTTTTTATTACTTCATCTCAGGCTTCCCTTATATAAGCTGAATTCTGATACTTAATTCTTAGCTTTTTAAAAAAATATGAAAATATTAAATATAATAAAATATTAAAATGTAGGATACCTGGGTGGCTCAGTATATTATATGTATATGTATGTATATCTGTGTATACATACATACATACATATGTATATACATACATATATATCTATATATCCTTTTATTTAAAGCAGAAAATTTGTATCCACACCTACTATGGAAAAAGGCAACATGGTGTCAGGCACTGTCAGTCACTGTCATCAGGGTTGGGATGAAACACAGAAGCACAAGACAGAATTTAGACCTCAGGGCTCTGCCGTTCTGATGGGAAGACAGATGTTCAGTGTTAACAGCAGTACGTGGCAGAATGTGACCCGTGCCACACACTGGAGGGGCAGAGTCCTATTCTCTAAAAGAGGATGGAGATTTAATTCCAGTGGTGGGAATTCCACTTTTAGTAATTTATCTCAAAAGATGTATTGGACAAATGCAAGGAGATGGATGTACCAAGATGATTCCTATGTCAGTGTTTTGCCTCTGTGTACTAAACAATTAGCCAGGCGCTCGATTGTGCCAACGTGACAACATGACAATCACTTTTATACTGGATTTGGAATTAATAGAAAATAAAAAAAGAAAGGAGATAGATAGATAGATAGATAGATGATATCTAGCCCTGGCCTACAGACCCTCACTCTCCTCTTTTGTGCCTGTGACAGACATTACTAATCGATCATGGCATGTTCTTAGAATCCTTCCTTCTTCACATATTCTTCTTGGGAGTTGCTGCCAACTACTGAGGTGGCAGAAGATGAGTACATTTTATTAACCAGGATACAGGCTCTCATTCGCTTGTCGTGCTCTCTGGGTCTGGGAAGGCTCTTGGGGGCTGCTAGGAGCAGAGAGCAGAAGGCAGAGCCTGGGGAGATCCGAGGTTTCTCACAGCAGCTCCTCTGCTCTTCAGAATAAGATTTCTCTGGAGCAGTGGATTTGCTGCTAAGGATTTGAAAACTATTAAGACTCATAATCTCCCTAATTGATAAGGACAAGATCCTTGATCGGAACAACTTGCTGTCACACAGTTTCTGGATGACTGTAGAATGAAGACTCTATAAAAAACTTGCAAGAACACAAGCAAACAGATTATTCTGTTCACGAACTACTTTGCCATAAATCACACCTCCTTGCTTACTCTTAATTTTATCCTCTTAAATTTAGATTTCTTGACATCTCATTCATATTATAGAATTTAACTATATTACAAATGAGTCATTTCTATTGTGTAAGTAAATTTAAACTCAAGTGCTTCTCAGGAGCTAATAATTATTAACGGATTTCATTTTTTTAAAAGATTTTATTTATTTATTTGTCAGAGAGAGAGTAAGCACAAGCAGGGGGAGTGGCAGGCAGAGGGAGAAGCAGGCTCCCTGCTGAGCAAGAGCCTGATGCAGGACTTGATCCCAGGACCCTGGGATCATGACCTGAGCTGAAGGCAGACGCCTAACTGACTGAGCCACCAGGCGTCCCCAGATTTCATTTTTTAAATCCCAAAGTGATTTAGATCAAACTATGTCTTTTGTTTTAATGTGTTTTAAAAATAAAAAATGGCCTCTAATTCTCTTATATTGGCTAAGACTTAACTCTATGGAGTGTAAATTGGTACAACTATTTTGGAAAATTATATGGCAATAACATACTAAAGCTAAAAATATGTTTATCCCACGACCCAGCAATTGAGCTCCTAGGTATTCATCCAGTGGAAAGGCGTGCATATGTCCACCAAAAGTCATGTACAAGCGTTATCACTGCAACAATATTCATAACAGTCCCAAGTTAGAAATCTCCCAAATGTCCCAGAGCAAAACAGATAGGTTGTGACGCGACACTTAATAGAACACTATATAGGAATGAAAATGAATGAACAACTGGATAGACCTTGCACACATAAAGCTAAGTGAAAGAAGTTAGACACAAACAGGGTCAGACTGTCTACTTCCGTGTATCTAGGGTTCAAAAACAGGCAACCCATCTATGCGTTAGAAATGAGCTCACTGGTGACCCCTGGGTGTGTTGTGACTGCTTGCAGGCACAAGGGGACTTTTGAAGGTCTGGGAAAGTGGCGCTGCTGATTTCTCAGGTGCTTTTCACTTGTGAAAATTCACACAGCTTTAAACTCATGATCTGCGCCTTTTTCTTGTTTGCATGCATTTTGCCTTATGAATCTTATACATCAATAAAAATCAAAGAAGCTAACTAATAGTTAACCCGCCACGTCCAAAAATATATGGGGAGCTCAGGCGTTATGGACAGTGAGACGTGGCGGGATTTAGGCCCTCCGGGATAACTTGCCATGTGACTTGGACAAGTCCCTGAGGTTTGCAGTTTCATTTTCCTAACATGAAGCAAGGATAAGACTATCTAACTCATAGGATTGTTATGAGGGTCAGATGGCATGATAAATAGGAAGAACTTAGTATAATGTCTAATATGTCTTATAAAACATTAATAATAACAGCTAACATTTATGGGGTACTTTTCATGTACCCAGGTCTGTTACAGGGACTTAAATTTCTCCTAAAGATCCCGTGGGGCAGGGCCTTTATTTGACAAAGCACCAGGCTTTAAATTACTCATTCGAGATCACAGAGCTATTAAGGGGGAAAAGCCAGAATTAAAATGCAATCAGGCTACAAACTTAACCAGTGTATTATCTTGTGTAATAAGGACCTAATAAATGGCAGTTATTAGTGTTACAAGAACAAATCCTGGCAAAGATGTGGGAGGTTATAGGGAAGAATTGAGTGTGAGCTAAATTGCTGTTTTCCAGGAGGCAAATGGCAACTCGGGGGTGAGGCTGGGAAAATCTGTGCTAAATGGCTGCTATTATTGTTATGCAATTGCCATCCCTCATTTGAGGCAGAAAATGAAAGTACATAAACGCAATATTATCATTGCACTTTACAAAATGAGAAAACAGCTGCGTGGAAAGTGAACGACATGCTGGCGCTCAGTGCATTAGAGCCTGCTCCCTTAGGAGACACTCCAGGGAAGCAGGCTACCTTGGTAGGCTTTATCCAAAAATCAGCGTTGGCTTTGGGGGAACTGGGGGTGATGTTTTTTTCCCCTCTATAACGAACACACTTTCTTTCACAGTGGAAAGCTCACTTTAAAAATAAAATGAAGTGAAAACAAAAACCAATTTCTGTAAGGCAATAAGAACCACATGTCTTTTAAATGGAAAACATGCTTATTTCTCCTTTGTTTCTTGGAAGCAGCTTGCCAGACACACACAGTCCACGGCTTTGAACGGTTTACATAAACACACCCAAGCCAAGGGTTTGCACGCAACAGTTAAATTGCACCCATATTGGCAACTGGATGACTTTGAGGGGCGATGGTAAAAATTGATACTCACTTCAGTTGAATTCACCGTAAGTATTTCTCACAAACCACACACCAGTGACATCTGTGGTAGACTGTGGCATCCCAAGTCACTTTGAAAGAAAACCCTACTGGTGCAAGATGGGGGAGGGGGGCGGGCAAAGTACGAAAGAGTGGGGAAAGGTACAAATCCTTCCGGTCAAATGGAATGCCCGGGAACTGAATAATGCAGGAGAATTGTTACCATCCACTAGAGGGCACTGCCGGTATGTATGTACAAAACTTTCTCAGGAAACCTTTAACAGCCCACTCCCCTCCCCAGGGCTAAGCAGAGAAAACCAATGTGATTAGGTCAACAGAATTCCAGTTCTATTCTGCTTGCTTTTCCTGCATAAAGCAGGTAAGGTTTTTCCTCCTTATGAAGGGATCGGCGGACAATGGGTTACCCTTACTATTATGACTCTTACATTGCTGGAGCCATTTGATTGTAAAAATGCAATTTACAAGAAATGTTGAGTATCTCCCGTGTGCTAAATGCTAAGCTTTTCACCATGATGGTACAAATTAGCTACCAGACCACCTCTTTGCCTGCAGATCAGAAATAAATTAAGGACATCCGGAAAACTAGGGGGCCCATGAAACAACCCGCGAACTATCACATAGAGAAGATCTACGCTATTCGGCTTTGCACTGCTACAGTGCTATCTCTCAGTGATGAGCCTAGCGGCCACAGTCACTTTGGAAAGCCATCAGAGGAAGGCACAGAAGGACGTGCAACTAGACTGAGCAGAGAGGAAAACCGAAACCAGCATCAGCAAAGTCACAGAAGTAGAAATTTCATCACTAAGAAAAAATAATGCCTTTATTTAATATTGCGGGCTGTCTGTACATTGATTTGGAAAACTTTTTTTAAAATTTATTTGAGAGGGCGAGTGGGGGAAAGGCAGAGGGAGAGAATCCTCAAGCAGACCCCCCCCCCCCGCCCGAGGGTGGAGCCTGAGACACGCCATGGGGATTATCCCAGGAACCCCGAGATCATGATCCGAGCCAAAAATCAAGAGTCAGCCGCTTAACCAACTGAGCCACCCAGGTGCTCCTGGAAAAGTTTTAAATGTACCAATTCACCTGCTTTAGAGACTGGGTGATATTTCTGAGCCCCCTACTGTAACAGGTGGGCTTTTCATGTCTTCCGAAGCTGTTTTCCATTGTGGGTTGCATTTTGTGTATTTGTTTCCCTAACGGAGTAGACTCTGAGGCAAGCCGCCTCTTGCAAACTCAGACGCTCACCTTGTCCTGTCCAGTCCTGGAGGTCATAGGGGTTTGCGCTAAGAACAGGGAACACAGGGCACTGTCCCACTTGTACCACTGAAAATTCAAGTCATGTAGCAGTGCCCTAGAAGCGAAGTTTGACAATGACCCCTTGAACTGAGGGAACCAATCCAGCTGGAACACCTCCATGTGGTTTCCCATGTATTAGAAACTGAAATTTGATACAATGATATTTTTTAAAAATTAATTTTCACACAGTACTTGAAATTTAATAGAATTTTTTTTATATTGGAACAAGATCTAGTATACATGTTTTTAGGTATTAAAGCCTAATACAGGGTGCCTGGGTGGCTCAGTTGGTTAAGTGTCTGCCTTTGGCTCAGGTCCCAGGGTCCCAGGATCGAGTCCTGTGTCGGGCTCCTTGCTCAGCAGGGAGTCTGCTTCTCCCTCTGCCTGCTGCTCCCCCTGCTTGTGCTTACTCTCTCTGTCAAATAAATAAATAAAATCTTTTAAAAAAATAAAGCCTAATTACATTATTATTTGGAAAAAAGGGATTTTTTTTTGTTATAACAACTTTTCTTCAAAATGTCATCACTTTTTACTTATATTGAATTCCCTGCTGTTTCTCATGTCATGCCGCTTAGGAAAACGCTACTTTCTTGTGAAATTAATATGTGCAGACAAGCATTTACTCACTACACATCAACATGACCTCCTTATAAGTCATCCCTCTTCATATTTATGGCCTAAGAATGAGGTAGTTCGCGTGAGTCACGTATTTACACTTAGTCCAGAGATTAAGAAAAAAAAAATTAATACCACCATTTAGTAATGGAAAAGATTGTTACACATTTATTTTCTGGGTCAGTATTTTTCCAGCCATTCCACAGAGCCCAAGTGTTACCCAAGGCTTCTTCAGTTTCTCTTAAAAGGAAGAATAGGGGACGTTATGATGGATGCTTAGTTGTAGATTTGATTTTAATCGTCTGCTACTTTCAGAGAACACAGCCAACCACTGTGAAGGTTACTCTTCTGGATAGTGAAAAATATAAACCAGTGGTATAGACTTGGAATATTTGAAACAAACGAAAGTGAATTAAATTTCCCAAATAACAGAGCCCCAAACATGCTACCCAATATAAAAAAGGGAGAGGCTAGTGTGTACAAATGAAGGGAAAGCAATGAAATTCAGGAAAATGCCAACAGGGCCTAGGAGGAAATAATGAAGAATCAAACTCCCTGGAAAATGGAATAACTGAATAGCATTTATAATTTATAGAAAAAGAACATTCATGGTACACTACTTTTGGCATTCATCGAAATATGACATCTGGAATAAATAAACTGTAGGCAAATTATGTGATTCACATTTTATTAATATATAGTGATCTTCTCTGGTAATTTTTTCAAGATAGATACTGTAATGGGTTGAAATGATATTGAATTCATATTGATACTGAAGTCCTAACCGCCAGTGCCTTTGAATGTGACCATATTTGGAGACAGGGTCTCCGCAGATGATCAAATTAAGATGAGGTCATTAGGGTGGGCCCTTCTCCAACATGACTGCATCCGTACAGAAAGAGGAAATCTGAACGCAGGGATAGATATGTACAGAGGGAGGAGGAGGAGGATGTGAAGACGCTGGAGAACACCATCGACAAGCCAAGAAATGCCTGAGATGACCAAAAGCAGGGGAAAGGCCTGGAACAGATGCTGCCTCGAAGCCTCAGAAAGAGCTGACACCTTGACTTTAGACTTCCAGCCTCCAGGATGGCCAGATACTATACCTCTGTGGTTTGCACCACCCAGTTTGTGGTACTTTGTCATGACAGCCCCAGAAAACAAACACAGGTATGCATCCCTGATCCCCGTCTCTTGGCTGGCCACTGAGCCGTCCCGCCTTCCTGGCAATCAACAGAGCCCAGAAGTTGTGTCCAGACTGCCCTTCGATTCGGCCACCTGATCTGGTTCTAAATCATCTCATGCTGCCACCCAGATAAGGCCAGCTCCTTTAAAAGTGCCAGACTGACACAATCAGAAGGGCAAATCTTCTGTAAAAACTCGCATACTGCATGGGGAAGCTAAACGAATTCTATTTTGATTATTGCTTCTCATAAAGGAAGCGAGAGAATCAAGGTTTGATTGTATTTCTTTCTCTTCCAGGAAAATTTGGCCAAATAGCTGGAGTAGTCTGATTAATAAGGATTCAGCCGAATGTTAAAAAACACTGCAATTAACCAGAAGCCGCCATGATACCCACTGACCGCCAAAGAACACAGCAAGCCTTCTCGTGCTTCTATTTACGGGGCAGTTCGTTGGTCTCCTACCCAACGGGGAGATCGATGTAGGTGAAAACTTGCCTCAGTCACGCTCGGCAATCATGCTTATTAGTATTACCTCTGTGTATTCGTTAGGGAAGATGATGCCTTAAAAACCATCATGCAAACAGAACTTTTACCGTGACAAGTTTTAAAATACATGAAACTTCAAGAATGGGTCCACCCTGATAGTTGATGAAAAAGTTTTAGAGAAGCTAATTTAAATGAGATTATCGGATCACACATGTTCATTTTCTGAAATGTAAGTTACACGTGCTTAGGCGTCGACACTGATGTCACTCACACTCTCTTGATCCTTGTCCCGCAAAGAGACTGGAAAAGACACTGAATAGTATATGTCTAAAATGATAAGTTGTGATAAGAAACTCAGCTAAGAGACGTTGGGGGGGGGGGCGGTGGACCAAACAAGGAAACCTAGGAGAAGGAAAAAAAAAAAAAGCAGACATAATAATAGAATATCTCAAGTAATCTAACACCACTAAGTGTTTTCATCTTTCCTTTTCCAGTAAGGGTCTACGATGCATTGTAACTATCAGAAAAATATGCACACACCTGGTGCCACCTGTGTAGGTGTGACCAGGCTCTCCCTGTTGGAAAATAAGGGATTAAAAAAAATGAAATTAGAGAAAATGACACATTAAAGGACAACTTCAGTTTCCAGCAATGCAAATAATATAGCTAACATCATCCACCCTGCAGCATAGTCCTTCTGGGATGTGTTTTCACAGGCAAATGAGGGTGGAGAGAATCACAAAAGGCTTGGCTCCAATCCACCCCCCCACCCCCACCTTGGCCTGCTAACACAGGCCCAACCCCCCAGAGCTGGGGTCCACTGGAGCTGCTGCAAGAAGATATGCTTTCCTTAAAATGGAGGAGGAAGGAGAGAAGCAATGGGGTTGTGGAGTAAGTGCCCAGGCTTCTGGTTCTGGACAGGGTTGGGGCGAGGGAGGGGAGAGGGCAGCTTCTTCTCTTCTCCTGGGAAGCCCTGGGTTGCATGTGCGTAATATACCTAACAGTGATCTTGTCTAGCATTTAGAGCCTTTCTCCATTCCTGGGGTCACTGCAGTGCCCCAGGGGGCTCTGAAAGCAGCCACTTGTTACTCCCCACTAAGGCGATGATGGGGTTTCTGTTCCAGAGCAGAATTCTTAACCATTCTGTGCCACGTACCATTTTGGCATAAGCCATAATCCAATTCTCAGAATAATAACAATATGAAAGACATAATTACAAATAAAACCAACCAGGTTGAGACACCATTATTAAAATATTCAAAAATACTGACACACCATTATAAAAATAGTTTTAAAACAAATTTGTGATCTAGCAATTACATGTTTCTTTGTTAACATTTTAAATAAGATCTAGTCACGAGTTTCATAATTATTGAAAAATGATCATAATCTCAAGGTTGTTTTTTTTTTTAAGATTTTATTTTTAAGTAATCTCTACACCCAATATGGGGCTCCAATTTCCAACCCTGAGATCAACAGTCTCACACTTTACTGACTGAGCCAGCCAGGTGCCCCCCAATCTCAAATTAATTATGAAGATAAATGACATTTGGAAATATCAGCAAGTGGTAGGATTGAAAATATCTGTGATTTCTATTGGTGACAAAGTCACAGGTATTGCTAGCAATGCTGTGGTTTGTAGCGACATTCACAATGGAAGGTGAGTGGAAATTAAGATGAAATGTACTCCCACGCAAGTGCACAGACCCTCTGAAATCTATCTGCTCTGCTGCTTGGTGAGTCTGGACCTCGGGTTAAAGACTGCTGTACAGGTGTGCCGAGCCTGATACAGAAGTCTACCACAAATAATGACAAGGCCACATCACTTTTTAAGCAATTGTATTATGATTACCCACTTTGAAAAAGTGTTCCTCTCCAGCTCTCTGATGATTCAGAAGTCATTTCAAAATCTCACAGCATGCCACCAGGTAACATTGTGGGCCCCCAATGACGTTGGCCTGGAGACTGGAGAAATGCTTGGGAATGAAATTGTTGGGGTCAGAAAGCCTATCATAGTTGTTGGTACTTTCTATCTAAACCAAGATATGCAACGAATTATGCAAGAGTGGATGATGTTATCATTGTGGTATGAATCTTCAGGAGAAAAAGTAGAGTGTGTTAATTCGGAAAGTTCATAAAACAGGATAGTAAAAGCTCAATGAGATTCTGAAGTCATGCCGAAGTTCCTTCAGACCTCAATCCCACCACTCACATCTGGCGAGTCATTTTACTTCTCTAAATTTTAGTTATCTGAGCTGCTAAATGGAAATCAAAACAGTGCCCACCTCAGAAATATTAAGGGGTTAAATGAGATAAAGTCATAGAGTATCCCTGGCCTGTTTTGAAATGAGAAAAGGAGGACCGGCCACAGATCTGTCAAACATCTCAGCCTGTCTTCTCTTTCAGCTTCTTTTCTTGGACCTGCTTTAGATTCTCCCCTTCAGTGGATGAGCTCTGGTTTTCATGCTGGACTCTAAGTCTCCTCGATGTAAAAACGCAGGAAGAAATGGAAAAGGCCACTTAGATAGATTGCGTAAGGCAGATGCTCGGGGCATCCGAGAATAGCTTAAAATTATGTGTAGTCAGCAGATAAGAGAGTAGGTCTGGTATCAGCTCTAAAATATTTTGTGATTTTGGGAAATATTTTACAATCCAGCCACCCCCAGTTTTGCTTTGCCAAAATGTCATGAGGGACGTGCAGGAAGCTTGAGAACTAGCAAGTAATTTTTCATACAAATTCCCATCAGTTGGGGCTGACTTGGAGAATGTAATTTCTTGGGAAACAACCATATTCCTGTTTCATGAAGCTATGGCACTAAAACTGATCAACTACGTCCTGTCCCTAAAATGGTAGGGCTGAACTTACCAGGAGTGTCCCATTTTTACCCCCTTTGGTTCCCACCTTATAATGAAAGATGCAAAAATTAAAAACAAAGCAAAACAGGACTCTCACTCCAAAACGCACAAAGACACAAAGATAGCTAACGATTAGGAAATGAAAGTTTTGGCTGCTGATTTCAGGAAGCTGGGCTTTCCTTTCTCATCCCAGTGAGATGCAGATAATTGCCTCTGCTCATGGGGGAATTTTGCTTTTCCATATTTTTTTTTGCCATTTTTTGAGAATGTATTTTCAAACCTATGAAAATTTCTATGAAAATAGAATAAATAACTCTCACATACTCTTTACTGAGATCCACTCATTGTTTACACTTTGCCCCATTTATTTTATCATTCACTCCCTTCTCTTGATACCTGGACAGATGATAGATAGAGAAATAGATAAGGATATAAATCTCTCTATATATAGCTACACATAGAGAGAATCTATATACATTCCCATTTTTCTGTGCCATTAGAGAGTAAGCTGGAGGTACTATGCATTCTTATCTCCAAATATTTTAATATGTATACTTAATAAAGATATTTTATAATATGCCAGTACAATGATTAATATCAGAAAATTTAGCATTGATACAATATTATCTAATCCATAGTATGTATTCAAACTTCCCCAACAGTCCTAATGATGCTCTTATAATTCTTTTTTTTTTCTTGGTCCAGAGTCTGATCCAAGAGCAAACATTCCACTTAGTTGTCATATATCTTTACTGTCTTTTAAACTGTAACAATTCCTCAGTCTTCTTTTTCTTTTAAGATTCATTTATTTATTTGAGAGAAAGAGAACGTGAGCAGGAGCTGGGGGAAGGGCAGAGGGAGAGGGACAATCCTCAAGCAGACACCCTGCTGAGCAGGAAGCCCAACGCAGGGCTCGATCCCAGGACCCTGCAATCAAGATCTGACATCAAGAGTCTATGCTCAACTGATCGTGCCATCCAGGTGCCCCTATCTTTATTCTCTCAACTGTAATATTTCCTCAGTCCTCTTTTTTAAAAAAATATTTTAAGCCTCTGACATTTTTGAAGAGCACAGGGCATCTTGAAGAATATACAGTTTTTGAAGAGGGACAGACTAAAATGTCCCTTAATTGGGTTTGTCTAATATTTCCTCGTGATTAGATTCAGCTTGTGCACATGGGGGCAGAAACGCCGCAGAAGTGACGTTGTGTCCTTCTCAGTAAATCATATCAGAAGGCACAGACTGTTGGTTTGTCTCATCACTGGTGATGCTAACTTTATTCCCTTGATTAAGGTGGCCATTTTCAGGTTTCTTCCCTGTAAAGTTGCTATTTTTCCATTTGCAATTAATAAATAATTTGGGGAAGGTACTCTGAGACTATGTAAATATCATGACCCTCATTATGCTTTCACCCATCAGTTTCAGCAACCAGGGATGGTGGGCCTGAATCGATTCGTGCTACAATGCTGCCCAAATGGTAGTTCTCTAAATCCATCCCTTCTGCACTTGCTAGTTGATATTCTGTCGTAAGTTTTTGTTTATTTTGTCACGGACTCATAGATTCTTATTTTATTCAGTGGGTTGTAATCCATTACTGTCAGTATTGATTTTGTCTCAGTATTGGCTAGTGAGAGCCCTCTTGGGCTGGTTCCTGTGCCCTTTTGACAGGCCCCATCATCTGTTCAGCACAATCATGACAGTTTTTCAGTCTTTTGCATAATTTGCTGCCCTGCTGGTACAAAAATATCTTTAGTTCTTACATAAAGATGATTCATTTTACTTTTACAGGAAGGAGAAAAATGATTAATGATTGGTTTAACTCTATATGTGTGTGTATGTGTGTGTGTGTATATATATAGATACCTTTTTAACTTATATTTAGCTTTTCAGGATTTTTAGTTTTCTCTATTTTAGTTATTGATTTCAGATATTTCCTTATATATATTGATAAAATAAACAGATCAGACTCAAGACAAAAGAAACAACAAAGAATTCTAGCCAAGTCTATCTTCTTGAGTACAAAAAAAGAAAGATTTCATGGATCTTGGCCTTACACAAGTGAGGAAAATTGTAATATTCCACTGCTCATGTAAGACTGAAGAGAACATTAGAGATTACCTTAAATTTTAGAAATGGACATAATTAATCAGTAATCTCAAAAACAATCTAATAATAACAAGAAACCATATTGTTGAGCATTTACTAATTATAGGCACTATTCTAAGGGTTTACATAAAAAATCCTTCCCCCAAACATGGATGTATATATTGTTATTCCCATTTCATAATTTTTAAAAATAAAGTCTTAGGAAGCTTAAGAAACTTCCACACGGTAACTACCTGGGAGAAGCAGAAGTTAAAGCCAGTCTGGCTTCAGTCTCTTTACTCTTGGTGAAGAAAGTAGAGAAGATTGTAGAAACATACTCTAATCCATCCTAGGGGTAGAAATGAAAAACTTTCCTGAAGAAGGGTTGTCTAAACTAAGACTTGAAAGGTGAGATATTGCCTTCATCAAAATGAGTCTCCTATGAAGCTTTCAAGGTCCTTACACAGGACAATGGTAGGGCAACAGGAAGAGAAATGTTTGAGGGCAGAAGAACTCAAATCTCACTGTGGAAATGACTGCCTCCTCTAGTTAGGCACCAAGTGGACCCAGGCATACACACAGCCCTGACAGGGCACAGCCACCAGGAGAAAGCACGGAGTGGGCCGATCAGAATAAGGGGGAAAAAAATCAGGAGATCCAGTCTTCCAAAATGCCCAATTAATCCTCCAGTGAAGAAAGGTGGGGGAGCTTGAGAATATGAACGTTAACTACACAAACTGAAAACACAGACTCCAAAGCCCCAGTAGTCATTTCTCCCACTCTTAGAGCTATCTATCTGGCAAAGCACTGCTTCTCAGCACTTCTTCTCGGCATGCTTCGCACGTCAGAGTGTTAGGGGGTAATACAGATGGGAGTATCAGAGTGGGGAGAAGAACCAAAGAAACGTTTTGCTCTCCATGCTCATGAGATCTCTTTTGTTCTCAAGGAGGGAAAATAAAAGTATGAAGAATAAGAAAAACACACAGATGAATTTACCATATTGTTATAACTTTATAGTTCTAGGCTCTTAGAGATTATCTAGTCCAACTCCCTTACTTTGCAAATGTGAAAATGGACCCATAAGGAAAAGTCTTGCTTCTGGCCACATAGCCAATGACTAGCACAGGCCTCCTTACAGTGCAGTGCCAGACCTTAAAATCCTCTAATATACATTTGTATTGTGAACAACTTAGATTCTTACCATTATCAGTAACTGTATAGAGAGATATTCAGGTAAGCTTAAATTTTTGCTAAGAATTTGGACAAACTTTGCTGAAGCAACATAAGTATTACGTGTTCCCGGACCCTTGGCTGTGTTAATAAGGATCCCTCAGCTTCATGGTGACATGGCGTTTCTGTCTTCTGTTGAAATACGACAGATGTGGGTGGAGATCACGAACACTTTCCTCTTGCTGTGAGCCAACAATGCCGGAAGCACTACCCAAACCTGAACAGACACTAGCCCTGCCAGGTGGCCTGATATTCAAACACGAGAAAGGAATAGCATGATAGGAAAAGTCGATGACTCAGGCTAGAGGGAAGAAGATGGGGTGAGGACTAACATTTATAATTTCATTTTGTGACTCATAGGGCCATTCTTCCTAGATTGTATTTCAAAAAATGCCAGTTAATTTTTTTAATGGATATACTGATTTGAGACTAAGAGGACAGGTGACCCAAAAGAACTAAAATTCAACATGGATGTGAAAGATCAGGCTAGAAAGAAGAACTGTTTTCAATAGGGAATAGGACATGAATCTGGAATGGGGGAAAGAAGTAATTTAATAGTCAAATGGTCTCTGATGCAATTTCAGATCCACACAGTGGGAGTGTATCATAGGGTCTAGCCAGGAAATATAATAACCTAGGAAAATATAATACCACTCTAGGTCTTTCACACAGAGGGCATTTAATACAAGGAAATTGTTATTAAAATGATGGAAGAACAGTTAGGGGATGGGGAGGCAACAGCAGAAAGATATAACACCAACTACAGCTGAAAGGATAATGGGAGGAAGTGGCCTAGCATCCGGAACCTTCCAGAAGAAGCTGGAGTCAGTGGAGACTGCCTGTGGGAGACGGGATCATGGAGGGAGGGGCTTTTTTTTTTTTTTTTCAGGTAATTAGAACTCTAGAGGAAAGGTAGCTACCACAGGAGACACAAAAAGAAGCAGAGAGAGAAGGAGGGAGAAATATTGTAGTTTTCCCCTTTCCTACCCCTCAATCTTCTGCCACCGCCTCGCATTGGCCAAATATACTAGTAAAGCAAAGCACAATGGAGCCTAGAAAATGTAATTCCATTTGAAACAGAGAAGAGCTGGAAAAGAGCAGAAAAAGATCGAAAATTACCCAGGTAGTTGATCAGAACACAGCACATCTAATGTATCCTGACCCCAGCAGTTGCTGTTAGACTGATCTCAGAGCCAATCCTGACTGAAGCCAGTTTGCCATTAGGACCTCAGTGACTGTGGGGTCTGGATGTGTCCATCCTCCTCTCTGGTGCTTCTGAAGTAAGCTCCAAACTCACCGTCTATTTGCCAAGCTTTAAAGTGTTCGGACCATTACAAAGTTAGGCTCCAGCTCACCACAAGAGTCTATTCTGAACCTGCTATGTTTTTCTGAGGCCCTGACAGCCTAAGTGGCTCTTATTAATTCCCTCTTCCAAGGGACACGAGCAAACTTGAACTCTCAAATTTGGACCAGGATACTGATCCAAAATGAATGATCACCTGGCGCCGGAGTGCAGCCCTCAATGGGATGTCCTTCATTGCCACCAGTGAGCATCCCCAGACTCGGTGTCCCCACCCACCAGACTGGACCTCCTTGATCGGGTCAACAGCACCTGCCTTCACCTGAAGGCGGTCAGCCTTGGGGGCAACACGACTGTTAAGCAGTAAAATTGAGTTTTCCTTCTTTATCTTTCCTTCAGTAGTCTGCCACCCATGCAAGATGTTAATTAGCACAAGATAGTCAAAGTGAGAGTAAGATAGAAATGAAATGAAATTTGCCTTAGAAACTTGACCTTTTACCCCCGGAGAGAATCCCAAAGAGTGTGAGTGAAGTTTTCCATTGAAGAGCTCTCTTCCATAAGCCAGAGTGCCGCTCAGAAAATGTAAATGTAAGAGCAAATTGTAAATAATCCTCTCGTGCTCTTTCTTCAAGGCTTCAATTGCTTCTCTAGAACAGACTCTGAGCTAAATGAAAAGGGGGAACGAAGTGTACTGAAACCCCAGCGGATTCTGAGGACACCATCAGCCTCTTGACCATTTTTTCCTCTCCCTGCAGCACTTCGGAGCTGAAGGTGAAAGGACGTCTCCTCGCTCCCCTGCAGAGTCCTGGTGGCATTAGTCATAGCAGGGCGGCAGCCACTAGACACTGCAAGTCACTGACTTCTGGCTCTGCGTGTAAACCATTACGGTACAACTGAGGAGACTGGATTGGAACCCCATATACCAGCTACTTCTTCTAGCCAACAATCTTTTAACTTCTGCCAAGGATTTTTTTTTTCACTAAAATAAAGTTGCTCAGGCTCCAAAAATAACATCTGTTGCTCAGAGTAACATTTTCAAACAACATAATAAACTGTACTTCCAGAAAACATACACTCTGGGCTTCCCTAAGGGATCTCGTAGAATGGACGATGTGGGGTCCTGGGCTCCCTCATTTCATGCACTGCCCCACGCTTGGGCCAATGATTTTGTTATCATGAAGGGTGGTGAGAGTTACCGTGCCCCAGTTGCCTCCATTTGCAACAAGAAGGGACTGGAGAGGCTTTAAATGACAGCCCAACCCAGATGTGCTGGGAAGGCCTTCAGGAGCGCATGTTTTTCTTAAATTGAGACCGTGGTGCCCTGGAGTTGGTTCAAGGGAGATCCAAGGAGCTTAAAAAAATAGAAACGACAATGGTGCCACTTTCAGCATAGTACACTGTTAGAGTCTCTGAAAGTCAGCTCTGCTTTCAGGCATCACCTAACCCCCTCACTCCGACCCCCAGAAGTAAGCCATAATTTGCTAATCTTAGAGCGTTAGCCTCTCCATCCCTCTCTTTTTTGAGAGATAGGAGGACAAAAGCAAGGAGATGCTTGGATCACAGTCTGCTCCGGGACTATAATGAACTCCCCTGATCATGCTAAGTGCAGGTCATAAGTTCCAGGAGAACTGGGATAGGTAGGATATGTCGGCGGTGTATAATCATTACCACTATTGGAGAGAATTCAGGACATTCATTTCTGTACGCACAGGCTGAAGGGCTTAGCTCCATGAGAACCCATCATTTGTGATGTGGGCAAGAATCCCAAAGATATTTCTATCGTTTTTGACCCCTCAAAAGCCTGAGAGATTGCCTGGCTGTCTGCCTGGGCAATGGTGTGTAGTAGGGGAGATGAAGGGAAGTGGCTGCCAGGGGCAGAGGAACAAGGGGGCATAGCTAGTGATCCCAGGGTTTCTTATAGGCTAAAAGATATTTAAAAGAAATATCCACTCTCATGGGCTTGCAAGGAGAATTTTTACAAATAAAACATCATATCTGTACAATTCATCCCATTTAATCTAATTTCTTGATCCTAGGGAACTATGATGCAAAGAGGATGGGAAAATGTGAATTTCATTCTGAATTCTCCCATGTAATTATGGGACTCTGGAAAAGCCACTCAGCCTCTCTGAGCTTCAGTTTCCTGATGATGACGACAACGATGAGGAGGATGATGATGGTGATGAGGGTGGTGATGATGATTATGATACTCACATTCCCTAATATATAGGTTATTACATCAAGTTTCCATGTATGAAATTATAAAAGATCCAGGACTTTGCTATCATCATCACCATCATTATTATTATTTAGAATGTTGTGAATAATCACAATACTGCCTGACAAAGAGCTGGATTCTATGACTTTTAAGAACGCTCCTGACCCTAAGATTCCATTATCCCGTGTACTCACTCTCTTTCTTATTATCTAAATTCAAAACACCATGAAAGTATACTGTCTTGCAAGTAAGGCAAATCTTCCTAAGGAGACAATGCATAAGCAAACTTGCATATCCCCGCTGCCAGATGCAGAAGATAAATGTTCTTACCTAGTGGAGAGTGTGTGTAAAGATTCCTGTGGGTTAGCCTGACTTGGCTTTCCCAGTTGGGCCTGCTAGGAGGACCAAGCATACCAGGATTTCTCTGACACTAGACCCAGCCTGGATTGAATGCACACACACCCCCCCCCCCCCCCGCCCCCTAGCCGCTCGGTTGCCCTGAGAGGAATCCAGCCTCTAGATCGGCCCTCCCTGTTTGTTCCACAGTGAAATCAGAAGGGATTTAGGTTTTGCATTGGAAGAACCCCACCCCCAAGTCAATGCCTGATTCTTCTGAAGTAGACATTTTCAAAATTTAAAATCATCAGAAGCACTTGGAGGTCTTGTAACGCAGAGATTCCTGGACCCCAACTGCAGAGTTTCCAGTGTGGTAGGTCTGGGATGGAGCCTGAGAATTTGCATTCCCAAGGTAATGCTGATGCTCATGGTCTGAGGACCACACATTGAGAATCACTGGTCTCGAGGAGCCAGCATCCTGTGCTGGTGTCTAAAATAACCCTTTAAATGTGCCTCAGAAACAAGCAGCCTTGTGAGTTGGTCCTGATGGAAGCTGGAATAGAATAAGGTGCTTTTAAAAATGGGTATGAATTTTATAAACAGGTAATCTTGTTAGATAAATTACATCTAAATAGATATTCTTTATCATGTAGACTTCTCTTTTTTGACATTTTTATTAAGACACGAAATCTGCAGGTATCTTTTTTGTTTGTTTGTTTAATCTGTTTTTCCCCCTCTGGCTAGAAAAGTGAAAAAAGTTTTAATTGGTTCTCTGCCCAAATCAAGGCAAAGGCTTTCAAAGCGGCAACATGGATTTACAAGTCGTCTTCGAAAGTTGAATAATAATTGGAAATTATGGCTTGAGTGAAGGTAAGGTCAATGTTAGACCTCCGTTTTTTCCTTCGTTATACCTGCGAGTTTGGCTTATAATTGCTTCTCACCTAATTCACCCATTAAGCTTTTATTCTTTTGTTGTCACACTCAGAGCTCCGAGGCTCCACTCTAACAGCACATTCGGTCATAACAAAACGTGTACGGTGCCCTACTTCCCCACATGGTTGCACTTCCTCAGATTTATGTGCTGTTTTCAGGTTCAATACGAGTGATGGGGATGTGTCCTCACCAGCTTCGGTCACATATGGCAAACCAGAAGTGAAGTGTGAGCACAGTCCAGCCTCCACCCTCCCTCATCCGCTCGCCTTGTTAGCTCCGGAGCAGTCCTGCTGCGAGACCCTCCCTTCTGAGTCTGAAAACTCAGCCTCCATGCAGCTTTAAGGCTCACTGGTTCTAGAACCTGGAGGAAGCCCTTGACTCCCCACACCCTTTCGATTGTAAAATGCGGCCAATATGCGCCTAGACTACTTCAAAGGGTTGTTCTGAGGATCGAGTAAAAAATTAGGTAACATGAGTGTGAGCGCTTTGGAAAATTGGCAAGGTTTCCTTCTTCTTGGTGTCAAGTAACAGACACAGTGCATTCTCAGTGATGGATTGTGAGTTCGCCCTGGTGCTGTCCCCACCTGCGTTCCGGCTCCCGGTGCTGCTGGATCCTACTTGTAGACCAACCAGGTAGGTGATAGTTCCACGTCACTCACCACCACCGTAATGCTAACATTTCTTTGCCGTGGAATAGCTAATAAATACATGATCTCTCTTAACCTTTAAAACCCTGTACAGTTAAAGTTATTTCCCCAATTTACAGATGAGGGAGCAAAGATGCAGATTATCAGTTTTCTCAAGTGCCAAGACAGAACCCAGCCCTTTCAAAAAGTCCAAGGTCTTTCCATCTCTAAGATGGTTCTCTTCTGGCAAACCAAATTTATTATTTTTTTTAATGGTTTTTTATTATATTATGTTAGTCACCATACAGTACATCCCCGGTTTCCGATGTAAGGCTCGATGATTCATTAGTTGTGTATAACACCCAGTGCACCATGCAATATGTGCCCTCCTTACTACCCATCACTGGTCTATCCCATTCCCCCACCCCCATCCCCTCTGAGGCCTTCAGTTTGTTTCTCAGAGTCCATAGTCTCTCATGCTTCATTCCCCCTTCTGATTACCCCCCTTTCTTTATCCCTTTCTTCCCCTACCGATCATCCTAGTTCTTATGTTCCATAGATGAGAGAAATCATATGATAGTTGTCTTTCTCTGCTTGACTTATTTCACTTAGCATTATCTCCTCCAGTGCCGTCCATGTTGCAGCAAATGTTGAGAACTCGTTTTTTCTGATAGCTGAGTAATATTCCATTGTATATATGAACCACAACTTCTTAATCCAGTCATCTGTTGAAGGGCATCTCGGCTCCTTCCACGATTTAGCTATTGTGGACATTGCTGCTATGAACATTGGGGTGCATATGGCCCTTCTCTTTACTACGTCTGTATCTTTGGGGTAAACACCCAGTAGTGCAATGGCTGGATCACAGGGTAGCTCAATTTTTAACTTTTTAAGGGACCTCCACACTGTTTTCCAAAGTGGCTGTACCAACTTGCATTCCCACCAACAATGTAGGAGGGATCCCCTTTCTCCACATCCTCTCCAACAATTGTTGTTTCTTGCCTTGTCTATTTTTGGCAAACCAAATTTAAATAATAAAAAGATAAATATGCAGGTAAGAGAAAAGGTAATACATGGATGGATGATGGATGGACAGACAGCCAACTAAAGAGTGTGTTCTGCTGATACACTAAAGCTTTTTTCTTAGTGTGATAATATTGTTTTAATGACTTGGGGGGGTTGATTTAATTTACAACAAAGGTACCCCAAGGCAGGAAAATAAAACAAGAAAATAGTTCTTCTGGCTTGCCAGTGAAATGAGCCATAAACCCAAACTTAAACCTGTAAGGTTTAATGTGGTGAGGTTTACATGGTTCCAGCGCATGATGGGTTCTCTAAGAGAGAACCCATAAAGCCATCTGTAACATTCCTTTTAGACAGAAAGGGCTCCCTCTCAAATGTATACGGAATCTTATTTTAACGTGTTCCTAGCCAGGCATTCATGTGACACCAATTCCTGGAATATACTAAACTTCCCCTTTTAATAATTCACCAACACTTCTTATGGAAAGCAGGAGGTGGGAACTTAAACAGAAGCGAGACACTACAACAGCGAAACAAGGAGAGCACACATCAGCACATCATCCACTTAAAAGTGTCTGTGTGTGTACGTGTGTGTGTGTGTGTGTGTGTGTTTGTGCATGTTGTATGTATCAGGGATCTACAATGAACACATTCTGGGGAAACCAGATATTAAGACCCAGCTTGCAAAGTGTATTGTTAATTACTGTAAAACCCACCAAATTTAAAGTAGGTGAGATATGCATACATGACACTGGCACTCACAACTGGATTCAACTATTCTAATAAGACTCAGGACCACTTTAGGGGCGCCTGGGTGGCTCAGTCGTTAAGCGTCTGCCTTCGGCTCAGGGCATGATCCTGGAGTCCTGGGATCGAGCCCCACATCAGGCTTCTCCCCTGGGGGCCTGCTTCTTCCTCTCCCACTCCCCCTGCTTGTGTTCCCTCTCTCGCTGGCTGTCTCTCTCTGTTAAATAAATAAAATAAAATCTTAAAAAAAAAAAAAAGACTTAGGACCACTTTAACATACAGATACAATTGTATTTAAATAAAATCAGTGCTCTAAATTATTCTAAAACAAATATTAACAGAGGGAGCCCTAATGTAAACAATGGACTTGGATGACAACGATTTGTTACCGTGGGTTCATTCATGGTAGCAAATGTACCACTCTGCTGTGGGATATTGATAAGGGTGAACTTGTATGGGAACTCTGTGGGTTCAACTCAACTGAGCTGTGAACTTAAAACTACTCTAAAAAAATGAGGTGTACTTTAAAAAAGAAACATTCATAAGTTTTTTATTGTAGTCTTCAGGATCATTGCTATTAAGTGCTTCTTACAAACACGCAGGGGCCAGTGGCTTCTCATCTCTGAGTACGATATCCTGGCCTGGAGGCTAGACTCTAGTTTAACTTCTGGTCATAGACCTTTGCTCTGAATGAACGTACTTTGTAGAACCTACAATGGGCGTCCACATTATAAGGAAACCCGTGGAATTCTCCAGTGTGAAGGGACTCTGGATCTAAAGGACATTCCCAGCTCTCACCGAAGACAACCGTTTTCCCATACACTTGGCCTCCTAACTACTTTAGCTCCTTAAAGAGAAAATGACCCTAAATAACCACTTTTAAAAAATCTAAATCACTTCCCTAACAATCAGGGGGAGTAGAAATTATCTTCCTCTTTTATTGTCTGACCGCACACATAAAGCTCTGCAGTGCGAAGCTGCTACTGTCTTGCTTTGGGATGCGTGTACCCACATAGTCAGGAGGCTATAACCCGAGCTGGTACCTGGAGCTGGTGTCTGACCTTGCCACGTATGTTTGAGTTGATTAACCCCGCTAATTTCTACTCTACTTTGTGGCCTTCTGATTTTTCCCCACATGCCAAGACCCTGAGTTTACAGTACATATGATACACAGTAGACATTAAACAACTGTTTTAAAGATTAGTGGAATAAATGACTGAATGAATGCCAGGTGAGTTCAGACACCAAATAATTTGAATGATTTACAAAGTTTATGTAAGAACAGCAGATAAGGTTAGTCTGTGGATTGCAGTTAAACTGTGGGAGAGCCTGAGTGGCTGGCAGAGAAGGCTGGAAAAGAAGAGCCACTGAAGTTTTCTGAGTAGGGAAGAAACACAATCAAACTCACTTTAGTAAGAATGCGACCAGGAGTGGTAAGTCAAAGTAAAGAACAGAATACCTACAAGGCAATTATTCTTCCTTTTTATTTTATATCATTATTGAATTATTTTGAAATGTGTTTTAGGTTAGCTGGAAAAGGTCTTGAAATTTCAATAAAATTAAATTATTCAGTTTCTTTGAGTTCATACAAAAAAGTATTTTGTAAGTGATGTATTTCCACAGAAGAAAAAATTAACATACTCAAAGAGTACAACCTACCGAAAATAATGAGGTTTATTGGTTAAACATCCTAGTTATAAAAATTATGTAACAATTAATAGAATTATGATATGTAGTTTTCATGAAGTGAGGTATTTTAACATGTATTAGACCTATAACTTTTTTAAAATTCTTTTTAAACTATGTAATAGCTTTTTAAAAATGGGTTTATTAAAAAGATATAACTGATATAAAATAATATTCACCAATTTAACAGGTACAATTTGATGTTTTTAGTGTGTTCAGAGTTGTACAACCATCAACACAATCTAATTTCAGAATATTTTAATCACCCAAAAGAAAGCCCAGACCCACTGATAGTCACTCTTCATCCCAGCCCCAGGCAACTGTTCATAAATCTTTCTATATCTATATATTCACCTATTCTTGAAATTTTACATATATGGTATCATAGAATACGTGATCTCTTGTGATTGGCTTTTTTCAATTAACATGATGTTTTCAAGGTTTATCCATGTTATAGCATGTATGACTACTCATTCCTTTTTGTTACTGAAAATACTCCATTATATGAATACGCCATTTTGTTTCTCCATTCATTGGTTTATGAACATTTGGGTTGTTTTCAGTTGGGGGTTATTGTAAATAATGCTGCTATAAACATTCAGGTACAAGATTTCATGTGGACACATCTTTTCTTTCTATTGGGTTTGTATCTACAAGGAGAATTGCTTGGCCCTAGAGTGACTCTATGTTTCACATTTTGAGGAGCTGCCAACGTTTTTCCAAAATGACTACACCAGTTTATATTCCTACCAGCTTTGTTTGAGAGTCCTAATTTGTCCGCATCCTTGCCAATATTCAACACTGTTTGTGTTTTTGATTATAGCCACCCCAAGCAGGTGAAAAATAATATCTCATTGTGGCTTTCATTTGTGGTTTCCTAACGGCTAATGATGTTGAGTATCTCTTCATGTGCTTATTGCTCATTATATATCTTCTATGGAAATACGTCTATTCAAATCTTTTGTCCACTTTAAAAACTGATTTATAATTGACATACAACATTATATTATTTTCAGGTGTACAGAATAGTGATTGGATATTTTTATGTTATGAATTGATCACCTTGATAGGTCTAGTTACCATCTGTCATCCCACAAAGTTATTTCAGTATTATTGACTATATTCCCTATGCTGTACATTATATCCCTGTGGCTTAGTTATTTCATAACTGGAAGTTTCTAACTCTTAACCCCTTTCACCCATTTTACTTATCCCTTCACGGTCCTCCCCTCTGGCAACCATCAGTGTGTTCTATCTATGAGTCTGTTTCTGTTTTGTTGGGTTTGTTTTGCATTTTAGATTTCACATATAAATGAAATCATATGGTATTTGTCTTCCTCTGTCTGACTTATTTCACTTCGCATAATATCCTCCAGGTCCATCCATGTTATTGCAAGTGGCAAGATTTCATTATTTTTTATGGTTGAGTAATATTCCATTATACATATGGAATATATATATCACATCTTCTCTATCCA